>NC_041825.1:21752680-24152680 GCF_900964775.1 Scleropages formosus
ATATGTATTTTGTAGGATGGTTATCGGGACTCATCTATCCTGCGTTTTATGCACCTACCGGAGTGATGAACATCGGTGCATCAAGTGGAAGGCAACAAACTAGGTTTACTTAAGAGTCACATGTCTGCAGCTATGACTCTTTCTCCTAATGTAACGCTCAGATTGTATTTCTCCGAGACGCACGTCTGCTAAATGACTAAATGTAAACGTGTTCGTCGCGGCGCCATCGGCAGGTGCACGACCGCCTGGACCGCAGCGAAACTCTCAGCAGAGGCCCGGCGTTTCCTCCGCACGCCGACGGACTCGGGACCGCAGGACCCCCGGCCGACCAGCCCCGAGTCCACACGTTCGTCCACATTGCACCGCAAACACGCACCGACCCCGTTGTTCTACGAAGCAGACGGTCGAGAATTATTTACCCCTTTTTGGGGGAAAAAAAAGGGTGCTGCTGCCCTGCAGGGAGAGTGTAACAAGGTGATCGGTGCACAACACGGCACATTTGTGAAGTACACAGGGAGAGCTGGTAGCGTAATGGTTGGCGATGCTGCCTTTGACCCCAAAGTCACAGGTTCAACCCCCACGTCTGGCTGTAGTACCATTAAGGAAGGTACTTACCCTAAATTGCTCCAGTAAAATTACCCAGCTGTATAAATGGATCAATACTTGTAACCTTAACACTGTAAGATGTATATAAACGTAGATGTCGACGTAGATGTGACGGCCCATTCGAGAGCCCTGCTGTGACAGCCCTGTTGTTCCCAGGCAGGGCCGGGAATTACCGCGGTAACGAACCCGTATCCAGCGGTAGGAACGAGCAGGGCATTTAAACGACGTTCGTTAAAAATCGGGATAAACGCTGAGAATAAGTACCATAATGTTAAAAAAAAAAAAACACATAGAAGTGTATGTCAGGCCTGGGAATATTGAGTTGTGACCACTGATTTACTGAACATTCAGTGAAACGCACCTATATGGTGTGTTTGGCACTAAGGCGTCCTGCACTTCGCAGTTAAGGTGACATCAGGTCTCGGTTTTTCTCATTTTTTCAGCAGCTCACAAAGCCTTTTGGGCCTTGATGCATCATTATAAATAATGTATAAACCGGAGGGAGCACGATACCGCCGCCAGTTAGACACATTTCTACAAGGGTACCGCTGACATTATCCGTCCGCATTATGCCGCCCTCGCTCTGGGCTCAGTGTTGTCGAACCCTGCACCCTGCGTCAGGTGGAAGTCCTCAGCCAGCGCGCGAGTGCGTTCCTCTCTCCGCCGTCACACAAATGGCTCCGCTGGCACGGCGAACGCGGCCTGGCGCTGCCGAAGCATCCCAGACACGCAGGTAAACGTGGTACTAAAAACCCTTATTCTTTCAAATAATAACCCGAAATAACAGTGGTGGCAACCTGTCGAGAGTAAACATAGTAACGGTGGCGAACGATGACAAAGGAGGCGGTACAACCAGAGTCGTTGCGCCTCCGCTCATCTGTGTGAATGAAATCTGTCAAAAGGCAAATGGATTTACTGCAACGAAAAGACCCAGACAAATGGAAATGACCGCTGTAATTTCAAGTGTCTCCTTTATTATTATTATTATTATTATTATTATTATTATTATTATTATTGAGGGGCTGCAGTGGTGCAGCAGGTTTGACTGGGTCCTGCTCTCCGGTGGGTCTGGGGTTCGAGTCCCGCTTGGGGTGCCTTGTGATGGACTGGCGTCCCATCCGGGGTGTGTCCCCTCCCCCTCCAGCCTTATGCCCCCTGTTGCCGGGTTAGGCTCCGCCTCCCCACGACCCAGCTTGGGACAAGCGGTTTCAGCCAGTGTGTGTGTGATTATTATTATTATTATTATTATTATTATTATTATTATTATCAGCTAAGAACGCCTTCAAAGGTACCCTTTTTTCCTTCAGAGAAGCACGGTGGATGATCAAAACCGGAGCAGGAATTGTACTCTTTGGCAGCACAGTCTGCTCACCAGGTTACCTCTAACAAGACCAGCGAAAGTACTTTGCAATTTTTTTGCTGCAGCTGCACAGTTCAGCATCATCTAGGAAGCAGAAGAGACACATTATTTGTTTTTTCATCAGCTCGTCATCGTTTTTGCCCCACAAGCAACCCGGAATGATGTTTGCCGTACTATTAACGCCAGCGATCGGCTTAATTTATTGTACTGAAACAAGAAAAACAGCCACTGAGGACGTCAATAAAAATGAATCGGTCATAAATACTTTTGTTGAAGACACGCTGTTGGAACAAAGCAGGGATGGAGGTCATTTCAGTTTCAACCAGAATAAAACAAGTTACCAGAAAAAAACATCCATCTTGTTACTTTAACTTGTATCTGTAACGATTTCACCTGAATCTAAAGTTATAACTAAGCAAGACATGTTTTCACTTTTAAAATTAATCTTAGACAAAATTTAAAAAATAAAATTAATACATAATTTTAACCAATTTTTTATATGCTACTCTTAAATAGATGGTTTTTGGGGCAATGTTTTTATGTTCACATGGATGACTGTTCTGAATTCATGCTGTAATGATTTTAATATTGAATTTAATATTGAAAATACTGAAATCTGTCATTGGAGACAGTTGCAGAGGGTTGTTTCGGGTCATTTAAACTGCCTTTCACAATCGTGTTTTATAATAACGTATTTGCTATGTACGTAGTAACACATCAAAATCAAAGGATCTGGTTACAAGGATGTTACTCTTAGCTAATACACACACACAGTCTGAGACTGCTTGTCTCAAGGAGGGTCGCGGCAAGCCGGAGCCTAACCCGGCGACACAGGGCGTAAGGGGACACACCCCGGACGGGACGCCAGTCCATCACAAGGCACCCCAAGCGGGACTCGAACCCCAGCCCCACCAAAGAGCAGGACGTGACCCAACCCGCTGCACCACCATACCCCCCTCAACTCACCCAGGCCTGCTTTAACACCCCAAAGAATCATGAGTCATTAATGTGCAATAACTAGACGCACAATCAATGACTCATTAAACTTACTTGGATTTGCATTAAGCTTTTTGTGGCACCTTTTTCATTCGACCCCTTCTGGGAATATCGTATCGGGGCGTCATCTTTTAATTCCCCTTCAACTTCGGCACTATCGCAAATGCGCTTTTGACCCCGGCCGAGCGTGCGACGCGGGGGACCGTGACTTGTGTGCGTTTACGTGAATCTGACGAATGGAACGGAAAGTTTGTGGGGTGCGATTTATCGCCGAAAGGGCTGAATGATGAACCGTAAGAAAGTATGCGTGAGACCGCAGTGCGGCGCCGCCACGTCGACCACCGCTGGTCCTCCCTCCCAGGAACAAGCTCCACGGCCGATGTTCCCAGACCCTACTCCTGCGGCTCTCCGCTTGCTCGGGTGCGATTCTTGCGCCGTTCCCAGGGTGTGTGTGTGTGTATCTGCTCTGGTACTCTGTCCTTCATTGTTTCTGGGATGTGGCATTTGGGGACCAGCTGGGGCTCTGATGTCGACAAGGACTAAGAGGAAACTCTTGAGAGGCAACACATATGCAGAAACATGCATATATGAGCATGCACACACACACACACACACACACACACACACACACACAGCCACGAACGGGCTGGGTCCCGCACCGGTTGGCTGTGCGGGGACGCCGTGCCTGTGAGGCTGCGTGCGGTAAGGAGTTTGGACAGGCAGGGCCGAGACGCAGCTGGTCCCAGCGAGCCGCTAGGTGCTTTTCCATGTCACCATCCTCTCCAGCACACGCGCGCGCGTCCGCCACCGCCGACCGTATCCCTCGCGCGCGCAAACGCGCGCGGATGCGCACGCGGCCTCCTGGCCGGTGCAGCGTTCCCAGTTTTCACGATTAATTTTCGTTTTTGTGCCATCCCGAGGAAGTGGATTCTGGCTGAGGAGCGCAGGAATGATGGCCGGCAGTGACAGCGACCCGGCGCTCAGGTGGCAGCTGTGCTATGACTTCTCTGCCAGGTCATGGTGTATGGTAGGGACTCGCTGCCTCTCTCTCTCACTCTCGCTCTCTCTCTCCTCTGTTTCTCGCCTCCCCTCTCTCTCTCTCTCTTTCGCTCCGCGTTTCACCCATTCAGATGCCCATAATCCCACAGGAAACCCGTGGACAAAGATGCTCACTTGGCTGCGTTGTCTGTAGGCTGTCTCTAAGTTGAAGTGGTAGCTCCCGGAGGGATGCGCAGGAGCGCACCATCATCGCACCCGCTGCCCGCGAGAAGCGGTTCGAGTTGTAACAGCTGGCTCCGCAGCGAGGGGCGACACCAGGGCCATTTACCCCTGCGGTGGCAGAAGCCGAACACTTTCGGTGTCGCTGCGGTCGGGTGGATGGCAAGGGTGGAGGAAGTGATGGGCGCACCGGCAGGAGCAGTCAAGAGTGCTGACTGACAGAGCCACGAAACGCTGCGCGTGCCCCATACTCGGAGCTAGACGTGCAGTGGCTGCAAACAGCTCTCCTGCTCCACGCTCTAGGAATACCTGCATAAGGCTTCTCTCATTTCTGTACATTTCATGTAACGGCTCCTTGTGATGGGAACATTTGCTATATGCAGTGATTTATTATCATTATTATAATTATTATTATATGGGGGGCACAGTGGTGTGGTGGCACAGCGGTGCAGTGGGTTGGACCGGGTCCTGCTCTCCAGTGGGTCTGGGGTTCGAGTCCCGCTTGGGGTGCCTTGCAATGGACTGGCATCCTGTCCTGGGTGTGTCCCCTCCCCCTCCGGCCTTACGTCCTGTGTTGCCGGGTAGGCCCCCGCGACCCCGTATTGGACAAGCGGTTCAGAAAATATGTGTATTATTATTATTATTGGTCGTTTGAGAATTCATGTAATTATTCATTATTATCTGATGCTTTTGTCTAATTTTCCCTTAAAATCACTCACCCATTTGTACAACAAGGTGATTTTTACTGCATAAATTCAAGGTATGTCCCCCGACCAAAGGTGAAGAAGCGATCCCTTACTGCATGAATTTTTTTAATAGAGTAGATCTTGAGGCAATGTAAAGAAGTCTCTGAAATTATTAAATAATTGATTCCAAAGTGCCAGAAGTGTTTGAAAGCTTTTTGTGCTCTTATGAGAATAGCTTTGCGTTTGATGTAATTAAAACCCCAACCGTGCTTTCGTCAGGTGAACTGGGAGCATCGGCTCAAATATAGCCGTGCACGAAAATGTGAGGTTTCGACGGTGCGCCTGCTCTACGTGGTGCATTGATCGGTCATCATTTCTACAGGAAACGATACGACGATAATAAGGGTAAATATCGGCAGTAATTTTCAGCATCGCAGATTCTTCTCCAGTTGCCCTCGTGCAGTAACAGGCCAACAAATATTCACCACTGTTTGGCAGATTCGCTAGGATGTCAGCAGTACTTTATTCCAATTTAGAGGTTAAATTATATTCAGTTAAATGCATACAGTGTGTTGCTGATCCCCCCAGTTAAATGTCCAGATTTCCCCAGGGAGACATTGATGTAAAAGAGATTAAGAGGACTAAAACCCTGCTGAGATGTAGGGGATGAATTATCTTCATTTAAGGACTGATTGATTTACAACAGTCTCCTTTACATCAGCGCTTATAAAACCACCATTCAGTTTGTCTCATGGTAGCCATGTTGCCATAGAGTCACAACAATGCATGGTGAAGGAGTGTCTGGAGGGGTTTTTGTGTCACTACACAGACCCGCAGACCCACAAGCCCACGGGGCCTCGGAGCATCTCAAATCCCCGCCCCGCTCGCCACACTGGGAACATGCTATCAAGACCCGCACAATGCTGGGGGGATGAATAAGACATCCCGTTCCTGGGTATGGGGCGAGTGTGTGTGTGTGTGTGTGTGTGTGTGTGTGTGTGCATTCTAGAGTGTGCGCTTTTGCGTTTTCACGTCTGTACGCGCAAGTGCTTATGTTTCCCTGCGTTTGCGTGCGTCTGTGTTCGCACCTGTGCACGTGAACATGCGTGCCCTAGTCACTGTGCGTGCGTGTGTGTGTGTGTGTGTGTGTTTTTGCATGTTTGCAAGCGTTTGTCTCTGCGGGTGCGTGCGGTTGTGTTTGTGTATGTGAGCGCGTGGGTGCGTGCATCTGCCGCGCGCATTTGTGTGTGCCCGCGTGCGTGTGTATGTGTGCGTGTGTTGTGTGTGCGTGTGTGTGTGTGTGTGCGTGGCGCAGACGGGCGAATCCCCAGGGGACCTCAGCCTGGGAAGCAGGCGGCGCTGCGCTAATCCCGGCCTCTCCCAGCATCTGGAGCAATGGCACAATTTAAAGCCCTGGCCCCCCTGCGGAGCCCGGGCCACTGCGCACACAGCTATCTGGGGCAGCAGAAGGCTGGGCACGCGGTAAACAGGGAGAGCAGGGCTGCCCAGGGTTGGCACTGGGGCGTGGGCGGGGGGAGATTTAGGGACGGGAAATGGCAGGGAGGGGGTGCTTGGCATCGGGGCCGCACCGTGGGCATGCTCCAATACCCCCTCAATATCCTCTTGATCAACTTGCTGTGAATAGCAGTGGGGGAGACAGAAGGGCTTCGCTCTTCTCTTTATATGTCGTTCGTTCCAGCGCTTCGCTCCGCTAAAGCTGCAGGCGTTCGTATCGCGCAGATAATCTCACTGATTATTTATTGGTATTTACCCGCAAACTGGTACCCGAGCGTCTGCTAGCACAGTGATCAGGATCGCCAGCGGCTCTCCCGCCACCCCTGCGCGGGATTTTCCGCGTCGCTCGCCCTCCCGTCCCTCGCATGCACGCCCTCCTGAAATCACCCATGCGTTACGCAGATGCAACACCACCAAACGCACACACACGCGCACGCACACACTCCCTTGCTCCTCTCTCTCAGCACAGATGCCCGGCTTGGCCTGCAACAGCTGTCTCACCATGTGCTGCTACCAAGTGTTGCTGCGGAGCGGGAAGGGAGCATGGTGGGGGCTAGGGGAGGAAGGGGGCAGGGCATGAATATTCATATTTGGTGGAGCTGCTCGGCCAAACGGAGCGAGGGCCTGCCAAGGATCACCTTCTCCCCGCTTTCGACATAAGAGGGAGCGAGGATGCGATACGGAGCGTGAACTGCCACCCTTTTCTCCGCCCGACACCAGAAACCGACCAAACAAACACGGGATTCATCCGCGGGCCTCCGCAGCTCTCCCGCAGAACGGTCGGCGTCGAGGCACAAACCGCGTTTCGCCACGCGAGCCGTTCGACTCTCCTCTCATCGGGGCCGTCGCTGGCACTCGCGGTCGCTTCTACCGAAAAACACGGCCAGCTAAACATCTTGAGCGCCAAACAGCGTCGGCCAAAGCCACAGATCAGTCGGTACTGAAGAATCCTACGCCGACACGTCTTTTCTACATGTAGGAGGAAGTCTGAGCGTCAGAGACGAGGACCGCGTCGTTTAACGCCGGGGTCGAACCCAGCAGCAGCCAGCTTCAGGAGGGACCCCTCCATCTGGCGCCTAATACGGCTGACATTTTCTAGAATCAAATCTAACACCGACTAATGAAAGCAGAGCAGAACTTACCCCCAGCAGTCACCAGACGTTTGCAAGAATGCAAATGTAAGAGGGTCTGGAACAACCAGATGATGCAAAGCATTTCATGGCAAAAAACAAAGCCTGGAGTTAGACATATAATGTGTGTCATCAGTTAAAGGAAAGGTAGGAGACGTGTGTGTGTGTGTCCAGCCCCATGTCCAGTTCTGCTCCGTGACCTGGTTCCGCATGAACCTCTGAAGAAAGGATGCTGCGGCCCTTTGTTGTTACAGTGAAATACTGTCAGAACTGCTCCCTGGCAGTAAATATGAAGAAATCAAAAATCAGGGGAACGAAAATCTGGCTGTCATCTGGGAACGAGACATTGGAAGCGCGTACATGCTGCAAATATTTAAGACCAAAATAAACTCAGCAGGGAACTTCCGTTTGGAAGGGGATGAACAATAGAGGGAGCGTGCAGGGACTTCCACGCTGAAAACAAAGGGTGCTCGGGCTGAAGCCCGCCGAAAGTAATCGAGTCATCATTCAATTAATGTGGCATCTTCAGTTCCTCCAATACGATTATATTCTTCGGCATTTTCCGTCGTCCCTTCTGTTGTTCTAGGGTATTCGAATTGTTAACGGGATCAAGGGCGATTTGGAATTTTATGCCGATTCTATTTGTGCGGATGACTTCTCTTTTCTTCACGCGCTTATTGTACTTGTATGCAATCGATCTTGAAGTAACATTGGGCAAATTCATCTAAATAATCGAATGTAAATGTAAATATATCAACACTCACAATGATGGTGGTTGGTGAGCAGTTGGTCAAAGAAAGCCAGATAACCCCAAGGAATTTTGGAAAAGAAGCCAAGTAACATATTCTGTGCTATCATATCAATTCTGAGTCATCTGAAATATTTCTAAACCTGGAGAGAATATATTTATTTTTAACAGCGGCCATATCTGTACAGTAATAGTAACAACGGTAAGAGCATCGAAATGGTTAACATTAAACAACCAACCAACGTCTACAGCCACTTGTCCAAAGTGGAGTCGTGATGAGCCAGAGCCTAATCCGGGAACGCAGGGCACAAGGCTGGAAGGGGAGGGAACACACCCAGGATGGGACGCCAGTCCATCACAAGGAACCCCAAGCAGGACTCGAACCCCAGACCCACCAGAGACCGCCACTGTGCCCCCTTTCACACGAAACACACACACACACACACACACACACACACACACACACACACACACACACACACACACACACACACACACACACACACACACAATTTCAGAACCGCTTGTCCCATACGGGGTCGCGGGGAACCGGAGCCTAACCTAGCAACTCAGGGCGTAAGGCCGGAGGGGGAGGGGATACACCCAGGACGGGACGCCAGTCCGCCGCAAGGCACCCCAAGCGGGACTCGAACCCCAGACCCACTGGAGAGCAGGACTGCGGTCCAACCCACTGCGCCACCGCACCCCCTATTCACACGAAACACATTTTTGAAATATTTTTTAACATTTTATATTCACAGAGTCTCGCGATCAAGACAGAGTCTCCATTAATACCCCCCGACATTCCTGGTTTAAACTTCAGCCACTTCATGTCAGCATGGTAACAAATGTGATTTGAAGAGGTATTCTGTAAATCGCTGGCAACAGGATGACAGGGTGACACTCAGGCAGCTGCGGAGCGATGAGTTCACTGTATTTGCACTTCACGGGTGACATGTGGAGGTGAACAAAAGTCTGAGGCCGAGCTGTACGACAATGAAACGCTGTGGCAAACATTTGGGCAACAAAGAGTACAAAATTAACTGTGAAAAAATTTTTTGAACGAACAAGCTTGAAAGGCATCAGAAACGTCCCGCTCCTACAGCACAGGCACAGTATGATGGCATCAACATGCGGTGATGGAAAGAGCAGAGTAAAGTATATATAATGCGTAAAAATGGATCACTGGTCTGGACGAAGGCTTTCTGTCACTGCATGAGGCTCAGTTTAGCATCTGATGGCCACCTCAGCCACCCCAGAGACTGTGAAGTTTCGGCTGGGGTGGAATGCCCTTGGATTAACATGGGTGTCTGACGCTGTCAGCTTCCCAGGACTTTCAGACAGTTACTGCAGGGGAACAGACAGGAATCTGAAGTAAGACAAACAAACATGGCTGTGGATGAAATCTTGCATCAGCAATCTGATGGCAGCACAGAGCCTGCTTGACAGAAAGGAAGCACAAAGTAAGTCTTGAGTGGGAACTGATAAATGGCTTCTTGCCGAATTTCCAACTCTTTTTGTTCATTTAGATCCAGCTTCAGGACTGATGACAGGGGTCAGTGATATTCCCAATTCGCCTGGGGTGTGATGGGAAGACGAGCAGCACAGCGGCACAGCGAGTGGGGCTGCTGTCTCACAGCACCTGGGTGATGCAAGAGGACATCGGTTTGATCCCTGCTCAGTCTGTGTGGAGTTTGCATGTTCTCTCCCTGCCTGTGTGGGTTTCCTCCGGGTGCTCTGGTTTCCTCCCACAGTCCAAAGACATGCTGTTCAGGTTCTCCCATAGTGTGTGAGTGACACAGAGAGTGTGTTCCACTGATGTATGGATGAGTAACCCATTCTAAGTAGTATAGTTGCTTTGGAGAAAAGTCTCTGATAAATAAATATATGTGATATTCAGTGACTAATATACCGAGCCATGACACATCATGCTACATAAAAGCAATACATTACTTCTAACTGTTGCTTTCTCTTAGTGACATCGGCCTGAATTTGGACAGAGATCATTTCAGGCCTATTTTAACTCACAAAGGGTTTGTTGCATCAAGATGTACTGTCTGTAGGCCTTAACATGTCAGGGTCAGAGTCACGGTCGTTTATTTGTCATTTGCACCGTTACACTGGGCACTCCGGGAATTGAAATGCTTGTGACGAGGCTCGTGTTAGACGTGAACAGACATGAACAAACACATATTTGTACAAACATGTATTTAGATAGGGGGTGCGGTGGCGCAGTGGGTTGGACCACGGTCCTGCTGTCCGGTGGGTCTGGGGTTCGAGTCTCGCTTGGGGTGCCTTGCGACGGACTGGCGTCCCGTCCTGGGTGTGTCCCCTCCCCCTCCGGCCTTACGCCCTGTGTTGCCGGGTAGGCTCCGGTTCCCCGTGACCCCCTATGGGACGAGCGGTTCTGAAAATGTGTGTGTGTGTGTGTGTGTGTGTGTGTGTGTGTGTGTGTGTGTGTGTGTGTGTGTGTGTGTATTTAGATAAGGATGTGCTGAAAATAAGTAACAAGTACAAAAAGGCAAGGACAAGCAAACACAAGTACAATAAGCGGTAAACAGTGAATACTGAGTATTAATGTCCAGGGGTCCGGAAGAGGCAGTAATATAGTGTCGGTAATAAAGCGTCGCAGTGCAGGACTACTCACGGCTCGTAGATAAAAGCTGTTCTTCGGTCTTGTCGCCCTTGACTGGACGCAACGGAAGCCTCTGCCAGACGGCAGTGTCACGAGCGGGTGGTGAGCTGGGCGAGTGCAGCCCCATGTCTACAAAACATCTTCTCAAACCTGACCTTGTTACTACTCTACTTCTCTAGTCCCCAGGTTATGTTACACACACACAAGATTTTATTCTACCTAACCAACAATCAGTGATGCTACATCACAGGGACGCCCTCCAGCTCCGTCAGATGAGCTAAACGTCATTATTTCACATTGTGGGTGTGTCACACCAGCAGGCAATACTTCTTCGTGCTGATGCAAGTTGTCTAGGAGGTAATGGGCGGTCTGGTTGAGGACTAGCTGAAGGCACTGTCGAAACGAGGAGGACAGGATTTTCCATCAAGGAACATTCAGTCCTCTGCCTGCACTTGTCTTGAGCTGAAAAGGTGCGTGATGTGCCTCCGCATCAAGCCTGGTACCCGTGGACCTGTCTCTTCACACTTTCCACATCATTACTCAGCATTCCCGGAGGTCCCTGACTCCACTTCCAAAGCCATAGTGAGCACCTGTGGACCTGAAGGGTTCACAATGACATGCCCTTCATCTTCAGCGAGCATCACTACACGCTGACGTCAGCTTGCCCTGCCCTGTCCCGCCTGGCAAGGATGCGCAGCTCAGTCCTGCCAGGGACGTGGGACATCCCCAGCCGTTGACATGCCCTTGCATCCAGGCGTGGGAGCCGGAGGAGACCCCACTCACAAGCGGGAGGGCATGCGGAGCTTATTGACCCCTCACAGCCAGTGCTCAAGGACGGTGCCTCGCCATGCAACCATCCCAGCGTGGGCCCAGGTTGGGGAGGACGAGCCATCCTGCTCCACATCAAAGCGGAGGTGCCCTCTGCTGCAGACCGGTGCCCGCTCCGCGCACAGCACCCGTCCCGACCTCAGGCCCTGGCGCACAGCGGAGTGCGAGGATCTGGAAAGGCCCCCGTGTTTGGCTCGCAGAGGGCAGCAGAAGCCGGTGGCAAGGGCCAGGGCTTTCAGCGGACAGGCGCAGGAAGCCCTGTAGCTTCTACATGAAAACAAATGGCGGCACTGATTAATGGATATAAATAGCAGGCGTGAGGATAACAGCCCCAGTCGGAGCTCTGGACACAGAGAGATGGTTCTACATGAAAATGTTGCTGAGTGTCCAAGACGGGGCAGCGCACACAGGCATCCTCCACACAAGACAAGGCCGGGCACAGGATTAATGATGTTCAACTGGAGTGGACTTGTAAGGTTGGAAAGGGCATGGCGAGGTTACGGCCGCTGGCCTGTGCGGTCAGGTGATAAGGTCACCGCAATTTTGTGGTTGCAGGGGTAATTGGAGGTGGAGTGCTTTGTGACATTTGCGGTAAGGTCACCAGTTGGCAGTGCGCACTTAACACAGGAGGCTTTTATAACCTGTCAAAAGGAGACACTCAGCATAACCACAGTGGTATTTCTTTCTTGCCTTTGACCAAAAGAACTTTAGACATGCGAACAGTCCGCTCAACATGCGCTGCTTATGCTGAAATCTGGCCGTCACGCAGACACGGATGACAAAGGATGTAAAAGTAAAGCAAAAAAGATAGAAAAAATCGGGATAAGGCGCAACTGCCTTAGTCAGAAGACGGCAGAGCGAAGAAAAACGGTGAAAGAGAGGAATAAAACATTGATGGCCAGGTTCTCTGCAACTTATTGCTGAAGGTTTATTTCCTATGTCTCGGAATGCGTTAAAGTATTAGTTTGCTGCTACCAAATAAAGCTGTCAAAAGTTATTCTCGGATACAATTACACTGACACGAACGTACAAATTCATTGACATTAGAATTCTTGTCATGGTATGAAGTTTGTCTTCACCAACACTTGTTCTAGCTACTCTTTCCTCATTCTAGCTACTCTCTGAGGTCAAAACCAGGTACAACAGAGTACCTCTGACAGCACAATCATATGATTGCCACTGGGTGTCATCCATCAGAGTCATGGCCATCTTTACGAATGCAAACTGATATCTAGGCCGCTTCATTAGATGCCCTGTTTCGAGAAGGTCAGCATTAACCCTTCGGTAAAAATCATGTGGAGGACGGGACTAGAAAACGTGGAAGAGAGTTGAAGGATGGAGAAAAAGGGAGGATGAGCTTGGAAGGCAATGCGAGAAAGGGGAAGGGTAAAATCTGGGGAAGGGGAGGTGTACAAAGAAGGTGAGAAGTGGGTCAAGAGGGAGATGGGAAGCGGAGCTGGGTAAGAGGAGTGAGAGGAGAGTGTGTGAGAGAGAGAGAGAGAGAGCAGATGAGAGTGAAAAAGGAGAGATGGGAAGGGTGGGGGGACAGCAGATCAGAGAGAGCCTCCAGTGAGTCCTGCGCTGCCTTTTAAGAAGCGCCAGGAAAACAGATTATGAGTCTTCTTTTCTCCTGGGGGAGGACAAGCTTGCTCTTCCTACATCCCCCTCCCTTTAAAACCTGCTTGTTTCCCTGGATAATATCAGTGTGGGCTAACAGCGGCTAAGAGCACCACACAGACATCCTTCAGACATGGTGTGCGCCGACGAGGCTTCCACACTCTTGTCCTCTGAATATAATAAGCAGCACGGTGTGTGTTCAGGAGAGCTTGAATTGTGGTTCTGCTTGCGTGTATCTGTGTGTTGTTTTTGTTGTCAGAAACAACCCAGAAACAGCTGCCTGAATACCCTTTAAAAGGACATGGCGAATACATGGGTGGTTTCGAGCTCCCTTCCACGAGCTGGCGAGTCGGTTTCAAATAGCCATATCACTGAATATTTACTGAGGAAACGTTCCATGTTTCCGAGAATGTTTACCAACATCAAAACGCGATTACCGGGTTCATTCTGAGGCTCTTCTGGTGTTCTTTTACACCATCTCTCAGCACAGTGGCAGATACTCAAAACACACACGCGCGCAACACTCACTTGCGTACCGTACCCTTCCTTTTTCATTTAGGTACTGAAAATATAATAAACTCAAAGCTCTTTATTACAGAAAAGTATCACCAATGACCGCAGAAGCAGCCCAACTTGCAGGGATTATTCTTTAATCTTTCAGTGTCTGGGACGAGAAAGGTGTTCTTTCCAGTTTAAAGACCTCAGTGAGACCTCTGTCTCCCCTGAGGGACGTCCTGATGTGTCCTGAGGGGCTGTGGAAGTGTGGAAGGAAACTGTCTCGGTTTAAAGTGCCAGAATCGGGGGGTCCGGAGCGCCGCGGCCCCGAGCTCTTGCCTCACCATGGCTACCTTAGCTCCTGTCAGTGCCGAGGGGCACGGACTGCACCTTCTCCTCTAGTTGGGTAGGCGTCCAGATCTGCTCTCAGTCGTCGTCACCGTTATCTCCACTCTTTTTGGTCTGCCTTACAAAAGTGACGCCAGATCCTGAGTCTTTGTTTTTGCTTTCGATTAGTCACAATCACTATCACTGCATAAAGCAATACGACACTACTACTGGACAAAAGACTTGGCTTCTGGACACGGCGGGCCTCGGAGAGCGATCTAAGAGTGGTGTTCTCGACTGATCTATGCGAAGCGTAAGGCAAACCGCCCGACTTTGTCCGTCTCAGATAGCTGCATCGACTTCGACACCTTCTTGCAGAACGAAAGGTTACAAAATGTGAACCCATCATTCCAACCGCAGATACAAAGATCCGAATGGGGCTGTTTCTATGACATCCTCGCTCCTATGCGATCTGCCAGTGGAGTGGCGTGTCTCTCCACACGCGTGGGGATCTGAGCGAGAGCGTGGCCCACGGAGGGGCCCTCGGCACCCTGAGCAACCAGGTGTCCCGCACCCCTCTATGTGAGGGACACGGGGGCGCAAGGAGCCCGGCCTACGGAGCCACTCCGCTCCCTCGGAGCGTGCCAGAGCCGGCATTCCTCCCTACGTTGTTGCCTAGTGGTGCCTCTGCCTCGCTTTGTCCCCCTTTGCATTTCCCTGATGCGTGCACCGCGAGACTGCAAAACACACCAGGAGTGGTCAAGGGGACAGACGAGGCGCAGAAAGAAGCAGGATAAGACCTGAAACGCCGGCAAACTCTTACAAAACATGGACACGGTGTTGTGAGCAGCAGAAAAAAAAAATGTTTGTTTCCCATTTCAAACACTGGGCTAAGATCAGGATATTCTTAGATGAAAATCCACAGAACTCGCAAAATATTTTCAAGTGAATGAGGGGCAGAGTGCCGGGGATGGTTTAAATGCAGTTTCTGCAACGGCCAAAAGGAGAATTAAAAAGTCAAGAACCAAAAGAACGCAATGCTATTTCCACACACAAAAAAAAGAGTCATTAATAACTTTGGAACTGTTCTTTTTATTGTTCTTATTCCAGGAATAAGTCACGTAAATTTTTAGAAACTGAAAGCCTATAATTGTGTAGATAAATATTTTTGTATGATTAAATTTCAGTATGTTTACCTGCTCAGGAAAGGTCCTTATTTTAGGTGCTTTTTTGCGTTTGGACTCATACTTCAATGGGACTGTAACTAAGAAAAAGGTAATACTGTTGTAATACACTCACATGTACTTTTATATACACTATTTATACAGTTAACATGCTGTGGAAAACAACACAGCCTTGTAGGCCTTATATTTGCTCAAGAAATTATTTTCTTTCACACAAGCATGTTTTGTGTCCATGTCCCGTAGGCCGCAGGCTGAAACATTTCATTACTTTTCGATTAATGCTGCTTTGGAAAAACAAGTTGCACTAAAAGCATGAAGCGAAGCATGCAAGAAGCACTGATTAACAAACACATGATAAATACAGCACAGTTGTTGGTCTGTTTTTCAGAAAACAGTTTATTTCAGAAACTCCACACGTCCGAGACATGCACTTAAAATGTTGCCGCTCTAATACTAAGGGACCATGGCTAAGAGGAATGCTTGTTCTGACGCCTCAGCAGACTCAGCAAAGCGCCCTGCGGGTCGTGGGTTTAGTTACCACCGCGTACCGCGCGCTGAGAAACGGCGCGAACCGGACCGCGGAGTCCGCAGGACTGCTGTGGGGCGACGGGACTCTGCCCGTGCGCCCATTTCCCGCCAGCGGCGCCGGCTCGCGCTCTGTCTGACAGCGAACGTGTGACTTGTCTCGCGCGCGTTTCCATTTCCTAACCCCTCGAAACGCCATAACCGCCATTAGCGACAGCGGTCAACTGAGGGCTCCACGGAGGCTCCACGGAGATTCCACGGAGGTGTGTCGCTCTGTGGCACTTGTGGGACGCAACACACAACACGGTAAAGGACTGTACTCAAGTTACCATAACACGTATACGTGTCTTTTATTTCACTAAACAAGCCAAGGAAGGAGGACGGTTAAACTGTTTCTCGAAGGCCTTGCTTTTTTGTGCGGTGACCCGCCTTATATTATAATTTATTAATATTCTTCGTTCCAGCACGACTTTATTTTCACTTCCTCATTTTCATCATTTAATTTATTTACCATGTGCTCTTTTCCCGCTTTATGTTTAAATAAGTGACAGGATAGTAGTTATTGGTTGTCATTTATTTGTCCCCGATGTACACTTGGGCCTTACCTCAAGGTTAAATAAATAAAGAAATAAATGTAGTCTTTCCTCCCTTACACTACATTTTTCATTAAATTTCTAAAGCATTGGACAAATGACAATTATATGTAATGAAATATGTACTTTAAATTCTTTAGTGCAGGTGTATGAATTTCTTAGTCAATACTGTGAATAGAAACAGGTAATTGGGTTTCACTGTGGCCCTGTGTTAACTTCAAACATTTAATTAAACCCATTTTCATCGATATTTTTCATTCTCAAAATATATGTTTAGAACAAGGTGGGGGGGCACATCAGAATCTGAAAAAAGTAGATCTTGTTTTAAACCAGGCCCCTTTTTGTTTCTCATTTTAACTGCAGCGCTAAGATAAAAAGCTACGAAGAAGCTCCTGTAAATAACCAGTTAATAAAGATGACTTTCGGGCCTTTAGAGGGGTTTAACCCTCATGGCGGTGATTATAGTTTTCCATATGGTCACATACTCACCTGCACATTGCTTAATGTATTTAAACTAACAGTAGCAATATGAAACCAATGTCAGACCACACTATATATAGATATATAAATTATGTATAAGATTATATATAGATTATATATAGGTATATAAATGTATACACACACAAACACTAAGGTATATTGTATTTTACAACTGAAATATGCCTTAAACAGAGAAAAGGGAATGCTATTTTTCAGTCACTAACGCAAATTAAATATTGAGTTTTGTTTTGTCATCCTATCATCCTATTTAAGTCAACTTGAGAACTTTCATCACTGGTTTTCATCATATTGTGGCGTTGTTTCTGTCTGAGGTATGCTCCTTTTAAGAATAAAAATATTTATATATTTATTAGAAATAAAGAAATGTATGTTTAATGATGAGAACAATTTTGGATTTAAGACAAACGATTACTTGCAATTTATAAATGAAACATCTCAGAAAATATATTATATTTTTCATAAACATATCTGAAAATGTAAGAATTTTTTTTTTTTCTAGTGAAGACAATTTAGCCTGATTGTTGCATACACAAAAAATTCTTAAAAATTGTATTTCAACTCACTTTCAACTCCAGTATCCAAGATCTCACAATAATACTAAATAAATTGGATCTTTAGTTTTACTTTGCTACTTAACACCACCAAGTTTTGAAAAATACATGCAACTTTACCTTTATTAATTAGGCCCAAATGTTTTTTATTCAGAACTCATTAAGAAAATACACCATGTAGACTTAATAGATTTGATATGTTTATAGTGACTTGTTGCAAATATTTGCTGAACATGTAAATTTAGTGTAATCACAAAGATACAAAATAATTATTTTGACACATCCCCAAATTTCCCTTTAACAATGTTAACAGCACCTCTAGACCTCTGGGCATTCTGTTAGTGTTCTGGAAGTTGTGCAAAATAAAACGGTTAAAGGAGAACAGTAAGAAGTGGTGGAAAACATTATATAAGAATTACTTTATGGAAATAATAACGTTAAAATGCCACAATTGTAACTGGATTAAGTATTTGTTTACATTGACTGCTGTCATTAATTTTGAGGCAACAAATTCCTGCAATTTTCACTTCTTGTTGCTTTTGTTTTCATGCATTCCGTATAATTATACATAAAATTTTATGTGCTTTATTTATTCTTTAGTTAGTTCTTTTGTATTGTACTAGTTTTACAAGGACGTTTTTAAAATACACACATTAGTAAAACGTAAAGTTAAAAAAATAAATTTGATCGTAAGCAAAATGTGATCACATTAATGAACGACTTTTTAAAATTCCTCCCTATATTTATTTTTAAAACATAGTACACATCTTGCAGACTATGAAACAAGAACGTAACCTAGATGGTCGCCTAAAGTTTGCACTTACAGGTCTTAATCTTTCGTTCTATTAAAAAACCAAGGCTATTTAATCACATAAGCAAATTAAATTAATTCCATTTCAGGTTATTCGGAGTTCAAAGAGAGTTTAATCTCAGTCCGACAGATCGGTCACGCACTGAGTGTGTCAGGAGCGTCAGGTATGTCAGATGTTTGCTTCCTCTCATTTTAATTCACACACAGAAATATCTGAAATTTGATATTAAAAATGAGACAAAATTACTTAATTTTCGTGGCCAACACCTTAATAAATAATCAAATTAAGTGAAGAAAAAATCCCTCTCATTTTTATTCACACATTACAAGAAAATAAATAATCCAGGCAATAATAACTGATACTAGTTTCAACTGAAGTGTTAAAGAGCAACAAAAACGAAATACCTGTTGAAGATTTGCATTTCATTTGCGTAATAAGAAAGATGCTCTTCCTTGGGAACACTTAAGAGAGCTAAAAAGGGGTTAGATAATTTCGATTACGCATGTTTATAATACATTTGTTTGCATATAACATAAAATACAAAATTGAAATTACTGAATTACTGAAAGAAAATATGTACATTTGTTAAATATGTACAAATTCATATAGGACACAGTCTCATAAAATAGTAAATTATGCTGAAGACTTTTCCTTTTACAATAATAATAATAATAATAATAATAATAATAAATTGAAGATTAGCTAATGCAATAAATTTAAGAATTATTTTAAAAGCAGGCCAACAGGTCAAAGGGTTAAATGTCCTCATGGTTTAATTATTCATGATGAGAAGAAATAAAATCAAAACACAAATACTCTACTGAGACGGTTTAAGTAATTCAATATATGCATACAGTTTCACGGAATAATACAAGTATATAAAAATTAAAAACAGGACTAAAAATTACAAATTATGTACAAGCCAAGTTGCAACTATAACAATTATATAACTCTTTAAGTTTATTTTTAACATAAATATCTTTTATAAAAGACTAAATTTTGAAAAAGAATATATTAATGTTAATAAATTGTAAATCTCTTCAGTAATCATATCTTAGGCATGTTGTTTTTGTTCTTGAGGTACCTTTATATAGAAAGTTTGAAATTAGTATTTTTTTATTAAAAATGCATAAAAGAAATGAAAATTACATGTATTCATTTAAGTATTCTGCCAGAAGAATAAAAACAATTTCGTGATAAGTTGCCTTCAAACAGGTCGCGCATTCCTCGTGGCGTCTTTGCATTGCGAAGAAAATAATTAAATATGCCATATTTAACAATTATTAAGTTATTATTATTATTATTTGGATCACAAATGATTAGAAAGGGTGTTAAGCACTAATAACCTGATCACATGATTGATTATCTTCACCCTACTCAGCATCTTAATACTTCAGGTCGCATGCAAAAAAGATGGGCTTCTGTCTGTCCCAGTGAGGATGATTACATGTTTTTTACACTCTTTAATGCGTGTGTGTCATGTACTACAGGAGTGGTGTCATATTCTCAAACTGGTGTTGTCCTTTGATTATCTCAACCTGTAAAAAGAGCCTCCTCCAGATGTGTAAAATGACTTACCCTTTACTCAGCTCGGTTCTCTTACTGTACTGTACTGCGCAACACCAGGCGGTACTATTGAAACAGCACACAAATGAATCTCTCATTGACTTTGAGGTACCATCTTTCCTGTAAAGAAACTGATATGATCTACTTTGACAGCACCTCTGCATGCTGTCCAAATCCAAAAGCCTTAAAAAGAAATTATAAGGAACTAAGGAGCAGAAGATATAGCGAGAGGAGCACGGAAAATGCCGAAAAGTGTTTAGAAGAAGTAATCTGGTTCTGTGAACATTATAAAGTCATTGCTATAGATATGGACTCTCAGTTTCTGCTGTTGACGTCAACTGATGCAACGCAATAAGTCATTCAACTGACATAATTCTCAATCTATAAAAGTTCAGCACTTTTGACTGACAGTAAATTTAAACCGACTTTACTGTTTACAACACAAACTTTGCGCAAAGGTCAATTTTGTGTCTGCATCTCGGAATAACTCGGAATTGTTGATTTGATTTATGACGTCTTCTTTAAATGATGCTGTAGACCAAGCAGTAATAGTAATTAATAATAGTAATTTTATTTTTAAAATTCAACCAGGAATTGTGCGCATTTATATGAATAACCGCGTGAGAATGAAAGTGCGGGACATTTTTGGAAACATACCAGGTATTTACTCTCTGGAAATAGTATATATTTTGTGCACTTGGATTTCAGAAACAGTTTTCATGCATCTGTATGTATTTTTAATCGACCGTTTATATGATGACGTAGCCGTGATTTGCAGTTGCATATGAATGACCATCTTTGGCCAATGTGTAGGGGACTGCACGAGCTCACCGGTTGTTCTCCACGCCGACGGCTGATGACTGTTGGACAGGGGTTCGAAGGGGCTTATGAGAAACCACACAAACAAACCTGTCCACTTTAGTGAACATAATATTTTTAAATTAGGTGCTGTGGCTTCAAAATCCAGACATTTTACAGGCGCAGGGGGACATGGGCAAATGTATTAATAAAGCATGTGGCTCGCGCGCGAAACTGACAAACGGCGCACTGCCTCGGTGTGAGAGCACACATGGATGGTACATACGTGTTTACATGTTTATATATACTATAGGTTTACACACGAACACGCTGTGGTGTTTACACTGAGCATTGCGTAATGTACACTCATGCAGGTAGCGGACAGTTTGTGCATTACAGTTCTTTCTCATAGTCGAGGTAAAGAAAATATATGATGTTAAAGGCTTTTTCTAGAAGGGTGTGTATATTCCAGGTGGCTGTAGTGTAGAACGCTGTGGAGAACGAGTGAAAACAGTGTCTGGGAAATAATGTTGTTTACTAGAAGACAGGTGTACTCCGGTGTACCACACACTCGATTTCTGTTACAGAAAATAAGATAATGAAGATTATGACTGGACGCGTTTATTTAACTTTTAAATAGGTTGCCACGTGTCAGTCATCTCTTTACTACATGATTATTGTAATGTATGGCTCTTAGTGAAATGGACAGGAGTGTGGAGCGCTCATCCCACAGAAGGACATCTTCACCCTTCTTCGTTTTCTCTCTCTCTGACAGTGATAAACTTTGACACGGGTCTTATTTTTCCCCATAACTAAACATGTTATATATTAATCTGAGTATGCGTTTGTGTTTGTGTGTGTGCGCGTGTCCCTCCGCGTCCCGCCCTCGCAGTGACACGGTGTAATCCCCGCCGCTCGTGATCCACCCCGAGCCCGTCTAATGCCCCTAAACCCTCCCAGATGCTGCCCTGGACACGGGTTCAGCGCTCTTCTCCATATTCTCCATTTTCATAAGTGCCTGCCCGCTTCTCCCAACGTGCGTGGAGGACATCCATTTACACTCACTGTGCCATAATACAGTAATATAGATTCATATGCATCCGCCCTGCGTGACCTGCTCATAATTTATCGCTCCTCCAGTCCTTTGGTGCAATTAAAAGAGAACCGTTTGGTCTTATCGCAGAGTGTGGAGGAGGTGGTGCGCTGGAATCGGAGGGGATCCCTCTCTACTGACACGGGAGGAGTGGAGGGGGACAGAGGAGAGTGAGAGAGGCGGAGGGGGAGGGAGAGAGAGGGGGTGATGCAGCCTTAAATTCTAAAAAAGAGCAACAGCTGAATTGAAGGCATATATACACATACAGAGCAACTTACTGTCCGTCTATTTCACTCAACCCTCTCCCTCATTTCACACTTTTCTGTTTTTTTGTCCCGCTGTTGCTGCTGTTGAGTGCCGTCGCGAGCGCGCGCGGGGAGACACTCGCTCGGGACTCCCGGTGGAACGCAGAGAGCGCGCGCCGCTTCCACGCCGACTGCGCGAGCGGCGCTCCCGAGGGGGAGGGGGGGCCTCCGACGCCGACGCTCGTCTGACATGGAGGTCCGCCGCGCGCGAAGCCAACAGAAGCGTCCCGAATGAAGCTGAAAAGCAGCGGCCTCGGATAATAACAGTAATCCTTCTCCTCCTGTCTCTTTCTGCCTTCCGCCGACGACAAGACCGCACTTTGAGAAGAAGAGTGCTCGCCGGGCCACGCGCCGTCCCGCTTCGACGCTCTTTTTTCGCTTCCGGTGTCGGTGGAGGAGCGCGGTGGCGCGCGCTCTGCCCCTCGCCCGCTCGCGCTCTCTCTCACTCAGACCTTTTTGGAAGCGCAACTTTTTTTTTCCAAGGAAAAATGGGTCTTTGAGACTGTTGGCAAAATTCCCCGCACCACAATGGTACGTGCTGTGTAAATCAATAATTTGCTCTCTTTTTAATACGTTTGAAAGGCGGTAAACTAGCTATTTTTTTCTGTCTGAATAAGAAAACAAAGCGCAAAGAAAACGTTGCTGGGCAGTGCCTTTTCATACCCAAAGCTTGTAGAACTTTAGCTCTTAAGTTCCACGGTTTCTGGGGGATATAACAGTTTCTACTGGGCACAATACCCCTGCAGTGTAGAACTTAAATATCCTGCAGGGCTTATATTTTCATGACATGCTTACATATGTTCTGTATTCAGGTGCGTGTAGATACATTACGTATAATCATGTATATGAGTATATAATAATACAGTGTGTGTGTGTGCGCGCGCGCGCATGTGTCTGTATGATGGAGAGAACGCTAGTGCCTGCGTGTGTGTTATGCCGCCTTGGGGCTCGCGTCTACCGGACGAACGGATTTTAATTTACTTTCCACAAAATGTCCATTTTTTTTGTTGCGGTTACGGAGGTGTCCCTTTGCAATAGGAGTAGGAAAAGTGCCCCCTGGTCAGTGAGTGTCGCCGGGCGGACGGAGTGTCGCTGCCCCGTCTCTCCCGTCCAGCTCTCCTCTTCTCCACAGACACACAGCGAGTGTTGCCGTCGCTCCTTAGTCCCAATATTTGAACACACGCGTGTGCTGCGGTGCGTGGCGAAAGTCCCCGAAGAGCTAGAAAAACGGAATCGAGATGACGGAATAATAAATATCCACCACCACGCAGAAAATTCAACGTGCTAAACATGACTGGATTTTTTCTCAGTTTTCGCACCTTCATGACAGAAGGAATATTTAACCGTAACCCCTGTAAAATCGTATTATTATTATTATTATTATTATTTCAAATTGTAGTATTGTAATAACACAGTCATCAGTTTGTAATCAGAAGACTGAAGAGGAACTAACTACTAACTAAGCGACCAGCTGTGTAGGCTTTTGAACAAAGATAAATATTGCACACGGTACTTGAGAGTTGATGAGAAAAGAGAGGCGCTACATTTTGGTGAAATACTCCGGGAAACGTGTGGCGTTAAAATGCGCGCCTCCAACGCCTTGTTGTGTCACGGAGACGTTTAGAAACGCGCGTCGGGAAGGTGCAGCTGTCAGATGTGTTGCGCGCGGGATTGAAAGGAGCCCGCTGCTGCACCCCCAAGCCCCAGTGCTCGGGAACCTCACAGAATATGCCATATGCCACATCATGCCACATCATGCCACATCATGCCATTCCACCACAGCGTGCTTCATCATAGTTACATGCAGACGAACATTTTAGCGGGGGCTGCGGGTGTGTATTTCTTGTAGGCGTGTTTGTCCTTACGGTGTTTATGGAAAACGATGCACCTCCATACATGTGTCCATTTGATTTGCTCAATGCCTTTCATTCCCGCACTGGAGCCTCAGCTACACCCGCCTTGTGTCAATGAGCGCTTCCCTGGTCCGCTCCGTGGCAGGGGAAGGAGGATCGAACCTTGTATTTCCACTCAATAAAAAGTTACACAAGTATTTCTTTTCCCCATAGTCCCCTTAACAAGGGAAACGTGCATTTCAGTGATTTGAGTAAATATCACTGCCATAGACACTACTCTCAATACTTCCCTTAATAACGAGGAGGAACACAAAATAAGTAATGACCTTTTTTTTCCTCTTAGTGCATGGTTTTTCAATATTAACCTCAAAAGTCAAGCTATCATTGACAAAAAAATGTTGACCTCAAAAATGGAGCCTGAATGGTATATATTTTAAAAGATAAATAACAAATGCAGGAAAACTACATTTGCTTCCATTGAACTTAGTAGATTGTTTTAGTTCATGTTGGTGTGTGTGTGTGTTTAATATATATTTCTGTTTTTCATTTTTGTCCCATATAGTTTACATTTTGGTGCATTTAGCTGCCATATAGAGACCTTCCAGATCTCTCTCTTACCTGCACACGTGATTGCACCTCAGGTCAAGTGACTCAGCTTGATAGGACTGTGGAACTATCACGAGCCTCACAGGCCTTTCCATATTGACATTTGGGAATGGAACAGTCATTTTCTAACCCATAATTAAATCAAGTGTGCTAGGAATTAAGTGGGCCAATCTGATAGCAGCCGGATCTGGGCCGCATCTGAAACGTCTTTGTGGTTTCACTGAGCCAAATCTATGCGTGCAGAAGATTTTTTTTTTTCAGCAGAATCTGGTGCTTTTAGTTCTTTGTGTGGCGGTGCGGAAAGCCGATTGGTGTACCTTTTCATTCATTCTCTGAAAAAAAAGGGGCTGCGGTCTTGGTGCCAGAGCAGGCCCTCGTTTCGTCCCGCTTTGCATGCTGTCCAGGAAAGCCCTGCTTGTGTTGGGTCTGAGGTTGAAATAATAACTGTAGTTGTGTTTTGGGTGCTGTGTAAATTGTAAATAATTACGTCCCAATGATGAGATGTCGATGCCCGGTGGGCAGAGTGGGAGCGGCTGGCCACAGGATGATGAAAGGCCCGTTCAGAGCCCCTGTGTTGCAGTCTGCGATTTAGCCCTTTATTTTATTTATTTTCTGCTCAACTCTTGTGTAGTCCTAGAGACTCAGCTTATGAGACTCAGCCTATCACCCCTGGATTGCCCACATACAACTCTGGTGTAAACCTGCTGAGATGCAAGAAATCTGGTTTCGTGGTCTGCCAAATTTTTTGGTGTAATGAGTACATAGCATCAATCTTTAAAGTTAGATTCAAAATAAACAAATTACTGCGCGCAGAGGGCTATGCTCTGCAGTTATTTCAAAAGCTGTAGTTCGATTTGATCCTCTCACGTTATTTTAACATCATAATATTCCAGTTATGCTATAATAAAATATTGAAATTGCAATTCTGTTAACTGAAGTGGAAGCCTACTGAAAAAACTTACATAAGAAAGTGTGCATTAACAAGTCTTTTAAACGAGGCATGCAGTTTTTTTTTTTTGAAAATAACCGGTTACAAAGAGACATTACATAATTATTTTAGGGCTGTTCAATATAATATAAATAAACACTTTATGAATCATATTTTTTGACATACATCTCTTGCCTATGTGCATTCATTTGCACTGGTTATTTTACAGTTAGCTCTTACAATTGTTATGTTTTACATTGAAGTCATCATTATCATTCAGAAGATTCATTGTTTCAAATCATCAGCAACTTCCAGTGAAACTGTGCTGTAAATAGGTGTGGTAGTTATCCGCTCTGTTGCCGGGATGTTTCAGGATCAGTGATAGCTAGACAGAATCCATATGGTAGGCTGGCAGCAGGTCCAGCCAAAGGTGCCAGGCTGTGCATCTTTGTGCGCTGCTTTGATGCCCTGTCTGCAGCCCTGAACAATCACGGTCTATATTTTTGTTCTGGTTTTGGGAAAATTTAAATTTTTGGCAAGGAGTTTCTTTATTACTGTGGTTGTGAGTGGTTAAAAAAGCAGATTTGTAACTGCAAGGTTGCAGGTTCAACCCTCCGTGTACATAATGTGCTGTAGTAGCCTTGAGCGAGGTAATCAACCTGAAATCTCTTAATAAAATAAATTCTAAAAAATTAAATCTGTTTAGATAAAAGTGCAACAACAAGAACATCAACAACAACAAAAACAACAACAATAATAATAATAATAATAATAATAATAATAATAATAATCTTTCCTGACATAGAAATAGCTAAGTGTGCTACTGTGGCCACACTTGCTAAATGACAGCATGCACACTACCACACACGGTCATCTGAAATGCAGTGACGGTTTAATTTTGTTGAAATGTTGCAGCAAGTAGTGAAGAGAGCCATAAAGTGTATGCTCTAAGATGGGCATCACCTAATATTCATTTGCACTGAAAATATATCATTAAGTGTAAAGACACAGTTTACACTGTTATGCATCAGAAGAACAATGGCAACATCACTAAACATTAGATATAATTTCATAATTCTCAACAGCATCCTGTTAACTCCTGTCTGTAGCTTCCCTTGGTCTCTGTATTTTCCTCTCTCTGTCATGTCGCTCACCTCTGTGATGCTGTTTTTCCAGAATTTCTCCCTGTCATGGCTTTGGCATTGACTCACACCCTGTTTCTCTTTCATATGCATGCATATTTTCACATTTCAACAAACAAGTCTCCCCTCCACCATTGATGTGGTTGCCATCACACACAGGTTGGTTTATCTGTTTTCTGGCAGTAAATTCCCAGCCACCGAATCATAATGATAAATAAAAACAGTGGCACTAGTATTTATTAAAGAGGCATTAAAACAACAGAATTAAACATGCTATTTGTTGTTCAGCCAGAAAGGCTGTTTTTTTCTAAATGGAAACAAAATCAGGTGTGTATGAGCTGTGTGGCTTTTCATTTGTTTGTAGGTGTATGTATGTGTGTGTGTGTGTGTGTGTGTGTGTGTGTGTGTGTGTGTGTGTGTGTGTGTGTGTCTCAGTTTGCCTGTGCTAATGTATTGACCAATTCAGACCCACAGAACAAGCACCAAATCTCCCCCTTGTCTGAACCATCTGAGAGTCATTTGTACTTGAGGGACTGGAGAGGGCGTAAACAGATTTTGGGGATCACACCGCTAAAATATGCTCCATAACCGCAGAAACTGTTAAGAGCGGTATGGCTGTGTTTTGTAGGATTTTGGATTGTTTTAACAGATATACATGGTGATTAATCTTTGCCAATGGAATGAGAATAAATCCTGGCTTGATCGTGTTTCACCCTAAAGAGAGTTTTTACTTTTCAGATACTAAGAGAAAGGCATACGTTGTTCTTTTTGTATCCTTTTACAGCCAAGTTCTAATGGCTTTTATGCAACAAAAAATTGTACAAGTTCGCATATTAAAACATTTTTTATTCTAAAGAGGTCATAAACTGATTTTCCGGCTTTCAAATAATTGCCTCTTGTCCTTCTAAAATGTTAATTGAGGGTAGCCGTAAGATGTTTTCTCAAGGCTGGCCATATGGATTGAGCATATGCTCTGTATATATAGAAAATTATGTGATATATAATTAATACTGTGCCCTATAAAAGCATATAAGCTATGGGATGGGAAATGGAGGTCATGACAAAATGAGCTGTGGTCAGTTTGCAGCCTTCACATGAAGAAGAGGAGCAACTAACCAACCACAATGCGGTTTTTGATGCTCTTTTATATTTCAGTAGCTAAGTGTGCTAAATTATGAAGCGTGATTTTTTTTGTGTTTTTAGGATGTATTTTAACTTTCAATAAACACCATATTTTTAGTGTATAAAGATAAGGCTAAATCTTGCTGAATTTTACTTTCAGTGATTACCCTTCAGATTTAATCATAAATCCTATTTAAAACAGGGCCACAAAATTCAAGTAGTGCTGCACTGATCATTACAACTCTGGGTGTAAAATGTTTTTTTTGTATATTTGCTGTCTGTCTCCGTATTCAGTCAGTTCTTTTCCCCTATCTTTGATGTCTCCTTCGCTCTCTATTTCATTTTTGTCTCATCTTCTTTAACTTGTTGTGGAAGAGTGGTCAGTGACCTCGCTATGAAAGTCCACAGATAAGAGAAAATGTCCTGAAACAGCCGCTCTGGTGGCAACGCACCGGGACACCGTTTGTAGCCGAACGGCCGCTCACTTAGAGCTATGCCACCGAAAGGGCATTTAAGCAGAACAGGTCCGATTAAGAGTGTTTGTATTCTGCAGGCGGGGGGATAGAGAACCAAAGCATCAAGTCAGGAAAAGTAATGATATTAAAGCGGTTCACCAGATCATCCGCGCACATTGGCTTGTTTTTGCTTATATGCGCTTTATCTGCTCTGAAGAATCCCTGGCCTTTGCCTAATGTTTATGAGAGAGCTTGATAAAGAAACAGTGTACTAATATTAAAACTGGACTTTAAGAGTAAAAGAATTTATATGCGTATAAAGATCATTAGAGAAACCCCAATGAAAAGGCTCTGGAAAGAAAGGGAAAGGCACAAACCCCTCATTGGGAGCGATATGAATAGCCTGTGTTCTTACCACAACTCTGGGCTGTGTGGTTGGCGAGCGTCTGGGACTTATTACGGCTCCGTGTCTCTGTGTGTGTGTGTGAGTTTGTGGTTTGCGTGAGCATGTTTAAATGTTGGAAGATTTGTTTGCACGTGTGTGTCTGTTTGTGTTTGTGTGCGCGCATGTTTCAGCTTAAATTCGTGTGTGTATGCATGAGGGTGTGTGCATGCTTTAATTTTAGTGTGTGCATGGGAAAAGTTCATTCGTATTCACTCCGCATGTGTTTTTACGTGCACACATTTTTCGCATGTGCATGTGTGGGTGTGTATGTGTGCGCGCATATATTTAAATCAGCCGAGACTGCATCAGGTAGTTTTTGGGCTGCTATAATTGGTATGTTTCAGCTGTTGAGTTTGGTCTGCTATAATTGCTGTTTTTCTGCAGCGAAAGTTGAGAAATTAAATAGGATTTCACAGGATTTTGTAGCTCCGGGATTTTGGTTCCTTTTCAGCTAAGCAGTGTGTGTCTGCCTGATCCAATCGACAGGAGAACTGGAATGGTGTTTTTATTCACTGCTCAAGGCCTTACTGGTGTGTTCCTTAGCATACAAATGAACTGTTTTGCATAGAGACGACTCTTAAAAGAGTACTTTTCATCAGTGATAACAGAGGCCGACCTTTGTAACTATATCTTGCTGCTGTTGTCACTGAAATACAGTATGACTCAATCAAAAAAAAATCCAAAATTGATGTGCAAAGTTAATAAAAAACAGGGCGTGCATTTATCAGAGGATTTTTACTCCTAATTGTTTAATTGTTGGCTCGTTTGCACCGTTCAGAATTCACTGTGACAATTGAGATTTGGTACTTGGACTCAAGTGCATAGGGTGCATCTTCTTGTCTCAAGGTCATTTCATTGCAGAATGAATGCCACGGGTACCTGGTCTGTCTTTGTGTGTATGTATGTGTGTATGCGTGTAGGGTATTTGTGAATATGCTTGTCCTTCCTCGTAAAATTTTTAATCAAATCAATTTCATCACATTCTTTTTGTAATTAATTTGTAATTATATCAAATATCCACTCAAGGCACCCAAGTAGGCACAGACACCATATGTAAGCACATCTTGTGACAGTATTTGTGTGTGAGCAGCTGGCAATAGGCAGCAATGATGCAAAAATGACGATTGATATTCTAACGGGAGTTATTTTGGGGTGCTCAGTCATGCCTGCACTCTGTGACTTTTCCTGGCCAGTCTAATAGATGAAGTAACTGAAGGAAATTAGAGGACCAATGAGATGCTTCAGTGAGTGACTGTTATGTTGCATTTCAGGCAACCGAAACTTTTCTGGTGAACGAAGATCCTTCCAGAGGTCCGGGACTCCCAGAATGCTTTGTAGTATCTGATTCGTACAGGGTATGCATAACTTCTTATTACTATTTTACTTATTGCTAATTTTTTACTAGAAACAAATATGCATATTTAATTATGTTATACAGAGCTACAACAACAAGGTCATAACTGGAAGTTTGTCACTGGTACCTGTATTTAAGGACCATCAACTCCCTGTTTTCATACCAAAAAGTACCAGCAGCCTTGAAAAAAACTGGTGTAATACTGTGCAAAATATGTAATGTGAAAGAGTAAATGTTTATTTAGTGTTTTGGATTACATACGTAGAGAGATTAAATATTTGAGAATATCCACTGCTCAGCAGGCAGGCCAGTGTGGGTGAACATGAGGTCCACGGACTACATGTAGACCACTTGGAGGTTCATGTGAAAAGTGCGGTACAGCCCATTTTGTCCACAAGAAGCCATGCCTGTATCCTACCTTTGCTCCATCATTATTCCTCGTGTAGGTATACACATGCAAGGCTGAAATGGCAACTTGTGGCTAAAGTTGGTTGGCCCTAGTTGGACTGCCTATTTGTAACCCACGTGGGTCCAACATGTTAATATTGGCTCAGCTGGGACTCGTCTTATTTGGTGTGTTTCCATTTCTCTTGAAAGCAATGATTCTTTGCACTGATTTGTGAAAGCTTCATGGGCACATAAGGCCAAGAAAAGACCGTTCCTGTTCTGACTTCATCAGTTAATAACTGCGGTCGTCCTCAGAGGGACGAAGCCCTCGTGGTGCCATGGTAGTGGAGGCGAACGCCCTGAAGAGGCACAGCAGCGGAGAAGGTGTCAGACAGCTCAGAGCACTGACATCCTCTGGTTTGCCAGGCAGCTATTTAAAACCTTTTCCTTTTTCCTCACTTGTGTAATGGCTTAATACAGAAATTTCCCCTCTTACTTGATCTGTAGTAGTCTGACCAAAAAAAAAAAAAAAAAAAAAAAAACTCTTAATCCTTTTTCTCAAAATGTAGTCATCCGCAAATCCACAGCCTTGTGAAATCATGGGTGCTTTTCCCCAAGCCGGCTAAATCCCAGTGTTCGGTAATAATTCAGTCTCAGCATAGAAAATTAAAATAAACCCTAAACATCTAATTGTAGTCAGGAAACATGTTTCTCCCATGTTTTTGTATGAGGAGATTTACTGCGGAACCTCGCAAAAACACAAGACTCATTGGTTTCATGTTAGAAGAAGGAAATTTAATTTGTAAAAGTACACTCCGCGGCCAAGATACTGTGTGCTTTCCGGGTTGCTGGAGTCGCACTGAATAAAGAGAGACATGAGAACAATGTCGATACTGCACTGCAGCACTCTCGCTTGTGTTTCTCGCCGGGGTTTGTGTGCTACGGAGTGGTAAGGGCAGGGGAGCTGGGAATGTGATCTGTATGATTTGTGGCACCAGCTCCAACCACCAAACCATACTCGCACACACTGCACTCGGAGAGACACATGTGCGCACACGCGGTCACACACACCATAGCTGCCTTGGCCCTCCTGGCTGGATGTAGCAATTGGGCACAGCGTGCTGAGCGCAGTGTTTCTCCTGCAGTGTCTTGGGTTGCTAACGAACAGGCCTCATAAATCCACGCGACTCCACGGCCAGCCCGCCGAATAACTTGGCTCGGCGGCGCCATGATGACTTCACCCCCCGAAGCACGCTCCGAGACGTTTTAAGTTTTTTCTTCAGTTTAGTTTTCTGAAAGGCCGAAAGGACACAAAGTGCGGCACTTGCCGTGGTCCCTCCATCTTTGAATCATTTGACTTATTAGTCCTTCCAAATGCGTACGGGACTTCTGGGTGCAAAGAATGTTTAATCACGAATGCACTCGCCTTCCTTATGCCTCCTGGTGTTCAGAGGCTAATAGTGGAAAACAGTGTCCTGCTCCAGCATTGGCACTGTGCTCACTTCTCTGTGAGTCTAATGGTAGACCCCCGCACCCCCACCCCCATCCCTCGATTCTTTTTGCAGCCCATAGGTGAACTCTCATCTTACAGGAGAACTTCAGTTCGTCCAGCTGGCTCCAAAACATAATCCAGTGAATAGGGGTATATAGAGTTGTGGTCGGGAGTACATGGGAGGCAGTTCAGTGCGGTGCCAGGCCGAGTAGGAAGCTGGAACACGATTGGCGGCTTGGAGCAGAAAAGACAGGACTGGATACGAAAGTGCATTAAAGCACAAGGGTCCTGCATGATTCAGGGCAGTTATAAGGCCATCAGCACCCCTTTAATCGAGATGTTGCTGTGCAGCAGGCCAAGACACGGGGTGTTTAACTTTTGCTGGACCCTTAACCATAACACCCAGTGTATGAGATACATATAAGACCATTTCTTTGGACATCTTTCTTCGGTCACTATGATTTGCTGCGTCCAAGTCGAAAGCAGTCATTGTTACAAATGTGCATATATTGAATGGCAGATCACAGAGGATACAAGGTGCTTTATTTATGTATGCAGTGTGAGTGTATACACACGTCACAGCTGCATTCTTTGATGAGTCCTCTAAAAGCAGTGAAGGAACACTGTAAAACCCTCCCAATGATCGTGCAATTAAAGGGCCAGAAACGTAGTGGTGGTGATGGCGAAGACGACGGACCTCTGAAAATGCATCGGGAAATCGGGGCTTCATCTTACTTTGACACTGCAGCAAGTTCACGTGCTGAGTGGCGCAGGGGCATGTTATTAAAGGGTAAAAAATTAATATAGCCCGGGGCTTTCACACAGAGCCATCGAGAGAGGGGGGCAAAACGAGAGAGAGAGGAGAATGACGACGGAGAAGCGAGAAAGAGAGAGGATGGGGGGCACAGAGGAGATGGAGAGAGGGGAGAATGAGGAAGAGGAGAGATAGAGACAGAGTAGGGAGAGAGAGAGAGGAGAGAGGACGAGACACGGTTGCAGAAAGGAGGGAGGGAGAGAAAGAGAGCGAGAGAGAGAGAGAGAGAGAGAGAGAGAGAGAGAGAGAGAGAGAGAGGGGGAGGGAGCGGGGACGAAACTTTTTTCCGAAGTTTGCGAGCGCTTTCACTTCGCTCCTCCGAGGCGGGGTTACTCTGCACCATGGAGTGAGTGAGAGGGACGGCGAGCGAATGCAATGCGGCACCGCAGCGATTCGAACTTCCATCCAAGTCAAATAATCTCTCCAGTTTTTATTTCTAAAAAAAAACCATGTACTCCCCGTACTGCCTGACTCAGGTAAAACCACCCTGATCGATTACCGCTTTTGCCTTGCCTTACCTGCCGGACGATCGCTCCTGTTGAATGACTACTTCTGAGCTCCCTTTCAGTGTCCGTCTCCCCCCGCGCGCGCGCGCTCTCTCTCTCTCTCTCTCCTCTCGCGCTCTCCGCTCCGATGGCATCTTTCCAGGCTGCTTTCTCGTGCCTCTCGGTGCACATGGTTCGAGCAGAAAATGGCGCTTCTCCCCGATCTATTTTATATAAAACAGAAGGGGCGAAGAGGTGGGAGAGCAGTGGGCAGCGGGGATTACTTCTGGTCTCGTGCGTCGGGGGCTGCAAGTCTGGGTTCGGGGTTTTTCGAACAAGTCTTGGCGGGATTCGAGCTGAAACGCGCCGATCGCAGAGGGCAGAGTAACTTTTCCGCGCAGTTGTGTTGGCGTAGTTGCGGGTCTTGGGTGGCCTGTCAGTCGAGGTAGCCGCCACCCTGCCCGCGCGCGCATTAAAAAAAAAGAAAGGGTCAGTGCGGAGCCGCGTCGAGCCGCGCTGGAAAAAGGCGTCGTTTTCTGTGCGCTTCCTCCCGCGCTTCGCGCGCTCCGCCGTCTCCGGACAGGGCCGGCGCCCCCGACACCGTACCGCACCACAGCACTCCACTCCACTCCACTCCACTCTCGCTTATTTCGTATTTGCTCGATCGCGCGACTCCACGTGCAAGTCGGTGTGTAACTTTCGGATTTTAGGTTTGCTTCAGGGGATTGCTGGAAAACTAGCCGTGTCACGTTATGAAGGATCTGTTTATTCCTGTCCTTTTCGCACTTGATGATCTTTAGAAGACGCCGGTTTGTGTCTTCCCAAACAACCTACACCGAGTGACTGGCGCAGAAACGACACTATTATTCCGCTGTGTTAAATAGCAACGCAACTTTTCGTATGTATCATGTCTATATTTCTCAGAGAGAGCACTGACTTATCAGTACAGCTCATACATACAAACACACATACATTTAGTTCAATACGAGCGTATGATGTCTTTTATACACAGTGTTCGGGAAACTTCTGCTCGAGCAATATCGGTACTGTCGCCGTGCTCTGCATTTATTTATTGCCTTATTAGCGATGTTCGCTCCATTATTAGCGAGTTTTCCATTATTTGGGAGGAATTTCCCCGCAGTGCCTGCATTGATTGTTCTGCACGTTCGCTTTTTGTGCGGCAGTCAGCGTTTGGCAGTGATATTTTCAGATATTTTCAGTTTTGTTCTATGATTTCAGTTGTAGCTACAGCCCTGGGCCACTTTCTGTGTTTTGGGTAGAAGAAGGGCATGTGTGAGGGGGAAGCTGCTGGGGTTCGGATCCATGGATGTGACACCAGTGTGTGTGTGTGTGTGTGTGTGTCCTCATACACAGTCCCTCCTTGTGTCACACTTGTGTGTGCAGGTGATCACTGCAGCCCTGTTTGTCAAAATGTCAAAATGTGATGGCGATTATCAGTTGGTTTTGGAGCATATTCTGTGCAGAAAAAAAGCACCGAGTGTGTGATTGCCTTGTGGGTGAAAGAAAGATCATTGCTGAGGCCACATCGCTTCAAATGTTCTCCACTGCTCTCTTCTGTAGGGATAAACTGAACAGCCAGCCGTTCCCTTTCCAACATTTCACTCTTCGCTGTGTTTCGCTCGCTTTGGAAATGTTTAACAAGCAGTGATTTTTCTTGCCTCGTTTGCTGTGTTCTTTGTGCAGACCTGGTTTTAGACGATCGTAGGTTTCCGTCACAGGAACTCAAGTTAGAAGTGTACCAAAAGCAAGGCATATTATTCAGGTAACTACAGTACATGCAGTATAATGTGCCTACTGCACCGAAACATGATCAGGTTTTTTTTTTAATGTAGCTTTATTCTGTTTATGATTTTATCATTGCAGTTATCCAGTTATATTTCACATGTTTACTCTCAAACAGGGCCTCGCTCCAATTACGGCATCATTTTTAAATTTGTCCTCCTTAGTTTTTTGTTGTGTATTTGTTAGTGATGTGTTTGTTGCAGCTTGCTTTTGTTTCTCTAGCAATGTATCTGCTAAGAGCAATTCAAGTTTTGTTGTTATCGATATCAAGAAATTTAAGAGGGCCTGCATTTGTTACAGGCCACATAATTTAAGGAAAGGTGGAAGTCTTTTCTTCTGAATTTTTTTTTTTTTTTTACATTTCATATTTTAAGTTTTTCTAATGTGGTTACATGATTCATTCTTAGTTTCAATTTAGTTGGTTTATTATAAAAAGCAATCAATGAAACAAATTCTAGTTTGTCAGAATCATTCTAAAATATTTAAAATGCTTACATGTGAAAACATATATTATATTATATTATATTATATTATATTATATTATATTATATCTGGCTTTTTAATTTTGTTTGAATGTCTGTACTTCAATGTACAGTGATCAAAAATCAGTGAAGGTGTTGCTCAAATTAAATTAAATTGTTAAATTGTTCATGTTTAAATTGTATTATCTGGAAATCTTTTAAAGATGACATGCTGTGTATATACTTCTCCAAATAAGGGAGGAAGAGCTGGATTTGGTGAAAAATTGAAATTGTATTTGTGTCAGCTACGTGCAGGACTTACTGATAATTAAATACGTTACAAATATAACATAATAATGTATATTTTTTACTAAAAGTCAGTGCACGTGTATTTGGAGAATGAGTATAAATTAGAGAACTGATGGACTGGAGCTTTGATGGAATAAAAACTTGTAGAGAGTTCAGTGCTAAAAAAGCCTAAAGCTTCAAAGAGGATTTCACGAAGGAGCAGAAGAAATGTGCAAAGGTTCGCGTTTTCAGCCCTTCTCGGACTCCTCTCCGCACTCCTTTTTTTATTTACAGCCTTCACATTTTTTTGCGCAATATGAAAAACAGATCTGCGACATTCTGGAATTAATAAGTGTGTTGAAAACGGTTGCACAGTAGTCTCAGAACTGCATGAAAGGAGGCGTACATGTAGTGCACAGCTTTCCCCCCATTAATTAAAATGAATTAGCCACAAAAAGATGAGTGTGTTGAGTGTGTGCAACACAATTACGTACTTAGTGGGACGGACGCTAAGAGCACATATTTAACCAACGGTGTATTTTTATGCACCACACGTATATATATAATTAATATATATATATATATATATGCATCATTTTTATTACATTTATTTTTCTGCGTTGTTTTTCCTCACTTCCTTCACACACACTGAGTTCATTAGGTGACTATTAGTTGCATCGAAGGTCATTTTTAATGAAATTTTCGGATTTCTCCTAACTGCCTGCCCGCTCTGACTTGTTTAGTTGTAGGCTGGTAACAGACACTAAATAAAACAGCTTTTTTTTTTTCTTCTTCTTCTTCTCTCTCTCCTGTTATGTTGCAGTATTTTAATTTGGCAGTGTATGCTGTGTTTAAATTACATCATTAAATATACATTATAAATAAGTAAATAGTGGCCCGGCTGTTTTGCATACTGCGCGCGGGATGTGCGCGGCTTTGTGCGCTTTGTGCGCGCGGCGCGCTCTCCATTGGCGCAGCTTCGCGCTCCTGCGTGTGCGCGGGACCCCTGGCGATGTTCAGATTACTGTACTTTTTACTTTTCCCTTCATTTCATTGCGCTTAATAATTTAAATCAGTCGTGGGACCTGTGAGATTCTTACAAATGTAAACAATTGGCCAGGATGAATTATTGATAGCGATAAAAGCTTTGCTGGAATGAAAAGTACAGGTCGGGCGGGAATACGGGGCTGTATGGACGTATGAAAAGGCAAAACGTGTAAAATGTCGTCCTGCGTTCGGGGGCTTCCTTTTAGTGCTAACTCATTTGCATGCACATTTAATGAAGTTTGTGTTTCCTGTTGAAGGCAACATAAGAACTGCACTGTTGCAGTGGAGCTTTGTTTAAATGGTCGACAAGACGCCTGTAGCTTTTTATTATATTGAAGTAAGAGGACCCAGAGACTCTTTAAATGTTTCATTGTTTAAATCATTTGTCATACCCCCCACATAACTAGTTCATACTCAAAATGCCTGGCATTGTGATTGTTTGCACTAGTTGTCCTGTTTTTTTTTTTTTTTTTTTCCTCCCACTTTTATTAATGTCAGTCTTCATTGCAAGAGAACAAGTGGACACTTTGATCACTAGGTTACTAACAGATTCTGAAGAAAAGGCCCAGAGAAAGTCCTTCCAAACTCATCAAGGTCAAAGCTCCAGTTTCTGTTCAAGACTGAAGATCTCTTTTACGACGTTTCACACCTCTGAACAAATGGACAATGATGTTTAATTGTTACCGTGAGATTCCTGGCGCATGAATTTGCGTTTCAGTAAGAGGACTGTGAGTATCCCTCGAGTAAACCATGTGAAAACTGTTTGGGTTACACACTACAGCGGTGCGGCAAGTGGCAGTGACAGAACATCATTTCAAAGCTTGTTATTAGTGTTCAGTATGAAGTCACACAGCATGCAGTTGGGCCAAAAATTAGTACGAAACCCAGTAGTAAAACCATTACTACAGAACCACGTGGTGGAACCCTTAGGACGCAGTCTAGTTGCGGAGTTGTGGCACTCTGTTACTAGATGGTACTGCTGCTGCTTTCTCCACTAATGAGATTTGTACAGAACCCAGCGACAGAACCATTAGTACAGGACAATGAGGCAGAACCATTAGTACGGATCGAGGAGTACAACCACTGGCACTGAACAATTCCATTCAATTCCGTTCACAAAGAACAAACAAACAAAACAAAACAAAGTAGTAAGCAAAGTGAAACCATTGGTTCAGAACCCAGCTGTAGAACCATCAGTTCAGGCCTCGGTACCCTGCAAAACGCTGTTTTGGAGGAAAGAAAAACTGTTTTTAGGAATGGCCTGTCTCACGTTAACCATTGGCAATAACAATAACAGCAGCTCTGTTTACTGAAGCAAACTCTGGTGAAACTTTTAGTTCTTTTCCTTGAAAATGATGCCCGTAGCGGGACATCACAAGAACAAGGAGCGCATGCAGAAGATTCGAAGGCGACCTTCGTATATTTAACCCTTTCACTGACCAACTGTAAAACCGAACAAGTGGGAAAAAAAACCCGATCACATTAAACTATTTGTTATGGAATTATGGATTTGCAATACAGCACACTAACATCCATGCTGCTGCCTACTATCTACTATAGATGCATTAGAAATACGAATTTATCAGTTTTTGTCGTGTGACGTGCAGTGTTATATTGTGCCATGACAATTGCACCATCCTAGCGAACTCCTGGATCACTTCCAGACCACGGGGGACAATGAAGGTGCAAATAAACCAGTTCTTGTGGCTGAGCAGCTGCTGCTCTGGGGAAATACTACCCCCCAAACCTCCCCCATTACTCACTGTGTGTTCAGTCCATTTCATGGGCTGCTTCTGTGGGGAGGAGGCAACCTGTGTGGCCTTTTTGCGTTACACCCCACCTGGGCTTCTCTGTGCTGCCCAGTACCTCTGACAAATGGTCGAGGAGCTGTCAGGGGCTATGGTGTAATGCACAGATGTAACAAGTGGGGGCTAGCGGGGAAGTGCCCCCAGTTATATGTGTACGAGTTCCATTGAGGACTACCTCTAATATGTTTTCCTTCCCTCTAATATTAATTCTTATTTGCCCAGTTGCCTTTGCCCCTGTGGACTTATGATGCTAAATGTACCGTATTAAGCTGTTTACAAAGTATCTGCACATCCGTAAAACAGAGCAACGTTAACACAGGCACACACACTAAGCGCAATTTAGATTCACCAGTTCACCTCAGATACATGTCTTTGGACAGTGGGAGGAAACCCACACGAGCGAGGGAGGAACACGCAAACTACAAAGAGACCGAGCCGGAGTCAAACTCACATTAAAATCAAAGCCGCTATCCACCTCGCCACCTCGCTGCCCAAATTCCTGATAATTTCTTACCCTGCTGCTGTATTGACAGTGTGAATAAACAGGCTCCGTACTACAACTTGTGGGAAGAAAGAGAGGCAAAAAAAAAAACATCAAGAGCAGCGGTCCTCCAGACACCCCTCGGACCTGGTTCCTCTTTAAGCTTTTTGTTAGAGCAGGGCCAGTGTGGGGACGTAGCTGCTTAGCACACTGTGAAATTAGTTACAGTGTTCCCTTTGTCAGTGCCAGGTAAATATTACTGACCTAGGGCTCTATGTCTTCTGCTCCTATTATTATTATTATTATTATTATTATTATTATTATTATTATTAGTTGCTTGGTACATGTTTATATAGCAGAGCTCTAAAGGTTAAAATATTTGCCCACTGTGTATGCAGATACACACACACACACACACACACAGAGTACATTTACGGCTGTGTGTGCAAGCTCTTCCAGTGAATTCTTCGGCACTTTTCCCTTGTGAGCTGATTGCAGTCCATTACAGTCATTAACATAGGCAAACAGATCTTTTTCTCCACTTTAAAGGACTGGGGAGGGTGGTGGGAGAGTGGCCGACGTGCTAGCTGGTTGGACTCCTACACTGGCATCTCATTTCAAGTGGATGAAAGGATGACACTAGGTGGAGATCTGGGAAGGTGATACAGGACAGGTAACATCTAACAATGCCACCGTGTGCAGGTATGCTGAGATCTCATTACTCATACATTACCTTCAGGTACCGTAGCTGGCATTTTCCTCTCCTAGGAGTTGTGGCTTTTCATTTTAGCCTGTGACCTGATGGTTTTCTGTTATCGTTTATTGCTCCCACCCTATCCTTTGGCCCAACGCAGGACATAGGCATCTAGAATCCCTGTAGTAGGGCAGTCATAGCCCAGGCGATCCATATCAGAGTATCTGCTGATATGTCCTCTTGCTGGAGTCTCCTGTGGTGCTCTGTGTCCTTAAACAAGGACTGGAGGTTTTACTTTTTTGTCGTGGCTCAACAAGCCTAAAGACTGCAGAACAATGAGTAATATGGAATTTTTTTGCTCTTTACGAAAAATCATAGCCACATCCTTCCACTTCTGTATCTCTGCACTGTTGTCCATGGAAAAATCTGTCATTGGATGCTCACATCTGAATGGGAATGGGAACTTGCTCAGCTGTGTGTGCGCTCCCCCTGCGTCAGGGCTCTAGTCTCCACCTCCTCCGCAAAACCCACCTTCTCAACTCTCCCTCGGCACAGATTACATTTTGGTGGAGGCCTGGGCTGCGGTGGTGGCCTCATTGTGGTCTCATGGTGGCCAACATGTTGTGCTGTTGCTGTGGCTACGGAACACACACACATGCACACGCATAGATAAACACATGCATGAAAAAACTACACACGCGAACACATTGCAGGAGGGGAGAGGAGGGGGATGCTAATCAAATCAGTGTGTCAAATGGTCCAGACCCTGAGAAAGTAGCTTTGGAAATGACATGCTTTCCCCACCATGAAGAAAAAAAGAAAAAAAAAAAAACATGTTACAAATTTATTCCAGTTTGGGATTTAACTAGGAGGTGGCCCTGAATAACTACTGTATCCCTCCAGGAGATGTGGCTGCTTTTTGATGGTGTTTGTAAAGAGGGGTGGACTGGAGCCCGTTCTCGTTTTCATTAACGGTCTTTTTAAATGGAGCTCTATGTGGAGAGGCAGCCTTTGCTTCACCGGTAAGCCCTCAGAAGTGCTCATCTGATATGGTGTGGGTCCAGTGGTGCTGTGTGAGAGGTGCTGCAGATGATACACATAGGTGGACATTAGGCCCTTGTCACCCTCTTGTCACACTGCATTATTTTTTGAAACAAAACGGTGTTTTTTTTCTCTGATCTTCATTTTTGGCACAAATGGATGATGTCAAATAAAAATACTGAAGTGCGATCTGGTTTCATTCCCCATGCGTACATAGAACATCAACGTTATCAGCACAACCCTCAGCTGGGTGAGCAGGTTGGAAAATGGATGGATGGATACGAAGGTGAGTAAAGTGGAACAGATTAGTTGCTACTTTGCAGATTTTCTGGTTCATGCTTCTTGGGGTTTTCTTTGTGAGGGCTTTGCAAAGTGCGGGATAGACGGCCGACGTGGCGACTCCTGCCGTTCCTCCATTGCTGGAACTGGCTTCCACCCAACAGGCCCACAGCCGAAGCACTTGGGGTTGCAGCCCAGTTTATCAAACTGCAGTGTGACCATGAATTATTGCAGTGTCGCAGGGTGTCGCTTTTCTAGCAGTGACACGGTTAGAAAAGAGCATTTTTATTACTGGAAGATGAGTTTTTCCTTGCAACTTTTTATTTTAGTTCATTGCGGGTTTTGCACTCCAAAGAGTGGGACTGTGCAGTTGGGCATAAAATTTGAAGTTGTACTTGTTTAAAAATCTAAAAATGGATACTTTTATTTGCATATATTTATATATCCCCACAAACAGTGCATGTATCTTTAATTAAGAGAAGTAAGCCTTATGGCTTTCATGATGTGCCAATTAAAAATTTAAGGGAGAATTCCAACCTAATTAAAGCCATATCAGTGGAAAGATAATGTCTAATTTTCTTCAGTCTTTTGGGAAATTATTTTTTTTCTGCAAGTACCACATTAAGATGCATAATCTGTTTGGTCTTCAGTCACTTCCAAAGTACAAATATCACAAAGCACAAATCTGGTGGTCTGCACTCCAGTTGCACAACACAAGTCAGGCTATGGTTCCTCAGGAACAAGTGAAGCTCTGTAGGCCTCAGTACTGCCCAGGGAGCTACATGTACCATGCTTGGACATTCTCTTGGGGTGGTATCAACAGCTGGAGGAGGTCAGCAGACCAGGGGGTCAGGGGTGGGGGGTGAGTGGGGGCACAAAGGGGTACTTGGAGATGTGGAGATACAGACAGCCACCTCCGTCTTGATTTCTTGGCTTGCGGTTAGTGTGATGACACAGTTATAAAAGTAATCATACTTTTGCCAAGCATTTGTTATTCAACAGTTATACATTCAGATCAGCAAAAAAAAAAAAATAGAACCGCGACAAATAACAAGCGAATTCAGCATCAAGTCGGGTTTCCCTAAGATGTGTGTGAACGGTTTCCTCCCGAACACCCACACACGTACACGCAGCGTATATGTATGCGCACACCTGCAGGCACTTAATGCACGTGCGACCCAGGTGCGCTAGCTACCCCCTCCAGTGCTGATGAGCCCTAGACGAGCATTAAACAGCACTAACATGGGGGGTAGGAGTAGGAGTAGGGGGTGGGAGAAGTTGCGACAGAAGCTTGTAGCGCTGCCAATATGCCACATGTGCCAGTTCCATATTTGACTCTTAACCCTGATGGCACTCACAGCACCCTGCCTCCCCTCCGCACACACACACACACACACACACACACACACACACACACACACACACACACACACATATATAGACACATACAGACACACAATTCCACACACACCGCCGTAAGAGCACAGCGCATTAACACATGCCAGTGCACCTGGATGGACAATTACATACATTAGCAGGCCACTGCAAAGGACCTCATTTCTTCATGGACCTTTTGGACGTCCAGGGGGGAGAAGGGGAATATTTTCCATTAGGGGGATTTCAAGGGTTTTACCGTCTGGACAGCTGGAAACAAGCGCTGCACACTGAAGAGCTTGTTCTATGGACCGTCTATTTGAGACAGAAAGAGCGGCACTGACTCTTAGCACAGTTCCAGAGTTTATGTTTTTCGAGAACTCTCATTGAAGCGGTGAGCTAGATTAGATTATGACGTATTAAAATCACCTACTAGCTGTAAAGATAAGCTTTTACGGGTAGCCTTTTCATCACATGTCCTCATTGAGCATCCTTAAAGAGGGAGTTCAGGAATTCAGTGGGTTAAGGGCAGCAGGACATGTTCCTGACTTAGAGGAAAAAGTGAAAAGGAAAATATGCCATATGGTTGTAATGATGGCCGTCACCTGGTTCGAAGATGCTTTAATATGGGGCGAGAGGCTAAAAAAATAAAAGTAAAGGAAGCATGTGTTGGTGGGTATATGTGGTGGCACTGCGGGGTGGTTTGTCTCCATTTTGGAGCAGGAGAGCTCTGCCCAGGGGGCTCGGCTATTACCCCCAGGAACAAAGCGCCGGAGCTGGCTCCTCGCAGGAGGTTGCTGGCCTTCTGCCAGCAGTGGAAAAACCTATACGTCATTGCGTAATATACTGTATCTTTACCTTGTGTGAACCCTGGGTAAGACCTGCAGCTGCGAGCGCACACACACACACACACTGAGAAAGAGACAGAGAGAGGGATTGTGTGTGTGTGTGTGTGTGTGTGTGTGTGTGTGTGTGTGTGTGCGCAGACTAGCTGACAGGCTAAGTCTTGCGTAAGTCCGTGACTGTGGCCGTGCAACTGGACTCAACAGTTCACTGAAGACCTGTGTGGCGGTACAGGTTAAAGTGTGGGTCACAGCACAGTGCGACACAACGCTCCTTCACGGGAAGTGCTGGCGAAGGCCTCATTGGGTTGCACTTTGTCTGAAGGTTAGTTCCGTTAATATGTGTTCGCCTTTGCACAGTTTCCTCTGGGACCTCACGTTTCGCACCATGCGTTTGAAAGATCCCTTCGGGCCCCGATACTCCATACTGTGCGGAGGAGCCGAGATCCGAGCCGCACGCTGGGCGCCGCGCGGTATCCCGTACGCTAGCCATTCTCACGTGCTCGACGAAAAAGAATGGCAGCAATCAGTGCAGCATGCAGGTCCACACCAAAGCTTCGCAGCGTTTTGTCGTCATGGCCGGCAGAAATGCTCCTTGGGAGCCGAAAGCATAAAGGTTTGAGTCGTTTGCTCCGAGGCCTGCGGGTGACGCCTGATCAACAATGTCCCTGCGCGGCACATGGTCTGCTGTGTGCACCGGACCTGTCATCCAGTATTTCTCACAGCACCGGGAGGAGAACTTCCCACTCCCTTACGTGCGCATGCTCGGAACGTATTCCTCCGTTTATTTTGTGGGGGGGGGGAACAACAGAGTTGAAATGCGTCTGTTCACCTGCCAAGGGACGGCCGACAAGCTGTTTTAGACGAATCCGCTGCCGCGCTGCTTCGATGCAGCTGTCGATGAGCTGACTGCTCTCCACACTCTGCCTTGCGACTAAATGAAAGAAGCGAACAAATGCGTGCGAATGAGGAGAAACGTTCAGCAGAGCGCGAGTGTTCCTGACGCGGGGTCATTGGCCGCTGGGTGATGACGACCTTTGGCCAAAACTGACTTGATCTGGATTATAAAATCCACAAACCGCGGTATGCAAACAAGTGCTTCACAAATAAGCCAGAAGCACGGCGAGACGCGCCGGCGTACGCTCTCCGCTGTACCCACCTGACACGGGAAGTTGGTGGAGCCCAAAGAGCAACACGCCAAAGGCATCGCATCACCACACAGATGCTGGACATTTGACTTTCCTCTGCTGTTTCATGTTTTTTTTTTTTTCTTAAAACTCGAATTTAATTAATTTTTGTCATTAATTCCAAAAGAGGGCCGACTCCCCCCGCCTGTTCCTCCCATTCCTTCTCGCTGGGGTCGTAAAAAAACCCCACTCCACCAGCTGGGACTCCAGTGTAGAGGAGCTTCTTTGACTCGTCGCCCGGTGCGTGTCGCGGCTCAGGTGTCCAGACACGCGTCATAGGAGGGCTCTCCGACACGACGGTGTGAGACTTTTAAAAAGCGCACGCGGAGAAGGTTCCCTGCTCTCCCCAGGGCCTTTGCCGTGCGCGATGGAGAGGAAACCGCATGTGAAAGTTCATAATGAGGCTGTTAAAGTGCTGTGCACTTTGCTGTAATTGAGCGCGTTTAATAGCAGCTCTGCAGCTCAAGGCTTTATTTCTCTAATTATGCCTCTCTCTCATGAGGCTGTTTTTTTTTCCAAGACTGTTTTGGGAAAGTCATCTACCATCTCAACGCTTCAGAGTGTTGCTGAGTGAGTGAGTGAGTGAGTGAGTGAGTGAGTGAGTGAGTGAGTGAGTGAGTGAGTGAGTGAGTGTGTGTGTGTGTGTGTGTGTGTGTGTGTGTGTGTGTGTGTCAGCTTTAATCTTTGGCCATTTCTGCAGGTTGTTCTTGTGCTCACCGGTCCCAATCAGTGGGATGTGGATATCCCGGCGGAGTGCCCCCCACCCCACCCCAACCCACCCCAACCCCTCCCCCCTTCACTGCTGAGGACCCCTAAATCCTTTATTAGGGATTGTAGTTATGTTGCGGTCACAGAGGCTTCAAGAGGGTTGAGACCGGGGCAGGGGAGGTGGGTGAACGCTTCGGGGGATGTAGTCAGTGTAAGATGAGGGTCTTGGGGGTTTGTATTTATTGACTCTGAGTCTCCAGCCCTGGCCTGTGACACAGAAGAATGGGTGGCAGTGGTCCAAGCCCTGGGAAATGTGTGTCTTTAAGCGCACATTGGGCTAATTATGCTGATTTAAGCATTCTTGTGGTTCTGCTTTCTCGCTTGCAACGAATTAGTGGGCAGAGGGTGGGCCCAGATAAAGAAATACACCAGAACGACTCAGTCATTAAATGCATACGTTTAGAAACCTAACACCATTAAAACGCTGCAGCGGTAGATGTTCCAGCATATATTTTTCTCACATTTAAATTTTTTCCTCCCTGTTGATAAATAATAATATGACGTAACTCCCGGTTTTCCTGCGAGGCAAGCTTATGTTGTTTGTTTTGGTGTCTGCAAGGAGAAATTTAAGATGAAGATTTAAATGTAAATACAGCCGGTGCTAGACAAATTGGAAGTAACGCGTGACAGTTCGGTTGTGTGGTGGCACGGCGAAAAGGGGACTGTGATCTGTGTGTGTTCGTGGGCGTGCGTGCGTGCGTGTGTGTGTGTGTGTGTGTGTGTGTGTGTGTGTGTGTGTGTGAGAGTGTGTGTGTGCGCACGCACTGCCCTGTGTACACATTCCACTTCCGCTCTCCGGACGCGGTTCACCAGCTGGGCTCTGCCGTCAGGGAGTCTGCCTTAGAGGTTGCTCTCCTGGCTTTTCTGTGTGTGTGTGTGTGTGTGTGTGTGTGTGTGTGTGTGTGTGTGTGTGTGTGTTTGAGTGGATTCTCGTCCATGGATTTATATGCGCTTGCCAGTGCGTGTTTGTGTGCTTATGTGTGTTTTGTGTTCTGGGTGCTGGGGAGGGCACCTATTAGCGTGTTCTAGAGTTGTAGTGACTCTTCCACACAGCCCTGAACAATGTAGTTTTGTTCTTAAATAGCGAAAGAGTGAGACCCGCTTTTGTGGGCGAACGGGGGGAGGAATGGGACACCTGGGGGGGTTTGCTAGGGAGGGTTCGCTTTCATTCCAGTTCCCACCAGTGCATCTCAGGGTAGTTAGCAACAGTGATTTTTTGGGCATTTCTAACACACGTCAGTCACTGCTCACTCAAGTTCTGCAACCTGAAACCCGCGGACTGCCCTCGTCTAGCTGCCGCTCTTTCGGACTACCTGACTCGCTGACCTCCCCGCTTTTCCAAGAACTGGTGCTTGATGGAAGCAGCTGATAGGCGCATATTAAATTTCTTTTGGGGGATGTAAAGGAATTTTAATGCATCATAACCATATTATAGTGCTTAAGAGCCGTGCGCTTTGCCAAGTCCTGTCTCACCGGTCCTGCTGCGTATGGATGCATAGCAGCTAGACTCTGTGTGGACGCAGAAGAGTCCCCACACAAAGAGACAGGTCCTTTTGCAAGACCTGTCTGTGCCTGAGCAGGTTCCTAAAAAGAGCGCTGACATTTAGGTTGTGAAAGTAGTTTGTGGCTGCCTGGTGGCATTCTGGCCTCCTGGAATTCACCGTTGAAACAATAATGCAGTTGTGCTCAACCTGATTCCTCCAGTTTGACAATACAAAATGAAAGCAGCGCACGAAAGCGCTGGTATCTGCGTTGAAATCGGCACTTCGCGTAAACCTTGGGTGCAGATTGTCGAAAAGACAGTTAAAATAGTTCATTGGAACGTTTTTTAGGGAGTTAAAACTCGGGATTCAGCGCTCCCGTTTTGATGGTCACCGCTGGGATTCTTCCGTTTTAGACTCCAAGAATAAATTTGCTGAGACCCATCTGTACCCATCATGGTGAAGCACTCTTTGGATACAGAATAACGGTCATCTTTTTGTGTTTTATTCGGTGGCTTTTTTCAAATGTCACTTTTTGATCCTTTTCAGTTGTGTGCGGGAGCTGGACTCTGTATCTTCAGTGGGAGAAAGACAGAGAGATGAATTTGGGTCTGAGCTCGTGCAAATGTGTGAAATGAGAACGCGCTGGAACTTTTTCGCTTGTTTCATGTGTTCCTGTGAGATCAATTTTTACACACCCCAGTCTTCGAGGGCGATGTTTCGCTGCGCTGCTTGTCCCAGGAAGGACTCGCTGATGTTTTCAGTTGGCTGTTCGGTGCCCAAAAGGACTGCGATCGAGGACATCATGCAGGGTGGCAACTGCCAGTTATGTCCTTCCTAAAGCCTAGTACTTCTAGATTGAATCAATTCCTCAGTCAGAGGGCACTGGCATTGTTGTGAGAAAGTACACCAAGGCAATGGGAAATAGGAAATATTTCTTTTGTTTCTCTTGATTTTTTAAATGGGATAGCCAGCATTGCTGTAGGCAAACAACTCAAGGCATTCTTTTGTGATTCTTGAATTTATTTGCATCTTTTGCGCTGTTGCTGCAACTTTCCTCATTTCTATGACTAGTGCAGACTAAAAGTGTCTGCTTTATGCAAAACCTCTGCATTTCCTGATTATGAGCCAAGAAAGAAACCTTCTGACGTGGCAGTGTCTCGCAACACAGAGGGAAAATCAGTCAAGACAGATTATGCGACTGTAAAATGTAAGTTTATTATATCCGATTTAGATTTTTATTGGCAAGCGTCTTCCGACAAAAAAAAAAAAAATGTCAAAAACACACTTTAGGCAAGCATTGTTAGTTGGCGCTCCTCCCGCAGTAAATCAAGTTAGATCAACAATAAGGCTCAAAGACGAGCGGTAGTAAAACTCTGCGGACCCGCCGTCCCACAATGCTCCTCTCCGGACGGCGTCGGACTGAGACACGGTCCTCGAAATGGCTCTGTGTCCCACGCAGGACACCCACGTGCCCTGCAGCACACACGAAGACACAGTCTTTCATGCAAGGACCTGGAATTAGAGGCTTCTGCTAGTGGTGCTGTGGTAATTGGAAGGTGGTGCTGCGAGTGGAGCAGAGCCCAATTTGCTGCAACATTAAGGAAGAGGAGAAGGTACAATTGGCACATATTCTCATGAGCGTTATGCACACCACCTCTGTTATCATGAGCCTAAAGGATGAGAGAGGAAGTACAGGGTGGGAAATCCTGAGAAGGAAAGTGTTGCTGTGTGTGTGTGTGTGTGTGTGTGTGTGTGTGTGTGTGTGTGTGTGCGCGCGCCAATCCATGCAGAGCAGTAGGTAGCTTACCATATACAAGATACGTGATCTCAACAGGTCCAGTAAAATACTCACGTGTGAAAATGTGGGAAATTTTGGATAAAAGCTTTCTGGCTGAACACAGTAATGGTAATTCCACAAAGACACCCACATGCACACTTAGACTTGCACACTCAGGTGAGCATCCCGTGTGCGTGCCCTGGCTGCGTGACTCGCCGTGTTTCCACCGGGTCTGGAAAGCTGCAGAAGAAGGTGTGCGGGGCGAATAGTGAAGGGGCCCTTCCTCTCTCGGCTCGGCGCCGGGGCAGCGCCGCTCTCTTGCATCCACCCTCCATGCGTACCGTGGTGTGGGGCCCAAAGGCCGGCTCTCCCGGGATGGAGAATCTGGTGATTAGTTTACACCACCGGGCGGTAAACTGCCGTGCGACAAACTTGATTTCATGCAGTTTACCAAGAATTATTCATCAGATCCAAGGTAATCCATGAATTTGAGTGAAACCCTCTATATTGTTAGTTTCATCGATGTCATTATTTTTGTGCGTGGTTCTTAGAAAAAGAACGCACAAAACCTTTGCATACACTGTACGCCTGTTATCGGTGTATTTCTTATTTGTACCAGGGCTTCCTGGGCGTAGGACAAACGAGTGACCGTCAACTTGTTTTAGTGGCGAAATGAAAAACAGCTTGTTAAATACCTTGTGTATGTTGTATGTGTGTGTGTGTGTGTGTGTGTGTGTGTGTGTGTGTGTGTAGTGCTACTCTTCATTATTGGGTACACGGTATCTCCTCTGCTACCTTCTCATTCCCTGTGTTACGAGAAGAAAGAGGTGTTTTAGCAGCACACTTTTGGAGGGGAGTCAGTTTTTGGAAGCTATCCAAAGTCGTGTTGTGCTGGGAGACTCTAGCGGTGGGCAGTGACTGGAAGGTGAAAGGATGGACAATTAGACAACTGCCCGAAGGAGCAGAAACCCCCGATGACGACCGATATTCCGCTTAGCTTCTCTTGTGACCACAATTCCGCCGTGCTGCCAGTCAAATTGTCCGTCATTCTAAGCAAGGTAAAGCAGAGCTTGTCCTTTTCCCAGCTGTTTTTCTTTGCCTTTTCTTAACCAAGCCTTCCCGTACACTTGTGTGTGGCTCAAAAGCCACAGGAAATTCTGTTATCCTGTCCAGTTTTTCCACATGCCGGCCTGTGCATTTCTACAGGAGGAGGAAGTATGGAAAAGATGTGAAAGGAGCAGCAAAAAAGAACAGAAAGTTTTAGCTTTTCCGTAAAGCGGAGAAAGTGATTCTGATAAAAATAAAAAATGAAAAAAAAAAAAAAACAAATGTTAACTGCATTTTGTACTGCCATCAAAGCACTCAAATTATGGAAAAGGCAGCAACACCCAACACCTCCCCCTCCCCCACATCCGACCACCACCAACAAGATATTTCAGAGTGATGCTGGCGCTTTGTGCAATTGGCTGAGATTTTAGGCATTTTGGCTGGGAGAACTGATTTTTTGGTGTGTCTGTGTGTGCGTCCATGTGTGTGACTGCGCCGTGATTTTGTCGTCGCGCGTCAGCCTGTATTGCTGTGCAGATGGCTTCATGTCGGCCTGCGTTGACGCCTGTGTCTGAGCATGTTTTTGCGCACCGTTCCTCGTGGCCCCCGCATGTCTTAAGAGCCCCCCGCGTTCGGCACGTACGTGGATCGCCGGCATACGGTGCCGAGGACAGATGCGCAGGACTTCAGACATCCTGAGCTCCACGTCAGAGCCGAAACTGTTTCCGTAATGGAGTACTGCATTCAAACATGTCAAACAGCAAAGACTAAATTACGGAACAAGCCTTTTTTTTCCTCTTTTCATTTGGAGGGGGTATAGCCAAGTTGCCTGCTGCAGGATTCTCACAATGCATGTAGAAGACCCCCCCCCATCTTCACAGGAGGACAGTCATGGGATTTGCACATACACACACAGACACACAGATAATTGTCTCTACATGCATGTTGTATGGCAACGGGTCCAGAGAGTGAGAGAAAGTTCCCTTTTGCTGCGGTGATTTATGTAAGTCAAAAATAGACACCTAACAGGTGTAGGGAATCTGGAAAAGATGACAGAGAGAGGAGTGAGAAGGGGTGTTTGCTTTTGAGCGTGTATGTGTGTGAAGGCCCATCTACATATGTGTGTGAGAAACAGAAACAGAGACAGCGAGAGAGAGACCTGGATGGGGGGATGTGTGAGTTAGGGCCGGTGGCAACACATTTGCATAAAGGGCAGGGCAACATGCCCGCCCATGGAAAGGGTTGGCATATCGCCTCGCCGACTGGCAGAGGGAAGACCGAGGAGAAAGAAAAGAGGGGGGAAAAACAGCCAATGGAGAGCAGAAAAGGCCTTGGCGGCTGGCAGCAGAGCTGGAAAAATGTATGGTTTGATAATCTGCTAGATTTCTCCTTCATCGTCCATTTAGAGATTAGGGTTGGGGGCTGCGCAGCTGCAGCGTGTCTGCGGCCGCATGTGCTTTCTGACCGCTCCGTTTGTGCACCGCTGTCTGTGCGTTTGCAGTGTGTAGCTACGGGCTGAGCAACATGCGCTGGGGGAAATGACACAGTGTGGTATGAGACAGTGCCTGTTTTTCTGTGTCCCCAACCCCCCCACTCCCCTGCGCATGCGTGGCTTGTGGGTGTGCATGTCTGATTGACCCAGCCTTCTCGACCTCTGTTCGCCAAGGCACTGCAATGTGGGGACCACTGGGGTGGGCAAGGTTGCCCATTCACCCTCTAATTTGTGGGGTGCAGGGGTGGGGGTTAGGCTTGTGAGTCAGTGAGCCCCCCGGCACCCCCATGATATCATCACAAGGCGCATCGCATTTTGCTGATGGGTTGTTTCAGGGTGCCAGCAAAGTCTGCATACATGAACACACCCTGTTACCCATGGATGAGGACTGTTGTCCTCGACGACAGCGCCTGCCATGTGCTACCACCCAGTGGGGTAAGAGTGAGGCTCACACTGTGGTTCCTACCCAGACTATCCACAGAGGCATTTGCTCCTTGATGTCTTGTTTTCCTGCTTTAAAGACAAACGGTAATAAAAATAGTGAAAAGTATTGTGCATTAATTCAGTCATTACAATGGGTTGTTGACTGTGATATCCAGAGCACCACAGTGGGGTAGTGAGTGACATAACTGAGGGTTGCGGATAGTGGTGTCACTGGTCAAGACATGAAACACCTTTGTAAACCGCTGTCTTTTCATCTCTGTGATGCTTCTGGAGGTTCAGAACAACTGGATACAGAAGAGCAACACAGAACAAGAAGTAAAACTAACGTTTGGGAAGTGCCGTAGACAACCAGTGCCAAATTATCGTCTTATAAACGCTGAGCTTTTAACAAAGACTAATTTGATTTTGCTTTACTAAAGCCAAATGGGTGCGAGAGAAGCCCAAACAGCTGTCGGTCGTGCACTGAGTTGTTGGCCTTGAGGGCGAATCGTGAGGGGATGTTTCCGAGAGCGAGCTCCAGCGAGCCCATGCGGCCATGGATGGACACGGAGGAGCCGCATCGTTTGCGCAAGCATCCCGGGTCTGCCAAGTGTAGTGGGGCGCGCAGCCGCTCACGTGGGTACGGATGAAACCCCCAGACAGTCCACCCCCTGGGAGCCTTTCCCAAAAGCCACCCTCAGCCGCGCTTTCTATGCTCTTCGCACCTGCCTGGTACAGGCCAGCGCCAGGCCTGCTTTAGGACCTGAAACCGTACTCTTGTAGAGGTTCAACTTTCCAGTGAGCAAGGAAATAGGGACCATGTAACGAAAGCACCGAACCAGAACTGACCGATTTACTCGTTTACTTCATAAAATAACTAAATATACTTGTCTGTATTTAAATATGTACACCTGAATTTATTATAATTTGTACCTGCTAGTTCTAAAGTGGATAACTTTGCTTATTGTACTATATGTCAACATTAATCCGATGCGGGCGAAGTATAATAATCCGGTGTCGTAATGAAATATATCTTAATATTACTGATGCTGTTTTTAAAAACATGTCATAAACTGCTTTATTAAGTCTGTATAAGATTGGCATTTTATTAGTTTTTTCAAGAATAGATTTATTTTTATGACTATAAAACGCATTGTTATAAACTACACAACAAATTGGCTTAAAGGCTAATCCTCAAACCCTGCGAAAGATGCACAATATTCTCTGTCATCCTGCCTCCAGGCCTTCGGGTTAGGAATCATTTTATACCGCTTAAGACAATTAGTGATATAAGAAAAGCACACTGATAAAATATCAACAGTGTGCAAACAGTATATGCAGTTAGGATTTAAGTTTTGTTTGTCCTTATTTTGTTTTAAAAATAATAATAATAATAGTAAAAATAATAATAATAATAGTGATCACCATCATTTTATTCAACTATGAATAAATAATTTTCCCAAAATGTGATTAAAGCAATGCTTTACTTTTTCTAGTAAATTTTTGTCATTGATTATTGCTGTTATTATTATTATATTTTATTGCAGCTTATTATAGATCCTGTGTTGGTGCTGGTGGCGGACAATATGGGGGGATGAGCGGCGGACCCCAGCGGTGGGGCTGGAGTGTGGAATGCGGAATGTGCGCAGGCCTTGATTGTTCCTCGGTGCTGTTTACATAAAGTGCCGAGCGGCTACCACAAATGGCTTCCAGACTTTCACACATAGTAACGTGTCGGTTTGTAAACCCAGATAATTGCAGACGACGCAGAGGCACGCTTCAGAGACATCTCCGCTTCGCTCACCCGGGCAGGGATGTGGAGAGGGGCCGTTTTCCTTTTGTTTTTTTTGTTTTTTTTTTTTTTGCATTTTTTTAGTGGATTAATGACCATTTAAAAAAAAGGAAGTTTGTGCTGATAGTGAGTTTTGAGATAATGGCAGCACAGCGACCACAAGCTCGTTCTGATTGCTGTCCAGCGAGAGCGCTTTCGAGCGGTTTCGTACTGCCGCGTGAGCACCGGTGGAAGTGAAGCTGCAGATTCCTGGGTTAACTGCATCAGGAAGTTTGTTCAGTTAAATGAACTCCATATGACGGAGACAAGGCACATTTAGACCCCTTGTATGATTTAATCCTGCAGCGCTCTCGCAAATTTTTTGTTTATAATGTCACTTAACAGGAGTGAATAAACAGGACTGAATAAAGCTGGGAAAAGCATACATGTTGACCAAACAAATGGAGAGGGGGAGGGGGGGGGCAGGTAAATAGAAGGGTGTGTGTATCAGCAGTGACACTTCAATTCGGGTGGAAGCAGCTGGCTGTTAGAATTCCGTTCAGCTCCAGCCTTTGAGAAAACACGCAAAACCTGCGGAGGGAAAGTGAGCGATGCGCTGGAGCTCAGAAGACCGTGGAGGTTCAGGAGTGAACCAATCTGAGCGAAGCAGGACTTCTTCCACATTGCCCTCTGTTACTGTCACTCGTTCTGAGTTTGCAGGCATGCTTGCGTGTGTGTGTGTGTTTGTGTGTGTGAGAAAGAGAGAGGGAGACAGAGAGAGACAAAGAGAGAGAAAGAGAGAGAGTTGTAGCCGACTGGCAGCCTCTTGGCGTATTGGCATGCATACGTGCCTGGACTGGTACAGTCGGAGCACAGGTACACAAAGCGACACACACTCACACTCTCTCTCGTTCTGTCTCGCTCTGTCTAGCTGGATGGTGAAGCCGAAGCCAAGTGCCACCCGGGCCTTTGTCTCCGTGACGCGGGGTTGGTGTGGACTCGGGGTGTCCTGGGCGACGTGCAAATGGCAGTGCTGTTGCCCAGACCACGGGGCAATGCAGTTAGGAGCTGGGAATTCTGGACAAGTGGCCTGTAACACCCTCTGCTACTTAAAAATGTAGGCATTACGGAGGCTGTTGGGGCTGGGGACAATAATACTGTCCGGTGTGTGCACCAGTGCTTTAAACAAGGTGTTGATGGGGAAGCGCCCCGCTCTCGCTCGGCATTGCCGACTGGAAGATAGGAAAATACTGAGATAAAATGACAGAATAAAATCATAATTGTAATTATAATCACTGTGACTGTGCATTGGACAAGTAGACTAATGATAATGAATGAATGGAAATATGAATGGTTATAATCCTTGTGATTATGTCATGGCAGTGCCCTTGTTCTAATGCTGCAGGAAGTTCACTGAAACGGTTTTAAACTACCGCTAAATGCAGTTTTGAAGCTGCTATTGTTTGAACTGACCAGTGGTGATAAAAGACAGTAGACTACAGAGCGTAGCTGTTGTCAGACATTTTGAAATACATTCACATATTAAAAATCCGAAATGGCTCCAGAAACGCTTGATTAAATGTTCCTCGGTGCTGCATTTTTTATTTTAAGTAAATATTTCCTTTTTTTTTCAGCACTCAAAAATAATTCATGCAATAACACAACTTTACTAGAGTGTTACTAAAGTAAACACCCTCTGACATTTTGTTTATATGCAGAAGCTTGAAAGTCTCAAACAGAGTTTATGACCGTTGAGCCGCGCATGGTGTTGTGCCGTGACGTGGCGTGGTGTGGTGTGGCGTGGCGTACCTGCAATGGGAAGTGGGTTCCGCACAAGCCCTGCCCTGCTACAGCAGCCAGGCCTCCCAGAAGGCCAAGCGGTGCAGCCTGGCATCTGGCTGCTGCAGCTGTTGAGAGTGGACACCCGTCCAGTCTGCGGCGCTGGGCTCCGCCCACACAGACCCCGGGGCCTGCTTCGGGGGGCGGAGCTACGGAGGAGCTCTGCTTATTGGTCGTGAAGGAGTGGGAGCCCACCAGTCACACTTCGGCCCTGCTGGTCACGCCCCCAGCCATGCAAAAAAGGCACTTGTTGGCAGGTGCTGGAGAGAGCACTCGGAGTGAAAGGTGTGCAAAGGAGAGGGGGCTCTCCCCTTCGCCACACTCCCGCTGACCTCGCGTGTCTGCGGTGAGGTCAAGTGTGTGTGCATCGCTTCTGTCCCTTTTAAAGGCAGCACCTTCTTCTGCGACGCGATTGTCCTTCATTTCTTTTAGACCAGAAGGAGCTCAATGCCGCCACGGGCATTTTAGCGGGACGTTTACACAGTGTGCCACACAGTTTACACAGTATGCCGAATAAGCATCTCCAAAAAAATTAAAACTGCGGCACGGAGAAATACGCAGTCCTGCGTTATTTGTAGTGTAATCATGTATTGTAAAGCATCGTGTAAGAATTGCTGAAAATCAAGACTGTGAACTCCAGGTTTCGTTAATTTTCCACCATCTTTGGCAATACCTCGCCACCTAGGCTGTTTCTAAATCTCGGGAAACGCTGGAAAAATGTAATGTCTCTGTGAACTTCAGTTAGACGATAATCACTGTGATCTCTACCAGTATTAATGACAATGACAAAACCATTTTGATTCCTGGGATTAGTATGGGCTTGTAACATCCGATCCTCAATTTCCTCCATTGTGGAAAATGACTCTTTAAAATTGCACAGTGCCTCGAATTACTGGCAGGCCGTGTGCTGACATCACTGCTCCTGTCAGTCCTTGGCTTTTTTCACCAAGCAGATGTTAATGTCGTACTATGTACCAAAAAAAAACCACTGCAGGGCTCCTGCTCTCGAATCAACAGACGTCTGGTAGCAGGGATAAATGTCCCTGGCCTTCCCTCCAGCGTTTTGTCCGTATTGTTGATTAGCGGGCAGTTTGACTTTCTTGCTTGCTCCGTATGTGCTCCTCGTTACTGGCATTGCTGTTGCAATCCCGAACTATTGCTCTAAAAGTCAATGTACTTTCATCCTCAGAGAAAAGAACACATCAGAAACTGTTACAGCAACTACTTTTACACACTTTCCACTCACCACTAGGTATTGTGAAAGTAAAAGGGGCAACATTTCGCTACGTGGTGCGTGGTTCATCCATTTTTTCCTGTTTTAGTGGACACCTAAAATATTTAGGTATATGAGAAGTCAATTAAAAATATATTTATGCAATATGTCTTGTTTTTTCACATTAGGATAAAACCGCACATGTTCAAGAGAGAGAAGAGTTAGTGATTTGTTGTAGCCCAAAAAGATTCTGTTTTTACACATTTAAATCTAACTCTGAGTATTAAAATACATAAAACCTATTTGAATTAATATGCTGAGACAGCATGTATATTTTTAAAAATTGATTTTGCTGTTGTTCATATTGAAATGTGTCTAAATTAATTTTTCTTTGTTTTTACAAAGGCCCAGGGATTAAAACATTTTCTGCAACAGAGCCTTGAGGGTGAAAATGCAAAGGTCAATAATAAACCTTAATATAAAAGTACAATTTAAAATAACGAAAAATGTTATGTTTTGGGATAAATTGCTTATTTCCATTTAGAACACATTTAATATTTATATGCAGCTTGTACACAGAAAAGTAAGTTTTTTATCATGAGTGCAAAAAGAGCTTTTAATTTCAGTGAACTCTACTTATTTTATGGAAACTTGCTATCTTAATACTATCTGCAATTTTTAAAATAAAAGTTGTGATATGATCCCCTTGGTCAGTACAGACATGATCTGTGTGTGTGTATTTATACATTTCTTTTTTTTATTATTATTGGAATGCACGCATACATTAAAACGTGGGGAAAAATTAAAAGGACAGATAACATGGCGTGCTTGACATTTACAGTGAACATGAGTGCAATTGTGAGCTTTGAGCCTTGTGCGTGTTGTGGCCGTGCAGAGAGTTTATACAAAGGAGCGGGAAAGGCGGTGACTCTTTGGCGACGCGACCCACTGTCTCCCGTCCGACTGAAGGTCCAGCAGGGAAACAGGTGCCGAAGAAACAGGCGCTCATTTCCCTCTAATTCACACAATACATTTCGGCAGAACACTGGTGCTTAACGCCGCTTCTTTTGTTGCAATGCACGTTTCACCTGTCAAGCACTGGGTAAAAGCATTTGTCTCATCTAACACATTTAATTTTATATACATCTTACTGCTATATATATATATATTTTTTTTAATTAAATGCATTATATATTGTAGTAAAAATAATTAAGATGTTAATATTTCAACTGAAAGGGCAACGGCATAATGTTGCCAAAATTAGAATGCGCACAGTAATTAACTTGTATAGTTTAATAATATCTTTTGAAATAAAAATCATATTATACTATGTAAAAAAAAAAAATGATACATTTTCAGTGAGGGTAGACTGTCACATTTAATTTCCTGGCACGTTAAATTAGAAAATAAAAACCAAAAATAAAACGAGCACATAATATTTTATGTATAAGGATATTGAACTTTATTTTGAAATAATAGAATAATTCCGGTGGAAGTTTTAAGGTTATGGATAACTTTAATTATACTTTTAGTTTTACTGCTCCTTGACAATGTTTAAATGTATTTTATGGCTTAATGGAGCAATACAGTTGTGTTACTGGATGAGAGACCCGACGGCAAGTGTTACTAACCCCAGCTGTTATACTACTGTGGTTCTTCTCCAAAGTACCACACTGAGCACGAGTTTATGCTAAAAGTGTCCGAGGAGTCGATCTGGGCGTTTTCGATCACAGCCCTTTATCAGTTTTATAACGATGAATGTCGGCCATAATAAAACGCAGTGATTTACTACACACCCTTTGCCTTCACTCGCTGCGTGAATCAGTAAACGTTATTTTTCGGGCATAAAGGTGCTCACTGCTCTCCAGCACTGTTTTAATTCCTGTTTTGTTTTCCTTTTCCTTTTAAAAACTGAAAAAGAGAAAACAGAAAAAAAAAAAACAATGTAAACATTTTCCAGTGACTTCCTTAAAGTTTCGAGGTGCTTTCTGAACAACCCCTTTCTTTGGACGTGTCGGGAGCTGCCGTGAAGCGCTGCTCGCGTTCAAACCAACAATTTTCCTTCTAAACGTGTGTAAATAATGTGATGGTGCTGATGCCGCGTGTGTCTGCAGTCTGTGCGGCTCTAAATCGCATTGCGAGTCTCACTTATATTTATAGTTCGGCCGGCGAACACAGTCAAATCAAGACGCGGTCGATCAGGGCTCATAAGTGTGTGTCATTTAAATTGTTGCGTTACATATATGTGCTGGAGAGCGTGTAGAAGTACAGTCAGTAATTTCTGCCTAATTTATCTCCGACAGGGAAAAAGTCTTTGTTTCAAGGTGAAAAGAAATGGTTAAATACGTCCTTTTTTTTTTTTTTCCTAAAAGGCAGCACATATTCATTGTTATGATATTATTGAAGCTCTCTTTTTCGCATTAACTGTACCTTAGGCTCTTTTGGAACTCTTCCGAACAGGGCCTTTTTTCTCATTTAAAATAAATGTCGGCTGCGCCGCCTGGGCCGCACAAACGGGCCTTTGTGACCCGACTTTCACCGAGAGACACATCGTGGCACCGTTTTTCTGGATTATTAAAAGTGTGTGTGTGTGTGTGTGTGTGTGTGTGCAGCAAAGGAATGGAGTAATGCTGCTGAAGGAGAAATTATTGAGAAATATCTCTTTCATTGCTGCGCTTTTAATGGTCCTCCTGCCGTGCGCCTTTCTCTTGTTATTTCTCTTCTTTGTGTAGCATTAAAATCTACGTTGTGTAATGAGACGCTCAGAAGTGGAATATTCAATATATCGATCTGTTTGTAAAGGAAATCCTTATACTAAATCATGGCTCGATTGTACAGTAAATAAGCACGTGAAGTGCTGTTCAGTGAAAGCACTGATGCAGGCTGTGTTTTTGTCTGGCAATCTTAAATATTGTATAGAGAGATTAATTTTTTGTGTGTCGGACCCTGGGCATTTTTTTGCCCTCGTTACTTAGCTGGCGGGTTTATAGTCAATAAAATCGCGCGTCCGACGGACACGGAATCTTCTGGAAAAGGTCTCTGCCTGCTGCAGTCACATACCCGCGCGTTGAGCTGCTGGGTAAGTGGAGCACGCAGAGAAAGCGGAGAAAAGTAAACAAGATAAACAAAGCACAGAGAAAGCAGGTAAATTGAATAAGATAAAGAGAGCGAAAGAAAGGAAAGTGTCGAAAGTAGGAAAAGGCCCAGAAAGAGAGTAGCTAGGAGAGAGAAAGGTTAGGTTGTGCTTCCCGGCTTCCTCCCGCGCTCTCTCTTACCTTCCGTCCGCCGCTCCTTCCCGCCTCAGCTCTTTTTTCTTTTTCACATTTCTCTCGTTGCCATGAGGTATTTACTGTACATTATGATTAATTTGCTCTGGAAATTTTTACTTTATGTTTTTGTCTTGTCCCCATAGGCCTTCTCATTGCGCAGGTGTGGAACTTTCTAGTGTGAAATTGTTGCCTTTGTCACGTTTAAAAACCGACGGCTGTTTTCAGTTATTATTATTCTTAATATATATATATATATTTTTTTTTTTTACCCTTCACGTCGACTTATTGTACACATTTGAAGCTTCGAAACCTTAGGTTTTTTGCATTCTACACAAAGTGTAGGCCTGCCTTCTGTGGGGGAAATCTGTGAAAGGGCCTGTCCTGAGGCACTGAGTACAAAACAATATACTCACTGAACTGTACTGAGAGCAGAAATTCTCTGAAATTTAAAAAAAAAAAAACATTAAAGAAAAAACTAACCTCATTTTTAGTGTTTTAATATTTTGAAATGTTACTGATTTGACCTTTTTGAGACAGGTTTTAGGTCTTGCACAGTCATTTTGCATTAAAACGTCGCAAGTAAGACTAAAATGTATGCCTTTCATAATGTAGTTTTTGTATTAAGTTAGTGTGTGTTTTTTACATTGCACCAAATTTGTTTTCAGACTTGTTTCTGTGTCAGATAATGGGTTGGTGCAGATATGTTCCTGTGCGTTTTATTCGGACCACCCAAAAAAGCGGCAGCGAGAGTGTGAAAGTGGTGGCGGTGAAGTGTAGGACCTGAGAAGAGACGTTGGCCGCTTTCTGCACCCCTCTTTTCTCTTTTGGCACTTGTTTTATACACAGCCGCGAGAAGTCAGAGAAAGAGAGGGAGAGAGAGACCGAGTCCTTCTTTCTGTCTCCAAGCCTCTTCTTCTTGTGAAAAAAAAAAATAATAAAATGAAACGAAAGCAAACGAAAGAGGAGTTTCCTCGTGCTCGAACAAAGGTCAATGTTTCAGAGACAGTGTGCTGTGGGGAGATAAGATGAGTTTTCATGTAGAAATGGAGGAAAGGAGAGTGACACCTTTGTAGGAGAAAGAAAGAAGAAGCAGGACACGATTGCAGGAGAAGGGACGAGGCACAAATGTGTAGGAGAAGGAAAAGAAAAAGGGAAGGATACACTCCTATAGGAGAAAGAAAGTGGGAGGGAAGAAGGACACCGCTGTGCAAGACAGAAGGAGGCACAGGGCAGGTCAGGTCTATGAGACAGGGAGGCTTGATGCAGTGAACAGACTTGCTTACCTCTGTCTACACAAGCACAGTTACAGACAGGAGTAAATATTATAATAAACATAATACAAGTGTACTGAGGACAATTAAGGTGGAACAAAAATAACAGCTCGACTTTCTTGCAAAAAATAATAAAATAATAAATTGAAACATATACAGAAATGCCGTTGCTTTAAGACATTATTAATTTACTTTTCGTGGCCAGACTTTGAAAGTCTGCTTCATTTAGGCTAGTGACCGTACAGAAGTGTGGCGGAAAGATCTGTTTAGGAAAAAAGGTTTTTAAATAATTGCCCGTGTTGGTCTGATGTTAATTGGGCCGCTAGCATTATTTGTGTGATGTAGGTTTGGGAACAAAGGATAATGTGGGGATTGAGTTCTGCATTTGAAATCAAGTTCAAAAATAAAACAAGAATCTAAGTGTGTGTACAATAATTGTTTGCAGTCCTATTGTGAGTAAAACCAAAAATATTTAAAAATGACAGTGATAATGGGGATTGTGCAATATTTTTCTGTTTTGTGCAAAGCAATTGCTTAGTTACATTTATGCGTTTAGCAGACGCTTATCTCCAAAGGGTCGTACATCTCAGAGGACAATACAAAAATTGCATTACATCAGGAGAGATTTGGATACAGACATGTGATTCTCGAGTACAGGCAGTTTGTCACATTTCTGCATATGAACCAGTGTACATCACACCAGTATTTGCAAATAAGCTTTTTAAGTTATTGAAACATTTACTTCAGAGGTGCAATTTGGAAATTTACTTAAAATGGATTTTTGTGTAGTGTAACAAGGAAAGGTAGTTCTTATAAAATGTCATGCTGTGGTGGCATAGGCATTAAACAGGGCCAGAAAGATCTTTCTGCATCTTTTGGTATCCAATTCTTAGTTGAATTTAAGATATACTGTATATGTTTTTGGTCGCTTAGTCGCGACTTTCTTTGCTGGTGCTGGTTATGTGTGTGTCCCGTGTATTTGGTTTTTTCCGTGTTTCTGCTTTTTCTCTCATAACTTTTAGATTTACCAGAAACATAAAAGTGTTTGATTTGCTGTCACCTCAGGTGTTAGGGACCTTTGTATTCCTTCAAGGGGGCTCAGAGAGTAGCTGAAAACCAAAAGGAAGAAAAAAAATCAAACAATTTATTTCCGGCAGTTCTGTTCTTTTATTCCTCATTGTTGGCAAACAGATGTGGAGCAGATCTGGCTCGTTTTGTTTTAATAATACTGAAATTATTTATTTGTATTTCAGGCTGGTTGAAGTTTATATTGCCTGAACAGTTTTATTTATTTTGTGTATTTTACTAATTTTGTGTGTAGCTCTTGTGTATAGGTTTGATTCCGACTATGGACATCTTCAGATTACCAGTGTGCATTTTGATCATTATTTTATAGAGACAGTGTCATTACATGTGAGCAGATTAATAAGTGATTCTATTGTTCTTCTGTTGTATTTTCCATATTTAGTTGATTTTCATAAATGAATGGTACCGCTGCAAATAAACCAGTGACCATGGGTTTAATAACCACAGCTGATGGCAGGTGCAACCATTTAGGTGGACAGAACCAAATGTATTTGGAAACCATTTTTGGTGCTGATGGACTAATTCACTGAGAGTATGGTGTGATAAATCAGTAATGAACTGAAACATGGCATGTGCTGACGTTTCTCTGCTGGTTTATATCGAATATTTCTATTATGGAATTTCTACAAGAAAATGGGTTTTATCAGCAGTTTGAACAGACAAATTTTTTTTTTTCAATGATGCTGATGTTTTTGCATTTGCTTTTTGTTCTCTGGGAGAAATCTGCAAGATCGTGAAATTTAAAAAGCTATGAAATAAAGCAGTGAATAATACAAATACGTTACTTACACCAAAAAAGGTTGAAATAAATGTTTTTATTTGTATAAGGGTTTATTGTTGCATTTCAAATAATACAGTATAAATGTCTGTTGTAGATTAAAAAGCATTAATGTTTTTTGCCAGTATTTCTTTGTGTGAAATTGTATTTATAGTATGGTCTTTTATTGCAAGTGTGCTTTTATACTTTGCAGTTATCTAAATAAATTAATCTGTATGTATAATATGTGGATATATAAGGGTATTTTGGAATAACAGCCTCTGAATAGGATGTGTTTTCGGGGTAATATTTCTTCCACCCCCTTTGTTTGTGTGGTAAATCTGGGAGCAGCTGCTGGTTTGAGGGTCTAGTGGGATTCTGGGCCTGTGCTTTCTCATGCCATCCCGTGCCAAGGTGGTGTAACGTGAGCAGAAAGAGAGAAGGGGGAGAGAGGGGTTGGGGGGTGGAACGGGACTGTGTGCTGGTTGGATGTGGTGCTGATTGAGGCAGGGCCTGGGAGGTGGGATTAGGGGGCAGGGTTTGAGATTGATACATGTAAAATTAATATCCTCTGGACTTTGCCTGCATGCTAGATAGGAACTTGTCAATTTGGCAAATTTTGTGCCGTCTGACTAAACTGCACACACTCTTTCTCTCTGTCTCTCTCTCTCTCTCTCTCTCTCTCTCTCTCTTTCTCTCTTGCTCGCTTCATTTCTTGCTCTCTCTGCCACTGAGCCCCCCCTTCCCCCCCACAAACACACGCCTCCCCCCCTTCAGCTCTTGAAGCGAGCGTATTGGCTGGGCCGCGCAGGCGTTTCGTTGCCAAATAGGTGGGCCCTATGCACATTGGCAAAGGCTCAGGCAATGGTTAGGGAAAGAACGTGGAGAGGAAGAGAGAGAGAGAGTTGGAGAGAAAGGGGGAAAAAAGAAGCCACGTTTGGGTTTGCCAGCGGTCCTGCACGCTCTTCCAACATTGATTCGGTCCTCTTGCTTTTTTTTTTTCCATTCGGCACTCTGCGCCCCCCCGTCTGTCTCTCTCCTTGTGAGTCCTACGCAGGGCCCATAGATCTAAGCAAATACCATTTACTGTTTTGCCAACGATTTTTTGTCTTTATTTAGCTTTTTCAAAGCAAAAAGGGAGCTTGTTTATTTAAGTGATTTTATTCCCTCCTTTTTTATTATTCGATGTTTTTCCTTTTTTCCACATGGGCCCTACACACCTTTTCTATTTTTTTACTTTATTTAATTCTCTCGTACAGTCTCTCGCTCTCTCTTAAAAATTTCTCTCTTCCCGCTTCTGTACCATCAGGATTCTTCTGCTGCTTTTGTATCGTGCCCCCTCAGCCAATCTCTTGTTTTTGACTTTTTTGCACTTCCAGTGGACAGTTGCGGCTTTTTCTGCCTTTTGCCACTTTTTGTTTTTTTTTTTTTTCTCTTCTCTGCTCAGTTTTTCCAGTTTGTGGAGCAGCAGCAATAGTGGCAGTGATTGGTCCTAAGTGCGTGAAACAATAAAGAACTGGTGCGGCATACATTTTTTCCTTTATGATCGACGTGCTGAATTTATGATGAGAGTGCAAAATGGTAACTACCGGACTGTCCATGTATCGTTTGATTTTAGTGTACTTTTGTATTGACATTTTCAGTTAACTTTTTAAATGTTTAGAACAACTGAATTATAGATTTGAGTAATTTAAAAATGGCAGGTAGAACTGGCACAGGAGCTGTATTTGCAGAACAAATTGCCCATGTGTTTCGGTGGGGAGTCTGGTGAAGGTCTGTGGCAGGGTTGTCGTGCATTGCAGGTGTGCAGGCTTGCGGGCATGTGAGATCTAGGCATTTGCCACTGATCCCACACAAGTCAGGCTCCGTGAGATTGCTTTGGGGAGTCTGACCTGTTTACTGCTTGGTCTGGGTTTAAATCAGAACCCTATAGTCTTTGATTCTTCATTAAAAATTGTATTATTTACATTTTGCATGTTTGTTTATTTAGTATAATATGAATATCTCAATTTTTTTAATAAATGAAGCTGACGTGTTTTTACCGTGATCATTCTGTTGTTTTTCTTAATGTGGCTGATATTTTCATCTTATGTTTTATAACTTCACACTGTTTACAAATTTGATTATATGATTAAATATGAGTTGTATTGGTGTTATTTGAAGTTAGGTTCACACAGGGTGCTTTTTGCTTTTTGCATCAGCTATGTGTATTTATTTTCTGTGACTCATACTGTCTCACTATGTCCAAATTGTCAAGAATTTAATGAAAAATGCGGACTGCGTCTGAAGGTGATTCTTTTTTTGGTTCCACTGTTGCCTCAGTTCGTTCTTTCATGTGCCCTGCTCAGGAAATTCAGTCGGTCTCCATGCACTGTGGCGTTAACTGTGGTTTTGCTCCTCTCCCCTCTCCCCCTCTCCCCATCTCCCTCCTGGTACCCCAGGATGAATTCCACCCGTTCATCGAGGCCCTGTTGCCCCATGTGCGCGCCTTCTCCTACACCTGGTTCAACCTGCAGGCTCGCAAGCGCAAGTACTTCAAGAAGCATGAGAAGCGCATGTCCAAGGACGAGGAACGTGCCGTCAAGGACGAGCTGCTGGGCGAGAAGCCCGAAATCAAGCAGAAGTGGGCGTCCCGGCTGCTGGCCAAGCTGCGCAAGGACATCCGGCCTGAGTTCCGTGAGGACTTTGTGCTGACCATCACGGGCAAGAAGCCTCCCTGCTGCGTGCTCTCCAACCCAGACCAGAAGGGCAAGATCCGGCGCATCGACTGTCTACGGCAGGCTGACAAGGTGTGGCGTCTGGACCTTGTCATGGTCATCCTGTTCAAGGGCAGCCCACTGGAGAGCACGGACGGCGAGCGGCTGGTCAAGTCGCCCCAGTGCTCCAACCATGGGCTCTGTGTGCAGCCGCACCACATTGGCGTCTCCGTCAAGGAGTTGGACCTCTACCTGGCCTATTTCGTCCACACGCCAGGTGAGTGGCAGCAGAAGCATACACATACATACGCGTGTGTCTCACGTATGCAACCCTCAATCCCACACTGCAGTGTGTCAGCCAAAAGGATTCACCTTTGTCCGATTTTGGCAAAACTGATGTGTGGCAGATGTGTGTGTCGTGTCTGTTTTTGGTTTTTACTCCTCAGAAAAAACAAGCTTAGAGTAAAAACAGAGAGGGGGGGCACAGCTTGCAGGGTGTGTAACAAGACACAAAATGTTGTTACAATAGAAAACGGAAAGAAAGTTGATTTAGCTTCATTTTGATCTACCCTGACCTGCCGGCTGCTCTGAGTGTGCTCAGCCACTCGCTGGGCATCTCTGCGGGCCACGATGTGCTGAGAAAATGCGGTGACAGCTGGCCCAGCACCAGCGCTCTTGCATGAAAGGCGAGCGGCAAGCAGCCCCGTCTCTGCCCCGGGCCGAGAGGCCCTGCCAACCGTTCACATGGGCCGGCACCAGCGCTGCTCCGCTCTGCTCTGCCACACGCTTCGTGGTGCACTCTGCTCCCTGGGCACAGAAAATAAATCAGTAATCCGTGTGTAATCTCTGTTAGCATCGATCTCTCTGTGTTTGACCACCTCATTATGTTTTAAATACGGAAACCATGTTTTTGAGAGATTAGCTGATAACATATTTCATTTTAATCGCGTTTGATTTTAACAATTTAATTTTACTTATAAAATTAAAGATTCAATATACAATTGTTGTTGTTTTATTTTCAGTTTTAATTTGTATTTCCAAATACTTGATTTATTTTTAAAAACTGCATTAAAAAAATACAAATTTCAGGCGTTGTCTCTGTAGCAGTGTTGCAGAGATTGAAAATGGCTGTGAGAATTTAAGATTTTTATAATTATTTTACCACTGGTAATTGTAAAGACTTCTGTGATTTGTAATACATTTAATGTAAAATATTTTGCTATATTCTTTTGAGTAAATGCATCAATATTTTTTGCTGTATTAATTACTACATTTGCTGTTAAAATGAATATTATTATTTAAGTAGTAGGGAAGAGTAACATGGTACTGTGAGAAGGTGTTTTTTTTTTTTTAAATAAATCAGACATTTGTTATTTCATATCAGAATATAGAACCATCCTGGCTAAATTAAATGCCCCTCTTGTAATCCTGCTCCCACAGTATCAGCGGTAGGGATAGGGTAGATATTGTTAGCTGTTTCTCCTTTATGTGACTGGCTATTACTATTACTATTATTATTACCGTTAGCATGATGGTCATCCCCGTTACGGTGGAGCAAGTGGGTAGAACAGACAGCAAGGTTAGGCTGATGATCCTGTTCACTGATTTCAGACTGGATACATAGTGAAGCTCTGCACTACTTTGCAGCCCTCAAGTGGAAAGTGCTGTATCGCCACTGGTTCCAGGAACACACCTTCTGAGGCACAGACTGGGTTCTCGGTGCCACGCAGCCTGCGCTGCAGTGTCGTACTTTACATTGCAGCAGTGCTCCAAGTGGGTTGGGGGTGCTGGGACAGTGCAGCACAGGTGTCCAGTTGCCCGGTGACAGTGGTGTTAACGGGGCGCCCCTTTGCACTAGTTCACGTTACACCACAGCGCTGCTCACCAGAGCGGCACCTCTGTTTTCTAGGCTTTGCTGTGGCTCTTATCTTACCTCGCTAATCCACTGTGTCCTGCTGCTTTCATCCTCCTCCAAATAACCCCGACCCGGAATGGCTCCTGAACTGGAAGTTCATGATATTCTGTTACCCCTGCTTCTGCCTCCTCTATTCTGCTGGCTTCTTCTCCTCGTACCACGGCTCATTCAGGTCACCACACGCTCTTTTTGTGTTTTGTTTCTGGTTTTGTTCCTGCCATCCTAGAGTGAATGGACAAATCCTAGTGTTTTGTTTGGCACTGTTTTGTTTTTAGATGTGGTTTTATGTGGTCTTGCTTTGTGTGGGTTCTGTTTGTTTTGTTTTCTTCCGTTTGGTATGGTTTTGGTTAGGTTTTTGTGCCCATTTCTTCTGTCTCAATATTTAGTTCTCATTTTTAAAGACGGCCTCCTTTGTCATTTTTTAGGAGGGAGCTTCCCTCCATTGCTGGTGTTTACATATGAACAGAAAGGAGGAGAGCAAACAGGCTGAGTTGTAATTGTTCCTGTCGGCCAAACCGCAAGTCCATCGGTGTAGGTAGAGCTCTCAGCCAGTCGTTTACTGAGTGGCTTATGTTTGTCACAGGGCAGCTCTTGGCTGTGCCAGTATGCACCTTTCATTTACTTTTCCTAACTTCCTTCCCTTTACCATGTTAAAAATCAAAGCAAAAAAACAACATAAACAGCAAAATAACATACGCGACTTGAAGTAGAGGACTAACTGGGGGAGAAAGGCACCCAGCGTAGCTTGTGTACCCTCTTCGAAGTATGACACCTGTTTGTAGTCTTAGACTTTGCATTAGGATGTTGGGCTGTTAATAGGCTGCTTGTGTGCCCTTTCTGGCTATCAGCACTGGTGGCTGCTGGGGCTTGATAGTGGACAGTTTTGGGAAAGTGACCTCACTCCTGACACTTTTTAAATGAAACTGTGCTGCTTTCACTTTATTGGTGTACGGGTACCGGTGTTTCCGTCCTGCATCTGCTCCAAGAACAAGTTGTAATTTAGATGTATTTCTGAGTAAGATCTTTAGCGATTGGTGATTGTGTGCAAAGTAGCTTTCACACAAGGTGGGTTGAGAATGATGGTGAAAAATACAAATGTTTTTCATTTATCTGTTTCCTATTTGCTACTCTGATAAATCACCTTCCTTCCAGTGTTAGTCATATTTGGAGTCAGTTTGTCATATGTCTCTTATTGTTAATATTAGTAAAAAAAAATTTTCCAGTATGTTTCCAATCAGTGCTTTTTGTAGGAGTTTAAAAATCATTCTGCGGGAGGGGTACGATTTTTCTCAGCTTCTATGTTGACCAAGGTGCAATCTTTTCAAGTGCCAAAACTCCAAGGGATTTTGGGAGGTTTTTTGTGCTCCCTGTCCAGCAGGCAGAGAAGTATACATCAAAGGCCAGGGCTGAAAATGGTTCAGTGTGATGCATTTTTAAAATCCAAGTCCCCTCTCTTAATTGATGACAGAGTTGTTAATGATTTTTTTTTGTGTAATGAAGTGACTGAGGTATAATGATGACAGAGGTGACCAGGTGCTCCAAAGTGTCTTTGTTGATATTTGTCCCTCAGAAATAAGTTGTACTGAGTCAGTTTTCCCAAATGCCATGAGCTCTGGCGATGCTGCAATGTCAAGTGACTGTGTATCACTAGTAAAGTAAAGTCACTTTTTACTGGGAGTTGATTAAAGCAAAATAAAAAACAGTGTGAGAAAAGAGGGATCTGTCTTATGTCAGTGTGGCTGACGGCCGCTCTGGGGGTTGGCCCACCTCTTCAACGGACAACTGTTCCCAATTCAGATGGCTCTTGACAGGGCTCACGCCCAGTGTACTGTATCTTTATCTTGAGGGTAGGGCTTGGTGTCACCCCTGTACGGGTGTGGAGAGTGCCATAAGGCTGGCAGGTCTTGACTGGGCGCGTCAGAATTTTTGCAAAGAGTGGTACAATTTCAGTATATGAGAATGTCGAAAGCATGGTTAATGTCCATGGGGCATGTTGCTTTTTCAAAGAATGGTTGCTCTTCCCTGGTCTTTCAAGCGGACAGCATAATGCTGGAGTGGGAACAGACCCTCACTCACACTGGGTCTTGGCACGAACTGCTGTTGATGACAGAGAAATACTCCGGAATGAGATAGGAGTCAGATTTATTTTGTGTGAGTAAAAAAATAGACTCTGTTTGAAAATGATAATGATTTAAATTTAATTTTAGCACTGTCGCTGTAATAAGAAGGGCCAGTGAAGTTTGCCCTGGCTCATGGGATAAGGTGCCACCTCTCAAAGTGTTTTTTGGAAGAGGCATGGGTTCTTATTTGGCAGTGGGTGCACGAGTCAGGAGAAGCTTTTCTACACGCTTGAGAGAAAGCATATCTGCTGGCCCTCTCTTTTGTACAGAAACACTGAGTGTGAGGGACCCCGGGTAAACACATTATTCCACGCAAATCGGGGATTCTGAACTTTCACGGATCGCTGTCGACCATTTGTCTTTTCTCTCCAGTCTGCTACAAAAGCTGCTGTATAGCTCCATCTTCCCATGACAGTGCCTTCATGCAGAATGATGGAAACAAAGCCACTTTAAAGGAATAAAAATATTAGAACACACCTTACTTAAAAAACTCCCTTTCAGTCTGCCAGGATCCTCCAGGTCCATTCAGCATTGATAGTAGATGGCTTTTATTTCCTAAAAGCCACAAAGGAAGAGAGGCATTTCATTTTAGTATCTAAAATAAGAACTGCGTATATGTCTTGCATTTATAATTTCATTTACATATATGGATCATTTAAAAACAATATTGCAGCTTTATTTATTCTTGTAATTTAGCAGACAAAATGCTTTTGAGAATTTCACGATGGTGTCCTGTACCGAAGAGGACAAGCTGGTTTTTCTGGTGCACTATGGCTTACCAAATGGTCTGAGCTGAAGCTCAGCCTCACGGTATAAACACCTGGAGTGACAATTGCACAGGGCTAAATTCATCCAAACCAGAGGAATGAAGGCGTGAGGAACTGGATGAAAAAGAGAAGGGCCGTTTCTGTCTCTCTTAAAACAGTGTCTTCTCACTGCTTTCTCCCATCTTTTCTGTCTGAGGGCCTGAAGACAGAGAGATCTTTCCCCACAAACAGCACAGAACAGGAGGATGGAGCGGATAGCTCCTGGCCTGGGTTCTGGAGTAGCGACGCAATGATGGCAGCACCCGAGCGGGCCCAGCCACAGCAGGACGCATTCATATCTGTTTTTGCTGACTTGTTTACTCTTCAAAAAAAATGGGGGGCAAAATTTTTTAAATTATAAATACACATAATTTCAGATATATGTTTTGCACAGTGTCATAGAGTAGATCCAGCATAGTCATTCTGGGGGCAATAACACAAGATAAGTTAAGAGGGAGAATGGTGGCAGCTATGCTGGGGAGAAAGGGGACAGCTCTAATCGTGGGGCTGCTTTCTGGCAGTTTTTGGCAGCTGGCGCCACAGATCTGCGCAGAAGCTGCCAGCATTTCAAACCGACTTGCCATCTCTGCCAACTTCTCTCCATCTCGTCCTTTCTTTCCCTCCCCGTCTTTTTGTTGTTGTGATGCCCAATGTGTTTGTTGTCTTTTATAACACACAGAAGTAGATCTAAAACATATAAAATGTTTTGTAAAAATTTGCTGAATGCTAACCGTATATTATGATTAATTTTTTTTTAATTGTGTCTTTTAACTAGAATATATCCTTAATATTTTTTTGGTATTCATTTATATTTGATATTTGTGACTGCAGTTTTTCAAATTAAAGATATTAATCAGTGTTGCAACGTAATATTTGTTATTGATAATTCTTGATTTTAGAAATTTAAAAGAAAATGGAATACGTAATTTATTGGAATATGTATAATTTTATTTGGTGTTTTTATAGGTGGTTTTCGATAATGCTGCTTCTGCATGAATCAGTGGAGGAAAAGGGCAATTAGAAAATCTTTTTGGTTACACTGAAATATACTTGTTGCAGTTAGCCTCTGTTTGTTCTTTCTCTTTGTTTCGTTATATAAAAGAGCACTTTTATGAAGACATCTTTTTGATGTTCCTCTTTGTCCGACTGTTATAGTGTGAGGAGGAAGGTGGTTAGTGGGGTAAGAGGGGAAGGGGGGTTGACAACCGCAACCAAAAAGCAAAGAATCAATTTTGGCATGTGTTTGTGTAAGTGAGCAAGCCTCAAATCAATTTGGACACAAATCTGGGACAGTGAGCACACTGAGAAAATGCAGGGTGAAATGGGATATGGAACGGCATGGAACACGGGTGGGGGTAGGGGGTTTTCAGGCGGGCGACGTTGCCCAATAATGATCGGAAAAGATAGGCCTGTGAATTACGTAGAGTAAACAAGCTTCTCTTTTTGTCTGAAAGGGGCCTATTCATCAGAGACGAGAAGCGTCTTTTCTCTGAAAAAACAAAACAAAACAGGAAAATCTACCAATGGATTCAAGGGCCCGGCTTTTGTTAAGCAAGATAGCTGTGGGAGCGGGAGTGGGGCTGAAAAGGTGGGAGGGAGATAGGCGTTCGGGGATGTTGTCAGGGGCTCACACTTGGGGGTCTGTTGAGTTGGGGTGTCCGGCTACTGCGAATTGAGGCGGCCCGGCGGCACGCGCTGACAGCCAGGGGACACGGGGTGTAAACTAGGTGCTAATGCGCCCTTTTACACGTTTTGACTGTGCAAACTTTTTTAATTAATTGGAAATGAATGAATGAATAAATAAAGAAATAAATAAATAAAATGGCTCAGTGTCTCAAAACAGCTGGGAAGCGTTGCCCGCAAGAGAAGAGCAAGTGAAAATGGTTTGCTTGTGCTTAGTCCAGTATGTGCTTTTTTGCTGTTTATCCGAATGAAAAAGTAGGTTTATATTGTAATCTTTCTTATTTCCGTAATAATTTTGATGATAATAGTTATTGTATATGATTTATTTTTTGTGTTCATAACTAGTAATATGCATCCCATTATGACAAAGTATGTTTTGCATAGATTTATAAAAAGAAAATCTAGCTCACAGGTACTTATTGGGTGTAAAAGAGGCGCAGGTGGGGAATATGTGTGTGGGCGTGTGTGTGTCTGTGTTCTCAAGCACAGTGAGGGTGCATTGGCCAATTTATTTCCCTTGTAAATGCCACCTGCCAATTTGGGCTCCGTTGCCATAAACCTCTTACTGCGGGTGCACACCGCACACATACCGCACCCCATGGGTCCTTCTTTTTTCTGCAGCCCAGGAAGACTGGCATGACTTCTAAACATGAGCTGGGCCATGGCTGAAGCACCCTCAGATGGACCAGTAGACCAGTTTCAAGTTTTTCTTTTAGATATAAACTTTCTTCTTAAAAAAATTTACCCAAGAATTTGTATATGAAATTAATTGGGAGAATCAAACCTGTAAAATATAGTGGTGATATCAGACAGGTTGAACGTACTGAATTGTGTGTCTGCATCTGTCTTTCCATGTCTTTGCAAAGTGTTTTGTTTTCACTGAGTTGTGTCATGTCTACTGGATTAATAAATCTTAATGTAAATAAATCTGTGTGTAAATATAGGATATTCGTAGTTTAAGGGCAAGGATAAACAATTTGTTTTTGTCTTCATTGTTTTGTAGATGAAAATAACAAACTTAAAAAACAGATTTTGAATAATTTATATTTAAAATCCATTTAACATGACCAATACATTAATTTTGTTTAATTAGAACATTTCCACAAAAAATGCATCTGTCTAGGGTGTATCTGTGACATGGCAGGGCCCATACATTGTGGTCGTCTGGGTCCCCAGAAGCTCCCAGCCTTAATTTGCTTCTTGTTTATAAGTGAATTATTTTCATGAGGATTTACCTGTCCAAACAGCGGTGATGGACCATTCCATTACGCCCTGTAATGTGACTCACATACTGTCTGAGCCGCCACTGCTCCCACTGCTACCAGGTCCGTCCATATCAACCTGTTCCTCCTGGCCTTTGGGGGGCAGTGTGCTGCTGTTTGGATGTGTGTGGGCACACGTGTGTTTTTGTGTCATTATGTATATGCATGCCTCTGTGTGTGTGTGTGTGTATTTGTGTGTGTGTCTGTGTCTGTGTGTGTATACCAGTTCATTTTTGTTCTCTTCTGCTTGGCTCCTCTTGGTATGGAACAAGCACTGCTTGTCCAGGCATCCCCTGGGAGGTGTGGCTTGGAGCCATTCCGCCCGCCGGCTTGTCGACATCACTTCCGCAGACTCTGGTTAAAGAGGCTGTGCTGCCACACTCATGAAACATAAATTACCCAGTGCTCGTGTTGTGTCCCTGTCTGTTTGCCTTTCTTTTTTTTATTTGACAGACTACCATATTTCGCACAAGAGGGATGAGCATATTAAAATGTCTTCCAGCAGTCGTCACATTTACATTTAGCTGTCAGTCGCTTGACATTGTGAGTTATTTTTTGTTTGATTGTGCATGACAAAAAAACCTCAGAAATGGTGTTTTCTCAGAGGAGAGGAAATCATCGCAGAGCCTTCGTACTGCTTTCTTTAATTTGAAAGACACAAGGTCAGATGGAAGCCGGGTCGAAGTCAGGTTTGTTTTTGACAACATGACCCCCAGCCACTTTGTTGAGGACTCTGGGACCCTCAGAAGGGAGGGCAAGAGACCCTGGAGCACTTTGCACAAACAGACTGAACATATTTATTATGGAAAAATTGCATTTCCTTTATGGGAAAGTTGTGTGTTCTGGCCAATGAATACATATACCTTTGCTTTTGAAAATGACCACAGAATGACCACTGGAGTTACCATGGGAGCTGCCCCTGTCCTATCTCTGTCCTTTTCCCCCACAGTTCCCCTTGCCCCCAGCTCATTCTTGTTCATTTATTAGGCCCGGATTGAGCTGCCTCCATGGAAACCAAGTCTTCCAGCATACCTTGCCTGTGTGGTATCTAAGGTGCTTCCAGGCCAGGCCTAGCTGGCATTTGCGCAGTGCTCTGCCATTGCTGTGGCAGTCTGGCACAAAACATGGAGCCAGCAGAGGTAACCTTCGACACAGCCTCTGCATTGTTGTCAGCACTGGCTCTTCTTGTCATTTTACTCAGCGCCCAGTGTGGCCCGCTGTCGGCTACAACGTTATATGACAGCTGTTTAGAGATACATATTATTGGACAACTCCTTATGAGCATTCAGCTGGGTGCATGTGATTTGCTCTTCAGTGACATGTTATACATACATTTCCGCAATGTGGATGAATTGCCAACAGCTTGCATTGGTTTGTTGGCTGATTGTGTGGCAGCCTGCAGCAGAGAGGTGGGGGCAGTGCGAAAAGACTTCCTTTAGCTATTGCAACAGCAGGTGGCGTAACGGTTAAGGTGTCACAGAGCTGTAATCTCAAGGTGATAATTAATGTATTAATTGGAGCTTTGGTGTGGCACCTTTAATCAAGGTACTTAATGCTGCTTTCTCCAGTGAAATATTGTATTTTTTTAATTGGTAAAATTGTAGCATTTGTATGCAACCACTGGTTAAAATGTTTAGCCCTGCTTATTGTCCTTTCATTTGCTTGTACTACTCAGACTCTTACTCAGAGCGTGAAGGAGAAATGGTTCCTGGAACGCAGTGGAGACTGTTTATTCTGCAATGAACAGGCTGAGAGATGCCGTGTGGACGTGGCACCAGGCTGTCAGATGCCACAGAAGTCTATGGAGAGCTGGGCCTGGGGTATTTGTCCCCCTGGGGCGGGGTCTAAGGTTTGACCGTGGCCTCTGAAATGCCTCCTTTGAAAGCTCCTTCGTGTTCACTCACGAAAAATGAGCTGTATTCATTTGGTTGTGTCCCTCCCCAATTCCCCAAATTGCTATCTGCTATCCTGTTCAAAGTGACCGGCCTCCAGTAGACATCTGAGCCCACAGAGAAGGCATCATGTGTGAGAGAGGGAGCGGGAACACGCAACAACAAACAGCATCCTGACTGCAGCATAAGCTCAGCAGACTATCTGCACATGGTTCCCCCTGATCGTGCCATCTGAACCCCAGTTAACATCTGGTGTTCACCATACGTGCACACGCATAGCACATGGACGTGCACAGCGCACACATTCGTGCACGTGGAGGGCCATACATACAGAGACCCATGTACAGGGGTGCAGCTCCTGGTTCAAACACAGAAATGCAAAAAACACACCCACTAAAAAATAAAAACACACCTCCCAACAGCAAAACACACACTCGCGCATACACACACACGCACACATGCACACATAGATAAGTCCACACAAAGAAGGAGTAAGTCTTAGTATGGGCCGAAATCGGGGGGTGCACTGCCTGATTGGCTCCCAGTCTTTCTTTCCAGTACGGGTGAATCCAAACCAGGCAGCCTGTCACCAACGATGACCGTGAATTTAAGCCAGGAGTGTTTTTTACAGGTGCAGCAATAGGAAGTGTCTGCCCACAGAATGGCCCTTTGCAACCTGGGAAGTCAGGTTGGAAATTGTAGTGATGTAACACAAGATGTTACATGGCACCTTACAAGTGTTACTCACTGAGTTCCAGTTCTCCCAGTGTGAGTCAGGGGCTCAGTGCTCATCGCACAACTTCAGCTTCCTTCAGCAGACCAGTACCCTTTTTAATGTTAGGACATCCAAAAATCTCAGTCTACTCTCAACCCTCTTTGGAAGTCTCACTGAAAGGCAGTGCAGCTGAACAATTAGAAATAATTTAAAAAAACAACCCGTCTTCTAGGGTAGCACAAGCCAAAAAAAAATTTGCTTCAAATGGAAAATAGAAGGGATCCCTTTCCTTGTGAATGTTCTTAATTTCTCTAAGGCGATTTGGTATGTAATCCAAGACATGACACTTATTTGAAGAGCAGATTAACAAGAGACCAGTCATCTAAGGGGAGGACGAACAACAATAAGGGAAATATGAATGGAAAGAGGAGGTGGAGAAAAGAGTGCAGGGTTTCATTTTTTAATCCCCCCTCCTTTCCTTGCTTTTTGTGGCCATTTTTTTCGTCGTGGCCTTATATCCTTAATACCGGCATGAAAACCAGTTAAAGAAATCTGGGACTTATTTGTGGTAAATTTGTATTTGTGGTTTTGGACTTGAATGTTTTTACAAAAAAAGTAAGTTGTTGCTTTTGCTTTTCTTATAAATATATTTTAGTGGTTTGTGCTTTTATTTTTAATAATGTATTCCCCCACAGCCAGGTTAAAACATTGCTCTGCCACATTCTTCATACTGGATTGTCTGTACTGGATATATACATGTCACAGCTGAGAAGCCGCACCCCCTCGCTTGTAATACCCGGGCTTTATTAAGGAAACCCTAATCACAGGACCCAAGTCCAGCAGTGATATCTGAGCTCCTCTCCAGCGCTTTTATGCCCGCTTTGGTTCTGCACTGTGGGCACCTGATCCACCCCTGCTGCTGGCCTTCAGTTCTTGCTTTGACGTCTTCCATTGGAAATTTTTTAGGAACAGAAGCCATGAAAAAATCTCATTCAACTTTTCTCTGTTCTGTTTCCACAGATTTTCTTAATTTTGCCATAATGGAAAAGAAACAGCTCCAGATTATGTATTGCACACATTTTTTTAATTTAAAAAATAACATTTAAAATATGGCCCACAGAATTTCTTTCTTCCCGCCTCTCTTTAATACTCAGAGCTCCTACAGCACCCCCCTGTCTCTTTTGCAGTGTTGTAAGGCACCAGACCCAGTGCCAACTAAAATTGCCTCGCACAGAGACGCTTTTGTCATATTTTTTAAAGGTGTTTGTGAAAAAGACCATGATTTCTTTTCCTGCTCTGTATCTGGCATGTGTTTGTGTTTGGTTTGGTCCATAATCATTGGTGTCTCTCACACGTAGTATATTAAACGAAGAAAAACCAATTCTGAACAAAATTACCTTAACTTCTTTCTTTTCTTTCTGGCACTGCTGGATCATTAGACCCCTTCAACCCCCAGCCCCATAATGATTCCTCCACCCTTAGTAACAGGATCCAAATCACATGTGAGGCATGCTGAAAACCACATCGCATTACAGAGAAGGAAGATCTTTATAGCTTCAAAAAACATGTCTAAATTACCTGATGAAAAAGTCTTTGTTGAGCAATCAGTGTGTTTCGATATAATTTTTTTTACAATCAGTGTTACTGAGTCATAAGCAAACTGTCTTAGAGAATGCGTGGGTTTCCCCCAAGTGCTCCAGTTTCTTCCCATGGTCCAAAGATATGCAGTTCTGGTGAATTGGTCATACTAAATGTCTCGTAGCTTGTGTGTTTGTGTTGCTATATTGTAATGAACTGGCATCCAGTCGAGGGTGTGCCCATCAGCTTTGCCCCTGGTGATTCCAGGATAGGCTCTGGACCGATGAGACTGTGACCGGGACAAGTGGTTAGAAAAAGTGAGTGAGTGTGAGTGTTTTCACTGATATCTTTTCTTTTTACTGTTCTGTCCTGTTTTTTTTTTTTTTCTTTTTTTTTGGTGGAAAGGTTAAATGAATGCATTGACACTTAGTGTCATGTATATGTTCAATTCAGTTCAATTTATTTTTATATAGTGCTCTTCTCACGCAGTGACACAGAGCGCTTTAACAATATATGTATGTTTTTACTGTGAACATCTGTTAAGTTTATGGTTTGTAAGAGCTATGAAAAAGCTGAACAAGCGGAAGTAAATAGCCATGCAGTATTACAGAGTAACTGATGAGGGAACTGCCTTTTAATATTGTGTTAACTATTTTATGAATTGTTCCAGTTTTAATTGGATGTGGAGATACAGGTATCCCTTAATTTACAAAACTAATCTGTTTCAGAAGCATTGTGTATATCAAATTTTCAGATTCAGAGAGCCCATTTTCTGTTTTTTTAAGTTGTAAAATAATATGTTCTCAGCCCATATAAAACCCTGAAGCTACTTCTCCAAATTATCACTAAAACACTGCAAAACATCTATATAATACAATAGTTTGCTTTTACCATGCTGTCTGTGCGCTCAGGACAAACAAAAGTAAGAACACAAGTTTTATCTCACTGCAGCAGGGTAAAACAGCATTACTTACTGAGTGCTTACACTCCCAGCCTAAGTGCTCAAACGCACAGAACAACACAAGGCCCAGCAATTCCCCCATAACTCGACTTGACACACAGGGTCAGTACCGCATCATGGGAGAGCAACCCTTCTGCTGCTAAACCCATTATTTCAGCATGATTTAAAACTATAAAACTTTTCCTAATAGCTCTGGTTTCTCCCCAGTCATTCTATTAAAAGGGCAGCTGATGCATTCTTGTCCATCTCACAGAAACCTTCAGCAGCTGCTGATATCGTCTTCATACTTAAAGGGAACTAGTGTAGTTGTTGTAACTGCTGGCTTTGGATCTGAAGGTCCCCATTTGGAATCTCACCTACTGTAGTACCCTTGGGCAAGATATTTTCCCTAAATTGTTCCACTGTAATTATCAAACTGTATAAATGTGTTGATAGCTGTAGGTAGCTTAATACTGTAAGTTGCTTTGCATAAAAGTGTCAGCTAAATGAATAAATCTGCATAAGACACCCAATAAGACTGACAGACACTCCTGCGGAATTTCTCACAGTTCCCGTAATGCAAAACTCTCATATTCCTAACACACCAACAGACAGAAAGATCTGGATGCAGACTTATGAATCACTTCTTGATTATGAAACACTGAAGGAGGTATGTTTTTAGGCACTATGTTTCAGAAGTGAAATGTGTTTTCTATATATCCAGTAGACAGCAACAAACCTAGTGGCAACAACATAACATTTAATGCACTTCCACTTCAGTTGTTTGATGCCTGACTTTTAAATGTGTTTTTGGAAAGGATTTGGATCAGTTTTGTTACACAGATTTTTAATTCCACAAATTCAAGACTGGGTATCGAAAGCTAAGAGCCATTATACCAAAATTTTGGATAAAGAGAGAGTTTGTAAATTGAGGGATGCCTCTATTTTAGCATAATTTAATGACAATGTTTAGGCTTGAGAACACAATTTTTTTTTACCATTGAAACAAACAGTAATTACATCTTGGAGTTATAACAGTTTCACTTTAAGAAGGGTTTTCCAGGAACACATTTCCTTTGTAAGGTGTAGGAAGACTATATTGTGAGCGTGAGCCCAACACAGCATTCTGGGATCATACTTGTTACGTGGGCATGCAGGTTAAGTCAGCCATTCCATGGTAATTTGGTATTCTTGGTGTTCTCACACTGACTTCTGGTCAGGTGGTATCATTATCTGCTTTTATGTGTTAAATTCTTTCCTTTGTTGACTTTGCACTTGTGATCACATGTGGCAGGAACAGATCACAGGGCATTCTGTTTATGTTCTGCTACATGAAATATATTCAGTGTAATTAAAAAGCCTGAGAACAGGGCTGGAGAGAGGAAGAGTATGAATGAATAGTGGTGTTAGTATGAGTTAAATGATAAATTATCCAGCTATATAAAACATGAAACACTGTCAATCACTTTAGATTCAAGTTTCATCATGATACTATTCACCCTTAACTAAGTACTGTCATTTCACTGCACCTCCTTCCACCATTGTGGTCAGCTTTAATTTTCCCTCCTTTTCCTTCCCAGCAATTTTTTTGGGCCCGGGGTTCAAGCACCGCTTGGGGTGCTTTGCGACAGACTGGCGTCCTGTCCGGGGTGTATCCCCTCAGCCTTGTGTCCTATGGTGCCGGCTTGCCACGACCCCGCTTGGGACAAGCGGTTGTTGACGATGGATGGATGATTTTGTATGTGCAATGAAAGAGAAACTCTGTTCCTGTAAAGTGCCTCGACTGCATGAAGACCCACACTCATTTTGCATGAACATGGATCCCACTAGCTAATTAAAGCGCTGAGGGGGGAAACATTGTGCTAATGTAGGAGCCTGGTCTTCCAGTGGCCATGTACCTCTCAGATCCTTCAGGATGCTGATGAAGAGTACGTGGAGAGCATGGTTGCCCAGCTGCAGAACTGAGCTTGACTAGGGTTCATGTGAAGAGATGTTGTGTTGGGGCAGGTAAATCCAGTTTGTGTCAGTCCCTTGGGTGCACTGTGCTCTGGCAGGCTTGGATGGGAGCCGCTCCCCTTCTATTACAGGTGTGAGGCAGACTTTCTCACTGTATTTCATACGCTACTTCACTGATTTGTTTGGCAGGAGGAAAGGAATGAGGTTGTCTCAGGTGAGATCAGGGAGTCTCTGGGAGGGAGGGGTTTAGCACCAAGTTGACTGGAGAAGTTTTTGTGCTCCCTGTCTTAGCATGGCACAGGCTGAGCAATTAGGGATGCCTGCACCTCCATTTCTTTTCACTCCTTGTTCTCCCTGAGCTTTTCTTCTATTCTCAGTGCCCTGTTGCTGCACAGTCAGTACAATCTTGGACGTGCAATGCAATTTCATGCAGCTTAATTTTCCTAAATTGCACCCACAGAGCATATGATAAGGAAAGAAGGTCAGGTTTACTCAGCATCATCTGATCCGCACTTCCTGATTAGGTCCCTTATCAAAAGTGTTTATAAGCACATAGTATAATGTAATATTATGAAGGCTGAATTAAATGTGCTAGTTACACATTAAAATAAAATCAAGGAGGTAAAAATATCCACAGCTGTGTAAAAGTATGGTTTTTGAAAATTATCCTTATTATTCAATGGAGTTTGAAGATGACATTAGTATGGGAGGAGCATTGTGGGAATCTTATAAGTTTGCAAAATGCCATTAGATTCTGCATCATGAGTCATCTTCTCTACAGGTGATAAAGCATGAGATAAGGACAGTATGGCTGTCTGATACCAACCCCACTGATCAGTGTCACCCTGGCTAGAGTTAACAGGGTGAAGTTGGTTAGCCCTTAATTTAATTTCAAGGGAAGTTCATGACTGAATATTGTAATGCTGTAGCACCAGCTGTGCAGGACATTACTGATCTGCTCCTTGTACAGGACAAAGTTCATCAATTATCCGTAACATTTCATAGTAGGATTCTTTTCTTCCACAAAGGGTGGGATAGAATACTGCACTGTAGTTGGATTTTACAGTGGGTAACAGCACTTGGAGAAAGTATATTTAAGGCTGTTTAATTTTCTTATGCAATAGTCATTCTGTAGGGCATCTAATTAAACCTTTTGTTGTTTGATTTACGGGAGACACCTTGTGTCCTGAAAATGCCTGACAGGGACCAAGTTTTATGACAGGGACCCTATGAATCACAGCTTCAGTGTACCACTTTAGAACATAATACTCAACAAATCAATGATGAAATTAGAATCACATGTCTTGTAGAATGGTTAGAAGCATGTGTGTATGTGTTTTCTTCTCTTTGTAAAGTAGGAACAAATTTCAGTGAAGAGGGATTGGTGAGTTTGGCAAAAGCTGTGATGAAGTCAAGCTCAATTCAGCTTTTGATGTAATCAAAACTGAGCTTCAAGCGGCAGTACTTGTAGGAATACTATGTTGTTTTCCTAAAACACTTCCACTTGCAGTCATCTGTTCAGTTATACTGTGTGACAGTGTGTGGTATATTATTTGACTAAAAAGACAGGAATTTGAGATTTGATAGCAAGGTCAACGTTAATGCCTATTTATACATCATTACCTACATCTACTATAATAACCTATATATTTATCAATTGGGGGGGGTGTGGTGGCACAGTGGGTTGGACTGGGTCCTGCTCTCCGCTGGGTCTGGGGTTCAAGTTCCGCTTGGGGTGCCTTGTGACGGACTGGCGTCTCGTCCTGGGTGTGTCCCCCTCCAGCCTTGCACCCTGTGTTGCCGGGTTAGGCTCTGGCTCCCCGCAACCCCGTATGGGACAAGCGGTTCAGACAATGTGTGTGTGTGTGTGTGTGTGTGTGTGTGTGTGTGTGTGTGTGTTTATCATTTATCTGCCTATATATTCATATAAGTATACTACTTCAATCGAGTTTTACACTAGCTGCTAATTGATTGCCAGTCAGCTGCCCACCCCCCTTTTTGTGTTATTTTCTAACGTTATGATGTCAAGTGTACATTTATATGAGTATGAAATACTAATAAAATGAACTTGAACCTTGAACCTTGAGTTGGATGCGAAGATACATTTGCTATTCTGAAAATTACTGTAAAATGGGCTGAACTACACGATGAAGTGAGACACCTAGCTCTGTGTTGACAGTGAGGAGGCAGGGGCTGCGCGTGGCGGTTAATGAGCAGGGCTTAACAGATGAGAGAGGCCTCAGCAGAGCAGTGAGCAAGTAGTCACACTTATATATGGAACCTCAAGGCCATTGCAACTCTCGGAGGAGACTCGTACTGGGAGGAAGTGTGAGGGGTGGGTTTATACAAGAAGGCACCAAGGCAAGGCCTTTCACCACCATGAGCAACCAGCACAGTCTTCTTTAAGGTCTGAGCTGAATCTAGGAGGGGCCGGGTGCGAGTGTTCCTCTGAACTGCGGGTTTCCTGAGGTCACGGCGCTGAATATCGCAAAGACATGTGGAATGCTGAACCATGGCCAACACAAACACGCTGGCCTGGCCACCACAGCCCCCAATGGCTTTCAAGGGCTGCTTTATACACACTCAGGGAGAGGGCTGTCCCGTCGGCTGGACCTGCACCCAGGGGTAACCAAGGGCAGGAGCAGGGGCACAGGCAGGGGCAATTGGACAGGCCCGAAAAGACCCTGACACCCACCTACACTGACCAAATAATGAACAGAGAGGTCGTTACAATGGTGGTATGCCGGGGGGCGGAGGTGAGAGGGATGGAGTACATTTACAACTGGAAAAGTGAAGGAAGTGTAACTAAAGAATATGCCTCAACATCTGACCCCTACCAATACATGCTAGCAACATAGCTGGGTCGATAATGCAATTAGACTCTGTGGGAAAGGAAACAATCATAAAATAATCATGCTGGAGTATGACAACGGATATGTTAATGCTTTTCTTGTGCACTTGTACTGCTCTTGTGGAGGAAGGCAAGTAAGAGGAATAAGGGAGCTGTCATGGTTGGTTAGGTATAGAGACATTTTAAATGACTGGTGAAAACACTTCAAGTGAAGCAGGTTTCATTACTCAATCGAATTTCTAGCGAAAGGCTGAGTCGAGGTCCCAGTGGAATAAAATGGCTCAGATGCATGTGTGTGAGAGAGCGATCTGTATCATGAACATTCCTTGACACATGGGCTTTCCGACAAGAGTAAGCAAACATACCTGCACTGAGCCATAATGTGGACCACATCTCATACAGCTCACTGGTCAAGAAAGCAATATTTTAACAGCCAAGAAAATATTCAATGAATGCTTCATTTTAATTCCAAAATGAAAAGGAAAAACAAAATCACTCCACACATTTGCTGTCAATTTTGGACTCTGAAAGTGATCTGAACTCTAGACAGGAGCAGGAGAGAGCAAATGGTCTCTTTGAAAACAGCAAAGTATCGAAAGAACCTGTTGATTGGCTGAAAAAGTGTGAGTTTTGGAGTGTTGGGTGTGTGAGTGTGTGAGTGTTTGGAAGGGTGGTGCATTTTCTTTAAGAAATTATTGGAAGTGTTACACCCTTTTCCTGTGGCGTAGGATGGAAACATATGCATGTGTGTGCACGTGTGCATGTGTCCATCAGAGACAGAACAAAAGAACAGATCCACCTACTAATTCAGAGAATTGCTTGGAGCTGTGGGTCCCAAGCCCTCAAGAGTATGTATAACTTTGACATTCATCACTTCATTGTGCCTCTGTGGGTGTATGTGGGTGGCAAGTGAGTGGCACGTGGGTGGCATGGTGGTACAGCGTGTAATGCTGCTATCTCACAGCGCCTGGGTGGTACGAGAGGACATGGGTTTGATCCCTGCTCAGTCTGTGTGGAGTTTGCATGTTCTCCCCATGTCTCACTGGGTTTCCTCCTTGCTGTTCAGGTTCACCCATAGTGTGTGAGTGACAGAGAGAGTGTGTTCCATGGATGTATGGATGAGTGACCCAGTGTAAGTAATGTATCTAGCAGTGTAAGTCACCTTGGTGAATAAGGTGTGTGAGCTGATAACACTACATAGAGTTTATTTGAAGCTGCTTTTTCCATTCTGAGGACACGGAGCCTGGGAATTTATGTGTTGGGAGAAGAGCAGCTTTGTATTATGAAGCCCAACCTGTCATAGTCAGGAATGGGACAAGAGGTGGCTGGGGGATGCGGTTGGAATTTCCACCTTCATTCTTTATCATTTACTGGTACCAGTTCTGCTGCGGCCTCACGTCACCATGAGCTTCAGCCTTCTTCTGTACCTGTCACCCGGTATGCTCTCACTCTCCCTCTTTCAGCAAGTAAAACCATGTGCTCGCTTTGTGTGAGGAGACACTTGTGGGTGATATACGGCCCTTACTCCAGCTGGTTGGAACAGCGGGTCATGACCTCCTACTGAAGGGGAGGCGAGGGGCGGGGGCAGCTGCCACGTGCCAGACCACCCTCCCATTGACCCTGGGGTCAGGTGTGACAAGTGAGAAAATTGCAGTGGGGAAAAGGGGAGGAGGCAGGGGTGGGGGATGCATGGCTTCCTGCCTTTGACACTTTATATATATGTATTTCCCCCTGCACTGTGGTGGCCCAAGGGTGGGGGAATACAAAGCCAAGGATTAACAGACTTTATCACATAGAATATATGGTGCCTCATCTCAAAAATCTCACACAAAGATAATTCAAGATTTTTGGATGAAGCCTGAGACAATAAAAACAGTATTAAAAGTTGCAGACCGACCAAAAATAACCCATTGGCTCTTTATTTGCATTTGAGCCCTGTGTTGTGTGAGATCAGCCTCCCACGAACACCTGAGGTTTATTTCTTACCCACAACATTGTAGCCATATGACGCACGTTCACTCTCTGGAGAAAAATGAAGTTACATGCTTGAAAGTTGCAGCTGGGTGAAAGGAGATGATAAACTTGTGGTCACCACTGTGGATTTGTGGCTGGGTTTTTGTCAATATTCTAAAGGTTCTTAAACAATTAGAATAGAGAGTAGAGCAAATACAAAGAGTTACCTCCCCACTAAGACACATGCGCACACACACATACAGAGCAAAAATCCCAGTTCTTAGCTCTTAAAAGAAAGAAAAATGGTTTTTCATATCTTTCTTTGTTTTTTCTTTCTCTCCACAGAGTTATGGGGTTTTGGCGGGCTCAGTTATTCATTTTTGTCCTTTTTGCAACGTGCAGGAATAGCAGCATGTAATGGAAGGAATTATGCTGCTGCCATATCCAGTTTCCCACCAGGGAGCCGTTCCTCTCCTGCTGAAGAGTATCCCCTTTCTGTCCTACTCTGCAGCTCAGTCTCCATTTTGCTTGTAAAGACACCTGCTGTAACCTTTTGGTGTGTTTAATTGTCCTACAGAGATAAAAGACATGAGGGCAGTTGCAGGGAAGGAGAATAAGGTTAGAGAAAGGGTGGCACTAAGGAGGAAGACGCATGGGCAGTGGAGAAGTGCGCAGAGGCTGTGAAGAGTGAGTGAAGTGAAAGAAAACAAGCTGTAGGAAAGGGCAGCACTGGAGGATTGGATAACACTTGTCCCATCCCTGTCAGAGACAATGCAGCACAGGGCTGCTCAGTTGGCTCTAATTTCAGGCCTATGGTTTGGGACACTGAGACATCAGGAGGAAGCGTGGTGATGGGAGGAGGAGTAGAAGTGATGGTTGACTGCCTGCAATCATGAAAGAAGGGCAGCAGGCAAAAGCAACTTTCAGCCCAGGGTGGCTGATGCAGCTGACCCCCATCCCAGCACCAGGGGTGTCATGTGTCAGTTCTGCTTCCAGTCTGCTTCTGATGTGTGTGGCACTCATCTGTAGTTAGGATGCTGGCATCCCCCTGGACACAAGGCTCAAGCTGCGCTATCACTCTGTCCCTCTGTAACCACCCCGTCACACACACACAGCTCTCTTCCAACACTTTTTAGCCTTCCTTGTTCTCCTGCCCCACAGAAAGTGCACCGCAGATATGCACACATACAAGCACGTGTGTACATGCCTGCAGAAACATGGCAACTTTCACACAAACGCTGGAAAACTTGTATGCTAAGTTGCTGGAGGACCTCACAGGCAGCTGTGTGTGTATGAGAGAGAGATTGCGGTAGATGGTGTTGCCTGTGTGACTGGAGCTCTCTGCCAGGGTGTGTTTTGAAGTGTTTTCTTGAGAGTTGCTGGAAGACTCTGAAAGTCAAAGGTTAGGACAACTGTGTCTCACTGCTTCCTTTTGATGTCAAAGCCACAGATCAAGTCCAGATTTCTCTGACACGTCTGAAGAAGAATCTTTATTTTATAGTGCATGTCCTTTTGCTTGAAAGCTGATTTTGTAAAATCTGATTTGCTTATGTTTGTTATAAATGCATTGAAAGTTGTCTAAATGTACATTCTTTGAGGGCATGGAGTGAACTTACATTTCTGTGCTGTGTGTGTTTACAATGTTTCCAAAGTTCTACCAGTCCAATACGAATGCAGCTCACAAGAACTACAGAGCGATCTGGTATTCACCAGTGTCCTGTATGTCAGGAGTTGTCTGATCAAAGGTCATATGATGAGGAACATGGTACCATCTCCCTCCCTTGTGTCATCTGTCACTGAGGTCCCCCACTCCCTGATTCACCATGTTGATTTTGTACAGTGCATTTTCACAGGCAAGTTGTCTTTTCATTATCATTTATTCATTTTATTATTTTCATTATTATTTATTCATTTATCTGATGGTTTTCTTTAGAGCAAATTACAGTGTCAGATTTGTGTACTTGTTTACTCATTTTTATAGTTGGATGGCTTTTACTCTGTCAGTTCAGGGTAAGTACCTTGCTCAACCACTGTATTACCCACTAGCCCCGAGACCTATGTGTAAGAGCTCAGTTTCTTCTTAGTGCTGGTTGATGAGTATGACTTTTGGATACTTTTTGACATCGTATGTTTTTGGGACAGGGGGTGTGGTGGTGCAGTGGGTTGGACCAGGTCCTCCTTTCTGGTGGTTCTGGGGTTCAAGTCCTGCTTGGGGTGCCTTGCAGTGGACTGGTGTCCCATCCTGGGTGTGTCCCCTCCCCCTCCGGCCTTGTGCCCTGAGTTGCCGGGTAGGCTCCAGTTCCCCCCGTATGGGACAAGCAGTTCAGAGAACGTGTGTGTTTTTGGGATATGTGCCGTGATTCCTCTCACACTCTGATTGACTGCCTGCTCCCTCCAGTGAGTAATGTTATTGCTCCGGTCTCTGGGGTACATTGTAGTATGAAAAAATTCCTCGTAACCACCACGTTCATAGATGGAAGTGTCCCTTGGGGTCTTTATCCCCACGTGTGTGCTTGTGTGCAGCTCTTTGGTTTGGATCTCCAGGAACAACCAAGTGGTCCTCGACTGACAACTCTGTGCTGTCGCTGAGAAGCACATGGTCTGGAAAGGTCAGAGATAGTTGCCTGCAGGTGATGGGGAGGGATCCCTCTGGCAGATTACGTGTTCTTATAAATACGTGGTCAGGCAGTCATGCACAGTCTTGCTACTGAAACACTTTCTTTGGGCTGAGGGGCTGCAGCTGCAACTGGAGACAAGCACAAATACGTAGATGCACACCCATGGCATTGCAAACAAAAGCACACAATGTGACACACAACAGGCAATCAGCAACTTTGGTTTGTATCTCTATCCAGAGTGACTTTGTGTCCCCATACAGAGTGAGTTTGCATGATTTCCAGTGAATTTGCCCTGATTGCAGGAGTCACCCAAATGCTGTCAGTGAGACCCTGACTTCCTCCCGAGTCCTCAGTGTGAGGCCATGTCATGTAAGGTCCTATGTGCAGGTCCTTGCTGGGTGGGTTTAAGTTCCTGTTTTTGTATGTTTGTTAATAAGATAATGCATTTGAATATGTTATGGCTTTTGGTCAAGTTTGTTGAGATTCCTAATTGGTTGTGGAAAGCTTTCTAATGAAATACCTTGATACAGAGCTCTGCAGTCAGTACTAGCAGTTCTAGGGCCAGAACTTTGGAAGTGGAATTTATTAGTTGGGCATTAATGCCATGATAATTGCAGACTAATCTACTAATGTCTGCTATCAGTTCAGTTCAGCATCACAAAGCAGCTTATCTTAGTCAGTGCAAAGCTTAACATGGGCCTATCCCATCAACTGAGTGTGTGAATCTGTTTGGTAGAAGGGACTTGGGCTCGGCACCTTCCCACACACCACCTCTGACCCAGAACACACATGATCTGCAGTCCAGTCCGAATGCTGTGTTTTACCTTTGCGTGTGCCACTGATGAATACCTGAGTCATTTACTGCAAAATGCACAGAAGCAGCAAAGATGTAAGCTGTGAGTTACAGGGGCACCTGGTAGTGTAGTGGTAAGAGCTGCTGTCTTTAAACACAAAGGTTGTAGGTTTGAACCCCCTCTCTGTCTCTACTACCCTTGAGCAAGGTACTTATCCTGCACTGTTCCAGTAGAATGATCCAGTTGTATAAATGGGTAACTAATTGTAGGTAGCTTATGATTGTAAGTCACTTTGGGGAAAAGTGTCGTGTGAATGTAAGTGGTATGTTTGGAGGCAAATGTTTACCCCACTTGCAGCATACATGACCCTAAGACCATAAGCACAGGGCAAACTCACAGGAAACAGCTAATCCACTGAAGTGGATCCATGGGGTCAGTGTGTCAGACACAGGTTGATTGGAGAGAAGCACAGAATATTTGCTTGACCCATGAAACTCATTAATGAAAGTACTTAGTGCTTTAGAGGGAGCAAGTGAGCATGGGCAGATGGGTGTCCAATCAGCATCCATTGTATGACATGGGAGCACTGAGGAGGGCTCAGCAACGATTGACCTCCACTTTGCACTTTCTTCACAGTTCTTGTCCTGACAAGACTCCAATAGGATAGCGCCATCTTTCTCCCACATTTGCTGAGCTTTGGCTTTGCAGATCTTCCAGATGTTTCTGGTTAGGCCTGAATGTTTGACAGATCTTTTTTTATTTAAAGTTCTCTGGTATGGAGGGAGTAAAGGGGGCAAAATAAAAACTAGAGTGAGAAGGGTGGACGAGTGAGGAACATATTAAATGCAGTTATTCCATCACAGCTGTATAGAGCAGCAGAGGACTTTATGTTCCCTTCTTTATAAATAACAACACAGAATATGATATTGACTTAAATCACATCTGTTAGGGTGATTTCATCCCTAGTCCCTCGGCGCTTTCTCATTTCTTGGAACCGACCAAGGGTGCTGTCTGCCAAAAATAATTGCTTGTTTGCTGCTATTTACTTAAAATCTGTCAGAGAGGGAGAGAGGCAGGGAGGCAAGCAGCACATGGCCTTCCTTACATTCTGGTTACCTTCATGCCCATTCCTCATGCCCACAGGCTCTTCCACTCTATCTGTCACAAGCTGCAAACTACATGTCTCAGAGATCTGCCATGTCTGTGTGCTCCTGGCTGGTAAGCTGTACAAGTGACGTGCTTTGAGGATTTCAGGTGACCAGCACCATAGAAGACCCCAGCAGTTCAGACAGTAAAGTAGTTCAGCTTCAGGGCTGTTAGCTCTGAACACGCAGATGTTGCTGGTTGCTTGCCGAGAGTACGTTTCTCTGATTTACAGTGTTGGAGCACGAGTTTGGGCTGGGATCCGGGTCTGCTGAGCAGCCGTGCTGTCTTCTCCAGTTCACCCTGCTGTCCCTCCACCAAGATGAATTATAAACAATAAACTCTTTGTTATGGATAGCCTGTGTATAGTCAAGGCAGAGATTCTGTGGGCCTTTCCCTTTGTTCCTGCTCTTTTTGCCTGCCTGGGACACAGATACACCCCTTTGATTTGCAGGCTCACTCCTCCACCTGTTAGTGCCAGTCCTCAGCCACCTACATTTCTCCTTCTCTGTGTTAGCGAGGGGAGTTTGTGTCCTCCTTGCACTCTGTAGTCCTTCACTTGCTTCTCATAGCGTATGGCATGAACTCCCAGTGTCAGCCATAGAAACTCCAGCTCTGTGTTTGTTTGTGTGTGCGTGCCTCTGTGTGTCTCTCTAATCGGATGTCGGAACTGGTCTTTGTACGCGTGTATAAATGTGTGAATGTGCTGTATGTTTAAATGAGTGCGCATGTGAGAATAGAGGTGTATTTTGCGTATTAAGTATTTCATGGCCTCTGTTTACAAGAGGAGTAGAAGAAGAAATAGGGAAAATGAAAATGATGAAGTGTCAGACTCGAGTGTTAGGAGAGGAATTCTGTGGTTTGGCTGCCCGCCTGCGTGAGACGAGAGATTTCATTTTTCACGGCCGTAATGAAAAGCTCTGATGATCAGAATGTGATGGGCAGAGTAGTAAGAGGGCACATGGGGTGAGGAGGAGCCAGGGAGACAGCATCTGCAATCTCCAACCCCCTCTCCACATCTGCCCCCACCCTGTTCCCAGCAGTAGCCAAAGCTGACACACCAACCCTGGAAAGTCAAACACTTGGGCATGAATGGCAGCTGGCCTGGAGCACAAGAAAACTATCTATAGAATTTAGGTAGATCAGTTATTTTCAATTCTACACGCAAACAGTGAAATACCTCATCATTCAAACCACTGACAGCCAGCCGGCCCCACAGCTATCCTCTCTTTCAGAGGGCAGGAGGGAGTGCAATAAGTTGTTTAACCTGGAAGTCTTCACCTGTAATATGGACACATTGTAAATCTCCGCCCGAATGCCAGAATGCTAACTGTGTGTTGCAGTGGTCAACTCCTATATTTTCTTTCACCCCTTGGTTTTATAGCACCGGGAGGCACGGTGGCACAGCGGCACAGCAAGTAGCGCTGCTGTCTCACAGTGCCGGGGTGCTGCAAGAGGACGAGGGTTCGATCACTGCTTAGTCTGTGTAGAGTTTGCATGTTCTCCTTGTCTGCGTGGGTTTCCTCTGGACCTTACGACCGACAGGTTGTTAATGCAGAGAAAGTCGCTGCAGCCTCTGTCCGTGTTTGTCACCACCCCAGAAACAGGTCCTCACTGACAGATCAAGTCCGTTTCAGAGCAGCCATCTAGAGTAGGGTTTCTCTGCTTGGGCTTTAGGAGATTGTTTCCAATAGTGATTCATAATTCAGTCAAATATTAAGTAACAGTCATTTACTGAAGTCATTTTTTGGGGTGGAAATGTAGCAGCACCTTCCTTTTGCCAGTAATACTTAAGTGCTGATTGTAGACTGTTCCAGTGTGCAAGATGTTCAGACAGGAAACAACATGTGAGGTGAAACAGAACAATGATTGTGGTCATTAGAGCGCTGGATACAGTGAAAACCTGAAGACCCCATGACACTTAAAGTTTGCGCCCAGTGCAGGTTATATGTTAATCCTGTGCGTCTCCCCTCATGTGACTATACATATAACTATGAGCTGAATTCAATGTTCAACTGTTAGGTTTTACTGCTTGACAAACTACATTACGAGTCCCTTACCATCACCATCTACTGCTTCTTTTCGCTGACTGCCTTCTTTTTCTTTCTCCACTCTTACCGTGTCCTTCCCTCCACCTTTCCATGTGCATTGCTCAGTACCCCTCTCCCTTGTGGGTTTCCCCCTCACTCCCTCTCCCAGCTCAGCTAACCTTCCTGGGTCTGGACAGTCTCCAGGAGTCAGCTGATGTGCGCCGCCTCTTTCTGGGGCCTAAGGGAGCAGCCTCCCAAGGGTTCACGAGAAAACAGCTCAGCACAGATGCAGTGGTGAGCGCAGGCGTGTACATGCACATGATCACAAGAAAATACAGTGTAATAATAGCACATAGGAAGCAGCTGTGCAGGCACATATGTTAGGTACAAGTGCATACACAGCAAGGTGATATGACCGACCTGCAGTTTTCATGTGCACATGCACGCACACGCGCGCACACACACACACACACACACACACACACACACACACACACAGGCGGTCAGGTCAGCAGGGTACAGTTCCTGCTTCCTCCTGCTTGAACAATGGCCACTCTATTGCAGGCCTCACAGCCCAGACAGAGGCGGCACTTGGAGAGGGAGTGAGGGTGGGAGTGAGACAGCGTTCCCTTCTCTTCTCTCCCAGGAACCAGCTCTCCGTAGTTTCCGCAGTATGCACTGCTGTACTGCTCATACCCAACTTGTCTTGCAGATCTCAGTTACGCCCGTGTATATTGCGTTGTGTGTCCAGTGTTGATTTTATTGTGTTGCAGACTGCTGCAGGCAGTGGGAGACTTCTGTAAAGTTTTGGGATTTTGTCCATAGACATAAGTGCTGCTGTACTGAGACTCTGCACAGTCAAAACAAGGGGTCTCTGTGTGACCAAATGTCCTTCCTTCCTGATGCTTCAGGAGGGGGCTGTTTTCTTTTCCTGCCTGACCCTTTGCACGCTGGAGGATCCTCTCGATGATTCAAGTGCTAATCGATCGGCTCAGACAGTGTCACTCTGATTGGCAGCTGCTTGCAGACCACAAAAGGCCAGGTGTGTCTCCTCATCTTGCCTGCAGCAGACTCACAAACTACATTTTGTTTACATGCATTTGTCAGGAAGCGCTGATGCGTATAAAGAAGCTGCTGTGACCGCCAGGACGCTTTGCTTAATAGTCTTTACTTAATGCTTGCTAAAGCGATTATGGTGTTGGGAGTGAACAGCATGTGTCACTGTGCAGTGGTCCGGGGGGAAGGAGGCATGAGCAAGGCAGCTCATGGACTATTCCCATGACATCCCATCCAGGGCCCACTTGTAACCTTGTTAACCTGGCGCTCTGGTTGCTAATTGAGTTGTATTATGGCGTGTGGGGCCACCTGGTGGCAAGGCTTTGTAACCCCCCCCTCCCCCAAGGGTGTCCTGGGTTGTTTTCTTACCTAACTGGAACACATTTACATTTACGTTTATTACTTGAACTGAGTTACAGTTTTAAGCTACCTGCAATTATTTACCCATTTATACAGCTGATTATTTTTACCAGGCTAGTTCAGGGTGGGTACCTGCTCAAGGGCACTGTAGCAGAAGCTGGCTTTTTGAATCTCCAGGCTCCATGTGGAAAAGGAGGCAGCTCTAACCACTGCACTACCTGCCCCACTTTAATGAGCACTGAACACATGTCTTATGACTGGGCCCTTCATAAGGACAGCTTAGGACTCGGGTTCTGGTGGCCACTTGTGGAGTAACCTCAGAAAAAAGCTTCATAGTGGCCATGTGGTGAGCAATCACTGTAAGAACACAACCTGCTTCCTCAAGCAGAGGCCCATGTGGCAGGCCTAGTTCAGTGACTTCCAGAAAGGCACTTACAAATGCCTTGAGCGCAGCAGAGGAAAAACAAGACAGGCTAATTTTCTGCCATTTCAAAGAATGGCTTCATTTAAGTAATTAGGGCTTGGGGATTGGGTGAAAAACATCTCTCTCCCCCATACGCTGTGTGACTGCTGGGTCTGTGGCTGTGGTTTGTGTACAGTCCATTTTCCAGCTGGCTGTGGCGTCTGCAGAGGCACTACTGAGGCTCCACTGACACGTTCCTGCTGAAATTACCCCCAGATAAAAATCTTTCCCCATCTCCCCCCTGCAGTGCTGGCTTCAGATGGTACTCACATTTTCCAGGCATTTCACTGAAAACTGTGAACTGGGTTCTGCTTGGGTTGCTTGCTTCTTCAGGGAAAAACTGAAATAAGTAAATAAATGATATGGTTGTGAGGTGGGTTGGGTGGGGGGGGGCCCTGTGTACATTATCTCTGTGGTTCTGGTGTTAGGCCCTTGAACTGAAGTGAGTTTCCTGGTGAGGACAATCGCTCAACTTCAAGTCAGATGGCAGGCCCCAGGTCTGGTCGTTTGTTTTCACTCCAGAGGATAGACTTCTCAGCGTGACATGGGTGCAGAAGGGGTTTCGTTACACACAAAGGGAAACAAACAAACTCCACCTCTCCTGCTCTACTTAATTTACATGTGATTTTTTTACACCTTAAATCTGTATCCCCTTGATTTATGTTGTAAGGCGAAAAAATAAAAGCTGTTCTGGATAGATGAATAGAATAAACCTCTGTGCTCCCCCCACTACTCTCTATCTCCTGCTTTCATTTGGTTTTTCTGCATATTTTCAGGCGAGCTTAAAGCACGCTCACAGCTCAACATTCCCTCAATCCGTGGAAGAATATGGACTGATCTGCTCAGCTTTGCGTCCTTTGAGATAACCAACATGTGGGAGGTGACAAAAGTAAGCTGTGAGAAGGCTTATTTAAAGGAGGAAACTAAATGCGTCTCATACAAATGTATGGAGTCGATACCCACAGTTTATCGTCTGCTTCTTAAGTGCGTGACTGAATCTCAAAGTCAGTGTTTGCACTCGTTCTTAGGGAAACTTGCAGGGCTGTGTTTCACTGCACAGCTTTTTGGCCTGTTTTGTTGGCTCTCTTCCACGAATCTTAACTCTCAAAGCGCACTTGCGCATGCGTGCATATGTGTGTCTCTTGTCATGGGTACTTTTCTTTATTTTTGTGAATGTGTATTCCCATCTGTACGTTTCTGACTGTCTGTGTGTGCAAGTGTGTTTTTTATGTGCCTGTCTGTGTTTCACTGTTTGCATGCATCTTTGCATGCTTTTTACATTTATTGCTCTTTATATGTATCCATGTGACCATCTGTGAATGCCATGGAAAAGGAAAGACAGGAATGAGGAGGAGGGACATTTGTGTGATTGCACACACTCTTTCTGGGACTTATGACAGTCAAAAGTTTGACTGTAGGTTGAAAAAGAGCTTTTCCATGCGGAGGACTTGGTAGTTTTCTCTACTGCCACCATCCGGTCCAGTTCAGTTCCAGCTTCCATTCTAGTGTCAGGATTTACTAATGAGAGTTAATCGTCCTTGCCTTCTCTCCATCTTGTCTCTTCAACTTCTTTGGTTTCTCTCACTCTGTTTCCTCCTTCGTTCTTTCAATTCCTTTCACATTCTTTTTTTTCTCATTCCTACTCATTCTTTTCCATCTCTCTTGCTCACCCTCTCCCTCTCTTCACAACTCCTGACTCTTTCAGGCTCTCCTTGTGTTTTCATCTTTCCCAGTCCCTGTGTAGTCCCCCACCTCTGGTCTCCTACCTTTCATTGGTGTTTTAGGGTTATGTCTGCATGGCCATGCTCTGTGATGTGAAAGGGGCAGGAAATGTACAAGCTATGAAGGCATGTGTTTATGCTGGCTGCAGCCCGTTTCTGTTCCCCCCCTTCCCTAACCTCCCCCACCACCGCCGCCACCATCTTCACCCAGAGGAAAAACAGACACATCTCCTCCATGGAGTTCCCAGCAGACCCCAGGCTGTGTGCACCACTTCCTCACTTCTTCCCTGGGGGCACTGCTGACACCACTAACAGTGTCTCACAACCACTGCTGTGTGGTAACACGACTCAATGGAAGGCTGCTCCTGTATGCCAAGCCCAGTCCTTGTGAGCTGGCTTTGCTTTGTGGATTTCTTTGTGTGGTACCAGCAGCATTTGAGGAAGCTAGATTGACTAGTCATTGAACAAGATGGCAACTTGTGGTGAAGGGCTGTGCTGTGAACTTGAGGGTTTATGCCTTTAATTGGGTCAACATTTGGGATTTGCCCCAGAATGAATGAGTGAAGGTGGGAAATGCTATATGTCATTTTTTGGTTTTTCTTGAAGTATTCCCATGTGATAAAATACATTAGTAGTACTGACAGAATAGTGGTTGACTAGTTTGGGTGTAGCCACTGACCAGTGGTCCGACTGGGGAGTATTACCCGACCTCCAGATGTCCCTGCCAAGCAAGTAACAGAGACTGGTCATTGCTCTGTGACAGTCTGGCTGCAGTGACAGTGTTCCTTTAGACAGCAGTGTTTTTTGTGTGTGTGACCTCCTTCTCCCATCTAAGTGATACACTCCTCAGCTCATGGAAATTCTCTGCATGTCTTTCTTCTTCTCATCTCCCTCCAGACCTCTGATGTGTGTTTGTTGTAGTACTCAGGCATCCACAAGACATCCATCACTCCTCCAAATGTGCTCTCTGCAGAAATAGGACCTTTCCATTCAGTACCCAACCATAGTAATGGAACTGGGGGAAGGATGCTTGCTGTTGTTTTGATGTTGTGCATTTCTTGGTTTTTCTTCTAAAAAACATTTAAGGAAGATGGCCTTAAACGTCAGCACATCGAAATTTCTGACTGTAGGTGATTGAGATATTAAGAGTATTACTGTAGTTGGTTTTCATAACTGATCATTTATCATGCAGATATACATCCGCATCAGACAAATAACTTAATCTCCATACTATCTATTTGGCTTTGTAAAACAGGGCATGTCAGGATTTGCTGGACTAAATTAAAAAGCTCTTTAATGATATAATCAGCTGTGAATCCACTGCAGTCATACACAATCAATGATTCTTACTCTACCGCCTACAATGGTAGGAATCAAATGTGATGGTAAGAATTAAAGTAGCGTGAAGTTCAACAGTGTCATATGAGGGGAAATGACTCTAAAAAAATGGTAGGACCCACAGTATGTTCCTTAGAAGATATCAATGGAAACATGCACTGGATGTGTTTGGTTCTTCATTTAGACATAGGACATCCTTATCTGTATAGTGCAGATGATAGTCTTTGGGCTTTGTACACACACACACACACACACACACACACACACACATTCCCTGTGTAAGATTCTTACCCTGACATACACTCTAGAGCAGCCCTCTCAGTCTTTCTGGATCAGTCCCAGTTTACCAATATCGAGTCAATAATCTATCCTAATGCTCCGTCCGTGTCTCTGCCAATGCCAGTAGGTGGGAATTAAGGCTGCTAAGTGCACTGATTGGACCAGACAATCTGTTAAAACCATGGGTTATAGGTGCTCAGCCCACAATCTATTGTGTCCTATAGCATGCTTTAATGCACTGTTGGCTCAGTGACCTCTGGGGGGGATGCACTCCCATGACCCTCATATGTCCTCATTAGTTTTTCCTGTTGGTGTGGATATGTTGTGTAACAATTAATTTCTAGCCCGCTATCCACTCATGGTCTCCATGGCAGGTCTTCAGGTCCTCAGATCTGACATTATGTCACCCACTCCTAATTTCCATTTCATTTTCAGACAGAGGTTAATGTAATGGTGTGGGGTTGGAGGTCACTTTTTTCTCATGGTTCTGTCTCTCAGAATGACAGACAGTGAGGACGTACGTGAGAGGTTGCAGTCCGCTGTCGCTCATCACATCAGTCCTGTACGAGTGAGTTTTATCTCTGCTTAGAATTCCTTTTCTGTCTGGTGACACAATGGAAGCTTCTCTTACGAAGACCTCGAAAAGACGAGCCATTACAGTAGACATGTTGGCATGTGTATGTGTGTATTCACCCACTATATTTCCTTGTATGATGCCAAATGCACTAAGGGGTGAAGAAGGGAGAAGATTGTGCAGAACACCCAAACGCAATGCATTATGGCAATTGAAAAATTAGAAGTACTTTGGTTTTTGAAAAAATATTTCTAACTCTCCCTTCATTTGACTTTATGAGCCCAGTGGGGTGGATATGGAGCTTCTATTTCCTGTAATAATTTCTCCAGCAGAGTGCGCTCATCTTGCCCAGGGAGCTGTGAACTGGTGATAGCTCTTGGACTGGGACAACAAGCACAACTCGGGAGAAACATTAGCCTTGACTCTGGTCAAAATGTTACCAGGCCAGACTTCAGACAATTCAGCTTTCTGTGTCTCGAATTTGGGAAAGGCTGCAATGAGTCCCACTGGTGCAATTGTTCAAACTTTCAGGGTCGATGTAGGAATCAGCTAGGAGTCCTGCAGTTATTTAACCAGCCGCCGCCCAAGTCCTCACGTGTGTACTTCTTTGCATCACGTTGGTTCAGACATTTGCTAACACCAAAATTAGAAACTAATGCTGAACAGGGCTTTTAGCACCCGAACCTTGGTCACTGCTGTTATTTGGATATGCCAACAATATTTCCTTAAGCTATGAGACCAGCTGTGTAGTTAAGGAATCTGTTTAGTCCTTCAAGGCTGCATAGTTTTCCCAGCCTGGTTGTAACAGTGACCAACTATATAAGCATGAGTGTGTCCATATTGTACGGTGTTCCTTTTGTACCCGGAGTAAGTATCACATCCAGAGAGCTAACGTTAAGGAAGGTCAGGTGGCAACGGACACCATGATGCTAATGCATCAAAACCTCTTGCATTGCAGCCGGTGTCTCTGTGGAGCTACTTTAGCCACAGCCAATTTCTAGGAGCCATTGAACAAGAATTCCAGGGTGAAAGTAGCCTGGTATGGAGTGACCTGCCAGGGACAGAGGGCTGCTGCCTTGATGATGGCCGAGCCACTATGAGCTCTATGAGCTACCTGGGGCAGTGGTGACCTCGCATCTAGAGCTGGGTGCTACAGCAGGAGCTCAAGAGACTAATATCGGTACTAGCTGCTCTAGTAGTTATAGACTAAGACCTTTAACTCCAAGGTTTCTTATTTGCATCCCAGGGGGGACATGGGAAGAAGATAGGTCACCTGAAGTGCTCCGCTGTAATATGCCGCTACATAAACAGTAAGTTGCTCAGGATAAAAGCATCGGCCAAGCAATACAAAAACAAGAACAACTGTCCGCAGCTGATGAAGTGGTTAGGGAACTGGACTTCGAGGTTCTTTTCACAGGAGCTGACCTGATTTTGTGCGTTTGAAGCTCCTTCAGTCAGTTCCCAACTCCATAAATAGGCAAACATTTTCAAGTGCATTCCAACTTATCACAAGTGACTGTGAATGAAAGCATTTGCTTGGTAAACAAACCTGGTAGATTAGCTTTTCATTTATCCTGTCATTATGATGACTTTGATGGAGGATGGTTCAGCTCTTCTCTACATTGAGATGGAGTGGGGGTTGTGGCCAGGATCTACATTTTGCTGTTTGTAGAGTCACCCAGGAGTAGCCACGCCCCCTTCATGAACACCCTTCTTGCTAACTCAGGGATATATCTGACTAGCACACAGAGCTCTCCCTGTTTGCCCACCTGTGGGGGGCACTTTGCATCCTTGTTTCTTCTAAGGTAGGAAGCGCTTGCATTTGTGAAGGGCATACTCAGTCTGCTCTCCCCACTTCCGCAGTGTTCACCTGGCATTTCACGAGCAGAGGTGGAATTTTGAGAGGCACCTGTGTGTGTGTTAACTGAACTTTCATCCATGCATACTTTCTCTGAAAGCTCACAGCTGTTAAATAAATACAAGAGAACGATTGTGGAACTATTTGTGATAATTTACATTGTTAGTTGACAGTGATGGCAAGATAATTACAGGAAGCAGGGTCATTATTCTGTGCCTATCACTGACTGCCCAGCCTTCCGACAACACTGGCATGTAAGTGAAATCATGTGGCAATGCCCTGGCGAGACAAGAGAGAGAGGCAGACTGAGATGCGGTGAGAAGGTGACACAAGAGGTAAGGATAGGAGCAGAAGCAGCTCGGGGCTCTGGCAGAGGCACAGTGGCACCTCAGCAGAAATCCTTTCGACTGCATGCTCAGAACGGAGCTGTTTCCAGCGTGTATCAAACCCCGACCACCCCAGGGAGCATGGAATAGAGTGTGCTTTTGTGTTTTCCACATGCAGCTTTTCTGTTCATGTGTGACTGGCCCAGGCTGTAGTGGGGTGGGATTTGGTGGGTTGATAAAGCTGGCATTGAGAACCCCTGTACCAGGAGGTTCCTGCACCCCCCCACCGTCCCGCAATGCCGCTGTGTGTGTCGTATGACTTACTTCCAATGGAATGCTTGTGCATTTGAAATGCATTTGTCTGCCTGCAGCTGGTTTTGTCGTATTGCGAGCATGCGGCTCCTTGGGGGTGCACTCCTTCCCACCAGCACCTCCTCCCTGCTCCTAAAGACCCCCCCCACTGCACTCCTCCCTGCTATTCACTTGCAGCTGCCAGTTTGATTCTGTTTTGATTGCCCTTTAATTGCCCCCTGCTTAGCAAGTCAAAAGGGGGGAAAGAACCCCCTCCTGCAGCCATGAATGGTGGAGGAAGTCAGAGGGGACTGCACTGATTTGAGTTTTGATGAAGAGCGAGATAATTGACTGCATTATGCTAGATTGAGCCGTCCGAGTGAGGAGAGATGAGGGTCCGGTTGCGCCAAGGCCAGCAAGGGGTGAGGAGCAGAGGTGGTGGAGGGCAGCCACCCTGCCAAGGGAACAGCGTCCAGTTGACCTCTGTCCCAGCTTCACGTGACAATTAAAAATCATTTTAATTGCATTGTGCAGCAGCATGACTCAGGTTGATCCTGGAAAGCTTCTCAGACGTTTCCCTGAACCCTTGGGAACTGCTTGAGCAGTCTATTCGATTGGGATGAGTGCTCCTGATATTACAGAGGTCAAAAATCTTTGGTTCTGTTAACAGATTTTTCTAGAACACACATCTGTTTGTCCAGTATTGTAGGCGAGCTCCTTAATTGTTTAGTTCAAACCAAAATAAAATGTAGTTTCACTATAATTAGTTTAAGAAATGTTATCGGGTCAGTTATTTACGGCCGTAGTAGTGTTTTTATTTCGGTCATCGCTGACTATGACAGAGTCACTGTCACAGCTCTGGGTTTAACACCTGTCACTACCAGAAGACTCCATTAAAAAAACCTCAGAGAAACTTTGGTCCCTGTAGCAGGGTGGGGTGCTGCTGTGGTATTAGTGTGGTTTCCACAGGAACAGAACGGTTGCAGGTTCGTAAACTATGCAACGGGAAAGCCCCACTCAGTCACGCCTCCCTTGGTGCCCCCGTGCTCTTCAGCCTGTGTGTAATTGTAACCCTGCAACCCTTGTGGCCTGTGACTCCCACTACTCCCAGTGACTCCTTTTCTCCCAACTCTGGACCAAGACTTGCAGACGTCGACCTCGGCTTCCTCCCGTCCCGGAGCATCAGCCATGTGTCCATGGGGAGAGCACTGAGGAGTTTGTGTGTCCAGGGAGCTTACATTGAGGTGCACATGTGGTTGTTGGCGTGGCTGTGTGTTTCAGCCAGAAGAAGCTCTCAACAGACAGCGTTTGCTATAATTACTGTCAGAAACCAACAGCGCATAGATCAAGGCAACGTGCTATTTTATTTCACTTGGTTCATTTTATGCCTTTGCTGAGCGTGTTTGCGTCTGCATGCCTGTGTGTGTGATACGTTTTGAGAAGGCGGTGTAAAAGGCTGTTTTGAGGGTAAAAAAGTAGGTCATCACATAAACGCTGGGAATAAGGGAGCCAAGGAGGACAGAGATGCAGCAGAGTAGCGACTGACAGCTAGCGAAATGAGAGCACCATGGGCAGTATGGCTGGCTCTCTCTCTCTCTCTCGCTCGACATCTTTCTCCTTCCTTCTACCTACTTCCATGCCATTCCTCCCCCTTGCTCCCACTTTTCAATCTTCCTGTCATGCACATTAAGCCTGTTCTCTTTTTTCTCTTCCTTTCGCAATTACAGTAATATATAACATCAGGCTCAGTCAGATTTAGGGCTTTACCTTACATAACCCAGGGATTTAGCTGCAGGTTTTTTTACATGTTTGAGCCACTGAGCTTGGGGCAATCCGGCCTCCTTTAAAAACGCTTCAAATCCCAAAAGTCCCAAGAGCGTGGGGACGGGACGACTTTTCAAGCCTGACGTGGAGGATTTGGGGGGGATGTAAACCTATATGTGAGGGATGTTCCTTAACTGTTTTCCGTTGACGGTGTGATGACGAGGCTTTTGAGCATCAGGGAATGTGGACAATGGGAACACTGCTCATGTACGGGCTACAGAATTTGCCTCACTTGTGCGCTGACCCAGCTCTGCAGTGCTCACACAGTTGTTTATGGGCTTCCTATGTCAAATGTAATTAAAAGCACTGCTCCTGAGTACTGAACTTCACTCAGGTTATGATTTGTATAATTCATTTCATTTTCTTCCTTGTTGCTCTTGGCACTCAGTCCTACCTTGCAGTTCAAAAGTTACTTGCCTCTCTGTCTCTGTGTGTTATGGTTTGAAGTGTGCGCGCACACACACACACACACACACACACACACACACACACACACACACACACAAAGTCAGTCTTGGCATCAGCATACACTGCAAGCTGAGCTTCTTTCTCTTGAGCTTTAAAGAATTTCTGTGTGCGTCTGTGTGTGTGTGTGTGTGTGTGTGTGTGTGTGTGTGTGTGTGTGTGTGTTCTACAATGTATCTCTTGGAAGTTATACACATTTTTTCTCTTTATTTATTTCATTTCATACTACTCCTATTTTAGGTGGTGTGTTGTGAGGGTATCCTGGCTCTCTCCAGACCATGGAATGGAAGTCCATGTTTCTTGTGTGTTTCCAAATTGGACAGACCATAAATTTAAAATAATGAAAAGCCCCACCAAAGCTTAGAGGCTGAAGGAGCAGGGGTGGTGGGAGACACTGTAGGGGAGACAGATGGAGTGGAAGGGTGTGGCCGGGACCTTGGGAATTGGCCTTTCCAAGGCTGTTCCCTACCACGCACTTCGTTTCCTGTGAACTAAGCTTGATGAGACCCGCTGGAATTTTTTTTTTCTGAAGCAATTTGAAGTCTTTAGCAGTGATGGTTTAAGACGCAAAGCCATGGATTATGTACATAAAAGACGAGCGGGACAGCAGATAAGCAGGCGAGATCAGCCTGTGGAACTGCACCCCCACCTCAGTCACCCATAACCCCACATTGCTCCTAAGACCGTAGAAGATGTGATGCAGATACCAGGGTCACACCACCCAAGAGTGACACCAAGACGGGTGGGATCAAGCCGGGTGGGATCAAGCTGAGTGAGTGTAGCTGAGGGGGCACAGAGAAACAAGAGAACAGATCGTGCCTCCATGTGAGGTGAAGAAATTCTAACAGCAGGCACTTGTAGTTTAAACAACTTGTTCCTGTAACACTCCTTTGAAGGCTGTCCGTTTGAGTGTCCAAGGAGCCCTCGATCACTGCTTCTGCACCACTCCATCACGCTCTGACTCCTGCTTGCTCCATGATTCCACAGATTGCAGCACAAGTACGGTAACTATTCCGCCCAGCTGCAGAAAGACTAGCAGAGAGAGTGGGAGTAAAAGTTGGAGTGGGGACGTGTGGGTGGTGGTGGGAAGGGGCACGTACTGATTCATAAAATGAAAAACACATTTCTACACCAAGGCTGAAAATGTGTGCTCCTCATTTCGAATGTGAACACATGGACCCCCCCCTTCTTCCCGCCCTCGCCCCTTACCTACACGGGGTGAAATGGAGCAGAGGAGCATGCCGGCCTGCGTTGTTTGTTTGTCTCCTACCCCACTCGTCCGCCCTCCTCCCCTTTCCAACATTAGTTCATGTAAACTTTGCTTTTCGTCATGGTTTTTCCAGAGAAAAACCTCTCTGGTTCTGATTAAAACTCGAAAAGTTGGCTCCTTTGCTGAAGAAAAAAACAAAAACAAGAAAAAGAACGGCTTTTCTGTGGGACTTTTCTGTTTTTCTTTTGTATAATTTTTTTTTTGATCGCAGCACCCGAGAACAGTTTGTTTAGTCCACGCGGCCCTGAGACAACTTTCTTCAGTCTTGCTGGGGCTCTGCTGGTGGGAACATCTTGAGCTGATCAGATGCGGTGGGCTTGCTGTGAGCAGGCTGTGTGCTCTGCCCAAGCAGTGTGTGTGTGCGTGTGTGTGCGCGAGTGCGCGCGCAAAGGAAAGAGATGTCATGCAGCAGTGGGGGGCAGTATATATAAATGGTGAATGACTCAGGACCCCTGCAATTGCACCTTTGATCATAGATCTTAAAGTGCGTAACTTAAATATCCGTGTTCATGGATGAAGTATTAACCTGTGAGCTAAGTGTGCGGTGAGCAAGCGCATGTAGTAAACAGCAAAGTAATAGCAGAAATCATTCCAGTCTTAGCAAAAGGTGACCCTGCAGGTCCTGAAATACAGGAAGATGAGCTTTACGTTGCGTTTAGGAGAGTTTTTCTTGAGCTGTTTTGTGTTGGTTACTAAGCCCCCCACTGCTGGAGAATTCTGGAACTTGGGTTTGAGTGCCATGTAACAAATGATGACATGCTGTGTTTGGAATAGGGAAGTTCTCTTGGCTGCTGTGAGACTCTGTTTGGTTTATCCCTTCATGACAACCTGTTGGTCCCCAGTGAGAGTCCTGGATGTGTGACTGCATTAGTGTGCAACCGTGTGTGTGCGTTTGTGCGTGTGTGAGCATGTGGAGGCGTTGTCAATAGGGACTGGTGTTAAGAATCAGCTGAGATGACACCGAGCAAATGAGGTCCATCTGTAGGTGGATTCTCCTCTGCTTTTCTCCTGTCCTCCCTCCATCTCTCTTTCTGTCTGTCTCTCCCTCTCTCCTTCTCCTCCCCCTCCCTTTCTCCCTTTCTCCACATAAAGCTGTTTTTCATAAACTTCTGCCTGGAATAGCAATCCCTGAGGCGCTGTGTGAAACACTAGACTTTTCTGAGCCACTGCCAAACAGATGCTGGCTCTTGGAGTCCCACCAGAAGATCCTTCATGCCTTTCTCCTCTTTCCCTCTTTTCCCCCTTATTTAAAGAAAACACTCAGTGTCCTCTCCTTACCCTCACTTCCACCAAATAAATACCTTGACCGCTCTGACTTCACCAGTGACATTTGCTGGTGTTTCTGGGTGAGTCACAGGTTTACTCTTTGTTGATTAGCTGGGCTGTGAAAGAGTGCGAGAGAAGCCGCACACTGGCAGAGGGAAAAGAAAAGGAGCAAAAGGCTTTTTTTTTTTTTTTTTTTTGCTGTTCTACTATTCTACCTCAGAGAACTTTTAGCTTTTTTTTTGTTACTTTGACGTATTTTGGGCTGCCCCCCACTTCTCTCTCCCTCTTTTGGCTCTCAGAGGATTGGGGCTGGGTAGGTAGTTAGACCGGCTCTGGATCTGCAGAGGAGATCTGCAGAGAAGATCCAGGGAAAGTAAGTGACAGACAGGGTCTGTGGCCAGCATGAGTGCTGTGGCGACAGGTGCATGATGATGTGGGATGTGGGGCGAGGGGCTTACAACCTTGAGGTCAGGCCCCGGCTCCACGGGGATCTGCGGATATTCATTTACGGGCTTTGTGGGATCATACTACAATCCTTCCCCTCGCAACGAATGCCTGAGCCTTTATATAATAAAGATTGCATCATGACATCAATAGCTGGATTAGGGAGAAGGATCAGGGCAGCCCCCTCATACCCCTCATCCTCCTCCACCCACTCCACCTGTTACTGCCCCACCCCATCGCCACACCCATCTTGTCTGCTGACAGCAGCTCCACGCCATCACGTGTTGATATATGTGGAGTATGCGACGTGTGTGTGTTCATGGGGGACACAGGTAGCAGTTAAGTCTTCTTGGTGTAGGTGCCAAATACAGATGTATGGTGCTCAGCTAAATATGTGTGCACACATAATAGTGAAGCAGAAACCCAAAGCTGGGTCCCTGCAGGACAAACAGGACGGAATTAAGGTCTTACCAGGTTTAATAGGTAGGTTGATGGATAGATTGATAGATGAAATAAATCTCTAATTAAGAGCTTACAGCGGCAAGCCTTTGAGTGTTAAAGTAGGCAGTAAGCCTGCTAATGACCTCAGACCTAAAAAAGGCCCTTCTGTGTCCCATCTTTATACACAGGCCTATACACTGCCCTGCGCACACACACACACACACACACACACAGATACGCTCATTACATTGTATGTAGATATTACTCAGATAATTTGTCCAAGAAATACCTTAAAAGGTCATTCAAAACGCAAAATTGGTTTCAGGCTTTACTGTCATGTGTACGGAAGAATTTACAGTGAAATTCTTGTGGTACAGTTCTGTCTTCCAACAGTACAGTATGTTGTGGGTACAGGGGGTGGTGGAGGGTCAGAAAGAACAGGATACAAAACAGTGTAAAGACAAAACAATGTCATACAACAGTCCAAAGACAGGACAGTCCAGTGCAACAGTGCAGTTCACAGTACCAGTGATATATAGAATGGATATTTACATCTTCAAGTATGTGGTATAAGAGTGCAAGGTGGCAGTGTGAAACTGACAGCACAGAGTGACTATGAAAGTGCCAATGGCAGTACAGCTGGCCACGGGTTAAAGTTCAAGGGGTAAGTGGTGTGATGTGAGTATGGGGGGTGGTAGGCTCACGGTGAGTCAGAGCTCTGAGAGCTTGTGGAAAGACATCTCTATAGCAGGAGGTGTGACTGGAGCGTTTGCCAGAGGGTAACACAGGGAAGAGGGCTAGATGGTATATGCCACGCCCACGCTGCTGGTGCAACAAGCTACACCTGGGAACTGATGAAGACGGAAGCATAAAAGGCGGCGGCAGGACCAAGACTGACGCGGAACCTTGTTCGTCTCACGCATCAAGCTTCCCACGGCTTGCCATTCTGGTTACTCTTGCTCCTTGTTCCTCGTTCCTGCTCCCTCGCTCCTCGCCCCATGTTCCTTGCTCCTAGATCCTTGCCCCCTGAAACCTCCTGACCCGGTTGGATTCCTGTCCTCTTTGACCTTTTGCCTGAATATCGACTTCGCCTCCTGGATCTCCCTCAGTACAATGTTTGCACCTCGGTTAACTGCGCCTGTCTGCGACAACGATTATTGGATCTTCCTTAATAAAGATCCTGTTCGCTCTGCACTTGGGTCCGTCCTCTAACTCTGGAAACGGAACATGGCAGTATATACAATGAAATACAGTGAAATACAATGGAATCAATGGACTGGTGTCCTGTCCAGGGTGTAACCCCCCAAACCTTGCACTGAGTTATGCTTGGATAGGCTCTAAACTGCTGTGACCCTCGTGTGGACAAGTGGTTAATGAAAGTGAGTGAGTGAGCGAGTTGTACACATAGAATATATATTGACTGGTAAGTAGTAATGTCTGTAAAAGTTGTAAACATTAAGATGCTGCTTCAAGTCCTGCCGATTTAACCTTGAGGAAAGCATTTAACCTGAATTGCTCTAGTAAAACATACATCTGCATAAATCATAATTTGATTTTTCAGCCAAACAGTGTTCATATAGCTGAAATTGTCAGTTGTCCTGTGCACATGTTCATTATTCTTGGTCAAATTTACATGTAGCCATGTTTTGTATGGCCCCATAAAATATTTACCTTCTAACAGGCCTTTGCTTACTGGCCAAATCCAGGCCTTTTCCTGCTTCATTGTGACCTGGCAACCCAGTCCACTCGTGGGCATTGGTTGTGAGGAAGTGAGAGCGGATGCAAGGAACACCTGCTGGGGGGTTGTAGGACAGCACACCCCTGGTCAGCCTTTCTGACATACATTGTCGATGTGGGAAAAGGCAGGGAAGACAGCTGTTGGTCCAGTTTGACCAGAAAGAACACAAAGTTGATGCAGGTGGAAACAGCGCTGACTGACCCCCAGCGCTAGTGGGCATGCACAGGCCATGTCAGGATACCTCTTTCCTCACCTGCACAGCCATGAGAGCCTCTCTTCTCAGAGTTGTCTGTTTCCTTCCCCAGCTCATGTATTTCCATGCTGTTGTTCAAGCAGCCTTTGTGTATCTGTGTGTGTGTGTGTGTGTGTGTGTGTGTGTGTGTGTGTGTGTGTACACGTACGTGCGCGTGCATGTCTGCGCGTGTGTTGTTTTTTGTTTAGGCTGCATTCCCGGAAAAGGGCCGTTACCAGGGTTGAGGGTTTATGTTTCCTCTGCCCTATTTGAGCTTGCTTTGCGTCTCAGCACTGTGAGGAGTAATCACAGCAGAGTACCCAGTGGTGCAGCACCTACACTGATCCAAGATCAGCTCAAACCTCAGAAATCACATGAGCACAACAGCGGACACTTCCCCCAGTGGTTCGAGGTTGAGGCGGGTGTCCGCACCCATGGCACAGCTCGGCAGAGCTTCCGGGTGGGTCTTGCAGATGTCTCTTTCGGTCCGTTGCATCATCTGTTGGTGCCTCGGGTCACTCCTAGATCCTGCTTTGCGTCACGGATGGTGGTGCTGCAGTGGAAGCTGAGGATGGTGTATCTGTATTGGGCTAATCAACATCATCTGTGGGCTAGTGGGATTTACCCAAAAAAGTGGATTGCATAAACCTCTGCATTTTTTGTACAGAACGGACACTGTAAACGTTTGCTCTGAAGCACATCCGTCTGTCCGGGTTTAAATATTCTGAGGTTAAATGTGGCCGTTGTGTAGGATTCACCTGTGGACACATCTAGTGTGCCTGGGGGGGTCAATGAGTTTGCAACCTGGCTGAGCACTGGACAATCCCATTAGAGTACAGAAACACCAAAGTAGGTCTGCAAGTTGGCACACTGGTGGAGTGCTCACACACACACTCACAGAGCAGGTCGAGCATGCTGTAGGTTGATATAAACCAAACCTGCTGAGGAAAATGGACTTTATTTTTGAAAGTTACTTTAGTTCTGTAACTTGTTTATTTATCAAGTCCTTCAGATAACAAATTGCATCAGTATTCAGCAAGTTGTATGTGACATAATTAACAACTGCAAAGGAGGGGTGGAAACACTGCAATTAATATGGGAAGTATGATACCAATAAAACTGAACATAACAGCTTGTTTATTTGAAGGAAAATGTGTCATTTTCCATAGCTCTATGCATCAAGAAAATACAGATGATCTTCTGTTGTCCAGGCAACCAAAATTTATTTTACCTTTTTTGTGGGGGCGCGGTGGCGCAGTGGGTTGGACCAGGGTCCTGCTCTCTAGTGGGTCTGGGGTTCGAGTCCCACTTCGGGTGCCTTGCGACGGACTGGCGTCCCGTCCTGGGTGTGTCCCCTCCCCCTCCGGCCTTACGCCCTGTGTTGCCGGGTAGGCTCCGGTTCCCCGCGACCCCGTATGGGACAAGCGGTTCTGAAAATGTGTGTGTGTACCTTTTTTGTGCATCTACAGATTTATCTACATTTGTGGGTTCTCAGAATCCCAGTACAGCCATTGTCAGAGTGTTCACTTAAGTGGTCGTAGAGGTGATGACAGTGTGCTGTGACAGAAATTGCTGTGGGGGTGTGCTCTTAGTGGACATGAGTGGCATTCCCCCAGGAGAACAAGAGACATGAACAAAGCCAATTGGTCACAGTCAAATTCCATTGATGTGTCAGGCTGCAGTTACTGCTTTTGACCAGTGATATGACACTTTGATTGTGTGCAGTGAACATTCCAGAGTCTCCTTTGCATGTGTCTGTGTGAAGCCCGACTTTCACTTCTTGGACAGAGACACACTAATGTAACTGACATATTTCTCTAAAGTGACTTACAGAATATTGATCTACCTACAATTACTTATCCATTTATACAGCTGGGTAATTTTTTAGTGGAGCAGTTTAGGATGAGATAAAGCATCTTGCTCAAAGGTCCTACAGGTGGAGGTGAGATTTGAACCTGCGACCTTTGGTTCAAACGTACCTACAATGAGCGGGTGGTAGGGCGCAAGAAGGCAACGGAAATAACAGAATTCATTTTAATTTGTGCTGAGTCGGCTCACTTCCTCTGATGGAGAAAACATGGACACAGCTGGAGAGCTCTGTGGAAGACTTCCAGAACAATTTCTGCATGAATACCATTAATAAACATTGCCTGTTGCTGACGGATTATCTAAACATTGAATAAAAAACATGACTAAACAGTCAACTGCCCTTTCCAGAGATTCTGAGCCTTGAACTCATTGGACGTCATATAACGCAGGTGCTGTTCATACTGTAATCAGGTAATTTGTGATTATACAGATGAGAGAAGAGTGTTGCTTTGTGAAATGTGCATATTTTGCGTTGAGCGGACTTGTAGCTGTCATGAACCCTTTTAATGCTGGGACTGTTTTATTAGAGCTGATGGAAAACAGACCGTTGGGGACTGAGGCCACCGCTCTAAGCAAGATCTCCCAAAACAGGAACTGACTCCTAGTTTGAAGACAATTGAAGTAGATGTGATTTAATGTTAAACACGTTTTACTGAGAAGTGCAGATTTCACAGTTGGTGTGATTTCCAAACAAATCTTCTTCCACATATGATTTTGTTAGTGTTCAGGACCCGTCCGTTGGCTACAGTTGAATTAACAAAGGTGGAGTTCAGGGTCTGACATCATATACTGTATCAGAACGACGGATCTGCTTGTCTGCACTGTTTTAGCTACACCTGTGATCCATCTTACTTCTTTAACTGGAACAGCAGAGCAGCAGGACTCCGATGTTAATCTTTACTCTGCTCAGACCCTTCAAGCATCTGTACCATGACGCTTCACTGGATGAAGTCCTCACATTATTTGCAAATGCATGTGCACGTGCGTGCACACACACACACACACACACACACACACACACACACGCACAAAAAGAGACACAAATAGTATCAGACAAGTTGGAGCTGATCTCTAGCTTTTTTAATCTGGGTCGCACTTCAATCACACACACACACAAACACTCTTTGACCCTCAGCCCTGTACGTTGTTGTTTTTGTTTTGTTTGTTATTTGGATTTTAATTTAATTTGTTAGGTCATCTGTGATTCTGAAAGGGGTTGTTGACCATCCTGTTTGCTAAGCGCTCCCCAAACCAGCTGTTGGATGCTGCAACAGCCGTGCTGTCCATCGTCTCACTATCCCCCATCCCGCGCCTGCTATTAACTGCTAGTAATCTCCGCTTGACCGTCTTATGCTGTTTCTTTACATTACATCTGGCTTTGTGTTTTTTTAATCAGTTTACTTGTTATTTTTATTGAAGTCAAACTCTGGTAGGCCAAGACTTATGGGCTCAAGTTCTATAATTGGGTTTGTGAGACTTGAGCTTGTTATTAAGCCCAGGTTTTTTGGGCCTGGGTTTGTTAGACTCAGGCCTGTAATGTCTGGGCCTGTGACACAATGGAGAATGAGGGCCAGATGTAGGGAATTGTGTCAAGTAGCAGGTCTCATTTGGGCAGAGCTTTCTGTCTTCCAGGCTACCGAGGGCTTCCGTACTGTGGTTATTGCACCTCCCGCTAGGAAGGAACTCTCCCTGGTCCCCATTAGTGAGAGGGCACAAACAAACCCAGTAAAACAAGTAGTCTCTGCTTAGGCTTCATTACGACACATCTGACGGAGGGACTGCCCAGTAAATGCAAAGCATGCATCAGCAAACTCAACAGAGTCTAATCCCCGTGCTCTTTAACCATGTTGTTTTCTGCTTTTTTTCTCGCATATTTGCACTGGATCTGCATCTTGAACCCTTGTCTTTATCTGCAGTATAATGGCTGTATGTGTGTGTGTATGTGTGTGCACACTGAGAGATGGGGGGAACAAAAGAGTGAAGCACAGGCCTTAGTACATCTCTCCAGAGCAACTACCCACTGTTCCCAGTCCATCTCCTCTTACTGTCTGCCATGGCTGTCCCTTGTGAGTCACCGCCATTGGGGCAGCTGGCAGCAAAGCCCTCTAGTTGGCGCCACCACTGGGACCCCGGCAGCATGCTTCCCCAGGATCAGTGTGCTGGCTCTGTGTCTGTGTGTGTTTGTACGTGTGCCAGTCCTGATAAGGCGCCCGTAATGCTGGGCATACAGGGGCTGAAGTTCACAGCCCAACTACTGAGTTCTGTGCTCTCCCACCCTACAGCTCCCCCATTGTCTGCTGTGACCAGTAGTCTGCACCCTGCATAGCCGCATACACATTAACATTAACAGCGCAAAGCAAGCGCTGCTCACCCAGTGTGTGTCTGAGTGGCGGACTACCGTGTGGACAGAACTTGTGCCACATGCTCGCTTCTCATGGCTCGCAGTCATTTTCTCATTTCTGCTGTCTGCAAGCCCTACTGTGATTGTCTATGCCAAGGCAATGCATCCCCCCCCCACCTGTCCCATACCAGCCTGTTCTCTGGTGCTTGTCTGTTTCACTAACCTTGGACCTGAGGTCAAAGTTCACAGGCCACTCCTTCCTGATACCTTCCTGTTCGGCCAGCCCGTGCATTCTTTGATGGTGTAATCCTGATTGTATCAGGAGTTGATGAGCTCTTCGGTATCTGTGTGTGTGTGTGCTATGTGTGCATTCTGTCCTGTCTCCTCCCCTCACCTCCCTGCCAACAAGTCTTTGTTTTCTTCCTTTCTTTTCCCCTCCTTTATACTCACTCCTCTTTCTTGGCAGCGCCCATCGTTCCCACCACCCCCCCCCAACCCATCTCTCTTGCTGTCTCCCTTCTCTCTCCCTCCCTCAGCTCCGTTTTCTCTTGGCACATAGTGGCATAACAGGCCTGGGTCATGTGACCTCTGCATGCGCGCAAACATGCGCGTGCGCACACACACACACACACACACACACATACATTGAAGACAAAGCCGGTGCCCATGAACCAGCTCTCAGTGAACAACGGCGCTACATGCCGCATGGCCCATCATTCCACACACACAGCACTAACTGCTGGTGGTAGCAATTTTTTCCACAAACAAAAGGAACACCTGAGTAGCCCACTTCAGTGCTTGCTCTCAAATATGCCATGAACAAAAAAGTTTGGTGGAACTCTGAGTTGTTGGAGGTGCCTGACTGAGACATCATGTCTCTGTTGTCATTAATTGTGAAAACTGTGTGTGTGTGTGTGTGTGTGTGTGTGTGTGTGAAGGAGACCAACATGGCACTGTGGCTGGCTGATGTTTTTGATTGCCTGATGGAATTGGCTGATGTGCCATCATTGGTATGTGTTGCAGTTGTGTTAGTCGCTGCAAATATATGTATGTTAGATGAATGAAAATATTTGATTGCACACCTTTTCCCTTGTATTGGGTTGTGCTAGAGCCCATCACCGGCATTTTTCATTTCACGTTTGACAGCAGTATGCGCTCACACAAATATAAGTGTACAAAAGAAATGTTATGGCTGCTGCATTTCATTTGAAAATCTGTCCCCTTAAAACGGAATGGTGCTCATAGCTGACTTTGTCCCAGGTCCTGGAGGTCACAATCTCATTCCAGAACAGCTCCCTGGGTAGAAGAGGAATGTAAGATTCCACGTGTTGTTCGGATCATACGTTGTGAAGCACTGCACAGTTTGTGAGCGCATCTTCAGTTGTATGCACAGTGATCTTTTCAAAGTGCTCTGTCCAGTCCAGTGCTCCGGTGTCATGGCATACATAGCATGTTTTTTAAAGTTACCATTTTCACGCATTTTGTATTAACTTCAAGCCTAACCATTTTAAAGGAGTCTCACTGCTGGTTCAAATATTATCTTGAGAATTAGAAGATGTTATATTACATGAGAGGGGGTGTGGGGGCATAATGACGCAACAGCTTTGCACAGGTTCTGTTGTCTGGTGGGTCTGGGGTTCGAGCCCTGCTTGCGGGTGCCTTCTGACAGACTGGCGTCCTGTCCTGGGTGTGTTCCCTCCCCCTCCAGCCTTACGCTCCGGTTTACCGCCACCCCGCTTGGGACAAGTGGTTTCAGACAGTGTGTGTATTACATGATGGGCTTTCCTATGTGTATTGCCTGAGGTGCTAGTGGTATTATTACTGCACTTATTAGCATCCAGTGGACGGACAGAATTACCAGCACTGTTAAGACTTGTTCATGCAGAGTGACTGTGCAATTCTGTTACTGCACCATCGTTATGTACCTTACTAACCTCTCGCTTTCTTATTAAACGCTGAATTTTATCATCCACATCAATGTCAACAAAAAGGCCCAGGCACAAGTTAGTAGCGCCGCTGCGTCGAAATGGTCAAACATGAGTATCTTCCCAGACTGCCCAGGAGATGGACATCAGAGACTGAGCCATTTTAAAACCTTTAAAACCAAAATACACAAATGTGAACCTCAGCATGTGTGTCTCCAGTATTTGAGAATGAAACATTAAAAGTTTTTTTGACCTCCAGAGAAGCAGGGGGCAATAATGTTCCTGCTTCGCTCTCACTCTCTATCTCTGTATCTGTAACCTGTGACGGGTTGAATTGGCAAGTAGCAAGTTGTGGGTTTGTGTTTGCGTGAAGGTGTTAAGAATGTGGCCAAAGGCAGAGTAGGTGTGTTCCCCACCTCCCTGTTACCTTAGATGAACCCGTGGGGTCAGGAAGTGAGTGCAACATGCAGCACAATGGCCTGGTGTGTTGGCCACAGGAAGCGGGGACACCAGGTATGGTATAAATCAGGCCAGGCACCTTGCCTTCCTGTACTGCTGCTCCATTACACCTTCCTCCACTCAGCAGGCACACGCAAGGCAGGGGCAAAAGACACACTGTGTGACTTGTGCGTAGCGTTTGCTGTGTGTGTGCATACACCTCCTCTCCCCTCATCTCTCATCCCCTCCCCTCTTTTAGCCTAGCCTCAGTGAGTGTGTCCGTGTCCTTCTTTGAACTGGGAGCAGGGGGTGGTACAGGGAACATGGGGTCACTCTGAGGGCTACTTCCACTCATTGCCTCGCTCACTTGCTGAAACCCTCCGACGCGCTCTTGAGCACACAAATTCTTGGCACTAGGATACGATGGCAAACGTGTGATTTCATGCAGGGCCATGGCCACAAAGTGCAATAATCTCTGTGCTCTTAACTTGTTTGCCCACCCCCTTTCCCAACCCACCCACTGTCCTGCATCGCTCTTTGTGTCTCACTCAGATCTCTGTACATTTTTTGGGAGTGGCCACCCCAGGGTTCAAACTCGAAGGCACAGGCCCTTTCCCCATGTGAAGGAGTGGAAGGTTTTTATCCGTAGGCACTCTGTGACCCCTGCCAGCAGGTGACACCTGGTGGACAAATGCTGTACTTACATGCAAACTGTGCAGAATGTGTCTGGAATGTCAGGGGGTCGATACTTTTCCCCCCTATCGAGTGTACGTGTTTTGGAAATGAATACCACTTCCCATATGGGATCTCCTTTAGCTGCGAAATCCAAGAGCTGCCTGTTCAAGCTGCACCTCTCACACAGTAATCTCACCTTTCGGGGAGGCCCTTGCTGGCCAGCCTAGCTTTTATTGATTTATGATAATAAATTATTGAAATGTCTTTCTTTATTGCTGGTAGATGCATTGTGCTGACAACAGCTGTTCTGGAGTCAGCGTAATGAGCGTGTGTCTCCTGCACTATGCAGCTGTAACCGCTTTACTGCGAACCTGAAGCTGTAAGCTGCTTTGGAACGGACCAAGGCATCATACAGATAAAGAGATAATAACTCTATGCAAATACATGAAGCAGAGATAGTTAATGGTGTGCGCTCAGCCTGCTGCGCCAGTGTGGAAAGGTGTCAGAAAGGTGTCTCTGGTGGCACTGAGACCGTTGCAGAGGTGTGACTGTGACCTGTGTCCTGTTGGTAGGGCCAGTGACCCAAATCTTTTTTGGAAACAGTTGAAGGCTGGGGGACACTCCTTCACATACTATTTTCACTCGTGCTCAGATGGTAACGGACACGCGTGCACGGATGTGCTCACGCTATTCACATGCGTGTGCGTCACAGGCACTCGCGCTCGCCCACAGGAACAGACGCTCTGTCTCCCACGCGGAGGTGTAGGAATGCAGCATTGTGAACGTTTTCCCACCCGCAGCCTTACGTGTTTGCATACACACGAGGAGACACTCGCGCAATCCCAGTGCACCCCAGTGGCGTGTTCCTGCCGCGGCCCCGTGGGTGTGTGCCCCATCCCTATTCCTGGGCCGTGCTGGCTGTCCACTCCAGCCTATCCCACCAGGCCAAGGTCAAAGCTGCCTGCTTATTTTGATTTCACATTGTGCCTCAGTACTCGACACTTGATCGAGCGCTCGTGTAGCTGTGCGCAGCGCATCCGTTCAGGTGAACTACTGGAGGAGCACACTGCAGCGCGATGGCCCCGCAATTAATTTGCCTCAGTAAAAGGCCATTTTGTGGAACACAGATAAATAGTTCACGCGGTAACAAGAGGAAGTGTTACAAGGAGTGTTTTGCGTTGGCTGCTAGCCATCTCCCCTCACCCTGTGTCTCTCCTGCTTGCGGTCCTCTAAGGACCTGGCCCCCCCAGGCCCCCTGGGCCCTCTGAAGCCCTGCGCTGCGCTGGCAGTGCGTGGGCGCAGCCGGCACACAGACGGGCGCGCAGATGGGCGGCAGGCTGCACAGAGCCACTCCGCACACCTGCTTCCGCACCCCGTCCGCCATTTGGCAACACGGCTCGGGGGCACCGGCCGGCGTGCACACACTCACACTCATAAGCGCATGCGTGCGAGTGCACAGGGATGCACATCCGTGCACACTGGCGCCTTGCACACAGGCACACAGAGGTGGCACACATGGCAAATGAAAGGACTCTGTGTGCTCCTGGGGTCACGTCGCTCTGACCTGAGCAACTCTCCAGTTTCCCCCGGTAGCCATGTGTCCTGCCGTTTCCCAGAAGGCCGCAGCATTTAACCCCTGCGGGGCACAGCACCTCCGAGGGCTGTGCACACCGCAGGCCCCTTTTGACGCAGTAGAACCTGGCCTTGTGTTCCCATCTTGACACTAATAAGGAGATTAGCAGCCCTGCCGTGAGGACCCGCGATGAAGGCCCCCTCTCAGGGGCGTCGGCGGAGATCGCCTGCAGGACCTGAGCGTCTGATGTTCCGTGGCATTAGAAGACGGGAAATAAATAAATAAGCGACAAACCCCGGAAAAATAAAATAAAGTCCAATAAAAGAGCTCAGCGAACATCTGTGTGGGATAGCCTGGGGGATTAAGAGGGTTTGGAACATTTTAAGCGCATTAAGGATTAAAAAAAGGTCAGAATGTTTAGCAACATACCGATAAACCTCTTAAGCGAAACCCAATTGGGAGGCTGTGCTGTGTTATCCAGGACTTGGTGGGGGGGTTGGTTTGTCATTTTTGAGAGAGGAGTCTCACACACACATACATATACACACACAAACACATTTCTTTACACACAAGAGCAAATTCACATACTCATACACACACATGTTCAAACAGCCATGCTTACCGTGCAGTCAGATGGATAGATACTTCTGTATGGTTAGTGTTAGCCCGGTATGAAAGATATTAACACCGAGCCAGAGACACTGACACACTCTCAAACACTGAACTCATGGACTGATGTTCACATTAACATGGCATCAGAGATTTGCTGAACAAACACACCTGGCTGGGCTAAGACGTTAAAAGCACACATGGGCACATGTGTCCAATGCCTTGGTTGTACGCATTCTTTCTAACCCTTTTTTGTAAGGTTTCTCCCAGTTCATTAATGAACACTTAATTTTCTTTGACCATCTTCTCTTTTCCACACCCAAGCACAGTAACACAGTCATTGGGAGCGCCATCTAATGTTAGTGCTCCGATTCCTTTGGTTCTGCCGAAGGTCACTAGGTCTCTGTTGAACCTGTGTCATCATTTATTACTTGAATGTGACACAAAACTGTGTGCAGAGATTCAACCACTGTGCTTCCCTCAGTAACGACAGTAGCCTGTGCTGCTGACTGTAGCTAAGTTTGTGTTAAATGGAGTGGCGAACGGAGCACCTTAATGCACTGCCGCTGTCCTGGAAGAGCGTGGCTGTGGTGGGGGAAATGAGATGAGCCGATACACACGCGCAGGTGTGCACGACTCCTCGGCTTCATGCTCAGCGGATGAGATTGAACTGTGGAGAGCATAGAAACCCGACTGCGTTGTGCGGTTTTTGCTGGGTGCGTTGCTGGGTGCCGGGGTCGAGGCCCCCGAAGGCGAGTTGTCACCAGGCCCATCAAAAACTCACCACGTGCTTTCCATTTGGGTATCTTAGTGTGACCGTGCATGCGTTTTTATGACTGCTCATATGTTAATCCTGTTGATACTCTGAGTGATTTATCTTAAAAACCGTGTTCTGGACTTGAACATTCTTGACATTGTGCCTGCGAGCAAAGTATTTAATACAGACCTAATCAGTAAACAACCTCTAATAAATGGGCATTTTTTGCTCCTTGTGCTGGTCGAGGCTCCTGCTTTATTTTGCTGTCTGGGACACTCTGGACATGAGATGAGTGTCGTGTTTTTGCATCAATGGGCTTGTCATACTTTACAACACCTAACACTTCACACATGCGCACGCACACAGACACGTACAAGTGCAGCCTTGACAAAGAAACATCTGGACAGTCGTGGGGGTGTTCTAACACTGTTCCCTTCTTCAATCTGGCTATAAATATCCTGACCAGCGTGACCGCCTTAATCCACAAGTTTGTTTTTAGCAGGACCCTGACGGATGGTCCGTCTGCCTCTGTGAGCTGCAGGATGGCAGTGGGCTGCTAAGGGCAAGGCATCAGGGCAGTATCTAATCCATTCCCGCTGCTGGGGAGAGGGGGCAGGGCAAGAAAGGGCTCTCGTGTGGCACCCACACACTTTCTCTGCCTGCACTGTGAAGTAAGTGTTGTGTTGCTGTGAAGTCATGTTTCATGGGCTGTTGTGTACCGCAGCTGTAAGAGCCCTCGAAATGGCTCTTGTCTGCATGCAGAAATGATGGATGAGAGTGTGAATCCGGCTTGCCTAACGCCCCGACACACTCCCGCGGACGCAGCGACACATGAGGAGGGAGGACACGTCTGGCCACATGCTTGTGAACAAAAGCAGGCTGTGTCTGTGGAGGAGTCTGTGTGTGTGTGTGTGTGTGTGTGTGTATGTGTGTGTGTGTGTGTGTGTGTGTGTGTGAGAACTTGTTTAGGGCATGTTGTATGGTGAATATGTGTGCAGCACCAGGCAGTTGGAGAGGACAGTGTGTGTGTGTGTGTGTGTGTGTGTGTGTGTGTGTGGGTGTGTGTGTGTGTGTAATGTATGGTCTCCCCTCAGACAAGGGTGCATATGTTCATATCTACAGTATGTTTATCAGCATGTGGGTGTGTGTTCGTGGGTGTGTATGTATATGAGTGCGTAAGTTTATATACGTGTGTTTGTGTGCTTGCGCTCGTGCGTGTGGTGCGCATTATCTCCGGCAACACGTTTGCAGGAGGCCGCGGGGCAACTGTGGCGGGAAGATAAGCGCGGGATCAGTGGGTGCGAGGGCTGCGGATGGCGATGCCGGCTGGCGCGCACGCAGAGCCCCTGCAGCTGGCAGCTGGGCGATAAGAGGCCGCGTCTCGGCGATAAAGAACTGTGGCACTGATTCGGTGCCCGGCCAGCCTCGCATTGTACCAGTAAGAGCACCAGTGATAATAATACAGTAACGCGGGCCGCTCGCCATTGTTTGCCGCTGAACCGCAGGCCCTTTTACGGACACTGATGGCTCTACGTGGCCGTCACCCCTGTTTGCTTGTGTGTGTGGGGTGGGGCCGAGGGGGTCTTTTAAAGGTTTTGTTTGTTTTTAATAGTGAGAGATTTTTATACAGTCACTTCCAGAGCCCAGAAGGAAACCTTGGTAATTTGCTGTGTAATTGGATTGCATATTGACAGAAAGTGGCTCCAAGTCGAATGGAGAAACTGCTCCAGGGTTGTGTGCGTGTGCGTGTGCGTGTGTGTGCGTGCGTGTGTGCGTGTGCAGAATAGCAATGAAGGTTCAACAGTGATGGTTTTCTGGTTATGCCCAGTATCCCGAGGCAGTGGAGAGCATGTTGTCGAGTGTGTGGTTTATCAAAGGGGAGAAGAATTGCGTTTGGACATAAATGATTTTGGGGCCATGCAAGGGTTAAACCCCATGTGATGTGATGACTTTATTCCACTCTCACTCTTCTTACACCAGTGTACCGGCTCGGGCTCTCGGAGGCGAGTACAGATTATACTGCCTCCTGCTGGCTTCCAGTGATACTGACAGTGCCCCACCATGGAGAGCAGGTGCTCTGACCTTCATCCACTGGGCTTCCTTGTGCACAAAACACGTTGAGGTGCAGTTCCTAGGAAACTCCAGTTAAAAAAATGGTGTCCTGCCAAGTACTCTAGGCATTGCAAAGGGCATGTCTTCATTTTCTGCTTCTGGCTGCCTTAAAGGAACCCCATCTCTAATTCTCACTCTTCAGTTTTTATATCTGGGGAATTTTGAATTGTCCAAATTGGACTCATCTGAGGAGATATTCATAGAAGGCAACTATCCTTTACTTCCAACAAGCGTAGTCAGTAGTATAGTGAGTGCTGTTCTACTGTTAAAATATGGAGTTTTTGGTAACATTGCACATTTCTTTGAGGTTCAGAATTCTTTTTTGGACACACAGTTGAAAGGCTGCCGAATGTAGGTACTTAGGGCAGTAGTGTTTGTTTAAGCGACAACTTTGGAGAACACGTTAGAGCCCTTAATGGCTTTGTGTGTATATTGGAGTGCACTCGGATGGGTGTGTCTGCATCCATATATGTTTCTGAATGCATGTACGTGTGTGTGTGTGTGCGCGCTCACGCTGTCAGCAAGCAGGAATGCCTTTGGTACCGCCAGTACTAAGATGGCTGCCAAGCGCTAAGATGGCTGCCAGGACTGCACAATGAGACAGCGCAAGGAAGGGAGAGGGAGAGATAGTACGAGAGGTACAGATACAGGAGAACGAGGGAACCGTAACTCTTGCTGCATTTTCAGTCACTGAGAGGCAGTTTTTTTTTTTTAACTTGCATTTGTTTTCTTTGTTGTGTTTTTCGTCCAATTTTATAATCTCTTCAGAAGTGTGGAGAATCACATTGGCATATTCCACAGTTATGTTAGCACCTACGGTCGCCGCTAAACACCTTCACAGAGCGTGGCTGTGTATGCATTTGTGAGCAGTGCAGATGACACAATGGGATGCTCCCATCTGCCACGGTGGGCTGCAACACGGAATACTGAGACAAGAACCCCACGCAAGCAGTTCTGGGTGCACAGCAACCATTACTTTTCAGATCGCTGAAACTGTTATCTTTGTCTCACACTACTTTAAAAGGGAGCACAACTGCAGCAGTGCTTCTGCACTTGAAGGTGGTGAAGTTCTTCGCTGCCCCATAGTTTCCCACTCATTGGGAACCACATATGGTGGGACTGGAGGAAGGGGCACTCTGCTCCCGTTACCTAGTTCTGACTGCACGGCCTTCTGGAGCACGTTGTTTGTTCCGTTATCCTTAGAAAAGGAAAAAAAATGCTTGAATTATCAGTGAAGCACTCGCCGTGACCTTTTTTCCACGTGTTTCTGACAGCGTTCACCTGAACCGTCTGTGCAAAATATTGGTAGGGAAACTCCCTCTTTGGAGTGTTGACAAGTTCCAGCACAAAACTTTTTCACAATTTAACAAGTGAATGGTTGTCAAATAGATGAAGTGAAACTTTTGAGACTTTAGGTAGGAGGGGTGAAGAACCACACAAGCTTATTAGGAAGAGGCAAAGACATGGCGAACATTGGAGGTGCTGCTCAATGCACGTGTAGCTTCTGCTATGTCAAGGGCAGTGTGTGTAAAGAAAATGGCAATGTGTATCCAGCAGCTGAGGCTCAGCTAAAACAGGCCACAGTGGCTCCCACCGCAGCCCAAAACCAGTGCTATTCTGTTGTTGCTCCACCATGGTAACTGAGCAAGTCCTTTGAGTTGTCTTTGAGGCAGACAGCTAGACTTCCTTCCGTTTGTCCAGAGACCCCCGTATGCTCTGGCTTGTGGTTGCATTTGCTCCACTGGTGTCCAATATCCAGCATTCTTTTCAACTTCAGAGCTCCTCAGCAAATCCCTGTGGCAGTTGGCTATGGAGGCCCTTGTATGAGGGCAGGGGAGCACGGTACACTGTTTACACAGGCTAAATCCTCAGTACTGGAGGAGTATTAAGATGGATTACAGTAAGGGATACGATATAGCTTTTAATTTCTAAATGCTCACATTACACTCTTTAAAAATTATATGCTTTCCAGAAAAGAGGAGCAAAAGACTCATCTCAACACCATTGCCCAAGACAGCTGCAGAGGTGAAAAATACTGCCAGAATTCTGTGGATACACCAAGGAGTTTTTACTGCAGCTACTATACAGCTGGTTCCTCTATATGCCACTGACAGCATTTACAGTTGTTTGTGTATGCATATGAATAATACAGGCTATTGATAATGGCTTGATGGATGGATGAAATGTATGGTTTGTTGTGTCTGGTTAGGATTGCATTCCCCATGGATGGACAGTGGGCTGCACTGGGTCTCAATCACGAGGCTTTCCTCTGAACAGAAAGTGGAGCTCTTACACTACAGAGTTCGATACTGATGATACTAGCAATGCTGAGGATTCTGTGTCTGCCTTCATGTAAACCACTCAGCAGAACCCTGCTATTAAAGATCTCTCTTTCCTTTCTGTCTTCTCCAGAATCAGGACAATCGGACAACTCCAGTCAACAAGGAGACACAGACATTAAGCCCCCTCCCAACGGTGAGTGCAGTACGATGGTGGGAGCACTGTACCACATACACACAGACACAAACACACACATAAATATATATATGTGGGGTGGCACGGTGGCACAGCGAGTAGCACTCCTGTTTTTACGGTCCCTGGGTGGTGCAAGAGGTTGTGGGTTCAGTCCCCACTCAGTCTTTGTGGAGTTTGCATGTTCTCCCTGTGTCTGTGCTGGTTTTCTCCGGGTGTTCTGGTTTTCTCCCACAGTCCAACGACATGCTGTTCAGATTCATCCATAATGTGTGAGTAACAGAGAGTGTGTTCCACTGATGTATGGATGAGTGGCCTAGCGTAAGTGTAAGTCACCTTGGCGAATAAGGTGTGTGGGCTGATAACACTACATATATCTATTGGAAGTCGCTTTGCAGAAAAGCATCTGCTAAATAGATAAATCTGTATGGTCAGGGCATGTTACGCACACGTAGGTATGTGATAACAGTGACAGTAAAATTTACAGAGTGAGTTCACTGCATAGGCTACCTCCACATACCCAAGTTTACAGGTGCTGACAGACACACGTTGCTCATCTGGCTTATGTTACCTTGGCATAGTAGTGCATTTGCATTGGAACTGTGTTAAAAGCATCTCTTGGTCTCCTGAATTTTTGGTGTAATGTCACGTTAGGGTTCTGACACAAGCTCACTGTCCTGCATCCAAAATGGGTGTGAGTAACAACTTAATCGCACTGTTGTGCAGTGAAAATACAGCTCTCGCATGGTGAACCCTGGCCATATCAGATCTGGGAGGTGGTATTTGGTAAGCAGGTCAAACCCTGTCGCCACTGCCATGTTCTCTGTCATTCCCGATGCCACCCCATCCCACATGCCTTCATGACCACAGTTTCCTATGAGGTGCTACATGTATCCCTGTAACATAGTGGCACAGCAGCAATATATGATGCAGTGCATTAACATTCTGTTCAGTGACTCAGTACGTTGTCGAGGTATAGGAAACAGGAAAGGTCTGTTGAAGCTCCTGGTGAAATCTGTTCCCCAACCTCCACTGCAGGGCATTTGAGTTTCCAGGACTGCTTTGTGACTTCAGGAGTGTGGAACGTCGCTGAGCTCGTCCGTGTTTCACAGAGTGAGTTATACTACCTCGTTTTCTGTTACAGTGATGTATGAACTCCATCCCCACCCACCTGATACACTTTCTCTGTTGTTCTCTCTCTCTCATTTGTGTGTAAACTTCACTCACTTTCCATACAGTCTGTCTCTCTCAGACATATGAACTATGATCCCTGTCCTGACACTGCAGATTGCTCGCACACTCATCACCTGCAAGCTGTCTCTTACCGCTTTCCTCTCCCCCCTTTCCCTGCATTTCCCATCAGTCCATTTTTTCTAACAGGTTTTGTTCAGCACACTCTTCCCATTATACAGAGACTTTACTGCCATCCATTTGGGTCAGCGAATGTGGAAAAAGTTGAAGAATTTGAATCTTTAATATCTGGGAATTATGCAGAACTTTGAGCATAAATAACCTAATTAACCTCTGACCAAATAATCTAGTCCTAATCAACCACCACAGTCTTATGGTGCTTTGTCTTCTTCTGCAGCTCCAGTCGCTACGGCTTCTGGCCCAAATTTCTCCCTGGCTGACCTGGAGAGTCCTGGCTACTACAACATCAACCAGGTGGCCCTGAGCCGACGCTCAATTACTTCACCCCCATCCACCAGGTATGTCTCACTCAGGTTCTGCCCTTTTCCAACCCCTACTGCCCCACACAGCAGCACGCTGGAGCAAACTCCACTGAGTGGGAACTCACAGGCAATGTTCTCGTATGTTGGGATATCATATATTACCAGTATGAATATTTAAATAGCTGTAAATCAGAAGGCCATGGTCAGTATACATGTAATTTTGACTCAGGTATACTCAGACACTTTATATCATTTTAGTAATGGAAGTTAGATTTTGTAAATTGTATTTTTCCTGACGTATACCAGATGCATTAAACTGTTAATACAATTTGTGTTCTAATTGGCTTGTTTGAGACTGTTCATTAACATAATTCATAAGTCATGTTCAAACAACAACAATAGCAATGGCAATTAAAAAATTATGTAGTAATTGACTTTTAAATCTTGAAATTTTTCTACAAATGTGCTACCACACCATTTAGTCCAAGTCCATTTTTGAGTGGAGACTTTTGCATGGGGCCTGCTCTCTTACTAACAGTCGATTCTGACCTTTGTGTGCTTGGCACTCACTCTCCTGTGTGAATGTGTGATGAGACCTCTCTGTCTCTCTCTCTTTCTCTCTTTTTTGTTGCTCTTTTCCTCCTTCCTCCTTCCCTACTGCTGCAGGACTGAAGTGGAGCTGTATGCAAGTCTTCCACGGAGGTAGTGATGCAGACCCACACACAAACATTTACACTCATGAACACACACATATTTACTTCAGAGTGACTCTTTAATTAAATGAGAGCATCATAGCCCTAAAATGTGGTCAGATCAGAAGGTCACATTCCTAGATTTTCTGTATTTCGTTTCTGCTCCATTAGTTAGACAGGACACATTTACGTTTACTTCTACGTTTATTCATTTAGCAGTAATCTATTTTCTCAGAAGCAATATACAATGTAAAATATAGAGAAGTGAATTCCATCAATAGACAGAGAGATCCAAATGCAGACATCACACACACACGCTGTCTGAACCGCTTGTCCCATACGGGGTTGCGGGGAGCCGGAGCCTAACCCGGCCACACAGGGCAGAGGGACGCACACCCAGGACGGGACGCCAGTCTGTCACAAGGCACCCCAAGTAGGACTTGAACCCCAGACCCACCAGAGAGCAAGACCCGGTCCAACCCACTGCGACCCCTCCAGTGCAGACATGTGGTTCTCAAAGTGGAATCAATTAGTCGAAAACCGCAGTTTCTGCCAGTGTTCATTACACAAGTTGCTGCTTATAGAGGTTATAGGGAGTACTTTTTTAAAATCAAATAATGTTGTAAAAGTTTTTGGAGCAGAAAGGAGATCAGGAGAGAAGAGTTTCCAAAAGAGATGTGTTTTGAAATCCTTTTTGAATGCTGAGGGATTCAGTGGTTCTGAGTAAGAGAGGCTCATTCTATTACACTGGACTCAGAATCAAGAACCTATAGGCTTTTAATTTTAATCCTCTTGTGCATGGAACCGCCAACGGCAAGAGGTGGAGGAGCTTAGCAGTCTAGCCGGAGTGTAATAAGTCATCAGGTCTGGTAGATGTCGAGGTGCATATCCATTGATGGTCTCGTAGGCCTTGTAGGTATTCTGTTTCAGCTGGAGGGGACAGTTGGTGTCCTCATATATATTTATCTTTCATCTGTAAAAGGGCTCTGAGCTTGTCTTCAGGACAAAGTGCAATATAAGTATAAATTGTATTGTTTTGTATTGCATACTGCTTAGGGTGCTTGAGACTGCATATCTGGAGATCACTCATATTAGTATAAGACGATAGACTGAAAAAGGAACTGCATGAGAAACAGGGACCATATGGTAGCTTCTCCAGTGCGTGCTCTTCAGTGGGCTGAGATAATTTTTAACGAGACTGCAATAGTTTTGTTACTAAATACCATAGACTGTATTCATTTGTTTTCACATTATTTAGCTGCCTCACAAGTATTCTATAGAATGTATTGTAGATAATATATAATTACCTTCAATCACTCTGTATTGCTGATATGTACATACATCTGCTATTACACTAGCTATATGCTGCCAGTCATATTTTTTGTAATTGTGATTTACTGGTGGTGTAGAGTAGGGATGGGTGATCTTACAGGTTGGAGCCGTTAGAGTTCCCTGTATATACGTGTAGAGGGTTACAGCCTTCCCCATGTCTACTATTCAGCTCCAACAAGCGCAAGTCCATTGATGACAGTGAGATGGAGAGTCCGGTGGATGAAGTCTTTTACTCTAGCCGCTCGCCTGCTGCCAGCAGCTCCCAGTCCAGCGGCTGGCCAAACGATGTGGACGCAGGTATGAGACTCCACCCACCCTCTGTGAATCCCCCATACCCTCACCCCCCCACCCTTCCTGCTCTCCTCCACACCCCTTCTCAATGCCAACAGAAGCCCACTGCCACAACTCTCATACTGTTCACAGACACCAAGAAGAAACATATCACCTGTGTTCTACACAGAATTACAAATTTTTGTACGTTAGTGTGTGTGTGTGTTTGTGTGCATGTGTGTATGTAAACATACACACACTTTTTCTCTTTGAAAATATGTTAAAATCCTGGCTCTATCTGTGCCATTAGATTGACTGCAAGCCATATGAACAGAATCCTCTGTAAAACTATTGGCAGGAAATTAAAATATCAGAGCTAATTTAGTAATGAACAATAGCAAATTAAGGCAGTTAAAGACAATGCATGACCAGTGATGTCATTCCAAAATTACAATTTTGCGCTTAAGTATCAGAAATAGACCATACAGTAACATAATTATAGTGCTGTTCAGGATACATCTTGGATACATCATACAATCCATTAATTAGTTCAACACAAGATGTTCAAGGGTCAGCTAAAAAGTTCTTGGCCACAGTCTCTAGTTTCATCATGGTGCAGAGTGTTGATCCCAAACATGGTCTGCACAGGGTCAATGGTATATCTGAGTAAGGAGGGATCACCACCTCATTGTGGTGGGTCACCTCACTGGAGGATCTTTTTGTACCTGTGAATAGGCAGAGCATGTCAGATAGGATCAGCAACTCCGGGGCCTGATCTGGGTGATTTGAGTGGGGTAAGAAAGTACATGTTGTAGCAGAGAGCTCCGGTATTAGAACTCTTTATTGCCAGTGTATAGCCTAGTGGAATTAGTTGTGTTTCGGCACCAAACATGAAACACAATATAACAATATGCAAGAAAGTGAAGGACAAGGAAATAACAATATACCAAAACCATAATAATATACAAAACAGGCACAATATGCTAATAAAGAGCAACAGGATTGCAGGCGTGAGCAGTAGTGCAAATAATACACCATAGTGCAATTGACAGCAGTGTGGAAATGACTGCAGTGTGCAATGAGGAGGGCGATTATGCAGTGTAGTGCAAAGATAGAGAAGACTGAGGACATGACCAGAAGGGGATTTGGTGGGGGGGGGGGGGGGGGATAGGTGATTTTGATCGAGGAAGTATATGGCTTCAGGAAAGAAGCTGCAGAGATGACGTAAAGTCAGAGTGGTGATAGACTCTGAGATGGCAGTTCTGTGAAGAGGTGACTGTTGGGATAGGTGGAATCAGCAGTAATTTTGCCACTTTCACTTGTCTCTTCAATCTGGCAGTGAACAGGTCTTTTATTGGTGGTAGTTGACAGTCAGTGATATTCTCAGTAGAGTGACCACTTGTTGCAGCCTGGTCGTATGGAGGTGTAAGGGAATCTGATGGTGATGGAGGTGGTCAGAACACTCTCAATGATGATTGTGTTGAAGTTCATCAGGATGTCAGGATGTGTTTTGAGATATTTCTCTTCCCAAGCTGGCCAAGGAATAATAGTCTTAGCTGTCCTTTCCTGATGGAGGTGATGTGACAGAGGTGAATTCGCACTTCAAGGTGTTGGTAATGGTGGTGCCCAGAAATTTAAATGACCTGACCACAGATAAAGCCTGGCCATTGATTTCCAAAGAGCGGCAAGCAGGAGGATGTCTGCGGAAGTTGACCAGCATCTCCATTTGATCTTGATGGCATTGAGCTTAAGATTGTGGTGAGCACACCACAATGCAGAATGGTCAACCTCAGCGTGATAGCAGATCTCATTGCTGTTGGAGATGAGGCCTATTATTGTCATTTCAATTTTAAGGTTCAAGTCATGGTTCAACATGACTCCTGCTCCTGACAGCCTGTCGCAGAGCTGAGAATAGCTGCTTCATTTCATACACAGTATTGAGCAAAAGCAAAAAAAAAAGGAGGAGTTGAAGTTATTTAGCAATTGAGTAGTCTTTTAGCAAGTGACTAAATTCTGTCCTAAATAATGTGTTGTTATATTACAGGTTTTTGGATAATTTTTGTAATAATGTCATGTAGCAACAGAGTAGCGAAGATAGTTGTTTAGCTTCGTATATATTTTCAGTACATTCTCCATTATGGTAAGGTTAGTGTTTCTGTCATGCTTTCTGCCTGTGCGCATCTTGTCAGGTCTGACTGCACTGCTCCCCTGACTAGCTATGTACATGACCAAGACTAAATTGTGGTCACTCAGCCTACAGTGGAACACAATTAAGTACATAGTTCCTGTCTGTAGGCTTACATCAGCTCTGTGACAAAATGTCTCAAGTCAAAACTCAGAAGTGGAGCTTCATACCTCCTCTGGGTCTCATTGGATTTAATCAGAAAACGAGTTATAGTACCTCCATTATAGTATATAATAAATGATATGTACATAATAAATAGTACCTCTGTTTTTCTGTTTCACTGACTAGCAATAAATTAGCTAACTGTTTTGTTTAGATCATCTTTTTTGTTTCTTCCAAATAATTAAAGGTACAATACAAGCATTTCTTCAGAGTGAAGATAAATCAGTTGTTTGTCATACCCAATAATATAATTGAACTAATACAGACATTATGACTAATACTGTAAATGCCTCATTGGACAGTTGATATTGCAGAGGTTAGTGCTGTTGCTTTTGGACCTAGAGGTCACAAGTTTGAATCCCACCCCGGGTTGTAGTACCCTTGAGCAACGTACTTACCCTAATATGGCTCCAGTAAAAAAAAAAATTACCCAGCTGTATAACAGCGTAACGTTGTAAGTTAATTGGGGAGAAGTGTCAGGGAAGAGAGTTAAAATGTCATTAATGCATTTTTTCTTTCTGTGATTGTTTTCATATCAAGGTGATGGAAGTCCACTGGCTACAGTGAGTTACAAAGCCTAGTTGAGGCAGGATCCATCTCATTAATGTCTAAAAACAGGGTTACTACACTGTGCAAAATGGTGGAAATGGGGCCACGGTACAGTGCTACATGAAACAAAGGCAGCAATCCTCAAAGTGTACCTTGTTTTACTATATGTAGGTGTAGGATCCTCTATATATCCTCATTTAAAATGTAGCCTTAGACAATGGTTTAAAAAAACATTCTGTGAGGGTCAACATTACTAAATTCTTGCATAGAGTGTACAGTGTGGAGAAAAAGGGTTTGAGATGCAGTGATTGGATCAGGTGAGCATCACTCTCTGAAGGCCCGCTTGTCTCAGTTCCGAAGAGGTATCCTCTTGAGGGACCAAAGTGGGGGACTTGTTAAGGTATTGAGTGAATTTGAGAGCTGCCCGAGGGTATGTGCATATGTGTTTGTTTGTTGGCTGTAGCCAGGAGTACCAGAACATTCTGATATCTAAATCTCTGTGCTCAGAGCAGATGACATGTGACCAGTGGTTCCCTAAGTCTTTTGGTTTGTCACAATTGTTCTGATTTAATAGTTTCCAAGATGCTTAAAGTTTTCATGAAAGGGGCCCTTTCTGTTATCACATATCTTGCTGTCATTGTATACTGTAAATGTCTCTGAATGTAATTTGGTGGCTGTATATACGGTAAATGGCACCAGAGTTTGTCCTGGAATACTGCCAGCTTATGTGCCAAGACATCAGGATATCATATAACCTTGATTTTGCAAGATTTCTGCAGAAAAAAAGTTAATAAAGGAAATTCAGAGCTGCTCATCTCTGCAGTAGCCAACTGTCAGCTGCACTTAATGGGACATTGGCTCGAACCCTGGTGTAGCTTAGAAAACCACTGGTTAGAATGTCTGGACTAGAAAAGGACAGTGAGCCCAACTTTGGCGAGAATGTATCCTAGAGAGGTCCCAAAGGGAGCAGGTGCTGATGACAGCCCAGGTGGCTGGGGAAGATGTGCAATCAAGTTGGTTATTAGGATGGCTGCAGAACTGACACTGCAAGAGCCATTACTGTTGACATGTGAATTCCCATAGTGACTCTGATAAAATCCATATCAGTGTCTAAAAACTCAGTTTGTTCATTCAGCCTGAATTAAAAGTGATCTTTGAGTGTTATGATAAAGTTAACAGGTGGAAATAGCTTAAATTGTTTTCATCTAAGAAGTCTAAGTTTTGTTCACAAAGTAATGTAATGTACAAAATAAAATAAAACGGGCAGGCAGTATGTGGAGAAGGGATGTGTCTCTCTGTACGAAAGAACCATTTGTCTTATGGTTAGATAATTTGGTAGAACATCAAGTCCCCACACCTGTTATAGTACCTCTGAGTAAAGTATTTACTCTGAAATGCACTGGAAAAAAATACTCAGCTTGATAAATAATTATTGATAACAGTAAACAAACCTCATATTGTTAAATAGCCTTGGACAAAGGTGTCAACTCTAAATGTAAAATACTTATGTGAAGGCAACATAGCTGCAGCATCGGTGTGCTATTAGAGGTAGATGCAAATTAAATAATAAAAATGCTTTAATAATGTACGTCAGCTTCAAGCATTGACAATAAGCTATACATGTTTTTATCAGTTGCATTGAGTACTCCCATGTGGCCTAGCTGAACATTTTAGCTTCCATTTTTATTCTGTGACATCTTCATTCTTTTACATATACAGTGACAAGCAGAGTAGATGAATTGTCATAAACCATCACTGTTGTCACTTGTGCGCACACACGTGTGCACACACACACTTAACTATCATGGTTGACCCTTTTCCATGGCAAACTTTCAGTAGAAGGAGCACTCGAGACAAAATGTTACCAGCTCTATAACACCTGAACATTTTTCCCTTGTGAAATACAACACTCGTGGGTATCTCTGTTATTTTCAGACCATAAGTGCTGTCTAAAATCACTGTATTATATGTCAGCTTTTCATATCAAAAATTAAAAATACTCAGATTAGAGTGGATGTTTTTAATGTGTTGATGTTAAATCCAAACTCTTGATAAAATGTGATGCACAGGAAAAGCAAACTATTATGGCCAACTTTGTGAATTAGTGGATAGTTTAAAGTAATAGTAAAATATTTGCATTGTAGTCTGGATCTTTAAATATTTTATTCAGTTCAAACAGTTTACACAAGTGGGCATAGTTATAAGAAAATAAATACATTTTCCCAATCTTATCGGTGTCATTATGTATTAATGCTCACTCATAACAGCCACTTGTTAAAATTTAGCTTGTTAATTCAAACAAGACTAATATTTTGTTATACTGAGCTCTGTTCCAAACATTATACTGCGCTCCATTTCAAACATTTCAAACATTAACTTGTTATGGAGAAAGTCTTGTCATGGAAATTAGTTTTGATATATTGACACCACAGACCTGTTTGCTGCACAGACCATTCACTCCTCAAATCCTTACCACCCCATCTGTCTTATGATGGGGCCTGAAGGGAAGGCTCCAGACACTGAACTATCTTACCACCCTGTCCCCTCCACCTGGCCCCCAACCCAGTCTGTCCATCCTCAGTGTGAAGCCTTTCAATCACCTGTGATCTCTTCCCATCTGCTGAAATATGTCTTCCTCATTGACCATATAAACGTTTTAGACTGCAAGTGATGTTACTACCCCCACATCTCCAGATACCCAGAATGCACCGTGTCTTTCTCTCTTCCCCTCTGTTAACAATGCCCTTCTCCACTTTCAGTGCAACACCATTTGGCGAGTGTGCAGGAGAGGAAGATAAAACATGAGAACGATGGCTCGCAGTTTCCGTACCATGGTTAGAACACATTACACTAATATATCTCAATAATATATCTTTATAATCAGCTTGCACTGTGTGTCTGTTTCCTTCCACTTGCTTATATATTATTTTTGAAATGTGCTCTTTTCATTTGTTTCTTGCTGATTTCCCATCCTTACTGTAGTTCATTGATGAATTTGATTATTGTGACAACTGAGTCGCTCACAATTGTTTGGGCATTTAAGTCAAGTATCATAACCACTGTTTCCAACTGCAGGTCCGCTCAAAACACAGGTGAGACTCAGTTTGGGAGAATAATGAGGTTGTGGTTATAGTCCTATCCAAAAGCCCCTTGGACCCATACTACACTCTTTTACAACTGCAACAACATTATTGAGTCTGAAAAACAGTCAAAAAGTTATGGCTGCTCTTACTTGCATTCTGGAAAGATGTGAATATGATGTCTGTTTTCTTTTATCGGTGAACATTTCTTACCTTTCTGACAATATGCTACAGTACATAGACCTCTGAGGTCCGATCTAGACTATCAGGTGTCAGTCAGTCGGACTCGCACTGTCTGTACACAATCACAGTGGGTTCCCTGCTTACAAATTTAATTGGGACCAAGGTTGGTGCATTACTTGAAAAGTTTGTTTGTCAGATGTAACAAGGCATGGGCCAAGGGCTCATCATCAATTCCATAAATCTATTCTATCCTAATTCTATATGCAGCTTCTCATGTAATGTACACCAGAAAAAGCGGTGACTGTACTTCAACAGTGTAGTGCTTGTATCCGTATCGCTATCTATTGGTAAAATGCACTTATGCTTACTTGAATTTAGCTGTATGTCGCTGTGAGAAAAGCATCTTCTAAATTAATTATGTAAATCTCAGCAACATGACAGCTCCACATTTTGGATGGGAAGAGAGCAGCAGACTCTCTTTCTCTCCCACTGTGCAGTTTGTGGAGACCACACTGGCAGAGAGACTTGTTCATATGCCTGTGTGTTCTGAATCTCCTAGGAACAGTTTGTATGACCTGCTATAAATGAGAAAGCATGGTAAAGAACTCTGGGTGTTGAAAAACTTAAGGCAATGCTTACTGTTTGCAATCACTATTTGTCGGCGAAAGGGGTGAAGCTTTGGTGCGCGACTGAAATTGTATGCTACCTCTATTTATGAGTAGAAAATTACTAAATACTTCTCAAAAAAGTTTTCAATGGCAAAAATTTTGTTTCTCGAAAGTTTGTCAGCAGGGCACCCATTGTATTGTGTTAGTCAGTCAGATTCAAGCTGTCTGGGCTCGGCCAATGAGACCAACATTTTCTGGAGCCAGCCAGTCACACCTCCATGGCTGGGTTAGCCAATCAGATCTACACTTGTCTTGTGCAACCAGTCAGACACAACCCTAATCCGTCATCCAATTAAGATCCAGGATCTCTAGGGTGAGCCACTCAAATCTACATTGGCTGAGACTAGCCAATCAGAGACTTTTCTGAGTATACATTCTATCAACTCTTCCAAGTCACCAGGACAACTCCGCTGGTAGCTGCAAAATCAGAATCACGGCAGAGGGAGAAAGCAACACTCAGCCAAATCTATTTCACAATGTAGGGGCCTCTGCATGCTCACAGGAGCCTGCAGAGAGATCTGACTTGCGGCACTTTTTCTCATTCATGCTTACGTATACACTTTGTAAGTCACGCACACACTTCATGAAAAAAGTTGATAGCTGCATTGCACCGCTTGTTTCCCAGACTATCCCACCAACAGCATTCGTAAGCATCGTGTCTGTTCTCTCAGAAAGAAAAAAACACCTTTATCTCACCCATATATGACCCAGTGTTGAACCCCTTTACCTCGTCTTTTATACTTCCTATCCGAAAGCAAAGGGACACATGTGCAGTACAGGGCATTGTTGCTCAGCAGTTATATACATTCCACAAGTTCCTGTTTATCAGACAGGACACCCTTTAGCCTCAGCAGTCTTAAACTAAACAGAGAAAAGGTTACAAAACTGATTTTTCTCTCACACCCCTTTTCATTTCTGACAACTTAAAGCATGGCACTTTTACACCCTCAGCATTGCATTGAGATTTAATCTATGCCATCACCAGAAAAATAGAATTCGTAGTTAGGTAAACAACAGTTATTCATGGGTATTTCAGGTGGTTCACCTGTTGTTCGGTCTTGAATAATTTCCTCAGTACCTGTTACTTCCCCTGCATTTAAATTACTTAAATTAATGGATCGTAGATCCTTCACAGGAAGCCACCAGACCTTTAAGAATAGAAGTACCTAACCTTTTTCTTGGTTAACTGGGCTGTGCATGTAATCCCTAAACATGGTTTTGTATATGGACTCAGCTTAATGATGCTACTTATATTCTTCACCTGCTTATTATTCTAGCAAATCATATGTAGGATGGCATATGTTTTTGAACCGACATGTTCCAGTTCACACCATTTTCAATTAATCTCAGGACCAATTAAACAAACAAATCTTCACTAGATGCAGATGAGCCCTGTGAAAGTGCCACCCAAATGTTTTCTAGCCCTTGGGAGAAGGAGGAGCACCCCATGACCCAGTTTAGATATGCCGCCAGCGAGCACCACTGACCCAGAAGCTAGAACCAATCCTGAGTCAAAACTTGCTAGGACGCGGCTCCAGAACAAGTGCACATATACGTATAAACAATTTGAAAATGCACATAGGTGTGCTTTGCCTATGTAGGCCTCAGCGCACACACACGCACACACACACACACACACACACACACACACACTCTCACGCATGTGTTCAGTCTGAAGATGAGAGAAGCTCTGGTCCCAGATGGTGCCTCCATGTGTCTGCTACGATGAGGAGCTGCTGGGTTACAGGAGACATCTGTTCAGCAGAGAGGGTGGAGGGGCTTGTTGCAATGAAATATTTGCAAGGGGCCGTTTTTTCCAGAAGATTTGATAATTATTAAGAAACATGGGATTTGGAGGGGCTGCTGGTGCTATAAGGTTGAGTGTACACTGGGTTTGGTACCTGGGCATTTCTCTGCTGTGTCCCTCTAATGCTCTTTACCTGTATTTAAAACATTTGCAGAGACCTATTCACAACAATAGCAGAACATGAGTCAAAGAATTTGTGGCATTACATCCTGTACTGGAATAAACACCTCACTACACATTTTTAAAATTAAATATAAAGCAGAAAGCAAATTGAACTGGATTGTTCCTGCAACTTGATGCTCTCCCTTTAATTAATATAAGTGGATGTGTGTGTGTGTGTGTGTGTGTGTGTGTGTGTGTGTGTGTGTGTGGTGTGTCTGTCTGTCTGTCTGTCTTGTCATCTGTCTGGTTGACCAAAGATTCAAATCCAGCTCAGTTTGTGTGGTTTCCATGTTCTTCCCATGTCCGTGTGGGTTTCCTCCCATTGTCTAAAGACATGCAGTTCAGGTGAATTGGCAAAGCCAAATTGCCCTTAGTTTGCTTGTGTTTGTGTGTGTTCATACATGTGAGAGACAAGGATGCAGTAGTAATGTAGTAGTGATGTAGTAATTGATTTCTCTCCAGTATCATGGTTAGCATGTTGGACAGAATCTGAATGCTTGTGAATCTGTAGCTCCACTCCTCACTGAGACACGGTTATTACATACAAGTAAATGAATGGTTGGTGGGAGATATTTCTGAGTGATTATTGATGTCTGACAGTTTAAAATACATTCATACATTGAAATTATAGCTCCACCCCGATTGTTGAATAGTTGATAAATAACACGTTGAATTTCCCTTGTATACCTCCCTGTCCTTTTAGCCGTATGTCACCCTCTGACCCTTTACCACAGTTCTACTCCAGTCTGCCCATCTTTCACCTGTTATAATGTGCTATTACTTAGTAGGAATACTTAAAGAACTGTCTCAGTAGGTCTCTAAGGCATTACAGTTCAACATTGCAAACACAGAGATGCACACTCCTGACCCCAGGAGAATGCTGGTTTTACTTGAATGTTGGGTAGGAATGAGGGCAGACATGTCTGCGGTTTTTGGGCACTTGTGCTGTGGTCAGCATCTTTTATTTGGACCTGCTACTGTAGCTTTCTGACATTTCTAGGCCTGTCTTCCTCCAGTTCCTCCACTCTCTAGTCTTGTGTTAGCAGTCACAGGAACAGCTGCTGTTCAGAGGGCGACTGCAATGAAATTGATTTAAAGGTTTTCTCAAAAGCCAAAAATCCCCCCTTTCTTATAGAACATTGCAAAACAGGCCTATCAAGCCGCAGGTGCTGTTTTTTTTTAAATGTGCATGTTAAAAAAACTGCTAACACATTTCCCTTATCCACTCCTACTTGCTGAAGATTTTACCCTTGTTTGAACAGTACATTTACACCCACCCACACATTGCTATATTGACGAATGCTCACACATGTCTAACTGCAACTGTGCAATCTGTGGGAATGGCAGACAAATGGGATTTACTGCCATGTGCTGCAGTGCTCAGTGGCAGAATACAGCCGGCTGAACGCTGAACTGAAAAGCAGCGCTCCAAAAGTGACAAAGCCTCGATGGATGTCGTGTTTCAGGGTTTATTTCTAACTTTGTAGACCTCCCAGTTTGAGCCTGTACTCTTGGGCACGTTTGCGTGCGTTTGTGTTAGTGTGACTTTTTCTGTTGGCATTCGTCACTTGTCATGTTTCTGTTTAGGAACCACCTCATAAACTTGAGAATGCTACGTGGACAGTTGGACGAGGTGGCCTTTCCCTGCTCTTATTTAAGACCAGGGTAAAGCTGCAATGTGGCCACCCTTATACCTGGTGTCCCTCCCTCAAATCTTCTCACTGCTCCCACTCTCTTTGCTCTCTTCTTCCTCTTTTCTCCTGGTTGTGGTGACAGGCCATGTACTAGCTGCTTGACCAACCAGCTGTTTTGCCTGCACTGTAACAGCTATTTCTGAATGGAGCTTCAACTTAAGCAGACTGTGGCCACCGCATTCCAGCTTGGGATGCTTCTGCTGTAAAACACGATTGTCTTTTTTTTTTGTAAATCCCAGACGCTTTCGTCTCATGTAGACAAGAAATGGGAGTGAGAGAGAGGCATCGACACGTACTTAACAGATAGTATAAAACATGTTTCACTCGGTAAACCATCTGTTAAGATAATACAGTATTTAATTAGCTTTTGGTTTGGAATTGGGGGTTCTTCGTTTCCTTTGATTTGATTTTCGGCAGACTTGCCGCCCCATGTTCAGTTTAGAGAAACAGAGCTGTCTTACAGTGTATTGGTGTTTATAGGGCACATACACACTCATGCTGGGTGTGAAGACTGTCAACAATGCCACAGGGGATTAGAACCCATTTTATATGCCTTCTCTTTTTGTCTCAAAAAACCATTTTATGAGAAAATACTTTCATCTTCTAGGGATAGTTACCATAACTTTGAAGACCCCTTTTAGAAGTCCTATAGTCTTTATCGACTTGGACTTTGGGGCAGATCTAAGAACTGCCACATAGTGGTAGACCTGCCCTATGACCACTTGGTGTCAGTCAGCCATGCTTGTGTCTTTCTGAAGCCCATTCTGATGGTGGGAGAATAACTGGAATGTAGAAGGACAGGGGAAAGCAGCAGCTGGTGTGTCAGTGAAAAGGAGATGGACCATGTTACTTTTTTCCTATACCATATCCATCCTAAACCATGTCTGCCATATGCAAGACTCCTTCTCCTCAATCCCTGTAATTCAGCATCTATTGTACAAAATGGCACCCGATGTGTGTAGAGCCCAAACTGTCATGGGGTTATTAAGGCCACTAACTGAAAATTTAAATAAGGAGTCATGCTGGTTGAGGAAAGTTTTTGTAAGAAGGACTGCAGTTGAGAAACTTTCGATCATATCGTATAACCTAGCAGGTAGTGGAGACGCTCAGCAAAGCTGTCCATGAAGAGATCAGGTGCTCATAGCAGGATAAGTTAAATTCCATCAGACAGCCAGCAAAGATAGTCTAAATAAAATCAGCTAATCAAAGCCTGTGAATTAAACCCACTTTTTTGTTCTGCCATTTGTTGATCCCATTTTTGCCAGGACTCTCCTCGCCTGGTTCTCTTAAGAAGCCGGGAAAGTTCGATTTCAGCGCCCTGTCGCCCCCGACGAGGTCGCCCCGCATGGCGTTCACCCATCACCCGCTGCCAGTGCTGGCGGGAGTGAGACCAGGTGAGACCCGAGGCACCCCCCAGGCCCAGATGTGGGGAGGGGGGGAGAGAGGTGTGGGTGGGGGAAGAGAGGGGACAAAGGCAAAGGGCTCTCTGGGTGTGATTGAAAATCCGATTATTAAATCCCCTACCCACCCTCCACCCCCACCTCTTTCAAACGCCCAAGTTAATAGATGAAAATAAATCTCACCTGTGATTTACTCCTGGCTGTTTCCTCTAGACCAATTGGTGTAGTTGGGACTTTTAGGCTGATTGCGAGTGATAAACTGCTCCTCCTTGCCTACTTCTACTTCACCTCTCCTCTTCCCACTGCCCTCACACTGGTGTTGTGTGAACTGAACCAGAACCATGGCCTTGTCCAGTGCTCAGTACTCCCTTCTGTCTGCTCTCTAATCTCTCTGCTGCTGGAGTGATTCCACTGATGACTGTTTCCTGTCCCAGTGGAAGGAGTCATTTTGGGGCACTTCCATTGACAAAAAAGTGTCATCTACTACATGGCCAATGCAAAATGCCGCTGGGTGGAGTTTGGAATGTCCTGTGTCGCACCTGCAGACCATGTAGAAACCTGCCGGGGGTCCTGTTTAGCATTGGACATTGCAGCCTACTGTCCTGTTTACTGTCCTGTAAATCAGATTTCAGCCTCAGTCTCCTCCAGATCCTATCCATCTTACTTCCTTTTCGTCTCTTTCACTCCCTTGCCTTTCACCGTCCGCCCTCTTCCAGTGAGCCACCTGTCATATTTGTCCCGTCACAATCAGAATAGCTAGTGCATGGAATCTTCTCGTCCTTGTTTGGAACACCCACATTTTGCATTTGTCTCATGATCCCTGAAAAATGGGACTTGATAAAGATGAGCTGGTAAAGTTTGGCTGTGGTTCTGTGTTATGCCTTCTGTGGATTGGACTTCGGACTGTCTGTGCTGACACCCAAGCCAAGTATATGGGAAACCAGGGAACAGGTTGGGTTAAGCATGTCAAGCACTGTCCAGTAGGTTCTAGTCCTCTTTGTTTCAAGCAAAGCTTGACAAAACAACTGAACAATGTGATTATGTGTGGAAGAAGTGGACTCTTAACTAGCCTGAAGGCCTTATGGATCAGCAGAGTTGATCATGCCTGAAAGTCAAAGTTCTGCCGAGAGCCAGCATTGTACAGTGCATTTACACTCTCTCCAAGTTAAGTGCTTCAAGCTGCTTCTACTAGTGTAAAAAGTGGTAATTGAAACCCAGCCTTAATCTTATTTATTTTGACCATTTGTTCTGCATTGCTTTTGGAACTTGAATTCAGAGTGAGTATTCATTGAGTGGTTGACCAGAACAATAATGCGCTGTACTTCACCATAATTAAGAAGAATATATGGGATATTTTTCGACAATTTTTTGTAGACCTTAATGTTGTGGAGAGTTCACAGCAGCCAGTATCTTGTTCATCTGCTGGTGTTTTGTTGTACGTATGTCTTTTGTGTTTCGAAGGGAGTGTGAGTGTGTTTTGGGGAGTGCGAACGTATTTACTCTAAGCAGCGGTTGGCTGTAATGTAATTGTTTTAGTGTCAAACAGTTATAGTATGTTTTTATGATCATGTTTGTTTCCAGTGGATAAACCTTGGGCATGGCATATTTAATATGACGCTAGAGTAAATATGCTTTTTGCTGGCCTGAAACAGAATCCACCAACCATCACAGCCTGAACACTGAGTGTTTATGTGTTTTTTATTTTAGAAGATGGGGTGATTGTGTATGATTGTTTGTATTTGTGTATATGTGTGTTTGTATGATCGAAGATGTATGTCAGGGGAACAGGGGGCTTCTGTTTGTGTGTGAGACTGATAGAGAGATATTGCGTCGGTGTGCTCTTTGTGTAAGTGGTACAGTGAGAGAGGGTATGTATATAAAGGCAGAAAGAGGGAGGTTCTGTGTTTGCAGGAGAGTGATTTTGTGTGTGTCTCTCTGTGTGTGTGTGTGTGTGTGTGTGTGTGTGTGTGTGTGTGTGTGTGTGAAAGATAGACTGCATGTGTATAAGAGGGGCAGAGCTGTCCTGGCACCCTGGAGAGCTTGGCTCCCACCCAGCCTCTAACAAGATTAAGGCAGAATAAAGGAGGGACCAGAGAGCGAGAGGCAGAGACATAGAGTCGTTCTGGGCAGGGAGTGAGCTACTCTTGTCTGAGCCCTCTCACCATGGCTGGCAGGCCCTTGCTGCCGGCCGGGGGGCAGATCGGCTAGGGCTTGAGGGCCACTTACTTATGGAGACCAGCATTCATACGCAGTCGGAGGAAAGGCGGCACCAGCAATGGTGTGTCGATGAAGTACAGAGTGAACCATGAGGCAACAACAGAGGTTTGACAGCATTTGCTGTAGGATTTTGCTGTAGGTCCGCAGAGACAGAAGTACAGTACTGGAACCCCCAGTTCTGAAACATGCAGTAAACACTCACGTACGCACGACATACACATGCACATACATTCGCACTCCAGCTACCATTTCAGATTGTTCTTTTTGCAAAATCTCATGGCTACGCAGCTTGCCTGTCTAAATGCCAGCATGGCTGGGCTGCCCCAGATTTCCACCCACCAAGCAGCACCCACCGAGCACTTTTTGCATCTCTCATTCCATTTACACTCATACTACATCTTCCTGGTGTACTTAATCATGCAACTTCTGTTATGTAAAACATGTTTCATTTGTGTTATTAATGATGTAATCACACAGTATGACAGAAAACATGAACATCTTCTGAGAGGTGTAAACCCTGATAAACTCTGAAGATAATATTCCTGCAGATAGGTATCTTAAAAAAAAACATAAATGCCCAAACATTTTTGTTTCCATGTTTTATGTTTGCTGGCTAGGAATCTGTTTTTATGTATGCATTTAGTATGAATGTGTGCTTGTTTCTGTATGCTCGTGCTTTGTTGACCAGTTGTAGACACACTTGTTTTGATCTGTGCTCTGTAGACATGCAAGCACCGGAGACAGCAGCGACGCTTTTCAGCTCTCCCGGGTGAATTCGCATCTGCATCTGCAGGGTGCTCACATTGCATTCTGCTGCAGGAGGGTCCACAGGCCCCAGGCAACAGCAGCCCGGCAAAGAGACGTGGGCTTGGTTCATGAACGCTCTGACTTTCTCTTTCCCCCTCTCTCCCAGGGAGCCCCCGGGCCTCAGCCTCTGCCTTGCACTTCCCCTCCCCTTCCATCATCCAGCAGTCCAGCCCTTACTTCACCCACCCCACCATTCGCTACCACCACCACCCAGGACAGGACCCGCTTAAAGAGTTTGTGCAGTTTGTCTGCTCTGACGGCTCGGGCCAGCCCAGTGCGCAGGTGAGTGGGGACAGACATGAGCTGCTCAAACTGGGACTGGGGGAACATGATCACAGATACCAGGAGTCCTGAATCATCCACCTGCCAGTAAGTCCACAAAGTGGGTAATGGTCTATATCTCAGTCAATAAAGGCGAAGATTTTGAAGGGTTTTTAACAGCTTTCCACTGGATTTTGCTGATAGCTTGGATTAGCAGTGAACAGTGAGTCACAGAAGATTCAGATCAAGCTGTTAGATATTTTACACTTTCTAAAAATTTCTCTGTCTGTTGCTCTCTTCCACTGGGTATGTTTGCACTGCTGATGGTGGGATCACCAGGAACAAGAAACACCAGAAAGCAGCTCTCCTCCAAATATAAATAAAATTATCATTAAAATTTAATTCAGAACCAGACTGTAATGATAAACAGATAGACACAAATGCATGGTGTCCTTTGTCTTTCCTCTCCAAAATACCAGTTTTTATGTAGAGCTCACCATTTTAAAACAAACTTGTAACTGACGGTTGATATGCGTTGCATCCATTTCACACAGCCATTTTCTCCCTCAGATATGGCCAGGCGAGTTACATTTCTCAAAAAAATCATTTCAGGATTCATCTGTTCCTACATGGCTAAGGAAGGAATTTATCAGGATGAAAGGGACATATTAAACACTCCTTTTAAATAGGATGAAATAAAAAAGATTTCAGAAAAATGTTTCTAGCACAAACTTTTTTTTTCATAATGCAAAACGAGGGAAAAAAATCAAGTTTATTTTCATTGAAAGAGGAAAGTTTTCACTGAAAATGTCGTTCAGAGCCCATCGTTGCTCGTTGTTATTCATGTTGAACAGATTTAGAGGAGCATTTGCTCATTGTGGTATGTCTGATTGTCCCTTTGAGATTGATGCAGTCATTTCGAACATGATCAACAGCTTCCATACATCTCAGATTTACTCCACATTCTGTTATTGGTTGGGCTCTTGCTGATGTCCGTTAATTTCACCTTTCATACAGTATTTTCTTAGTGTTGACGTGTTGCCATGTTCAAAACAACAACCATCCATCCACTCCTGTCCCTACAGAACCAACAGTTTATTTCTCATTTGCCCACCTCCTCCCACCCCCAGCCTCTTCCCAACAGTCACTATCCGTGATGGTTTTCCTAAAGCGCATCTCTATAGGAAACCACTTCACCCCCTCTGTTGTTGTTTTTCAGTTTCGGTTGAATTTTTTTTTTCAAATTTATCCTCATGGATCTTTTTTTTTTTATTGCCAACGCCCCACTTTTCCCCCCTATCCCCGAAGCCACCTGCCTGCCTCCTCTTGCGGTGCCCAAGCGCTCACTGTCGCCCTGACCCTGTCTGTGTCGTCCGCAGCCAAACGGGAGCGGCCAGAGCAAAATGCCGGGCTCCTTCTTGCTGCCGCCACCTCCCCCCGTGGCCCGCCCAGTGCCCCTCCCCATGCCCGACTCTAAACCCAGCAGCACACCCCCCGACGGCGGACTCACCTTGCCCGCATCTCCGTGTAAGTGACGTCAAAAAAGTTACAAAGAAAAAGCAAGAAGAACCAAAATAAAGAAAAAAAAGCATTAGTGACATAGCCATACCCCGCCCCCCCACCAACCATGCCCTAGTCTGACTTGGACAATGTTTCACTACGTAGACCCTCCCCTGCAGGGGTGTCAGCCATACAGGGCTCAGTCTTATACCGGGGCTGGGTTCCAAGCCCTGGCCGTCTTCTCCCTACTCCACCAATCTCCTGCTACGATCCACATCCATTCCGTTAGATGGCTGCCCACGAGCAACCCCACCCTTCAGCCCTCTTGTCATTTTCTTGGGCTCTCTGGTGTTGGTGGTTACTGGCAGCATGCAAGGCGGCGTAGTTCCATTCCATACCTTTTAACTTTGCCTCGATTCTTAATATGTAATGAACCCCTGCAGAACGTCTAACAGAGACAGAAACCTCAATTGGGAATGATTCTGAGCTAAAGGCAGTAGAATGTATGCCCCCTCTTCGAATTATTATTTTATTTGGGTTTTTTGCTAAATCCTCCTTAATTTAGGGCAGTTTGAGGAGCAAATTTTGGGCAGTTTGGCATGGACTCCAACCCCTCATGGAACCCACTTTAATCACTATTCCCTGCCACTTCCACACAAATCTGACCACAAAAAAAACACAACAAAAAAGGAAAACAAAGGAAAGCGTGGTAAAAGAATACGACATGTATTTGACAAATTGACAGTGTAAATTGCGTGCTATACATGCCGACGTGGTGAGTGATAGCATAGGGAGCGTGTAGCAGTTCTATGGGGTGTGCTTGCCTATGCAATCGGCGAACGGGCCTTTTCCACTGACAGGGTTGAGTCGGGCCGTGGGCCCCACCCACCGGAGGGGCACTGGATGGAGCACGTGTGTTCGTTTTTTCCGTTTTTCTGTCGCTACTCTTGGGACTCCCCCCCCACCCCAACCCCCCGTTTTCCAGTTTGAGGTTGCCCTCTGTTGTTGACTCTTTGTTTCTTGTTGCTTTATTTTGATCCCTTCCCTTATACCAGTTCTTTTTCTTTAATTTTCCCCCCAGTTCTGTAACTGGATTTCAGGTTAATGGAACATGTTTCCATTTACATTTCCAAAAAAGTCTCTGCCTAGCCTCACCCCCACCCCCAACCCGTGTTGCCCAAACGTCCACAAAGTGCCCCACACAGACTTCCACTTGGACCCAGTTCCATAAGCCCTCTCTCCCACAACTAACCTTTCACTTATTCCTGTTACTCTGGGGAAACAGTGTGATAGTGAAGCAAACTTGCCACTGGAGTCCACTGTACACAACTGCCCTAAATTTGACACTCTTGCATAGGGATGAGCACTCCAGCTCCCTAGCCCTCCCTGGTGAAGAGCAGGGACTGGGGCCCATACTCTCATGCTGTGTGTTTGCCCCAGCCACTGATTCCTAGCAGACCCTTTAATCCGTTCCAGGCACAGCCCAGTACAGTGAGTCCATTAGCACGTTAGCATCACGCCTTCACACCTGAGACTGAACAGGCATTAGCCGTGCCAGCCCAACATGGACGTCTCTACTGCCTAAAGGCTGAGGTCTGGCCTGGCTGAGGGCAGAGGGCCCTGTGGTAGGGGGAGTCTAGCCTTCTGCAGGTCCATCATCGCTGTTCTGCTGGAGGAGAGTCATGATACTGTAGGAGTCAGTAAGGGTCACGACAAAACTGCACACGAGAAAAAGTTTTAGATAACAGCAGCACAAGCAGATAACTGCGAGAAACAACAGGAGGCTGTGTCTGGGATCCTGCAGTGGGGTCGGAGGTCACGCTATGGCTGTAGCATGGGGGCAGGGCTGGTGGAGTGACGGCTCTGTGTGCCTCTGTCTCCTCAGCATACTCCGCGCCAGGGTCCACAGCTCCCAACAGGTTTGTCAGCATCGGATCACGGGACAACAACTTTCTGAACATCCCCCAGCAGAGCCAGGTAGGCCCCGCCCCCCTTGCACATTCTGCCATCCTCCCCATGCCCCGCCCTGGCCTCAAGGGAGCGCCACCCCCACACCTGTCGGTGTGCAAATTTCAGTTTGTCCCAGGCAGCAGGAAGCACAGCTAGTGGCCTCGCATCCAATAATCCTGTGCAGGTGCTCCTTCATCCCCATAACAGCCTTTCCTCTTTGTCTCGCTTTCAGTCACGCGCTGTTAGGATATGACTGGGCACGTGCCTTAAGTGTTTCAAAAACACAAACCTTCCATTTCCTTGTACCTCATTTCTTTATTGTTTCTAAACCTTACTTTCCTCCTCTGGCTGGCTTTTCTGCCCTGTTCACCACATGTCATCATCATCCTCCTTTTATTCATTCTCCCATCCTCTTGCTACATCTATTGGGAAGGACACCAGGAACAAGGGCCCGAGCCCCACTGGTGTGTTTGTGTGCGTATGCATTGCGCCCTGTGCTCCACCTCCATTATCTGCAGCACTTTCCTCATTATAAAGCAACCGCATTCGCGTCTGCGCCAGCTCAGCTCCCTGACACATGGAAGAGATCTGCATTCCTAGCCTCCACGTTCCTCTCTTTCCTCCCTCCTTTCAACTCAGTACAGCCGGCCCGCAGATGTGGCCAACTCCCCGAAGGGGCGACGCACACAACTGCGTCAGCTTGCTTACATTTTACCCTTTTCATAAATATTTTGAAAAGCAGGGCTACCCAAATACACGCCAACACACACACACTAGACCTATGTAGTGCCGGCCGCTGAAACCAGCGTACAGTAGCAGTGTAAGTGAAGCAATAGCAGTCCATACACACTTAGGTGCACTTGGCACACACTGCTGTTTTCATTTTGTAGTCCGTGCAGGTGACAGGTGTTTGTAACAAGCAGTGTGCTTTGACAGCGACTCGTGTCTCCATGGAAGACCGACACACACAGCGAGTGTGTGACATTAAATCGCAACGTCTCCTGAATCACGTGCAGTGCTTGGACTGTCCAGCTCGCGGGCTATGAAACCGGTTCCAGACTCGTGACTGCTTCGGCAGAGATGGTGTGACACTGTTGCGGTGTGACACTGAACCGGGAACACAAGGACAAGTTGGACTGAGGAGCTCTCTGGTGGCTCCAAGTGGGTCTTGCAGCCCATACTGAACAAGGGACGGAGAGAGAGCAGGAAAAGGAGAAGTTTTAAGCTCTGCACTCCTCAGAGAAGTCACGTCCTGACTGTCTGGTTGCCCACAGCAACCAGACATGATGTCATAGCCAGTTGAACTTGAACTTGATGGGGAGGGGGGGTAGTAAAGAAAAGAGCATGGTCACTATTGCCAAGGATTACAGTCAGGGCGAGCGCAAGCGAGGAAGTCAACGGAGAAGGAGGAGTTTGGGAGCCTGGAGACTGCTGGGAGAGGGGGAGGGTGCCGCACAAAGTTTTTTGTGACCTACAAGACCTCAGAGTAAACAAAAGCTGCTTCCCCAAATTTGCTGGGGTTTCCAAGAGTTGACTTCCAGAATGCTCTTTTGTGCCAGACCTCCTCGGAGGAAGCACCTCTGTTCAGCTACATTTTCATGCAGCGCAGTAGAAAAGCCGAGTCCAATACAAGGAGAACCCTGGTAATTTGCTCCACGAGGTGCAGAGGGCAAGCAGAGTTACCGCTAAGGCTAGAAGTCCAAGAAGTGTTCCGTGAACGTCTGAGCCTGAGGTCATGATGACAGCAAATTCAAAACATGCAAAGCTTCACATAACAATTTTTGTTTCCAGTTTGGTGTGATAACTGCTGCTGTTAAGTTAGTTCCCAACAGGCTAAATTTGTGCGCTTTTGGAGGGAAGAAAGGGGAAATCTGGCAGGATTATAGAGAGCCCCTGATGCAGGAGGGGCCTCTGTTGGCCAGTGCAGGGAGTGCACAAATGGATGGCTCTGAAGGGATTCTGCCATTTCAATGAACTTGGACCAAATTCTTTAACATAATGATCCAAAAGCTCTAACACAAGGATCCTTCTGAATCCATGTAAATTAATAATGTTGGTTTGAAGTTGTCAGTTAATGGAGATATTTACATTTGTTGATTTGTAAAGGTTTTTTATTCTTTTACATATTTTAATTAATTGTTTTTCTTTTGTTTTCCAGTCTTGGTTCCTCTGACAAGACCTGTTTGAAAAAAGCAATTAAAATTCTGAAATGAAATTGGGATTGAAGAAAAAACAATTTGAAGGAAATTGCCCTCAGACCGTTTTATACCAGATTAAAAATGAAAAATATAAGAATGATTTTAAGAAAAAAATGATGATAAATTCCATGAACAAAAAATAAATCCAAGAGAAAAACACTGTTAAGTTTTGAAAGGCAAGAAATCCAGAGGGGAAGAGGAGGAGAAGAACAATGACAACAAGATGGAAATCCAACCAAGCCCCATTTCTTTTTTAACCCTGGTGCAGAAAGGTGCGAAGTACAAAATACTACATTTTCTAACTGGGTGATTTTTAAAATAAATTCAAAACATTTTGGATTTAACTGAAGAAATATTAAATCACTGCCCTCCAGACACTTTGTCCTGAACACACCCAAAGGTCTGCAGTCTTTTGTCATGATTTATATGGACCCCAGCTATCTCTACTGAATTGCTGATACTCACAGACGCGGCATTGATTGGTTTCTACTGATGTGTTCATCGCTGATTCACTGAAAATGACGTGATCCAACAACACTAAATTTTGTTACCAAGAAAATTTGCCTTAAAAAAGATTCTGTCCTGTATGCACTATTGGAATTAATAAGGGACTGCAGAGCTTTGTAACTCAGAATTTCAAACAATGAGGTATAACAATCCAGTGAACACCGTCTCTCCAGGCAAACATAAAATTTGCAGCCATGTGGACATTCTGCCATTCAGATGAGTTGTACCTGTCCCAACCCAGCCCAGCCCATCACAGCCAAGGCGTGATGCACCACGAAGGACAACAGATGTGAAACAGAGAAAAGGAAGAGAAAGTTACTAAAGCAGAACTCTTTTTTTTTTTTTGGCCTTCCGATCTTTGTGCCAGAACTTTCCCACTGACCCGCAAAGGTCAGAGACTTCTCCCTGCAGAGCCCATGGCCAGTGTTCCCCCCTTGCAAAGCCTCACAGTGCTATTGAGCACACGGGTAGGTCAACACCTCTCAACGTGGGCTCACACAAATACGGAAATGGTCGTGCATCTGGAGTGAGCACAGCTGTACCTGGGCATGGTTCTGACATGGCAGAAGAGAGATCACATCATCACGAAGGACCCGAAAGCTCCAGAACCTCCAAGTGTCAGTATTTCCCTAAAAAGGGTCTCCTTTAAGTTCTTCATTTCTTTGTTCATCTCTCAATGCTGGATGTTTATTTGGGTGGATAGAATGGCTTTTTGTAGAACCATTCTTTGCAATATTTGACTTTTCTTCCAGGAAATCTGTTAATTCAGCTATCTGTTTTTAACCTTCGGTAAACGACACAGATACTCATCTCAGACTTGTTTCACATACATTTAGGTTCATTTGTCATCCCTCTGGGGAGGGGGGTTGTACAGTGGTCAGCAAGAAAGACCATTCTGAGCACCTGTGGTCATTGTCAGGTTGTCTTAGCAAATATGGAGAAGAACCAGAAGGTTCCATTGAACAATAATCCCATGGCACTTCATAGCACACCCTATTAGCGCAATGCCAAGAGGCATACGGGAAGGACTAGCATACGGAACCTCCAAAAGCCCTTTGTTCCTCATGTTTACACAGATGTTTACATCCACAGTCACTGGACTCCCAACAGCTGTAGGTGGCAATGTGGACCAAAAGAGCTGGATCTGTTTTCATGGCATGTTCTTCACAAGGGTTTCCAGCAGTCTTACAGTTGTGCAAATTCGTAGCAAGCTCATTTTGGTCATTTAGGTCCATGAGCTCTGAAGAACTACTAGTGACACTGCCCCTAGCAGAATACTTTTACTTTCACCCTATCTTGGGTCACGCCTTCCCCAGCTCTCCCCACCATCTAGTGGCTCCTCACTGTTGTCCTTTCTCAGAGAGGTGTCCCATCACTCTTCATCCCCCTCCTCTTCCCCTGTCACTTCTCCTCAACAATTCCAATTCCAACAGCAAACACAGTCTGTGACAGACACACCTACCACCAGCAGGACCCTGCATTGTCTCACCAGAGCACACAAATACAGCGACACACCAGTCACTGAAGTCACCCACCAAATGCAGCATGTAACGTGTACACAGCCGTGTGTAGACACACACACACTGACAGGTCACTACAGGAAGGTAATTTACACTCGTGCTAACAGCAGTACCGGCACACTATATTTACATTTACACTTATTCATTTAGTAGACGCTTTTCTCCAAAGCGACGTACATCTCAGAGAAATACAATTTGTGCATTACATTAGGAGAAAGAGAGACATAATTGCAGACACTACAAAGGGAAGCCTTGAGTACTGGCTATCCAAGCCGTTTTCCAAAAGCCTTTTAAGTTGGAGGTCCTTTGAAACCGTTCCGTTTTCTGTTTCGTTGTTTATGAAAGAAGTCAAAGCGCTCACCTCACAAAATAACTGGACTGCCCAGCTATGGTTTTCTTTGCAGGGAAATAGCGCTGGCCCGCAGGGCAGCCTTCTTTTACGTATCATAGAAACTAGTTCCAATAAACAAGGGTTCCCATGACAACGGAGATTCTTTTCTATTACATGGAAGTGCCTCTGTATTCCCTTTATGCAATTTGTTCAAAATGAATTCAGGTTCTTTTTTTTTTTCACATATAAGCTATAGAGAGTGGGGAAAGGGTATACCAGGGGATCATTGGTTTGACCAGGGACAGATCACTTAAAGAAGATTGCAAACATTTATATATATAAAATATATATCAAATATACATATATATTTATGGATATATACTTTTTTGTCTTTTGGGAAATAAGCTTGATGGCAGTCTAGTTATTTTTTGAAGGCCAGCACAGTTAGTCAGTGACAGCTGCTTTTAGGAATCAGCATCAACACACAGGTACACACCTCCACATCCTCCGTGACATCAACATCCCAAATTTCAGAGCTCAAAATATTAACGCAAATTTGGACAAAGAATAAAACAGCCTCCTTTATTTTGTTTTTTTTTTTTTTGGATGGAAAGTATTATTATTGAAAATTATGTATGTCGATTGAGCCACGTGCAATGCATTGGGTAGATAATTGTGTTTGTCTGTTAGAGATTTCTAAGAAAGAGAAAAGTGAAAAAAAAAAACTATTTTTGTTTCAAGTCCACAAGCTCCGGGACTCTAAATATGAGAGCGGAGAAAACTAATCCCAGTCTTTGTAAGTTTGGGGGAATTTATTTTGGTTTTCTTTTTTTTATTTTTTATTTGTAATAATTTGTTTTAAAACGTGGGAGGGCTGAAGGAACAATTTTACAAAACATCAAAAATTATATATTACTAAATAAAACTGGTGCTTTTTACGATATAAAGTACATTCAAACTCTATTATACATAAATAATAAACAAAAGTAAGTGTTATCATAAAGCACATTTTAGGAAAAAAAAAGCATTATTCTTCTTCTATTCCTCTTTTTGTATTTAATAAGGGGGGAGGGGTTCATTTTCTTCTAGGTTGTGACAAAAGGCATTTTTCTTCAACCTTTACCCAACTTAGGAAGTGAGCTTGCAAATTTAGAGCTGAAGAAGCAACAGGTAGAAGAACACAGCAAGGCCTGTTTCATTTAGTGAATTCCTCCGTACCAGAAACCCCTTGTAGGAGAAAGAAGCAAATGGGCAGCTCTTTGAGTTAGCACACCAAGCGGCTCCAGAGCTAGTTAGGACGGAGACGAGCCCGTCTGGGCCAAGGCTGGGGAGCAAAGCCTTTTTTCCGAGCTGCGCTGATAGGCTTTAGGACCTGAACTCTGTTCTACCCAGGAAGCACTGGGTCGGGCATCCTGTCGACTGCACTCGACATACCGAACCCCGCAACAGTCTGAACACCGGCCACCGAAGCCATCGCAATGCGTCATTACCCACCGTTTGCTCTAAACACCGATCGGAAGTGGTCCATAGTCACAGCGACATACAGACAAGATCTTCCCTGATGTGGAAGGTGCACCAAAATATGTAAACCTGTGGAAAAATAAATCTTTCATAATAAACACAGAGGAAGAACAAAAGAGAGATGGCTTGGAGAGATGGGAGATGTGTAACGTGAACTGATTTTTGGTAGATTTTGTAGATTAGTAGACTCCCATCTCAAGACAAGCACAGGAAGCGAGGAATCAAAGGAGAGAGCTGGCAGCTTTTCATATTTGGAAACAAAGAGCACAGAAAAATGTACAAACCGTGTAAAAACGAAAAAGCGAACCCCCGCACCCCTGAACCCGACACCCTCCACCTTCTCTCTCGAGTCCCCAATGTAAATGACTCTTACGTAGTGTTTGGTGATGTAGTGTAGACTCTGAGCATTTAAAAGGTTGTCCCTTAAAAGTGCCTTTTGTTCACAGACTCCATCTTGTAATCCAGAGCGCCCTTCTAAAAAAACAAACAAAAACAAAAAAAAAAAACACAAAAAAGTCCCCTCCTTCTTACTTGTCTTATATGCTCTTCTAGCTTTTCAAAGCCGTATATATAGTACTAAAGGAAATTGGTGTGATTTAGTTCTTTTTATTGTTAAATGATAAAAAAAAGAATTAGAAAAGACAAAAAAAAACTTCCTCTCTTGCTTTCTTTCTTTCCCTTTGTCTCTGTGTCTTTTTTCCTCTTGGACACTGGAGTAGTCTGTAGTCACGTGTCTGTCTCCTTGTCCCCCCTTCTCTGAACGGAGGGGTTTTAAAAAAAAAAATTGCAAAAACTTTGTCTGAGCAGAATGCAGTTAGCTCACGTTATTCTTGTCTGTACGCTTCACAATGTATACCATACCGATCTCTTCAGCTTCTCCATTGAACAGCTAATGTAAATGAACAAGTTACGCCAGTGAGCTCTTGGGGTGGCAAGGCGAGGCAAGGTGAGGCAAGGGCACCTGACGTCAGGTACAGCCTTCATTCTGAGGGAGAGGCCTTTAGGCTGGACGAGAACACGTCAGCTTCTCTTTGGTTCGGGGGAAAAGGGTTGCCGAGGCAGCAGGTGACTTTGTCACTTTTATTTATTTTCTTTTATTTTTTATTGTTTATGTGATTTGGATTTGGATTGAATGCTTTCTCGCTGTTGTCCACAAGATGTTTTACAGAATTTTGGACGAGAAGAAAGAGGCACAAGGCACATTTTTAGTGGTTCTTGAGAGCAGCTATTTAAACTAATTAGTTCATGAGACAATTGAGCACCTTAAATTGGACAGGCAGCATGGACGACAGACGGGAGGAGATGACGGAAAATTGCAAAAAAAAAAAAACTGTTGACAGACCCAGCTTAATAATGCAATCCTGCAAATTCCAATCAGAAAGAAAAAGAAACCTCACTTTTCAAGCTGTCCCATAGCCTTGTTTACTTGTATCTTTGCTCTGTTGGGTCACTTCAGGCATTAATCCACCAGCATTTAAAAAAAATTCAAAAGCCGCATTGGCATTAGATTTGATATTCATGGAAGGTGTTTTCTATTATTCTTTTTAGTGTTGTTTAGCGAAGCCAGCAGCAGTATTAGCCGAGAGAAACGACCACAACAGCCCAAAGCTACAGAGACGAGCCGTAGGCCGAGAGCTGCTGCGGGTGCCGCTCTTGCAGGGCCAGCTGATGCTCAATCGAACCGGGACAGTGACATTTGACTTCCTCCTTCTGTCGCCATGCGTGAGGCAGGTTGTGCACCTTTGTCCCTGCCTCAGTGCCACACCTCACTCTTTCCATTTTATGTGTTTGTTAGTTTGTTCCCAAGTGTAGCAAAGCAGTCCACAGGCTGTATGTAGTGCTTGTTCCATAGACGGTGTCCCAGCTGATACCCCCCATGCGCTTTGAGCACGCCTATGCCCCAGAAAGCACACCCCCAGGGCTCATATGGTGAAATGCATGTGTTAATTACAGTTTCTTTTCCATAATAATAAAAGCAGTTTTAAAAGAGCAGCACCTTTAACTGAATAAAAGGATGTTCTTGACTGTACAGTAATGTGTTCTCTGGTCTTATTTGTGGAACACTGTTATTGCGCTCTAGTGTGATGCATGCTGTGAAAAGACAGGATTTGTTAGTATTTTCATTGTCAGTGCAGTCTAAAGCATTGTGATCTGCTGAAGGGTAAAATGATCCTCCTGAGAGGAGCCTATGGCGACAAGTTGTGTTGCTGTTTGCAGAGTGGCTGCGATGAGCCCTGCTAACTGATTCAGTGGCTGCAAAGTGATGAGGGCCTTGTTGCTCCTTCAGCAACCGGTTTTCTCTGTGCTTTAGTGCTTAGTGAGAGTGGAGTCGCTACACGGTCATGAATCCCAGGAGTACACATCTGCAGCCCCCCATGCAGGCAGTACCAGAGATGAAAATGAAGACACCTTTTCTCGAGCGGTACTGTACAATGCTATGCTTTGGGCTCATTTCATAATGCACAGAAAGAGGTACAATTAAATGCATGAACTAGAGAAATGCATTGATATTTCTGAAGTACATACGTTAACAATGCATACTTAATAAGGCCAGTGTCTCTTACCAAGCAGTTCACCTTTGTTGCGCCAACAAAACATACATCTGGAGGAAGAAGTAAGAACATGTTTATTTTGCAAGCAGCAAAACAATGAGGAGGGCATCACTAGTACTATCACCATAGAGGTGAGAGGAGTCAGACACACGGTCCCAATGTTGGCTTAACTGGAATCACAGACGTATTGAGCAATTAACTCTCTAGAGTATGAGGTAAAAACGAAGTGATGAGGTTCCCTGAGAAGACAGTCCACTAGAAGACGGGGAAGTAGTGCGCATGACTTCCTACTCCGTCTTTTTGAGCCACTGCAAGGTCTTTACCCTGACTAGGAACCTCAAGAACATCTGGGTTTCACTTTAATGGGCTTCTCCCTAGGGAGCATGGTCCTTGTCACCACTGTCCTGAGGACCAGCAGAGCCCAGTAACCAAGGAGCTCAGTACCACCCTTCCACAACTTCTGTCTGGTTCACTTTCTGAATGGAAATTAATGTTCTCTACTTAAGTTTTCCTCATTTTTAGGTCTTCTCACACAGTGCTACAAGAGCAGGTGCAAAAGGAAGAAATTTCTAGCTTGACTGGACATGTTACACAGGTTTTAGAAGTACTTTTGGCCAGAAGCCCTTTTGGAAGAACGGAATCTAATAGCGTCGCTCGTTGGGGAAGAGTCACATCTGGAGAAAAGGTCGGATCCCACATTCCTCCTCCCTCAAGCTCTTGAGTGAGCTGCAGAAATACTGCAGGAGTTCAACTTACTGGATACATAACAGCCCAGTCCTGTCAGTAGTCTGTTTTAATATTCAAGGGTGACGTTAAATGTCAAGGCCACCAAATCGCTATTTTTTTCCCCTGCCCTCAGGCAGCTGTTGGCCTTCTGTTTGGGTATACTTCAAAAAATAAAAAACAGCAGCAATCAAAAGCAAAATAAATTCAGTCTACAGTGTGACAGAACGGAAGGTAATGACCTCTCATGATTAAACTGGATTTGTACATTTACAGTGTAAATGGCAACTTACGACAAGAGAATAAGTGCAAATATAGTTTCCACACTAGTGAAATAAGAAAATTGTACAATTAAACTCAACTGAAGAGCTCATGAGCATGTAACTGCTCCAGGCAGACAATGCAACTGAAGAGCAAAGAAATTAAGTACATTTACTCAAACTATTACCAATGTGACTGATGAAATTTAAGACAAAAACATGCCATTACAAGGTTTAAAACTATTGTACTTTTTGCATGGAACTACATTTCCAGGAACTCATTACACTGGCAATTAAAGTGCAAAAAAAATTTACTTAGATGAGCGAAGAATTGCTGGATATGTTACAACCCTATAAAGGCATTAAGTGAAACATGTTTTTAAACAATCAAAAATCCAAAACACAAAAAAACAAAATAGATTACATTGCAATAAATACTCATGACCAAAGATAAATCTATTTATTGAAGCTTAACAAACCAAGAAAGCATTTATAACAAGAGTTCACACAACTGTAATTGCTGTGGATATAAAAACCTCAAGGAGCAGTTAAATCCCTGCCTGGCAAACATCAAAAAATATAACACATCAAGCCATTGTGTTGAACAAAAATACATAACAATCCACTCCCTGAACATGATGGTCTTACTTTTCTGCTACCTTATGGGTTTCCATATTTTACCCAGCATATTCTTCCATAAATTAACAAGAGGTTTGCAGTCCTCTAACAGCACAGACTGTGAGTCTCCTGTTACAGGTTTGAAATAAGCGAACACAAAGCTGTGCACTTCTTGTGCTTCAGCACTGCAGCCCGAGCTTTTTTCCCCCTCACACAGGATGCCTCAACCTCTGTGGTTCTTCACAAACCGCACATTGACTTGCACCTAACTTCAACCAGATTTCCCAACAAAGAACAAATGTGTATGAAACCACCCGTGGTGTTTACTGACTGCCACTTAACCAGCAAGCTCACAACTGGAATACTGGATGTGTAATACTTCTCAGAGGAACAGAAGATAAATTACTTTTTCAACATCACATCTTCATCTCTAACTCCCCAGCACCCTGGACTCCTACACCTGCTGCTCTAAGCCCGTCGACACATCAGCAGCACCTGCTTGCATCCCCCTGTTCCTTTGTTTGCTCTTTTTATTCCTTCATCCTGCCTGTGTCCCTGGTGCAGGTTCTGCTTCGTATGGACATCAGCCTTCACTACAACTCCAGCACCATTTCTTTACATCACTTTCACCTGTAGAGAAGACCAATGCCCTCCCAACACACCCACACACACACACCCCTGCTCCCCTCTTGTAAACTGTGCCTGGTGGTCCCTATATTCCATACATATGTATGCAAGCACATCATTGACAGTTTGACTTGAACAAAAGTTTGCAGAAATTCCACTGGAATTTATGTGCATGTAAACCCTCATCATAGCCACTCATTGTGATAAAACCCACCTTACACACCTCTCACTCAGCTATTTATTTGGTGTTACTGTTGGTTGTAGTTAGCATTTCTACCCAAACATATTAGACGAAACAAGGATGAACTTTTCTGTGAAACGGGTGCAGTGCTTGAGCTGGGGGAGAGAGGGTGAGCAGCGCCTGGATCTCATTCGTCCTCAAACATCTGGTTCAGTAAGAAGTTTGCTGCCAAGTTCTCATTCTTCTCACAGGCAAAGTATGCCTGAATGACGAGCACCTCAGGAAACCCCAGTGCTTTTAACTGGATGAGGAGAACGAAAGAGAAAAAGCAAAAAGATAGTGATAAGGGAGAACATCAAAAACACAAACTGATGAATGGATGTCATCTCGTCTTCAACTCGTCAACTTTTGACTAAAGACCCAAAATGTCCCAGTTTTCCCCACATTTGCACATTTTGCCCAACAAAGACTGAAAAACAAAGGGAAAGTACCAGCCATTATTTACACATACCCTCTCAATAGCTTCCTTCTCCTGGGCTGTGACCTGGATGTAGTTGGCAGCACCTCCCTCCTCCTCTTCCTCCTCGCCTTCCGGACCTGCTGGCTCATTCAACATCTGGATAAACAGCTCCTGGTGCTGACTGATGTACTGTGAAAGGACAGAGAAAGTGAGCATGACACCATCATGACTGCATGTGTGAGTGCACACATGCAGGGGTGGGGGGTCACCTGCAGGAGCTCAGGATTGTCCCTGCCCAGCTGCTGAAGAAGAGTAGAAAGCAGTGTGGGGTTCTGCTGGATCACCTGTCGCATCCTCTGGAACTGGGGCTGAGAGCGCAGGAACTCCAAGGGACTCGGTCCTAATGGACAGGAAAAACAACGAAGGAAATGTGTACGCACACCGCCAGGAACTCGGGTGTCTCTCAGGTTCTCTGGAAATTCCTCAAGGCAACAAAAACAATCGCAGGCACCCATGCGCATACGCACACAGTGCAAGGCGCAGAGTGACACCGGGAGTGTGGTACAAAAAGTTCTCTCAGGGTTATGAATCTCAAACACAGAGTGAATAATATATATGAGAAAGACGCCGTGCTGTTGCACCAACCTTGAGCGACTGGTGCATTTGTGCCGACAGGTGGCTGTGCTGAGGGGTTGGTCTCCTGAACTGGTGTGGTGGGAATCCCCTGGACACACAGAGTCAACAATCAACATGACACTTTTACCACAGTGGGCTCCTGTATACCCTGGAGTGTCTGTGACAGATGGCACGGTGCCAAAGCAAATCTCACGTAGAGGAGATACTCCACGGCGCGGTGTGGGTTATTGAAGCTGGCTTTGAGAGCGGCAACCACGCACTCCCTGTCGTACCCCATGGACATGATGTCTGTCACCATGGTCTCGTAGCTAGGTCCCGTCACTGTGCGCACAAACACGCTCCACTCAGACAGAAGGAAGGATGCATAACGCAAATGACAGCGCATGCGAAACAGGGCCAACAAAGACACGGCGCAGACCAAGAGGAGCCTTCTTCCACAGAAAGGCACTCTGCACTCACCCAGCAGAGAGGATGGGTCATCATCTTGGACCTCCACATTAGTCTCTGAGCTGCAGGAGGAAGTGGCGGTAAAGTCCATCCATCATCATAATTGCACAGAAGCGCATTATGAGAGTACCGAGCAAGGGAGCGAGAGGAACGAGGCCCTTTACCTGGCGAACGGGCACGCGGCGGGGGGTGCGGCGCGCTCCGGGGGAGCGTCCTTGTCGGACTCGAAGGGGATCGCTGCGTGGGCAGGCACTGGCGCACAGGAACTCGCCTCCTGCATCACTGCCTTGGGCAGCTCTGGGGGCGAGGGGGCCTCGGCGTTCTGGGCCTTCGCCTGCGTCACACAGCACAGCTTGGCTGGAGGTCGCCATTTTCACACACAGTTCACAGCCCACTCACGGGTGCCTCCGGCTATTCCACTCACTTATTCCGCATTCAACTCGTTCACTCCAGAACCACATTCAATTCGCTTTCTACCTTTGACACCATGACCACCACAAAGTCGTTCTCGTCAATTTTGTAATCCTTGAGGGGAACGTCATCCTGCAGGATGTTGCCGGCGTAGATGAGCTTCAGACCAGACACAGGGAAGCTGTCCTTTCCTTTCTCCGCTTCGATCTTCTCCTTCAGGGCCTTTACCTGCACATAGACACGGGGCCAAGAGTCAGGCACGCTTTACAAAAACAAAAAAAAGAAAAAGCACGGTGAAAGCGACACAGCTGCGAGCACCTCCTCTCACTGACTGAGCCTGGGGTGCACTTGACTTGTCAACATGTCAGTCTACTCTCTATATATCTATTCAGTGACATGAGAGTAGGAGCTCAAGTACAGAAACTGCTTTACTACTGCATTTTTAAACGAAACACGCAGGGGGGACAGACGAGTGACACATATTTAACGGACCTTCCTAATGGCTGTTAACGTGCGAAGTGATGTGACCCAACATTCGCTACACTCACAGCCACAGTCGTGTCCCCCACGTTTCCGTTTCAATGAATGAATGAATTCTGAACAGCGAGTTCACTCAGCGAAGCGCCGTCACACTTGCTATATATGATAATTATATATAAAGTTACATATGGTGTCTTTTTACCACTTTCTGCTCGGTTTTCACTCCCTGCCCAGGCTGCCCCCCCCCCCAGTCCCGTCACTCACCGTTAGCTCCGAGTCTATGTCAATCTGGATAGTTTGCTGCTGCAGAGTCTTCAGTGTGATCTGCATTGTTCTCATTTATTTTTGTTCCTATTTTTACGTACGTTCTCACAACCGCTTCCCTTCTGTCAGCAATGCAACCCGAGCGCTCGCACGGCGAGGGAAAAGACACTCCAAGCCACGAGGACCCGCTCAGCCATCCGCCGCCATTTTGGGGGGGAGGGGGGAAAGAATGAGCCGCGACGCGCCTCGAGACTCCTATGTCACGTGACAACTGGGAAGCGTCTTCGCTGGGCGACACGTATTTCTCGCGACAGAACGGCTTTTACCACGTGACGTGTGTTCCCGGCGTCAACGGTTTTGTCACGTGACGAACCTCACACGCTCGAAGTCTTAAATTAATACAACGCAAATCGGTTGTGAGAATAGCAAAACAAAAAAGAGACTAAGACTCAAAAACAAACAGTTGAAATGTGTATGGAAACACTGAATGATTTGTAGAATGCAGTTTTAGTTGCTTTTTCATTAGTAGAGTCTTGAATTGCAATAATCATACTGCTGTGAAACGTCAGGTTTTCTATCATAGAATTTCCAGTGTGAAATTTGGTTAGCAGTAGAAGGACCTCTAAGACAACACTATAAATACGTATAAGTTTAGATAAATAAGTATAACCTAGTATGAGAACTAGTATTATATAACTGACAGTCCCCGAATTATGAACGAGTTCCGTGTCCTCGGTCTGTCTTTAAGTCGGATTTTGACCTAAGTTGGAGCAGTTAGGTATGTCAGTTTGTCAATGTCTTAGTATATCGTATATCGTGTACCTTTCTATGCATAAAAAATATTAAAGAAACAGTTTGGATACACTAAAACATCTTTAATATAACAATACAGTAATAATAATAATACAGACACACTGTCTGAAACCACTTGTCCCAAGCGGGGTTTCGTCGAACCAGAGCCTAACCCAGCAAAACAGGGTGCAGGCTGGAGGGGACACACCCAGGACGGGACGCCAGTCTATCACAAGGCACCCCAAGCAGGACTCGAACCCCAGACCCACCAGAAAGTGGGACCCAGCCAAGCCTGCTGCACCACCACACCACCACACCCCCCTCCTAATAATAACAACACAATGTAATGATGTAATGATAATTAGAACCAGTAATAATAAATGTAACTAGAGAATTTATAATAGAGAGAGACATAGAAAGAGATAATAAATGTTACTACTGTGATGATGAACAAAGGACACGAGGGAAGCTGAACCCAAGTGCAGGATTGTTTATTCAGATCAAAGGACTAGACGTGATCTTATGGTCGGAGACGGGAGAATGGTCGGTTGATTGGCGAACTGAGCAGAGGCGAGGAACTGAAATCGGGGTCAAGGGTCAAGGAGTGCGCTCCTTGTAAAAGAGATGTAGAACGGGGGACGATGAGGGACAGGACTTGGAAGAGCAGAGTGAGGGTGGAGTGAGATTCTGCAACTGGGAAGAAGTGTCTTTTGTAGCTGAGTGCTCTCTGACAGACAGACAGACAGACAGACAGACAGACAGAGAGAGAGAGGGGTACAGTGTTTATGTGCGCGTGCAAAACAAAAACTTCTTTCCATTGTTCGTTGGCATTTCACTTTATTATTTACTCTTTAATTTCAGTCGTGATTGTTTCCTTTTCCTTAGATGCATTGCCATCACTTGCATCATGTTTACACTTTGGTGCCATGGTTAGGAGGGTAAAAACAGAAAAATAAAGCCAAATATAGTAAGACACGAGACACTGTTAACGGGAAAAGAAGGAAGTCTGTCCTATTGGGCTCACGCACCCTGCCCACGAGCTGACAAACCGCTGTAGACGTGCAATGTTTTGATGCGCTTGGCGAAGTAGCGCCCCTTTATTATGAACCGTTGTATATACAGTAACTCGAACTTTTAATGTAATAGGCTTAATTGTGAAGTTTTAATTTGATTATTACTAAAGGGTGACAAAAATAATTTTCTGGTCAGTAAGGGGTGGTTCATAAGTATGGATTGTACGTAAGTTGGACGTTTGTAACTCGGGGACTACCATTATATTATATTATATTAGTTAAGTAAAACTAGGCTTAGCATTTGACTGTCTTTTGTGAGTCATATATACTGAAGACCGTGCACAGATTTATTAAGAAACACATATTTTGATTAATGTTGCTATGCTTATCCGTTCAGTTAATGATTTATTTGACCTCTGTCTGTATTCAGAATATCTTTATTTTATTTTTATTCATCAAAAAGAAAGCTCAGTTGCACGGAATACCTAGTTAAATAAATCTAAATTTCTTATAAATTAAATATAAATAACCGTTGTCCAAGGGGGGCGCAGTGGGTTGGACCGGGTCCTTCAATCGGGTGGGTCTGGGGTTCGAGTCCCACTGGGGTGCCTTGGGATGGACTGGAGTCCCGTCCTGGGTGTGTCCCCTCCCCCTCCAGCTTTACGGTCTGTGTTGCCGGATTAGGCTCCGGTTCCCCGCGACAACGTATGGGACAAGCGGTTTAGACGATGTGTGTGTGTGTGTAACCGTTGTCCAATCAATAATAATAATAGTAAGAAGAAGTTTGTCTTTACATTGGAAAATTAAGTTAATTTCACTACATTTCCCAGAATGCATCGCTGGACGCTGCACTTCCGGTACAGCAGTTTGTAAACAGAGCGTTAGGAGAGATGGAGTCAACGAGAGGACTGACTTAAACGGCCAACGCATAACTAGTGCTCGTAGCGAACAGCTGGAGGTCCTCGTTAGGCACTACAGACATTGTTTTTTTTTTATTTTATTTTTTCTCAACTACTGAAAATACTGCCTGAGCAGTAAGGCGTCGTGCCGCGGTTCTGCGTGTGGCTCAGACGTGTGAACCTCCTCCGAAGCGCTGCCATCATCGAGCCGTCCGCCGCCACCGTTCGCGGGCCTCGCGCTCCGGCTCCATGGGGAACTGCCTGTCGTCCCAGGGCGCCGATGACCTGTCTCTGCTGAACGAGTCGGAGGGAGCGAGCCTACCGGGGGAGCCGCCGCCTCCCTACCAGGTGTGGATCGCAAAACAGTGCGGGATAGCGGGGCAGGGAAAGGGGGAGAGACTCGAGTCGAGGGTTACACTGGAGGCCTCGTGTCCCAGCGCGTTCTAGTAAACTGTGTGTGTGTGTGTGTGTGTGTGTGTGTGTGTGTGTGTGGGGTCCCCGGCTTTGTGTGTTTCCTAGCGTTTCCGAGCTTCCTCTCCGATCCGATCGGCGATGGATGTTATCCACACTGCTACACATCGGATTGGAACGTCCTGTGAACCTTTTTATTTATTGTTACCATGGCAACCCGAGTGTATTTCACTCCGCTTGACACGTCAATAAAATGTGTTCTGGGTAATGTAGCTGTGTTTTTAATTTTAAATCGGTAGCAGTACAAGACATAATTGTGGTAACAATGGTGGAGCACGTGTCACCGCAACGCCCCCCACCCCCCCCCCTTGGGTTGTACTCTTAATATGTATATACTGCAGTTCCACCAGTTCCTGAGTGGTTATGCCACCTACATGACCATCAGCTGTGCTCTTCTAAGAGGAGTTTTGAACAAAACTGAGGTTTAAGGATGCAGGACATGTGCGTGAGCCTCACCAGTATCATGGCTTCTCTAACTGCAGACTGATGAATGGCCAGAGATATTGCTGCATTTCATTTTTCTCCACTACAAGGTCATGTTGGTCTGGAGTCTATTCTGGAGGCATAGGATGTGAGGGAGGGTACAACACAAGTCCAACACAGAGGAATCGCACACGTCCACGCCGGCCACCGACCTGCTATTTCAATACGTGTCCTTGGATTGTGGGAGGAAACACGAGCACCCAGGAAACACACACAGACAGGGGGAGAACACTGAAAAACCACACAGACTGGGCCAGATTTGAACCCGAATCCAAACATACTGCCCAGAAGCTGTAAGACACCATGCTGCTCCCTGTGTCACACTGATACATTTTTAGTAAAATACAACTTTTGCTTTTTTTTCTAAGACATGTTAGCACAAAGGATCGAAAAGTTAGTTACATGTTACAAGTTGCATGTATAATTTAGTTGTGCATAAATATTTGCTATTTTCATCTAAGGCTGAAAAAAATCCGACGCCTCCGTGTGTTGGCGTGTATAAGTTTGCTTACGATGCCTTCGTGTGCCGCGTGCCCGATTATATCTAAAGTTAATGTGGAGCATTCTTTGTGTGTGTTTGTGCGCGCTCCTTGTCAGGAGCGTGCCCAGGTGCCCGTGTACCACCCAACACCCAGTCAGACACGACTCGCCACGCAGCTGACGGAGGAGGAGCAGGTCCGAATCGCCCAGAGGATTGGCCTCATCCAGCACCTTCCTCGCGGCATCTTCGACCCCGGCTCAGAGCCCTCTGATAAGAAAGTCAAAGAGTGAGTGTAGCAGTCACCTTTTTCATTATTGTAAATATCTGTGAATAAAATAGATTCATTTCAGCATATTCATTTATAGTGCTGTCTACAAGGGTGTAAGCATGGCCACACCCTGCTCATTCGCGTACAGGCGAACACTGCAGCGTTCAGGGCAATGACTGTGCTGTGGGTGGAGCAAGGGCTGCTGGATCTGTTGGTCCTGCTGTCTCTCACAACGGGATCTGTCGGCTGAAGTCTTTGCTCGGATGGAAAGCAAAATGATCTGGATGAGAGCGGCATTAACTAGAACGCGGCCCAATCTTGGTTTGCATGCGTTCGTCTGAGTGTTCCGGTTGCCTCCCACAGTCCAAAAACATGTTTCGGCTGAATTGGTTACTCTAAATAATTATAATTGAGCCTTCCCTTCTGGAAGTTATTAGGAAGTGCTACATGGTTATACCTGTGATACATTGTAACATTTTAACCCCGAGCCCTAGCTCAGTGTATGTGGACATACCTACAATTTCTCAGTGTACAATCTCCCTGTATGCTGTTGTGCACCTGTGCCGCTCATAAACCCCATAAACATATAAAAATGATGCTGATGAGTCAGGACACATATCCTGGTGAAATGATGATGCCAGTCACTTGTTTGCTGGGACACAGAAAATCCACAGACATCTGCAGGCCTCCTAGTGCACTGAACTAAAGCCATGTCGCTTGGCCCAGGTGTGTGATCTGCATGATGGACTTCGAGTATGGAGATCCTATCCGGTTTCTGCCCTGCCTGCACATCTACCATGTGGACTGCATCGACGCCTGGCTCATGCGCTCCTTCACCTGCCCGTCCTGCATGGAGCCCGTCGATGCTGCCCTCCTCTCCTCTTACGAAACCAACTGAGGTGAAGCGCCACCCCCACTTTACCAGATGCGCTGATATTAAACCAGTTGGGTTTGCCGGGGGACGTGCAGATGCAGGGGTGGGGGGGCGCAACGGCATTGGTGTGGAGACTGAGAAGGGCAGAGGAAAAGAGGAAGGTGGCCCAACTACAGGGGGGAACTGGCCTGAGGAGACATCCCTGCTTACAGACCAGTACCCTGCCTGACACTTCTTACACGAGCAATCAATGAAGGATTAAGGATACTTAGCTGATATTTAGTAGAACACGTGTAATTGATAATTATTGGAGATAATTGCTCCATTACCATTGATTTTCCTTAATTCCCAGCATAATATCCCAAGAGCAATGGTACAGTATTTTAACAAAGGAATCTTATTTTGTGTGACGTTATCAGTCAAATCAGTTTAATCCCTCCTAACAGCGCTGGCCATCTCGTGTTTGAGAAAAAGAAGTGTGTGTGTGTGTGTGTGTGTGTGCGCGCTACGCTTCAGCGTGGGGAGAAGAACACTGCATGGAGGTCTGAAGGAGCACAGCGGGTGTTGCACAGACAGGGTTCGATACGAAGGGTACGTCAACCCCTCCAAAAAACAAAAGGTTGAAAAAATGGAAAAAAAAAAAAAAGAGCACAGACCGTTTTGTGTCCAAAACAATCCTAAGGACTTACTGTAATAAGATTTCAGCTTAGAGCTCGTTCTTTAATTGAACCTGAGTTTTCCTTATGAGGAGGCAAAGGGGTTTTAGTTTTTCCCTCAGCTGCTGTTAGTTTGGTTTTGCCTTTATATAAATAAGTGTGTGTATGTATGTATACTTTGCCCAAAGGGTTTTGCCTTTGGTCCTCTGCTATGCCATTCAGACTGTTTTTTGGAGCTGTTTTTGTTGGCAGCCTTTACGATGTGCAATTCACAGTAATGTATTTGTATACATTTTTTTTTTTTTTTTCCCTTTGTCATTGCCATCCTGGATCCCGACCTGTGCTGGTGGAGTATTTTCCTCCTGTGATCTTTGCTAATTCACTGTCCCCTACACCATCTGTCTGAAGGGGGCGGAGCAGTATTGTTACACTTTTCAGTCTTTACTCATCCCGAGAAGATTTGCAGGTCCTTCAAATTCAGGTGACAAAGTGTCTTTGTCACATCAGTTACCTACAAAGTTGTCAGCACTAAGAGCCTGAAATTGTAAACCTTTTAGAGCTTTATTTTGTAATCCAATAAGTATAAATATTGGGGCAGTTTCTGATATTCATACCGAACTGTGAATGGCTATAAAGGAGAGAGGATGAAGCATCTTCTTGGGTCATTGGTGTTCTTTACTGTGAAATACAATCACTTCTTACGTTTCAATATTATCATTTTGCGAGACCCAGATCACAACGTGCTAAATGTTTGTGTCCAAGCGAGAGCTGTATAATCAACAGGAAGATGACACTGTGTGTGGCTGCTGTTGCTGTGACAATTACCAAGTTAGTTTCTTTTTTAATTTGAGTGGCAGACACAGATTTTAGAAAATAAACGACGAGTCACAAAGTGAACGCAAAGTACTCCGAGTGCTCTGTTGCACGTCTTCAATGGCCTTCCGTTCTACAATTGCTCCGCACTCGTGATGATTCTTTGTGACCAGAACATGAACATGTTATACTTGACTTAGTCTTGGGTGCCAGGTCTGCATGAAAAGGAAAACTGTTTTCAATTTATTTTAATGGTAAATGTTGCACCTTTTTCAGACGCAGAATCAATTAACACCAGTTTTCAGTTTAAAATTAGAAATAAGTGCTTTAAAATTTCCGTTATTCAAACCATTATTTGAGATGGAAATTTTTTTTTTTTTAAGTTTACCAGCTGTAACCCTTGGGTGTGAGCCATTTTTACAAAGAGAATTTAAAGTTGCATGTATGAAAAGACTCCTGTATCATTGATTAATCATCCGCCTTCCCGTTAAACTGCTGCTGAATTTTTCTGGAGCTCAATACCATATATATTGAAAAGCATCCCTGTTTCGTTATGCTGTTTACTCCAGTACGCAATATCCATATCTTAAGACTAATAGCAACAAAATTATGTATTGTGCACGTTTAATTTGGTAATTTTGGTGTTTCCTTTTAATGACCGGATTGAACTCGTGTTTTAAAGCACTGCATTCAACATACAAGGTAGACATCATTTTACACCAAATTATTGATTTTGTTTTACCTTACAGAAAGTTTCTAGCAATAACAAAGTCTTTCTAGTCAAAAATCACAAAAAAATCCTAAATTACATTACTATGTCCAACACAGTATTTTAAGAAAAGGTAGGGGGGGGGGGGAAAATGTCAGGAATCAGCACACCAGAGAAATATCCAGTTAAGCTACACATTTTTTGCAGTTGTAAAACAAACACACACACACAAAAACTGAAGTCAAGTGGCACAAGTGTCCCTCACTGCAGCACCGAGGGGGCTGAAGCAGCTTATTCCTTCTATTTGACCAGAGGCCTGGTTTTGTCGTCGTCACCACACTGATGTGCTTTGTATTTCATAACTTCAGCCATGTACTTAGCCCAGGCATCTCCTTTGTTGGAATCGCCCTGAGAACCAGAAACCAAAAAGCGTGAACAAAGCAGCGGCGCTAAAATTGCAGCAACACTGAGTACTTACTGTGTGTACGACTAAGGTACATCTTACAGTTGGAACGCGCTAATCTGTTGTACATATTACGGTACTTCATGCTCAACTGCCAGATCCCATGTTTCAGCTACTGAGCTGAGAACTGTCGCGGAGCAGCAGGTGGCGCAGCGGTCGGAGCCATCACGTTACACAGGTCGGAATCCCCCGTTCCTGCCGCGGTACCCTCCGAGGAAGGCGCTTACCCGGCACCACTGCAGTAGTTCACCCGGCAGCGTAAACGGGTAAATCCGCTCTAAGTAGCTGTAAACTGCCTTGGAGAAAGGTGTGAGAGAAACAGTAAGGATGGCTCGCGTGGTAAACAAAAGAAATGTGGCGCGATACCTCGCTGTCCAGCTTCCGCTTCTTGGCCACCACTCCAGTCTTGAGGGCCAGCTTGGCGCCACCTCTCCGCCTGCCCACCTGGGTTAGGGGACACAACACTGGACCATTATACGCGAGCCGCGGGGACGGCGATGGGGGGGGCCGCGAAGGAAACACTGCGCTCGCGGAGCTGGAGGAACCTGCTGTTGAACCATGAACCCTGGACTTGGGCCCGGAACGCAGAACCGCTTTAGTGTGGTCATTTACGTGAATCTAGCGCAACCATTACGTAGCTCCTCCTCTTCAAAGCTATACTCCCTGGAGTCTACTGGGTGTAACTGTGTCCAGAGCCTGTCAGTCAGCGCGGGCGGGGAGGTGATCCTTACAAAGCTCGTCACGCTAAATGTCTTCTTCTGGCCCGAGGACTGCGGCCCCTGCGGGCATCTCGTGTCGCCCCGTCCCTCCTTCATCTTGTTCTTCTCCTCTTGCTGCTGCTGCTGCTCCTTCCTCCTCCTCCTCTCCTCCTCCTCCATCTTCCTCTTGAAGAGCTCCAGGAAGCTGCCGTCGTTGGCGAACGCGTTTCCGCCGCTCGTCTCCGGGCTGTTCGGCCTGCTGTCGCTACTACTGTCACTGTCGTTCTCCACTACTATATCCTTGCTGCCGCGTTTCGACTCCATCTTCTCCGTCTGTTACCGTAAGTGATGCAACTGCTTCAGCTTCACCTCAGCTTCGCTCCCCTGCGTTCGACGTATCCTGCGACGGAAAAACCCGGCTCGCCTTACAGGCTTACTCCTCCTCCGAGTTCGGATAGTCCTTCGCTAACATGCACAATTGACTCCTTTAAACATATCAGGGAAAAAAACGTGTATTTTTTTTTTTTTAGTATCTGACACAGAGTTTCCTAACTACAGCATCTGAGCTCGAGCCGGACCAAACAATGAGTCTAATATCGATACAGTCGTCGACTAAATAAACAACAGAACTGCTTGCATGGCTACGACGAAAGTCAACAAAAAAATAAAAAGTTCAAGGTTGAATTTTTGCCGGTAATGTATTGATTAAAGTCAGGATATATGATTTTGTTGTCGAATTGTTTTCACTTTTCCATGAGGTCCACCATCTTGGTTTCACGGCGGATGTTTGGTAAAATCATTCATGAATCAAGCGGTTACATAACTGGTCGAGGGACAGAGAAGCCGCGTTTTAATTGGTGTTTGCCAGGGCCATACGCGTTTTCATTGGTTACCGCTACGTTTTTTGCTGAGATCACAGACACACCGTAAAGTAAGTCACATTTTCATTGGTCGTTCTGAAAGATATGCATCTATTGTTTTCATTGGCCCCCAGTTTTAACAGGCGACGCGTTCGTCTATCCCCTCCACCCAGAGTAACGGGCGAATGAGGGATTCTGGGAGAATAAACTCGCCGTATATGTGTTCATATTTTCAACGGCTGACAGAAAACAGCGCCCAAGGAGCATATCTTTCCGGCTTAATTATAGCATTATTTTTCCTTTTAATCAACTTCACCTCTTTATTCCCACTCTGTGCGGCATCCCAACTCTTGAAGCCGTGTTCCCTTAACGTTTCGTTTTCTTAGTTTAGCTTATCAAACCCTAAACGTTAAGGTCATAACATGTGTGCTTGTACATCTGAATTAGTGTCCCGTCGTCATTAAATGACCAGGTAATACTGTATCCAAACAATTATTTCACTCAAGCAATTAAGAGTTGAGCAAAAGCCAGAAGGTTCAGTAACCCGCGAAATAGAGTTGGAAATCGACAACGACCTGTTTACAGTTCGGCACCACAAACTGAACTTGTCGGGATACCGATCAGAGACACTTGAGTCAATTTTACACATTTGCTCCTATCGCCGCTGGGGATGTTCTGTACAAGTCATTATTCGACCGCTAGAGGGCGCAGCATCATTGCCCTCGTAGAGAACAGAGGCTCACACGTCGTAACATTGCCAGTGGGATTACTTCAAAAAAGAACGAGACAATCGATCAATAAATCAATTTATTGTTTAATTTATTGCTCAGTGTAATCTACACAGGTGTCCCGTATATGAAAAAGTTTTAAAAAGCATAAAAAATCACTTATTCCAAATCAATCAATTAATAAATAAATGTTATATGCGCTAAGATACCAGGGAAAACCATGGTTCTCACACCGTGTGGGTTGTTTTATTTGCTTTTTTAAATTAGTTTATAAACATCACAGGGTCACAACAGCAGACAAACAGAGTACAATGAGAAAATGCAGATATGTCCACATACACAGAACGAGGGTTCTGGGTGAAAAAGTTACAATGAATCACAGATATGATCATACAACATTTTCTAATAACTTCCAGAAGTGTTTCCAGATCTTGCAGAATTCATTAGAATTGCCATGCACATGAAATGTCAAAATTCTTCCAACTTGAAAAATTAACACTTCAGCAATCCACATGTTTACAGGGGGAACTTCTGATGTAGACCACAACATTAAAATACATTCTTTTGCCAAATATGTAAGGATAGTCTACATACCACAGAACCAGCAAGAAAGGAGTTTGGGTTGCAAGGACTTTATTCTTATATGCTTTTCTTTATCAAATAGGACAAAGAAAGGTTTTGTATTACAAAATTTACACTTGTGTATTTAATATAAACAATAAGGCTGATAATATAGTACATATCTGGTACATATCTGTCATGGTTATAAAATTCAAATGATATCTGTTTAAAAATAAGGGAAAATCAGAATCACACGTCTGCAACTATGTCTCGTTTTCTGTTAATGTAACGAACACATTGTATTTTCTATGAGATGTACGTCGCTTTGGAGAAAAACGTCTGCTAAATGACTACATGTAAATAGGTAATATAAAGGTTTTTACTGAAGTGAGAGGACAAAAGCGTAATTTATCCGTGTGGCCAAAGTAAACAAGTAGCTGTTTCTGGGGAGACTTTTACAGAGTGAGCACTCCACTATTTTTTTTTAAAAAATTTTATTAAACTTTTCAAACACTCACATTACAATGACATTAATCTACAACAATCAATCATCCCAGGGGGAAACAAACAAACAAACAAGCAAAATTAATTGATTAATACACAAAAAATGACAAAACACTCTAATAACCAGAGACATCAACAATTAAAAATATCACAATAACGTCTTAATGGCCCCTCTTAGTATTACACTTAACGACAGTGTTTATGTATTGATTAAATTCTTTAAGAAAAACAGAAATATAGGTTTTTTATTAGCAAATTTGGACCTGTGTATATGTTTGGCTGAAATGATTAATAAATTAATGGTATATGCCTGCTTCTCTACACAAATCGTTGCGCGGTTTATCAAGACTAAATTTAGAGACGTCTCTCCGCTATTGGACTCCTGGCAACGTAGCGGCGTGACGTGGCGGCGCGGCGTGGCGTGGCGTGGCGTAGGGCGAGCTCTGTGACGTCAGAGGCACGCAGCGTTCCCGAGGTGCTTTGCTACTTCCGGTTTCCCTGAAGGCGGCGCAGACCGATTGCGGGACGCGCTCGGAAGATGGCCGCGGCGATGGAGGAGGAGTTCGAAGATGCGCCTGACGTGGAGCCGCTAGAGCCGACATTAAAGAATATAATCGAACAGAAATCCCTCAAATGGATATTCGTAGGCGGGAAAGGCGGCGTTGGCAAAACAACGTGCAGGTAATGTGTGGAAACGAAACAAACCAACGTGCTATGTGTGCGCGCGCCCCGTCATGTTCAGCCACCCGGCCGGCCGGCGTTCGTTACTACACGTATTTATTACGTCGTTATGCTGAGGAGGTGTGGAGTTCGTCCCAGTTCTCCAGCTACACACCAAAACCCGTGCTCCAGCATGGTATTTACGGCGTCACTGATAGAACCAACCAGTTGAGAGTTGAGTTTTTACTCGGGTTACGCGTGAGAGAGAACTACATTATCATGTACATGCTGCTGCTTCTGTGTTTCTTGAGAGCGTCGGAATTTCTACAACGAGTGTCCTCTGAGTCTGACTGACGGATGAACTCATAGCTCTCCTGTGTGTGTGTGTAGCTGCAGCCTGGCAGTGCAGCTGGCCGCAGTGCGGGAGAGTGTTCTCATCATCTCCACAGACCCCGCGCACAACATCTCCGATGCCTTTGACCAGAAGTTCTCCAAAGTGCCAACTAAAGTCAAAGGATACGACAATCTCTTTGCCATGGTCAGTGAACCGTCTTCTGCCTGTGTGTGTGTGTGTGTGTGTGTGTGTGTGAGAGAGAGAGAGAGAGAATCGTTTCAAAATACCACTTACAGTGTAAATCCAAGGTGTGCAGACAAGATGCTGTTAGAAGGAAGGAACGTTTTTAGGCTTCAAAGGAACTGATGATGTTCACGCTGCTTATTCGTTTAAATCCAAGTTAAAATAAGTTAAATCATCATAAAATTTTTGGCAGAGCCTAACGTAAAAAAACATGTGTGGTACTGATTTATATTTTATTGATTTATGATTAAGACTTAGTCGTGTTGATCAGCTGTATAACTACAAGACTGGGATATTCAAGTACTGAAACTTCAATATAATTTTGCATAACTTTAATGTATTAATAGCTCAAGAATAACTGGCAGCCTGAAATTTATTAAATGTGGGCTGTATTAAAGCTTTATATTGCTAAAAATGAAAATGTCTGTACAAACTCCTATTCAGCCGCACTTGTTGACTGCTTCATGTGACGTGCAGGGTTCCTAATCTTGTCACCTCGTTCAGCTTTGTTTATCATCTCCATTGTGGTCTCCATGGTAACAGGGTGCCTCTTCTCACTGGCGCTGCCTTAGAATCATTAACATTGAAAAACCTCAGAATGTAAAAGTTCCGTTCTATTTGGGCGCTTTACTGCCACCCATTGGCTGAATGTGGAAATGCAGGTCGCCTTGAATCCATAGTAGAAACATTAAGAACATTGTAGAAAGTAGATTAACAAGTGATACAGCATGAACTGAATAACCTTGAATCAGTTTGTAACTTATCAGTTCATAATACTAGGGCCCTCTGTATCTAAGGGGGAATCAAAATGAATATTTAATGGCTCCACAGTGGCTGCTTCCAATTTTTTGCACGTATTAATATATTTACATTTTTTTATTTAGCAGATGCTTTTCTCCAAAGCGACTTCCAATGAACATTTAGTTGTAAATGTTGAATATTACCCCATTTAAGTAGACTTAAAGCACCTGTTTTGTAATGACTTATTTTAAACTGTTTGTTTGCATGTGCGCATCTGCCTGCGTGTGCAGGAGATTGATCCTAGCTTGGGTGTCGCAGAACTTCCGGATGAGTTTTTTGAAGAAGACAACATGCTGAGCATGGGCAAGAAGATGATGCAGGAGGCCATGAGCGCTTTCCCCGGCATTGACGAGGCCATGAGCTATGCTGAGGTCATGAGGTCAGATAGCTGGGCACCATTAATCATTTACATTTATTCGTTGTTGTTCTACTGCACCTGCTATTTATCTGTATTTCCAAACATAGCTGTTTTTTTAAAAAGACACAGCAAAAAGCACCCTGCTTCACCTATTTCAGTTGGTAATAAGCTTCAAGTTGTATTCATATTTTGGTGGGAGGCTTTAAGATTATATGAAGCATGCATTTTCCAAGTTCTGTCCATAGTAATGATAATATATTTGAAAGAAATATTACAGGAAATGCTGCTGGACAGGGCTTAATACTGGCTGTAGAGGTGCACTTTGACAAAAGAATGTGATATTTTCTTGGTGATACTTTATGATCCAGAGTCTGCATCATTTTTCTCCTCTTGGCAGGTTAGTCAAAGGTATGAACTTCTCAGTGGTGGTGTTTGACACCGCTCCTACTGGACACACCCTACGTTTGCTCAATTTCCCCACCATTGTGGAGCGTGGACTTGGCAGGCTGATGCAGATAAAGAACCAGATCAGCCCCTTCATCTCTCAGGCAAGTAACACGTGGACACAGCGTGTACAGTGACTTTTACGCACCAGTCTTTATCAGCTATTATCGCCCATTTACTTCATTGTGCTGCTCTGTCACAGAATAGTGATTGTGCTTCCCCCCCCTCCCCCCCTTTACTTATTTATGCTGTAGATGTGCAACATGTTGGGACTGGGAGACATGAATGCAGACCAGCTGGCCTCTAAGCTGGAGGAGACTTTACCGGTCATCCGCTCTGTTAGTGAGCAGTTCAAAGACCCGGTGAGTCAACTGGGAGCACGGGTTCCAAGGCGGCATGCTACTTAGTGTGTAATGCATAACTCGTGTTTCTCTGTGCTGTCCAGTTTACTAATAAAGCACAGGTAGTTCAAGCAGGGCGACTCGCAATAGAGAAAATCAAAGACGTTGCACCCTGATTGTTTCAAATGTATCTGGTTTTGACACACTTGCAGTAAAGCTTTACCAGAATCGACCGTCATATTTTAAACTCCTTCTTTCCTTCCTCAGGAGCAGACGACATTCATCTGCGTGTGCATCGCCGAGTTCCTCTCGCTGTATGAGACCGAAAGGCTGATTCAGGAGCTGGCAAAGTGCCGTATAGACACGCACAACATCGTCGTCAATCAGCTCGTCTTCCCGGATTCGGAGCGGCCCTGCAAGATGTGTGAAGCTCGCCACAAGATTCAGTCCAAGTACCTGGATCAGGTGAGCCCTGCCTGACGAGTCTCTTGTGTAAAACAATGGCCTTCCTTACTCTGGAATGCTCTCCTAGGAGCTGCATGTTCCACTAACCTTTTCGGACAATGGAATCTATTACTTCTCATGAGAACGAAGCATTCTCGAGCAGTGTCAAAAGTCTCATTGTTCTCTTCAGGTGCATGTGCAGAACACTTGTTGAGCTTCCTTAACACTTTTCTCTCATTGCGCCATTCTTATGTCACAGATGGAGGACTTGTATGAGGATTTTCACATCATCAAGTTGCCCCTGCTTCCCCATGAAGTACGTGGTGCCGATAAGGTCAACACGTTCTCCAAGCAGCTCCTGGAACCCTACACCCCCCCCAGCAAGTGACCGTCCCCTGGATCAGAACCCACCACAGGACATCAGTGCATCACTAAACCCATAAAACCAACCACAGGCAGGTTCCATCAAGGAGAGAAGCATTTTGGATGTCGCCTGTAACAAGGGTCTTTCTCTCACATACCTTTTCTGATCTTTTTACTCAGTATCTGTTTCTTGGATAAATGAAATACTAATGTTGAGGTGTCTCCCTGAGAATGTCCCCCCCCTTATTTTGAGCAAATCACTCTAAATTACATGGTGAAAGGCACCTTTTGGGTTCCACTACGAGTTATTTTAGTTTCTTGTATTTATTTGAATCCTGTTATTACAAAGATTTATGTATGAACAATACAAAGCTGGCATCACTAACAGTGGAGTTATGAGGTGAGTGTTTCATTGTGGAGGTCTTCTCTAATTTTGGAAACTTGGTGGTGGACTATACAGGCAATCCCCGAGTTACAAACGTCCGACTTGCGTACAACCTGTACTTACAACCCCCCCCACTTACTGATGGGAAGTTGTCGTCGCCCTTAAGTCACACTCAGATGAAAACTTCATAATTAAGCATATTTAGGTTTGTAATAAAATGGGCCTTACTTTGCAAAGTGCATCAAAACATTGCATGTGTGAGCCTAAGGTAGGACAGACTTCTTTTCCTGGTGTGTCTCACTGTATTTGGCTTTATTTTTCTGTTTTTACCCTCCTAGCCATGGCACTAAAGGGGAAGGTGAAACATTGAAAATTAAGGTGGGGTTGCGCACACATGCTGTACCTCCGTCGCAGAGAGCACTGGGCTAAAAAGACAGTTCTTCCCAGTTGAAATCTCACTCCATCCCTGACCACAAGAACAGATCTAGTCTGTTGGTTCTAAATAAATGATCCTGCACTTGACTCCAGCATGACAGTAATAACTTGTCTATTATACTATGGTTACATCTGTTACATTAAATGTTTTAGTATAGCAAGGTATGCTATATACTAAGACAAAGGGTTGACACAGTGAGGGAATGTAATTCGGGGACTGCCTGTACCTTCAAAATTTTTCCTATGTTTCTTTTTAAAATTGTTTACCTCTTGGAGGAGCCCGTTTTGCTGCGGTGTAATCTAGCAGTTCTCATGACACAGAACAGCACATTTGCATCCTGTTCCACCTGAGTACACTAGTTTTTCAGCTGCCAAGTGACCGCTCACTGCCACCCAACTCCTCCAATGAGCTTCTGCACGGTCCAGCTGGAGAAAAAACCTGGATCTCTTTTTCTGTCTTTCTACTGAAGTGGTTGTATGGTAGAAAACCAGACATGTTACATCAATATTAAAAAAGAACTGAAGTGTAACAGGGACCCTCTGATACCAAGATGTCCTGCTTTCTTACTTCCATAAGTCTACAGTCATTACTCCACACAATGAACATGGTCCTGAGGGGCTGGAGGTACAGCTAGGCAGCCCAACGCAGCAGGCAGTTTCTAGGAGACCTGCGGATTTACAGTGACAAGTCCTGAATTAGCGGCAGCCTTTCATCCCGTTAACAAGTGAAGCAAACAGGCGTTCCCACTGAGCAGCTATGGGGAATTACCGTGAAGAGGCAAGTAAGACTTAGAGCAAATGGCAACGTCTTTACAGGTGGTTTTACGGCAGTCAATCAAACAGTTTTCAGGAAAAAGCTGAGGTGTATAATTTCACCTGTGGACTGCAGTTCCAAACACATCCCAGGCCTTGCACACATTCGCTGCCTTAAGCCTGTCCGTCACTTGTTGTTAAGCGATCCGAGTGGCCCGGGTCCGAAGCAGGGTTAGCAGCAGGAGCCAGCACTAATGAGCACTAAAGTCCTCCCTTTTGGGTCACATCCTGGGGCGTTTGGGCACTGGACTCACATTTGCTTAAATTCGGGAATTACCTAATCTGCGTACAATGTTACAGTCCTCATTTGTAAGGCACTTGCATTCACTCGTTTTACTCCTACCATAGTAACTACTGTCCCACAACAAGTCTCTGTTCACTATTTTTATGGCACACTTCTCAATAAAAACAGGTTTTCTTGATGCGCTAGTGTACATTTCAGCATCAGTTTGGTCTTTAAAAAAATACAACTGGGATATTGCCACATCTTTATGCATAATTATTGCATTTTAATTGTAGAATTACAATAATGAACAGTGTGCAAATTCTGTAGTATATACGCTGTCACAAGACCTACATCATTTTGATGAAAACGTTCTTTAAGATACCACATCATAAAGCATACATGAAAAGCAATAAAGAGCTACGAAGGAGGCTAAAAGCCTAAAAACTCCTATTAGCTGCATTTCCTTCCCTTCAATTCAATGTGTTTAACGTGATAAATTCTGTACACTCGTACTGCCAAAAAAATGAATATTTTGCATTGAATAATAAAAATACACAGCTGAGAACTAAACAGATAAGCAGTGTAACAAAGTGGTCCCTCAACTAGTAACTAAAACTGTCTTTTCTACTAATGAACAAGGCACAAGGTCAGTGATTCAGATATGCCTCTCAAGCTCGCTCGCTCGCTCGCTCTCTCTCTCTCTCTCTCTCTCTCTCTCTCTCTCACACACACACACACACACACACTTTATAGTAAGCGCTCAGATGAATCCACACCTACCTAAAAAAACAATTCTTGCATACTGGACACAGGAATCAGAAACCAAGGAAAACGGTCAAGATTAACAAAAGTGGCTAAGAAAATACCACAACATTGCATCTAGTTATTCCAAAGTGAATGAGCTTCCAATTGCAGCAAAATCAGTGCAATTTTTTGGCTGAGATTTTGAGAAGACCGGGATACTGAATTTTAAGGTAAGAATTAAATTATCACCACAGCATTAACATGCTGCTATAAACTGTGTTTAAATAAAGAATATGACACAGCTCCTCTGCCAAGCACGGGACAGACAATTCACATTTTTAGCGAGATATACTGGGTGAAGTGCTGAGGTAAATTGGATATTTAAAACAAAGCGAAAAGAAGTACCTTTTGTTGGTCCAAAGAGATTCCAGGTCGGTATTATTCTTCAGAGAAACCCATGGCAAGTACTGTATGCGAGAGCTGTAAATTTCCAGGAAAATTTTGGAATTTATATATGTATTCACCGGTCCTCAACTTACCAGCACAACTGTGACCAGAAGCCTGTTCTTAACTCAATTTGTTCGTAAACCAAAAGTCACTTCTACTACTACGTCAAATCAATAAGCGCTTAATTCAGATGTTCCTTGATTTATTCACAGGTTAGGCTCTTAAACACCTCGGATAATACAGTAACAAAAATATTGCTCTACTTATTCTATTTTCATCAGCCTCTTTTCCTTTTTGGTTGCTGTGTTTCAGAGCCTATTACATAGGACATGAGACAAGGAACGCAGCAAATCGGACGCCAGTCCGTCATGACTTTTTTATAAACGTGAAACAACATTAAAATTAAGTACATTTCATAATCACTGAAAATAAGAAAATACGTCATCTCCACATCCTGTTACTCAAAGTATGTGCATTTTTTTCTCAGCGTCCGGCCACATGCAGTCTGACGTAAAATCAGTAAAACCACAATAAGAGACGTCCCCCGAATCACTCACTAAGTTCTATAAAGAACACGGTACCCCCTGGGTAGTTGTGGTCCCTCACAGCTCTCGAACTTCATGTTTGGCTTTCGAATCCAGCTCAGGGCGTGCAGAGTTTGCATGTTCTCAGTCCAGACATGCCGGGTAGAAGGCAATGATAAACTATTTCTATACCCCATGTTAACCAAGAAAACCAAGGCAATTCGGCTCGACTGCACTAACCCTCAGCTTCTGTAGAAGTCTCACATACTCCTATAGTGGGATAATGAACATTCTAGTAACTCTAACCTATAGTAGAAGTACAGCGATTTGAAATGACTGGAAATAAAAATTCAGTCTCCACAAACATTGCTCAATACCAGCTGTAAACTATTTACCGTGAAAAGTAGCCATTGATCACCAACATTCAGGAACACCAGACACAAGCTGTAAACACAGATTCACACACTCCCGTTCTGCTTGGTTGTGCTTGCACATCCAACTGGTTGTTGGCCCTAAAACACATGTGTTCACGCCACAATAAATATTTGGAAAAACACAAGTGAATAAAATAAAAAAAAAATTAAGCGCATACATAGTTCAGGAAGTAATAATACAATTCTATAAAATAGCTCTGAAAAAGCATAACCATAAAATTCCTTACAATAGCAATCACTGCAAATCCTTCTCTGTGAGAAATTAACTCGCAATGAATGTCACGATAGAAAAGGAACAGTCCTAAGGCTGTGAACATACCGGGTTTTACACTCGGAATCACGAATGAGATATTTTGGTGCCGTTTGGTATGCAGTCAGAGGTCAGTAGTCCACAACCCTACACACTCCTCACCAGAGTCAATCACCACTACTGAAGTAATATTTCATCCTCAGCAATTCCAGCGTCTGAAGAAGCAGCAGCAACACACCTAAAAACCCTAAAATCATCTTTTATAAACGCGTGCTTACACCTCTAAAGGGTTTAGGGTTTGGAAGCTGTTTGATATACTGTACGGTGTCTTAGTGCAGCGAACCCACAGGCACTGAAGCTCTCTGACCCCCAACCTCTTGGACCCTTGGCCCCGTTGCCCAAGTGACCGCCTCACTCTCAGCCCCCGTGACCCTCGGCCCAGTCATGACGGTCACTTACACGGCGCGGGTGGCGAACGCGCGCTTCTGCGGCTTCTCCAAGCTGCTGCTTGCCTGGAGGGGCAGCATCTACAAGCTGTTGTACAAGGAGGTCCTCGCCTTTTTCGCCATGTATTCCGCCATCAGCATCACATACAGGTGAGCCGCCCATCGGGACATCCAACTTTCTCGTAAAAATGCTCTTCCAGATATAACGACCACCGAACCGGTGCTAGTAATACATACATAACGCAAAAAAACATCTTGCATGTTGACAACACATATCAAACTTTCACTAATGACGTTTTCATCCTAAAAGCTCTTCTGTTCATTATATACCTCATGTACGTGGGGAAAAAAGTTCACGCACGAGCTTACTTAAAATGACACCGTATTTACACGATTACCGCTTTCGCTCTTCACCTCTACACAGATTCTTCCTCCTGGACCACCAGAAGAGATACTTTGAGAAACTGGCCATCTACTGCAACAACTACGCGAGTCTTATCCCCATGTCCTTTGTGCTGGGTGGGCCACCGAGAACCCGTTCTGTGCTCTTCTGTGCGCGCTCCCCTGCTAGGCCGGGGCACGCCATGCGAAAGGAGCACAAGGCTCCCTTTAGACGGAGTTCCCTAAATACACCTGAGTGACCCCAACAACCTGTGTCCTCGTGCGTCAGGTTTCTACGTGACCCTGGTGGTGAACCGCTGGTGGAATCAGTACACGAGCATCCCGCTGCCGGACCGACTCATGTGCGCGCTGTCGGGAGGGCTGCAGGGCGCCGACGAACGGGGCCGCCTGCTGCGGCGCACCATGATGCGCTACGCCAGTCTCTCGTCACTGCTCATCCTGCGCTCAGTGAGCACCGCCGTCTACAAGCGCTTCCCCACCATGGACCACGTCGTCGAAGCCGGTAACTTGCCTACCTCACGTAGCTCACTGCGACACGCCGCTGACGCCTCAGCGCCCTACAAGGCATCTCGTAGAGGGAACGTGAGGAAAATTGCAAACGATTATTAATGAGTTTATTGCAGAGTTGATATTCAGGGTGACCGTGGACGTCTTGGGCATGGATGAGATCTGAATGACTGCGGCTGTCCATCTGCTGTTGGAGCAGGGAGGGGGAAAAAAAGCAAAAGAAAGATATAAGATTCCCGTCCAACTTTCATTAACTAAATATACCGATTTCTCCTTTCACAGTGAATTTGTTCACTGATAGCGTCAAGTAACGGTAAACTTTTACATTGAGTCAGATTCACCATCTCTGGAGCTACAGTAGGATAAGGCGACTGCTACGTTTACCAGGGATATACGAGTCAGGTCTAGAACGTCTGTGCAAAAATCATTTACAACACACAAATACATTAACGATGGCGAGTTAATAGCACTTTAGGAAAAGCTCCCTTCTGAAAAGATAACGTTGATTTAATTGCTGAAAGCCCAACTATTAAACTCAATTATCCCAACTTTTAGCAGGTAATCTATGTATAACAACCAGGAAAAGTCAGGTTTGACTAGGTGAGTTCCTCACCTTTCCTATCTTGGGTACTTCTGGGACTCTTCTCCATGACGGCAGGTCCGCCACAGGTTAGCGGAGCACCGAGAGCGGTGTGTCCACCCCTTAACGTGGGCAAGCAATGGAGGGGAAGAGGAACTTCGGCAAGGACTGGGAATCTAGCGTCTACAATTTAGCGTCGCTGGTGTTTTCCTGAAACATAATACACGGTGTACACTTTCACAGTGTATTTACAGCCTGATTGTTAACACTCGCACGTCTACAGCTGCTTGTCCCAAACGGAGTCACGGTGAACTGGAGCCTAACCCGGCAACATAGGGTGAAGGGCTGGAGGGGGAGGGGACACACCCAGGACGAGACACCAGTACATTGCAAGGCGCCCCAAGCAGGACTTGGAAAAAAAATCATACTAGACTTGAATGCACACATTATATAATTAATTACCTCATCATACATAGTCTCTTCACCTTACCAACTTGGGGCAGAAAGTCTATAGCAGTTTGATTTTTTTTCCCCCCCATAAATCTCAAGTAACTAAGTCTTTACCACTCAGTCATAGTCAATAAAGGCCTAATAGACATCTTTCAAGTTATCGAAGTTATATGATAATACAGCCTTACAAAGGGGTTTTTCAGGAACGAATTACCTTCGGGGGGGGGTCTGGCATTTGTTTCGCAATTCAGAAGATGTTGAGAAACAGGACTAAAAGTACACATCTGTGTGAAGCGTGCTCTCTGACCTTGTCCATCACACGCAGGGTTCATGACCAGGGAGGAACGGAAGAAGTTTGAGGGTCTCCAGTCACCTTACAACAAATACTGGATTCCGTGCGTGTGGTTCACGAACCTGGCGGCCATGGCGCGCCTCGAGGGTCGGATCAAGGACGACAGCACTCTCAAATTGCTGCTCGAGGTACGAGCGCCGGGAGGAGACGGCCTGAAGAACACCATACTGCTGGGACTACAAGCGAAAAGCCAACGTGCCGCTGAACACGGCACACCATAGGTGCTCTTTAGTATCAGTTTAGGCTCTTGTAGCAGCAGGACTTCGGTTCTTTGCCAGGTCACATTCTGTCCATCTCTGCAGGAGCTCAACACTTTCAGGGGGAACTGCAGCTTGCTGTTCCATTACGACATGATCAGCGTGCCTCTGGTCTACACCCAGGTTGGTACCGCGCTCACCTTGACTGCTGTGTATGAGACCAGGTGGAGGTGTGACGATCTTGTGCTTCGATCCTGGAAGACGAGAGCCTTTTGTGTGTGTGTGTGTAAGAGATACTCCAACTCCCGAACAAAGAGCTGGAGATCCAGTGGAGTTGAAATTGTAATCCTACACGGGACACCAAGTTCCCTTTCCAGTGCAAAATGACATGGCTTCAGTTACAAAATACCTTCGTAGAACTTCAGACTGATAATTCTGATAAAGACTTGTTTCATGCCGAAAACGATAAATAAAACCTAATGTGGGTGAACATGGACTCATAGCGTGTTTGGCGAACACTCACTCATCTCTTGGTCCACCATTCTCCAGGTCGTGACCCTCGCGGTGTACGGGTTTTTCCTAGCGTGTCTCATCGGCCGACAATTTCTGGACCCCGCTCAAGGGTACCCAGGTCACGATCTTGACCTCTATGTTCCCATTTTCACCCTGCTGCAGTTCTTTTTCTATGCTGGGTGGCTGAAGGTAGGAGCCACTTCCTCTTTAACTTAGAATGCGACCCACACAAGTCAAACGTCGCTTCCCTGTCAAAAAATACGGCTCCCGCTGTCTTCTAGGTAGCGGAACAGCTCATTAACCCCTTTGGTGAGGACGACGATGACTTTGAGACCAACTGGTTGATCGATCGAAACTTTCAGGTGCCTGTGCATTTCTTAAGTAGTTGGCATCATCACTGAAATTATGAAGAGTACAAGTAAACCAACAGCTTTATGCTCAGTATTCATGTGTTGTCCTCCAATTTCTGGAAGCAAACAGTCAAAATGATGCCTGTCCTCAGGTGTCCATGATGGCTGTGGATGAGATGTACGGAGATCTGCCCATTCTGGAACGTGATCGCTATTGGAATGATTCGAACCCACGCCCACCCTACACTGCTGCCACGCTCTTCGTCCTCCGCAAGCCCTCTTTCCAGGGCTCCACCTTTGACATGGCGTAAGTTTCTATGAACCTCAGCCAACTCATTTATCTTAGCCACTCAGCTCTAGGGATCAAGTCCAACCCTTTACTAGCAAGAAAAACCTGCATACAAATAAGTTTTTCAGTTCTGTTAAGTGACTAAAAAATATGAGTCTATATGGAAGACAGGCTGACACTTGGAGTATGTTCACACTAACACCCCATCGCCGTTCAGGATCCCCAAAGAGGAAATGCACTTCCAACCACTGGAAGACATTGCAGAAAATCTTGAGGAATCTCAGAGCAGAAACCCCAACCTGGCCCTGCTGAACCACCTGCTGAGCGCCACACCCTCTCCTTCTGGCTTCATGGGCGGCGCCCTCCGTCGTGCCTCTATGCAACTGCAGAGGCTGACTCGCTCCCCTAGTCCAAACCTCTCCCTCTCCACCACTGAGGAGGAAGGCAGTGATCCCGGCATCACTCTGCACTCCAGCCTGGGTCAGGACACACAAAGTACCGTCTGTAGCTGTGGGGGAGCTGCCGAGGAACGTAGGGCAACAGGGGTCGACGAGGGCCAAGTCAAGGGAGAACAGAGCAAACGGGAGGATGAGGAAAACTGGCAAAAGATGGAAAAAGGGAGTCAGACAAAGACCGCAACATCTGAAAAAAGCTCTGCTAATACAGCACCACCTCTGGTCCTGCTCTCTCCACCTCCCACATACATGCCAGAGGCATCCCCTGGATCCCTGGGGCACTTGGTCACACAGCAGGTCTTAAACCTGCCCAGGGGCATCACCTCCAGCCCCATCACACTCAGGATTGAGGAGAGCAGCATAACTCCCCCAGTGAGTGCAGGCTGCTCCATTCAGGACTTCTTCACTTTTCAACCTATTCCTGAGCAGAACAAGGTCCAGTGCAGACTTTCTAAAGAGACCAAGGAGAACAGATCAGGGCAGCCACTTCTTACAGTTCCAGGTATCGCTGGCCCACGTTCCCAGGAAAAGGTGGCATCTCCCCAAATGCATGACTAGTCTTCAGCCAACCATAGCGATTATGCAGTGTTAATCTGAGAACCTGCAATAAAGGTTTCTGGATACATTTCCAAGCTCCCACCCTCAAGTGTGGAATTATTTGAAAGCACACAATGTCCTCTATAAGACAGACACATTAAGGCTTAGCATAACAGCATATACAGTTTGGGAGACATACTGATGTCCTATGGAAGTTTGTTTCGTGTCCAAACAAGTGTTCAAGGGCTAAATAAGTTCTTGTTATGGCTAATATTCATTTGACTGACGAGCTGATGGAGCTCAGGTTAATTCAGCCCTGAGAAGGAGACGGTCAATAGCTGAAAAACACTGGAGGAGAACACACCCATTTGAAATCTGCCACCAGCCTGAGAAACAGGCACCACTGAAGAGTCGAAATATGGAAGATACAGTGGAACAAATCCAGTCAGTGAAAACCTTCCCCAACTTAGGATAAGATCACAAGTCCACAAATAGTAGAAAGATGTCTTCATCAATAGCCAGTCATATTTTTTAATTCAGGAGTCTTGAACCATTCCTGTGATGCAAGACCTAGGATAAGGTTCAAGCTATATTCTGAGTGTCTGCAAATCACTATTTCTGATGTATTCTTCTAAGTACTATTTTTGTAAATATGCACTGTACCAAATCTTTCTAAAATAAAACCAGTTTTAAACACCTTCAGTTTAATAAAGCAAAGTTGTACACACAAGAGAAGGACAAATGTAATGCACTGTCGTACCTAAAGTGTTTTATTTGTAGTGCAAAAGACTAAAGAAAAACAGTTTGTTGAGCTACATTCCCAAAAAGGAAATTTAAAAAGAAAATCAAAACTGGTACACTGTGCCCTTGCTGCATGAAAGTAGCCCACACCAGAGGACAGTCAGTGTGAGGGCGGCAGCCACCAGTTAGCGAGCACATGTTCTTTCTCCCAAAGATGTCTGTCTGAACAGCTTCGGTATGGTAAACACAACATGCTCATCCTTCAGAGCCACGCTGTGTTAGCAGGGTGTACACAAAACAGCCTTGTAAACAAAACAAAAAAAAAAAAAAAACCCAAACATTTCAGTCATCTTGACCAAAAACCAGGTTCCCCACAAATGGACTTCTGAACCAGGGTAGCTTAAACATTCAAGTATTCAACAAGAAGATTAAAACTGATTTTACAAGTTCACTTAAAACCCACTGACATATTAGTGTGAAATAAGGTCGTTCCACTCTTTCTCAATTGCTGTGGGCTGCAAAGAAAAAGAACAGTTTAACTGATGTTCTGGATAGTGGAACAAGACCAGGACGGCCCTTGGACAAATACATTAAATACAGTACTTGAAATTAAAGTGAAATCAAAAATACTTCCAGTGTATCTGCACGAATAATTAAAGTGGTCTCACATGCCTATGCTAGTGAAACAAGCAGCACTGTTTCAGTCCAGTTCAAGAACAAAACACCCAAGGGCTTAGATGGAGTGTCTACTCAATAAAATTGTTTCATTAATGAAAGACAAATGTTAAACTGACGAAGGGGGGGACAACACCAACACAAAAATGCAAAATAAAGGACAACCAAGAAGACTTGCTGTCAAAGTAGAATATTCCAGTTCATGTATCCAAACCCTCAAACTGATGCATCTGCCTGCAAGACTGAATTCAGATTTTTGCAAGAGACTGAAGAAAGTGCATTTCATAAGGCTAATTATAATTCAAGAATGCCTCATCATGATAAACAGTTAATGTTTAGTGTCAACTAACAATTACATTCAGAGGCACTGAAGGAAAAGAATAAAAATTTAAAAGAGAGGCAATATCAATTACTTATGTAGCTATAAGAGTTATTGTTCTTCAGTTCTAAACCTTAAAAATAAATAAAATTGGAGAAAAATGCAGCATTAAACCCAGAACAGACAGAAGGCTGCAAGTGCTGTAACGGGCTGGACTCCAGCTCTTGTGTGAACCAGGAAGCAGATATAATGTACATCTGACCCTGGCAGTGCCACTGCTCATGTGTGGGGATGTGCCTTTACCACGTTCCTGTGTACTGAAGCGATAACAAGGGGAAAACCATACACCCACTCTTCAACTTCTGAAACATCAGCAGGAATTTTCCACGATCCTCAACAGATTGTAATACACACGCTATGTCAGGTAAAAACTCACTCCTTCGTGACAGGATAATTAAAAAGTGTAATGACTTATAAAATGATGCTAGAAACTGAGCAAAGGCAACACTCCCCTTCAATGCCTCCTTACGTGGGAAGTCAGATGTATCTGCTGCCCGCAGTACAGATGGACTGTGAGCAGCACTGTTAAAAAATCATAGCACTCCCACCTGCAGCATGGGCCAGCATTGGCCAGTAGGGGGCATCGGCAGTACATCTCCAAAAAGCTTTCAAAAAATAGACAACACAGACGTTAAGGACGACAAGGTGGGAAGTAAAAAGTCCACGAACTAAAATCTATGCATTCATTGTAGTGTTCTCATGTGTCTCTCTAGTACCCCTGTCTACAAACCCCTCATCTCCACTCATGCTCTTTAGAATGCGTGCCTTTCATCTGAGCTGTAACCTATGCGAGGTGCCACGCCTAGCATTGGTGGCCAGCCTCTGTTGGGCCAGGAAGGACTGCGCCTGGCCAGGAGGCCCTGACCTGTCACTCGCCATCTTCTGATTTAGAGCCAGTCCAACCTGGGGAACAACAAGATACATGAAGAACAACAATAACGAAAGGATAAATGCTTAGTGAACGGATAATGATGATGCACAAATGCTAGATGAATAGAGCCATCTTGAACAAAAAAGGCCACAGGGGCCAATGTGCAGGTGCCTGGGTGCTGCAGGAGGACCAGCTCACCATGTTGTACCAGGCACTGAGGATTAGCTTCTCCTCCTGTTCATGTCTGGATTTGGACTTCTCAAAATCTTGCTACAGAGAAAGGCAAGAAAAGGCACTGAGCACCACCACCTTAGTTTTGGGCTGTATGATGAGCTCACTAGGAGAGTGTGTCAATGAGAAAGAGAAATGGGTCCCACACCTCTAGGTACTGGATCCTCCTCTCTTTCTCAGTCAGCTGGTTCCTGAGCGTCATCACATCTGGAGATATGGAGGGTGTCTTCCTGGGTTCCATTGTCTTAATTACCTACCAACCAGTGAAAAAATTCCACTCTTCAAATGAATTTAACTCACATTTACTGTATAAATGATGTAAACTATGAATTCATGTATTTAAGCCCATCAATTTTCAGTGGTAAATTATGTCATTGTGGAAGTTTTGAAAAACAGGCTGAAACACGGAAGTGCTACCCAGATCTCTCCAGTTCATGTACAGTTTAAATGTTCATGCACCATAACTTCATAAGCATCCCCAGATAAAGCCTTTATTCAGCCACTATTCCGGCATTGTATTTGCTTGTTTGTGTATCTTATAATATTAAAAAAAATAAATAAATTAAAAAAAATTGGTAGAAGGGTATCAAGATTTGTCTATCCTGTGTTTTATGCACCTACTTCAATGATGAACCTCAGTGCAGCAAGTGGTAGGTAACAAACTAGGTTGAGACTTACATGTTTGCAGCTATGTCTCTTTCTCTTAATGTAATGCATAAATTGTACTTTTGCTGAGATGTACGTCGCTTTGGACAAAAGCGTCTGCTAAATGAATAAATGTAACAAGCACTGACCATCCGTGCCTTCTCCACATACTGCTGGTAGCGCTCCTCCATCTGCTTCATGTCCTCGTCCTTCTTTCTCAGGATCTCCTGCAGCTCACTGATTTTCTTTGCCACTGACACACAAAGACATAAAGACAGGAACACGGTGGGAAGGACACATACACGTAACAGCTACTCGCCCAATAAGTGGCAAGAAACAACTGCCTGGAGCAAAATTCTCCCCACTGTTGCTGTCCATGCCAGGCTCCAAGTCATTGATGACCTCCTTCTTCTTCTGTAGGTCTGAGTGTGCTTCGTGCAACTTCTCCCTGGCAGCACGACAGTGGACAGCAAGTGTTTCAAGAGGACTGCTGTGTGACATCAGGCAGTGAGGGCAGTTGGATCTGTTTACTTTGTACTGCAGTGTTGACCAAGTACTCACAGGTGCTCCTCTAGCTTCCTCTTCAGGAGGGAGGACTGCAGAGACCGTGTAGGAGAGACAGATAGAACAGTTAATGCATGAAACAAGAACTTAGCAATGTTAGCATAGCATTGTGATACATACTGATCAAGAGGAAGAAAAAAGGCATAAAAACTGCAGCTGTGTTGGGGTAGTACTTACGATGGCCTGTGAGGTACACAGCAATTGATTGGCAGAGGCGAGGGACAGACGGAGACATCAGGCATTAGTGCCAATTTCCACAGCAAACAGGTTAAGATTTCCACCCCAGACAGGGAAGACAAACCACCAACAGATCAGATAAGATGACAACACTCCACTCCCAGAGGGCCAAGGGACACTATACATTTTAGAAATGCATTTTTCGCATTTTAGAATTATATTTGCCGTAATCTTCAGGTTTCCGATGGGCCTCTAAGTCTGGAGAGACTTATAATAAAATAAAAATAAAAAAAAAAGGGGGGGGGGGGAGATCCCCGCAGATCTTAAAAGTGCACATATCCTGGTCTGGATTTCTGAACAAATTTTTTCATTACAGATGTAAACAGCAATCAGGCCACAGGGACTACAGGCTGATGGACAGCTTGGGGGAAAGGTCCTCACACTCACATCCTCAGTTTTGCTGCCCTGCTCCTGCAATGCCTTCTGCAACTCCTCCACCTGGCAGCGCAGCTCCAAGATCTGCTGCTGGTCCAGCCTATTGGGAGAAAGGCCCAGGAATGAGGGTGGAGGTAACAAAAGCCAGGGGGGTGCTCCAGGATGTCTTGTCAGTCACGCACACAACAACTGTCGTTTGGCATCCCACAGGCAAGTGCGCAAGATCTGATTATCATCAATAGTTTTTTTTTTTTTTTTTTTTATAAAAAAAGGGTGGGGGGGAGATTAATCACGTACTCCACTCCCACATGTGCGCATGCACATGCACACACAAAACATTTACGCACTCTCAGTATCATCTGGCACAGCACTACGCTGTCCAGCCCACGCAATGAACACTCACATTGCCTCTCAAGGATACAAACGTTCACCTACTGGCACATGTCAAACCAACCTACACCCACTCACACACCTACATGGTTCACAAACACACTCTGGGGTCACCCGCTCCTCTATGCCAGCAAACAACTGACAATACTGACATGTTTTATGACACACAGGTGTGCACAGGTGCTTGCAGGCACACCTGTTCTGAGTCTCTAGAGCATTCTGGCTACGCTGTGACTGTTCCAGCTGGCTCTGCACCTTGGCCAACTGCTGCACGTAGCTCTCCTCCTGTGCGCACAGCATCCTGTTTTCGTTCTGGAGTCGCACCACTGTTTCCCTGCAGAGACAGCATGAAATGGACATAAAAAGAAAAAAACAAGTTGAAGTTATCAGCCTTTATGTAGCTAAACCCTCTGTCCAAGGTGACTTAGAGGTACTAATGATTTACCCATTTATACAGCAAGGGATTCTTACTGTATAAATTCAGGGTAAGTAATTGGTCAAAGGCTCTACGGTAGGAGTGGGGCTTCAAACCAACAACCTTCAGATTACAACATGAAAAGCCATAATCATCACTATGTAACTTGCAGCGTTGCTCAAGAACAACTGTTGCAGGTGAACTGGGCCAGCATTGAAATGTTCTTGTCTAGAGCCCCATCCAACACTGCAGTCGCTTAGCAGCTCTAAGTAGACAAACTGCTCAAGCACAGCGGACAGGAAATCTCTGTAGAAAAGTGCTTGCTGATTAGAAGAAGTCCTTGAATGTGTCAAGCAATGGACATCATGTAGGGATGAAATACTTCAAGGACTCACTTGAACTCTGTGGGCATGATTTCAGAGGCCAAGTTGCCAATGGCAGCGGAGCCTGCAGAGGGAAGAAAAGAACAGCTGTACTTCTGAAACCCTTTAGAGCAGCGAGAAAAACAAGCATGAGTTGTATTCTTCTTAGCTGACCTGCTTGACTAAGGAACCTCTGCTGCACCTGTGCACACCGGAGTTCCTCATTGGTCTCCCGCAGAGTATCCCTCTCTGAGATCAGGCGCTGAAGACACGCAGCAAAGTACTCTGACACACTAGCATGCGTAAGATTTCCCCAAGACCATGTCCTCCTACTTGTTACATGTGGTTTTAGACTTGGCACCCAACAACTCACCTCCTTCTCCTTCTGAAGGGCTTCGTATTTGTCAAGCAGGTTCCTGTACTCAAACTGCCACTTTTCTGCCTTCACTGCCTCGCTTGAGTGTTTGGTGCTAAGATCGTGGACCTTCAATGGACAGTTCATAGGAAGGAAAAGTGTTCAAAACACATTACCAGGAAGCACATGTTGATGCCACTGTGTGGGGCCATATGCTGCAGCTCATACCTGAACCGTATGAAATAACTGACACTTTGTGACAATTTCATTGGAAAGCACGGAATATTATTATTATTATTATTATTATTTTTAGAGAGCGCTCTTCTCACATAGTGACACAGAGCGCTTTAACACAGGCATACAGCAAGAAAAATTGACACAAACAAAGAAGACAGTCAACTAATGGCTACCATAATGAAGAACTTCTTATAGAGCTAAATACACTGAGCGGACAGACGTGCAGACAGTAAGGGTATCTTAATTCAACACACCACTTTGCCCTCATCATTACATCCCAGCCCCGTCTGGCACTCGCCCTGTGCTCTGATAATTTGCCTACTTGTCTCTTGTACGTGTCCAGCTGAGTCCGCACGGCATTGGCACGTCGCAGCTCCTCCTCCAGCTCGCAGGTGCGCTGCATGTACACATTGTTGCGCTCTTCCAGCAGACGTACTTGCCGCCGCAGGTCGCCTAGGTCCTCCAGCTTGCGCTTGTAGGTCTCTACCAGTGCCTCTAAGCCTCCCACACGCTCTGATGAGTGCCTGGAGGATGGGTAAGAGGTGGGCAGCAGTGAGTGGCAAGGCAGTTCCGTGGAGGGTGAGAATTGTGAAATCTAAGTCTAATCAGCTTTAACCTATACGATAAAGCAACATTTAACCAGCATGAGTTTGACCTCTCTTTCCTGTAATCCTTGATAAAGCAGCTTTGCCATGAAGCACCCTGTACCCATCCCCCAGCCTTGCCTCAGGATGTCCATCTCATCTTTGAGGGCCTGGGCCTCTTCAGCCAAGCTCGTGAGATCCTCGTTGCGGTGCTGTAGTTCAGACACTTGGCGCTCTAGCTGCTCTACGTGCACCCGCAGGTCATCCCTGATGTTCTCCAGCCTGTTGGATGAAGACAGGAAGCAGCAGTGGATATACCAGTACCATACTGTAGAAACAATGGTGCTTTTGGTGGAAATACTTGGAATTTGGAAACAGGCCACTGACTTCATTTTCAAACTAGATTTTTAGACTGCACCTCTCTTTTGAATAATCTATTCTGTATGTACGTTTGAGAAAAATTCTCTGTAATGGCAAGAAATTCAGGATTCCCCACTTGTAGCTGCTACTGTTTGGGATGGTGTGAAAGTCACATTGCATGGACTGCCATTTCATTTCTCAAGCTTCCTACTGGAGAAAATTATAAGCAGAGATGTGGTATGATGAGAGTAAGCTGGGAAGCTTTTTTCCTCTGCTTTGGTGGTGGTTTACCTGTTGATGTGTGAACTACCATGCAAGCATGCAAACACTCACACATATCGAGATGTAAACCACCTGGGCGGCACAGCGAGTAGTGCTGCTGTCTCACAGTGCCTGGGTGGTGCGAGAGAACATGGGTTCGATCCCCGCTCAGTCTGTGTGGAGTTTGCATGTTCCCCCTGTGTCTGTGTGGGTTTCCTCCCACAGTCCAAAGACATGCTGTTCAGGTTCCCCCATAGTGTGTGAATGACACAGAGTGTGTGTTTTTCACTGATGTGTGGATGAGTGACCCATTGTAAGTAGCATATCTAGCAGTGTAAGTCACCTTGGTGAATAAGGTGTGTGGGCTAGTAAAACTACATAGTATCCATTGTACGTCACTTTTGAGAAAAGTGTCTGCTAAGTGAATAAATGTAAATGTACTACTAAAAACAAATACAGCTTCACTGTCTCCATAGCATCATGCCTACAACTGACCTGCAAGGTAAGAATTTGTCCTAGGAGAAGAGAGAAGCTGCCACATCAGAGATAAGAAGCCCCTGCCCACACCTGAAGTTCTCCTCCTGAAGCTGTTCCATCTGGCTCTGCAGCAGCAGCAGCTTCTTGCTCGTGATGGCAGAGGTAACGTCCGGCGGCTCGCAAACGCTCAGCCTCTCCTTCAGGGAGCGAGTCTCGGTAAGCAGTGCTGTCTTCTCCTCCATGACCACTGACAGCTGAAGATGGAGAGTAACAGAACACAGAAAGTAGGTAAGTTAAGACTGTCAAAGACACAAGCAGGGCAAGGAGATTAAACAAAAGCACACAACAAAAGATGACACATGCAGCCAGGTACCGCATTGCTCTTGGTGCTATTTGCTCCAAAATAGAAATCTTGCAAGCACAGCGCCTTCCAGGAGTTGCAATTTAAGTCAGTGTGTTCAGTTAGTCACAGCTGACATTTACTCCCTCAGTACTGCCATTGTAAAGAGCATGAGCCAGATTGTCTTTCAGGCAGTATAATGCCAGCACAGCTAACAGCTGAGGAAATACTAACAATCCAAGCAATGTTTAAAACATTCTGGGCAGAATTCCGGGACCGACTGGACAGTGTCACTCAAGGTCAGTTTGAAAGAAAGCCCACCCTGTTCAAAGTCATTCCCACAGACTCCTTGAGCCATATGCTTCAGACTATTAAATGTAAAGACAGATACTGTGAATGTGCTGTAGCATAATGGTTTTATTATGTCAAAAAAATGGAAATCAGGCATCTATCCCTGTGAACTAAAAGACCAAAATACAAACAAGATCAGAATGGACATGTCTGCTTGCATGTTGAATAACTGTACAACGATGAACGGCACGCCTCCATCGATTCACATTTCTACACATACAAAGATAAACATTAATCAGTATAATAGGTTGCCATTTCTAACACTGTTGAAAATCCAAATCAATTTTACAGTAGAGATCTGAATGCAAGTAGTTAAGTTAAGGCAATTAGGCTTATACTTTAACCAAGAACAATAACCATCACCTCTAAAATGCTGGTTGTTATGTTACAGGGTCCCATGAAAGACTACACAGAGTACATACCATAACCTGTGATCGCACATTCTTCACACACACTACTCGCCCATACTTCTAATTCAATGGACCCTCACCTGATTCTCTAGGTCCCTGCAGCGCTTGGTCAAGTCTTCTTTCTCCTCCATCTCTTCACTGAGAAAGTAGTATTTTCTTGACTGGACATGAAAATGTAGGGACATTCATTGTGTGTGAGAGTGTGAGCGACAGACACAGAAACCAGAAGAAAATGGAGAGGACAGGGAGTTGTGAATGAGAGCGAGACACCACGGAAACAAACGCGTATGGCACAAGAACAAAAAAAAAAAAAAAAGACATCTTTATGATAAAGACATGGCTATCTATTAAAACCACCTGAAAACTTGTTACCAAATACTTCTGTATTCAGTTCCATATTCAACAAGAGATCAGACTCTCACAGGACAGTGAAGGTGAAACGCACCTGGTAGTCAAAGTCTCCATAAGTCTCCGGGGTTCCTGGTTCCACGGTCTCTTTTGCCAGGAGCTGCAACACACCCAAAAAAGCTCATGGAGCTATCAGCTTAAATAACAGCTACAAACCTGCTTCACTCATTTGAATTCTGATACTGTATTACAAGAAAGTTCACAATTATTTCTTTGCCATTTACACTGCGCCAAGTTCCTTCTTGATTCTTTTAAGAAGAAAGATGATATGGATATGTACTCAGAATAAATGGACGGCAAACAATGCCTATGGCACAAAGCAAAATGTACAGTATCTTCGAACTATGCAAAACTGCCATTCCATTTGCTTGCTGCGGAGATAAGACGAGCGTTTTCACCTCCTGAATAGACGTCATGACCACGTGCTGAACAGACTCCTCCAGGGTCATTATCTGCTCAATGTGCTCTGTGAGGAAACAGCCGCAATATAAACTTACGCTCACACGGCAAGGCCCCGTCTCCCTGCACCCACGTTAAACACAGTCACTGCTAAACTACAAGTCCACATCCCTAGTTCTGCTCCCAAAGACCCTCCGGCTCCAGTCAGCCTGGTTTTGTTTTGGGATGAACAAAGCAGAGGTTGGCTTTCAGTTTACAGAACATTCACTTCACACACAAGTCATTTTCTGCTGATCATTGCAAAGTCAATAATGAACTGTGAAGCCAGGGCTTTGTGGGTAAAAGCCACAGAACAAGTCATGTAACAAAGTTTTAAATCATTAAACAATGTAGTTTCCCCCCCCCACTGTTTATTTTGTTTTACATTTCTTACAAAAAGGGTTTATGTTAGGATGTCCAAATATTGTGCCAAGAAATGAGTATCATCATATTTTTTTTTTTTTTCCCATTTATTGTGTGAATGCCCACTTAAAATTCATTTTTGACCTTAGGACCTCCTAGAATCCTTCAGTGAACAATTGTGGGGGCAGTACTGCCCACATTAAAAACTGTAGTCTAAACAGCTTCTCTTGGTTACAATTTGACAGAGAAAACAAATACTGTGTTCTGAATATATCACAGATGACACAAGGGCATAGAACACAGTGCTGCAGCCTCACAACTCCTGGGCTGTGTAATTGCACATGGGTTGAAAACCAGTTCAGTGTGTGGAAATTGCATTTTCTCCCTTTTCTCATGAGGGTCTCTGCTCAGAGACCAAAGGCATTTGTTGTTCCCATTCACTGCCAAACTGATTGTACTTATTCCCTCCCAACTACCACAAACGTACCTTCCTGTATTGTAGCTTGCTTCTCGGGCATCTCCGCTTTGACAAATGACAATCACAACTCAATAAGAATTTCTGAGACCAAGATCCTCCATGTCCCAGCAGACCCATCTACAAGTCTTTGCTTCTCCCAGCGTAGTGAAGCCATAACCCATCCTGCAGGTACTTTCTGTATAACATCTGCAGGATCTGCCCACATCTCACAACACAATCTACACAGCTCCTGGCTCACGCCACGGTGACATCTCGCCTAGACCACTGCCAACTCCCTCCTGTCTGGTAATTCGGCCGGGTATCTACCCCCAAGCCTCTCCAGCTGATCCACAATACATATCTTCCCTCCTCATCCCTCTCCATCGGCTTCTTGTGGTTACCTGTATTAAGTTCAAGACTAGTTATATCCTACAAGATGTTTAAAGGATCTGCACCCCGAAATCTACAGGACCTGATAACTGAACAAACTCCAGTGAGAGTGTTACACTCCTCTACCCCTGGCTGCCTGCATATAAAACTGAAAATCTTCAGGTTTTAAGCTTTACCTCTAAATGTGGTAGAATGAGCTCCCTCTCTTGCAGAGAACTGCCAAATCCCTCCAGCATTCAAAAGGTGTTACAGAACACATCCTTTTAGACCCTCTTCTTTCCTGATCTCCTAACATCTGCAAAAAATGTATTGCACCATGTCACTATCGCCTCCGTATTTCCCATCATACTCAATTTTATAGGCAGCTGCTTGTGTAACATGCCCCAGCAAAAACGTAGTCAAATACACTGCTTTGACAATCGTGTCTCTATGTAAAGCTCTTTCTTTGTTGTGGAATGATTTTTGTGTACAAGTCGTATGTTGCTCTGGGGCAAAGAGTCTACTAAACTAACAAAAGCCAAATGTTGCAGATGAATTTGTGACTCTAAAATGCCCTTTGTATGTGTAAGTAAATGTGTGTGTGTGATTGCTCTGTGAAAGATTGCTGTTCCGCACAAGGTGGGCCCTGCTTTGTGCCCTGCGCTTCCAGAATAGGCTCCAGACCACCACGACCTTGCAATGGATATGTGGTTTTGATAATGGATGAATGAATATAATGCAGACAACTACTTGCTGTCTTCTTGTTCAGACTATGACAGCTATGCCAATGAAACTCTCGATCATCACTGAAATTACATTCAAACAAATGGTAAAGGTAATGTTTCCAGTGGAGGGGAAAAAAACCCCAGGTGGTCAATCAAATTTTCTTGGGACATGTCTACTGGGGGGGGGGGGAGTTTCCCCCTTTCATTGTATCCCCAAATTTAAAAAAAGGACACACGCTTATAGAAAGAAAAGGTGCAGTCCAAACACCGAATAAAGGACAGTATGTGGTATGCATTTCATAGCAAGTCAGACAAGTGATACATAAGACTTCTAATCACAGTCCACCAGCATCCCAGCTTACCATGCTTCCTCTCACAACTGACTGCACAGCCCAAAACCAGCTGTACCAGCTTGACCAGTTCCGTCAAATCTTCCATCTCCCCAATCAGAGTGACATCTGGCAGGTGCTCATCTGACACCGGATGAGCCAACACCTACATAGGGGAGTCAAGTAATAAGCAAATAACAATGCGAGAAACCAAAGAAAGTCTAGCGCATTCATTTTTCATTTGCATTATATACACACACACATATATATATATATATATATATATATATATATATATATATATATATATATATACACATACACATACACACACACACACACACACACACACAGTACTTTATTAAGTGCATCATACTAATACTGGGTAGGGCCTCCCTTTGCTCTCAAAGCAGCCTCAATTCTTCATGGAATGGATTCCAAAAGATGTTGGAAACATTCCTTCGGTCTGGTCCACATTGACATGATTAGATTACACAATTTCTGCAGATTTGTCAGCTGCACATTCATGCTGCGAATCTCCTGTTCTACCACATCCCAAAGGTGTTCTATTGGATTTAGATCTGGTGACTGGAAAAAACACTGAACTCATTGTCATGTTCATGAAACCAGTTTGAGATGACTTTTGCTTTGTGACATGGTGCATTATCATGCTGGAAGTAGCCATTAAAAGATGGGTAAATTGTGGCCATAAAGGGATGCACATGGTCAGCAACAATAAGATAGGCTGTGGCATTCCAGCGATGAATGATTGGTATTAACAGGCCGAAAGTATGCCAAGACAACATTCCCCACACCATGACACCACCACCAGCCTGGATACACACACAAGGCAGGTTGGATCCATGGATTCATAGTGTTGTGTGCCTCAGCAGACATCGAGATTCATCAGACCAGGCTACGTTCAACTATCCAGTTATGGTGACCCTGTGCCCACTCTGTTCTTGGCTGACAGGAGTGGACCCCAACATGGTCATCTGCTTGACATGTTGTACATTCTGAGATACGTTCCTGCTCACCACAGTCGTAAAGAGTGGTTATATGAGTTACTGTAGCATTTCTGTCAGTTCAAATCAATCTGGCAATTCTTCTCTGACCTCTCTCATCAACAAGGCATTTTTATCCGCAGAACTGCCACTCACTGGATTTCTCTTCTCCGCACCATTCTGAGTAAGCTCTAGGGACTGCCGTGCGTAAAAATCCCAGAAGATCAGCAGTTACAGAAATACTCAGATCAGCTTGTCTGGCACTAACAAACAAGCCACAGTCAAAAATCACTGAGATCACATTTTTCCCCCATGGTGGTGATGGATGTGAACATTAAGTGAAGCTCCTGACTCATATCTGCATGATTTTATGCACTGGCTAATTAGATAATTGCATGAATAAGCACGCATACAGGTATTACTAATAAAGTGCTCGGAGAGTGTATGCGTGTTCCAAGCTAAAGGGGAGGAAGTAACATTGGTCATACTCACATCATGGTAGTACTCCAGCATACTATGAAGGATCTTTTTCAGGTTGCTCACCTGTTGAAAAACCAGTTACAGTTGCAGATTAAGCTTAGGCTCAGTAAGAAATAAAAAGCTGAATCAAAAAAATAAAACATGAAGACACTGCAAGCAATAAAATGATCACACCAGCACATTTTATCCTATTTGTGAAAATTACTGCACAGTACCCCCACTAACAGTGCAGACTGCCCGGTTCAACAAGTACTAAAAAACATGACATGGGACAGTCCCCAACATCATGAAGAGACTTTTGCCAAATGAATCATTTTTCTACCTCATAAAAACAGAAGATATTTGACAAAAGATGTATACAAAGGCTACTGAGTCCATATTTAGTTCCAGCATGAAGCTTTACAAAACACATTAATGAACATGGCTTCTTAAGTCAGAGGCATTGGTGGAAACAATTGTACTGTGGTTTCATTTTCAACACTATACGCACTTTGCAAGTCAAATTTAGTATAAAAATAGCCTGTGTAACAGGCAGAAATCATGCATATTAAGCCAAAGAGTACCCATCTCATATACTGCCACATAAAATTTTAGTTATGCAAACTCCCAGCCTACAGCAAAAAAGTATTAATTCCTATAATAACCTGCAGGGGAAAAAAAAAAAAAGGTATGCTGCTGAACCTAAATCCCTCAAGGAATCAGGGCCCACAACCTCCGAGTACCTTTAGCCGCCAGTTGCTTGCGCTCTCCTCTTTGATTCTTCCCAGCCATGTTTCGTTGAACCAGGAGGAGTCTCTGAAGGTAAGAACAGATCTATCAAGACTACAATATTCCAGGCATTAAGTTTACTTGCAGTTTGGAAATACATGCTTGAGTTAAAAATGAAGACAAGGCATTTATAAAATTGCTTTAAACTTCTGTTTAGCTAATAAGTGCAAGAACACTAATCACTGAGTGACATTAAAAAATCTGTCAAGTTTCAGTATGCAAAGCCCATCCAAGTCAGTGCAGTCACAGTTTTCCTACAAACCGAAAAAACAACAGCTCTTGACATTTTAATGCAATTAACAATGGGCTTGGGGCCAGATCAAAATGTTCCCTGGTGGCATGCTTTAAAATGTACACTCCAGAAACGCATAAATGAATAAACAAGTCACCACTGTCATGGGGAAAATACCAACAAATTCATTCCATCATCATTGCTGGCTTCAAAAATTAAGCTCACAAGCAAACTTGATGATTCAGCCTGCCTTCCAGTCTTGTGTGGCAATCTGTCCTATGCAGCTAAGTTGTAACTCATCCATCAACTACCAGTAACTGTATAAGACAGGGTCCAATAGGGTGTGAGGTAGTGTACATGCTAAAGACGGTCTAAAGTGAAAATCAGATAGAAAAATATTATAGTGGTGTGCTTCTGTAACTAGAACTCAATACCAATATTTTCCAATACAGAACTACCACCTAACTGCTCATAAACAATGTTTTACTTTACTTTTTAAAATTGGTTTGATAAACATCACAGGCTCATGCATACAAAGAGTACAATGAGAAAATGCAGATATGTCCACATACACAGAACGAGGGTTCTGGGTGAAAAAGTTACAATGAATCACAGATATGATCATACAACATTTTCTAATAACTTCCAGAAGTGTTTCCAGATCTTGCAGAATTCATTAGAATTGCCATGCACATGAAATGTCAAAATTTTTCCAACTTGAAAAATTAACACTTCAGTCATCCACATGTTTACAGGGGGAACTTCAGATGTAAACCACAACATTAAAATACATTCCTTTGCCAAATATGTAAGAAGAGTCTACATACCACAGAACCAGCAAGAAAGAAGTTTGGGTTGTGATTCAACAAAAGAATAGTTTGGGAGAAATCAATTGTTTTGTTAAAGGTTTCATGGATAGTTGCGTGTACCCAAGTCCAGTAAGCTTGCGTCTTATCACATTCCCAGAATAGATGCGTCAAAGTGCCTGGAGAGGCTTTACATTTAAAGCACAGCTGATATGTCCCTAGGAACATCCTGTGAAGCTACAGTGGAATAAGTAGATTCTGTGAATTAACTGTAGAAGTTTGAACCTGAAGTTTTGCTGTGTTTTTCATATCTATATATAGTTGGCGGGGGGGGGGTGGGGCATTTACCATGTGGTTTATCTTCCAAAAGGAATCTTGACTGCTATCGGCAGCTGACCACTCTATTATGGCCAGAATACCACTAACAACAACTGCAGAGCATCAAAGGCAGCAGGAACATGAGGTTAACAGCTGATAGTCATTTGACACAGACTGAATGGTGACTGGAGGAGCGACATGCTTCCCAATACACCCTAGTAGTAATCTGCAGGCACCTACCAGGCCTCGTCCTGGTAGGCACAACGAGCGGTCCCTAAAGCTCTAGGAAGCTCTGTGGTATGGAAGTTTGTACCAATTGTCTCTGCTCCACTTCATTTTTCTATGAATTTCACCTTTAGTTGTGAACTAGAATGGTTTTTTGTGTTTTTGACAAGTGTGAATTCATTTCATCATCAGCAATTTACCAACTGCAAAATGAAGTGGAGCACACTTATTTGGTTTAGCATGCTGTCATTCTATGGTACAAACTTCGATATGTGAGGACAGCACTTCCTACAGCTTCAGGGACTACTCACTTGTGCCTACCAGGGAGAGGCCTGGTGCCTGCAGGTTACTGCTAGGGTCCACTGAGAAGCATGTTGCTCCTCCAATCACCATTCAGTCTCTGTGTGTGTGTGTGTGTGTGTGTATATACATGCGACATACATAAAAAGCTTCATATCCTAGTTTAACTCAGGTAGACATAAGTTTAAAAACATCGCCCATGTTTAATTCAGGATCACTTCACTTTGCACAGTCAACATTTACCGTGTCCAGTTAGTGAATCATACTCGCTACTCATACAGTTTACGTAACATGGCAAAAAACAAAAATGTGTTAATGTAACTAGGGAAATAAGTTGAGAAAGCCATGTATGCTGTTTGCAGTCACTCTGCTAGGAATGTTAATTCTGCTTGTTACAATTTATGAGAGCATCCACAGCAGAATGAAACTGGACTAGACTCTGAAAATACCACCCTGACAGATATGTACATGTCTGGCTGCGAGTTTTGGGGGAGAACTTCAAGTGAAGTTCCAACTCAACCGGCCACAGTGTTTATGAAAGCAAGAGCTTACTGAAATACTCAAATGCTTCCCCATAATGAAAGTAGCAAATGAGTAATCAAAGAAGCTACCGAATTACAGAAAGGTCCAAAATTAACTCATTTATAAGCACAGCACATGTGGGATGAGCCCTACAGCGTGGTCCATGATTGCTGCTCCAAAGCCCCCTCTAGATGCCTAATGCGTGTTCACCATACACCCCATCCCTGTGATTCACTGCGTTTTGCAGTCACTCTTGACCTCGGACTGCCCACCTGTCTCTTTGCCATTACAGAAAATGCAATGTGCACGATTGGATGCACGTTTATAGAGAATTAGAAGGACAGGATGTAAATAATACGTTCACAGAGTGTACCCTGAAGCAAAGGCTGTATTTCTTTTTGGATTGCAGATCCTGTGTAAGCTCCATCCTTACATTCTGTGCAGGACATGGGCAATGGCCACTCCACTGGTCAGATCGCGTTTGTTCCCACAGGAGGGGACCTGAAATGTCTGAAGCTGGCAGGAGAGAGAAAGACAACAAGAAGAGAGGTAAATTCCCGCAGCCGGCGCACCCAGCAACACAACTTGCACTGCACTTTAAAAACAAGAGCTGCGGCTGCACGGGCCCCGCTTGGCCGCGCGCGTCCACAGAGGACGTGGCACGCGCTGTTCAGAGTCCGGGGGGGCGCGCGCCGGACCATAACAGCGCAGTATTGCTCGTTTAACTTTTGCGCTCGTGCCTGAGCAGTCCCAAGGCATCAAAACAGTTAGAAAACTTAACCCAGGGCAGATGTAATAATGATTTCAGGCCGACCAACTCAGCAACTGCATAATTAAATATCTTCTTGCGAATACTACTTGTGAAATCTGAAAATGAAAAACACCTGCTGCTACACATACTACTACTACTAGTAGTACTAGCCTGTCGTTATTTGAAACCCGCACTTCGAGTCACACTTGACTTGTCAAAATGAAATGACAAGTTCAAAAAAGACGCGACACACACACAGTCGTAAAAGCGTATGTATGTGTGAATCGTACGTAGACCACCTGTGCATTTACCGAAGACTTAGTTAAGTCACAGCTAACCGGAGGATTTTAATTTAAGTACCCCCACGCTCGCTCGCTCACTCACCAAAAACTAAACTTACCCATCTTAAGAGGGAGTCACAAAGCTCTGCCTTCTCCAGACTCATTGCTGTTTTATTTATAAATGTCGCTAGCAGCTTAGCTAGCTCGACCTCTTCACTTTTACTTTGTTGGCGAGGCGAGCGAGCGAGCGCGCGAGGACGGCCTCCCTCCCCTTTAACTCTCGCGTTCTTCCGCCGGTGAAAGTGCGCGTCGCGTGGTGTCGTGTCGTGTCGCGTCCTGGAACCCGCGTGCGGCCAATCAGGTCCCCATAGCAACGGGATAGCGAGAGGCGACCATTCATTTGCCTGAATAAAATGTAAATTGATGGAATATATGTTCGCTGTTCGATGGAGTTGCATCACTGCTGTAAGTGTGTAAGTGTAAGATTGGTGATGTTTATTAGAGATTACTCACTGGATTTGATATTTGCAGAAATTACCTGAGACCGACAACTGTGTTATGTAAGAGATTGGGTCATTTGTTGTCTGACATGTTAAAACACCGTTTTTATAGCGTGTGAGACTGTAGAATATTCAAAACAGCAACATTACATGCCTTTAGGAAAAAAAAAAACTGCAATGACCAAGTGAATACATATCATATAAATAAAAGAGTAAGTTTTGGATTTGGGTCATCAATATTTTTTTTGTAAAGGTAAATAGGATGCATACTCACTGTATATAGTACATCAAATATAAAGTTCCTATTATTAATTTCTGTTTGTTAAATTTGACTAGAAACTTATCGAAGCCCAACGAAAATAAAAATGAGTGTGAAAGAAGACATGCTTGTATAGTCAAGTCAATCACTCACTTCCCTTAATGAGGGTCACGATGATCCAGAGCCTATCCTGGCTAAGTAGGGTACACCCTGGATAGGACACCATACATGGATACCAAAGGGAATGTTTCCAGTTATTGCTGGATTCGCACATATGAGTAACTCAAAGGTTGGAAAAAGAAAAAGCATCTCCAACACAAAGTGGTGTGGTGGTGCAGCAGGTTTGGTCAGGGCCTGCTGCATGGCAGGTCTGGGGTTTGAACCCTGCCTGGGGTGCCCTGCCGTGGACTGGCGTCCTGCCCGGGATGCATCCGCCCTTCCGGGTGAGGCCTCGACTCACCGGGACAACGGTTGCAGACAGCGTGCGTGTGATCTCCAACGCACACCGTATCTTCTTCAACTTCAGAAAATTAATTGCTTAAGCAGCAAATGTGGTCTTACTTCTGCTTTCAGGCCTATGTGGGACACAGCAATGTTTTATCTGGAATGTGGTTAGTTTTTTTTTTCTTTCTAAATGATTGTTTTCACTCTTTCGAAATGATTGTTTTTGTTCTTTCTAAATGATTAATTGATAAGTAATGTCATGCAATATAAATGTGGCTAAATTCAAAACAGCAAGTATAGTTTGGACAGAATAATCAGTCCTGATATAATATTTGAGGGAATCTGGACAGATTTCCCTCAAGGAGGGATCAATGGTAGTGTAGACCTGAATGGTGTAGGTTTGATTCCCACCACCAGCGAAACTACCCTTGAGCAAGGTACTTACCCTAAAATTATCCAGCCGTGTGAACGAGTAAATAATTTTAAGTCTCTTTGGAGAAAAGTGTCAGATAATAAATGAATACAGTGGTGTAGAGTAGGGCTGCCCAGGTAGGGTCTGTGTAGCCACAGGGTGTGAAGCTTTTTGTTCACGGTAACTTGAGATATTAATAAATTTACTGAGGTAATTATTTAGATTGTTAGTAAGTGAATTGATATTGATTGAAAACTAAATTGGGCATCTGAATGAAAAAAACGTGTAGTGAGATGGAGAAGGAAATAGCCAAAAACGCATGGAAAGCTGTGTCAGAATCACATTAACATTTGCATAACTTGTTCACATAAATCTTGTGACACTTAAAAATTAAACTTTGAGAGGCATTTGAACTTGAAATTCAGGTCTTTACAAGAATAACTACAGATAACATGGATTTTTCCCAGAAAAAAGGACATTAACTAAAAAAAGAGGGCATTAATAAGATCAAGTTTCAGTTAAAGCTGTTTTAGACGTTAGTAGACCTGTATGACTGCTGTCTAAGCCATGGGAGTGACACGATGATTCTGAGAATAATAACGGAAACGATACCTACAATTAAAGCCAAAATGCTCACTGATATTTCCATGGAAAACATTTTTAATAAAGAAAACACCGTAATTACTGAAGTTCCCCACTTCCACAGAAAACCTGCTCCCCTGTAGTCAATAAACAGACCACAACCACATAAACCACTTTTACCAGCATCCTGTGAAAAAAAAGACTGACAACATGCCCACAGAAGCATTAATGAAAACTACGCACGTTCACAGAGAGAAAAGGAGATGGAGGAGCGATAAAGGTGGTAGCAGGGGGAGGGCACTTTCTATTTAACCATAATGTGTGGTGCTGTTAATTCCTGTTAGTGTCTCGCTAAGGATAGCCTGCTTGATGCGAAACTGCCTCCCACATTTGCAAAACCTCTTCTCACAATCTTAAAGCACTTCAAAGAAGTTTAATAGCGAGTATGCCGAGGGCTTTCTCCGAATCCTCTCCTTGGAGCCAAGGTTGCTCATGCCTGCGTTGTCTTACAGCAAAACCTCTTATCCCAGGCAGCGTTCAATATAAACTTTAGGAGTAATGAAATTTTTTTAAAAATCTGATTTTTTTTTACATCATATTTTGAAATGAAATATTAATTCGAATGTTACTCGTCATAAAAGTGTGTGCGAACATTTCTCAGATGACTTATGACATCTCACACCTTCATGTCCCCCCATTTTGTAGGAATAAGAAAAAAAAATCCACAAAGCAACATGGGTGTTTCACACATGAGCAGCCTGTAGGCCAACCTAAAGGTCATCAGGTCAAATCCTTAAGTCTACTTAAAAATTATAATGAGATATTGATCAAAAAATAGAAAAAAGTCCCAAAAAATAAAGAGCTCAATAAGACAGCAAAATCTTTTCTTTCACTGTACTATCCAACCGTCTCCAACTCCAATAGGTACTAATACGGACAGAAACGTTGATACCTTTACGGAGTATATATAAGTAGACATAGTATATGTAAACCTACAAAGTTATAACTATATATAATAATGTAAACCTGTCTGGCTTCTCATCTTGTATAATATATATGAATAGAGTATATAGATATATATACATATATATCTGAACATAAACCTGGTTTGGCTTCTCCTCTTTTTTTTTGCTGGGGCCACGATGTATTTTGTTCGACCAACTATTCAAGATACTTTTCACAAGACACTTTAGAAGGAAGCACAGAAGAAATAAGAAAAGTTGGGCCACGTCATAAATCTTTATCTGAGATTCCTTATCTAAACATTATTGTATTTGATAACTTTGAATCCTTCCAGCTATTTAACCGATTTAATAAGTTGCTGCATGTGGGTATTTTTTTTTAGGATGCTGTACATACATTATGAGTAGAACACAGTAGCTGCAGGAAGCAGCAACAAGCTGTATAGTGTGTACAGTGTTTCGCTGTAGAATACAATATGTACCAATATGGTACTTTCTTCAAAAGCACCTTTTGCAATATAAGAAATGTCCCAGTGCAACACTAGATGGCACATGAAGATAGACAGTTCTAACCTCACGATGTATTTTCTGCTGTTGACCCCCTTCAAAACCCACCGACAGAAAAATGCTTTTTGTACGCTAACCAAACAACAAGAACAGATTTTGTAAAACGCAAATGATATTTTTTAACTGCTCGTACACCTCCGATTTTGCATTTTTAAAGGGCTCCAATCATGCTACCTCTTCTAATCAGTATCAGAATGAGCTCGCTTAGCGATCACGTCAGCCGCAAGGTTTTAAGGTCAAACTTTGTCTTTATTTTTGGGTATGGATCTCAGCGCGGACGGAATGATAGAATGTCTGAATATGGTGCGTCTCTGTATAAGTACAATATGAGCGTTGCTGGAATGCCACTGTTAAAACCTTCCGGAAATAATAAAAGCATAACCTTTAAATAATGCCATATAACTGGTTCAACTGAGCGTCTGCAAGAACAAGGCTGTGTGGACGGATCTGGAGCCCGGCATGTTTCTTTTTCACACGCTCGTATGCCCTCTGCTCTGTGCCAGCATCCTGTCAACCGTGCCCTTCCTGACCTGCGGGCTCTCCTCCCAGCACACCTGCGTGCCCCAGCGTCTCTGTCACTTCCTGTCTCTCCCACTCTGCCGTCACCACCCGGAGATTGATGGTCGTCGGCTGCCTAGAACCGGTCCGTCCGGTTACGGAGCGGTACGCCAACGTGCGTGTGCGCGAGCTCCTCTGTCGACATATTTATTGGAAACACACATACGTGCTTCTGTTTGTGAGGGACTGCCTGCGACTGCCTTCCCGAGCTCCTTCATCTCTATCGTCATCTATACATGTGAGTCACCGAGTCAGCCAGCTACCGCCTGCCAGTCTGAGCCAGATCTGTCCTGGCGTGGAGCTTCCAGGAATGGTGAGGGTTAAACTCACAACCACAGAAAGGGCCCTGCACCTTGAGCAAGGTGCTTCACCCGATTTGCTCCAATACATGTCTCGCTGTATAATAAATGGGTAATATTAAGTCACTTTCTGAACGAACATCTACTGCACCAATATTATAAAGTGGCTGGCTATGTGTGTATTGGCTGATGATAAAATTCACTTTGAGTGGAGATATTGATGTTCCTTTAGCGTCATTATTTGGCCAGACTTTATCCCGAACTCCGAAAATCTGTCCGGGCTCCGCCCCGCTCCCCAGACCCTGGCTTCCGGAAGAAATGAGTGTGTGCGTGCGTGCGTTTGTGTGTGTGTGTATAAGGAGCCAAGTGTTGGAGCCCAAGAGCCAGGAGGAAGTGGGGAGGAGAGTGCCTTAGTCACACACCGAGGGAAGGGTCCACTGACTAACACCGAGTGTGTGTTTATGTATGGTGAGGGGGTGAGGAGGGTGGGGGGTTCGATGGGGGCTGAGGAGGGGGTGATGGAGGTTGTTGACTGGTCTAGAGATGGGGCTATTTTTACAACATCCCTGTCCAGATTCCTCTTTTTCTTTCTTTTATTTTTCCACAGATGTGTTTCCTTCCTGAAAATAAAAGCAGCACTTCTCCTCTTTTTCCCCTCCCTCCACTGACGCACATGTTCTCTGGGGAGCTGGGGAGGGGCACACGATGCTGGCTATACATCTGTTTCTTAAAATCCCGAAAACTGAACGGAAATTAGTTTGAACCTGAGTGTAACTCTGGCACCCTCGCACGGGGAGTAACACTGCTGGAAGCTGCTTTTTCAATTTATACACCTAAATGTAACTATAGTACTATTAACTTTGGTTCAGCGTCCACAAAGTACCCCCAGGACCAAAGCACTGGATGCCCAAAGACGGGACCGTGGCATTAAGGTGATACTGGGCTGTTTGACTTCTCAGTGAGCAAACTTACCAGAGCAGAATGGATTTCCGGTGGAAATGCCACTTCTGCTATTTACCCCAGTGTGTGAAGGCAGCGCCGTTAACAAGAAGAGCGCACTGTGCCTTTAAATGAAGAATGTGAGCGATGCACCACAGTGCCCAGGCGTTGGGTGTTGGAACCTTGGCGCGGAATGTTGGCAACCGCTCTACATCCCGCCGTCCTGTCCCAGGTGTTTGAGCTCCAGGAAAACAAACAACAAAAACTGGACAGAGAGTGAGAAACAGACAGAGGTGGGAAGGGTTAGGGTTATTTAGAAGTAACCTAGACATGAGGTCATCGTAAGGGATAGGGAAAACCTGAAAGGACAAAGGGCAGCAAAAGAAGGAAGGGCAAGATCCTCTACTCTGGTTATCTAACCACTGATTTATTGCTCTGGGTACGGCAAAGGCCTGATTGTCTGTTCGTAACAGTCTACACCGTGTGAGAGAAAAGTTGACCAGTCGTCAGAAAAGAAAAAACCCTTCGGTCCTTCTTGGGGAAGGCGGTTAAGGTTGCTCGTAATTGCCGTCTTACAGTAACAGTGCCTTTCCAGGGCGCAGTCGCTGTGCCACCCTTGTCTGGCACTGTGGTTGACTGTCACCTTAAAGAACTTTTTCATGAGTAAAGCCAAACTGCACTTTCGGAGAGTCAGTTCTTCTCTTCCCAGAACAGTTGAGAGAGGCAGCCGATGGGAGACGCTGACGTGAGGTCCGTCCGCCACTTTGTTTGCAGTATAAGTGCTCGCTCGGCTCTTTCGCTCTTTCACAACGTGCAGCTGAGGAGCAGTCCCACTGGTTGCTCAAGCGTACCCGTCCAACAGGCCCGGAGAGCCAGAGAGCACACCCTCGTCATATGGAAAGGTCTCGATGCCTTACCTCTGTTCTGAGCCTCTTTCCACCATCTAAGTTACCTTCATGGGTCCCATGTCCAGTTTTACATTTACATTTACATTTATTGATTTAGCAGATGCTTTTCTCCAAAGCGACGTACATCTCAGAAAAATACAATCTGAGCATTACATTAGGAGAGAGACATAGCTGCAGACGTGATTCTTAAGTAAACCTAGTTTGTTTCTTTCCACGTTATGCACCGATGTTCATCGCACGAGTAGGTGCGCAAAACTCAGGATAGACGTTTTAGCTTTTCTTCTTGCGCCATGAAACTCCACTAAGGGGCATGAGGTTGCGAGTGGCTAACATTAAAGAGACGCCCAGATTCCCACGGCTTATGTCGTGTTTGAAGTCCGAGACACATTTTCCATCTCTTGTGACTGGGAATTCCAAAGAAGCACAATGGAAGAGCTGACCACAAGTATCGGAGGCTAGCTGCGGCTAGCTGAGGCTGAGATTCAGTGCCACCCAGGGCAACTTCCCTTGAGCTGTGCATCTCGCAGAATGACAAATATCCAAGAAAGAACCTGCTTGTTAAATCAGGACAAAACAAAGAAAAGAATGTCGTTTCGCGTGCGGGTGCTTTACTCTTATTGTTAATGGCTTATGAGCTCATTGTTTAGCTACTGAGGACTGTCATTTCACAGAGAAGCTCTGGTAGCAGCTGGGTTCTTTCAGAAGCTCTGAAGTTCTTTCCACATCTAAAGAGCCGAAGGGTTGAATGACTCCCAGGTGTTAAAAGGGGACGAAAAGAGTGTGAAGGTGGAAAACCCACCAGGGCAGAGGCTGTAAGAAGCCGTGGCGGCAGTGAAACCACAGCTATGGCCCCCGTACTGCCATTAGCAGGAAATGGGGGGCCTTGTTCCGCACAACCACCCCCCCCAGCGCCCTGACACAGAGTTTAGGAGCGCAGAGGGCATGTCTTCGCGTCCCCAGCTGGCTGACGGCAGCTAATGAGAGCTGACAGGAGCGGCTGGCCCCTGTCCCCCTGTGCGCCACCAACTCCCCTTCCCCCAACCCCCAGCAGCCACCTGGAGGCCTCGACAAGGGACACGCAGTGACCTTCCCTTGGGGCAGGACGAGCACACTGAGGCCTGGCAAAAGAGCATTTCAGAAATGTTGCACCGCTTACCATTCACCTCTCTGATCACAGTGGGACCCTGATATTTCATATCTGAACAAATTTTTATACAAAGCACCAGATCATATTCCCTTTCAAACAACTTTTAAACATTTATTTATGCACCGTTATATCTCTGTTACCATGAGCTGTTAATCAGTGGACAATGAAGGTTTAAAAGATATAGATACAGGTATTTAACTCTAGTTATATTCTGTAACGACCCTGCGTTACTGTTTTAGGAGGGAAACCTGTGTAATGTAAATAGTTGCATTGTGGGAAATAATGTTAAATGTGGGTGTGCAACCATTGGGGGCACTTAGGGGGAGGATGATGTGGTGACTGTGCCTGCCAGTAGGTTGAGAGAGAGTCTAGAGGTGTTGAAGGCTAGGAAGACTGGCTGTTGGTGTATGTCCTGAAGGTAATGGGGTCCTTTGACTGAGAGTGCTATTTCCCTGGTGCTGCTGTTCTAATAAATCGTTTGTAACAAATGCCAGCTCTGCATTCCTCTTTGCCCCATCCAAACCCACGGCACTGTGTGCTACAATATATATACAGTAGATGTTGAACGTATCAGACTCAGTAAGTGATGAAAAAGTATTTTACGTCGTGCTATATGACTCCTACAGTAAACATTATTAACAGGTGTTCCCTTAATCTCACTCTTGCATTAATATATTTACCTAAGGCGAATTTCATGATTAGAAATCACTGAAACACAGCGATGAACTTTAACCGCAGCAATAAATACCGCAGAACGAAAAGACAGGGTTTTACAGCCCGTGTGCTGACCCTGGGGTAAAACAAAGTACGCCAGTGATGCGGGAGCAACGGCCATTGGCACCTGCATGTGCGCCTCAGTGAAAGGGAGGTGAAGGGACACCTGTCCCGGTGTTACTGACGCATACCAGAGGCTCTTTGTGTGCAACAAACCTGTTCAAACCAGGTGTTCCCTTCAGGAGAGGGAGCCTTGCCAAAACGGAGGTGCTGACAGCATCCCGATACCCACCCTCTCCAGACAGATGTGGCAGCACTCTCCGCGTGAGTAAAACCTGGATGCCAGGACCGGCCCCTTGCTCTAGCTCATCATCAGAGAGTGTCCCTTTTCCTCGGCAGATGTCCTGATCCAGGATGACTTACACAGCTCCATTTTTAGACTTGTGAGTTATCACAGCTACTCCGGTTGGGGGGGGGGAGGAGGGGAGTTGTCCAAAAAGCTTTATTTACGTTTGCTGAGAACCGACACCATCAGACAACAGCCCACGGGAGAAATCTCTACCTTTCTCCGTCTTGCATATAAGTTTAGACATCACCTTCATTTCCGAACACATTGTTCACGCAGTGCCTTGATATTAGTCACATGCAAGCGAAGCGCTGGGCTTTGTGACCTTCTCCGCAGCACGGATCGTTCGGTAAATCAGAGCCCCCAGATGAGCGCTCGTGAAAATAAGCATCACCGAGTTTCAGCGCTGTCCGCAGTGACGAGCGACGCCACGCTCTACGCGATGGATGAGCTCGGGGGAAGAAGCAACAAGCGATGCAGATGACAGAGACTCAACGTGAATCAGCTCGCTTATTCCCTGTTGCTGCGGTGAGACGACACTGGGGGCACGCAGGCCGACAATGCAGCGGTGTGCTCGTAGTGTCTTCTGTGTGCGAATGTGTCAACTCTGGCATACGTGTTGGCTGCGTACCGGCAAGAGCGTGTGTTTTTGTGCGTATGTGTTTGGCCGCGAGCGTGAGTGTGTGCGCGTGCTTGTGTCTGGGGCTGCGTGTGTGCGTGTTTGTGTGTATGCAGGTGTTTGCCTGCATGTGTCTGTGTCCTGCAGTCAGCTTGACACGCCGTGCCTGGCCTTGCACAACATTTTAGGCTTCCCCCTTGCTTCCCTGGACACGTACGCTCTGGTAATTGGCACCGTCCCCGAAGACCTTAATTACAGGGCGAGGCTGGGTGCCGAGGAGATGGCGCAGGTCGTAAAGGCCAAGCCGTGGTGTGTGTGGGGGGGGGGGCAGTGAGCCTGTGCCAGAGCAATGCCACCTGACTCAGCAGCCGCCTGTTGTTTCCCCCAACCTGTCCGCTGCAGTCGTCGTCACGGCGTCTGCTCTAACTGTCGTCCCATCACCGACGGTGCTATTCGAACCTCATCCATTCCGCCCGGCCATCCCATCGTCATCCCGATAAACACTCGTACCTGCTGCTGTCTGCGTCAGGAGCTCATTTGGCAGGTCTTCTACGTCATACCGCTTTCATTTATAACTGTATTGTTGACGCGTCGGTTCACGGTTGAGCAATTTTATCGAAAATTGCTGTTCTGATGTATCAGACATTGAACATAACATCGAATGGCTTCCAGGACTATGAAATGAGCTTCTGCTCTCATTAAAGCCTTACCAGCATTGGTGCTGAGAGGGGAATCTCAACTAGTTTAATCAGGAAAATAATTTCTTGGGCAGAGTGCTTAAGCACTTTGGTACAATGACAACATTTACACTCCCTGGCCTGGTAGGAGCAGGATTATAGAAAGACATAACAAGTATCTATGGGCCTCTGGAAATGGGTTCATTATTGGAGCTGGTCCGTGCTTTAACGCGGTTGCAGACCTCAGAAGCTGCCCCTTCCCAATCACTGCGGCCCACTCCCTTTTGGTAGAGGGCTAAGGACCCAGGATGTCTTCTCTGAGTCGTGTACCGCTGTCTGCACGCTGCATGCTCACTGAGTGTGTCCAGCCTTCCATTCCTCACTGACCATCTGAGCCCTTTCCAGTGGCCGTCTTGCCCTTCTTCACACTGCCACCTCTCAGCTGCCCTTTATTTAACCTTTCCAGCTTCCCCCAATTCTAACAGCACAGGCCATCTCTGTCTGTCTGCCTCACACTCACACGCTCTCGATTGGCTGCAGCTGTTAAGGCTGCCATCCAGATGTGGCGATAAGGTCTGGCTGGTTCCACACCTGTCACTCTGCGCTCAATCCACCCACATTCCCTGGCACCCACAGTCTACAATTAGATGTCTGAGTCTGGTGGTGCAGGTGGGTTGCGGCCGGGAAACGGTCTGTTGCATGGCCAGTGGGTCAGAGGGAGGGAGGGAGAGGTTCCAGAGAGGGAGAGACCAATGAACCAATGAGCCCTGACAGCTGATGATCCACCAAGACACCTATGCATCCAGAACCCCTGTTGTTCATGCAGGGTCAGCCAGAGCTTGGAAGGACAAACCCGAGCAGCTCTAGCATATCGCACATAAACACATGACACACGCACACAGAGATGTATTATATACAGACGCACAGACACACATTACAAATGACTGCTGTGTAAAGTGATGACCGTGATGTTTTGCTGGGCTGCAGACAGAACCCAAATGTGGCTCCAAATGTGCTGACCATGCTTATCACTATTAAACCACAGCTACGGAGCCCTGTTTACCTTCTAGACTCAGCAATTTCAAAAATTTTCTTCACAGCTAAGTCAAAAAGATCCCAAACGTGTCAACATGTGAAGCAATATAAACGCCTCCTTGAGAGAGCGCACTGGGAGAACCCACAATGGCGGAGCCTGATTTAAACAGTGCAGTAGAGCCAACTGTGCACTTACCAGATAAGAGAAACATTTTGGTAAATTATAGGCAAAGACGTCATAGGAAGAAAACAAAAACACAATAAAGTGTAGAGACGGACTAGACAGTGGCAGGGAGGAAGATGTGTCATACGTGGAAATCCATCATGATGATGACCTCAGCTGGTTCCACAGCGGTTCAGCTCGAATTCTGCTCACCCCCGGGGCACGGAGCTCCAGACAGGGGCGGTTTCCCTTCGCGGCTCTCTCCTACGGTGCTCCAGCTGCCGCACCGCGCCACGCCTCGCCATGCCATGTCGCTCCGCGTCCGCTCTTGCTGTCTGAGAGTCTCGGCGCGGAAGGGTTGCCAGGCAGCCGGAGGGGCCGGTCCGTCCCTCCGGCACACCTGGCAGACCAGGGGCAGACAGCCATGGCTGGGGAAAACACAACAGGATCTCGGGGGCAGCCAACCGCAGCGGCATTCCAGCGTCTGGGTCTCTCCCGAGAACGGCGGGGAAGGTGGACGTGCACACACACATACACACACACCGACGCAGACACACACCTATGTGCACGCGAACGTGCGCGCACAGACGCACACCTGTTTAGACACTTGCAGGAATGAATTAACATAAGCAGCTGAAAATAAACAGCAGATAAAGCGACAGTCCGTGGTTTGGGACAAGATGCCCGCCACGCATCTGCTTTCTGCTTCTGTTTCCGCACCACAGACCATTGTTTATCTGCTATCTCGGTTTTGGGCCAAAGGCTGCCTGAAGCTCAAACGGTCTATTTTAAAGTTTTACAATGTCTCATTGACGGTCCTCTGGGAGCACAAGCTGATCTCATCTGATCATCCTGCCAGCCCCTGTATTTATCTTACTGAAATAGCCGTTTCTGGATGGAAAACCCCCTGCAAAAGACAGACAACAAGGGGAGAGACGAAAAAAAAAACAGTTCTCAAGTTTCCAAAGCTATGGCGACATGCTTCACCCAGTATGTGAGGCCTCTTCTCCAAGAACAGGCTGGAAACAGGCACCTGCAGGTAGGCTTCAGTGAGGGGGGGCAAGGCCAGGGTTCCCTGCTTTGCCGAAGCCAAGAGCGCTCTGCGGCCTACTGCTTCCCCCTTTTCATTTTCTGCAAAAAAGACCAATTTAGACAGACATGTGGGTCAGTTTATACTGTAATCCCCTCCTCTGGATGAAGAACCAGGACATTTTTTATTTTAGTGATCGACACTCCTTTAAGTCCTAAGTGACTCATTTCACTTGAGTGTCTTTCAAGATACTGGTAGTGGACAGCACTGGTGCCTCACAGCTCTTGGACACCTGCGCTTAACTGTTTGACGCTGAACGCTGATCAATCTGCGTACAGTTTGCATGTTCTCCACATGTTTGTGTAGGTCGCCTTCCACAGTCCAGGGATTTGTGTTTCCGGTGAATTCGTGACTCTAAATTGACCTCGCAGCATATGTATTTTCGAGTGAACGAGTGTGTGATTGCACTGTGATTGACCGGCGTCCTGTCCAGGATCTCCAGAACGGTAGGTCTTGTGGGCTGTTCCCGGTATGCAGTGGTTAGTACCTACCAAAAGTGGTCCAGGGAAGGACAACCGGTGAACCGGCGACAGGGTCATGAGTGCCCAAGGCTCATTGCTGCGACTGGGGAGCGAAGGCTAGCCCGTCTGGTCTGATCCCACAGAAGAGCTACTGTAGCACAAATTGCTGAAAACCTTAATGCTGGCCATGATAGACGGTGTCAGAGCACACAGTGCATCGCTGCTTGCTGAGTATGGAGCTGCGTAACTGCCGACCGGTCATAGTGCCCATGTTGACCCCTGTCCATTGCCAAAAGCACCTACAACAGGCACGTGAGAGTCAGAACTGGACCATGGAGCAATGGAAGAAGGTGGTCTGGTCAGATGAATCACGTTTTCTTTTAGATCACGTGGATGGCCGGATGCGTGTGCATCGTTCACCTGAGGAAGAGAAGGCAACAGGATGCACTATGGGAAGAAGGCAAGCCGGGGATGGCAGTGTGATGCTCTGGGCAATGTTCTGCTGGGAAACCTTGGGTCCTGGCCTTCATGTGGATGTTATTTTGACACGTACTACCTACCTAAAGATTGTTGCAGACCACATACACCTCTTCATGGCAATGGCATTCCCTGAAGGCAGTGGCTTCTTCCAGCAGGATAATGCACCCTGCCACACTGCAAAAATTGTTCAGGAATGGTTTGAGGAGTTGGGGTATGGTGGAGTAATGGGTTTGACCAGGTCCTCCCCTCTGGTGGGTCTGGGGTTTGAGCCCTGCTTGGGATGCCCTGTGGTGGACTGGCATCCCGTCCTGGGTGTGTCCCCTCCCCCTCCAGCCTGGCTCCGTGTTGCCGGGTTAGGCCTCGCCGCGATCCTGCTCGGGAGAACCGGTTTCAGACAGTGTGTGTATGGTTTGCAGAACATGACAAAGAGTTCAAGGTGTTGACTGGGCCTCCAAATTGCCCAGATCTCAATCCAATCGAGCATCTGTGGGATGTGCTGGAAAAACAAGTCCGATCCATGGAGGCTCCACCTCGAAACTTAAAGGATCTGCTGCTAATGTCTTGGTGCCAGATACCGCAGGACACCTTCAGAGGTCTTGTGGAGATGGACTCCATGGAGCATGGAGCCTTGACGATTCAGAGCTGTTTTGGCAGCACTAGGGGGACCCACACAATATTAGGCAGGTGGTTTTAATTTTTTGGCTGATCGGTGTATATAGCAGGACATAAGGTATATACAGAATACAAATATCTGTGTCATATTTATTTTTTCACATTGTCATATTTTTCATATTTTATTTTTCCCCTTAAATCCCTGTTTTTTTTATCAGCTCACCCACCCTTTAAGTAGGCTATAGCCGCCTTGTCCCCTTGTTGACCTTTGTAATTGTTTTTAAACCGCTCAGTTGCAAACCTGTCCTCAGCGATGTTCCGCCACAGTTTTTTAAGAGTTAGACATAGGAAGCTGCTATCCATTTAAAAGCACCCATAGCACTTTATTAATCCATCTTGTGGTGCCTTCTCTGTTTGGCGCAATCATCTTGTAGAAGAGTTAAGTAACTGAATCTTGTTTGCAGTGTAGACTGTGCCAGTGCGGTTTGAGAAAAAGAGAATTCAGGAACTGTAAGAACCGCACGAAATTTCAACATTAACGTATTTTGCTTGTTTAGCGGATTCTCTTAAGCAAACAGATTTACACATCTTCAGATTTTACAAGGTATTATTATTATTATTATTATTCATGTAGCTCAAAAGATCAGTTATAATTACCGATCAGACCGAGGGAGTTTGAACCGAGAACCTTCAGATTGCAAGGTAATGGTCCTAACCAAGACATTACTTGATGATCCTGATGCTCTATTTACACTGCAGGACCCTTTATTTTTTACATTTATTCATTTAACTCATTAATTCAATATACATTTATGCATTTGATCAGAAGAAGAAGAGATCTGGATGCAGACACATGATTCTAAGTGCAGTGCAGTTCATTTGTCACGTGCTACCATATGAACGGGTATACATTTTACCAGTAGCTGCATATAGGTTTTTCCATTATTAAACAAATGATTTAAAATGATTTATTATAAACACAAACATGTTTATCAAGCACTAACCAGATAAGATAATAAGTGAATTTGAAAGAGCTGGGTTTTGTGACCTTTGTTAAACGTAGAGATAGACTCAGCAGTTCTGAGTGAGAGGGGGAGGTCATTCCACCACATCAGAGACAGAACTTAAAACCTTTGTGCTTTTGATTTTGGACCTTTCGTTCGTGGAACCACCAAGCGGTCAGAGGTGGAGGAGCGTAGCAGACTGGTTGGGGTGTAGTGAGTGATCAACTCTGGTAGATACAGGAACAATTCCAGATGAGTTCATTATTTAGGAAGAGTGACAGAAGAACTGCTCTGTGAACTGGAACCTACAACTTGGTGGTCACAAGCCCACCCAACATCCAAGGGTCTCCACCACCTGCATTGTATCTGCATATGCTGTACAGACGCACTCCAGACACATCTGCACTCCACCCACACGGTTCAGACACAAACCCTGGGAACAGTCTGTGAGCACAAATATTGGTATGCAGAAGGTTTTCTTTCAAAAAGTTAAACGTAATGCACACAAGTAGGTGTTTGTTCTCTATTGCTAATCACAGTGAACCTCTTTAAATTAAAAAAAAAGGTCAGAGAGATATGATTTGACAGTTCTGTCTTTCAAACAACAGTTGCATTTTCCAAGAACGCGCTACCACCCCCCGGGAGCCGCTGCAGGAGCCAGCTCAGCACTGTTGTGATTGCTAAGAAATCTGTTTTCCTGCTTACTTGCATCTTTCTTCAGACGTGGCTTGACCTGCGAGCAGCATCTCTGTACCACTTCCATCTCCATCTCTATCTTCCAGGCAGCATCAGAGTGAACTGATACCACATGGAAGTGTAGCTTTTGGGATAACTGGTGGTCTTTATCATTGATATTATCTATTTATTCATTTATCTGACACTTTTCTCTAAAGTGACTTAGAATGTTTTGAAGGGTAAATTTTACTTTTATTTTAATCAGTTGCGGCTCTGTACCTTGCTTAAGGCTATTTGGGCAAAGTTGGGGTTCACACTTGGGTCCTTTGAATGGAAGCCAGTTGGCTGAATTTGAAACCCGTCACCGGTTTTACCATTTGCCCAACTGTCACCCTTTTATTTCACTCTCTTTGCATTTGCCATTTATGAGGAAGCGCAAACTGAAATTATTTCAGCTGGTGGAACATGCATTGCTTTTCATAAGCCTTGTTTTAACTAACTATGCTTTAAAAGTTACATAATTTTGCAGAAGTGCGCATTTTTGTGTCTTGTTCAGCCAGTGTGTTAGAATAATTCTAACTCAAATTCGAAAATGTGTGAAAATCCAAACATTTTCAGGGGGAAAACCCTTTGACACCCCTGCATGTAAACCTTTATAAATCTTTTTCTACAACCTTGACTCTTGCGTAACTGTGTGCCGTATACATAAATTGTAAGTCACACCACAGCACACTAAGGCGCACTGATTTCACATTTTTGCTTGTGCGAGGCAATGGGCTTGATGGGGAAATGCTTGGTTTCGATAAAATGCTTTGAGCAGAACTATCAACAGCATGCCTTGGGAAATTTTCCGAAATGTGAACCATCAACCTTCAGCTAACTACGCTGCCTACTAATTTATACGCACTATTGGGTGCGATAAGTTACGAAGATGATTAGCACCCTTAACTCTTCATCCAGAAATCACAATAAAATGACACCGAGGAGAATGGGGCAGCGATGGAGAGCGTTGGCTGCCTCCCCTGTGTGTTACAATGCTTGTGTGTGTCTCCGCTGGTCATAATAAAGGCTGCCCACCCCCGGGAAGATTAAACAGCCACAAAGACAAACATTAACATACCGCCTGACCAAGGGCTTGTCAAAGGCGAGAGAGAAAGAAAAAAGAAAAAGACATAAAAACACATTCCAGTTCCCGTAAAGCGGGAAGAAGGGGGGTTTTGGGAAGCACAGTGACTCACCACTTTTTCTTTTAATGGCACTGCGCTTGTCTCGGTCGGCTGACGAAGTGCATCTCAGCGTGAGTTTTAAATCGCAACGAGCCGCCCTGCAACCTGCCTCCACCCGCTGCCTCGTCTTCCTGCCTCCGTCGGCTGCCTCGGACCTCTGCGGGTCTGACTGCGAGCTCTCTTTCAACGTGCGATAAATCAGTGCACCTGAAAGCAAGACTTGTCTGAAGACACATTCTGCGATTGCGTGATAAAAATGGACATGACGAGTTTTATCCCGATGAGTGATATCTCGCTGGACTGGTTCCAGAGAGCAGCATTCAGTCCTGGGTAAGGAACAGGCAAGAGACGCAGAGCCAGACATTTAAATTGCTACATTTAGCTCAGATTTTCCCTTCCCCGATTGCCTGGACTAGAGGAATGTCATCGGCTTGGAATGACACGGAAGCTATTCCTGATGTGCCTCACTCAGATATTTAGGCCCACCACTAATTTCCAGAGAGCCCATCTTGAAATGTACATTCATTCATTAAGCTCACACCTTTTTCCAAAGCCACTTACCATGTTACCTACAACTACTTCCCCATTGCTACAACTGGGTAATTTTACCAGAGCAATTTAGGGTAGATACTCTGCTCAAGGGTACTACGGCAGAAAGTGAGATTCAAACTGGAAACCTTCGCATCCAAAGGCAGCAGTTTTAACCACTACGCTACCAGCTGCCCCAAAACAAGACAGGTAATAACTTCCAAGTACCACATTACTGGGTATATTAATGTACACTATATTTCATTACTTTGACATATGTACATTTTTTTATTTTATTGCATTCATACACCTAATAAACAAATATATTTTGATGGATTCATAAATGTGGATCTGTATTTCAGTGTGGGATAAATAAACAGACATTTCTTTGCATTGATTTATGTTTCACGGCTCGATACTGAGATGTTAAACACACATATTGACTGAAACTGCATGTCCCAAGTGGGGTCACAGTGAGCCGGAGCCCAACCCAGGGCGTGGGGCTGGAGGGGGAGGGGACACACCCAGGACAGGATGCCAGTCCATCACAGGGCACCCCAAGCGGGACTCGAACCCCAGACCCACCAGAAAACAAGCAGAGGCCAAACCCGCTGCACCACCGCACCCCCGAGATGGTAAACAGTACCCATTAAATCCACGTTTCCGTGTCCAAATGACGTGATTTTGTTGCACCTGTGCCAGGAATGAGCAGCCGTGTTACACGAGGGTCACAGGTTTTGTCCCAGTACCCGGTGAATTAATTAGACTGATGATTCAGACACAAAAGGACAAAAGAAGTAAAACAAAGAGGAGGAAAAAAGCAGGGAAAAAATGAGGGAAAAATGAGGAAAGAAGGAAAGGGGAACCCAATCCCGAGTTCAGTGGAAATGTACTGCTCCTGTGAAAGCAAATGAAGGGTAACAGCATTTTAAAAAAGGAACCCGGGATCCTTGGCTTCCTTCTGTCTGCTGCTCAGTCCACTGAGTAAAACCACGGTGAATGTCCTACAGGAGTCAGTGTCCGTGGCCGCCTCGCCTTGATACAAAGGGACAGTCTCCGGGAAGCAGCGCTTTCTGGCACTGTCTGCCGGCCTGGATTCTAGGGCCTTCCAGTTGCTGTCGGCTGTGGTTTTTCATGTCAGCCGTCACAATCAGACATTGTATTCAAAACAATAGAATTAGCCGTTATTTCCCTCCTCCCAGACTGCTGCTGTTCTCCTCATTCAAACAGACAGGTCCATAAATACATACTCTTCTCCGCATTCTGTGGGCTTTCTCATCAAGACAGACACACACACACACACACACACACACACACACACACACACACACACACACACAGTCTGAAGCTGCTTGTCCCAGGTGGGGTTGCGGTGAGCCGGAGCCTAACAGGGCAGTGCAGGGCACAGGGCTGGAGGGGGAGGGGACACACCCAGGGTGGGACACCAGTCCGTTGCAAGGCACCCCAAGCAGGGCTCAAACCTCGGACTCACAGGGGAGCAGGCCCTGGCAAGGCCTGCTGCCCCCCCCATAGGTGATCATAGTATATGCTATTATGTTGTATTAAAATTAAATAGCATCCATATTTGTTATCTTACATTTTGGCATAAAATATGCTAAAAGAAAAGAGTACTTTCAAAGCATTTTTTCTTGCCTTTTGTTCCGCAAACTCAAAATTTAGTTTTTTGCTTTATCACATTCTGTGGAGGGGGTGCAGTGGCACAGTTGGTTTGACCGGGTCTTGCTCTCCGGTGGATCTGGGGTTCGAGTCCTGCTTGGGGTGCCTTGTGATAGACTGGTGTCCCGTCCTGGGTGTGTCCCCTCCCCCTCCAGCCTTATGCCCCAGCTCCAGCTCCCTGTGACCCTGCATGGGACAAGTGGTTTCAGATGGTGTGTGTGTGCATTCTGTAGACAATAGCAAGTGGCTTGGAGCATGTATGACCTTAGATTTGATGATCTGTAATATGGAAAAGCTCCTTTCCCCAAAAACCCTAGTGCAAAGCCCCCTCTGGGCACAGAGTCCCATTGTGCCAAACAAGTCAGTCCTGTCTGATATGAGGAGCACACCTCAGCATGTTCATATGGCAAAAAAACACAGGAAACACTAACTGTGAGTTATGCAACATTGCCTAATTAAAACAAAACTTTCTCCTCCCCTTAGTTTCCAGGAAAATTAAGCAAATGACACCATCAGAAAACCAGCAATGTTCCCATCCTCTGGGACTAAGGTCTAAACACTCATAGACGCACATGTTTCATGGCTACATCACCACGAAGTGTGTCTGTCCATGAAGTCCCAGGACTGATTTATGACCAACGAAAAGCTGTGACTTTGGGTAACCCTGGGGTACGGTTCTCTGATCCGAAACCTCACGCACTTTCTGAGTCAGCGCAGTTGACCGCTGTGAACATTCACTGACTTATTGGGCAGAGTACTGAAGAAAGTGCATTAAGGGTTAGGGAGGTGTAGGTATCTGGAACCCATTAGAGTACCCAGGGGAATAAAACAAACTGACTGATTCAAAAAGCCAGGCCCACACATGATTGTAATTATCATTTTAGCTTTTATATGCGCTCATCTGAGTTTAAGATGTAGGATTAATAAAATAAGAAAAAAAAATCTGACGCTTGCTATTTTGAGATTTATTGAAAGTGGCAATTTTTTTTCCATATAAACAGCTGGATATTTTAAACCCTTGGCTTGAGGGTAATGCTGTGGGTTATATTCCTGTTCACCTAGAGTTTACACTTCTGTGTCTAAATTCTTTAACTCTACACTGCCTGTTTGCCTGCTCTGTCATTCTGATTCCCATGACTTCTCAAGTTCTTCTCTTTGCCTTCCCTTCTTTCCTCTTACTCAGCTTCCTAGTTTAGACCCCCAGCCATGTCCAGAGTGCTGCCCCCACGTCCCCCCATGAGAAGTGTAAGTTGATGGGCTCTGCATCTGGACCGACGTGGAACATGGAGGGCTAGACGCATTCCCCATCAGTGAGGCAGCGCTCTCACAGGTCTGATCGACTTCCAGAGCCCCCCAGCGCTCATAGCAGACCACGTTGCGCTGCCTCGACGGGGGCTTGCCCATGACTCAGCTGCGACTCACGCGGCTCCGAACCAAATACCCGCATGCAAGGCCTCTATCTCGAAGTACCCATTCCCCTCCCCCGGTGATCAAAGGCTGCGGTGCTTCAAGCAGGACCGTTTTAGTGAAAACATGGAAGGGGGGTTGACGGCATGAACCCCAAGCCGGTGCTGTTTGATATGAGGTTCCACCCGGGAATATCTGAGCTCCTTTCTGACTTCCACTCGCGCCCACGCAGCCGCAGAGTTGCTGGCTGCTTGGGGGATGGGATGCGGGGGTGGCACTGACGGAGGACATAGCCTGGTTCTCGCTCAAAATCCAGGAGCCAGGAAGGTTACCGACGTCTCTTTTTTCTTTTGATAGCAAGAGAAGGAACAGAGACGTCCGTATTAACAGTTGGAGGCAATATATTTGTATATTTTATATGTACATATCTGCTTTTAGTGAAAATGCTTTTGAAACCGAACCTAAAAGCTACGATGGAGACTGTTTTGGTTCCGTCACAAAAGTAGCCTCTCTGTGTACTGTGTTCTCAAAGCACGGACTTTTTTAGTTCCCCCCGCAGAAAACACCTCATCTACGGTGCATACCCAGTTTCATTAGCATCAAATACAGTGACGAACCACTGGCGCTCCCAGTGAAAATGCAATATTAATAACATCTTTTGAAGACACTCATTAGTTATATTACCAACTTTTTGAGTGTGAGAACAGAACTGAGAGAAGATCAGTTTGTTTGGGGTAAGAAACAGAGAATTATGAGTGACCCCATTGTAAGTAGTGTATCTAGCAGTGTAAGTCACCTTGGTGAATAAGGTGTGTGGGCTGATAACACTACAAAGAGTTCGCTGGAAGTCGCTTTGGAGAAAAGCATCTGCTAAATAAATAACTGTATTTGTTTGCAAGGTAGAATCTGATTCTCAAATGATAATAGACTGAAAAAAACAATAGAAAACATTTGCAGTCCACTTCAGCTGGGGACTAAAGGTAAACAGGAAGAAAGAGTGAAAGCTTATAAAACTGAGGATTGTCTCTGGATGCAGAGTGACGCTCCACCAAGTGACTCCGCCACATAAACGCCTCCCTCCTTCTTCAAGTTCCTCTCAGAAATGATCTTGCTGCAGTGGAATTTTTTTTTTGCCCTCCCACTGCGTGCATATGGAAGGGCACTTTATCTTTCAAACCTGGGCCATGAGGTCACAGCTTCCTTGTGGTTTGGGAAGTTGAGAAACACATTGGTTTCATTGACGTACAACTTGAACCTGATGACTCCAGTTTCTTGAAGCCTTGGCTTGTAACGCATAAACTGTGTAACATGTTAACACGTCAAGTTGGTAGCACAACGCATTGACGAACGCCCGCTAAGAAGCTGCAGACTATGTATTCATTACTTGGAACTGGAGGGATCAAGAATTATTGGAAATAAAATCTACGTATGCTGCACGTCCTTCACATATGTTGTTGTTGTCACGTCCACGCCCACAACTCAACCAACAGCACCTGACTAACTGCTCACCCTTTAAAAGACCCTCCTCAGCTCCCATACCTTTGTGGAATCTCATCAGAGACAACCGTCCTCCTTTGTGATGTCCAGTTGACACGCAACCCTTGTTCTCAGTTCTCGTCCTCCAGTTTTCGTCCCTTCGCTTTGTCTCCCGACCACGTCCATGGATCTTCATTTCAACGCCGACCGCCGATCGACCGACTCTTCGCTTCATCTCCTGACCTCGCCCATGGATTCCCGCTGTGACCCTGACCGCCGATCGACCGACCATCCGCCTGTCCCCGGCACCAATAACTTGCCTGATCCCCTGAATCCAGACGAACGACTCCGCACTTGGGTCCTGCCATCACGGTTCTCTCGGCCCCCCATGACAGTTTTGGCCATTTGGCTGTTGAAAAGATTTTAATGGACATACATAAGATTTGTGTCATGGCAACACAGTCAACTGCACTGTTGCCTGACAATGCCAGTGTTTGGGATTAAACAGAAGCCCAGCTCTAAACATCTAGAGTTTACATGTTTTCCCAGTATTTTCATGGCTTTCCTCCAGCTACCCCATTTTCCTTCCACATTCCAAAGACATCTATGTATGCTGCCTAAGGCCCTATGGCTTCTCTGATTCAAACCATAAAACTTCATATATAACCTGTTTACAATGACTTTCCCATTACAGCACACTGGCATTTAAAAGCACTAATTGACAGCACTTTTCCATGTCCTCACTGCTAAAAGAAGAACACAATAGAACAGCTTCTCCTGTAGCATTTGGGAGAAGGCGCAGGATAAGTCAGCATCTTTAACTGTCTTCCCTCCTCAGAGGACTTCTAGACCTGCCGTGCCCCGTGGACCAGGACAGCCTGAGCGTTCCTGGCAAACAGTAAAAATTACTGCCCACAGCATAATCGACTGCATTCTCTTTGAGAGTGTGATAAGTCACCTTGCAGTTGGGATGTGAGATCGCACCTGAGCGCTTCCACTTGTTGGGATCAGAAACTGCTGTCATCAAGGAACGGGGAGAAAACTCAGACTACCTGTCTTCGGCCGGCTGGCACAAAGAAATAGTCAGCATATGAGCTTCCCATAAGCAAACAATGTTTACACAGTTGTATTGTGTTGGTCTGTGTTGTTTCTGGGGGGCGCGGTGGCGCAGCAGGTTTGGCCGGGTCCTGCTCTTTGGTGGGTCTGGGGTTTGAGTCTTGCTTGGGGTGCCTTGTGATGGACTGGCGTCCCGTCCTGGGTGTGTTCCCTCCCCCTCCAGCCTTACGCCAGGTTAGGCTCCAGCTTGCCACGACCCTGCTTGGGACAAGCGGCTTCAGCAACTCTGTGTGTGTGTGTGTGTGTGTGTGTGTGTGTGTGTTGCTTCTCCAATCTGGTCTCATTTTTGAGAATGGATTTAAAAATAAAATGAAAAGCCCAGCTGCTGGGGATATACTGAAGAAAAACCAAAACACAATAACAAAATGTTGATGTAGGTGTGTATTATCCCTGACAGCATCTGTATTTATTTAATGGATTGTGATTGTGACTCACTTTATTAATCACTTGGGAGAACGAGAAGGTTATGGGTGTGAAATACACAAAATAGACATAAATAGACAGGAATATACAAAATGCGTGTATGAAAAGTTAAACTGGCAGATGAGTAATTCAACTACATATGTTTTACATTCGTCCCCTCAACTTCATTACATTTTATGTTGAGCTCTAATACAAAAACTTCACCTTTAAACAGACTGATGAAAATTGACTACATAAGACTATTATTCCTACAGCAGACTACTATATGTGGACTTGGAGAAAGGCGTCTAAGAAATGAATAAATGTAAATGTAACGGGTTGGGGGGGTGGAGAGGCAGATTTTGACCGAAATGAAAAAAAGGATGAGAAAGAGAAAGGAAGCGAACAGAACTGGTGCGAACTGGTGTGACATATAGCGTAAGTCCACAAGACCAGCATTTTGTAAGTTGAGCTGTTGCTCTGCAATTCACAATGTGCACATGTGCAACACTCTCTCTCAGACAACTCCACATTTTGAGACAATCCCAATGAAGACAACAGCTGTAAAAGAGTTGTTTCTTTGGAGTATTGTTTATCCAGATTGCATCACTGTTTGTCCCACACCGCTACGAGTTCTGATTCCTTGCCAGTTTCCTTGGTAACGAATACTTCTGCTTTCCCTAAAAATTCATGAGAAAAATTCTTGAGAGAAATTTTTTAAAAAAACCAAATCTTGATCAAAATAAGCAGGGCAAACAAAATACAAAAACGTGCAGAGCAGTTAACATGTTCTTGCTGAAATCTGAGTAACTTGTGCTCAAGACTGTACAGTTTATTATTACTGCGGGTAACCAGAGCAGATTTGTCACTACCTCCAGAGTCTCGAATCTTCCTTTATTATTTAAAAAATAATGAAGCTGACCCCATATTATTTTCTCGTTTTTTTAATATTGGCATGAAACATGCAACTGTTTTATTCAACTCTCCACCGAGACCCAGTGGGGCTGCCTCTAGGGTTAGGGTTTTTACAACGGATCATGAAGACCAAAGCTCCACGTATTTCCCCCTTCATGGGAAGGGACAGCAAGAACAGTGAACGACGCCTCTGAAACCCCCAGGGATATTTTAGTCAAATAGGGGAAAGGTCCAGCTCCCCAAATGAGGAAGTAGTCAGCTACTGAAATAGCCCCATCCCAGCGAAGGACCGTCTCAGTCTCACTTTAATAACCGAAATTTAAATACATACCATTTTTTAACAAATGGAGGAGCAGTTATGTAAAATATACTTGTACATGCTCTAAAGAATTGTATAAATTGTTAAAAATTCAGCAGTGAAGAAAAAAACATAAAGACGAAAGCTGAAGCACTTAGTGTACCATTGTCCGCAATGAACAATGGAAGGAAATTCTGTTCAGCAAGAGCGCCAGCCACAGTGGACTCTTACGAATGTCACCAGTTGTGCTTTGAAAAACTTTCCAACATGCAGCGAACGCACAAACTGAGAATAGGATATGTGGGGAAAGGGAATCTGACTTTCAATTTCTCGTCCGTGCCTCGTTTTTTTACGCGAAAGCAAAACAAAAAATAAACAAATGAGACAGAGAGAAAGAGAAAGAGGGGAAGAGGAAAACCTCAGAGGCAGTTATTAAGTTCTTTTGGTGCGGCTCTTGAAAGACCACATTGAACGTGTCTCGGAGACAGCAGGCGGCCCAGGGTGGGGGGGTGGCGCGCCACGTGACCTCGCTCAGCCTCGTCATGTCATCGCACCTCATCGCGGCAATACGCGTCTCCTCAGCCACGTGCAAAGTTAAATTATGCTGTAGATTCCAGTGAAGTTTCTTTTTTCTCGTCACATGTGTGCTTGTGTGTGCTTTCCTCTGCTGTTACTCGAACACCCACAGGTCACCACAACCATGTGATTCTGAGAATACGACCAGAGAAGCACTGGCTCCCTACACGCCTCAAATGTTACAATGACTAGATTGTTCATTCCCAACTAAGGCCTCCCACTGGGCTATATTGGCCTTAATGTTGCATGCATGCAAGGTGCTGAGTTGGAGCCAACCCATAGCGACCACTCGCGTGGCCTCCAAGGCAAGTCAAGGGAGGAACAGAGGTGGGTTGCCAGGTCCTTCCTCTGCATGGCGGGGGGGCAAACACAGGGAGAAAGACAGAGCAGCTGAACACCCCAAGCAGGACTCAAACCCCAGACCCGCCACCCCCTGGCTTTAATTTTATTACCCATTTACTGGGAACGCTAAGGGAAGGAAATGCGACTAGAGACTGTGTCTGTCATGTAGAAACTACATCAACAGTACATTGTTTCTGGGATGGTTGGTTCGTGTTCTTCCCATGTTTATGTCATTTTCCAAAGATATGGTAATTTGGAGACTCTAAACCACTGCTTGCGTGTGTATGAGTGAGTGAATGAGTGTGTGCATAATTGCCTTGTGATAGACTGGCGTCCAGTCCTGGGTGTACACTGCATTGCACCCTGTGCCTCTGAGATGGGCTCCAGACCACCGTGAGCCCATGTCGTGACGAGTGCTCATTGATGACACAATGTAGCAAAAATTTCATCTCGTCCATTTCTTATTTAGTTTTGTTTCATTAAGCATAATTTAGACGTTAGTTCGTACTATATGTCAGTTTTTAGAAAAATATTCCACATGAATTTTGGCACCGGTCTCCAAACACTGAATATTCTGGTACTTTTAAGTATCTGGTGCTTTCTAGAAGGTTTTGGTACTTTCTAGAATTTTCTGATGCCTTCTAGAATCTTCCAGTGGCTGTAAAGTAGGAAACTAAAACTGGTACTCTAGTCTCAAAGAACTGGTAGTATTTCTGTAATCTGTAAACTTTAATCATAATCAACATAATTAAGAACTTTGAAAAATGTTATTGCTTTGTGTTATGGATTGATGGATGGAAGGATGCATGGATGAATGCTATTTCTATAAATATTGCTCTTTCAGCGTCACTGTGCCGCTTTGGAAGAAGTAGATTGATCGATTAAAGAAAAAGTGTAACCTTTCTGTCCCTAATATTAAACACACACACACACCCACACAAGCAAACACCTACACATACTAGAGGAAATGAACAACATCCTGTACAAGTCGAGTCTGCCTCTTCCTCTTCACAGGAAGTTCGGTTTGTGGGTCAGTATGTCCTTAGTTTAACAGCGAGAAGCTCGCTGTTCTAGACTACTTCCTCCCCTAAACCACAGGGCACTGAACGAGTTTCAAGTCAATGTGTGTTCACTTCTTTAAAATTAGGCCACAGCAGCTGAGGATGGCGATTGTGGACAGTGATGGACACAAGTCAAGCTGGACTAAGGATCAAACATTTGCATGTTTCATTCCCAAGAGGGAAATTGTTGCTGTACACACTTGGCTTGTCAAGAAACTGTCCCCTAGTCACCCAAACAAATATGGATGAACAATAATGGCTGGATTAATGAAGAAACTGGATCTCTTTTGAAGGGTCACTTGAGCCCAGCTCTCCCACAGACTTTTGACTGCGTGTTGATAACCCTACAAAGCGAAATCAGCAGTGTTATATCAATGCCGAGGGGTGTTTTTTTCAAAACAAGGCAACAAAGCAAATTTTGACTGATTTAAAACAGCTGATTTTACTGTGTGCTCAGTACCAGTTAACGTGAGCGCAGCTGTGTTCGTGAGGCTAAACTCAGTATCCAATTTGTTCCTTCCCTTAGGGTTGGGGGCTCGCCATGCAAGTGGGTGGCTGCGGTGGTGTGCGAGCTTTACATGGGGGCACCTGAAAGCTGGAGGTCTGGGGGGGAGGCATTTTAATGTCTTTTCAGAGCAGGTCTAGGGTTGCATTAAAGTCTCTTTGCAGATCAGCCCTCATGGTGGAGGGTAAAGTCACTCCTGGGTGTATGTTTCCCTTCTGGCTATTAGGGTGATGATAACTGGGCAATTACACAGGTGCTCATTTGGGGTCCATAAGTCTGAACTCTTTGATGTTGCCCAAAGACACAGACAACGGAAGGCTTGGGAGACGGGGGGATGGAGACAAAAGGTAAAATACACGATGAATAGTGAACTTCAACATCAAGAGTCAAACCAACCATTCCTAGTCAAGCAAACTTCCAACAGTCATACACACCATCTGTAAAGGAGTAATGCCCCTAATGTCAATCCCAAAAAAAATGGCAATAATCGTTGAGGGGGTGATTACCTGCACCTGCCTCTTGCATTTTTTTTCTGGACCTTTTTATTACTTTTATGGCCTATTCCCCTTTGTCCCTGTACAGTACATGTAATGGGCTGACATAAACAGAACATGTGGCTCCACCACATTGAACCTTTCTTCCTCTGCGTTGCCAGATCGTAAAAGTGCCCACCAACTGTTCTTCACTAAATAAGTGTCTGTACTTAAACGGGGCTGGAGAATCGTAAACCATTAACGGGAGATGTCTTCAAGGGGATTAGAGAAGTGGTTTTGGTGGGCTCACGAAGGGCATTCCAGGGTGCATAAAAAAACCCCAAGCAGCGTTCGCGCTTCAGAGCTCATTTGGGAGATCATGTGGTGTGAGGTGTTATATTTTGTATGAAATGCTTTGTGTATGAGATGTTGAAATTCTGGCTCGTTCTGGTAATTGAAGGCACAACTCAGAGAGGAAAGGATTTACTGTAACAGTCTCATTCTACTGATTGAGGCTTTTTTGCAAACAGAAGTGTTGGATTAATTGACTTAATGGTTGACTTTCTTTTCCCTTATCTCCCCAAATTTAATTAGAGTGTTATTCTAGATGTTTTGCCCTCCTTATGACTTAACTGTGTAGACCAGCAGTAAAATGAATACACAGACGGGTAGTTTGACAGCAAAGGATTAATCCCAGATCCCAAAGTCACTGGATCAACACCCCAGGTGTAAAAATATGGGGCTCTTGTTTCTCATAAACTAAAGGTACTTCTTGTAACAGTAAAATACCTAACCGTATAAATAGCTAATGCTATTTATGACATTTTGTTGTTAAGCTTTGGAAAAACAACAAAGAAATAACAAGCAGCGTATGAATGTGTGAATTCATGTAAATATATTCATGTTGCATGGGCTAAAAAAAAAAACTGTTGACTGAAATCTGAAATCGTTGAATGAAAGGAGTTATGGTAATGCAAGCAGTCACTTGTGAATAGTCCAAAGTTGCAGAGCAGAGCCAGTAGACATATTTAGGTTCACAGACTGCTTAGGAACAGTCAGTGCCAATAAGTTCATTGTAATAAATACAATAAATATGAGGACGTTTAAAATGTGAATTTCTATCCACTCTGAGCTATTGCACAAAAAGTGTTTTATATATATGAAGCAAATCTTATGAGAATCAACCACATGAGTTCTGGCTGCACATGAAGAAAGGAAGGAAGAGGAACCGGGAAAAAAATTAACCGCACTGCTGTGCAAATCGCGGGCGGTCTCTGAAGTGCACTTCCAAACCAATGGCACCGTTTCCGCACCAAGCAAAATCGTTGGTGCTGGTGGCCAGCGGGGATGGCACCCTGAACCGGGCGAAACATTCAGCAGTTTCGCAGCTGAGTGAAACTGTATATCTGCACACGGGGAGTGGTGGGCAACAGGAGCGCCATCAGAGCGACGACTGCGGTGATGGGAGACCTGACTGTTTTGGGCGGTGACTGAAATGAACATTTTAACCGTTTGAGTGCCGGACAGATCTGAGTAGACTGTGGTCTTCTTTGTGAAAGTTTTTCTTTTCTCTCTCTCGCCGTGTGAGGGGTTTCAGAAGTGCTTCTTTACACTCGAGGCGTTTCCGCTTGAAGCCCCACAAAGCCGTTTGTTTAGTAAGAGTCTGCCTTTGCCGGAGCGAGCCACACAAGGGCAAAATGGGCCGTCAGTGAATGCCAAACAGGTGAAGGGGCAAAGAAATACAACTGACGGTAGTGTAGTATCAATGAATGAACTTGACAAGATTTAATCAAAATGACACATGTGCAAATTAATCATGCATGGTCATTTTACAAATGATGTAAGATACGTACTTAAACATCACACATATAAACGCTCTAATTTTTAACATGCTGCTCTTTTCAGAGTTTGGAATAATAACAACACACTTCCTCTTGAAAAGATATTTTAAGTGAAGAGTGAACTTCCTTTTTTGACAACCGGTACTGTGTAGATCGAAAAGGAAGCAGTTAGCCCACTTTTGACGGCAGAAGGTCTAACAGATAAACTTTTGGAAGGTTATGTTTTTATTCTCATTTGCAGCTTGCAATAACAGACTTATAGACAAATGCAAGGCAAGAGAGAAAATGTGCACCTTGCAGGGCGAGAGAGTACAACCCGCAGAGGCATGAGGGTGATATTCGGCGATCATGAGGTTGTTCTACATCTGCTGAGTAAATGGCAGGTGATTTGTGTGACTGTGCAATGGCGTCATGGGGCTCATGAATCAAAGGTGCTTCTGCAGGTGTGTATAATGACTAAAAAAAAAAAGGATAAGCAGGAGATATAAACAGAAAAGTGATGCAGACTTAACCGGAGAGGAGAGGAGAGAAATATGTGTGTGTGTGTGTGTGTGTGTGTGTGTGTAAGCGTTGGGGGCTGAGGAGGCACCAGTTGTGGTGAGATAAGTGCAGTGCTTCTAGGCAGCTGGATGTACATCTGCATGATGCGGTGGCACGAGAACATGTGGACCACCTACACACCTGCGATGCAAAACGTGCCGAGAATCCCAAAAAGCTGGAAAAGGTCTTTCAGGGCTGCTTCAAAGAAGACGCAAGGGTGCTCTAGTGCACATGTGTGTTTTTCTCCCCCTCTAGATATTGTTGAGCTCTTTTGTTCTCAGAGTTCACACGAAAGGTCTACAAAAAAATCTCTTCAAAAGCTGCGTGAAACAAACCTTGAAAAAAAAAAAACACACACACACACACACAAGCAAAAAACATGAAACGCCAAACGCTGCCTGAGGACTTCTCCCACCGTAAAACTTGGTTGAACTTTTCCCACAATCTAACTGGCACCCGAACGGCCCACTGCATCTCGATCCATTTCTTCAACAAAACCAAACATTTTTCTCCTCGAGTTTCTGATCTACTTCTGCAGCTTAAATCGAGTTACCAGCTTTGTGTGATATATAAAAAATTCGAGTTGAACAAAGTTCCCAGTTCCACGTTACCTATTTAGGTTGTTTTGCATTTCCTGCTGGGACTCACAGCTCACGACAGTTTTCACTTTTGCACCCTTCAGGGCTCCGAACCTCCAGCGTTTCAGTCTAAAGCACATTCCACACCATCTGCCGCTTTCTCATATGATCACCAGGAGTCAGCTCGACCTGTTCGGTGAGGCTTTAGCCATTGAACCATTCCATACTTGAATTCATTGAGCACTTTTGTGAGCTCTCTGTCACGCAAAAGCTGGTGTAGCTGTAAATGGGCAGATGTGCACATCGCCCACCCGAGTCTCTCAGCATCCAAGGGGCAAGTGACATCATGAGAAATGAAAATAAAATCTATCTAGTTATATATAATAGCTGACGCAGTTAGTTTCAGGAGCACTTTGAAGATGCGCATGAAACAATAGCTGTGAGAAATCAAGCTTTTACAATACCAACAGGGCTCAGAGGAAAGTATATTGAACAGGGTCAACCCTATCTGCTACGGATAGAAGGATTTCAAGGCAAAAAGCACTTTAGACGCAGCGGTTTAAATACCACTGTCACCTCAAAGTGATTGCTCTAATTACGACTAAGCAAACACATGGCAGCCGTGGAGTAAGTCATCCCCAGCAGGCGCATATACTGAGCAATTTGACGGTTGTGCTAGGGAGCGAACGGAGGGCGCTCTCCAATTTGTGGTGGTGAAACAACCGAGACAGATGAATCGGAGCGGAACTGGGGGCCAAGGCTTTTGTTGTGGGGAACGCTACATGCAGATCCCTTTTATTGCTTGGTGATTTCTTTGGCCTGTTTTGCAACGTATGGTAACCGTATTTGATCGAGGCGTGTATGCGAGCGTGTGACTTTATGCTTTGTGGTTCGGTGGGCGGAGGGACCGAGGCAGAGTGAACTGCCAGGGTTTTACTCAGGCACAGTGCGTATGAATTGGCTGCGGCTGGAGAGACTGATCGAAAGGTGGGGCCATCTGAGCCGGGGTGGTGGTGACAGTGGTGGGGTGGGGGGCTGTACGCTATTTCACTGGAAGTCTTCTGCCTTATATGGTCTCATGAGACATTTCCTCTGCTCGCAGACACAATTTGCCAGATGGAAATCTGACCTCTCTCCTGCTCCAAAGTTTAAACTTCTCGTGCAAAGGCGCTCCCCCCCTTCACTTTCACACTGTCACATGTTTATTGAAAGTCCATAGACTGCAGCCTGGGTCACCGAACAGTAGCGTCTTGTTTGATTATACACAAATTGACTTTAAACAACCCACTTACAAACCCCAGTGCAGCTTGTCCTACATCCAACCACAAATATTCGATCGCTCTCACGCTTGTGCCGATGCTGACTTGATTCAGAATTTTCTGTCTGACTCGGCTGTGGAGAAAACATTGTTTTAAGAAAAGTAGGCAGAAGGCGATAAGCTTCGTCTCTTCCAAAAATTTTTCCAGCAAAAAGGTGGCAATAATAATAATAATAATAATAATAATAATAATAATAAATTGTTGGTTCACTGATTGAAAGTGTAGAAATTTTTGCTGGATAAAACTATTTGGAAACTGATAAACAAAATCTCATGGTGAGTTACCCATCATATTGCGCAGTGCTGATGAATGACTCAGGAAGTTCATTTTCCACTTAGAGCTGGGTATTCCTATGGCTCTGCTCTTGCTGTCAATCTGTTCATTACACTGTTATAGAATTGTTCCGGCGAAACCCACTGAAGTACTTTGGCTGCATACGTCTGAGGGGTGAAACCGTGACTGATCACCGTTGACCCACAACATGGACCAAACCACTGGGACTCCCCCCACTGTCTCAACGACAGCCAAGTTGCATGGGCTCGAACTCAAGCTCCGCAGTGCTGCAATTTCTCCAGCAGTCTGAGGTTCAAGAGCTCTTTCCTGGAAGACTGTAATCGCAGCAGAAGCTTTGAGAGTAATTTATTGTCAGTCTGTGTTTACCTGAATCACTGGCAGCCCACTCAGTTTCACACAATGACACAGGCCGGCTGTTCTCAGCTGCGTTCTCACAGGCTCCTGCCTTCTCCAGGGTGCTCGGGCTCCGGGATGGCACGTTCCGCACCTAGAGGGACATAGTTCTTCGAGCCTCACTTCTTAGTTCACCTTTGATCTTGAGTTGAAAAGCAGTAATACCTCTCGAACCCAAGGGCTGGAGACCACAGCCATGCACATCTCTGTCACAGTCTCTCTCGTGCTCCCTCTCTCGCTTCCTTTCTTTGCATACTCGGGCTTACTTATTGCACTACTCATTACAATCTTTGTTTCTGCGTATTTCACGCTGGCATGCTGTCACTTCGCCCTCATCGCTTTGTTAAAAAACCAGAGCTGCACACCGACTCACACACAGTTCACGGCAGACAGCATGCACACGGCCATGTATGCAGCCAAGGCAATTCTTTCGAAGAGGCTTGAAGGAAAGGGGTGGTGCAGCTAAGGCTGCAAAGGCCTCATGACCTCATCTGGGGCTTTACTGGAAACAACCAAGTACATTTTCTGTCCAGTAAAAAGAGCCTTGTCACGCAGGGTAAAAATAGCCCAAAGATGGGAAAACAAAGTATATCGAAGAGGTAAAAGGTTGCAGTCACTTTTATTCTAGTTACAAATCCATGTCTGAGACAGGGTACGCTTACTAGGAAATGTGGCTCATTGACAACTTATTAGAAAAGAAGGCAATGAGTTCAACTTATTAGAAAAGAAGGCATGAAGAAATCATCTCTATCTCTTGTAATCGCATTGTTTCATCTATCAAGAAAACAATTAGTCATTATGAATGATGCTGCTGCTGCTGCAGATGAGTCTAATCATTTTCAGTGCTGACCCGCTGACAGGCTGCAGAGGCACTTCGAGATCTACGCATCCGAGCATGTAGAGCAGGCATACATGTGTGCACGAGCTTCACTTCATTTCATCAAGAAAAGGCATATTCGTTTGTACCCAACATGGCATATCCTCATCGGGAACAATGCGCACCCTCAAATGAGGATCACAGGTAGTGCCAGCATGTAGAAGGTACGCATCCATGAGTCAGAAATGTAAAGAATTAAAAATGCAATATGGCAACTGCAAATGCAGATCATGAGCACACTTTGGACAACAAACGTAGCTTCACCGCAGGCGGACGGCCAGGTGCACAAACACTAATTTGAAGCTCAGCGTGATCTAGGAGGCCAACATGTCCAGTCAAGATCGGGTGTTTTTTAAAAATGTTTTTACTTCTCATTCTGCATCATGATTTTGAGCAATCTCTGGCAGCAAGCCATCAGTCGTGCAACATTTTGGTGGCATTGGGGCTTTGAATGCCGGCACTGGGTATTTTGTGATATCAGAAAAAGAACTTGATACGGCTGTCAATTGGCCCACCCTTACACATGCACCAGGAAAGAAAAACAGAAATAAATAAGATGCATTTTGATTTTGTAAGCAAACACAGTAGAGCATCCCTCCTAAATCCAGATTATAGGAAGGGCCTCAAAAATTGTAGTGCATTGGTGGAAAGGCCATACTCTTGTACCTTTGAGCAGGCACTTGAGGACCACTGTCAGGTAATAAAATACAACTATATGAATGAACAAAACTGAATGATACTTGAGAATGAGAAAAAATACATAAAGATAAAAAAATTTGCCAGCTACATAAATGGGTGAATAATTGTATCTTAACATTGTAAGTCGCTTTGGAGAAAAGCATCAGCTAAATGAATAAATGTAATGCAAATGTAAAGATATTTTGGAATAAACACGGTCGTTGACGGCAGACAGAACACAATATAGAAAAAAACAGAAGTAAACAGACAAAACTAATGGGTCCATGGGTGTTTTGTCTCTTTTCCTCTGCAATTTTACACATAGTCATTTACGTGATCTCGCTGCATGGCCGAGGATGAATAATTGCAGATTCATAACGTGACCAAGTGCCTGTTTGTGACAACGTAGTTCAATGAAAAAGGGTTGTGGGGGAACATTTGGTTCAGAGCTCCCGAAATAAACAAATTGCAGTGAACCTGAGATAATTACCCAACTCGAGACAGGCCACAGGCTTTTCATTGAGGTACACATGGTACATTCCTACCACCTCCGCCCTACGGGCTGGTCTGTTGTTTACTGTAAAGCACGGTGTAATAAGAGGCAGCTTAGAAGCATTACCTTGGCAAAACCACCATGTAACCACACAGGGGAATTGTAGAGAATAATTAACCCAACTTAAAAATAACTGCTGCCCATGTCATGTTACATGGTATGTAAGCCATGGCATGTTCCCATTATTACAGATCAGTACACCACCCTAAAGCGCCCAGTATACAGTGCATGTAATAGCACGGGAGGAGCACGTGGACCAGCTCTAACCAATTTAAGAAAGTCTCCTTATCCTTCAGGTCTGCACTTGTCCTGGAAGAACTACTTGTTTCCCAGCCCAAGGAAACACACTACGACTTACAACATTGGCCACTGTTCACCTCCTATAAGTGCTGCACACTGACACAAAGGCGTGCTTGTGCTTGTTGCTGTGATCATTTGTATCTTGCTGCTTAAATACCAGAGATGGGGAAAAAAACCAACGAACAACGTTTTTGGCTAAGAAGAAAGAAAAAAGCAGAACTACAGTTCCAGTATTTTGATATACAAGACATGAATAGCAAAAAAAAGGTCAATAATAAGATGATCTATATGCTGAGCATGCCTTTCCCCAACATTTAAGTCATCCCTTTTGTATTATCATGTAACGTTTGAATTGCCATGATAACCTTGCCAAAACATGAAAATAGTGACATCTTCGGAACAGCAGAAGTTAACAATCCATTTAGGGAAAAAATATATTGCTGTCATGTTAATGAACAGAACGATAGTGGTATTAGGGGGGGTATTTTTCAAACACCAGGTTGCAAACAGAAACCCCTCCTCACTTACCATCTATTAGTCACAACTTGGGCTTTATCCAGTCAAGAATAGTCACAACTTATAGCATTTTAGTGAAAAAAATAAATAAATAAATAAAATTCAAAAACAGCTGTGTAAAATTTTTCAGCGACAGGTACCTTTTATTATGTGGGTGAGCCATGGAGAAGTGACCGAGCTGTTCTGGAGCAGGGTGAAAATCCATGGCCTTCAGTCTGGCTCACACACCTAAAATGAAGAGGTATTGTAGCTGTACCAGTAATTTGTCATTTAGCCGACACGCTCATCTAAAGCAACATACAGTCATTCACTATTGCATACAACAGGGTATTAGTACTGGAGCTTTCAGAGAAGAGATCTTGCTCAAGCATACTGCAACAGGAGGGAGATGTCCCGAACCCATGGAGCAGCTTGTTGTACATATTATGTAATAGATTATCACATATAATGGGCTGTTATGTTTGTTTGCCAAAAGACAAAATCAAAGTGTGCATGAACTTGGCATTCAAGCTAAGAAAACACAATCATAAGTTACTTCTCTTCTCCTGCACAAATCCTGAAGGTGGGCATTACAGCAAATTCCAAGACAGTGAGTAAAGTTTTTTGAACTGTGCATTTGCATGTTTGTACTAATTATCTTTCTTTTAGTTATAAGATCATACAAAAACAAGCTGATTAACCATAAAAGAGAAAAAAAAAATCATTTCTGTTTTAAACATATAGATTATTGAAACGTTCAGAGTTAAGAGTGCATACTTAAGATGTAAGTATTGCTGATGGTTCAGAACATCTAAAAGCATATTTTGAATCAAAGTAACTTGATACTTGAGTGGTTCTTTGACCTAATACATTCTTAATTTTACACAGACTGAATTTTGGAGGACTACGTCTACTTCAGAAATTATTTGCAAAGCAATAGATCTAGTACAGGTGGACCCGATTTACGATGGGGTTACGTTCCGCGAAACCCATCGCCATCGTAAGTTGAAAATGTGAAAAAAAAAGAGTATCGCACCGCATATTGCTTGCCCTGGGAGAAAAAAATCAAAATTCACAATTGGAAGTACGGTTTCTACTGAATGTCTATCGCCAGCTCACCATCGCAAAGTCGAAAAAATCGAAAGTCGTACCATCGTAAATCGGGGACCACCTGTACTTGACTATTGTTGATTTCTTTCGCCTGACGTGTTTTTCCAAGGTGACTTGCAGTACGAGGTTTGTATAGCACACAAAACTGGCTCTGCATACTTCCACAGAAATGAATGCCTCTTCTAATGATGATTTTTTCCGTTTCAAAAATGCGCACACACCTTCAATCACGAATGGGTCTTTTCACCAGGAATGCCACCCTTAGCAATTATTGGAAAAAAAGAAATCTCACATGACATAATGGTAAGAAAGCGGTGAATGCGATACAAACGAGAAATTCAGGTCAGAGCAGCACTGGGGGAAATGCGGGTTGAACGCTTCCTTCTCTTGCCTTTCTTGGCTTTTTCAAAGTTGGCAGCAAGAGAGCATTTAGCTATACGCCACATAAACATTCTGTCTCCCAGGGGCGAGGAGGTGGGGGCAATTTGTGCCACACTCATTTGCCCCAGAAGTCTCCTCTGTCGTGGTAAAGGTCTCGGAGTGCTACAAGGCTCCTTCGCACTTAACTTGCAGCCATGTTCGAGGAGGCTCATTAGCACAACATTCATTAAAGCGATTACATGCAACGTTCCCCTTTCCCACAGGCTGCACAATAACGAAGGGAGGACGGGGCAGGATGCTGGGGGTTGGACTGAGAAAAAACGGGGGCATTCAACGAAAAATCCCATCTGTTTGCGTTAAATTCATTGCCCTGTGCCCATGTCCGGCTAAAGAAGCTTCTTTGTCTTAATTTGTTACACAAGGAACTGTGTTTACCGAGGGGCGATGTGGCCTTTCGCCGGACACCCCTGTGTGACTCAGTGCACCTACAGGCTACTCTGGGCTCACTGGGCTGAGAACATGTAAAACACTGAGCTATGAGTGACAGTGGGCAACCCTGGCTGTTCTTGAGCGAAGGACCGGGCGCGTCTGTCCAGATCAAGGAAACCGGAACTTTGATGGCTGCAGTTTCACCGTCCGTGCATCTTTAAACTTCGTTATTTTGTCCCACTTCAAAACAGAATCGATCGCAGGCATGGCTGAGCTGACTGCAGAGGATGACTTTGCAAACAGCCTCTTGCTGAATCACGTTGTAATGCTCGGTGTACCTGACCGAAGGCCGTGAGCCCGACGGTGAACTCAGCGTGCGAGAGAACAGCGGTACCACGTTAAATCAGCTGGACAAGGTCATGGCACTGCCGCCTCGCAAAAAATTTCTGAAAGCAGCAGCCCGTGGATCCCGAGCATCAGCTGCGACAACGTCGGGCCATTTGGGTTCTCATCGGTTGCAAATGCGAGACACGTCAGCATATGGTTATGTGAACGAAAACAAATTTTCCCGCGCGTTGTCCGTGAATACGACTGTTGAATGAATATATGAAATAATCAGTGCCTTGAAATTTTCACATGCGGAACTGTAGCTCTACGAAGTCCAGGGCGAGCAAATTTACGATAGCGAAGATGTTTTTCATCCTCTCAGTTTAAAGTAGTGTTCCTCTGATAAAATCTATCAGGTGTCCGGGTTGGAGTCTATCTCCTTGTCACTAGTTCCTTCCATCTGCTCTGTGTGGTGAAGGAACACCAAAGTACCCCTTACTCTTAATCCGTGTCTGTCTGTCTTTCTTTTTCTCTTGCCTACTCACCTCACTGATTCGCTCTGTTGCTGCTCAGCTGCCCATCTGACCCCACTGCTCCAGGCTGAACTCCCCAGGCCGGCCTTAGATTGCGTGCAGTGATGTGCTAATGGGCGCCATACTGGTTTAAGTGCCCTTCCAAGGCCATGGGCCTTTTATTCACCACCATGTCTAATTGTACCCTGGGGATTTTGCTCCTGTTTTCTTCACCCTTTCCCGTCTTTGTCCTTTTCCTGCTTTTTACTGTAATTTTTTCTTTTTACATTGCTCGCATATTCTCGGCAATGTGGTTTGTGACTGTGAAGAGGGAAGACTTGCTGCCTGCCTTCTCAGTGGTGCTAGATCTAAACATGCCCCTATAGGATCAGCGCAGTTTGATGGGTTAAGCATGGACAAGGTACTTCCATGACCAGCGTCTGGTGTGAACATCACTAGAACATAACTGAAAATTACTTTTACGGTGTTCACCTTTTACATCCATATCAACAATTTAAATATAATGATTTTAATAGTGCATGAAAGACCTCATTTCTTTAACGTCTAGTATTTTTAAGTGCAAAAAAGTGGTTTTGCTTATGACACAACGACTTGACTGCATTAGTATCCCAACTCGTTCATCACATTAAGTCTGTAACTAGGGCCAGCAAGCTTGCTTGGGAGCCAGCCTGATGTTTCGGGAGCTTCAGCGTAGACTGAGCCCAGCTGGATTGCTGGACCTAATTTACCACAAATGGAAAAGTACAATTGAAAAGGTGCAGTCCATAGGCCTACCACTACCAAATACTTCAGAATAGAATGGTATGACAATATAGGTGGAAAATCTATATATTTATAAATAGCCATGATTCTTTGACAGCTGGTCTACATTGACAAGTAACGAAGTGTCAAGATCAATAATAGGTGAACAGCATTGCCTGTCCAACAACCGTACTTGCTTTTCGAGCTGTATAAATACGGGTGCACCGCTACTGCGCAACAGCTACAGTTGAAAAGATTTGCTTTAAATGACTCACTATGTCAGCCCCCTCTAAGCAAGGAAATAACTAATTTAATTATTATTTTTTGAGAAAGTGAAAACTGGCACACGCCCACACGCTAAAGTGGACCTTCCTCTCTGTCGCTCTGATCACCTGTGCGAGAGGAGTGGCACCTCCACCAAGGCTGCGCACTGGCTTCCTCTGCTGCAGGAAGGTTCGATCTGTGGTGGCACTGCACGAGTTGCATGCTCATACTTTCGCAATGAGTAAGACAACTGTCTCATTCAGCATGGCAGGCAGCAGTGCAGTTGGCCTGGCAACTGTTATAAACTTACACATGGTGTACGCTACTTCAGGTTTCAATAACAAAAGGCTTATAAAAAACAGTATATTTCATTATTTCCAGGGCTCCGAAATTGTCTACTTTCAGCTTATACAAGTGATTTTTCTGACTATATGTAGGTTAATTTCTTCTCTCGTGCAGGTGATGTGTAGATGTTTTCATTCCGTCGTATATGTCATTGCTCTCTTCCTCATTTCCATTCTTTTTATAACATTCAGAGCAGAAGCGTTTTAATAACACCCTGCAGTTTTTCAGTTTACAGTGTGGACATTGTACACTTGTACAATGGAAACAACATGAGGAGTGATTTCAGTGAACAATTTGATTAATTACCACTTGCTGGTATCCTTACTAAAGGCATTCCCTTTTGCCAATCTCGTGATTGCAAATACTGCACTTAAACAATCCAGTACTACTCAATATATTCAGCGTTTAAAAAGACAGAATGATCTTAGATGGCAAAGCATTTCAATACTTTCCAAAAATATTGTACATTGCCTTGTAAATCATAGTATTTATGGTATATGACATGGATTGAGTTCTTCCACACATAAACACGTTATAGACACCAACACAGTAACATAAATATCATCATGTTACGAGCACCATCATAATAAGAAACCACCTCTTGTGATTGGTAAAAAGTGAACCGCAAAAGTCTGACAACCACATAAGGAAATATTTCTATACAAGTTCCATTTTACAACTAAACCAATCCTCCAAAATAGCTGTGAGTCATCAATACAAACCTGTGGCAATTAATACCTTGATGTAATTCAATATCTATAACATAAACCGACTTTTTTAAAATAACCAAACCATCTGTATTACTGATAAAATTACCTATTTTAAGCAGCCTATTAGAGTACAGAGAGGAATCAAATTTAAATGAAAAAAATAAACCTCTCCTAAGCCCAGTGTCACCACCCCCAGGAAGTGAATTTTGTAACAAATTCAATTTAATAGACTTACATTGTCTGGTCTGGCAGCCTGGCGTCTTAGTCTTGGGACCCTGGAGTCTGGGGCCTGTTGTGAGGATTTACAGGATGTTGTGTCACTGTCCAGGGGGACAGGGATTCTCATCACAGGATCTGAGGACTTTCCAAAGGAAGCTGTAGTTGTTTTACTTGTGGATATGCGCTGAAAAGCCATCCCATCTGAGGGGTACCCTCCTACCGATGTAAACTGTCTCGAGTCACATCTTTGCTGTTTGTATGGGTGTATATATGAATGATTCACAGCACGTATGTGGCTACAAGAGCCATGGAAGCCTCTTTCATAAAGACCATCCAAAAGCATTGTTCTGTTTCACTCACCAGTACCTAGATGTTGAATTTTCAGTACATGAATTAACCTTCACTTACCCAGGTGAATATTTTTTACACCAATATTAGACTTACAATGGAATTTTACAGTACTTTAGTCATTTATATAACAATAGATTCTAGCGAGGGGGGTGCAGTGGCGCAGCGGGTTTGGTTGGGTCCTGCTCTCCAGTGGGTCTGGGGTTCAAGTCCCACCTGGGGTGACGGACTGGCGTCCTGTCTTGGGTGTGTCCCCTCCCCCTCCAGCCTTGCACCTTGGATTAGGCTCCAGTTTGCCAGTTTCAGACTGTGTGTGTGTATATCCTACTGGATCAGTCCAAGGTAAGAGCTGTACCTTGCTCAAGGGCTTTGCACAGGAACCTTCAGATTACCAGGTGATGGCCCTAAACCCTACACCACCTGCACATATTAATATGTCACAAATTTATGGGGCCTGGCATCCGGCTTCACACACATTTCACCTGCCAGCTATTGTGATTCACACTGCACAGGTATTATTGCCAAAGGAGGAGGAGGAGGAGGAGAAGAAGATATCTCCTGCCAGCACAGGAGACTATGAAGGGGTTGAGGCAGCAGTTCTATTTCACATGCCTACACAGGACAGGTACCATGAAGGCCGACGCCTGAGGCACACAGCATGCTCCCGCCGACACTGGCGTCCACAGTTCAGCCCTCCCCCTCCTGCCTCCCTCCTCCCAAACCACCCACTTCCAGGCGAAGGCGCGATCTGGAAGCACGCCGACATGGGAACGGCTTCCCGGTCTTTCTCGGACCGCGGAAGTGACGCGTCAGCATGCCCAAATTAGGAGTGCACGTCCATACCTGCGGTGGCTCGAGCCGGTTTCCTTGAATCAATACACAGCTCTTAGATCAAGAAGGCTTGGTGGAATGCGCGTTGTTATAGCTGGTGCTTTATTTTCGTTTAAATCCTAATTACTTCAGACTTTAAACAGAAACATTTCAAAACACATCAATAGCGGTAGTTTAGTTACAAAATAGGCCATTATTAACCGGTCCAAGTTATTCAGTCAGTGTCGGCAAGCGATTGATTTGGCGAATCCAAGATGTGAGGCGCAGGTTTACATAATTCATATATTAAAACGCAAGGAAATGTACCCGCTGTAAGCCAGGGAAACAGAACCATAAGTACAGCAATGCCGTGGCGCAGTGCTGTGTTGGCACGCGACAGATGCGCTGAGCACGTGCATCACGGACTCAAGTCAGCGCGGGTGCCCGACTAAGGAATAAGGAATAATCCACATCCCCTTTTCACTCTGGGTGTGTCTTGTCTAACTAGTTATTTTTTGCTGGGAGTGTTAACTGACAGTCGCTAAGGAACTTTAAAAGCAGTAGTTAAACTAAAAAAAAAACAGTGCTGTGTGCCTTATTTATTATTCCGACTCCCGAGGAAAATTAGGTTTGCATTTGCCGTGAAAATTAGAGGAAATGACTGAATCCCGGTTTTTACAATTGCTGATTTTAATAAACACTTATTTTTAAATGTGACACTTTGGTGACATCAGATCTGTATAATGAAGCCCAGTATTATGTTTGGCTATAGCTACTGTACGGCTAAAAAGCCTAATGAAGGTCAATCAATTCAATGTATATAATAATGCAATGTATTGCTAGTTACTTTATTCAATAAATCGTATTCAGTAAATCATATATTTTTAAAAAGAAACTGGAAACATGATTACGCAGAATTGAGGTCTGTAGCCATGGCATGAGCCGAACAAACTAAAAACTATAGTAAACTAGTATTTTACAGTTACCTATATGAATTAATTAGTCAGATTCATCATGGTTTCCAGTTCTTTACTTTAGTACGTCATCGTCATCCTACATTAACTTAGTTGACATAAACTACATCATCACAACTGCACCACATTACATTACCATTATCATGATCATTATCATCACAACTCCATCTCACGCCTCTCTACACGGTGGCGCTCACGTATCAAACCGCGCGCGTTACAGGCACATCCCTGCGACCCTTCGCCCGCTTCTCAAAGTCCGCGCTCGACGCTGCCTCCTCACGCCTCGGGCTTGTTTACGGTCCCGGCAGTTCCTGGCATTGACGTCACCATCCTCGTCCCCTCCTCCGACTGTGGGCGTGGTCTGGAGAAAGCTCCGCAACCAATCAGGGACCTCATAGAGCCACGTTTTTGAATATATATAAGAGGCGCACGGCGTACCGAGCTTACAGTTGGGACCACGCGCGCGGTGGAACGGGACTAAGAGTACAAGGCTTTCTTCTTTCGGCACGCACGTAGATATGCGGCGCAAAAACCTGTAGCAATAAAGAAGACATACAGAGAGGACGTCACTTTGACACAGCTGTCAAGAGCAAAAACGGCGTCTGTTCACTTGGTACAGTAGCGTTCAACTACTTTGGAAGTTGTGTTCTGTTCTTTGATCATAAGACTCTTGACTTGACTTTGAAATTGACAGTTGCGGGACTTTTCATTTCTGAACACACGTTCAGGAAGATTGGCTCTTGCATTTTTTTTTTTTTTTTTTTCTCCAGCCAGCGCGGTGCTCAATAATCGGCACCGGTACTGTTTCTGGACGCTTTATTCAGATCTGTGCTCTGTCCTGCTTATAGCCGGCATAGAAGTCGCCTTTATAAGTGCATTACGGTTTTTTTTCCCCTTCCCTCTCACCACAGAACGTCCGGTGCTTTTATTTTGTGCTTTGAGTCATATGTCTACAAAAATGGAACAGCCGTTTTATCATGACGACTCGTTTCTCTCTGCTTATGGTCACTCAGACGCAGCTCTGCACGACTACAAGCTCCTTAAGCAGAATATGAACTTGAACTTGACCGAGCCTTATCGGAACCTGAAGTCCCAGCTGCGAGCCGACACAGATTTCTACCAGGCCACCAGTTCCGACGTGGGCTCGCTGAAGCTCGCGTCTCCCGAGCTGGAGAGACTGATCATCCAGAACAGCAACGGTGTCATCACCACCACGCCCACCCCCGGCCAGTACTTCTACAGCCGCGGGATCACCGAGGAGCAGGAGGGCTTCGCGGACGGCTTCGTCAAAGCTCTGGACGAGCTGCACAAGATGAACCAGCTGCCTCCGCCCAACGTGTCAATCGGAGCCGGTGGGGTGACGACGTGCACGGCGGCTTCCAACGTCTATGGCTCCTCCCTGCATCACGAGCCCCCTGTTTACACAACACTGAACACCTGCTCTCCCAACACTAACCTCGCCTCGGGATCCAACTACCCTACGGCCACCATCAGCTACCTGCCCCATCACCACCAGTATCAGCATCATCCGAGCACGACGCACCCCTCGCATCAGTACCAGCACTCGCTGCCCGGAGCCGGGCTGCATCCGCCGCGGCTCGTGGCCCTGAAAGAGGAACCTCAGACCGTCCCTGATCTGCAGAGCAGCGACGGCTCTCCCCCCATGTCCCCGATCGACATGGAGAGCCAGGAGCGGATCAAAGCGGAGCGCAAGAGGCTCAGGAACCGGCTGGCGGCGACCAAGTGCAGGCGGCGCAAACTGGAGCGCATCTCCCGCCTGGAGGAGAAGGTGAAAAGCCTGAAATCGGACAATGCGGGCCTGTCGAGCACCGCCTCCGTGCTGCGGGAACAAGTGGCGCAGCTGAAACAGAAAGTGATGACACACGTGAGCAGCGGCTGTCAGCTCATGTTGACGACCAAGATGAAGTCCTTCTGAAGCATGAGGATGACATGCTGGACACTGGTATGAGAAATGAAACACTGGAAGACTTGTTCACAAATGTTTTCTTTGTAAAACGAACTTTTGCAGCACTGGAATCTTGATTTCATTGATGTTGAACCGTTTGTATGTTTTCATTTTGAAAAATTACTTGTTATTGTCTTGTTCGCAATACCTGAAATACAGACAAGGATTCTGTTTTGTTTTTATTTCGTTTGGTGTCTTTAGAAAGGTACTTTCTAACGCAATACACGGGCGTGGTTTTAAAGCACCATGTCGGTGAAACGCTCAGTCGAGACGCCCGGGCCTATTCCGCGTTTATTTGTTTTGGAATGGGACTGAGTGTCTTAAAGTCAAATACATGTGATTTTTATCATTTTGGTGCATTTTTAGTAAGTTATTATGTATTGTCAGGTTGATCTTGACGATGTTATGTTTACGTTGTTTATTTTCATACAATATTTAAGTAAAAACAGATAAATCAGCTTCTTCGTGTATTGTCATTTTGGACAGTTGGTGTTTTTCCAGACTGACCACACATGTCCTGTCCAAGCGGGAGATGATCATACACCTCATCTGTTCATTACATAAAATCAAACTTTATCTGAACAGAACATCAAAAGAAGTCGAACGCGTTTTTTTTTTTCTAGTATTATAAAGCACTGTAAATTGTTCCAAAACATTAAAACGCCACAGAGCCACATTTTACATCATGTTTCCTGTGCGGAGTATTAAACTACACAGCAAATCCGCGTTTGGCGCTGGCGCGGAAATACGTACGCACACACGTACAGTACGCTGACGTCCATGACGTAAGCTCGTTGGGGTCTTTTCCTCTTGACGCACGGTAGTATATCCATATATGGTCAGTGTTACGGTGCAACGTCACAGCGAGGCAAGGTTTCCGGGAACCCCCGCCTACGCTACCAGTCAGAAAAGAGGTGGTGTGTTTTTTTTTTAATTCTTTTCCTTTTGCTTTGAAGTGTGGCCGTGCCAGCGAGTGTGTCAATGGGAGACCGAAGACGACGGGGGAGTTTCCCCACACTAACAGTGGTTCTTGCTGTCAAGTTCCCAAAACAACCGCCGCGAAAAATAGAGCGGAGATAAAAATATAACGGCAGTAGATTTTCCAGCTACTTAGCAGAAACCGAAGTGTTCAGAAGAGTTTCAAAACACGAGATAAGATTGGCCGCCATGTCAGAAGTTTTGTTGGGTTTCTCAATCAAAAACACTTTTAAAACGAACTCCTAATCTAATTACTTAGTGAATAATATCTAATACTGCTCTATATTATGCGTGCACGAGCTTCTCCTTAGGAACTTTCACGAGCGCGTGTCCGACACTGTCCTCTTTAGAGAACAGATAACTGAATATATAATAATATAGTTTAAAATATGGATTCACTCTTTCACCTCAGTACGCAGTTCTTTGACGTGAGACCGAGCACTGTGATTCATGTGTGTTCCCTCCCTGTGCTCCAACTGTGCTCCATCTTTGTTCCCTCTCTGTGCTCCAGCTGTGCTCCATCTTGTTTCCTCCCTGTGGTCCAGCTGTGCCCCATTTTTGTTTCATCCTGTGCTCCAGCTGTGCTCCATTTTGTTTCCTCCCTGTGCTCCAGCTGTGGTTCATATGTGCTCCTTCCCTGTGCTCCAACTGTGCTGCAACTGTGTTCCATCTCTGTTTCCTCTCTGTGCTCCAGCTGTGCTCCATCTTGTTTCCTCCTTGTGCTCCAGCTGTGGTCCATGTGTGTTCTCTCCCTGTGCTCCAGCTGTGCTCCATCTTGTTTCCTCCCTGTGCTCCAGCTGTGGTTCATATGTGCTCCTTCCCTGTGCTCCAACTGTGCTCCATCTTTGTTTCCTCCCAGTGCTCCAGCTGTGCTCCATGTGTGTTCCCTCCGTGTGCTCCAGCTGTGCTCCATCTTTGTTTCCTTCCTGTGCTCCAACTGTGCTCCATCTTGTTTCCTCCTGTGCTCCTTGTGTGTTTCCTCCCTGTGCTCCAGCTGTGGTTCATATGTGCTCCCTCCGTGTGCTCCAGCTGTGCTCCATCTTTGTTTCCTTCCTGTGCTCCAACTGTGCTCCATCTTATTTCCTCCCTGTGCTCCAGCTGTGCTCCATCTTTGTTTCCTCCCTGTGCTCCAGCTGTGGTTCATATGTGCTCCCTCCCTGTGCTCCAGCTGTGCTCCATCTTTGTTTCCTCCCAGTGCTCCAGCTGTGGTCCGTGTCTATTCCCTCTCTGTGCTCCATCTGTACTCCATCTGTGCTCCTTTTCTCTGCTCCAGCTTGTCATGTCACACATGGACTGCTGATCTCAGAAGCCATTGAAAAAAACTGTCTAGGTGAGTGTGACTCAAAGTCTGGCATTGAGTCGCTCTCATATTCACATTTCTGGTACGTGTGTATGTGTGCATTTGACATACGATTCAGAGAAGAAGCCACTTCAAAAGAGCGGTGACATCTGGTTTGACTGCAATTTCTGCATCTTCTGTAATCTTCACTGGTGTTTCACTAAAACTGTATTTTTTTAATTCAGTAATTCAGCATCTTAAAAAAAATTGATAAATTCTAAAATTGTTTCTGGGTAGGATTTTGGTTTGATGTATAGAAATGAGGGGGGCGCGGTGGTGCAGTGGGTTGGACAGGGTCCACCTCTCTGGTGGGTCTGGGGTTCGAGTCCTGCTTGGGGAGCCTTGCGGCGGACTGGTGTCCTGTCCTGGGTGTGTCCCCTCCCCCTCCGGCCTTATGCCCTGAGTTGCCGGGTAGGCTCCGGTTCCCCGTGACCCCGTATGGAACGAGCGGTTCAGAAAATGTGTGTGTGTGTTTAGATGCATAACGGTTAAAGGTCACAATGAAAAAAATGCACGTTTTATTCTTGCTCTTTTTACTCTTATTGTTTTGCTGATGCCTCTTTTTTTCAGGCACGTTCAATACTAAGTTTCACATGCTACAGCAAGCTGTTTACAGTATTTTACAGATTTCTACAGTTAAACACGCTGCTGTATCCGTTCAAGGTAAGCGCTTTTATCAAGAGCCCTACAGCAGGAGCAGGGATTTGAACCAACTGACTCTAAATCCCCGTTCTCACCACACACACAGTACCGCATTATAATGTTGTCAAAACTATGTTACGCTTAAGTGTTAACGTAAAGACAGGAGACAATCTGTACATGTGCGCCTGATCCTGCTTTTAGTGGCCCACACTGTGCACTTAGAGACATCACCGCCGTGTGTTTTTACTGCAGCAGCTGCCATTGTGTGGGATGTGCGTCCACTCCAGAGAGTGACGGAATCAGCGGCCTTCCTGACATCACACCCAAGGGCCCAAGGACCGAAGGAACACGACTGCAGTGCGGACACCACCCTACACACATTCGCACACGCACATACACACGCTTCTCTGCCCACCACCCACACGGACAAGAGTGTGCGATGGCAATGACGCTCAAGGATGGAGGCGGCAGTATTTTCCAAACTTCTTTGCAGCCCTCTACCAATCTGGCTTTCAGTTCAATTGTTATTCCGCCCACAACCATTTGTACGTTGTCACTGCCAGCCTGCACTGCACCAGGCAGCCCTCCCTCTCCGCGCCTGTGTAACTCTGTGATTACCGATCCTGCCTCGCTGAAATGTAGTTAGCACATACGCTCTGTGTTCAGATGTAGGGGTCAGATCAGTCTGAACTGTCAGACCTTAAAAGCACCTATTCTTGCTTCCCACAGGGGTCAGGCTGAGAAAATCAAGAACGTCGTGTCACTCCATAAAGATGCAAAAATTTGGTGGTAATTACCCTTAAATTAATTAGTTGAGAGGGCCAGCGCAATTTTTCTTTAGTACTATAACACTTGCCGATTTAGTTTATACATTTGAAAAAAAGGGTGGTGGAAAAATACAAATGGAAATAAATTGCACAAATGTCACAAGATGATTTGCATTTTATGTAATGTCAGCTCCTAAACATGGGGGCGCTGATTATGAAAAGGGATGCTTTCAGAACAGAGAAATTCAAAAGCCAGTCTACGCAAGGTAAGTGGGAGCGACACCTGTGCAGACAGCTAAAAAAATGAAGAGGATCCGGTGTCCTCATGACATATTCCGTACATATATCATTGCAGCAAACACCAAGTTAAATCTTTCAATATGTACATATAAAATATAGAAATTAATACTTTCATGGGGTAAGAATATCATACATTGGTCTTGTTCTAACCAGTTTTAAACTGTTTCTTGCGTTTTAGAATTCTGTGCTATGAAGCTGAAAATACAAAATTTGACATTTGCACTCCATCTAGTGGGTAAATCACAGTCCAAGTGAAGGCTGCTGCCCCAGGGATCCTCTCAAAGACTACATAACCAGTGCAGTCAGTACTAACTTTTCATTCTGAGTAACCATCAGAGGTCACTCATGACACAGCTACACTTTACTATCAAGATAAGACTCAACAGCATAGTCCCTTGAAAGGAATCTGTAATTATGCAAGAACATTGTGACACTTCCCCCCCCGTGAATCTCTTACTTGTGGGAGCTGGAGGGGGGGGGAAAAAAAAAAAAAAAAAAAAAAAAAAAAAAAACCGTTAAGTGGTTTCATGAAAAGAAATGCTGCACACTGCAAATTATGAGGTAACAGAAGGTACCTGGCTTTGGGTAGTACCGATGTGACATAACTGGCATTATGGCTCCCTCTAGGGGAGAGGCCTCAACACAGAGCATATGAAACTTGCACAACTGAAAGCAAGACAAGCTCTAGGAACAAGACTTGGACACCCCTTCCCAAAAGCTAACTACAGCAGGAAAAGGCCAAGTTACAGTTCTGCCTGTTGGCCCTTACATCAACCAGAAATTTAGTGGGAATTCTAGTCCTTGAATACATATTTCATGAATGTGGGAATGAGATCCAATATTTGACAAAACAAGCATTACAAACCAAAAGTCTTAAATTCCATTTATTTGATTACTGCAGACATGATTAGTTTTTTGCAACACTGGCTCTTTAGTCATTTCCAGATACAAGAACCTCTAACAATTCAGGCAGAAATTTCAGTGCTCTTGACTCAAGACTAACTTATTTAGAACAGGGACATGATTCAGTGCTTTTGATGTGCAGCAAGATAGGTGTGGATTGAAGGTCTTTTGAATTCAGTACTGAGTTGTAGGTGGTCTTCCCAACATGTTTACATATAGGAAGGGGGATTCAATTCTGCTTCGAGAAGAACTCCTTGCTCTTCTGGACATCTGGAATAATTGTGTCCTTTCCTGGTTTCCAGCCAGCTGGACACACTGCACAAAAACAGAAGCATAGTTCAGTCATGTATTATTCAGTTTTGCCCATTAGTACTTCATACTGTGCCCCTTAATTCAAAATCTGAGTGTGTAGAGAATCCAAAGAATGACCTAGGTTTTTTTTTTTTTTTTTTTAAATCTCTGGTTAGCAGTCCCAGTTTGAGTTGCCAACCTCTTAAACCCAACAGGGGCAGGGAATCTAGCAAGACTAACTGGACCATTGGTAAATTGGTAGAAGTAACAGCCCAGCAGAATCAAAGTTAGACAAGTGTAGAAACACTCCCCCCCCCCACATACGGTCATTTGTAAAAATGAACGTGAAGGATATTTTGAACCAAAGAACCTCCCTTGTGTCCACTTACCAGTTTCCCTGTGTATAAGGTACTGCAAGAACACAAATACAATTAGCAACCAAGTTACTGACAGCTGACTTCAAAGGGTTCCCCACCTTCTCCATATTTGTCAGTGTGCTGGAAGGCTTGCACCAAGCGCAATGTCTCATCCACAGAGCGACCCACAGGCAGGTCATTGATTGTAATCTGCCTCAGAATGCCCTTGTCATCAATCACAAACAAGCCCCTGAAATGGAGGAATGGACAAGAGATGAATACAGTGCTCCACAAGAGCTATAGCACTGCAGGTTGGAACTACCTGTACTATACTTCAAGACACGCATACATTGATTTCTTGCAAAAAAGGAACAGTACCCACCGGTATGCAATGCCCTCATCCTCCTTTAGCACCCCATAGTCATGGGAAAGGGACTTGGTCAGGTCAGCTACCAGTGGGATCTTCATAGGGCCCAGGCCCCCTTGTTTTCTTGGGGTGTTGATCCTGTCAGGGCAGAAGTCATATTAACACCCTATTCATACAAACTTAAATCTGACCAGGTTGTAAAAACAGCAATTTTACACAGCAACATTAATGGTGTGAGATTGAGGGAAATGAAAACCCAACCTGCTAAAGGTTCAGTTGGCACTCTGCAAAGTGACCGTTACTGGTCAGTATCTTCCATTCCTTGTTAACCCTCTCAAACCTATCAAGTTTGATCACATGCTAATAAGTCAGTGTGAGAAGAGAGATAAAGGGTGAGGCTGGGTAAAGACACCACCCAACTGACAGAAGTGTACCAGGAAAGAAATGTAAGGAAAAGTTCCCCTGCTTTCAAGAACTTCATGATGACCTTTATCCATCTTTTACTACAAGTAAACAGATTAAATACCTTAAAGGACACTTCAGATTACAAGTATACTACATTTCTGGCTCTCCTTGTTTTAACTCTGATTTGGGCCATGTTCTCACAAAAAAAAAAAAAAAAAAAAAAAAAAAAAAAGACTTTCCCCTCACAACCAGAGTCATGTAGGCTGGACAGCTGGGGACTGCAGAAGGTAAGAGAAAAGCAGGATCTGAGTATTAAAGAAAGTCTTACCAGGCCAGGTGACTGAAATGAGAGTCAATGGAGGCACCAATTATCTCACACCCAATGTTGCGAAAGTCCTCTGCCCGGTCACTGAAGGCCACGATCTCCGTGGGGCATACAAAGGTGAAGTCCAGGGGGTAGAAGAACAGCACCACATACTTCCCTGAAGGTTAATAAGAGCAAAGAAAAAGAAAAAAAAAGGGAAGGGAATGTCATCTGCATGCAGCATTAATAGATCACATTTAGCCTCCATGACAATGGAGGGACCAAAGTTATGCAGACACACATACTCTTACCTCTGTAATCAGAGAGGGAAATCTCCTTAAAGGCACCATCCACCACAGCCGTAGCCTTGAAGTAAGGAGCCGGATGGCCGATCTTAGCGTTCCCAGAAGACATGGTGAGGATGAGGCTATTTAAAGAAGCACAGGTCAAGGTGTGCCCAATTCAGCATCTCCAAGCAGAGAGCTACTAAACTGGGAAAGGGGTGTACAGCCCCAACTTGGAAACTACTAGCACCATCACATTGCTGCAAAGTCTACCATAAAAGAATGGGGTGTTGGGAAGAAGAACATTACAGAACACATTAAAAAGCACTTTGTTTACAAGCATTGTTGTGACTTCCCAAGCCAACATTCCACATGTGTTTACAGATTAGGAGAAGCCAGGAAGTTGACTTGGTTTCACTTATGACAAACATCTGCTTTACACATTAACGTAGCTGCTGGGCTGTAGTGTTTCGATTATGAAACCATCGTCCAATCAGTCAGTGTAGGCTTAAATGAAAACGTTTCTTTGCAGAATCTTAACGCCTGAAGCCACAAGTTGACAAGGTCACCATCGTCATAGTCAGTTCATTCAACTTCAAGAAATATGACACCAAGTTGTGCTAAACTCTGCTGTGTCATTAAACATGAAGGACCGAATCCAATGTCGAAAAAATGCTGCCAAAGAAAGCCAAATTCGGTCACTTTCTCGTTTTCAAGGTTATATTCTGCGAATTAAAAGTTGAGAACTTCGGCAGATTACGTAAACCACCACACTGGAACGTTCAATTTCACTCAGTAGAAGAAAGAACAGGAAAAGCTAAATTAGGAAACTTTATTTAAACTGCTGCAATTTGCAAAGCCGTAAAAGTTACGTCAAATCGCAGATAACACCAACTCAGACTTTTAAACTTACTCTACGTCTCACCTGTATGTAGGGTGAAGTCTGCTATTGTCACGATGTGAAACCTGTTCGCGCGCCGACTACTATGTCTCGCGACCACCTAAGATCTTTCTCGAGGAATCCGCGGGAAGCCTCACGGTGAGGTTCACCCACCTTTAAATACGGCCTTTATCAAGTATCGCGAGATTCTGTTAGGGACGTTCTCGTCGGAGTGCTGGTGTTGTGGAACGCATGCGCAGATGCAGTTGATGTCCGTTTGCTGTGGGTGAATTATTAGTATTTTTTTCTGATATATGTTTCGTGTTTATGGTTGACTGGTACAGCGCGCGGAAATATTCACGTTACCGTCCTGTTGTATGCCGTTCTGTGAAAGTGACAGAGGTTGTGGAAGTTCTCTGCAAAAAAACTACACTGTCACTGGTTCATCACTTCACCACTTCTGAACTTCTCCATAATTAATCTAGACTAATGATATCTTTGTGCAAGAATTATGTCTGATAAAATAATACCTTCTTAGTACAGAATTCCATTTTGTTCTGATAACTACAAACAAAACGTGTGAACGGAATTGCTTATTAATTTTTGATTAGAAACTGTTTCCCAGCACTAGTGCAGATGCTCTAACACATCCTTGAATTTCTGGCAAATGCATTTTGTATAGTATTTTTTTAAACTGATAACTTACTTTTAGAAGGAAACTATATATATGTGAAGTAATAAAATGTAATATATTTTGCCAACAAAGGGTTCCGAGTGAAGCGCGCCAAATCGAACTCCGCGTGACGTCAGAGCCCAGTCTCGAGACCTGTGTGGGTATGTGGAAGCCTCATGCTTTTTTTTTATTCATGTTTAAAAAGAATTCAAAAGTAACCCTGTAGAAACAGTGTCAGTTGCATTTTTTTTTAAAGCGCAACAGTGTTTTTACCGCGGTAGTAATTATGTTTTAAAACGAGAGCTGGACTGCGCGCGCCAAGCTAGCCTAGAGCAATAGAACTAAGTCACAAGTGTGTAGAAAGCTCCAGAAACTAGTGGAAAATTGAAGAAAAGCCGGCCTGTGTATCACTGCACTTTACAGAAAGTCCTATAGAGCCAGGTACATCCACTGTACAGTGTAGTACGAGTGCATTGAACTATCCAGACATTAGACTAGCTAAGTAGTTGGTGGTCTGTTGGACGTGGTTGCAGTGAAACTGTAAAATGCGAGAGCATGTCAGACATCTTCCTTCCTCCTACACTAGAGAGAGTGCACCAAGTAGTTCTCCCTGGCTTTGTGAAGTCCCTCTGGCATGTCCTGTGTAAATGAATACAGTGTGCAGGAGTTCAGCTCTGCAAGCCTTGTGATGCTCATGCTGACGTGCAGTGTGTGTTTCAGCCTTACGGGACACACACGCTATGGACCTCAGCGAGTTCGAGGCGGATAACTCGGTCAGCTGCCGCCTGGCCTCCGCCGTGCCAGACGTCTGCAGGAGTGAGGACTGCTGCCTAGGCATCGACGAGGCGGGCAGGGGGCCTGTGCTGGGTGGGTACCGTTACTGTAATCATCCACTGAGAGAGCTGGATCATTGTGCTTTACTAGGTACACAGGCAGGGACTCAGGCTTCAAACAGCAATGTCACTCAAACATAAATAGGTGTTAAACAAGTCAATGGCGTAGTTGTTAGTGCCATTACCTTGCAATCAGTAGGTCCTGGGTTCAAATGCCCGCTCCTGATGCAGTGCCCTTGGTCACAGTACTTACCATGAACTGCTGCAGTAGCGATAGCTTGCTGTACAAATTGTTAAATGATTGCAAAATGAGTAATTGTAATGTTCAGAGTTGCCTTAGGCAAAAGAGCCTTCTAAATAAATGACTGTAAATAGAATAGACTGTCCATTACCCAGATGTTTAGTAAGATTGCACACATTTCTATTCAGAGCAGTTTGTAGTTTTCTCTTTTATCAGTTTATGGAGTTGGAACAGGCTCAATTAGTGTGGGTAATGTACACGTATATATCATACATTGCACTGGGATGCACTGTGTGTATTTCACAGTAAGTTTTGGCTATAAAAAAGCAGTGTTCTTTTCTTTGTACTCCTGGCTGAGCACAGAGATTTATGTTTTTCTTCTTTGGCACCAGGACCGATGGTTTATGGTATATGTTTCTGCCCTGTTAGCAAGAAGGATGATCTCAAGGACTTCAAAGTGGCAGGTGGGCAAAACAGTGTTTTCACAATGAAACCGTTTTGAGTCCGTCTCTCCAGATAAGATAAGATACTTTACTCATCCCCAGGGGGAAGTTCAGTTGCATACAGAAGCCGATACAGAGACATATAGACACAACGCAAACACATAGAACAAAGATTCGTGACAAGTGAACAGCCAATGCAAATACTTGCAATATTAGTTAAGTGTAAATCTCAGCACGTTCGTAGACCGGTTCTGTGTGTCGCTGATAAAGTATTAAACGATTATAGTATTATTGAATCCTTACAAACACAACTGGAACGCTGTCTGTTCATAGCTCAACTTGGTTATAAATTCAGTGTCACTTAGGCACGGTCAATTAAATTGTAATAATACAGCTGTCCGGTGATTTATTTATTAGCTTTTGTTAAAATCTCAGCTAAAGCTATAATTAATCAAAAATATTGCCTTTTATTTAATTGATTTTATTTTTTCCAGTAAGTTAAAATTAATTTCAAATTAATGAAAAGAAAAAATTATTCATCTCCACAGTCTCCTTTTGAAATTGATGATCCGTTCATTTCGTTATCATGTCCAGTTTTTCTCTGCTTCTGACCACTTTCAGCTTTGTTTACTGTCTGCAAAACAATAAGAGCTTAATAATACATATGTCCCTTAATTTGTTTAAGGGCTAGATTCTGTAAAAGTCTTGTTGTTTGGCCTGTTGTCTTTGCTCACAGACACTTTGTGTACCTTTGGTCAAATAAGTCAGAAAGTTAAGATTTAGGTGGCACCTGTGGTAAAATAAACATTTTTGGAACTGCTTAAGGTATGGATTTAGCACATTTGTATTTTGAACTGTGCTTCAAATTGCATACAGTATTTGTCTTGTTTTCATATGATTTATGGCAGGAGTAAGGGTTTTGATGAAGATGGGTTCATTTTTTTTTCTTCCCAGATTCAAAGACATTGACAGAGGATGAGCGGGAAACTTTGTTCCTCAAGCTGGATGAGGCAAAGGACTTTGTGGGCTGGGCACTGCAGATCCTCTCCCCAAACACTATTTCCACCAGCATGCTGCGAAGGTGAACATCCTGAAGACCTTAGTGCAGACCTATCAGAAAATTAGAATTGAAGTTGGTTAACTGCTGTCTGGAAAAAACATCAGAAAAAGCATGTCTATCTTGAACCAAAGGAAAAGCCAAAAAAATTGTTCCACTATCATAAATGTACTGCCAAAACTGGAATTTCATGGGGTAGCTGACTTGTTTGTATTGGTAACACTGGGGTGCACTTAAGGCAAATAATCTTGCATCTCTCTTGCTTGGCTGTAAAACATGTTTTATGACATTAATATTTTTTTTCTTCCCTCTAATTTGTGCTACAAAAAGGCATGTTCAGAAATTGTTAAGAGCTGTTGTGTAAATGTTGACTCTTGGCAACCACATATATAGACTGTCTCCAGAAAGCAGAAAACCTCTAAAACTAAATAGTATTTTATCTCCTCCCAGGGCAAAGTACAACCTGAATGCCCTTTCCCATGATGCAGCTATTGGTTTGGTGCAGTATGCTTTGGACTCTGGGGTGCAGCTCAAAGAGGTACAAAAAGAAAGGGAAAATGCCATTGATAATGTCACTTTTCTCACATTTTGAGTTTCCTAATTCTGTCTTGTCTGTTTTCCCCCTGCCAATGTGTGGTGGCCCAGGTGTTTGTGGATACTGTGGGACCAGCAGAGAAGTACCAGGAGAAGCTGTCCCAGCGGTTCCCTGGAGTGGAAGTGACTGTGCGACCCAAGGCTGACTCTCTCTTCCCAATCGTCAGCGCTGCCAGTATTTGTGCCAAGGTCAGAGCCACCAGGATACAGAGAGAGCAGAGAAACCTCAAACTCATCCACACATTATACAAACTTGTAGATGTCACCATAAGTGGAATCTAGTGAACAGCAATTTTAGAGTTTTGGAGATTTTATCGCTCGGTCCCTTCTCCTTTAAAGTAAGCATATACAGTATGCATGTTTTCATTCCAAAGATAATGCTGAAGCAGGTAGATACAAGTTAGAGCAGTTGTCTTGCAGTCAAATATCTAAGGTTAGAATCTCTTCTTCTGCTTCCTTGAACAAGATTGCTACCCTGATTTGCTCCTGTGAAATTACACATCTGTATAAATAAGTAAAGCGTTGTAGGTAGCTTAGTGTACAAACCTAACATTGCAAGCTGCTTTGGAGAAAAGTGGGAGGTAAACGGATACTAATAGTAGTGGTGGTAGTAATGGTGATTTTGACATGAAGGGTGGAGGAGCAATTCTTGGGACTGGCCAAATGGTGGCAGTGTTGTCATTTATACGTTTAGTAAGCTATCGTTGTTTGGATTAAAAAAAAAAAAAAAAAAAACATGAGTATTCCAGCAGTACCTGTATTTCTTGTTACCCGTGAAGTGTGTTTGCTGCTGCAGCACTGATAGAAGCCCCATTTGTTGTGTCTCTTAGGTGGCCAGGGACCATGCAGTGAAGTCCTGGAAGTTCAGAGAAAACCTGGGAGATGTAGACACTGATTACGGCTCAGGATACCCAAATGGTTGGTAATATCTACATAAAAATTATGTTTCGTGAAGTTTTTCTGGTGATTTGGATGAATATGTCCCTTTCAATTCTGAATGGTCAGTTAACTTTTGACTGGAAGGTGACGTTTTCCAGGCTACCCTTATTGTTCTCTTTCAGACCCAAAGACAAAGAGCTGGCTGCTGAAGTATCTGGATCCTGTGTTTGGGTACCCACAGTTTGTGCGATTCAGCTGGAGCACGGCGCAGACCCTCCTGGAGAGCAAGAGTATGACCGTGCACTGGTAAGGGGGGATGTGCAGGAATGTAGAACCATAAAGGGGTATAATGGTGACATGAACCCCAGACACATGGGAAGAATAGCGAGAGTTGGTGAAGGAACTCTGTTGACAAGGGGAGTACTGTACAAAGTGTCCCGTTCTCTTTGTTTCCCTGGTACTGCTGATGGGAACTTGGCCCTATGGCATTAATTATCCTGATCTCAGGTAGTTACTCCATTCTTTATTGAGGTGAGGAACCATACAGAGAAGGGGAGCAGTAAAAATGGGGTGGTGGCATATGAGCATTTGTGGAAATGTAGGTTATTTTTCAGTACTTCATAGGGTGTGCTCTCTTACGGTATCTCACCCTGAGTGTTGAGTGATATGTGTTGTGTACTTCACTATACCCAATTAACATGAGTGTAGTAGTAATGTGTTACTTTACTTTACTTTGTCTGAATTTGTTCATCCTTCCAAAATAGATAAGTCCTGTGAAAATTTCAGTAATGGATGCAGATTTCCTGTTACATTTGCTAACTTGTGAGATCATGCAGACCAGACCCTTGACATGGTTCTTGCTGCTCGTTTCACTGTGGGTTGGTAGGACATGTCTACATTTTAAGAAATAGTGAGATACCCCTCTGCATGCATAGCTGAGTAGTAATGTGGCAAAAGTTCTGCTGGTATGTAGTGGATGCTGAGTTTCTTCTGTTTGTGCGTGCTTGTGTGATTGGGTGTGTGCCCAGGGATGATGACAAGGAAGATGGAGAAAAGGCAGCCTCACGGCAGAAGTGCGCTTCTGTGCTCTCTTACTTTGGCCGTAGCAAGCCCCAGGGCACAGCCAGGGAGCCTCATCGCTACTTCTCCGAGAGAAAGTTACAGACCCTGGACATGCTCTGAGCCAGGGTATAGGGGCTGCGCCTGGCTGTCTCTCACCTCCCTAATCAAGCAGAAAAACACACAGATGGTACACACCGCTCCTCATGCTCCTCCAACTGACATGTGGGAACTATCACAGAAGTCAGCACTTACAGAGACACAAATACTGGAGGAGATTCTTGTGAAGCCTGCAATACAGATGTCCTGTAATTGATGATCTGGCCCCCTTGAGACTTTGGTTGTCATTCAGGAGGTGGAGCCAGGGTGACCTTGTGAGATGCATCTAAGAAGCTGCGGGGTGACTAGACCCCACCCCATCCACCAAACCTTAGAGACTTGTCGGCGACAGTGCAAGTTGAGGAGGAAGCCTTCAGGTGGCAATTTATCATCATTAACCCCTTCGTTTAACTTAATAAAAATTGGATTTCACATCAGCTTTTTGTTTCTTGAACTTTTCAGAAGATACCTTTTATTGATTGTCTATTTATAAAGAAAAGGTAATGCCTTTGACATTTGAAATGTCTCCAACCCTTTGCATAGAGCTTTCTTTCTGCATGCTCTCTGGATCCAATTTCATTTGTGGAGGTGCTTTCTGGCCTCCACAGTGAAACCTTATCGGCTGAAAAAGCCTCTGTGTCATTCTCCGCAGTTTGTGTCAGCGTGATCGCTCCAAATGTCACCAAAGGTTGTAACTGTCGGCCTGGTGTAGGTGTTTGTGTTGGTGGCTTAGCCGGACACTCTGGAGAGGGGGTTATTAATGAGCAAGCGCAAGGGCTAACCTTGTCGAGCTGATCAGTGCTATGAGTAGTACTCTTTTTCGGTCACTGTCAAGAACTTTTGTAACAGCAGCTTGAGTGTTGGCCTGTTCTCGTGCTTCTCGTGTTTTGTGCAGCCTTATTTTTCAGTCCATCTTTGGATAAATAACTACAAGCAGAGGGCTTTTATTCAGTCTGTCAGAGATAGAAGAGAGTCCCCTTGGACTTAATGGTTTTTCAGTTTCTGAAAGTATGTGTATTGTCAGAATACAGAAAGTGTAAGAGGCTGGGTCCTTTGTTATTCAGTTAATTGACACTTCTCCAGGGCAACAATGTTAAGTTGTACATTGAACTACTTAAAATGATTTACCCATTTATACAGCTGGGCGGTGGGTCTGGGGTTTGAGTCCTGCTTGGGGTGCCTTGCATTAGACTGGCATCCTGTTCTTGGTGTGTCCCCTCTCCTTTCAGCCTTGCGCCCTGTGTTGCCGGGTTAGGCTCCAGCTCACCGCGACCCTGCTCAGGACAAGCAGTTATAGACATTGTGTGTGTGTGTACATACAGCTGGGCAGCTTTTACTGCATCAGTTTAGGGTAAGTACCTCAAGTAGGGTAATACCTCAAGAGTATTACAGCAGGAGTAGGGATTTAAACTTGTGTCTTTCGATTGCAAAATGGCTCTAATCACTCTGCCACTTGCAATCATTATGATTGATCTACCATGCTTTATCCTGGCAGGCAGCTGTGTTGTGTTGCAATTTTTTTGTAGTATTGTCAGCAGCTTGTTAATGGATGGCAAAAAACAAACATCTTAGAAAATTTTGGGAAACTCTTTAAACGCTGAGAGATGTAAATTGAGCACACTGGACCTCTTTCATGCCTACAAAAGAGTAATTGTCACATGAAATAATTGACTATTGGTGAATTTTTCTGAATGCCTACATGAAACCTATGAAACAGTTTTTACCAGACAACAACAACAACAACTGGGGAAATGTATTTAGAAATCAAGTATTTATTGAGTAACTTACAGAGGGGGTGGGGGCTGGTTGGAAAAAACACACTGGAATCCATATTGAGAACCTAAGAGTTGTTGTACTGCAATTCAGATGTACACATGACAGCAATCGTGTTTTTTTTTTTTTTTTTTTTTTCCCCCCTTGATGTACAGAAAACTGGGCCAACACAGAAATGTTTGTTTCCAAAGGAGGTCCTATGAAGAAGTTTGTCAGTTTGTTCTGATTTGCAGGCTCCCATCAGTTTTCCTTGACAGCGTTAGTTGTAAAATTTAATGAGCCAGAGATGTCTTCACGTCAGTCTCCAGAGGGGACAAAAATTTGGTGCCCAAAGACATCCTGGCAATCAAGTAACTGTTTATTTAAGGTTTTGGCATCGTGTTCCCAGAGGCAGGTTCTTCCCATGAATTCGGCTCATCCTTGATATTCCCATATTTCTCAGTGAGAGTCCTCAATATAATGATGGGTTAGTGTTTTAGTCTTCAGGGAATATCCATATGCAGTGTTGCATTTCCTATGTAGCATCCTCTTCCAGGGTAACTATAACTTTCAGAATGAAATTCATTGTTATAATACAAAATATAGATTACTCATGCAACGTTATGGTACAGAGAGCAGCAAAGATTCGTCTTCATGAGATAAGATTTAGAGTTTACAGGGGAGAAGTTTTGTGGTTCTTCTGACGTCTGCTCCCACCTCCATGTGGGTTGTATATGTATTTTACATATATTATGACATGAAGCAAGCTGAACAAAAGTTAATGAGTTGCCTATTTAGATATACACACACTCCTCTACTTACCTAAATCTGGATTTACGTAAAAAATTCCTGGCATATACATTATTTATGGATAGTGTTTATGTAGAACATCTGAAATACATTAAGTGCAAGCTGGCATAGCCAGACAAGGCAGGAAGCTGTATTTTCCCAGTTCCCGCATGTTTTGAGCTGTGAATGCATCTCTTCTTGTTTTTCACGTATTTTTTACCCATTTCATTATTCGCAATACCTGATGCTAAACGTGCACTTGAAGGAAAAACGAGAACTGTCTCGCAAGCGTACAGTTGTCGATTTGGAGATAAAATTGAAAATAATAAGGACGTATGAAGGTGGGCAAAGATTATCGTCTATAGCACAGGAGCCAGGTTTAGCTGTATTGACTATAAATATGATGGTGAAGAATGCTGCACGTATAATAGAGCACACAATGATGTTGAATGGTGGGGGAGGAAGGGGAATCTGACATACGTAACTTTTTACTTACGCAAGGGGTTTAAGAATGGTCTACTTGTAAGTTGAGGAGTGTGTGTATTATTTTTAGGTTGGTTGTTCTAATTAAATGAGAGATATTGTCAGACATGTTGCTTCCATATTTTCTTTGAGATAGATCTGAGATCTAGTAGTTGAAAAGGACACTGCTGTATGTATGAACAAATAGTAAAGGTTAGGAGTTATGTTGCTTCTCTGAGTACACAATATTGAATACATGCAAGGCAAGCTCAGGTTTAGTAATTGTTAAAGCTGAGGCTATCCATGTTACATTGATAGACTCATTACTACAAGGTGTCGTTAATGCCTCATTTTTCCTGACCTTAACTCTGCTGATGCTAGGCATTGGAAAGAATATGGCAGAGGAGTAGTGTCTACAGATTCTAGAATGTCCTTAACACTCCCAGAAGGTTAAATGTACTAGAACCCACTACCACTGCCTTCTACGTCTTCCACGAAGATGGAACGTTTGCGCATGACCACGTTCTCATTGTTCTTTTGAGCCTGTTGGGCTGATGTAGTGCCTTGGTCCAGGTGCTGGGGACGGCAGGGTGCACGATACTGTGGCAGGCCAGTCTTGGTGGTGTCCAGCTCATCAGGATCCTCTTCCTGGGCTCGCAGAGCAGCGATCACCTCCCGGTCTGAGGGGCTTAAGGTGAGGCATCCACAGGACCCTGCTTCGGTGCCATCCCCATCATCCTCCACGGACATAAAGGCGTCCCCCCATACGCTCTCGCACAGATTGCGGCCGTTCTCGTACATCTGCCGCCCACACAGAAAAAGGGAAAACATTCAGATGAGGAGACATCACATAGACAGCCATTTGTACAGTATTAATCTAGTTCAAATTTAGCATTTCAACCAAAATTGATTAGCCAAAGTTGGACCCATCCATTATCAATATCTGCTAGTCCAGTGCAGGGCTGTAGTGTTCCAGAGCCTATCCTGGAAACATAAGGCACGAGGAAGGATACAACCTGGACACGGTGCCAGTCAAATGCAAGGTAAGACAGTGGCATTTATTTTACATATTTTACATACTTACTGTATATGTGGCTCAGCTGTGATTCACTTTCTGCCTGTTATTACTGATGACTCAGATGTCTGAGGTGGTTATGCAAAGGTCTCATTTCTTTGTCAGATACAGCATCAGTTTCAGCACACTTCCTGGAAATGCTTTTTTCATAACTGACAATGTTTTACATCCACATCACAAGTTGTCCCTCACTCTCCATCTTGGCCATTTTTGAGGTAGGTTTCACTTTGGTATCCTGCTGAAAAATAATATATTACCCATAATTCTGATGGAATGGCATGCATTTGAAGTAGCCATGCTGACTTAGATTGCCATGAACTTGGTAAGAATCACCAGCTCTGTGACCAGTAAAGCTTCCCCAGACCATGACACTGCCACCACCACACTGGATAGTGGGAAATGCACAGGCACCACTCATGTGCTCAGCTTCTGTCTGTCTGTCTTACAAATACTTGATTGTTGGACCCAGAGCCCCTTCTGTCAGAAACTCTTACATCAGAGCTTGCACCTCAGCTGTGTTTTTCCCAGTTGAGAACGTTGCGACCTGCGTGAGTCAGCACCGATTTGTAGGAAGTGCTACCTGTTGGGCCCCCTCTGTCGGAGGGAGTGCAATGAGTCACTCGGCACCGCCTGTGAACCTACAACAGCGAGTGGGAAAGTAGGACGAAGCACCAGAGCTGCTGCCCAGTTTTACATATTAACCGAGAGGCTGACAGCACTGTGACAAACCTGGAGGAGGCAGCAACAAAGGTCTGGCAAACACATACACTGTCTTCGTGTATATTTTTTTTCTGTGCATATATTGGCATATACATAAATGCACAGCGTGTTTATTTTAAATTGGCCGTTTATTTGTGGCTACATGAAAGGATATATCTGTTGCATACATGTTAAGGAGAAAATGAAAGGGATTATTAACACTTTGTCTTCTTGGTTGATTAATCTACACCAGACAGTGGATTAGGTCAATAGCCACTATGTGATCAAGGAACTTTTTCCTAGAAAAGGACAGTGCTGCTACTATCTTGACCTCGTAATGAAGCGGTTTTCTTCGGTAGAACCACCCAGATGGATAAAAAAAAAATATCTTATTACACCATCTACTATGTGAATAAAATGTGATTTACCGTATGGAGCTGTCCAGTTCCCCCAGGGCTGCACAACAGAACCCATGTTTGAGCGCATGTTTTTTTACATGTGCAGGCAGAAGGGGTGGTGTCAGCTTGATTTGGGATGCTGGGTGAGGAAAACCCTGCAGAAAGAACCGAGGCGTGTGCGGCTCCCACGCCAACATGCACCGTCTCGCTGAGGGTGGGGGCTTTTATGCACACATTTCATTTTGTCCTCACCACCCTTGTTCAGACTGAGAAAGTTTCTCTTCTCTTCCAGTTTTGTGTGGATTTCTAATTTCAAACGTACACGCAGAGAGTCCGAAACTGCTTGTCCTGACGAACAGGAGCCTAACCCGGCAACACAGGGTGCAAGACTGGAGGGGGAGGGGACACACCCAGGACGGGACGCCAGTCTATCACAAGGCACCCCAAGTGGGACTGAAACCCCAGGCCCACCACAGAGCAGGATCCGGCCAAACCCGCCACGCCACCGCGCCCCCCGTTCCAAAAGTATTCCTCGATTAATCCTTGTTCTGCCACATCACTGGCAATACACAGATTTGCAACTACACATTAATCTATCTAGTTAATTAGGAAGACATTTCACCTCCAAAGTCAAAGTATTTTTGTTTGTGGGAGGGTGCAGAAACTGGATTAAACACTAATGCTGCGACTTTGGATTTGACGCATCTAAAGCGGTACTGCAAAACGTGAGAAACGAGCTACGGAAACAGACAACGGGAGGTACGCAGGTGCCTACAGGTTGCACAGCAGGGGGTTTTATATCCCAGATATGATAAGCGATGCACTTGTCTAAAGCATTGGTTTCTCTCTCTCCATCTCTTTCGTGATGGTTCTACTTTCTGTCACCTTCAGGACAGCATGAAATACGAAAAAACATAACGATGAAAACTTGGAGGATATCACTCATATTTTGCCAATGGGTTTTTTTTCTGATTGATTTAGACACAAGACTAAAATACAGCACAAACAGATTTGCATAAATGCCCTAATCCTCATTTCGATACAGCTTTTTGGAGCAGCGTGTTCATATTTACATTCAAATTATTTCGTGGAGGACTGAGTGGGGGTGTAGCTGCCACCTTCACACACACACGCAGTGGTCCATGTACAGGGTGAAGAGCATGATGTGAACTGACAGTTCCTGTTTGTGGCTTGGCAGCGGCTCACAGGCAGACCCAGCTGCAATCCAGCCCTCGGTCGCTCTGCGGGCAGCCGGGCACTTTAAAAATAACTCGGTCCAGCGAAGCTGCAGAGCACAGCTCGGCTCCCCAGCGGATGCTCTCTGTGCCCTTACTGGTTCCATTCTGTCAAATGGGCTGCAGGAGGACATTTGCACTCCTTCAGAATGGCCACAAAGCACAAGCACAAGGTCTTATGGTGGAGATGCAGAAGTGGTGGACAGCAAGGAGCTTGGTTGGCAAGGAACGAGGATCCTAGAGGGACCTTGCTTAAGGACGGTAGAGTTGAATTGCTTTAGCAGATATCCAGCGAGAGGATAACGGTGGATTACAATGAAGCTGTTAATATAAAACGAACTGCCTACTCTACAGCTAACGCTAATATGGACAGCGAAGTAACAAGTTCTGTGAATAAGTGTGTGTGTGTGTGTGTGTGTGTGTCACTGCTTTGCAATGGACTGAGCTCTTATCTACCTTGCCAATTCAGGAAGAAGAACAAGAAGAAGCTGCGATTCAAACGTGCCCTTTGAGTGCAACGCGGTGGCTCCAACCACTTTGCCACCTGAAGCTCCCCAAGAGATTCCTTACCTGCTGGTAGGTCACACAGTTCCCAGTGCAGTTGATCGGATGGCGGTGCCATTCTCCATCGCCCACAGAGTTACGTGTGCACGTCAGGTCTGTTTTGCAAGTCTCGAACCTGCAAAAGTGAAAGGCATCATCACGCAGAGTGTCCTCCGCAAGGTCGCCTCCAAGCACGGTCATGGCCCACGGTTGGTCAAGCAAGTCAATCTCACCAGTCTCTGCAGAAGCTGTGGCAAAGCGGCACAGCCTGGTAGGAAGCAGGGTGCTGGGGGTGAGGCCATCGGGCAGCATCGGGAGAACACAGGTGGAAGCAGGCAATGCGCCTCAGGAAGTCTGTGCAGCTGGAGGGTGGAGGTGGGAGGGGGCAAAGACAATAAAGGTGAGACATCAAGGTGAGAGACACAGCAGGATGTTCTCAGGTGTCAAAAATGAATCTCATTAATTCACAAGCAGGCAAAGATCAGAAGAGAACACACGGCGATGCCTTTCGGCCAAGGTACTACAGCAGTAAAAATTAAATGAAGCCGAAGAATGTACTACATCGCTTCTAAATGAGTTAGTGCTATAAATTGAATGTGAGCAGCCAGCAGCTACCGTGGGAAGGCCGTTTCATAAGGTAGGATCTCGACGTGATTACTGATGGCTCAGGTGTATGGGGTGTTTTGTCAGCAGGTTTTTCAGCTGCTCAGGCACGTTTTACTCAGCTCCTCATCCTAGTGCTGTCGGCCAACATTTAACGCATTGAGGACTTCACCAAATAGAGCTCAAAGTTTTCTTCTTCAGTTAAAATAACCAACAATAAATTAAAGTCAGGAAATGCAATAACCAGCAACAATTAAATGTCATCCGGATGAACTTGTTCTCTAAGAGCAGAGCTACACACCTAAAGTAATGTAATCTGTCAGATCATACAGAGGTTTACAATGTAAAATAATGAAGGGATCTTTAATTGGATTCAGTATTGTTACAGCTGGTATTTAGAAAACTCCTAGGTATGAAAATGTGACACTACTACGGTTCTACCAGCACAACTCCACTCCAGCTGTTGTACCCTTGAGCAAGGTACTTACCCAAAACTGATTCAGTACAAATTACCCATCTATAAATAGCTAAACAGACAAACCTCACATTACAAGCCACACTGGACAAGGCTTTAATGACACTTAATAATTTCAGGGAATAAAACTGAGTATGCTTTTATTTTATTTTATGATTTTATTTTTATGCTTTTATTAAAATATTTGATTATTTGCTTGGGCTGTGGCTTTGTACATACTAGCTAGAGGAAAATTTATGACAGCATCTTTTTTTCTTTTTAATGAAGCATTTACAGGATATCGAAAGACTGCATTCATATGTTGTCTCCTTTGCATGAAGTTGCCTTGCTAATCGTGTATGCGCAGACACATTCTGAACGAACACTCGGATCTTTGCAGTTACTTTTCCCAGCCGCACAGGGAAAAGTAAGTCAGAACAGAGCTTTTTACCCCCCAATCGTTACGTAACTTAACATTAATGCCGGGAGAAGTCAAATAAAAGAGAACGGAAATGAAGAATGGTGGCCTACCCAGGGCTGAGAGGTCCACATGTGTCCCAGAAAATCTCCTCCACTTTCAGGCCTGGAGATGCTGCGAGTTCCGGGATGTCATTCTGCGAGCAACATGCATCTGACAAGAGATGAAAAACAGAAGAGAAAATAAAACCATGCACCGGCGACCAAAGGTCCCATGTAAAGTCACGCAGAACTGCTTCAGCCTCCGGGTCTTTAACAATTTTGTGGATCAGCAAGGTCTCAACAGACTTTACAGAAGAAGTCTGAGGTGCTTCCATATATCTAATGTAGAGATATTGTTTGGATCTCAAAGTGCTTCCAACCCAAGGTCACAAGGTCACTTTGTTGTGGCCATAGAGACTCGTTCCACTCACTCTCTGCATAGAGCGCGCATTGGTTCAAGAAGGGCTCCGGACTGGGCGTGGCCTTGTGCTTCCCGTCTTGGAGACACGCCCCCTCCTGGCACCGCGACCAGCCAATCAGAAGAGAGAAGCAATATGCGGCAGCCAATATAATCTGCTCTGGCCGAGCGGCGGTGATCTCCATGTCGTCACTCTGCAAGAAGGGAAGGTATGTTGGGTGTGAGGTCAGAATCTTGGACAGCAGCGTATCTCTCTTGAACAATTTAAAAACGTGAAAAAGACAAAGTTCTTTAAAAACCATCTAGAGATGTATGTGGAAAAAGCAATAAAAAAAATGTTACCGTAGACGTCAAAATTGTCTTTTCGTTTGCTATGCTCCTCCCGGCTGGCGGTGATTCAACTTTTCACTATGAATATTAGTATTCAAATAATTTTGATACTGTGTTGTTGCTCTTTGAAATAAGTGAAGAAAATAAACGCGTGGAATAACTTGTCTATTATGGAAATCCGTGACTTCGTTGCTTTTCTCAACGTTTTGTTCCCTGCGTGGGATCCGGCAGGCCTATAACACCTAAAACTTTTTCCACTGTCTATTAGAAAATTAATTTAATAAATGTATTTATTAATTTCCTCATTTCCGACAACTGGATCGTTGTGTGAAACACAATCCAAATACGTATGTTCTGCTGGAAGAAGATGTATACACAATTTTCCCCATGGTATGCATAAATATTACATTGTAACTCTTGCTGGGGACCTACATTTAATATGAACGTATATATTTTTAAATGTTAATTGATTTACCTGCAATTCAAATCCGCCCGTCATTGGTACAATTTGATAATAACAAACCTTATTATTCTGATGATGATTGTAAAAATACAGTTAAAACATATTTATGTAGCCTTTTCCAAATACACATATTTGCTACACGTACAGAACCGTTTCTTTTACTTGGGATTTTTTTCCAGTGAAATGGGGCTGGAGGCCTGAATGCGAACGAGAATAAAAAGGAGCGACGGGAGGGTTAGGAAGTGAAGCGCGAGGAAACCGGAGTAACGAGGACTTCGATCGAGTCGCAAAAAATGGAATAGGAGGAAAATCGAGAACGGAAAAAAAAAGAGGAGAAAAAGCAATGAGATACCAAGGCTGCCGCATCTCCTCCGTGGACCCACGACCGGGTGAGTATTCACGGTAAAATGAGGTACGGGAGCGCGTGGACTGTCCACGGCTCGAGCCCGCAGGTGTTACCCGCTTCATCATTTCGGAAAAGAACAAGTAACCCTGAGAGCCCAAGGAGAGCAAGATTTGTTCAGAGCCACACGCAGGAACACGGCCACATCACATGTGCAGCCCTGCTGTCCAGCGCTTCGTGTCTCTCTCTCACACACACACACACACACACACACACACACACACACGTGGGTGATGAGCGTCGCTAGGAGCCCCCCCCCCCCTCCACGTGTCCTTACCTGTGTGCGGGACTCCGATCTCTGCTTCCACGGGGCTCCTGCTCGGCTGTTTTTTCCCAGGGATCCCCGTCCTGCGGCTCGTGGGCTGTGAGATCGTCCTCCTGCAGCCGCGCGCTAATCTGTCTCTCATTTATTGAAGGGCATCTTGATCACCCACATCGCTCTCTCACGCCTTCCCTCCCTCTTCATGTCTCCCTCCAGCTTATCCTCCTCCCTGTTTCCTTCTCTCTCTCTCTCTCTCTCTCTCTCTCTCTCCCCCCCCCACTGTTGCTCCCTCTCTCTCTGATTTATACATTAGGCATTTCACGTGGGCATGTTGCTGATCGCTTCCACCCTTCGATGAGCTTTGTCATCCTGGTGACCATCTAGTGATCAACAAACCTATACCGAAAATTGCAAACAATCTGCCAAACCCCCCTTATACGAGTCATTCAATGGTTTGACACTGATTTCCTTCTTAAAGCTTTAGGAGAAGTATAACAGGCCGCTGAATTTATGCCACCCTTTAAACGTATTTCCTTCACACATGTTTCGGTCACTTTCATCCCTCATCCCTTCATGGCTCGAGGTCGTTGCGCTCCAGACGAACGGAACCGCACGCTTTTATCTTCAGTGGATGGTAGCTTTACTTATCCACGAAGTCAGCGCTGGTCGGTGCCCAGGGATGTGCATCAGCTCTGTCGAGCAAGTGGGTGGAGAAGCTGCAGAAGAGCCGTGACCCTCCCCTTCCCGTTTCTGTCTCATGGCCTTTTGTTTACTGCCCTGGCTGACAACGGCTCCCCCGTCCCTTCATAGCATTACAACACGGGCCTCCCCCCTTTAGACAGCACATCCCAGCTCTCCGCATACATTAAATAATTCATTTTTTCATTCATTGTACAGACTACTGTTGTTCGCATTGGCGTGCTGTGTCACTAAACTAGAAGGAGATCTCTTACGAGATCTGATCATCTTCACAGGGTACGCCGTGCCAGTGTAGGAGACGTAGTCTCCCTGCAAACATACAGCCAGATAACCGATGGCGCGTCATCATCGGTCGCTTTCATACACCCGAGGATGGGGCCTGGTGACTCCGGCACAAAGGCATTCCTGAAATGCTCTGTAATCTTGTTTATAACGAATCGAGCGATGCCAGGACATTGTGCCATCGCGCCTTTCTCTCGGCGGCCTCGCTCAAGCAGATGAAGCGTGGTGCCCTACATATTCAACTTGGAACCCGTCGCCGAGCACCTTCTTACACCCGGTGAGATGTGTAAATTGAGCAGGCTTTTTATACCGCCTCGCTTCATTCCTACAATCTCCACTTTTGCGTGGGAGTTTTTCCATTTGCTTTTTAAAATGCCACCGATACCGTGGAGCAACTGGTAAACTGCAAAATGCGCCGAAGGGGTTTGAACGTCTTAGCCGTCAGTTAATGGAATCGCTGCGTGAAAATGCGTTAATTTGAACTGCAGTGTCAGATGGTTCAAGCTCCAGGAGTGTCTTAGGCAGAGGGCTTGGTCACTGAGCAGGACTGAGTTGCTTGTTTAGAGAAGGAGACCGAACTGAAGCTCGATTTTCATTAAGCCGTGCTGGAGATGATGTAAACCTAGGGTTTACGTGTGCTCGGCCTTTTCACGGTAACTCTGAGGTTTCTCGTTCGCCTCCTCACCAGCAGGCGGCCCGGCGGTTAGCAGTCCGGTCCCGCAAGAGGCCCTACGTCCGTACCCTTGAGGGGGCTGAGCTGCAGCGTTCGCCTGCGGTGTGTCAGCGGAATAATAAATGAGCTGAGTGTGAGATCACGTAAGACGAGAGGGACTCTGATATCCAAGCGGCAACAGCAGCGAGGATCTGCTTTCGAGCGGCGCGGGTTCAAGTTTGGCACTGCTGCGTGGGGAGAGGAGAGAACATGGGAGGATGGAGGCATGGCTCCATGGGAGCACAGCGCTGAGGGCGGGTGGCGGAGTACTTTTCCTGTGAAGCTACCAGCACAACGTGTCGCATGTGTCCACGCACTCATGGCGTCCTGCATCTGCCAAGCACACTCGCCCGGGGAGGCCATTCATTGCGTCATTCGGGGAGTAAATCGGAAAGCGGCGCCCGAAAGACACCTTACGGAACAACGTCGGAAGTGGGCGATAGCCCCGATGACACTTCATTGTTCAGGTGTAAAAATCTGTTGAAACTTTGCACGGTGAGGAATTGCTGTTGTTCTGGAACGTTATGCTTGAAAGACACATTTTTCACATTTATTTTCAATTAAAGCGAAGCTCAAGAGAAGGTCTCGGTGGGACAGGTTGACAAATTGCTCTGGCTCAATGCACCCAGACGCAGAGGCTGAAATAGCGGCACCGCTCGGAGGGCAGGTCCAACCCCCTTCCCGACGGATCGATCGCAACAGACTAGTTGGTGTCCCTTGTCCTGGCTGCCGCCCACGTGACTCCCCGGCGAGCCGGGCCGTTCTGCGACTCCCGCTGGTGATCCAGGGGCCCAGAACGGCCGCTTCGCTGTATTGCTTGAGTCCTTGAATCCTGCTGAGGAGCGGGGTCCTGTTGGGGTTGGGGGGGGTTGGTACAGAGCAGAAAAACCAATTGCACTGAGAATTTAAGGGGGAATAATGATCTGCTTTGTGGCGAACGTTTTCGGGGACAGACGAGGAGAAAGGAATTAAAAAAAAAGAAAGAAAGAGCCGCGAGCTGTGTTGTTGAAAGTAACACCAGGGCGGCTGAATTCCAGCAGGCGCTCTTGTTGGCCTCTCCGCCTCCGGCCCGATTGTTCCTCCCTTGGCAGCCGCTCCCAGTGGCCCTCGTTGCTGCTAATTGCAAGACATTCATGCCCCCCCCCCCCAGTTTGGAAATATTTTCCCTCCGTTTCAGGACTCTTCCTTTGTTCTTCTTCTTCCAGGCTGCTGCTGCTCTTTTTGTTTGTGCTGTGTTGCACATCCAGGATCCTGAGCCGTTTCTGAGAATCCTCCGCCACCGCCTTCGAGACGTGTTCCCTTGGGTTCGAGCGCATAATGGCGATGAGGAGCCTGGCTCACCGCTCCCTCCCGCTGAAGCAGCTCTTTCTGTGTGCAGCTGACGGGGACCTTCTCGCTCGCACAGTCGTTGGATCGGGTGTGTGTGTGTGTGTGTGTGTGTGTGTGTGTGTGTGTGTGTGTGTGTGTGTGTGTGTGTGTGTGTGTGTGTGGAGGCGGGGGGGGGGGGGGGGGATCTCAGCTGGTGCTGATAGAAAGGCTGAGAGAAAATGCGAGACCTCTGCTCGACTGGGACGCCGTGAATCGCCAGCTCCTGTTTACCAGTTAGCGGCCAGGCATGACTGTGAGAAAGACGCAAAGGTCAGCCGCTCTTCTCTCCGCAGGAATTCACCCGCGTTGTTCCGCACTCGGGCTCCTCTCACCAGCAACGTGGCGCAGCAGAGCATGTGCGCCAGTGACTTATGTGAAGTGACACGACAAACAATCGGCGGAAAATACGGTGTCGCTCGGCCGCCGCTGCTCGGGCATTAGGAGTGTGACGGCGGGGCCGCACCTGACTCCTTTCGCCGCGCTGACATTTTGAACGAGGGATCTTTACGATGCCGTCCCGAGGGAAAAGGTCGGGGGATGGGGGTGCTGAAATGCCGCCAGATTGATGAAGTTATAGGAAGAGGGGCAGGCCAGGGGAAGACGGCGCCCCAGGCGGTCCGGTGAGCTCCTGTGTTCCCAAGCGCAGCAGAACAGCACACATGCGGTTGCTCGTGGCGGTTAGTGGCGTTTGAACAGACACTCTGTAGAAATGAGAGCTTCTTCCAGAATAAATCTGTGCTGAGAGGGGGAAAAAAAAGGGAAGCGACAGCAGGGCCTGCATTTTTAGGGCTCTGGCTCAGCTGAAAGACAGCTGCTACTGATCTCTGCGACCGCGATCCAGAGTGCCCTGCGTCCAAACAAAGCGTGCCGGTCTTCGACAAACACCGCCTTCGGCCGGCGGTCCGTCCCGCGGAGCCGCCGGCCGCGATGACCGGATACAAGCATGCGGTCGCAATCTCGTGTGTCATTTCTTTAGGGAAACATTTAGACTTACGTAGGATTGGCTTCACCCAGTGACTTTCTGCATTACTGTTTCCGTGTGTTGTTAAATGACGGTTGGCGCGTGACTCTGTTTGCACGGCTTTTTCATAACCCCGATATAGGTCAGCGGTTCGTGTCGGCGAGAGGCAAACCGAAAAACGGGCTTGTTCCTTTGCAGAAAGGACACTTTTGATACACTAGGAAACGGCAGACGGGCGCTTCGCTCAGCCTGATTTATTCTGCGTCGGCACGCGGTTAAATTGCACAGATTATTCAACGCTGTCTGCTGTCTTCACTTGGGCCGTGTATTTGCAAGGAATTCATTCTCTTTAAGTAGCGAAAATAAATAACAACAGCAGTCAGGAGTAATCTCCCATAACTGCACTGATACTCCTTCAGGGATTAAACTTGTTTGGAGCAAAGGAGTAATAGAATTATGGTGTGTGATTTATACTTCATCTGAATGTTATTCTAATGTATTTTTCATCCCCAGTACAGCAGTGGAGCTCTTGCCAGATTATATTAGAGGTAAAAGGCTTGACTGCCCCCTTGTGGCCAACGTGCGAAGTACAGCGCTCGAAAAGCCCCCTGCCTCCAGTTGCGCTCTGCCTGGAAGTGCCCCTTTATACTGCTCCAGGACAGCAGACAAAGTGCTTCTTTCTTGCAGTAGCCCAGAGCAGCATTGTTTGTTTCTGAGCACCACTGCTCTGCTGGCTTGCAGCGATACGAAGAAGCGCTTTGACGCAATAGTATGAATTTACACCTCTCTATCCCATTTTTGCAGCATTACACCCCATGGATCCAGCACAATGCATAAAACAGTTCCATATAGGCCATCCACAGCTGTTGCTCTCCCAGTACCGGCGCGATGAGCGAAACAGTACAGTTGCGAAGGCATCAGGAGCGATAGGGAGTATTAACAGGTGCACGCAACGGTACGAGTGCAATCGGATTGTGGGCTCAGTGCCACCGAAAAGGGAATTTAGTTTCATCGTGGATCATACATTTCTCTGTGTTTATTTCTAGTGGAAACATACAGCAATGTACTTGCCTACATATTTTACAATAAAGATAAATTACATAATTTTGAGGAAATGAAGCAGAGCCCCAGTGGTAACGGGTGACCATGGCAACAGGGGACAATACCTCACACTTTTAAAATAAGCAAAGCTCAACATCTACTGTTATTTGGTCTCTCGCTAACAAATGAGCTCCTTTGCATAAAGACCCCCGGACGCCTGAGATTCCGTGTTAAGACATTAAATATTTGGTGGGAACTTTGATCAGCCGGTCTTACCAGACTAATAGATGCAGTTCATTGCCAGGGTGGTCTTTTAAAAATAATGTCTTACATATTAATTTTACATATGCATGTTTTTGCACCCGTGCCCGTTGCCATGGTCACACACCACAGCTGCAATCCCTATATGAAGATCGGCTCATCCCATGTGCAATAGATTGTCACGGAGTCCGTCGCCGTGCTCCCGCTCACGTTTGCATCTGTCTAAACCGGCTCTTCCTGCACTTCTCCACAGCGCAACTTCTGATTCTTGAGACATATGGAAAGGTGACCGATATGGACAACATTTGGTGTTGTGTCCATCAAGTGTTCATCACCCCAGTCTGGATATACGGAGTGCTGTAGTGCGACCGTTTGTCCTCTGCCGTTGACATAGCAGAAAAGATCATTTCAGGCGGCGACGTTTTGCTTCCCGTGGCTTTGGAAGTCCTTGTCCCGAGACGCTGTGGTATTTTGAGGTGCTACACACGGCTTTCCGTGTGAACCGGCAGTCTGGTCGGTTTCCATTTCTCCCGTGACTCTTTGTCGGGCTCTGTTTGCGGAACTCCAGGTCCGTACATCTTTGTCATCTCGGGGAGGCTGAAGGTACGAGAAAGTGGGGTCTCGAAGGAAGCTGCAGCTTCAAGGTGTCGCTGTCACCTTAGCTGGAGTTGGGCTTCATCTTTTGCTCCTGGAGCTTCTTGCCGCAGTTCATTGCCAGTGTGGTCACGGCATACGATGACAAGATTATGATGGTGGACCCGACAAAATGAGAAGACGCCCCTCTGGGAGCAACCTTGAAGGTCCTTTTGGGGAAACTGGGCTCCATGTTGCTGGCGGGCTGAGCGATGGGCTCCATGATGATTCCGCAAAGAGTCTCCAAGCGGTCCGTAGCTCCAAGGGTACGACAATGGTCTGGTGGGCAGGTTCCTCCTCGTTCTCCCACAGGTTGTCCTGCTTGCCGAGGACGATCCACAAATTGGACTCGCGCTTGCCGTCCTCCCTCTGTCCCCAATCGGTCCCTCGGAAGCAGCCTTCCCCCCGTTCCACTTTTATACGCGTCCCGCAACGTTCCTGCCTCTAATCCCCCAGCTGGCCGAACCTCCTCAGATGCGTCAGTGGGATTGTGAATGAATATAGCACGATGGCGGGAAGTGGTAAGCTGCAGGCTGGAAGTTGGAAGGAGCCAGGCGTTAATTCCATTAGGACAGCCTGCCCTGCCTGGGTGAGGACATGAGACAGAGCGGTGGGGTGTCTGAGCAGCAGGGATGCCCTATTGTGGGTAGTGGGCATTGCTCTGTGTGTGTGTGTCTGCGTGTGTAAGAGTTCTTTTCCATTGGAAGTACACTGTAATAACCCGGGTGCAGTGCTGGTACGGGACAGCTGGTAGAGTAGCGGTTGCAGGTTCAAATCCCACCTCCAGCTGTAGTACCCTCGAACAAGGTACTTACCATAAACTGCTCCAGTAAAATTACCCAGCTCTATAAATGAGTTGGGGAGGGCGCAGCAGGTTTGGCCTGCGCCTGCTCGCTGGTGGGTCTGGGGTTCGAGTCCCACTGGGGTGCCTTGTGACGGACCGGCGTCCCGTCCTGGGTGTGTCCCCTCCCCCTCCGGTCTTGCGCCCCGTATTGCCGGGTTAGGCTCTGGCTCGCCGCGACCCCACTCAAGACAAGTGGTTTCAGTCAACGTGTGTGTGTATAAATAGGTGAATGGTTGTAAGCAGACTAACACTGTAAGTCGCGTTGGGGAAAAATATCGGCAAAATTAATAAACGTGAATGTTAGCTGGACTTGTTCCCACCACGACCGGGGCTGGGGCACCAGGAGTACCCCGGTGGGGTCAAACACTAACGGCTCGGTGGGCTTAATCTCCGCTCCGACCCGCCTCTCCCCTGCGCAGAGTGGCGGCCCTGTTTTCCTCCGGCCGTCTTGCTGGATTTAACGGGATTGACTTGTACCTTCCTGCGGCGCTCAGAGCGGATGCGCGTCGTGTTCGGTGACCTCAGCGCACTTTCGGGGCCCTTTCCGAGTTACATCACAGAGCACAACTGGGTCCAAAGCGCAAGATCAATGCACTTCAGCACAAAAATACACATGAATCGTAAAATCCTACAAAGTTTGCGCCCTCACCATTTCGTTTTTAACATCATGACCGAATGTACTCATACGCTTACGTTTTATGACTTTTTGCCACTTGTGCCTGGTGTCTCACTGCGTCGGAGCTGCGGGTTCGAGTTCAGCTCGGGTTGCGCGGCTTCTGCACGTCCACCCCGTGTCCCCAGCCCAAAGACATCTAAGGAAGAGATGATGGTAAAACCACTTCCATACCCCCCCTTACCATGAAAACCACGTTCCCAGGAGGTCACGCGGGAGGTCATGTGACACAGACTCTCTGCGATGACGATGAACGTTTTCAGCGCTCTGCACCACCGAAGCGTTCAGGCTTTGAACCCTCTGCCCCCCAGAGAGGGTCAGCGGCCTCTTTGTTGGTGGTTTTCGCACGAGTCCTCAAATTTAAAACAGCTTTACTCAGTGCCGTCTTACGTGAGATGGTATGGCTCAAAAAAAAAAAAAAAAAAAAAAAAAAAAAAAATTAAATTTCCAAAGCGTAAAGAACTGAAGTCCTGTTCATAAGTGGTTCAAGTGCACTGCGGTCAGTGAGACACGGAGTCGGTACCCGATAAGTTCATTAGGAAGGCAGAGTCTCCTGCTAATGTGGTTTGCAGCTACTATACAGATGAAATTTGGTTCGGCTTCCCTTTATTTAGAAACTGATCGACGGCCCTATTTAATACAGATGGAGAGCAACGTTCGTTTTGTATTTTTAAACTCAATTACTGTTGCAACTGATCTAAAACGCTTTTGCGAAAAACAAAATGACGTTTCCTCACAATTATCCCATCATTTCTGAGGATGATGCAGACCGTTTTGGACGCATGGACGTACCCAGCGTAGTACCTGCGTTGCCAAGGTCAGTGCAATTTTATATATAGAGCCTGTGTCCCCAAAGCAGATTAGTGGCGCCGGGCGGCTGAGTTCACCGCGCCGTTGGTAACTTCACATGTCCCCAGTGGATAAAAAATAAAATTAGTAGGGAGGCGATCGGGAGCCGTCGACATTCTGAGTTTTATGCAGCTACTTGTGTGATGAACGTCGGTTCATACGGCGGAAAAAAAAAAGAAAAGAACTGCATTTAACAATCATGCGTGCATTTCTGCTAATGCAATGCACAGATTGTATTTTCTATGAGATGTACTTCGCTTAGGAGAAAAGCATCTGCTAAATGAATAAAAGTAAATGTAAAGTGGAGGGGAACCGGTGGCTGTAAATTTCCCATAGAAGTGTGTGTGTAATTGCCCTGTGAGGGAGGGGGGTCTCATTCAGGGTGAACCCTGCCCTTTGCTGGGGTACATTCCCGATCCTCCTACCCCCCGTAGGAAAAGCAGTTATTAATAAAGGACGGATGAGTGGATATAAAAGGGTAAGTGACCCCATGAGTCATTCATGCACAAAAAAAACAGGTAATTGAACAGAATATTTTTCAATTATGGATTAAAAAAAGAGTTTTGTGTCGGACGAGACCGTGAAACTGCGGCGGAACCCATGTCCAGTTGCTCCCAATGGTTCTGTTCGCCACCCCCTGCAGAGTCACTGATGCTGCTGGTGGGCAAACAAACTCCGCCATCGAACGTCCAGTCATCTACACTTTGTCCACATCTAATGGGGGGGGGGGGGGGGCTCTCATTCCTCCTGTTTTTTTCAACAGTGCTCTTGTTCGCTGTGTATGAAAGACGGTAGATAGATCCAAAAGCGTTCCGTCCTTCCTTCCCGAGGGCAGCGCTGGTGAGGATAGAAGCTGAAGTGTTTGGCACGGAGACGTGAACGTGGGTTTCGGTGTGAAAGAGTAAATGTTAAAGATCCTTCGGGAGCCGTGCTGGGTGCGTGTTTACATCTAATTAAACGCTCTTCCGTCTCCATGAGATGCCACCTGATGCTGTTTTTCATGTCTGGACCGCTCCAGTCACCCTTCTGCTTTGCAACGAAATGGGTTTGGCCTGTGCTCGCCGACCACATGTCGATCCTCTTACCACGACTCGGACAGCGAGGAGGCGGCACGCCACACCTCCACCCGTCGCCCTGCTGCCCACGCGCACATACCTCCGTGACACCTGTTCCTGCCGCCACGGACCCTGCGATTGCGGATTAAGCTTCTCCCGCTGGCAAGAGCCTCGCAGCGACAGCACCGACGTCTCAAGGCTGGGGAGAACGAGGCCCCGCCCATCCAGCAGGTCTTCCTTCACGCTTCCAGGCCCGTGCGTCTCGCTCGGCCAGCTTCGGCTCGTCGGAGTCCCGCCAGCGCCGTGTCACGCCGATGTCATCTGCGTCGCAGATGTCTGTGGCCGACGCTCTAATGGCAAGCAGTGGGAGGTCATTAGCGGCAGAGGACAATTAATGGTTTAACAGGATTCGCAGACAAACGGAGATCAGCATCAGCCCTGAGTGGAGCCCTGTTCACCGTAGTACTTGTAATGATTTACATGCTCATGTTTTTCCCCAAAGCAGGTTATAATTATCCATCCATCCATCCATCCATCATCAACAAATGCTTGTCCCAAGGGGGATCGCAGGGAGCCGGAGCCTAACCCGGCAACATGGCGCAAGGCCAAAGGGAGAGGGGACACACCCAGGATGGGACACCAGTCCATCATAAGGCATCCCAAGCAGGGCTCGAACCCCAGACCCTCCACGCAACGGGCACCGGCTGAATCCACCGTGCCGCAACACCCCCACCTGTTTACAATTATTTACTTATATACACAGCAGGATAAGAGATAACCAGAGTAATTTAGGGTAAGTTCCTTTCCCAAGGCTATTACAGCTGGAGGTGGGGTTTGAACCAACAACCCTTGAGATCAAAAGGCAGCAGCGCGAAGCACGACATTACCAACAGATCACAGAAAGAGCGGTGCCTCGGTGTCACTGCGTTTGTGTCTCTCTTGGTACGGTGCTGCATTTTCATATGTTGTGACGCTGGTCGGTCGGAGGTCCGTTTCCAGAAGGTGCTCCAGGTTGCTGCAGTTCTGCTCAACCCCACAAGGTGTCCTGCTGCCTTCGGCTGAAAGGCGGATGTGTAAATACAAAAGAATTCCAGCTGTTCTGAAAATTGCGCTCACTCTAGTTTTTAATCCATGTTCAGGGAAGGTGAAATTCCACCCTATTGTCATTTTATTTTTTTCTCACAGTTCCGTCTGGATCGGCTCATTATTCCCTGTATCATTGACACCGCATTCAGTAACCCTTCCAGGCTGTGCGTCTGTGCTTCCCGGTGAGGCCGTGTGGCAAATAAATAAATAACACGTAAAAATACTGTGATTTTGCATCTACAGGGAGTATTCCACAGAGAGAAAAGCAGGAGACACACAGGGGAAGGAGAAGAATTTCTGTCGGATACAGAATCCCGTATTTTTTACGGTGTCATTTTCTCCAAGCCTTTGATTTGCTGTTTAAACCCACACATACACTCATTATCTGAACTGCTTCTCCCATGCGGGGGTCACGGGGAGCCGGAGCCTAATCCGGCAACACAGGGCGCAAGGCCGGAGGGGGAGGGGACACACCCAGGACAGGATGCCAGTCCATCGCAAGACATCCCAAGCGGGACTCAAACCCCAGACCCACCAGGGAGCAGGACCCGGTCAAGCCCACTGTGCCACCGTGCTCCCCCTCACTGGCCAATAGAGCGCAGAAGTGATGTCCTGCACTTGTGCCTCTCTTCTTAGAAGGTACGCACCCTGGAGAGGTGCCGTCCGCCGGGCCTTTGAGCTGCACAGCGTTCCACTCCACCAGGAGGCACAATCTGGCAAGTTTTCAGGGCTTCCTGTGCGCAGGGAGCAATGTGGCAAGTGTCTGGTGCCTGGCGTTGTCCACGAGGGCTCTCATCAGAGCTACGGGATCAAAGGTGCTCGGCGGTGGCCGGTCCGGTGTCCAGGCCTGTGCAACACAGGGGCTCCGTTCCTGAAATCGGGTCCTCGGCCTCATCAGCAGGGCTTTTAAGCAATTTTTTATGCCATTTCTCGAGACTGACTATGAACTAATGAAGCTGCACGAGGAGCCATGTTTTATTGATCCATTATTAATCATCCCCCTCTCCCCCACTCATCTCCAGGAGATTACAGTAACTACCCCAGCGAGCTCTCCACTGTCAGTGATCAGAGATGTGACATGTGCCGTCCTGCAGGATGCGTACGTGCCTCTGAAACGCTGCACTGCCTTTCTCCTGTGGCTTCCAGCAGCACTTTCCCAGTAGACCGTGAAGCCATTAAAGGTTCCCTTTCCGACATGCCAAAACATTGAGCACACCTCCCCGTTGGGGCATCGCAGGACTTTTAATGATGGAAAAACCTTGGATGCTCTCAGTCAGCTCCTAGGGAAAAGGAAGACTGACAGCCCCCGTTCCGCCTGGTGCTTTATGACGTAATGTTGAAAACAAAAGGATATATGTGCTCTTGGGGGAGGAGCTTGCCGGGGGTTTGTAAGAATTTTTTCTAAAAAAAAAAAAAAAACATCTTAGTTCTCTTTCCCATGGCTCTCCAGTTCTATAAAAACAGCATGACATCAGATCATGTGCTGGCCTGAGGGATGATGCAGAGTTTTTTTTGTTTGACTCCGCCCACCAATTAGCCCCTCCCAGTTTTCGCAAACGGTCGAAACACCACAATGACGACTCTCTTCCCTCCTCCCTTGCACTTGCTGAAGAATCACGCAAAGATGCCGGGAGATACTGAAGCCTTGAAAGGCTCCCCGAATCTCTTGTTGGGGAAAAATGCAAAATTCATGGTTCGGTATTTATTATTGAAGGAGAACAGTGTTAGCTACATGTGCTGGAGGAATTGTGCACACAGTTCACCTGGTCCTTTGGAAACTCCTTGCATTTCTTTCTTCTTCCTTACTTTTGTCACTTTCTGCCTCTTGTTTTTTTCCTCTGTGGTGTCATTTTTTTTCTCTGCGTTAGAGCTGAATTAGCTTTTAAAAGAGCAAGGTAAGGAAAGGTTGATTTTTTTTTTTTCAGCCTGGCATTCAAAAGTTTCATTCATTGGTGATACAGAGTAAATAACAGTAAAATCTTGCCTTGTGGGTGAGGACAGTATAGGTTTCAGCACCGTCCCCCGATGCACTTGAGCACCACGATGGGGCATCACTCTTCCATTTTCATTGTCACAATCTGTATAAGAATTGGGGGGTGCGGTGGCGCAGTGGGTTGGACCGCAGTCCTACTCTCCGGTGGGTCTGGGGTTCAAGTCCCGCTTGGGGTGCCTTGTGACGGACTGGCGTCCCGTCCTGGGTGTGTCCCCTTCCCTCTCCGGCCTTACGCCCTGTGTTGCCGGGTAGGCTCCGGTTCCCCGTGACCCCGTATGGGACAAGCGGTTCTGAAAATGTGTGTGTGTGTGTGTATAAGAATTATAGTGTTAAACGTTATGGTGTGGATCAGTGCGTTCAGTGACTCCACACTACATACAAACAGTTCAGGCCAGACCAGCTACTGTGTATCACTGAGGCTTGAGCTCAAACTATTGCCCTGCCATGTAGCTCCTTAAGGCAGTGGGGTAACAAGCAAACAAAGCCATTGTGTTTGTGCACCTTTCCGTACAAACAATGCCACTTTGATGGGGAGGATGTTGACGAGTGAAGAAATTATAAAAAGGATCGGTCTCAGGCATGACACTGACATGCATACCCTTACATCGCGGCTCTCTAAGTCTCTCCTAGTCTGTCCTGGACATGGGTAGGTGACAAAATACCATAGAAATCAAGTGCTTTTTGAGGGACACTCACTTTCACTGAGCACAATTGTTTTATTTCATATCATTGTCTTTTAGAACACGGAAAGGGATGTTTGATTTGATCCTCCGAAACGAGTCAATAATTGGATGAATTAATGCATTATGCCCCACACAGTCTGTAGAATGAAATCCATTCCATTGTTAAGGTAAGGAATGCTGCACTCATGCAATCTGAGAAAGAAAGCCCTCAAGGTTTGGAACCACATACACAGTCTGAAACCGCTTATCCCAAGCGGGATGGTGGCGAGCCGGAGCCTAAGGCAGCGACACAGGGCCCAAAGCTGGATGGGGAGGGGATACACCCAGGACGGGATGCCAGTCCATCACAAGGTACCCCAAGCAGGACTCGAACCCCAAACACATGGGAGAGCAGGACCCGGCCAAACCCGCTGCACCACCACGGCCCCCAGCTTGGAACCAGAATTTGGCTAAAAAGTTGCATAGAGTTAAGTCTCTGTTTAAGACCACAATTGCATAAAATCCCACATTATACCTCAAAATGACAGGTATAACCTGTAGAGTCAAGAGCAATTTTGAATTTGGCTGTGGGACACTGCAATTATGAAAAATCATGACAGAACTCTCACCACTTGGTTCCAGCGAGTGGAACGCATAAAACGTTTCGCCTAACGTAAAGCTCAAATCTGCTCCAAAGCCAACATTTATTACTTCACATCGAAGGTTACAATTTGTACAATAAAATCCATTTTGTTGATTAGCAGATGAATGTTGCATTCATGAAATTTTAAAGAGAAAGCCCTCATGGTTAAGGTCCTGAAGTTGGCTACAGAGTTCCAAAGAATTCAGCCTTGGTTTCATAACTGCATAAAATCCCACAATGTACCTCAAAATGACAGGTATAACCTGTAGAGACAAAAGCAATTTTGACTTCAGCTGTGGGACACAGCATTTATATAAGATCATGTCATGGTTCCAGCAAGTGGTACACTTAGAACGATTTGCCCTATTTTAAGCCCAAAACTGCCTATAAGCCTATATTTAATACTTGAAATTGAAAGTTACAATCCGTAGAATGAATTCCATTTCACTGATAAGCTGATGCATGCTGCATTCATGAAATTTTAGAGAAAAAGCACTCATAGTTAGGGGCCAAGAGTTGGTTCCTGAGTATAAAAAAAAATTAAACCCTTTTCTAACCCTGAAACTGCTTGAAATCCCATGTTATAACTCAAAATGATGGGTAAAACATGTAGTCTTTAGCTGCGGAATGCTGAATTTATGTCAAAACCCTCGTCTTCTTTCTCCGCACTCTCGCTCTCTGGTCCCGGGTTGTCGGTACCTTTACTGTTAGGGAGAGAGGTTAGAAATAGGTGAGTGTCGGTCCTTCTTCTTCAAATCCCCTTCCTCCGGCAGCCAGGGGTGCCACACTCCTCCACCGCTGGTGACAAGCCTCCCATGCTCTAGACCACAGTCTGACGTATCCGTCTACAGGGGAAACGGACAGACAAGTCAGGACAAGCCAACACCGCCCCTCCAAAAAGCATTTCTTTAATAACCCATAACCCAAAAGCATTTCTTTAATAACCCAGAAGGCAGTTTGGCTGCAGCCAATAGATGGGATCTGAGGCCCCGACAGGGGAGCCGAGAGAGCGGAGAACTCAGGAATGGAATGGCGGTTATAATTCGCCAACCCCAAGAAGGACCGCACCTGTTTTTTCATCTTGTGGTTTGGACAGGCTGCGATGGCAGCAGTCTTGTCAGTCAGGGGCTGAATTCATTTACATTTACATATTTACATTCACCCATTCTCAAAGAAGAACCCCAGATACCATACCTCGCTCCTCCCAATGCCACACTGCGCTGGGTTTGGACTCAGGCCCGCTCGCTGGAGGGACTGCAGGACTGCTTGATGGTGGGCCAAGTGCCGCGGCCAGTCAGGGTTGTTCGTGATGAGATCGTCCAGATAGGCATCCAGATCATACCTGTCGTGGTGCTTGAGGACCTTGACCAAGAGTCATGGATGTGGCTGGGTCCCTATGTAAACCAAACGGAAGTTTAGTAAATTACAACAGCGTAGCCATCAACCCCTGATGTTGCTCATACAATTGCTGCAGGAGACGCTCCAGCTGCTGACCATCCATGGTGGCAAAGAGAGTCCTGAGTTTTGGCTCCACTGTGGTAATAATAATGCAAAAGGCTTGGGGTGAGTGACAGCAGGTGACACTTATTATTTGTGTGCTCGGTGCTTGGGGTGAGGAAGGGTCAGTGATGGGGTGTTCAGTCTTATTCTCAGGTCGGGGTTGCAGGTCTTGTCTTCTTTCTCCTCCCTCTTACTCTGTGGTCCCGAGTTTTAGGTCCCTTTACTGTTAGGCAGAGGGGTTAAATAGGGTAAGTGATTAGGAACAGGTGGGCGCAGGTCCTTCCTCTTCAATCCATTTACATTTATTCATTTAGCAGACGCTTTTGTCCAAAGCGACGTACATCTCAGCAAAAGTACAATTTATGCATTACATTAAGAGAAGGAGACATAGCTGCAGACATGAAAGTCTCAAGCAAACCTAATTTGTTCCCTACCACTTGCTGCACCGAGGTTCATCGTTCTAGTAGGTGCATAAGACACAGAATAGACAAACCCCGATACCCTCTCACCATTACAAGTACAGTACAATACCAGAGTAATGGCTGAATAAAGGTTGTATCTGGGGATGCTTCTGGAGTTATGATGTGTGGACAGTTACACCATAGATGAGCTGGAGAGATCTTGGGCGAAGTGGATCTGGAAAAGGTGGGTTTTCAGACCCTTCTTGAAAATAAACAGAGTTTCCGCAGTTCTGAGTGACAGGGGAAGGTCATTCCACCACAACGGACCCAGAACCGAGAACCTCCGAGCTTTGCCTTTCGTGCGCGGGACCACCAAGCGAGCAGAAGTAGATGAGCGAAGGGGCCTGGCTGGGATGTAGCTGTTGATTAAGTCTTGTAATTAGCTGGGAGCAGTTCTATTGATGCATTTGTACACAGTAACCAGGGTTTTGAATTTGATACGGGTCACTATAGGAAGCCAGTGCAGAGAGATGAGTAGAGGAGATACATGGGAGTGCTTTGGCAAATCAAACACAACTCGTGCAGCAGCATTTTGTAGAGGTTAGATGGCATTAGCAGGAAGGCCACACAGAAGAGAGACACCATGGCCTGGACAAGTAGTTGGGCGGAGTCCGTAGTGAGGTAAGGACGGATCCTACGAATAATATGCAGGATGTATCTACAGGACCGGGTTGTGGCTTCGATATGTTGAGAGAATGACAGACTCCCATCAATCGTTACTCCCAGACTCTTAGGAAAGGAGCTAGGCAAAATGAATGAGTTGTCCAGTTTGATCGAGAGGTCGTGACAGGAGGACAGGCCAGCCGGGAGGTAAAGAATCTCTGTTTTGGAGAGGTTGAGTTGGAGGTGGTGATCATACATCCATAAAAAATGTCCTACAGGCAGGCAGCAATGCGTGCGGAGATGTCTGACGCACCAGGTGGAAAGGAGAGGAAGAGCTGGGTATCATCAGCATAGCAGTGGTATTTGAATCCATGGGAGGCTATGACCGGATCGAGGGAGGAGGTGTAGATGGAGAAAAGAAGAGGACCCAATACCGAGCCCTGCAGAACACCGGTTGAGAGAGGCAGAGGAGAAGAATGAGAGCTCTGCCAGACCACTTGATAGGATCTGTCAGAGAGGTAGGACTCAAACCATCTTAGTGCCGCACCTTTGATCCCAAGCTGGTTAAGAGAGGAGAGTAGAATCTGGTGACTGACAGCGTTGAATGCTGCAGACAGATCAAGGAGAGGGAGGCAGCTCTAGCAGCTTGGAGAGCATGTTACATAGATGTAGAACGTTTTACCTTATTTTAAGCTCAAAACTTCTTGAAACCCTACTTTTAATACTTCAAATGAAAAGTTACATTTATTCATTTAGCTGACACTTTTCTCCAAAGCAGCTTACAATGTTAAGGTTACAATTATTTGCCCATCTATACAACTGGGTAATTCTTACTGGAGCAATTCAGGGGTAAGTACCTGGGTACTACAGCAGAAGGTGAGGCTCAAACCTGTGGGTCCAAAGGCAGTTGCTCTAACCACTACACTACCAGCCATTCCTTACAGAGTGTAGAATCAAGTTAATTTCATTGATAAGATGAGAAGTATTGCATTTATAAACTTTCACAGAGGAAAAGTCCTCGTGGTTTGGGTGCAACAGTCGGCCACAGAATTTAAAGGAATGAAGCTTCTGTTTATTGTTGTTGTTGTTGTTCACTCACTTACTCACAGACAATTGAATAACGTATACAATCAGGAAATAAAATGCAAATGCGTGTGCCTCTCTGTAAACTACGGACGGACACACACATTTGCATCTTACTTCCCTATTAGTCATAGCTGTTAATGCAAGTGAATGCATGATGATCTGTTTTATGAAAGAGCTCCGTCGCGTTGTTATCGTTCCTGTCACTGGATCCGAACCTTAATCATTTTTCAACACAGCCACCACAGAGCATCGTGTCTCGTTATAAACCACAACTTTAACGGACTGACTGCAGAGGCAACTGCAGAGTATCGCCTTGTGAATTCGTGTTGCTGCCATTTTCCCGCGACCTGCATCTTTTTTTTTTTTTTCCTCCAAGTATTAAAGCGGTGATCGACCCACTCGCCCCCAGGCGCGCGCTGCACACTCCCGCCCCCAGCCGGTGCGGACGCGCACGGGTTAAAAATGATGGAGCCCGTGCGCCGCGCGGCGGGATGTGGGAGGCCGGAGACGCGAGCGCTGGACAGGAGCTCTCCGGAGTAAACACACCTTCCCGATCGAGGCGAAGCGAGGAGTGGAATCGGGCCGCGCGGCGCCGAGTCGAATGAACTCAGAGCCGAAACAAATCTGGATTACAACGGAGAACGATCGCATTGAGCTTTTTCCACGAGAGAGTACAAGGGGGGGAGCGCGCGCGCGCGACATCATGCGCGGAAACACGGTCTGTGAGGGTGGATCTGCCGCAAAGCGGGACGCGTTCGCACGCGCCCAGCACACCCGTTGATGTGCTTTTTTATGTGCTGTGCATCCGCGTGGCGCGTGCCGAGGGTGCTCGACGTGTGACATTCACGCGGGGTGCGCGGACGTGCCTTAAAAACTGCTGCTGCTACACCCTCCGGGGGATGGTAATACGTAAATAAATAAATTAACTAATTAAACGAACAAATAGATATGAATAAGACGAGGCAAGTGGGATGTTGCTAACCGTTGCGTTGCTGGAAAGGTTACCAGGAGGAGGGCACGAACAGCTGAGGTGTAGGCGAAACAGATGTTTGTAATTTAAGTCGTGTTTGTGCTTGAGAGGGGATACCGGCGGTCCTGCGCTAACTCTTCATCAATGACAAAGCCAAATAAAAACTAAAAACTGGCACAAGAAGCGGAGGGAAATCCGTTGGAATCGGAACCGGTGCCGCGACCCCCGTCCGACCCGCCCGGTCCCAAACTGCTGGCAGAGTCGGAGTTTGTTTGCCCGGCATTTTGTGCTCATTACTCGTAGGGGTAAAATATCGAAATAAAATTCAACAACAGTACACTGTATAATACTGTAATACAGTGTCATAAGCCTGAACTCCGTTTTGGACACCGGGATTTATTCGCGGGCTGCTCACAGCGAGTTGCTACTGCAGCAGCACGCGGCATGTCCGTGCGCGCGCCGCGCGGGTTCCGGCTCGAGCTCAGTGTCGGGGCCGCGCCGCTCCTCTGAAGGCGGGAAAGAAGGGTGTGTCCGCGCGGGGCCGCCCTCCACCAGGTCCATCGGGCCATCGGCTCCTCCTCTGCCATGGATGACTCGGGCATCATTCGGCGCCGGAGGCTCCAGGTGAGACTCACACACACGGTGTTCGTGAGTGGGCTGCGTTGCTCGGCCTTGACTGACAAGTTTTCTTAGTTAGTAGCCACCACTTTGTGTGTGTGTGTGTGTGTGTGTGTGTGTGTGTGTGTGTGTGAGAGAGAGAGAGAGAGAGAGAGAGAGAGCTCTGACATGCACCAGCCCTAACACACATAGACAGACACAGTGTGTGTAGCCTGTGCCTTAACGGAACTCCCCTCACATCCCTTGGGTGTTAATGCAGTATTTTAAAGGTTAATTTACTCTGTTGTATCACACGCCGCAGATGATGCTGCATCATGTGTTCCCCCCCGAAACAGGCAGCATTTAATTGTGTCTCAAACAGCAGAAGAGTGGCCGTTCGCCGTTGGAGACGTTTGGTAACGAGCCGGCATTCGGTTATTTACCGCAGAGCGAAATATGAATGTTTTACATGGTCCAGTGGACAGGCTGAGGTGAACCTTAAACGGAAGTGTCAGCTCTAATGAACAAGCACTGAGTGGCTCCTGTGACTCCGCCGGCTCCCGCTGACAAGGCCGTCCTCAACGCCTCGCTAACTGGAACGCAGATGGAGCGGCCGCGACCCTCCGGCTCCGGGAACGAGCTTCTCACCTTCAGCGTGGGAGGATCTGTGGCGCGCAGCGGGATGAGTGCTCCTCTGGTCACTAATGTCTCACGCGCACACACGCACGCGCAATCAGTAACTCGCACCCTCATCCACATATGCGTGCATACACGCGGATGCAGTCCTTTCATGGTTTATTGGCGGGCAAGGCTTATTAGCACTGCTGGCAGTTGGCCTCCTTGCTCTGTGACGGGAGGGAGGATGATGGAAGTCGCCAGTGTCTTGTAGCTCAAGGGGAGTTGGGGGACACGAGATCATTGCTGCCCGAGCTGATTATGTCCAGTTTATGCTACATTTCCTCGTCCACTGCTCTTCATATTTGCCCAGGCTTGATATGGCCAATATTTGCACTTGGGCTAATGGCACACGTAATTAAGTTGACTGTGTGGTATGCATTTTCCGACCGCTGCAAAGAAGAGACCATGAAGTCATGCATCCATTAATAGTTGAGTCATTTCTCATTTTAGTAGGGGGAGGGTTCATGCTTTAGTATTCGTCGTCAGCATTACTCTCCCCTCTGTCTACCCTGGATGTTATTTGTCATCCTGTCTAATTATTGCAGCCTCTCAAGGATTATTGCCAGGAAGTAGGTGGAGGAGGGGTAACAAATTAGAGTAGTTCCAGGCTATCCTTTGGCTCTTGACACAGATACCCAAGTCCCGTGTTGATAGGTGTTTCCGTTACCTGTGTTTGCTGTCTGCTTTGGGAGCCTTTCTTTTCTGAAAATGTCAGTACTCAGTCATTTGCATATAGAGAAGAAAGCTCACCTGATGGGGAGCAGGGAATAGGGCATCCACATGCTAAAAAATTACATATGGTTGCGAACATTAGCAGAAAATACAGCAAAAGGGTTCTAAAGCTGAGTGACTGAGACACAGCAGGGAACCTTCGTCTCAGGTTTCACCTTGGAGGTTCTGGGCGGGGGGGGATCTTGGTCTCGTGAGGCTGCAGGATTGGGCACACCCACATGTTGGTGTCAGAAGCAGAGGAAAAAGTGGCATCGGGAGCTGGAGGCACACACGCTGCTTGTGGGTATTTAAGGATTCCACAAGCCTACTACAGACCGTCATTCGTGGCCTTCTTCAAAGGCTGTTATGATATTTCATACCTCAGCAGATGGTCCTGCCCGGAGAAATGTATAGCTTGTTGTTAATCCAATTTCTCAGCCAGAGGGGTTTGAAAGAAGTCATTTTAAGCAGAGTAACTTTGGCTTGGAACGGCAAGGTGCCACCTGATATCAGAACCAGCAAATTACTGCTCGCTTGCTTATTTCCTTTACAGAAAAGCAGTATTGCACATTAAGAGGAATTCAAACACCTTTTCCTGAAAGGTGGAAAGCCATTGTATTGTGATAACTTCTCAGGAATAAAGCCACTTTCTCTATTTCAGCATTCTGCATCTGAAAGTGTTTGTCTGTCTACCTGCCAGGCATTTTCAGTACCTTGTTCACTAGTGGTATGGCTGGTGTAAGAGCCGTTTACCCTAAAGTACAGATGCTGCACTCTTGTGAGAATTGAATTGTTCAACTGTTGCTGGAATTCTTAAACTATAGCCATTTGACCCCTTTGTCTTTGTCTCCACTGAATCCATGCTATTTAATTTCTTAGAACATGCCTTTACCGCAATGAACTTGCATAACACTGAGTTTTGCAGAGAGCTTACAGGTGAGATTTACCACTGAGATTGGCATAGGCCAGGTTTTAATACCTTAATTGTTATCCCACCTCTACCACCGTTGCCCCTACAAAACAGTCCTTATAAGTGAGCTAGCAGTGAAAGATATCTAAGCAGCAAAATGTGGGTAAGCCATGGGTAATTTATAGTTTGCATTAATATCGTGTTGCTTAGTCAGTGCTTTTGCTCAGTTGCAGTGGTAGTATTATTGTGCTTCAGCTGTATTGCAGTTGGAAATTTTTTAGGAACTGTTCCAATAAAACCACAACAACAGCGACCCTCTTGAGACCTGAGCCAACAAACATCAGATTCATGTCCTTAAACACTAGTGCCTCAATGCGTCTGTGATGGCTGTGTGTGTCTAATCTGGGTGGCCATGTTGTTTCCATCGAGAAACTGGTCTCTTGCTGTCATCAAATGGAAAGAAAGAAAATGATACTGGGGCCTTTGACCTGAGAGGAGGTGCTGTTAAGAAATTCACTGCATTTCAGAGAGGAAAAACAGTACTACACCCAAGAGTGTCAGGGAGAGGTTCTTGGCAGCATGTGAAGTGCACCTGGATATGAGGTCACCAGTGTGAAAGATGTTTGTCTCAAGAGAAGAGGTGTAAAGCCTTGTTCACATGGTGATCTAGCCAATCGAGAATAAACGCCGAGAAATGGCCAGAGTCAAGTGCTTCAGCGAAGCCAGATCTTCACATACATGTGGCAAAGAGCTTTTTAACAGATGGTCCCATAATTGCTGCCTTCAGTATGGTTCTGTCATATCTGAGTGAAGATTGGGTTTCATGTCCTTGGAAGAACCGAGCAGCGAGGCCTTTGATACTGGGCCTGTCCAGGTTGTTTCATTTCACATATAGTACTTCAGTGGTGAACAATCCTGAGACCAGCATCATGGAATATAGGATCTCTGTGAAAGGTCATTGTCATCGCTGCTAGAAAAAAATACCAAGCACTTCCTCAAAATCCATAGTCTATGCTCATGTGCTGAATCATTTTCTTTTGAAACATGAAAGGACTTTATCAGTGACCTGCTGTCACTGATCTCAGGTTACAGTCATTAATATTTTCATTGTGTGTTCTTACTTTGATGGGTAGCAGGTGGTGTAGTGGTTAGAACTGCAGCCTTGCAATCAAAAGACCCAGGTTTGAGTTCCATCTTCTGCGCTACTTAACCCTTGATCAAGGTACTTACTGTAACAGTAAAAAATGATCCAGTTGTGTTGATGGGTAAATCATTGAGAGTAGCTTAGTATGCAAACCTCATATTGTAAGTCACCTTGGAGAAAAGGTATAAGATAAATAATGGGTTTCTTTGTCTTTAGCATCCAGTCATTGTCAACAAGTGCTTATGCCAGGCAGGGTCACGGCGAGGCAGATCCTTGCCCAGCAGTGCAGGGCACACACCCAGGGCAGGGCACTAGTCCACTGTAGGGCACCCCAAGCAGGACTCGAACCCCAGACCCTCTACACAGCAGGCACTGGCTGAACCTGGCACTCCACCACAGCCTCCCTGCCTCTTGGCCTTTGAATCTGCGATCTGATATAGTCCTCAGTATCTCTCTTAGAGGTCATGGTGGGTGGTAGTGGTCATAGCAGAATGTACCCTGTCTTCTGGGGTACCATGGTGCAGCATGACACATTACATGGATTTTTTTTCGCTAAATGTTACCAATTAAAGTCCAAGCAGGGGGACAGTTGTTGCACCCTTTGGCAAGGTATTATACCTAAATTTCACCAGTAAATTATATAGTTATGTAAAATTCTTGGTTGTTTTGTAGAAATGCATCAGCAAAGCAACATTTCAATAAGAGTATAACTAGAAAGAATCTGCAGCCTTGGGGGTTTGTAATAACAAAAGATATGTTGTGCTTACAGTGTATTCGGATGTAATAGTGTAGAAGAGAGGTAAACGGGCTCTGCTTACGACAGAAAGATTTCAAGCTGACATCTAAGTAATTTCTCTTGTGCCCTTAAGAGAGGTCTTAACCTGAGTGTATTTGGTAACACCCTGTGTCATAAGCTACTACTCTTATATTACAAAAATAATGAAAATTCTGTACCTGCTAGATTACCATCCTTTTCCAAGAAGAGACAGGCAAAAAAAATGAGGGCAGATTTTCCAGAAGAAGTTGTTTGTACACACCGCATTAAACCAATGTGAGCGCACAGCGTCAGCAGTGAGATCAGCTGACTTGCTGGTTCCTTCCGTTCCTTCTTTTCGGTGAAAGCCCCTCTCCCTTTAGTTACAATGCCATGCTTCCGGCCTGCTGGGACATGGGAGGGAGGGAGCAGGGCTGCAGGTCGACTCGGAGCGCCCCCTGGCTCTGGGTGGGGAAGAGGCTCACTTTGTTCAGTGAACCCCTGTGAATGTGACTTCCTCTTCCCATGCTATTGTGGTGCAGTGTGGTAGAGCCTCTTTTGTTGTGTGCCTGTTATTCCTGTAGTGCAGGTATTTCCTGGTTCTCCATGAACAGGACCATTATTAATCTTTATTTCCTTTGGGGATCTCTGCGATATATGTACAGTGGGGATAAGCAGCTTCCATGCAAGTCAAGGTCATGAGGAGGCCTTGGGAATTCTGCCTTGGGGGATGCAGTGTCACCTCCTAGTTTTTACTCCCAAATAAATGCATAATTTAATTATGTGTGTTATACTGATATAACATGACCAACCATTTACCTCATAAATGGTATAAATGCACTCAAAAATAGCAGGTAAGTATAATAAATCAAGTACATTTTATGAGTGGATACATCCCTAGTAATTTGATGATCTTGGCTGTGATGAGCAGAAATGAGGCCACACCCACTAAGCTCAACCACTAAACAATCGTGATGAGTTGCATGTAACTTTCCCTTTCAGTGAGAGTCGTGGAGCGCCTGGGCCCGAATGCAGCACATGCATTGTGTGAGTGAGTAAAACTTTTACTGAAAGCAGCTTATAGCTCTTGACTCATCTATACAGACTGGTAATTTACCAAAAAAACTTGGGGTAAGTGCCTACCTGGCTTGATCAAGGGTACCGCGGAAATAGACAGGACCAAGGCTCGTAGTGGCAACATTTAGTTCTATGTGCTTAATTGCAGCTCTTTTTGTTGACCTTTTCTGTAGCCGTTCAGGGTAACAGAGATTAACAGTTGTCCATCACATAGTTTTTTTGTCTTCCAGTCCAATATGAACATCTCTGATATTACTGGTGTCACTAGAGTCTATGGAAAGGAACTGAAATATTGTATGATTGCTGGTTGACATCAAACACATGGTGTGTGGTGTAACACTGCTTTCTCCTTCCTGTCAGACTCCTGAATTTGAGGAGGTCCTGAGGCTGGCCTGACATTGCCCTGTTGTAGAGCGTTGGTGGTAGATGCTTTGCTGGTCCCAGAAGATCTAACCTTGTGTTCTCTTCTTTGCTCTCTTCCAGAAGGAGCTTCCTCTGCCTCGAAAAAGCAGCAGGTGCGTACCTGTCGGGAGGTGGGAAACTGGAATGTGTTGCATCACAACTGGTAAAATAAACCTATTTACTGCATCGCGGTTGTTCTGAATGCAGTCCTCCGGTTCACCATCAACAATGACTTCATTGTAGGATAAAAACACCCTAATGAAACTGCTCTGAAACCTTGAAATTAGTGACGACTATAAAGGCACCAGCTGGATTGCGTAAAGACCACATTGAAACGTGCTAAATATCGTATGGAAAATAAATCTATTCTGGATATTTCCCAGTAAATAGCATAGATTTTTTTTTTTTTTTTTTTCTTTCTTTCCTCCCTCCTCCCCCCCCAGTTACTTTGAGTTTTCTCAGCACTTGGTGCTTCCGAGCACCATCTGCAACTGGGCTGCTACTTTGTTTCAACAGTGGAAAAAGTAGGGTTAGTTAGTAAGTATGTGACTCTTAAACATGGTTCAATCAGTCAGTCCAGTTGTGTTGAAATATGATGTCCTTTACCGTGTAGCTGCAGTATAACATTCTGTATAACATCAAAGCACAAAGCCTAATAGCAAAAGTTTAAAACAGAAAAAAGAGGGTGAAACACTAAAGTGGAACTTGTACAAGAACAGTGCATGTTCAGTTTTATTAAAAAAAAAAAATATACTACTACATTGTCTAATAACTGTGTCATAGATGAAAGGATATGAAAATAGAGTAATACCCTATGATTCAGCCATTTTATGTCCTCAGGACCCTAGATTTATATACCATATTTTGCAAATATAGATAAGCACCGAGACCCCATTAATCATAAGGTGTGAGCAGTACAATCCATCATTTAAAGTGAATGATGGTATTTAATATTCTCCTGAGCACATGGGGAAACAGAGTGACAGTGGTGGGTCCTTTGTCATGTCCAGGCCTGTGTGGATGAAGAAGGGGGGGAACCCCAGTGAGATCCTGCTGTTGAACGCATGGCCGCCTCGGGCGCTGACCATGGTCCTGAACCTCTCCTCTTCAGTACCGTTGTGGATCTGGAGGATCTCTGTAGTCTGCTTCTTCATGTGGTCCATTGCTGCAGAAGTCACAAGCCTGGACACAAACCTGCAGTTTCCTTCTGGTGCATCAGTGTATTTTTGTCCTAGTTTTATTTTGTCAAGTAGAGAGGTTTGTATCTCTTTGCATTATCCTTGAGATAGACTTTCTCTTTTGGGTACTTGTTGGTTTTTTATATATGTTCTTTTAATTTGTGTTCTGGGAAGCCTTTTGTTGAGAGAAAGTGGATGCCGGTGTAGAGTATTTTGAGAGAAAAGTGGCCCAGTAGTTAGAGCATTAACTGTCTGGGGGTAAAATTGAGGGAGTAAAACTTCACATTGCACGCTGAGTGCATTTGCTGAGTTATTATGCAAAAGAATGACTTAAAATTCTCTTCAGCTTTGAAATATATTCACAAATAAATTTATGTTCATGAAATGATGCCTAGAAGTATTTTTATATGCATGGTTGAATAATTTATTGAGTTAGTAATGAAGGCATGAAATAATGGTATGGCGATATAGGGTTTATTTTTTGGGTTTATTTGTGCGGTCACTGAGCCTCTGCGAAGCAGTGTGTGAAGAACTGGAGTTTTCCTTATCTGCCTTCCTCCTGGTGCAGAGGCGTTGGGATGTGCTGGGGATTAGTGTCATCATAATCTCTGGACATCCTCAGTCGGGACGTCTGCTGTTCATGGGTAATACCTGTCCGCATGGTGGACAGATGGCCCGAGAGACAGAGGAACACATCTGTTATGTCTCAGTGTTTCCTTTGTGTCCTACTGATCCCAGCGCTTAAGAGCTCGCAGTTGGGGTCTGCCTTCCACCCCATGCTGACCTTTCACCTCTCCTGCCCTAGCGTGGCCCATGCTTCAGCAGGGCAGGGCAGTGATTGGCAGTGGAGGCAAAGCATAGGAGTTGAGCCTTCGGCTGTTTTCAAACCCTCTCAGATCTGAGCCTGTCTGACCTGAGTTGACCTATCAGCAGCCTGTCATATTTCTCATCCTGTGTCCAGTGCCATTTATACATGTGCATCTGTGGCTCAATACATTCACCTACACAGGCAGCAATGCTGATATACTGTATTTCACCACACATTAACACTTAGATTCACAGCTCTCTCTTCCTCATCTATTTTTTTTATTACTGTTCTGCTGTCCATTACAGGAAGATTTTGTGCTGTTGCTGAAGTCACCTTTAGCTACACTTTGTGTTCCTCAGTGGACATTTTCATGTGTCTTTGCTCTGATCCTTCACAAAACAGGTGCTGAAACACCAGTAAAAATTCATTGTAGGAATGAAACTTTTCTTAATGGCCGTGCGAGATGTTCGGAGCTGACTTCATTACGCTCCTTAGTCCACCCTCTAGCAATCCCCTTCCATCCCTTCCACCTGCAAACAAGCATCACCATAATCCTCCTTTTCTCACTCTTTCTCTCTCTCTTTTTTTCCTACGTGTCTCTGTGGTCTCTGTTCCTCTCTCTCCTTCTGGCTCACCGCCTTCAGCCCATTCGCTGCATCCTTGTCATTCTTATTTACATGAGTCTCCACGTTCAGCTTGAGATGTGTGTTTAAACGTCAGTGAGTGTGCTCGTGCACATGCACGTGCACACACACACACACGGAGGCGGGCACACATGGACAGTCTTGCTGTGATTTCTTCCCTTCTTTCTGGCGGCTCTATCCTTCCTGTTTTGGCACTTCACCCCTGAGAACAGACCCAGGGCTCTCCACCTGAGCTTTTTTTCTGCTCAGATTTCCAGTCGGATGGAGAAGGCAGTTGGTCCAGCTTCTTCGTCTCTGTCTTTGGGCTGATATCCCTCCTGCCATGCTCTCGTAGACAGACGCACACTCACTCACTCACTCACTCACTCGCTGGCTGGCTGGCTGGCTCACGCGCGCTTGCTAGCTCAGGTCTGCATCGCCGGAGAGACAGTGCCGCGATGCCATTTTGGACAGAACCCGCTGCATCTTAACTGCCAGTGTGCGTACGCTCGGCTGTCCGCGACTCTGAGGGCTGCGCTCCTGCAACGGCATCATGTTCCGACGCACTAAGAGGTAAAAAAAAAAAAAAAAAATAGCACTTTGTTTACACCTCCGTTACCCCCTCTCTCTCCTCCCAGCTGAACGCACGTCTATTGGTCTGGCCCGTGACTGTGTTTTTGCTGTGATGCGTGCCATCCTTCATGGCGCCCTGTCTTCCTCCAGTGGCTACCTTCCCACCGCCCTTTTCTTGTGTGGTCGATTTTTTTAGAACTGCGTGCATGCCAGTGCGTGTGTGTATGTGTGTGCATGTTCAGAATTTCTACGCAAGCCTCCCAGCGTGTGTACAGTGTGAGACCGAACGGCTGCACTCGTGGTTCGCTCAGCCCGCCGTCTGTGCGTGCTATCTGCCTTTTGATGTTTGTAAAACATGTCGTTGTGATTCATGTGCCAGAGCGCAAACCTCTGCTTCCCTCTCTGGAGTTGTGTACGTGAGTGGCCACTGATGCTACTGATCTCTGTGTGTGTTTCACACTCTGTGGAGATGGAGCGTATGTCAATCTCCTCTTTGTGGCTGTGTGTGTGTGGGTGGGTGGGTGTGTGTGGAGTGTACGGTAATGCCAGAGAAGGGCCAGTGTGTGTTCTAGCTGGGCCTTTGGCTCCTGGCACAAATGCTGTGTCATGGACTTCTGTGGAGTAATGCCAGCTGTGTAAGTGCTGTATCATCAGCTGTGTGTGTGTGTGTGTGCGTGCGTGCGTGCGCGCGCGACTGCAGTCTGAGGCCACGTTAAGATGGAGGGGTGGGACTCCTGCGCCCTGGCAACGAAGCCCCTGCAGCCTGTCACCCTCATCCCCATGGAGGGGAGCACGTGGATTCAGCAGCGTCCTCTCTGGCCACACGCCTGCGGCGTGAACACTAGCAGGTGTGTGTGCAGCGATAAGGAGCTGCCATCCACTGCTCCATCACAGTACCCTGCCTCACCAGGTCTCTCCACAAATCCCTGTTTTTTGGCTTTTATAGACATTTCATGCATATGCTGTGCTGCACTTGTAAACACAGCATATTTTGGTTGGATTCAGGTTTCGGTTGTTATGTGTATTTTATGTGTGTGTTTGTACATTTTTATCTTACCTTTTGGCGAAGTTAATGATGGGTGTCTTTCAGATATTCTTGAGCTTCGCTTAGGCGGGGCTAGGAATTATTTATAACGCTGAAGTGAGAGTCAGTGTGTCCAGACTCATTTAAACAAGTATGGATGTGATTGTGAGCACCTATATTTGTGTGTGTGTGTGTGTGTGTGTGTGTGTGTGTGTGTGTGTGTGTGTGAGAGAGAGAGAGAGAGAGGGTGTATACATTCAAATTTGGCTGTCTCGTCCTATTTTTTCACTGGTGAGAGAAACGTGCTCGAAGCAGTGGAGAGGTGTGAAAGAGAGAAGGAGATGTCTCTCTGAGCCTAAATTATTACTATTATTTAATAATTTTATTATTTTTTTAATCAGAACCGAACTCCAAATATCAGGTTTTCCCCAGTTTCACCACAGACTGTCTGTCTTCACCCTCAACACCCTTGTCCCCCTCAGTGTGTGTCTCACTTTCGTTTACCAGTGCAGAGAGAGTCTGGACAGTGTACTGGTGCTGGAGGCTAGTAGTAAGTAGCAGGTGGCAGTAACACTTGTTGGTATTTGGAACTCTATATAAAAATGTGTTAAATGTGTCATATATTAGCATATAAAAAAATGATAGCGCTGCTGCTTCACACCTCCTGGGCTGTGGGATTGAACGTGGGCTTGAAACTGGCTTTGTCTGTTTATAGTTTGCATGTTTTCCCTGCGTTTGTGTGGGTTTCCTCTAGGTACTCTGGTTTCCTCCCACAGTCCATAGACATGTTTTATTTGGTGACTCTAAATAGCATGTAGTGTTTGTATATGTGAGTGAATGTGTGTGGTAATTGCCATAAGGTAGACTGGAGACCCATCCACAGTGTACCTCATACCTTGCTCTTCTGGAATAGCCTCTGGACCACAGTGACCCAGATTTAACCAAGCTGTTACATACAATGAACAGATAGATGAAAAAATTATATCCCTATATTTACCTCTTCTGTATTAATGGTTTTCATTAATTCAAGACTTCTGTTTACCAAAATTATGGTGCCAGCACACACAGCCTCACACTTGTTTGCCTGTAGCTGGGCCAGTGAAGGGGTCACGAGTTGATACATACAGGGCTCTTGTGAGACCCATGTGGGCTCATTTTTGCTTACTTTGCTTAAATCGCACTGTCACCGTGGGACTACTTTGACCACAGAGGTCCTCCCTGTACCCCATCTGTCAGTGGCAATATCAGGGGCATTATTGTTAGATTTCTTCCAAACCCTTTTTGCAGCTACCCTGCTTTATTTTAGAAGCATGTATCCTCTTTCTCCTGCATTGTCATTATGCAGTCCAGACTGTCTGTGGGTGCCTTCTTGTTCCAGCCTGGTTGGGTGTGTCTCTGTGCTGCTGGTCAGTCTGTATGTGAGAAAGCCTCGTGTGTGTGTGTGTGTGTGTGTGTGTGTGTGTGTGTGTGTGTGTGTGGTAGGGAGGGAGGGAGGGAGACAGAGACCAGGACTCACCCTCCCCTGGCTTTGAGTTCAGGTTGAGCCCAGGTGTGTCTCTCCCAGGAGTGAAGTCTGCATGTGAGGTAAACATCTGCCTTCCTGAGATGTGCCACTCAGGCCGAGCAGAGAAAAGGACATTCATCTCCTCTTGTCCAGCAGCTCATCCAATCTATTGACAGAGGAGGGAGAGGAAGGGAGGCGGCAGTACCGAGGCTCACGTATGGATCTGGACTCTGCTGGGACTCTGCAGCAGGTCTCACCATTCGATATCCAGCCTTCGGTTTGACAGTCAAGACCTGTAAGAGGATTTGATCAGCTCCAAGTGACCTTCGGTTTAAGAGGAATGCTAGGCCTGTGCCATGTTGTGAGCTACACGGATCAGAGAACCATCTTCGCTTGAAATTAGCAATTAATTTTAAATTAATTTGGGCACATTTATGTCTGCTTATGCCTTTTGTATCTGCAGGCTTTCACGCAGATAAGTAAATAGTCTTCAACTGGTGCAGTGTGAGCAAGGATGAAAACCTTCATACCAATGTAGCTAAATAACATTTAATATTTACATTGCCCTTACTGTAAGACCTGCAGAATCCATTTTAGCCTTCTTGAAGGTTCTCGGAACACATCACTTTCAGACCTACTTCTCACCTGCTCTCCGAACAACACCATCAATGTCTATCACACTATCTGTCACAACTGTCTCTTCATTTCCTACCATACTCAGTTCCACAGGCCGCTACTGTGTGATGTCTGCCGTCGGAAATGGCGGCATCGGACAAACTGGCTTTGCTTTAACACTCATGTCTGTATCCATTTACATTTATTCATTTAGCAGATGCTTTTCTCCAACGTGACATACGTCTCATAGAAAATACCATTTGTGCATATCCAAAGCCCTTTATTTGTTGTGGGACACAGTTTTGTTTATTCTGAGTCAGTTTGGAGAAAATCATTTACCGAATGAATGTAAATGTAATAGATTGTGATGAAGATGAATACGATTCCATAAACAAAGTTACAGGTCGGTGTAGCAGCCACCCAAAGTTATGGAGAAAGTAGCTGTATGACAATGTGTGAGGCTTCTCTGCAATTTGAATTAGTCAGTGCTTCCTCCCTCACTTGCTGCTCAATTATTCAGCCCAACTGGCAACCATTAAGTAGGTCAAAATCATGGTTGTGCCATGTGATTGTTCTAGAAAGGCGACAACAGTGTGCTTGAGTGTGTTGCCCCTTGGTGTCAGAGAGCTCCTTCTCAATTTTGATGTGCGCCAGATGGGAAGTGGGTGATGTGTGTGTAATGGGGTCAGGAGGGGGTCCGTGGGGAACGAGCTCCGACTCGAATCAACCGAAAACACCCTGCGGCTGCCTCGGACCACTAGGGACCCTGTGTACTTTTTCCAAGAGGGGAGAGGAGCATTTTAGCTAGTTGTGAAGTTAAACAAGGACACTTGATGTGAAGCAGATAAATACTGACTGAGTAGCAGTGCTGTTCAGGGTGGGAAATGAGCAAGGCTTTCAAATGGAAGGTGGGCAGGTTACAGTTAAGGATTTTCGTCCCTGTTCCTCCCGTCTGTCATTCTTCTCGGTCACCATTACAATGTCCCCACCATGCACAGCTGGTCCTTTTTTTTAATTACCCTCAGCTCCCCTCCTCCAGCTCTGAAGATTCCTTGCAAAACCTCTGTAAGTTGTGTTTGCGTCTCCTGCGTGCTGTGTTGCATAGCAACAAGCACCCATGTGACAGGAGTCGGCTACACTTATCACCACGAGCGCCTCCTGGTAGCAGATTCACACATCCCCATCTCACGCCATGTTTCTTCCTCCATGTGATGGAATCTGTAATAACCCAACATGTCAAATGCCTTTATTACATATATGTATAGAAACCTCAAGCAAGTAGGGGCGACCCTTGGCTTGAGAATGGCTTTGATCATTCTGGGAATGGAGTCGCACAACAAGACATCCTCCGCTGTGGGTAGTGCACTACTGCGCAATTATTCAAGAAGGAAAGCTGCCTGTTCTTTGTGGGATCCAGAAAGTGTAAATGTTCTCCGCACAGAATTTGTATTCATTCACTTAGGTGATGCTTATCCCCAAAGCGACTTATAATGTATAAATGTAAATTATAGTAAGTATCCTGACAATTGTGTAATTTTACCTGGAGCTGTTTAGGGTAAGTGCCCTGATCAAGGGTACTATAGCAGGAAGTGGGTTTCAAATCTAGGTCCTGTCAATATGTTTTGCTGTTTGAGGAGTTCTTTGTAATCATGAGTCCACACCTCAGTCTTCATGGCTGTGTTGACAGGGGTGCTGTGGTCTTGGAAAAATGGGAACAATGTGAAGGAAGGGCATCTGCTTCACACAGTATATCTGGCATGGCTGAAGTGGCTCCATATCCCTTGGCCATTAGTCGACCATGCAAAGCAGTTGCTGGATTGATGACCCACCATGAGATGATTGCCCTCAAAATCACTGATTTCACCCATGTATTTAACAGCTGGCAGCAGACCTTGCACTGAAGACATGCTCAGGCTTTCCCAAACAGAAAAGCGTCTGGGTGTGGGATCAAGACTCAAACAAATCATGAGACTGTTATTCTTCCACCGTTCAGGGCTCTTGGTTCTGTAATGTTTACTCCACATGATGTGTTTTTGCACAGTGGCCTTGGATACAAGAGCTGTAGCCATAGCAGCTCTGTGAATCTCGCAGTACACAGTTTTGATTGAGACAGAGGTGGTGATTGAACTTTCCAAGCGATGATTTTGTGGTTTTAGCTGTTATCATTATTCATATATCCCTGCTGGAGAGCTTTGACTCATGGCCACTGTTCCTCATTTTTGATGCAGATTTATCTCGTTTGACATATGGTGTCATGATTTATGACACTGTTCCCTATGCCAACTTAACGTACCACTTTTTGTGACTGACGCTGACTATTTGACCTCTTTTAAACTTGGTCGGCTGTTTCTTTAGAAGCTCGGATCGAAAAATGAGTTTTGTCAGACCTCTTTTATAGCTGACATATAATGGAACTCAGTGTTGCATGTAAGGCATTAGAAGGTAGCAATTCTACAACCGCACTGTTCTTTTGCCCACACAGTTTATACTCACTAATGTTTACAATGGCTGTTTTAATGTTTTGTCTTCATTGGTGCTTTTATCCAAATTGAACAGCAGCTCTAGGCCTGAATCCCAGCCATCAGCACGGTTAATGACCTGAAGGCCTTGTCTTTCATCCCGCCCAGTGACTCAGCATAGTCTCTCATCGCAGTCTTCAACCTGCCTTCGCTCGACTTGATAGTTGTGTCTCGGATCCAAGCACAAACATGTACACCTGCAGTAGATTCTGCTGCATGGCTGACATTCATGCAGGTGTCAGATTTACTTGGAGCCACCGTGTAGAGATTCTTTTTTCAGAGTCCTACCTCAAAGGTGTGAACATTTTAACTTGCATTCTTTTTATTTCTGTGGTGTTAATGCACTCAACTGGGAGACTGACCTATAGCTATTTGGATGGTCTTATCTCTTTAAAAATGGCTTGCTCCCTATGAATTTTACATAGAGCTATTTGTGTAATGTATACTAGCAAAAATGCTGGTGTTGGACTAATTGGCTGTACTTCAAGAATCACGTCTGCATCTGTATCGCTCCATCTGTTGATGAAATGCACTTTTGTTTGTTCTGAGTTATATGTCGCGTTGGAGAAAAGCATCTGCCAAATGAATGAATAAATGTTTTTGAGTCATTTTCAAGGTTCCCTTTTGGTGCATAGTTGTCAGCCTTTTTTGAAAGCAGCTGTAAAATGCAAATGAAGTGAATATGACCAATTCCTTAAAGTATATTGGTGCCTGATGTTTTCTTCCATTCCATTCTTCTTTCATGCCATCTCTGCCTGTGTTTGGTAATTGCACAAAATAGTCCTCGAATAAGATGGCAAAAAAAACAGCGTGGAAGAAACACTCCAAGTTACCTTGGACAAGGGTGTCAGCCAAATGGATGGATGAATGAATGAACAAATAAACACAAAAATGCAACTAAAAGTGATGGTAGTGCTGCCCAATGAGTGTGTGTGAACTACTGCACTTCACCTCCTTCCCCTGCACCTACACTCCTGGACTCTTTCCTGCTTTCTGGTATGCAGAGGAGCAGCGGTCCAAGTAAACATGTGCTGTTCAAACCGGGAATGGCTGATAACCTGCCATTTATTTCCCATTAGCATGCTCTTGATTTGCACACATTCAGAATCACACATGCATATGTATGTACCTGCGCACATATGTACAGACAAAGACCAATATTTATTTATATACTTCTCTGTACTCATCCCCTTCCACAAATGTCCTGTTTTCTGAATTACAAATGAGATTTTCCTGTGAATATTTTAATAAGAACTTGTATGGTCAGGTTGAACGCATTAATATGTGAAAAAAGTTCAATCTCAGCAAAAAAAAAAAAAACCCCAAGGAAAAATCCAAACATGTTATGCAAAATATTCACCTTTAAGTCGGTACTCTGTGGAAAAACTTTGGCGGCAATTACAGCTGTGGCTGTCTTTGGAGAGACATCGCTACCAAAGTTGGAATTGGTCCAATTTGCATATCTGCGTAGGGAAATTTTTACTAGCTAGTCTGCAGTTGGCTGGCAGTTTTTGCTCTTCATCTAAATCTCTTCCATTCTGTCCCATTCTTTGGAAAATGTTAAGGGACAACAAATCACAGACCTTTTAACAGATATTGCATTGGATTCAGTTGAGGAATTTGACTGATTCCCCAAGGATTTACGGTCATATGACTCTGGCCTTGTGCTTTACAGAAATATGATGATGATGGTGATAGTGGCACACCAGTTCATTCAGAGCAATCACACAAGCATAATAGACTGGGCAATCTAGAGTCACCAGTTTACATGAAACATGTTTCTATACTGTGGCAAGTATTTTGGAGCATCCAGAGGAAACCCACATGAACATGGGGAGAATGTGAAGACTCCACTTCTGAAAGCCACAGAGTAGGAGGTGTGAGGCACCAGTGTTACCTTCTTATTGTTATTCGTTACCTCACAGATTGTTGTAGTTTTTGCCACTTAATGCATGAGGATACTACATTGTTATATCATTACGCTACCACCACCAAAAAATCATCTCTGACATGGTGTCACTGTGGTTTAAGACTCCATTTGGGATGAGAGAGACTGGTCCTTTTCAGTAAAGTTTGTGTTTTTGCCATTGAGCCTAGCCTGCTTGGTGGGGTCACAGGGATTGTTTTAGGGGTCAGTTGACTGCAGAGTGTTTCTGCCTGTGTCAGCCTTTGACCTCTTTGACTCCATCAAAGTCTCTGTCAGACAGAGTCTAACCACAGTCCACTGCCAAATGAAAAGCAAAATCTCAGGAAGCAGTGGCTGCTTTTTTTAGTGAGCAGCAAGCCTGCTAAATAGTTAAATAGTAAGGCCAGAAATATTGGCACCCGTGCACAGTTCTGAAATAGTGCGACATTTTTTCAGAGAAAACTTCACGTTACAAAAAAATATTTTGCTGCCAACATATGCATTTCTTTGGTTTGCCATCGATTTTCAATATTCAGCTGTTCAAAATTTTTGCTCGTGACTAACCCCATTTCACTGAGATGGCAATGGATGGTGTGAGTTGAAACCGCCCTACCATGTGTCTGAAGGTCATCTTGAATCTACGTGCCAGTTCATGGAAGTGTCTTCTCCACCATTCTAGTAATCCTTCACTGCAGTCTTTAATCATGTTATTAATCATAATAATCATAATCTTATCTTGTGGCCACGTCGAGAAAGGTTGGCTATAGCATCACAAACTTCTTGTTAACTTTACGTACTGTTGATCTGGAACATCAAGGTCTGTAGAGAAGGACTTGTAGTGTTGAGAGTTTCCATTCTTGGCTACAATGTTATGTCTGACCTCCTCAGACAGTTCTTTGGTTTTCTTTGTTTTCTCCATGCTCATTAGTGTGTCCATGGCAACACAAAACAGGATAATTCTGAGTGATTTTTGTATTGCAGGCATCAGTAGCTTGCCATAGATGAGTTCAGTTGCAAAGCAGAAGAGAACCACCTGCTTGATATCTATTTATTTATAACTACTTGTAGAAGGTGCCAATAACATTGTCCGGGCCATTTTAGTATTTCCCATGGAATAAGCTAAGATTTAGGAAATTATTCAGCTTTCTTGTTTTTTTTCCCACTCAAACCAAAAAATACATATTTGGATGCAAAATGTTTATTTTTATTATTATTTTTTTTAATTTCAGCAATTCATGACAAATTTAGCATTATTTGAAAAATGTGCATGGATGCCAATATTTCTGGGCACGACTGTACATTAATAATAATAACGTAGTTTTTTTTTTCCTTTTAAATGAGGCAAGTGTTATACAGATCATAAATATTAATTACTATTGCAATAAATCACAAGTTATGCTTAGGCAGCAAACTCTGCTGGGGGGATTCTTATGAATTGTATTTGTGATGAAGGTGAGGACACGCTGTCCTAATTGTAGCTGTTTTCAAGTGTTCTGAGATTGAAAGAGAAGTCAGAAAACCTGCTTGTATATTGCCTAGGAAAAAGCATCAGCTAAAACATATATATATATATGTATATTTCTGCAAGTCTTGCCAGCTTGTGTTAACCCAGTGTGTCTGTGTGTCTGTGCACTTGTTGTTGATGTGCCTGTGAATATGTTTCTCCATGTTGGGAGCTGGTGTTTTCATTTATCTCCAGGCGTTGCAGTGCCTCCTCCAAAGCCCTCTTATGTGGGGAGCGAGATGAGATGCAGCAGTTGCAGGGGTGTTATTAACCCTGTTCCTGACCCTATCCTTTACAACCGCCATCACGCACCCTCCACACACCCCTAGGCCTCTTGTTTTCTCCATTCATTGTTCTTAGATTTACCGTATTTCTGCGCACCCGAACAGTTGCCAGACCCCCTCGAGCATGTCACATATGCAGCTCCTTCATCTCCATGGGTGGAGGGTTGACAACTCCACATTGCAAGTAACCACCTAGAACAAGAGGGAGGTGGTGGTGAAAGACCATTAATTTATCTCCTGTGGGAGGTAGAGGCAGAGTCCAGATGACAGTCCCTTCTGCATCAGGAAAGGCTAAAATATAGCAAGGACTGGGGCAGGTATCGATCCTCAGGTTCCGAGGGCTATTTCTCTGAGCTGAAGCATCAAACTGGATACATTTCTTGGGTCTGAAGGCTTAGAAGTACAAGCTGTTCTGCCCCCCAAATGCCACCACCAGCCAGAGATGATTGCTCATTACTGTGTCACATGGGTCATTACCATCATTGCACAACTCTGATGTCCAGCTTTCTGACAGCTGCCGGCCCGGTCGATGGCGAAGTATGGAGTGGCCAGAGGCTCATGAAGAAGGTCCAGTTTGTTGCTACCTGGAGATCTGTTCTGGAATTGCCCAGTGGGGCTCTTCCCTTCTTGGGGAGCCATGAGACTAAGGGAGAAGTCGTGATAATCCTCAACTTTCCACAGGCATTTAAAAATAGCCCGTTGCAAATTAAACTAAGCAGCAGGGGGTTTATAAGTTTTTTCTTTTTTTTTTTCCTTTTGGAAAGCACTTTCAATTTCTCATTAGAAACACCATTTGGGATTTGAACTCCACTACCCCCCCCCCCCCCCCCCCCGCAACCTTTGAACTGGAATTCTGTTACCGTGGACCCTGGACAGTCCACTGGAGTCTACTACCAGATTCAGTGGTCTGCGAAGCCCATGAAGAACAATGGTATGCAGCACTGACTTGAATTTATCACAGGATTGCTGTTTGTGCAAAAGGAAGGGCTCTGGATGCTCTCTGCGCATCTGCATGCTCAATTCAGGGTTGTTTATTCTCTGTGGAACAGCCTGCACTATGAAGAGTGCCGTGCAGGCGTACTGAAGTTCTCTTAGCGCTTGTTAGCAGAGCCTTTGTAAAGAGCTTCTCCCGCTACTCTTTCATATTCCAAAGCTTTTTCTGTATTCCCTGTCTATTCCCTATCTATTTATCCGGACTGTTTTAGGCTTGCTGCCCACCCCCAACCAAAGAGCTGCCTTTGCGAGGGCTCAGCATGGAGTCATCGAGACACACAGCTCAGCTAGTGTTTGGATGAAACCAGACAGAGTACTAGTTTCATCTTCTAGTACCCCCAACCTCAGCAGCCGCAGTACACTTTGGAACATTCAGGGGTTCTGCACCCCTCCCCTGCGACACATGTCTTTGATACTTGCCAGCGTGGTATTACTGTTCAGCTGAGAAACTCATTTTTTTCTGTAGAAATAATGTGATGGTACCTTGGGGTGGGACTTGGAGCCACCACCAACCTGGACTATCGGAGTGCTCCGGATCGCCGAATGCAGTGTGGGAGTCTTTTGGACTCTCTGTTAATATCTTCAGAGGTCTCTAGCAATGTCTGAACCAGTACTGAAAAATAGCAGTGACACCAGGCCAAACTGGGCAATACTTGTGTAGAACAAAATAGGCAAAAGAGAGAAAGGAATCAGAACACATGTCCTACATCTCTGGGAGCTGCTGCTGAAGAGCAGGGAACACATGTTGGCTCCTTTCCTAATTAGACTTTTTCACCAAATGCCCCATGGAAAGAACTGGTTTCCACAAAGTGAACTGACACTTTTCACTGGTACTGTACTGTAATTTAAATAGGAACTGTGTTTCCACTGGAAACAGGATCACTAGCATACCTTTGCTCTTCAGGGCTTTGTAATCGCCGTTCATTCCTGAAACACTTTGCTCTTCCTTGGTGGGTTGTGTGTTCCATACACCCCCAACATCTCACATCAACATTTCATGTGCTGGATGTTTCATAAAGAAAGAGGAGCATTGGATTACCAGGCAGCAGGTGGCGTAGTGGTTAGAGCCAATGCCTTGTAAACTGGAGGGACCTTCATATGTAACCCATTCCCACTGGAGTATCTATGATCAAGGTACTTACCCTGAACTGATATAGCAAAAATTACCCAGCAATATAAATAAATATATAATTTTAAAATACTTACTATATGAAATGTAATGTTGAAGGATGTCTTGAACAAGCGTCACTGAAATTACAGTTGTTAATACTAATAATAATGATGATGATGATGATGAAAATGATGATCATGATGATGGGTAAATAAATGAGCAAGGAGGACAGGGAGCACAAGGGAGAGGTAAAAATGACCTCCAAAGGCAGTGGTTTGTGCAGATATGGTATCATTGCATGTGTTGTATTGTTTGTGAAAGGATGATGCAATAGAGAGTTTATTTCAGCAATCAGGGAGCAAGTGAAACGAAGCAGACGAGGAGAGAGAGAGAGAAGACGAAGACCTCCGTCTTTCTCGCCGTCTCTCTCTCTCCGAGTGTGTCTTGTTGGGGCTGAGAGTGCATTACGGAGCTGTGCTATGTCATTAAGCAATGGGGAGCAGCTTGACTATTGAAAGCTTTAAGACTAATGCATTTCCTTTAAATATTTAAATATGTTCCTTTTCCCCCCTCCATTCAAGAAGTGTCGCTGTAGGACAGCCATCTGTAATGTTAATTCCAGAATAGAGGAATTGTTCACTGCAAAGCTGTTGCTTTTCTTGGTTTAATCCTCTTTAAAATACTTTACTGAACATCCTTTCTTTTATTTATACTTATCCCTTTACAATTATACTGAAAGAAATCCTCTTTGGTGTTTTATATATATATACTGTACATATATACGTATATGTGTATATTATATACGAAATGTGTATTATATATCGAAAGCCGTAGTGATAGATGTCGCCATCCCAAGCGATGGCAACATCAGAAAGAAAGAACATGAGAAGTTTGAGAAATACCAAGGACTGAGAGAGGAGCTAGAAAAGATGTGGAAGGTGAAGGCAACAGTGGGTCCCCGTGGTAATCGGAACACTTGGGGCCGTGACCCCTAAGCTGGGAGAGTGGCTCCAGCAGATCCCGGGAACAACATCCGAGATCTCCGTCCAGAAGAGCGCGGTCCTAGGAACAGCTAAGATACCGCGCAGAACCCTCAAGCTCCCAGGCCTCTGGTAGAGGACCCGAGCTTGAAGGAGTAAGACCGCCCGCAAAAAAGGGGGCGAGTGGGGAGGTATATATGCTGTATGTTATATATATATATATATCATCATGAGGTCCATGTACAAAAAGCATGTATGTATGCTGAGAATATAGAATTTTTTCTTAGAAAAATTGAAAAGTCATTCAGTAGCACAGCGATTAGGTCAGGAAACCCTTTCTTAAGCATCAAGTAGCCGACGATTAATTCTGCAGCTTCTTTTTTCCCCAACACTGACAGCTCTTCAGATGCAAACCATAAACCAAATAAAAGCTGACAGTCTTTTCTTGGCACCCAGAGATGTTGGGGCCTTTGTGATGCTCTTGTCTCCAAGTGTTAGTTTCCGTCCTTACGAACAAAGGGAAGTGAAAAATAACAAAGAGCGAGGGATATGTGCCCTTTATTCCACCGCTTATTTTTTTTTTTTATCATCTTTATAATCACACTTTCCTCATCAGCTTTATGTGAGAAACTATTATATGTAGCAATTTTCTACCAAGTGAAGTAAAGGCTTCTTCTTTTAGGTTTAATGTTTCATACTGAAACCATAACTAGGTCATATTGTAATGAGCTGCTTTGTAATAGCATCCATCGTAAAGTGATTATGTATATTTTATGCTGCAGCCTGTGATAACGCTACAAGAAATAAATCTCTATACATTTTTCCAGTAAGGAACAAACCAGGTCTTTAAATTAAGATTTTTATAACTATATGAACATTTTTGTAGGATATAATGTACACTAAAGGGGTTTGGCACACATCACACTTGTTTATCCTCATTCCAGATATATTTTCAGCCTTATTATACTCATAAACCAATAAAGAAAGATGAGTAAATTCATGGTATGTGAGACCAGATCTTCATCTGCCCTATTTGTCTGTGTTTCTTCACTCCTGCATTGAAATTATACAATTTCAGTATTATGTCTTTCACTGAAGCGCTCTTTTCAGTCACTGTTTAGTGCTTTTTCAAACTCTCAAATGAGACATAGCATTTTCTGCTTCTATAAAATCTGTTTCCGGCTTTCCAGCTGAATTCTTAAATTACATGTTCCTGAAAAGGAGGTTTGTACTTGTGCCAATACTCATCATGTGAAAATATGTTGCTTGTGCTGAATATTCAGCGTTGGCTTAGCCTTGAGTAGACTTATGAATGGCTCTCAAACTCCCTTTGGTTTTACATTATTACCTTAAATACTTTCCTAATGGATGTATTTTTCCAAATATTTACTTTTTTAATTACTGGGGCTGCTCAGGTTAAGTTCCTCCTTCAAGGTATAACAGCAGTGCTCCTCTTGGGAAGTGAACATGCATCCGTTCCGTTCTGGATGGTCAGTTCCTTAACCATTGTGCCACCTGCTGGTGGTACATTCTTTAATGCTGCTTACTGAGTGGAATAGAGTATGTTTTCTCACAGAGCTGTGCGTGTGACCTCGGAAAGGTCATTCCTTTGACATATTTTTCCAAGTAATGTTTTGCAAGTGCAGACCCGACCCAGTGCTGCAACTGACTCCAGCAGGCTAGGAAGCAGAGCGTCGCTCATATTCGTGCCGGGCATAACGATGGAGGTTTCTTTGACTGTCTCTCTCCATGTGCTACTTGGGCAAATGAGCACCATGTTGGTTGGACTCCGTGACACCGCTTGATGGACTTGTTTCCCATCGGCTCCTTATGAATTTTAGCTTTCACAACGGGTCTCTTGTTGCAGGGGCTTACAGGGGTCTCTCAGAGAACTCAGCCCAGGGATCGCTGTGGGACTGCATGTGCGCGGCTGGCGGTCAGGGGTGACCGGGGGTCTCGGTTTGATCGCTCCCTTCTATGCGTAGGCGACCGTCCCGCTGAAACTCCATCAGTATCAAGGGGAGCTCAGAGTTTCTGAATACAGCAGGCGCAGCGGGTCGTGATTCTTTCCTCCAACTGTCATTATCCGTGACGGAGAGTGGTTAGGATTGACGGGTGAGGAAATTGAAATTCTTTATCGCCGGCGCCGTCCGGCTCGGCTTTAGCGCGCTCGCACAAATGAACACACAACTCTCACTCGCTGCCTCCCTCACTTCTCCTGGCGAAGAAAGAAGGCGCTTAGAGCTGCTTACTTACTGTGTGTGTTCTGTTTAGAAGCCTTGTACAGAATAATGAAAATAGGGATGAGCGTAAAGCCAGGACTTGTTTGTAGAAATCTTTGTGCTTTGGTTTAGGCCACAGGCCACAGCGAACTGGTTGTGGTACTAAAGGTGCTGCTTTTATGTTGGCAGCTGCCGCACGAGTAACAGGAAGAGCCTCATCCTAACCAGCACTTCGCCAACCCTGCCACGTCCACATTCCCCACTTCCCGGCCACATTGGTAAGTACACCCAAGGCACGAGTTTCACGTATCCGGACCGGTATACGTGATATGGTATATCAGTATATGGAATATACTGGTGTATAACTGGTATATCTGGACTGAAACAGATGGTGTCCACGCATACAAAAAGTTATTTAAGAATAACATATTTCTGGAGGATACAACATTAGGTCCTGTAATCTCAGGAGTTTCTAGGATGCTGGCGGTCACGCTCCACCTGCTGCTCCTCTGACCGGCCGGCTTTCTCTGTGTCTCTCCCCACCCGCAGGAAGTAGTCCCCTGGACAGCCCACGCAACTTCTCGCCCAGCACTCCTGCGCACTTCTCCTTCGCCTCCTCCAGGAGGTGGGTGTCGCCGTGACTACCAGGGCAGCAGAAGGCGAGGCTCCTGCACTCCCATCCCCAGGAGCCACCCTGTGCTCGAACCCCATTCTGGCGCACACTTCAAAGACACCATTCCACTCTCTGCAGTCTTTGATGAAATATGTATCAGTCAGCGTGAGTTGTGTTTAGACCCCACGGCACGCCGGCTGTATGCGAGATCTATCGGCTTCTTTTACCCCTGTTTACAGCATTGTTAGCAAAGCGGAGTCGGTGGTGCCCGCTGTTTCATTTATCGAAGCGCTGACATGAAGTGTTTACTGTGGTTTCAATGCGGTGTACCTGTCATTAACAAAGTATGATATGAGACGACAGAACGCATAACAAAGCCCGGCCAAACCGTTAAAGCCTCAGATTGGTACCCGAGTGTCACTGTCATCACAAGAAGGTGTTGAAACAAAGGATCTGACCGTGACAATCAGGTACAGCGGAGTACAAGCACACCTTGCTGTTTCATAGCGTAGTACAACAAGAATGTTACATCTGCCGCGGGAGTTGCACAGACGTAATTTATGGCAGGACAAGATTGGGGCCAATTTCCTTTCTTTGTCATGGACTCTCCCATGGGCGTGACACAGATCTAGACGGATGGGGAAGTGACTGGGGGAGAGCGTCGCAGATGAACATATTTCTCGACTGGCCGAGCGTGCATGTCGGCTGGCAGCGGGTTGCTGAGGTGTAGCTGGGGAGGGGTATGGGTGAGGGGTTGGGGGGGGGGGCAGGGTGTGGTCTCAGCTGCATAGAAAATGAGCCGCAAAAGCTTGCTTATTTGGTTTGTGTTGCTGAAGTTTGTGTCCTTACCAGTGATTTTCAACCCTACCATTTTAATTACTGAAAATGTATACTTGGGCTCATTGTGTTGCATACAAGTTTAAAGGGTCAAATGTTTTCCTCTTTATTATTATTATTATTATTATTTTACATTTACTTTGCTTTTCTGTTTTCTTAAATTTCAGTGTGTTGCAGAGCAAATACAGCAGGCATCTGTGCAACCAGCCAATAGGTTGCAGTGAAATACTCTTAGGCAGAGTAAGAGTTTGAGACGCACTAATTCAACTTTCTTCTACTGTGTTTTTAGCTCGTGTCTGATGCTCGTGAGTGTTGGTGATCAGGAACAGGATGAGGAACGTTGATCAGGTTTATGGGATGAATTGGTCGACAGTTGGCACTGAATAGGAGTTTGTGGATAGAAGGTATTTTTATTCCAGTTATTTAAAAATTGTTTTAATTTTTAACCTAACCTACAAATATATAGTGGGACATCTATATAATGAAGTTAATTTTTACTTAATGGTAACTGATTATGGATTAGTAGCAAAAGTGCCTTTAGGGTTTAAAAAAAAGTAATTTTAGACAGGGCCCTGGTCCCAGTTGTGTTCACAAACCGAGGAGCCAGTATAAAGAACTTAAAACAACTAAATCAGTTGCTGTTTTTCTTAGGCTGCAAAATTGCCTTGTTCAGTGGTCTGTTTCACTTCTGTTGAGAAGAGTGCTCTATAAATAAACAAATGGTTTCTGATGCTAGAAACCTAACCCCGGATGTTAAGGCTGTAATACAATAGGAGTAATGTTAATAAAAGCAATATGAAGATGGTGAGGCCATTGCAGGGTTCCACATCAGCTCCTACCCACAGAGCAAGAGCACTAAGGAAGTTGACATCCAACGCCGTCATGCTGGTCTATGCTGCTGTCTTCACACCTACCCCTACCACCTGAAACCCCTGTTAGTGCATTCACACCTAACCATATCTCTGCCCCCTACACATTCCTTGGAGACCTCATACTTGCCCCTGTCTCTGTCCCCCTGTACATGTGTTACTGTCCTCACATGTACTCCTGCTTCTGTCCCCTCGCACCCATGATGGTGTCCTCATGCTTGCCTCTGCATCTCTCCTCCCAGCCTATCCCTCTGCTCCATAGCCATCCTGGTACCCTCATACTTACCCCTGCCTCTCTCCCCCTGAGCAGCCACGGGCACAGAAGTGACAGGTAATGACTTTGCAGCTCTGCTGCCCTGCAGAACCTGTGTGTGAAGTGGTGTGTATATTCTACTGTGGAGGGGGAGGTTGTCGAGGCCTCCTGAAGGTTATGTTGTTGTGCTCTTCGTTTGTCCTCCTGTCCAGTTCACACTGGATGTTCTTTTTGGCTGTGGCCTTGGCTTCCCATTGGCTGTTCTCGTTTTGGTGGCTTGTGTGGGCCATGTCACATGTGGCTTATGCCTCTCTCTCCGTTGAGGACTCCCGCCTGCTCCCCCAGCACTTAGCTCTCTTTCAGAGCCATGACTGCGATGGCTCTGCTTGTCTCAAATGTCCACTGCGATGTTTCAGTGGAATGGGTACCTGGTGAACGCTTCTTCTCTGCGGGATGTGTGGGCGGGTGAGGTGCAGGTCCAGCCAAGGTTAACATGCTGCCATTTTTCCTCTGCAGGGCAGATGGTCGGCGGTGGTCCCTGGCTTCACTGCCCTCATCAGGATATGGGACCAACACCCCCAGCTCCACGGTACCAGTGCCCTGGTCGAGCGTCTCTTACACACGCATTGTATCCAGCCCTGAGCTTTCAGCTCTCAGACCCGTTGCCCACAGGATAACACTAAAGTGCTCTGCCTAACGTATTAGCTGGACTGAGAAACCCCTTTAAATTCATCACTTCATGTTGTGTTTAAAGTACAAGAACTGTTCCATGGCACTGTTGTGACCTCTCAACAGACTTGTGGGTAATGTAGTCCTGCGCCGGTTCCCACATTTCTGAACTCTCCCATCAACATGCCACATTACAGTGCATATGACATGTTTAATTTTTAACCTTTAACATATTCAGATGTAGCTGGTAGCGTAGAGGTTGGAGCTGCAGCGTTTGGATATAAAGGTTGCAGGTTTGAATTCCGCTGAAACTGTAGTACCGTTGAGCAAGGTACTTACCCTATAATTGCTCCTGTAAAACTACCCAGCTGTACAAATGGTAGTTAATAATAAATTAAAAAATAAGTAATTGTAGGTAGCTTAATATTGTAAGTTGCATTGAAAAAAGTGCCAGCGAAAGGAATAAATGTAAATGCTCTATTGTTCTTGAAGCAGTAATTTCAGAAAATGCTGTGCTTTGCCACATGCACACCCTCCCACACGCAGGGCCACGCAGACACAAACAAAACCTACAGGCACTAATCCATGTTCCAGTTCTCCTCACGCGTGGAAGCGAAGCACCCCAGTGCTTGCGAGAACCCAACGTATATTGTAGATTAAATCGAACTAAAAATAACCCCATGCAGGTCCGTTGCTAAGATATTCACAAGTTGCTTCATTACTGGCTGATTTCCTACCCTGTCTTGACAGAAGAAGCGTAGGGCAACACGCGCGTTCAATCTGCGTTCGTGATAACTGCATGAAATGGGATTCTTCCTCTAATTCGCCATCCGTCTGAACCGCTCAACATCACTGTCTGTGTCAGTACGAGCTAGATGGAGCGAGGGGGGGGTTCAGCGGGAGGTGAATGAAAGCAGAGAAAGAACACGAACCGAACTCTGTTTCCTTGCTGAGCCTGCACACACTCACGCAGCAGGCTGTGTCACGCGGTGTGACGTTTTCAGTGAAAACTCATTAAGAATGGCTCTAGACAGGTACGGCCCGTTTCATTTCGCTCAGAATGTGGACGTACGCCATCGCTTGTCTGTGACGTTCTGTTGATAGTGGGACACAAATGGCTAAACTTCATCAGAGGCTGTGAGGGGAGGGTATGAAGATGAGGGTGGGCGACACAAGACCGGCATGGAGCCCTTGACCTCTCTAGCCATCATACAGCAACCGCGATCATTCAGACTCCCAGCCTCGATGCGTCGTATCCCTTGCCTGAAAGACCGGCACAGTTCAGATCCAGGGGAATGGAGGGAGTGTGGTGGAGAGAGCTGGAATTTCACAGAGTCACTGCACAGGCAGTGCAGGAAATAAGGCACCAAGAGACTAGTGGGCAAAAATGAGGAGAGAGCAAGTTCTTCAACTCTCTGCCCTGAACATCACCCATGTCTGTTCCGCTCAGCCCCTCCCGTCATTGTTTAACTGGTCCAGCTGACTGTGATGGACCGGGCACTTAGGGCTGTGTTTCACCAGCTGCAGCAGTCAGGAGGAGGACCAAGCACTAATGCATCTGCAGGAAAAAGCATAGCCAGACTGTCTGTGCTTTTTCATCCCCCAGACTCTTGGCTTGGTTCATTAAAGCCCAGGGAGACCCCGGAGCACTTTATATTTCACCTCACCGATTGTGGAAACTTCTAGCGGTTTTGATTTAACAGAATAGCCACATGGCGTCTGAGGCCTCAGTGACTGGAACGTGCTGGCCACTTGAGTCCTTATCTATGACAGGGGTGCGGTGTGTGATAAGCCCTATTTCCATTATGTTACGAGACCCATCTCGAGCTCTTGAGAGGTAATCTCGTGGGTTCCCCATCACGTCAACCGCTCCTTCGCTCTCACCCTCTGTCTTCTCCTACCTCACTGCTTTCCCCTTTCTGTCCCCTTTCTTGTTTTTTGTTAGTCTGCTCCCGCTTCACTCCGTTCTCACTTGACTTCCTCCTCCTCGCCTTTCTCTCACCCGGCTCCTCTCTCCTGGTCTCCTCTCCTCTCGACGCTCCCAGTCCTCCAGCTCCTCCCAGGAGCGCCTGCACCAGCTGCCCTTCCAGCCCACCATGGACGAGTTGCACTTCCTGTCCAAACACTTTGGCAGCACCGAGAGCATCACCGATGACGACGGGCGTCGCTCCCCACACGTCCGCCCACGCTCTCGGAGTCTCAGGTCAGAGCTGCCACAGTGGCCATTCCACGCCCAGCCAGCACCCATCACCCGTCACCCAGGCCTGTTTGGATACATCTGACAAGGGCAGAGGTGGCAAAATAATCTCCTGCTAACTGTCTCCTGACGCTGGCTGCACATGTTTATACAGATGGATGTTCTACTTCATGTTTCATTGTTTCAGTAATTTTCCAGAAAAGACCCAACCTGCGGAGCATCAAACCTTCAGTGAAAAGTCCAGTTAGTTAACTGTGACGTTTGTGATACGCTCAATCTGTGGAGTTTAGTTTAATGCACAGAGGAGCAGCTGCTGGGAAATCTGGATGAACAAATATGAAACTTTGCTCCTTCTGAAGGAAGAAAGAAGGAATGAAAGGCAGAGAGAAAAAGGGAAATAATGTCATTGAATGTCATTGACATGCTCTCTCTCTCTCTCTCTCTCTCTCTCTCTCTCTCTCTCTCTCTCTCTCTCTCTCTCGCTCTCTCTCTCTCTCTCCCCCCCCCCATATTTCTATCTTTATGAAGCCCTGGACGGTCACCCTCCTGCTATGACAACGAAATTGTCATGATGAACCATGTCTACAAGGAGCGCTTCCCCAAGGTCAGGGCATCAGAAAACACATATAAACATGAACAAACACATGTGCAAACATACATGTCCATTCAAACGTAGACACCCACAGGCAGTGCACTACAAGCTTAGACACACACGTACACACATACAAACATCCATTAGAGGCCTTAAAGCTGTAATTGTATATTGATTTCCAGTCCTCCCAGTGGAAAACTTCGTGTTCAAAAAGTGTTTATTTTTTGTGACAATGCATTAAAACGATCTGTTCAGCACTGGTGTGGTCCAACCCCCACTGATTATAGCCCAAAGTCAGCCTTCCATGAAATCATTTAGGTGAATCTGTGCCTACAAGCTGACACATGTAGTTGCTGTAGACAGGTAGAAAAAAAGTGGAGAAGCACACATAGAGTGCTGATGGACTCTAGGTGACATGGACTGTGGCTGGTTGTGGCAGCAGTGTAACAGAGAGGACTGCCAGCACTAAGAGCAGAGCAAGCAAGCTTATTCCACCGTGGAAGCACCGTGGATTCGCAGTCACTGCTCGGGGTGCCCCGTGAGACATGTGACCTGCTGCGTATTGACAAGGGCACTATGTTTACCCATTCCCTTACCACCCTTCATCTTTCAGGCCACGGCGCAGATGGAGGAGCGCTTGGCCGACTTCATCCAGGCCTACTCCCCAGAGAACGTGCTGCCTCTCGCCGACGGGGTCCTCAGTTTCATCCATCACCAGATTGCTGAGCTGTCCCGCGACTGCCTGACCAAGGCACGCGAAGGCCTCATCACCTCTGTCTACTTCTTGGAATTGCAGGAGAACCTGGAGAAGCTGCTGCACGACGTGAGACATCCCCCCTCCCCCACAACCACCCCACCAGCACAGGATCCACACGGAATGGACTAGCTGGGTCCAGGATCTGCTGGGAGCCCAGCTGGGTCTTTAGTCGAGTCTAGGCTCATAGGGCTTAGAAGCTCTGCTTTAGTTTACAATAAAAACAGCTGCGAAAGTCGTTGGAAATACAATGGCTTACAGGAATTATATTATTATCTAATTTATATAATTCATACCAGGAGTGTGGCATAGTCTGTTTCTTCACCCTGGCAGAGTTGATTTGATTAGGTGGGTTGATCCAGCTTTCGACAAGCCTGTTGTAGGCTGTTTATACCCGCACCCACTTGTCTGGCTTCCCCCATCTCCCCCCCCAGGCGTACGAGCGTTCCGAGAGCTCAGAGGTGGCTTTCGTCACAGAGCTGGTCAAAAAACTGCTCATCATTATCTCCCGGCCTGCCCGACTCCTCGAGTGCCTGGTGAGTCCGTGTCTGTGTTCTCCATTTCCATCGTACCATGGTTCAGCCTGGGTTCTGTACACCCCCCCCACCCAGGGCTACATTGCATTGGTTTTGCTACAGACCGGAAGTCTAACCAACCATCAGATGATATAGGAACACTGATAAAATCATGGTCATGTCACAAATTGCACTGCCTGTGAAAATTTATTTGTGTTTTGTATGTAAGCCATTACAAACAACGATGAAAGATGATAGAGACACAGCGCACCATGTCCATCATCTTTATTTTATTTTTTTGAGTCCAAAGTGCAGATTTTTGCTCAACTACAATTGAATAAGCTCAGCTACATTCCCTGCCATAATTCACCCAGGTCTGAGTAGCTCCATAATTGTTTGCCCTGAACAGGGGGGGGGGCTTAAAGAAGGTTTAAACTGATATTACTTTGTATTAGTGCTAGTACTGTATTTATACGGCTTCTCTCAGCCTGTTACTTGTTATGAAAAGGTTTAGGCGCAACATGAACCTTCTGCACTATAATAATTCATAATACATCCGCCAAAAGCATTTTGAAAAGCAGCTTTTTTCAGTACAGCTTTATTAATCAGAATTTCATTTAAATGGCTTACTTATAATATGTTTTCCTATTGTATCTCTTTCTGGGACTCAAACACAACATAACAGAACAGATTTAGTATGGCATTCAAATTAAAAAAAATCCAAAACATATAATATTTTCTGAGCACAGTAATTGCCACATTGAAATTACAATTATTTATTAAACTTTCTACGTTCTTATTTTGCAGTGGAATGTGGCTTCATTAGAAAATTAATAAAGCAGTTTTTTTTTTTTTGAATTTCTGGAGGCAGGAGCTTAAATGTTATAGTTAAAGCTAGACCGCTGCACAGCAATCCTTACCTCTAAAAAAGTGTTCAGGGGAAGAACAGTATGGCAGGGGCTTTGAAATTAACATAGTAAATTATGTCTCTCTTCACTTTGCTGCTGACAAACAGAGTCATTTTGTTTTGAAATTCAACACCAGATGCCTCCGGAAATTAGCAAATCCATACCTTCTAAACGTGTGGGTAGGATGTTTCCTTTGGGAATGTGCGTGTAATAAAGCGGCAGCCTTTCCATGGCAACGTGTAACACTGTGATAGTGCGCTGAGCTACATAGGTAAGCATCTGCGTTTGAAAAAATCTCTGCCTCTGTACTAAGTGTTTTAGTTCTTAGTTCTAATCCAAAGGTTCACGCTCGTTTTCTTCCTGCTGTCTGGATACATCTGCGTGAGGAGTTTGTTCTCTTCTCCTGCACTTTAATGCCCGGGTTTCCCTCGCATCTGACTTGCTCAGCCGGGCTTAAAACATACATTAGGCCTGAAAAGCTGCCCCTCCCCGCCTCCCCAGCACCTCCTTCACCTCTGAGCTGTCTGTATCGACATCCTGGAGCCGAGATTGATGGTACTTGTTGGAGATCAGACTTGGGAAGAGTGCGGCTCACCAAGACGCTCTTTGCTCTGTCGCACACGACAGCTACCGCAGGCCTTCTTTCACACACGACCACCGTTACTGTTCCTAACATAATACACCACAGTGTGTTTGGGCAGATCTGCCTTGTTTTCATCACCCACAAGAGCTCAGTGATTTGTCTCATTACTGAATTAGGCCTACAGATGTGTGTGACACAGAGACACCCAAACACAGTCAAAGTAACCTTACACATCTCCCTTAATGATGCCAGATGGGATGAATAATTACAGCCATTTTAATAAAACTAGTCTCACTTAACACTTTCAAGTAAAGCTTCTGGGTGCCACGATTGTTAGCTCTTGCACCTCCTTGGGAGCACTGTATAGTAATTTATAAAAGGTGTACCCTCCTACGGAGACGGAAGGCCTCAGCTTCTTCTGTGTGTGGCCTTAATTGTTCTGGGCAAGAGGAGATTTACTGAGGATTGAGAGCATTCCAAGTGATGTAACGCCAGCAGTGGAGCGACACATGCGCTGGAGATTGATGAACTGTACTTGCTGTCACTCGTCGGATCCTCTTCTCCGGCTTGCTCTTTGGTTGCCAGGGAGACCAGCTGGTGGGGTCAAAATGGGTCGGCAGCATAGAAGGTGTTGAACATGGTCTGCTAGTGATATCGCTGAGTGGTTTTTAGATCACGTTTTGTCAGATTTATGAGGGAATAGTGTGTCAGCCTGCTTAATTTTTCAGTTTCTAATTGGTCAGAACCTTGAGATTGGGATTGGATAGGTGTAATGGCATAACTGAGTGATAATCAGCTGTTCTCTGTTCTGGATTAATTTCCAGATTCATAACAGAAAGACTGTTGTAATCCATATTGTGTTTTTTTTTGGCTGTTAATTGGCCTGAAAACAATCCTCTGTGTGATTAGGAGTCTCTTGCTTTCAGTATCATACCATGTTGCTGTGTGTTTGTTATATATTTTCATTATCAAGGCTTCTTACAAAAGACCATACACTGCCTGGTGCGTGCCTGTGCACCCCGATTCACCTTGCCCTCTGCCCCACCTGACCACTTGCAGGAGTTCAATCCTGAGGAGTTCTACCACCTCCTGGAAGCAGCAGAGGACCACGCCAAGGAGGGGCAACTGGTGAAGACGGACATCCCTCGCTACATCATCAACCAGCTGGGTCTCACCAGGGACCCCCTAGAGGGTGAGAGAGAGGCACTAGAGGGGGTAGCTAATGGGAGGAAATGAAGAAAGAGTCTTTTAGAGTGCATATAAAAATGATAAATAGCATGAACTACACAGATGTGAGTAGAAGTGGCCTTTTGCAGAGCAGAGAAGGGGAGGCTTTCTCTGGAACCTCCAATTAAATGAAGTGGCCTACCACTAAGACCTTCGGCTTTGAGCATAGCAACCCTACTCACCGATTTCCAAAAAGAGGGAAGACAAAAGCAGCGCGGCCTGTGTTTAATGCGTTTCCAACCCTGTGCAAAATATAGTGCTCACAATAAGCCCTCATGGAATCTAATTCAATGAGCACATCATCAGCAGTGTAAATGGCATTACGTGATAGAATAATGATTAGACTCCAATGCTTACAGTTAGCTGAGTGAAGGGGGAAATGCAAACACTGCCCCAGGATCAATGAATGTGTAAGTAGCTGTTGTAATTAGCTACACTGGAACGCTAATACTTTTAAAAAGCTGCACATCTTGTTTTTTAATAAGTACGCTTTGAAACAACAGTGAAATTGAACTGGCGAGCTTGTTGTAATACACTGGTGTCATAATTAAATTGCAACAGAGTGAAACCAATTTGGCGTCCTTACTGGAACCAGCATGCACTATATGCAGGCCTGCAAACGCTTTTCTGCGGACCGACGTGGCCCCGCTGCTAAATATCAGCATTCTCTCTCCGAGCAAAGCATCCATTAGGAGAACGAGGCAAATTGCTGGCTCATTGGCTGCCATTAGCTGCTCCAGTTAGCCTAGCTTTGTCATTGTCATCTTTCCTGGCTCTCCGTCTTGCTTCAGCGGACAAGTTGAAGCCACAGCAAATTTCACCGTTTGTTTTCCGTGGGGTACATTACTGACAGTTTGCGGAGAATACTAAACTCATCTTAGTACACCTTAATGCTCAACGCAGTCGTAGTATTTAGGACTAAGTGATGTTTGGAACATCAGTGATTCTTGCTTTTGAATGCCAACCCGAGTTGGTTAAGTATGACGGCATAGGTTAAAGATGATAATTGAGGCCATTTTATCTTTAGTACCGTTTTACATTTACATTTACATGTATTTATTTAGCAGACATTTTTCTCCAAAGCGACTTCCAATGAACTCCATGTAGTATCAGCCCACACACCTTATTCACCAAGGTGACTTACACTGCTAGATACACTACAGACTAGATACATTAGTGAAACACACTCTCTCTGTCACCCACACACTATAATATATATTTATATTTTTATATATATATAATTTTGTATATTTATATATAATTTTCACAGCTGAACGTAGAAAGTCCTTCACTACATTTAAGGGTCACACTATGTGCACAGGACTCTTTTGTTGCAAACATTCGAGTTATGAATTTTCGAGGATACAAACATTTTACAGGTTTGTTTATTTTTAAGTCTCTTTTCTTTAAGACACTACAGCAGAGCAGCAGGTAGCACTGGTGCCTGACTACACATGGGCTGTGCATTTGGATGTAGGTTTGAATCCAGTTCAGTCTGTGTGGAGTTTGCATGTTCTCCCTGTGTCTGTGTGGGTTTCCTCCAGGTGCTCTGGTTTCCTCCCACAGACCAAAGACAAGCTGTTCAGGTTCCTCCATACTGTGTGAGTGACAGAGAGAGTGTGTGTGTTCCACTGATGTATGGATGAGTGACCCAGTGTAAGTAGTGTATCTAGCAGTGTAATGGACACACCCAGGACAGGACGCCAGTCCATTGCAAGGCACCCCAAGCAGGACTCGACCATCAGACCCACCAGAGAGTGGGACCCGGCCAAACCCGCCGCGACCCCGCTCGGGACAAGCGGTTGTTGATGATGGATGGTTACTAAGCTTTGTGGGAAGTTTATTAATTAAGAGCATTATTTTTGGAAGCATTCTCACTCTACAGCTTTTCCCTAAGTGCCTAAAACTTTTGCACAGTACTGTATATAAATGTAAATGTAAACGTAATTGCCCTGCAGTTCACTGGGGTCCTGCGTAGGGAGAACGCTGCTTTGTGCTCTGTTATTCTTGCCAAAACTGGGTAGAGATCTCTGCAACCCAGTTTTGGAAATATAGTAAGTGGTAATGGATGGATGATTGTATTTTTATTATTTATCTCACACACACACACACACACACACACACACACACACACACACACACACATTGACTGAAGCCACCTGTCCCGAGCAGGGTCACAGCAGGCCGGAGCCTAACCCAGCCGCGTAGGGCTGGAGGGGGAGGGGACACACCCAGGATGGGACGCCAGTCCGTCGCAGGGCACTCCAAGCGGGACTTGAACCCCAGACCCACCAGAGAGCAGGCACAGGCCAAACCCACTATGCCACCGTGCCCCCCTCTCATGTATCAATTTATCACAATTTGTCTGACAATTTTGTAAAGCGAGCGCAATCTCCTTTCTCACATGCAGCCCATCTGTCTTGATAAAACTCACCCAAACAGAAAGCAGAATTCAATTCGCATTTAGTGCTTACATTTCTTGTGTTGTTTGAAGATTTGTGATTAATACAAAGATGTACATTGCTGCCTTTGAATATGTCAGTAATTGGCATTGTCAGACAATGCGTGGAGACAACGTGTTTTTATTTTCAGTCGTTTAAAATTACCTTGATGAAAATAAAAAGTCATACAAAGTATTTTTTATGTACAGGCAGTCCCAGAGTTACGAACATCCGACTTACGTACAACCCGTACTTACGAACGGCCACCTTACTGACCGGAAGTTGATTTTTTTTGTCACTCTTAAGTGACAATTAAATGAAAACTTCATAATTAAGACTATTCTATTAAAACTTCGAGTTACTGTATGTACAGTGGTTCGTAATAACAAACAGCCGCTACTGGATTTATGAACAAACTGAATTACGAATACACTTCTGGTCCCAATTGTGTTTTTAAGCTAAACAACCAGTGTGTATTGCTATGGAGCATATACCAAGCAAATAAACAGTGAAGCTATGCAAGCAGTAAAAATGTTTTATGCTCATGGCCCCTTGGTAGCTTTCATTATGTTTCGTTGCCAGAAATGGTGAACCTGGACAGCTACGACAGCGAGGGACCCCACACCCCTGAGACAGAGGATTCTGAGGTACGATGCCCCCTCTCTGTGAAAGTCCCTAATCACCACAACCTAGTAGCCCGTATCAATCCACTTGTAATGCCTTGGACCAAGTACGGTTTAATCCGAGTAATTGAGTTCATTCAATTAATTAAGGAGCAGAAACTTGATGAAAATGCAAAAGCCCTTTAGACATAAACTAAGTCTTTGTGTACAAACTTGGAAGCTGATACCATAATATATTTCCATAGATGGTAACGAAACAGAGACATCAGAGGTTTTTCAAAGTTAATCTTAAAGTTTGACAACACAGCTGCTCTCTGCTGTTACTGTATATACCAGTTGGGCACACGCTTGGATGCCCTTTCTATTCTTGATTCCTCCAGGGTAAAACGAGAGCCAAAAAGCCACCCACCGAAACCGACTTTCAGACCATCAAGCTGATCAGCAACGGGGCCTACGGGTGAGTGCTGAATTTGGCACAGCTGCAAGCATGTTTTCAGTCTGGGGATTTCTCTGGTGGCTGCTGCAGATATCCTCGCTGACAGAGTTTTCAGGAACTGAGACAGTATACCTGATATAGAAACCAAGAGATCTACATGGGCCACCTCCCTTCTCTCTTGTCTCTCCACCACAGGGCGGTGTACCTGGTGAGGCACAGAGAGACTCGGCAGCGCTTTGCAATGAAGAAGATCAACAAGCAGAACCTGATACTGCGAAACCAAATCCAGCAGGCCTTTGTGGAGCGGGACATCCTAACCTTTGCTGAGAACCCCTTTGTGGTCAGCATGTTCTGCTCCTTCGAGACTCGCCGCCACCTCTGCATGGTCATGGAGTATGTGGAGGGTGAGCGCGATCAACCCACAGGCCCTTTCAGTGAGGAAAGGTTGAAGACAGGTTGTTGTTTCAGGTCCTAGTGGAGCAGGATCACCTCACCTCACCTCGTAGCATGAACCACTGTTTCTGCTTGCAAGTGTGGGAGGTGTAATACATTTTGACAAAATTGGAAAGAAGGAAGACTGAACCTAAAATTCTTCACTTTATTGCTTTTGCCGCTCTGCTACATTTAATAAGCAACCCAGTAACATTGTATCTTCAGGGCATGAATTTGACTGGTATCACATCATCATCATTGCACATCGTAGCACAAGGCTTCCATCGCATTTCCACATGACCCGAGGCTCACGTAGGAGTGGGCCATGAATGAATGTTAGAGTCGTACAGGCAGGTCTGTGTTTATGTTCACTTCTTGTTCTCACCGAGTCTTTGGACTCTACCAGTCATGGAATTTGAACAGAAATAAAATGCCATCAAAAAAAAAACAAATGCTGAGCCTGTTTCTACTCTGTGTGTGCTTGCAGGCGGTGACTGTGCCACTCTGCTGAAGAACATCGGGGCACTGCCTGTAGAGATGGCGCGCATGTACTTTGCAGAGACTGTGCTTGCTCTGGAATATTTGCACAACTATGGAATTGTTCACCGTGACCTGAAACCTGACAAGTAAGCGTGCCCCTGCTGGACAGGAGGACTACATTAACCTTCAACAGTCATTCATTCATCATCGCTCCAGTATGGAGTCTCAGTGGTCCGAAGCCTATCTCGGAAGCGCAGGGTGTGAGGCAGGCCGCACCATGGAAGGGGATGCCAGTCCGTTACAGGGCAATCGCACACACTTATTCACTCACACCTATACACACTATGAGCAATTTAGGTCACCTCGTTTACTTGAAACACGTGTTTTAAGACTCTGGGTAGAGACCCAAAAGGAATCTACGTGAACACAGGGTGATAAGCATCAACACAAGATTAATGTAGACCTGTTGAAAGCTGAACTGTAACACTTCTCCCCTTCTTTCCAGTCTGTTGATCACTTCCATGGGGCACATCAAGCTGACCGACTTTGGCCTTTCCAAAATGGGATTGATGAGCCTGACCACGAACCTGTATGAGGGACACATTGAGAAGGATGCAAGGGAGTTCCTGGACAAGCAGGTACAGAGTGGTAGTAAGTGCTTTGTCGGGGAAACTCTTATCTGCTCTGATAATTTGATCAGACCTATTTGATTTGGTTCCCACACTTAGGTGCTCAGCAAACACCCCTGTATATTTCATTTGAAATGAGCTCTTAATGACACTCAATCAAAGCCTAGTAGTGATGGCATTTCTGCGTTTTGCAGTTTTTGTTCTTGAGATATATTTGTGGAAATTAAAAAGAATTTGACACGTCAACAAATTTTCAGGGATTTAACACTTTTTAACTTTCTTATGCTCTTACGCTCAGTTTGTAATGAAGGTGAATTTTTTTAAATCTTAAGTTAAATGCTGGAGGGGCACAGTGGCGTGGCGGTTGTGGCTGCTACCCGCTGTGTGGCGGGTCTGAGGTTTGAGTCCTGCTTGGGGTGCCTTGTGCCGGACTGGCGGCACGTCCTGGGTGTGTCCCCTCCCCTTTTGGCCTTGCGCTCTAGGTTGCTGGGTTAGGCTCCGGCTTGCCGTGACCCCACTTAGGACAAGCGGTTGCAGACAATGACAAGTTATATGGTAATTTCTGCAATTGAACTAAATACAATTATGTGACATATTTTGTTTTATGTTTAGGAATAAAGCAATCAATAGAGTTTTAAGACTAATGCTATCTGCAGTGTACCTCATTAAATTTTTCACGGTTTCCAAAAAATCATTTTTAAAACATGTTCACTTTTTTATTCAGTTGCACATTTGTGCACAAAGTTTTTCAATCTCACCCACGTTGTAGTAGTGAATATAGGCCTGTATATGCAAATCTTGCTCGCAATTCTGTGTCTCAGAGATATGGAATAGAGGTAAGCATTGATTTTTTTATTTCATAATATTTTGTTTAACCTATGTTGTACATCTACTTTAAATTATAAATATACAAATCAGCTAAGAAGTTATTTTATATATAAAGTTATTTTATCTTTGTAGTTATTTTACATGTTTTATTTTAACACGGTAACGACAAGCTATTTGCAGAAATTTTATTCATGAAGAGTCTGGTATATATATAATAAATTTTAAAAAATAATGATTTCATAAACTAATCTTGCCATGATCGTGTGTACTGGCTTTAGGAAGAAGAAAGCTATATGTCATATTTAAATTGGTGAATAATTAGAAAATTAAAGCACAGTGGTTCAAAACACAAGATGCAAGCACAAATGGGTAAGTACACAAGCAAGACCACAAAGTGACAGACTGCAGCAAAGAGCGTGGGTACGCAGTTCCCACAATGCAATGCGTTTCACTTTCTCTCTCATATAGCTGACTGGCACCATTTTCAAGTGGGCTCTAAGTTTATTGTGCCAGATCAAATATCGATGACTGGGACCCGATGTCTCAGACTGGATCGATGAAAATCCAGACCAATTAATGACAATTGCTTGTAATAATTGTGAACTAGGCAACTTACAAGCTATATTCTGGGTCTGGTAGTCTTCTGATTACATTCCAGTGAAAATAGCTGTAGCTTGTATAATTTTACATTTACATGTATTCATTTAGCGACGCTTTTCTCTAAAGCAACGTACATGTGTGCATTAGCTTAGTAGAAAGAGACATAGCTGCAGATGTGTGACTCTTAAGTACAGTTAGTTTCCTTCAGCATATCACACAAATAGCTGCATAAAACTTTACCAGAATATTGAAGATTCCTAATCACCTTCCTAGTAGTTTTTTTTTTTTTTTGAGATACATAGAAGCATTTACGTTACATTGCAGGAGTGGCTCTGTAAAGGATTTTTCCAAGCACGATCATGAACAGTTACACCTTACATGAACTTAAGTGATCATGGGCGAAGTGAGTCTGGAAGAGATGAATTTTAAGACTCTTTTTAAATGTGGACAGAGATTCAGCAGCTCTCAGTGACGGGGAGGTCGTTCCACCACAACGGAACCAGAACCGAGAACCTCCGTGATTTACCTTTCGTGCGTGGGACCACCAGGCGGGCAGATTGGGGGGGGTACAGAATAACCACAACAAGAGTGACTGGGGCAGTGATAGGAACGACATGCAATTCAAAGGAGGACAGATCATGCAGGTGAAGAGGGAGAATAGAATATTCCTACCGGGGAGAGATGAGCAGGCTTGTGCCTCCACCTTGGCCAGAGGAACGAGGGGTGTGGGAGAAAGAGTAGTTAGTGGAGAAGGCTGCGGGTGTTGTCTGGGGTGATCCAGGTTTCGGTTAGGGCCAGGAGGTCCAGTGAGAGATGGGAGAGATAGGCTGGTATAAAATCAGCCTTTCTCACCGCAGACTGGCAGCTCCAGTGTCCCATGGAGGCATTTTAGCAGAGAAGCTAGTGGCAAACATTGGTTTCACCATTTCTGGCTTATAACACCTACGTATTTCAGCCTCACAAGGCAGCTGAGCATTGTATCACACTGCTTTGTTTAACAGAGCACACAAGTTATTCAACATGCATCAGTAAAGGGAGCAGAATTCATAGAAGTCCAGTTAGACGGTATCACCAGCCACTGTAGTTTTCCACAAGTGTATGCGTTTGTGTACGTTTTGTTACTTGTTCTTTCTTAATTCTTTTAATTAAACTCAAAGCCACTATTTGGCCACTGTCGGCCCACCCAAGCGGTGGACATTGTTTGTGGCTACTGAATTCACGTCTGTGCATGAAAACAAATGAAAAGCTTTTCATGTTTAATGGTGTGCCTTTGATTAGAGCACAGTTTTGCCAGTGCAGAGATGTCTAGAGAGTGCCTGGTCCCCCGAGCAGTACGGACCCAATTATAGCAGTTCTGATTACCTGGGTTACTGCCTGGGTCAATGCAATTTTTTTTACTGAGGTGCCTAGTTTTGCTGTAGCAATCAATTTATTAATGAAACCCTAATCTAGTTTTCTCATTAGCCTGGAAACGATGAGCTGGAAGCCACAGGAGGACTTTGTTGTAACATGAATATTCCCCTGTACTCTTATCCAAAACCTCATATTGTTTAAGTTGTATTCCCTCAGCCTTTTTCTACCAATTTGTGAATTAGTGAAATGTTTGCTTTGCCTCTGATCAGTCCCAAGCATCTGTTAATATGTTGAATAATGGCTGTCACTGCTGTGAACTGATTTTTTTCCAGTATATGATTTTTTCTGCTTTTTTCCTATGTCGCCAATATGTCTGAAGAATAAAAGCCTGGTAGATCTCTTAGATCAGTAGAGCCTGGTCAGCTAGTGGTGTCCAGAGTTGAAACAAAGCTGGGTGAAATGGCATTTAGTCATTATGCTGCCAGACGCTGGAGCCTCCTTCCAGTAAATATTAAAAATGCCCCAAATGTTACTACTTTTAAGTCTTTACTGAAAACAGTTCTATTTTCTACTGCTTTTACATAATTGATTTCTTTTGCTCATATTATGTGACTGGTACTTTTAATGTCTGTTCTTAAATGTCTTAGTATTTTATACTATATTCTTTTAATTGTTATCTTTATTCCTAATTTATAATTTACTTATGTGTACATTTATTATTATGTACTTTATTTTCTGTAAAGCACTTTGAATGACCATTGTGTTTGAAACTGTGCTATAGAAATAAGCTTGACTTGACCTGACGTTTTTTTGTCCTTCGTCACATGTTTCAGGTGTGTGGCACCCCAGAGTACATTGCCCCGGAGGTGATCCTGCGGCAGGGCTATGGCAAGCCAGTGGACTGGTGGGCCATGGGTATTATCCTGTATGAATTCCTAGTGGGCTGCGTGCCATTCTTTGGGGACACACCCGAGGAGCTCTTCGGACAGGTCATTACAGGTGAGCCAAAGGATTCAAAAATCTCCCATCAAGTAGCATAATAGCTGACAAACAGCAGTTCCAAATATAGTTATTCTTCAGTGAGATGCAATATTAGGGATCGAAATGCTTTCAGTAACCATACTTGTCTGGTAACTCTGTGATTGCTGGACATGCCCCAACCTATGATGTCTTATGACTGATACCATTTTAATTAAACAGTTGGGAAATGGAAATATTTAGTCCATAGTATTTAATGGACTGCTGAAAGATAGAAATCATCACACTGCGGAGCTAAGATACCTGTTATTATGGTTGCACATGGAAGGTCCTTTGTGGGAGGGTCATATTTGTTTGCATTATTTTAATAAAACAGATTATAAGTCCACCCCATTCTGCCTTATACCTCATCGTTCCTTTAACTCGGTATGCATGGCATTTCACAATATTTTAAAATAATATGCAATAATGTGTACCTTTTGTCTGTGCAGAACTTACGCAGTACACTTTATCATAAACTATAAATAATTGAACATGCATAAAGTTTGCTTAATTTAACATTAATTTCACTTTTTATTTGCAAATGATTATTGATTTATTTATTTTGCATGTCTAAATAATGAATACGTGAAAGTTGCACCAGCTGTACAAAGGTCAATATTATTTTTAGGTCAGGCTCTGTAAGAGATGTGGTTATTAATAAAAATGTGCTTCTGCACATTGTACTTAATGTGAGCCATAATGAACATGGTCCAAAAATGGCACTTTTCTTTAAAGTGTAGTGTCCTTCTCTGCATATGTTGTTAACCAGACAATGACTGTACCAGGAAGGACATTAGAGCAGAATGCTTAAGTTCTTTAGTGAAATATGGATCAAAATTAGTTGGTCGAAGTGTGGAATTACCTGAGGAAACCCTTTGTGATGTGCATTCTCAGAACTCAAAGATATAATTACCATTAGTTCCAAAAGTAAACCTTTATATGGGTTTGTATGAGTTCCAAAATTCACACATGGTGGTAAAATATCAATAAAGCCCATTAAAATAGACACAGTTACTTCAATAGTTATTATAACATGAGTTATCATGATGTAACATAACAAGGCAGTTTTCTCTTTGTTAATTACTCTGTAATTCTGTATGGGTGTATACCTGTGCTCATTCATCTCTTTTGTACCTGTTATCTATCATACACTTAAAAAAGTGTGGGTTTCCTCTAGGTGTCTTAATTTCCCCAACAGTCCAAAGACTTATGTTTCAGGTGAACTGATTATTCTAAATTGCTCATAGTGTGTGAATGTGTGTGTTACGCACATACATGAACGTCACAGCATATGTTACAATAAACATCTGAACAGGCTTTTTTCCTCATAGTCACCCGTTTATTTTTTCACTTAAATACTCTTTGTTTCAAGAGCTTATTAAAGCTGAAATATGGTCTTGCATGATTTGTCTTCATTTTATCCATCACATAACAAAATCTGAAATTTCAGGGTGTGTAAACTTTTCATGCCCACTGTGTATGTGTGTTCCAATGTTGTGATTTATAAATGTGTCAGTGATTGTAAGGAGTTTAATGTCGTGTAACTGGCATTGTAAGTCTCCTTGCATGAATGTATCTGCTAAACATTACTTAGTATTCAGTGTTCTTTGCTTTGGATTCATGCTGCTCAGCTCTTGGGAAATGTGCAAAACCTAAATTTGGTTGTCATAAATGTCAAGGAAAGGCTCATAAAATTAAGTAGGGGTATTAAATGAAACTTCTTGTAACTCGAATCATATATCTTTGGGTATGACTGTATAAGCCAAATATGTTACTTTGAAAGAAAAAAATTACTGATAATTGTTGATTTTGTTGAGCCAGTGCTACTGTATTCTTGCTCTGTTTTTCTGTGTGGGTTTGCTCTCCCTTGTCCATCATCCCCTCTATCCAACCTCCTTTAACCACTTGGCTGGTAACCCATGTGTTGCCTTTGGGATCCAGATGACATTGTCTGGCCGGAGGGAGACGAGGCACTTCCTGTGGATGCCCAGAACCTGATCTCTGCCCTGCTGCAGACCAACCCTCTAGTGCGGCTGGGTACAGGTGGGCAGCAACGGGGGCTTTGGGAATACGGGAGCTGGTGGAGCTACTGAGGATAAACAGACTCCAACTGTCCCGTACCTGACTGACCGTGACTCTCCCGGTCCGCCCAGGTGGTGCCTTTGAAGTGAAGCAGCATTCCTTCTTCTCTGACTTGGACTGGAACAGCTTGCTGAGGCAGAAAGCCGAGTTCATCCCGAACCTCGAGTCCGAGGAGGACACCAGCTACTTTGACAGTGAGTCCCTGCCCATGTAGGCTCCATAGAGCAGAAGCTCACACACTTTCTCTTTGAATAAATAAACAAGGGCAGTTGTCTTATTTACCTAAGAACAAAAACACACTCAAATATTACAAATTGTTTTTACTTTATGAGCACAACTTGGCTTGGCCTCACCTTTTAACAACAAAATCTTCACTAGTGTGTGTCCCTCTCGTCTCCCGTTCCTCCTCAGCGCGTTCAGAGCGCTACCACCACATCAACTCCTATGATGAAGATGACACCAATGACGACGAGCCGGTGGAGATCCGCCAATTTTCCTCCTGCTCGCCACGCTTCAGCAAGGTCCGTCTACAGTGGTTCCACTCTCCTTTGTTTTCTCTTTCCATCTCTCATGTTTGCTCACTCTTTGGCTCTGAAGCGTCTTCTCATGTGAGCACTTCATGAGCATGTGGTTTCGGCATGTTATGTCAGAAACCCCAACCCTGCTCAGCCGCAGCAGCACAAATACAGAAGTATTTGAAAAATAAAGTGGGATTGCGATATCAGTAACAGGAAACCAAACCAGCAGTCAACAGGGTGTTACTTCAGTTTTTATTTACTTTAAATGTGATGATGTGTTTCATTGGCCACAATGGATTTTTTGTTTTTTCCTGAACCTCTGTGACAAATGGCCACTTCCTCTTTAGTTGGCACTACCTTTTAAAGCGTTTTCTTCTAGGGGCGTAGCCTAGTCAAAATCTTGGCGATAGCACATACTTTTCGTGCTATGTCAGTTTGTATTAATTTACTTACTTTACAATTCTCCCCCTTCTTAACTAACTTTCCTCCAACCTGGTACATAATGAATCACTGGGAGGTGAAATCTATGAACTCACAGCATACTGTCAAATGAAAAGAATCATAAGTAGGTGGTGAGCAAAAGAAATGCAATGGACAAAGGATTGAAGGCCCAGTGAAACTTAAATGTAAGTGCCTGTGACTTTTCGGCACTTCTGGTTCACACATGTACTGCTGGCCGTATTGTTGGTATGGCGTCACAGGTATACAGCAGCATGGAGCACCTGTCCCAGCTGGAGCAGAAGCCGGCCCCCGTCACACGGAGGGAGCACAAGGGCCACAAGGAGGATAAAGTCATCAAGCGGGAGAGCCTGGGTAGCTTCACAATGAGGGACAAGAGCTGGCGAACGGGCTCTCCAGAGTTGTGAGTGCAGAGCCTGCTTCCTTAGATTCTTAGTGGCGTCATGGCTGGGGCTCAGTGGAGTGAGTGAGACACACGGGCACGGCCACCTATAGCATCACAGACCCTTTGTATTTTTCTGCTGCGTAGCAGGTGATTTTATCCAAAGTGACTATCTACATCTCACCAAGGCAGCTCAGGTGAAGTACCTCCCAAAAGATTGAACAGCAGGGCTTCTTTATCGTGATATGAACACTGAATCAGATCAGAAGAGTTTTTGCTGTTTTAGGGCTTGATGTGCCAGAAGTCTAGCTGTTTCAGATATGTGTGAGCCATTCAGCTGTTACTGTACGGAAGACAATCCCGAGAGACGTGCAAATCCAAATAGTGGTTGGAGGGCCCACTGAGTTGCTCGGTTTTATGAACAGATGCATTTTAAATGTTTTTATGATGTTGAAAACAATGTTGATATCATTGGTCTCAAGGAAGCGTCTATCCTGCTCCGAGTCCTTGTACATGGAGGGGGACTCAAGCCCCCCGTTAGGTGCACGCCGTAGGTTCTCAGCCCTGATGGACACTCACCGATTTGCGTCGCCCCTGGAAGGGGAGCCAGAGGTCCCGGCACGACAGCCCCCAGTCAAGAGCAGGGGTATGTCCCTGGAGGGGGCAGCTTATACCCCACCCAGCCAAGCAGAGCAGAAGCCCATCCTGAAGGAGGGAGCCGACGCCACCGTGGCAGGTGAGGGAACCAAGAACTGGTAGTGGGATTGGGGAGTGGGGGAGAGTGGGAGAAAGAAAGAAGTAAAGAAATTTAGGAAGGTGAAAATTGGACGGCGAAGAAAACAAGGGAAAGGAAGTCCCTCCAGGAAGCAAGAAGTGTTGTTTTCTTCAGTACCTGTCTCATAAAGTGATAATGTATTCATTATTCATTTGCCTTGAGCACAGCAAGCTATGCGAGGACAACAGGGAGGGGGCAGCGAAGGGAAAGGGGTAAGAAAGATGGACGGGCAGGAAGCCAAAGAAGAAAGCGGGATGGGACAGTGAGACAACGGAGAAAGTAGAGAGAAGGAGGGCACGTGACCAAGTGGGAGGCGCGTGGGTGCCGCAAAGTGACGGCTGCCTTGTGTCTGCACACACCTAAATCCTCTTTGCAAAAATGACATAAGAACTGGAACGAGCTGTGTTGGCGTGACAGCGCGCCGCGAGCTGCCAATGCTCCTGCCGAGCACTAAGCATGTTTGCGGAGAAGACGCTGACCCAGTTATGTTAACCAAATGCTGCCTGTTATATATGATCTGAACTGTAAACAAAAACACACGTACAGTATCTGCAGATGTATCAGTCTACAGGAACTGATGCATATATTATACTGTAATATAATATCAGATAATAAAACATCATGCTTACATTATACTTAAATTCTATTTGACCTCTTTTACTCTTTTTTTAGTGGTTTATATCCCTCATTTTGCTTATGCAATGGAATCGCTCACTCCAAAACAAACAGAGGCTTTTGGGGCTATGGAACATAAACATTTTACGCAATTTAAATTCCTTCTTAGAGCATATGTTTTTGAAACACATTATAATAGCTGTTTCAGTTATGTCTGGGTTACGGTGATAGCAAAGTCATTTTCTTTTTCTGGCTAATGGTTTGAATGTTCAAGATGCAGCCACCATGATCTATATATTATGTAATAATATTTATTTATAATAATAATAATTATTATTATATTGTAAAAATTCCATTTTCTTCAAAGAGGAATTTGTTTGCAATTAAAGATGATTTGTTTTCAAGGACTGACAGCACCTCAGCTCATTGTGTTAAGGAGCAGTACCACAGATTGAAAGTACAATAGTTTGTCTTGGTGGTAGATTCTCTCTGTTGCTGGACGTTTGGTAGCAGTAGGGCTTCAACACCAGCTGGCTGGGGGGTCTTCAGGGACGGTGGTGTGGTGGTCTGTGGATGTGTGTGGTGCCAGGAGGGCTGTGGCTTGGTTTGCTGGCAAATCACAGCCAGTCGGCAAGACAATGTTGGCTCTACATTTGATCTTCGTCCGCAAACCATCTTCCATGATTTGCAGTTTCATGTTTTTTAATTCTTTAAGGTAAAAATACAGAAATGTATAGTGTTTTAATGCTTGGAGATGAAAGAGCACATGGGAAGAATTTTCTGCTGATTTATTCTGCTTTGTAATGAGTATGGAGATTTTGTACACCTTCTTTTGAGAAAATGGTGCTTGTTTTCCATAGATTTGACTGTTTTATCACATTTATTTCTTATTTGGAATCACACTCTGTAGGTTATGGAGAAATTATATAGTAATGAAGTGTTGTCTTTCTTAATGAAAATGTTCTAAGTATTATTGTCTACTCTTTAGTACTGTGTTTACATCGGAATGTGGAACAAGAGGTGATTTAAAGGTGCACGCTGTGTATTCAGGGCTATCAGCTCCAATGACTGTACCATAAATCATAATGTAATGATGTTTAAAAATGCCCTTTACAACTAAAATGTTTGTTCTGCGAGAAAGGGGATTATTACCTGAATTTTTATCAGCCAGTGTGAAAATAATATTGCCTAAGGATTTTCTAAGGAGAGGAATCCAAATACATGATGATGTCAATGCATCACTAAAATAATGACTTAAAAAGCCTTGAGTTCCTAGTTATTTATTACTCAGAAATGACTTAAGTGGCTGTTACTGGAATAATTATTATAGTGCACCCCAGTTTTTCTCTTGGTGCTATATATACGTAGATGTTCCTTTGTTACTGTCTTGACTGGCTTGACTATTTACATCTACATTTTACATTCCTTATGTTGTTCACTTTGACCAGTGCATTCTCCAGAAAAGCTGTCAAAGCTTGGAGAGCCCGTCACTGAGCAAGCCACACAGCCTGCTGCTGGGGTGGCGGGGACACCAAGAGAGACAGAGACCACCGACCCCCTTGGGCCCCGGGCCACAAACGACCTGGTCCTGCGTCGGGTGCGGCATCAGCAGGTGCCAAGTGAGGTGGACAAGCGCAGCTCGAGACCCGGAACAAAAGTTATCAAGTCTGCCTCGGCCACTGCTCTGTCTGTCATCATCCCCACAGGTATTTCTACCTGCCACTCCACTGGAGGGCACTGCATGCAGAAAAATTGGGAGCCGTTCCTTTTGTTTTCAGTTTTTACAATTTACAGTTGAATCCGTATGTTTGTTTTTCATGTGTTTCTATGTAAATCCCTCCTTGCCCACTGATTTTGAGCTTGTCTTCCCTGTGGTTCTCTCCACAGTGGAGCAACATGTGAGCTCCCCTCTGGCCAGCCCCATGTCCCCACGCTCCCTCTCCTCCAACCCGTCGTCCCGGGACTCCTCCCCCAGCCGGGACTACTCCCCTGCGGTCAGCGCACTGCGTTCACCTATCACCATCCATCGCTCGGGCAAGAAGTACGGCTTCACGCTGCGTGCCATTCGTGTCTACATGGGCGACAGTGACGTCTACAGCGTGCATCACATTGTCTGGGTCAGTGCTGTTATTAGCAATTAGTGCACAAAAAACAGGTAGTGCAGCGCAGTAATTATTTCTTCTGGGATTGTTTGCTATAATTGTACTTTTCTTCGGGGGGCGCGGTGGCGCAGTGGGTTGGACCAGGTCCTGCTCTCCGGTGGGTCTGGGGTTCAAGTCCTGCTTGGGGTGCCTTGCGACGGACTGGCGTCCCGTCCTGGTGTGTCCCCTCCCCCTCCGGCCTTACGCCCTGTGTTGCCGGGTAGGTTCCGGTTCCCCGTGACCCCGTATGGGACAAGCGGTTCTGAAAATGTGTGTGTGTGTACTTTTCTTCAATCCCAGCACGTCGAGGAGGGAGGCCCTGCTCACGAAGCAGGATTGTGTGCTGGTGACCTCATCACTCATGTGAACGGTGAGCCGGTCCATGGACTGGTGCACACAGAGGTGGTTGAGCTCATATTGAAGGTGAGAGATAGTGGCACACGGTACCTAACACCTACAGCTACAGCGTGAATTCTTTTGTTAAATGAGGTTGCTCTTCAACTCAGAGGAGTAATTTAGAAAGCTTTCGGCCTGTGGGAAAAATCATAAATGAGAGCCAGCTGCTTACGGTGAACACCATCATGATTTGCTTGTGTGAACTCGCTCTGTCTTGTCTCGTTTAGAGTGGAACAAAGGTGACCGTGACCACTACTCCCTTTGAGAACACGTCCATCAAAGTCGGCCCAGCACGCAAGTCCAGTTACAAATCCAAGATGGCCCGGAGAAACAAGAGGACAATGGGCAAAGAGGGACAGGAGAGGTACTATTCAACTTGTCCAACACAAGTTTAGCCTGGAACTTCATTATAGGTTGATACCTTTTTTATCCTCACCCTTTTGGACTAGTGGACATTTACCCCATCAGCTACCCATACTTTTTCTATGTCTTCTGTTCCTTAACCATAGCAGCGTCACCTGCCCTGCCATTAAAATGTTTCTCTCATAGCCCCTTGCCCAACCTGTCTTTCTCTCTCAGTAAGAAGCGCACTTCTCTGTTCCGGAAGATCACCAAACAGTCCAACCTGCTGCACACCAGTCGAAGCCTATCCTCTCTCAACCGTTCACTGTCCTCTAGTGAAAGCCTCCCGGGCTCTCCCACCCACAGCCTCTCTGCCCGTTCCCCAACCCAGAGCTATCGTTCCACCCCTGACTCTGCCCACCTCGGTGAGCTCCGCCCTATACTAATGCTTCTCTGTTGAGCTATCCTTCCTCTAGTTTCTAGTGAAGTAGCTTGCCTGTTGTACTGTGAAGAGTCTTTGAAAGAGACCCCCTCTGAATGAATGCAGTTCCAACACTGTCAGTAACTTTAGCTATTGTTCTGTTATCATTGCTTGGTAGGTTACAGTTGTGACATGTCTGCTTCTGGTTAATTTGTTCATAATTCTCATAACTGATGCCACCTGCTGGGAAAACTGTGAAAATGATCTTCTGAGGAAATCCTTTTTTTTTTTTTTTTTACTCTAGGCGCTTCTTCTCAGAGTAGTTCTCCAGCCTCCAGCACCCCCAATTCCCCAGCAGCCTCGCAGCACATGAGACCCAGCTCGTTGCACGGTCTGTCCCCCAAGCTACACCGGCAGTACCGCTCTGCCCGCTGCAAGTCTGCAGGCAACATCCCGCTGTCTCCACTGGCACACACGCCCTCTCCCACCCAGTCTTCACCCCCACCCCTGCCTGGCCACACAGTGGGCAGCTCTAACACTACACAGGCTTTCCCTGCCAAGCTGCACTCCTCGCCACCTGTAGTCAGACCCCGGCCCAAAAGTGCTGAGCCACCCCGCTCTCCGCTGCTCAAGCGCGTGCAGTCGGCTGAAAAGCTGGGCTCACCGCTCTCCTCTGCTCAGGATAAGAAGATTGTCGGAGGAGCTGGGAGTGCAGTAATACGCAAGCACAGTCTGGAAGTATCGCACCCAGACTACCGCAAGGAAGCCTTTCACAGTGAGCTGGGCTTGCAGAGCCTACTGGAGACAGAGGGTGAGAACCTGCCACCTCACACTTCCTCTTCACCCACGTCTTGTGAAACAGGAACCCTCAAGCCGGTCCGGAAGCTGGGGAGGCAGGAGTCACCACTCAGCCGGGATACTCTCCTAGGTGGTAGGGAAAGGCTCACTGACGCTGTGGAGGGAAGTGGTGGCGGATTAGGAGTGCTTTTGGAGAAGTCACCCACCAAAGCTGAGGCCACCGAAGCTGCCAAGATAACAACAGTGAGTGAAACTACCAGGGTGAAAGCCCCAGTAGCTGCGGACATCCAGAGAGGTCCACTTGCAGTTGCTCCATTACTGGGGCAGAAATCCACCCCTCTGAGTGTATCACTTGTGAAGGTGCCTACAATGGACATAGTAAGCAAAACTTCAGATAAGTCACCAGAACAAAGAAAGGTACAGAGTTCAAATGACAAGACTCACAAGCAGCCAGTCGTCCAGATGCAGACCTGTACAACTGACAAGGCCCAGGAGAAGAATGGGCTGAAACAGTCACCTCTTGTGACTGACAAGAAATCTGACTGTCTTCAGGGGGGAGATGTAGGCAAGGGCAGTCAGAACCTTGAGAAAGATAGAGCAGTAGTCGCAGCAGAGATGTCCAAGGCAAGCAAAATATTTGACATGAAAGACAGTGTCAAAATAGGAGAACCCAGCAAGGCTGATAGAACTCCTGACACCAGAGTGAAAAGCCCTGTACCTCCAACTCAGGGTCTGTGTTCATCGTTGGGTCCAGGTCTATCATCGAGTGTACCACAACCACTAACTTCAGTCCCTTCTATTGCTTCCAGTCCAGCAGTGGCTACATTATCAACATTGACTCCAGCCCCTTCAGTAGCCCCAGTTCTATCACCAGCTATTGGACAATTATCAACTCCTTCCCCTTTAACAGTTCCAGAGTCATCACTGGGTAAATCATTGACTCCAGCACCACCACCAGCTCCAGCGATATCACATTTTTCTACTCCTTTATCTGTTTCTGTTCCATCACTGGCTGTAAGTAAATCACCGACTCCTGCACAGTTACCCACTCCAGGACTGTCACTAGCTTCAGGCCCATCTATGACTCTAGGGAAATCACTTACTCCTGTATCATCACAGACTCCAGGCTCATCTGCAGCTGAGTCAGCACCAGTCCCATCACTTACTCCAGGTGCATTGCTAGCTGTAGGTAAATCGTTTACTCCAGCAGCATCACTAGCTTCAGCAAAAACACATTCTCTTACACCTTTATCTGTTTCCAGTCCATCACTAGCTGTAAGTAAACCAACAATTTCAGCATCATTATCAGCTCCAGGACCATCACTAGGTGCAGGGCAACCACAGACTTCTGGACCTTCAAAAAGTTCATGTCCAGCATCAACTATAAGCCAGACATCTGCTTCAGGGCCAGCTCCTTCCCAGACTTCAGAGCAGCCTTTGGTCCCACCTCTAGTTTCATCATCGTCTCGAGCTGCAATCGTGTCACGTGCTACAGAAACCTCATCAGACCCAGCTCTGGGTCCATCTTCTGTCCCATCCTTTGGTCCACCACAAGCCTCAGTTGCAGCATCACCAACTCAAGCCCAATCTGTGGCTAAATCAAGGCAGGGCAAAGGTACATCTCCAGTGAACTGCTATCGAGGGTCTCTAGGGTGGGAAGAGAAGTGTATCCTTGAGGTAGTGGAAGAACACCCCTCTACCCCCAGCCCTTCTCCTACCTCTTCCTCTCCCAGCTCTAGCAAGTCTCGCCCTGTGTCCCCTGGTGAAAAGGCAAGTTTTGTCACACAGCTTACCAGTGTGGCCAAAACCGTTCTTGCACCTATCAAGATGGGGTCTCAAGAAGGGGTCAAGACAAAACACAGCCTTAGCGCCGTTGAAGACAGCAAGGGCAGCTCAGCAGGAAAGTCTGAAACATCTTCCGGAGGTCGGCTAGCTCCTTCAGCGACAACTCCTGGTTCAGCCACTTCTCCTCATGCAAAGAAGACAGACAGTTTAGTCAAATATCAGTCATCAAGTTGAAATGCCTTTTGAAACAATGCACCACATCTCACTTCAAGGACCATTGAAGCTCTTGGGAAAAAAGACATGAAAGATGTCATTGAGGTACATCCAAGTTAAAACAGACCAAAATAAACAAGCAAAACAATTGTAAAGGTGCTTCAACAGCTGTTTTCAGATATGTATATATAAGGTGTTGCTCCATGGTCCATATGTATGTATTTATTCTAGATTTGTGCAAATGCATGTTCTCGTGTAGTCTGTATAAAAGAGAAAACAGTGCTGTTTTGACCTAAGAATCCTGAATACTGTGAACACCAAATCTAGTCATTCATTTACAGTGTTACCAATGTATCAAAACCTTCCGTTTCATATTTCCGATCAGCTTAAAATGAAAATGGCCTGTCTGTAGTCAAAACAGGTACTTGCAGAAGTAGGAATGAAACAACACATTGTGAGAAATTTCATTTTGGGAAATGCACCTGCTCTTGTTGCATCTGTTTTTGGCACATCTAACGGCTAAGTCTGTAGATCTATTCAACACACACACACACACACACACACTGTCTGAAACAGCTTGTCCCAAGCAGGGTTGTGGTGAACTGGAGCCTAACCCGGCAACACAGGGCACAAGGCTGGAGGGAGAGGGGACACACACAGGACGGGACGCCAGTCCGTTACAAGGCACCCCAAGCAGGACTCGAACCCCAGACCTGCCAGAGAGTGGGCACAGGCCAAACCTGCCATGTCACTGCCCCCCTCAACACGCACATCTTGCAATCTTGCTTTGTCAGCCTTTCCGCTGTGGAACAGAACTCCAAACAGGTCACTGCTTTCAGCTCTTTCCCTGCTCTCAAAAACTTGTAAAGTAGGTCACTCAGTCAAGTTTTGGTCACTTCTGCATTGTCCTCACACCAACACACCAATATGTGTATTATTGTTTTACAGGTGGCAACATACAGTTCATTACAATAGTATTGTAAAATATGTAGAGGTTTAAAAAGAGAAACACAGCAGTGGATACTGTACAGAAATAGGTGTGGATAACTGTTTGTGTTCTGTTGTGAAATTAATGTTTTTTTTATTTTAGCAAATTTTTACCTTGCTCTTTAAACTCTGATGCAGATCTGAGATCTGAAGGGTTTAAAGGAGCTGAGAGCTTATGCAATGGTGTGGTGGATTTGGTCAGGCTATCTGTAGTGTCCTGAGGACACCATGCACTGTTATTCATAAAAACTATTGCATATCTCCTCTAATTTATTCCCAGGTAACACGTTTAGAGTTGTGTGAGGCAGGATAGCCATCAAGCTTGTATCTTACGTTTTCAGATTAGACAGGCTGCTTGTGCGTTGTCAAAAACAATGAGTAGAACTGCAGGTGTGTAGGAACTGGCAACAGTAACTTGATACTCGTTAAGCATTTGTACTAGTGTGTGGTGTGTTTCTCAAAAAGAGCCACAGAAGTGTCTTTGAAAATGTCTTGGTTCAGTTCACATCGGATGGATCTGTTAAGTAAAACAATGTTTTTACACTGGAAAACAATGTAAGCACTGTGCAAGGCCTCCGTGCTGAGTTTGATCTCTCTCCCCATGCTGGTTTTCCTTATTTTACACACAAAACCAGATACACGTTTGCAAAGACGTGAAATCGGAGGAAACTTGCATGGAAAGAAAGTCCGTCTGGCGGTAGACAGTATGTTTTCTCCTCCACACATCCCTCTAGTGGTTAACAGTAATGCAATGTAGTTCAATATCATCGAGGGCCAACACTCCATAAATAAATCGACAACCTCGACAACCAAGGTTGTAGATTTTATTGACCATTTTAGCAGCACCTTAATGTAGCAGTACAAGGATTTTTTTCTACTCCATATCATAGTTTTTTTATGCTGTTATGTTATTAAATGATAGCCCTTATGATATGTTGTTTATATCACATTAAAGCAATTGCATAGTCTATTTGTGTATGTATACTTTGTGTGTGTTTATATGTAAGAATATGGTGGTGGGACACATTGGATTTATGTTTTTGCCTCAAAATGCTTTTTTCACATATATAAAAATACTTTAAATATAACAGCTTTAAATATATGAGATATTTTTGTTATGGATTTTGTTATCTGATGAGTTAGTCTTTAACATAAAGACTCAAAAGTGGCATATGCACCCAGTTATTATACATAATTATACATGATTTCAAAGAAAAACTCCAGTTTCCATACAATATTCAGTATTCTATTTTCACAGTAAGTTACCAGTCATTAAATAAATCATACAAGTACTACATGATTTATTTAAAATGTTCACAGCAGCAGAGATTGTAATCTGAAGAACAAAGTATTTTGGAAGCAGCAGTTATAAATTGCAGGTAGCTAGTTTTAAGGCTTGCAGCTACCTCTTACAAACCATGCATTCAAATGACAGTTTTAATTGCCCTCCAATCATAAAAAACAACATATCTCAAAGCGGTTTTCCATCAAAAATGACATTTAATTATTCATATTTTTTACTTTCTTTTCATGCTTTCTGTATGTGTTTATCATATTCTTATATATGTATGTTTGTGAGTATGCATGGGTGTGTGTGTATATTTATGCACTGGTTCTTTCACAATAGTACAGTCGGCTGTAAACTGTTGTTAGCGTGGAGAGGAAAATACTTACTTTTTCAAGAAAATATAGTGCCCAGTTTTCAGTGTATGTTTGTTTTGCAAGTATGTTTTAGTATTTTTTGCTTAGTCACGTGGTAGAGTCAGGTATGTGGCGATGGCAGAATATTCGCCTTATTTTTTTCTTAGATCAACTCATTTAAAAGGCACTTTATTTGAATACAGACTTTATGTATATGTATGATGCTTGTTTGTATATTTATATGTGAGGAAAAATGGCATACAGTATACATATTTATTATTAATATTGTTTAGAAAGACCATGTTTCTGTATGTTTCAATATCTGCAGTCCCACCTACTGTCAGTATTGCACTGTGGGTTGCAGTTTTTTTTTTCCATGGGCTCTATTGCTGTTTAAAATTTTATTATTTTTTGTTTGTTATTTTGTTAGCTGGAGCACTTTTATTGTGATTGGATGTGATTCCAAATCATGAGACACCTGAAGTGCAGTAAACGTAATAAAGTCTTGGGAAATCATCTAGACTGAGTCTTTTCTTTATATAGAATAGATCTACTTGATTTGTCTTTAGCCAGCTTTGAAAAAAATTATCATCAATATCTAACATAGAAGGCATCATCTTCTTTCATGAAAAACAAAACAGAACTGGGTCACAGCAACATAGAAAGAGAAAGAGTATACCAAGAAACAGCAAATACTCTTCCTGGATCGGGGGCCTTGTCGTGGCAGAAGGGCTTGCGTAATCTAGGGATCTCCAGAGATATATTATCGGGAGCAGTATGCTCCTGGTAGGGTCTCCCAAGGCAAACAGGCCTGGAGTGAAGATCCAGACTAACACGAACCAAAAACCCCAATGAAAAAAGTAGGCAACACAACGTCTACCTGGCCTGGAATAGGGTCACCGGGACCTACCCCTGGAGCCAGGCCTGGGGGTAATGTTCCTAGGCAAGCACCTGGTGTCCGGGCAGCCCACGTAACACGACCGGGATCACCCTGAAAAGGAAACGTGGGGGAGGCCATGTGGATCCACTACCCACAAGGTCCTACATGGGGGTTGGATGTAATGCCTTTCAGGCAGCAGGAGGGGGCGGGGTGGAGCGTGGCATCACGGACCCTCGCAGCAGAAACTGGCTCTTGGCACGTTGAATGTAACCACACTGAGCGGGGGGAGGAGCCAGAGCTGGTGTGGGAGGTTGAGAGATACCAACTAGATATAGTTGGACTCACCTCCACTCACAGTGTTGGCTCTGGAACCAAACTCCTCAGCAGGGGGTAGTCTCCCTCCTACTCAGGAGTTGCACAGGGTGAGAGGTGCCGGTTGGGTGTGGGGATACTCACAAGCCTCCGGCTGGCTGCCGTACAGTTGGAGTTTGTCCCGGTGGACGAGAGGGTTGCCTCAGTACGACTTAAGGTTGCAGAGAGGAAAACTCTGACTGTTGCGTGTGCTTATGCACCAAACAGCAGTTCAGAGTATTCAACCATCTTGGAAAGAGTGGGTGGGGTTCTGGACAGGGCCCCATCTACAGACTCCGTAGTCCTGCTGGGGGACTTCAACACTCATGTTGGCAATGACTGGGAAATCTGGAGTGGGGTGATTGGGAAAAACGGTTATTGGACTTCTGTGCTAAACATGGTTTGTCCATAACAAACACCATGTTCGAACACAGGGATGCTCATAAATGTACTTGGTAGCAGAGCTCCTTGGGCCAAAGGTCAATGCCCCCCCGCCCCCTCCTTTGTAGCCATTTCATCTGACTTTAGGCCTTATGTTCTGGACACTCGAGTGAAGAGAGGTGCTGGGCTGTCAACTGATTACTATCTGATGGTGAGCTGGATCAGATGGCAGGAAAAACTGACGGACAGACCCAGTAGACCCAAGCGCATAGTTAGGGTATGCTGGGAATGACTGTCGGAGGACCCTGTCCTGAATGATTTTAACTCCCACCCCTGTGAGAACTTCTCCCGTGTCCTGGAGAAGGTAGGGGTCATGGAGTCCAAGTGGACCCTGTTCAAAACCTTCATTGTGGAAGCAGCCAGGTGCAGCTGTGGTCAAAAGCTTGTTGGTGCGAGTCATGGCAGCAACCCAAGAACCCTCTGGTGAATACCAGTGGTGAGGGAAGCCTTTAGGGCCTGGTTGGCTCTGGGGATTCCTGACTCAACCGGTACCGGGTTACCGGGAGGTAAAAAAGGGTGGCAGCGACTGCGGTTGCAGAAGCGAAATCCAGAGCATGGGAGGAGTTTGGGGAGGCCATGGAAAATTACTTTCGGTCGGCCTCAAAGAGGCTCTGGAGAACCATCCGACGACTCAGGAAGCGTCGGAGGAGCTTCTCCCAAGCTGTGCTCAGCAAAGGTGGAGAAACTCTGACCTCAAATGAGGATATTGTCAGGAAGCGGAGGGAACACTTTGAGGAACTCCTAAACCTGAGAGATATGCCTGTCTTACAGGAGTCAGGGCCAGAGGCTTCCAGGGTATCAAAGTCCATCTCCCTGGTGGAAGTCACTAAGGTAGTTGGAAAGCTCCAGAGTGGCAACGCACCGGGGGACATTCAGGCCCTGGATGTTGTGGGGCTTTCATGGCTGACACGTCTCTACAATGTTGCGTGGATCTCGGGGACAGTGCCTTTGGATTGGAAAACTGGGGTGGTGGACCCTATCTTCAAGAAAGGGGACCGGAGAGTGTGTGCCAACTATCGGGGTATCACACTTCTCAGCCTCCCTGGAAAAGTCTATGCCAGGGTGCTGGAAAGGAGGCTCTGGTAGATATTTGAACCTCGGACTGAAGAGGAACAATGCGGATTCTGTCCTGGCTATGGAACAGTGGATCAGCTATTTACCCTCTCACAGATAACTGAGGGGGCATGGGAGTTCGCTAATGGCGTGCTTCGGGAGTATGGGGTCCGGGTGTTGTGTCTTCAGTAGACAGGGGAAGCAGGAGAATTATTATCAAAATGAAATGAAAACGAACAAGCATCGAACACACCAAGTCAACATCATCACGTGCACATCCTCTCCTTCCTTCTTCTCTACTGTCTCTCTAATTGCATCGCAAAACCTTGAACGCCAACTAGCAGTATGCCAATGCAAAACACCACACCGGGGCCATTACTCTGGCCTGTTCGGTCTCTGTACACATGGAGCGAGAGCTGTGTCTGCATACTCAGCATAAGTCAAGCTCGTTCAATGTGGGTGTTGGACTCCGCCAAGGTTGTGCTTTGTCTCCACCCGTTTGTGATTTTCATGGACAGGATATCAAGGCGCAGCCGAGGTCAGGAGGGCATTCTGTGTGGGGGCCGGAAGGTGATATCTTTGCTTTTTGCGGGTGATGATGTCCTTTTGGCATCGTCACACGGATGTCTCCAGCATGCATTGGAACGGTTTGCAGCCGAGCGTGAAGCAGCTGGTATGAGAATCAGCACCTCCAAGTCTGAGTTCATGGTTCTCTCACGGAAAAGGATGGCATGCCAGTTTCAGGTAAGGGGAGAAAATCTGCCCCAGGAGGAGGAGTTTAAGTATCTTGGGCTCTTGTTCACAAGTGAAGGGAGAAGGGAGTGTGAAATTGGCTGCAGACTGGGAGCAGCAGCAGCAGTAATGCGGTCACTGTACTGTGCTGTAGTAGTAAAGGGGGTGCTGAGCCATAAGGCAAAGCTCTATATTTACCAGTCAGTCTACGTCCCTACCCTCACCTATGGTCATGAACTTTGGGTAATGACCGAAAGAATAAGATCATGGATACAAGTGGCTGAATTGAGCTTTCTCTGCTGGGTGGTGGGACTCACTCTGCATGACAGGGTGAGGAGCTCGGTCATCCAGAAGGAGCTACTCCTTCACATTGAGACGAGCCAGTTGAGGTGGTTTGGGCATCTGATAAGGATGCCCCCTGGGTGCTTCCCTTTGGAGGTATACCAGGCATGGCCAACTGGGACGAGGCCCTGAGGTCAGCCCAGGACTCGCTGGAGGGATTATATCTCCCAGTTTGCCTGGGAGTGGCTGGGGATCCCCCAGGTTGAGCTGGAGGAAGTTGCAGGGGACAGGGGCCTCTGGGCTGCTCTGCTCTCCCTGTTGCCACCATGACCCTAGTTGGACAGATGGGTAAGAAAATGGATGGATGGATGGATGGATGGAAACAACAAATACATATAAATACAAAATAAATGCAGAATAGAATGTTTTATTTGTAGAATTTTAATATTTTATTTACCATTCTAGCAGTGTAGTGAAGTTATGGTTCGGCAATGCTACTTTTCGCAAGGACCTGAGCTCAGTGTTCAAATCCAAAGACAGATACTTCACAAAATATATACATTAACTTTCCTCTTCCATTAATATACCGATTTTCAACATTGACCCTCGTAGGCCTGAGTGTTTGCAAACTTTTACTGCCAGCAACCTCATTAGTGTGAGATGGCAAAATTGGAAAAATTGGTACTAATTAGTACCACCTAATCAGTAGCATCTAATGCTTAAGCACACAGGAAAACTGAATCGCAAAACCAGAACTACTTTATCACTGCATGAATGCACAATAACATACAAGGATGAAGGCGAGTCCATAGTAGCAAACATGCTTTTATTTTTGTGTTATATTAATTATGTTTAAAAAAACATCATAGCGTAAACAGAGATCTGTAATCAAGGTCTGTGAAAGCCTGTGCTTTTCCATCCATCCATCCATCGAATTGCAGTCCATGCTTGTCCTGAACAGGGTCATGGTGAACCAGAGCCTATCCCAGAAGCACTGGGCACACAGTACACCCTGGGCAGGACTCTGGTCCATCGTAGAGCAACAACACACAAAGGGACTCACCTACTCACACACTACAGGTAATTTCAGCACCATCAATTCACCAGAACTGCACCTCTTTGGACCATGGGAGGAAACTAGAGCAAACATGGGGAAAACATGCAAACCCTATGTGGACTGAGCATGGGTCGAACCCACCTTCCCTCACACCACCCAGGGGCTGTAAGGCGGAAGCGCTACTGGCTGCACCACCCCCTTTCTTTTTCCTCAGCTCTTAATAGCTTTTTTTAAGCAATTATTTAAATAACTTTGCAGCTAGCCTCAGTTGTCAATGTAATTAAAATATATTCTGAAACGTGAACAGCTGAGGCCATTGAGCTTTGGAGCTAAAGACCTATTTTAAGCCCTTTAGATAAGCTATTATGACCATATCATAAGCTACCAGTGGCATTAAAGGGATACTTTGGTTTTTAATTAATGAGCTGAGAACTTTATTTAGTTTTAATCACATCAATAATTACGAAGTGGTTTAATATACCTCCATATCCCAAAAATCGCAAGCAGCAAAAAGTAATTCCCACAGTAACCCTGTGAATTTCTTCTGTATTTCAAGTGCTAAAACTAGTATTTTCAGCGTCAGCACTTCTACTGGCCATTTTTTCATAACTGGGATCCCACTGATTTTTGGATCTTTCTTCTCATTGTTTAAGACCTGTATATGTGCTTGGGAGGGATCTTCACTGTTTGTTCCCCATCCTTCCCGTCATTCTCTGAGCTTCACAGAAAGCCTATTGACTATTCAAGTATTGTCTCTGTGTGACTTTTTGCTTCCATGAATAATGTCTGATTTTCACTGGGTTCTGAAAAATCCCTTTTGAAGAAAGTGATAATAACCATGGTTGAACCTGTCATTCAGAAGGCAGAAAGGTAAGTTTCTGCCTAAATGTGCTACTGATATACAATTATGCAAATTATTTTATCTCTTCCACTCCGACATTTACCAGCTGTCTGTCTGAAGACACAAGTTGTCTGCAGTGACTCAGATAGTTCACACACTTCCATTTAGTAAAACTTGTTTCAGTTAAACAGGTTTAATGCAAGTCTTGACAACACTGTCCCATCTATCCCAACTTGTCTGTTTTGCCACCAAAAAAAATCGTCTTCTAAGGGAGCCTTCCTGATTCAAGTATAGCAAATACAGTACAAACACTACATTTATCAAAAACTAAACATTGTGTGTGTTGTTTTATTTGTAGACAATACCATGTTAGTGAGAAGTAACACAACTAAAGGGAAGACAATGTCAGAACAGCGGCATTGCTGCCTTGCTGCAGCACTTCGTGGCTTATATCTCCCGTTGTGAGGGTGTGTACAGCCATCCTGTGATGGAATGGCGTCCCATCCAGGGCACCCTGCTCTGTGCCACATACTTAGCAGGCCTGACTCCAGATCACTGCGACCCTGAACTGGATAAAGCAGTTACTCTCAGTGGATGGACAATACAGCATCTGTTAACCAGGGGTTATTGAGTGTAATTTGTTGAATTCAACTGCATCAGCCATTCTACACTAATGGACTGTGTATTTCTGTTACCAGCGAAGTGAATCAATGGCTGACATGCACAGCATGACAACTGTCATGACTTTTTTAGAGACGTCCATAACAGGAAAGCATGAGACTCTTTGCAAAAGCTGGATTTCTGCCTAAACATTGCTTAAAGAGATTGTGCCATTATGAGTGGCCTGTCTGCTGGAAATGTATCAGTGGGGTGATAGGTTTTTGGAAGTATTTTCTAAGGTACATAGAAAACAAGAACTTCCTATGTATCTGAGCTATTGAGTCCATTATGACATTTTTCATACATCTGACATCTCTAGGTGCATTATTACGATTTGTTAAAGAAAACTTATAACTGTGTAAAAATATTAGTCAGTAAGCAATGTTCACTCAAGCCTTAATTTGTCCCACCAACATTTGAGTTTAACTCAGTTAATTACATTGGTAATTATTAGCACTGGTGGACTCACTTGCTGATGTAATGCACACATTGTATTTTCTATGAGATGCACATAGCTTTGGAGTAAAGCATCTGCTAGATGAATAAATGTAAATGTAAATATTTTGTGCTCCTTCAATAGCTGGCAAGCTGTTATGCCTCTCCCAATACTCCATGAAAATACTTCATCTACGATAGATAGATAGATAGATAGATAGATCGATAGATATGGCCAATGGCCAGGTAGGTTTGCACATACAGGAGTTTGACATGGTGTATGTTTTTTCAGCAAACATGATCACAGACATTATACAGACGCTGAAATTATTACAATAATGTGTACAGCACATCCAAATCCAAGGAACATGAAAATAGAAGTGAAAATAGCAGCACTGCTGGGCACAATTGGTGTGATGGGTGACACTCTTACAACTTAGCGTGTAACTTTACGGTATGATGAAAGACAGAGGGTCCGGCCTGGGAAAACAAATGGGAATATTGCCCAGTTTCAGCACTGGGAACCCTGTTTCTTAAAGACACCCAAGCAGGTTAAGAGATTCTTGATGGAAAGTGGTTGGTGTGGATGCGGAACAGCACTACTGTGTATGAAGGAGGAGACTGGCTGGTCACTCAGAACTTGAGCTGCTGCTTCAATTGGAGAAAAACATCTCGCTCCTTGTGCAAGCTCCGTCCTTGAGACCACCGGATCACCAAGCTCTACAAAAATTGCTTCTGCTTCGCCGTTCTTCTTCGGGAAACTAACTCAGTTGGTTGAAGTGGGAAACTGCGCTTTATTTTCTGTCAACGCCGCTTGTGTTCTTAAAGACTTCAAACAAAGCAAAATACTTAGACCTTTAAACGTCAAAATAAACCCATATTTCAAACTATGCGTTTTTATTATGGCCATACTATGCCATGTCAATGACAACAGATCAAACGATTGCCGTCTACAAAGCAACCAGCGCTTCCTCATTCGTCGCGTGACTTACAGTACTCAATGCTCCTGATTTACGTCAACACGCAAACGTCAAAGTTACGCATCGCTAACATGTTTGTTTTGACCAATGAATGGGAGAGGTGTTGTAACTGACAAAAGAATAAACCAATAAATGTAGCCTATTCTGTAAAATAACCAATAAAATTGTTCAGCTGCTTCATAAGCCCAGCCTCCCCCTACTGTTTCCGGAAAGGGAACAGGAAGTGTATAAAACTAGTGACCAAGAGCAGTAGCTTCGCTGTTTATATGTGTGACAACAGCTATGTAGGCATTTTAGTTTCTGAAGGCTTTTTGAGCGGTTATCAGTTTATTTTTTGCCACTGGGCAGATTGGAATAGCACTGTTTTGTCCAGAAATGGGTTAGTTAACGGAACGTCACTGTTCTAAACGAGGCAGTCACTCACACTGTCAGTCAGAGTGGGCGGCTGGTCTGACTAAAACATTGATTGAGCAATTTTAAAAATTTGAAAACTGAGAATCTATGATTGAAAATAACACATATAAGCTGTAAATACTGGTCCAGGTAAGACCCTAATTTCTCTTTAACACCCGGCGTCTTGAAAACAGGACAGCGCGTTGTATTTATCATTCATTGCTGCATCACTAGTAGTGTCACTACTAGTAATATTCGCCAGTATAATTCGGTGCATGAAGGAAAGTAACTACTTAAGAGTCACATCTGCAGCTCTATCTCTGTTTCTCCTAAGTGTAATGCACAATTGTATTTTCTGAGATCATCGTCATACGTCTCTTTGGAAAGCGTCAACAAATGAATACATGTATGTAAATAAATGTACTGTCTCTTTAATTCTAAGTAAATGGAGGTATGAGTTTCCATAAAATTTAATAATTAATATCACTTGTTTTGTAGCGTGTGACCAGCGATGTGTATTACAATACATATACTACATGTGATAAAGGATAAACATGCTGAAGAAGTTATGTTTTTGTGCCATGTGCTTCACTTAATTAATTGGGTGTGTGAGTGTGTCATTGTGACTCAGAGTGTAACTACCCATCTTTCAATATGTAGGAATACAAACCAGCAGCTGGCATTTGGACTTGATACCAGATCACTCTCTTGGATCCCTTGAAATGGAAGCATTAACTGTCAGTTATCAGCCAGTGTTCTGGTGTCAGTGGTTTCACACATGGCTAATGGGTGTGTGCTGGTAACAAGTGACCTGTGTGGTCATCACAGAAAGGAATCTCTGGACTCCGAGTTCATCTGGGTGGACTGGGGTGGAATTGGAGCAGGGAGACGGGTGTTTGCAGGAGATACAGGAGGTACCTGTATCAGGAGGCTGCACAAAGTTTGGTACAGTGTTTTTAACATCTGTTGAGATGAAAATATGCTCCTGCACACACTGGTGAGCGTAATCATGAAGCCGTTTGCTTTTTCGTAGATCTTCTGAATCGTTTTCATTATAAGCAAGTTCTTCTGCGTTTGTTTGTACAGTTGTTTAATAGGGTACTCAGACCTGGCTTTTCCTGCTTTGGTGGTTATGCAATGTAAGGCAATTTGCAAAATGTTTCATTTCAGTATATTACAACAGAGGAAATCCTCTCATCCCTGTTATTTTGATAGTGCTGTTTTTTTGTGATTTAAAGGACTAACTTGTGAGAGAATTTAAAAGATTTTTTGTTTCTTTGTATGTTTCCAAATCTAAAAGCTTTACTGTGTGTACCTTGGATTCATTTTGCAACAAATTGCTGCACAGTGATACAAAGCAATATAGTCTGCTCTATTTAAGACCTGGCCCTCTGAGTCTTGTTCCAGCGGTTGTTGTGGTATGTCTGATGGTCAGTCCTTATGCTACAGCATGTTACTGGTCACTGCACAGATCGAAGGCTTGATTGTTTGACAAACTGAGGGTCCAAAGGGCATGTATGGAATGGCTGGAGGACCCTAGTTAAGATTTTGCCTGCATTGCATTGGAGTAGGGTGCTCCAGTCATTATCCTAACTTGGTTGTTGCTTTGAAACAAAGATCCATATATAAGTAGGTATGGCTCAATTTGGGGAAAAAAATGTTAAAATACAGAAGTCTGCATGAATAAGAAATCACTGCATAGGGTTACATTACTGCCTTGAGTGGTCTTGGGTCCTTTTGTCATGGCATGTTTTGGTTTGACCTATAACCCCATAGGAGGGGACATTGCTTAGCAGCCCAAGAACCTTGAGAATTGAAGGTACTCTCTTCCATGGACCTCCAGGCTACTTGGCCAGAGTGCTTTCGTCCCCTGAATAACACATGCACTGTTTCAAAGCACATGAAGGTTCTCCAGGCTTCCACAATGCGGTTTATCCCTTTCAAAAAACTGAAAAGAACATTGTTAAAGTCATGCGAAGATCACATGTTGGAGAGCTTTACATGTGCCTCCAATTTTCTCATTTATGTGGAAATCCCTGAGTGTGTGAATGCAGGAGAGGGGAGGCAAGAGCCGGACTTTTTAAGATGAGCTTTGCCTGTGTCGCTAAAGAGAAGTGAAAGCCATTAGTGCTTTTCTGCAGTCTATACCCTGCAGAACTGTTGCTAGATCTGTTATTTTGAGTTTAAAAAAAGTTATGAGCAATCTGAACATCTATTTTGGCTTCTTGTCTTATAGTATATGCACCATTCTGTATAGTTGTCTACATTTACTAAGTATAGAAATAATTTGTCTTGGAATTTCATGAAGTTCTTAAAAATGTAAAAAATTTAATTCCTTCCCAGTATTTTATTACTTATGTATCCACTGTGCAGAGCTTTCCTCGCTATTGTTAACTGAGCTGGTCCAAATCGCAGTAGTCTCAGTCCTATTCTGGAAACACAAGGCACCAGGTTAGTTAGGGTACACTGTTGATGGGCAGAAAGTCCATTGCTGTGTAGCAGAATGTTAGCTTTTTCTAATAATTTGTGTAGTTAATGCAAGCTCTGTTATATATGTCAAATGGGGGGTACAGTATGTTAAACTGACATTTTTATACATTTTCTCTGAAGTTTGTGTATATGTATAATTTTTTATATATATAAATTAAAAGTACAGAGCGAATAAGGGTTATGTGGTCTGTAGGTTGGTGATGTGATGCTTGGGAAAGCCAGCAGGAGTGGCTGGGGCTCATCTGTAGGCATCACTGATGGGTCTCCTTTGTATTTTTGACTGACTGACTGCCTCCATTTCCTCCTCAGGCTGTTGTGGCAATGACCAGTCCCATGGAAGTCCTTCAGCCAGTCACCCCACCGTGGCCATGAACTCGGTGTCCCCCAGCGCAGCTCAGTACCTGGGGGGTGCCATGCAGGAAGAGGTGCTGGCCTCACACCCTGAGACCCGAAGGCCACCAGCCCAGGACCCCAGAGGCCACTTTGGTCATGGGGCAGGGCCTGACGGGGGTCGTGATGGAGTAGCAGAGCCTGATGAGGTGGATCGATTGAAGGCCAAGCTGATCTCTGCCTGGAACAATGTCAAATACGGTCAGTGTCCATTCCCCAGTACCCTGTCATTTGTAGCTCATATGGTGGGATATAATTTGTAGAGGACACTAATCTGCTCATCATGGAAAATTCTGTGTATGGTTATTTTCCCCTTTGCAGCTGTCTGGGTAAAAGAGGGTGAGCTTGTCCGGTAGATTGCCAGCTCAAGTTACAGGTTACATACAGGTTAGGAAACTTGATCCAACTCATTCAGCTGATATTCCAGATGTCTCATGATCTTTTTCTTTCCTCTTCCCCTCCCCCTCCTGGTTTTACAGGCTGGTCAGTCAAATCAAAGACCAGTTTCAACAAGACTTCTCCTCTGACCCTTCTGGGCCAAACCTACCTGCTCAACCATGAAGGTAACTGTGTATGTGTGTACAATTGTGAAGAGCAGTGCTTTCAATTCCTGCTTGTGCCTTCATCATTGGACACACAGCTATGAGCTGTTCTGTTGCTGTCTCCACCCCAGATGAAGTAGCGCGCTTCAGCCAGGCCTTTGTGTCGCTACTCTGGCTGACGTACCGCCGGGAGTTCCCGCAGCTCGAGGGATCCACGTGGACGACGGACTGCGGCTGGGGTTGCATGCTGCGCAGTGGTCAGATGCTGTTGGCCCAAGGCCTGCTGCGCCACCTGCTTCCTCCAGGTGGGGCCACCTGTGAAGGCCAGTGGAGGAGCATGTGACATTAGTAATGGGCTGCTGTACAACAGGGCTGTTCCTCTGTTACCTTGCAGGGTGTGGAGTTGGTGTTTTTTCAACTCTACTTAAACCACTAAAAAATATGTGCAAAGATCTAAATGGCTTTAATGCAGCTAATACATTGTTGAAGCTGTTGCTTTATTGCTCATAAGCAACAAAACTGAGTTGAATTTGACTCTACAGGAGTGCAGTGCACTATCCTTTTTAGCAGAAGCTTCCTTCAGTGGAATAATACCTTTCCTAGTCTGTTCTTCACCGTGTATTTTAGTGTATGTTCTTTTTTTAAAATAACGGCCTGTGCGCTAACTGTACCTTGTGTAGATCTACTGAGGAAGTAGTTCGAGTCCTACGTACCTGACAGATCCTATCAAGTGGTTTGCCTCTCTCGATTGGTGTCCCACAGGACTCGATTCTGGGTCCTCTGCTCTTCTCGATCTACACTTTCTCCCTCGGCCCTGTCATCGCCTCCCATGGATTTAAATACCACTGCTATGCTGTTGATACCCTGCTCTTCCTCTCATTTCCACCTGGAGTATCAGACATTTTGGCACATGTTGCTGACTGCTTGTCAGACATCGCTGCATGGATGTCTGATCAACACCTCCAACTCAACCTCTCCAAAAGAGATTGTTCACCTTCCAGCTGGCCTGTCCTCTCACGATCTCTCAAACTGGACAACTCACTCATTTTGCCTATCACCTTGGCTAAGAGTCTAGGAGTGGTGATTGATTCAAGTCTATCTTTCTCTCAGCACATTGAAGCCACAACCTGACCCTTCAGATACATCCTGCACAATATCTGCAGGATCCGTCCTTACCTCACAATTCACTCTGCCCCACTGCTTGTCCAGGCCATGGTGACATCCCATCTGGACTACTACAACTCTCTCTTGTGTGGCCTTCCCACTGCTGCCATGTGATACAAAATACTGCTGCTTGAGTCATTTGACTTTCCAAAGCATTCCCATGTATCTGCTCTACTCGTTTCTCTGCACTGGCTTCCTGTAGCTGCCCGGATCAAATTTAAGACCCTGGTTATAGCTTACAAATGCATCAATAGAACTGCTCCTAGCCATTTACAAGACTTGATCAACTGCTACACTCCAGCCAGACTGCTTTGTTAGTCTAATTCTGCTTGCTTGGCGGTCCCATTCCCTGATGTTCTCAGTTCTGGCTCTGGTGTGGTGGAATGACCTAACTCTCTCTCAGACCTGCTGAAACTGTCCATATTCAAGAAGGGTCTGAAAACTCACCTTTTCCAGACTCACTTTCCCTATGATGTCTCAAGCTCATGTATGGTATAAATATTCATGCACCATAACTTTATGATCACGGCCAGATGAGCCTTTACACAGCCACTACTTCTGTATTCTATGTAAATGTTTGTATACCCTTTATTTAAAAAAAAAAAAAAAAGAAAAAAATCTCTAGGAAGGTGATTAGTCTATTGAGTTTTATGTAGCTACTCGTGCAATGAATGTCGGTGCATAAAGTGGAAAGAAACTGGGTTTACTTAATCACACATCTGCAGCTATGGCTCTTTCCTAATGTAATGCCCAAATTGTATTTTCTCCGAGATGTACGTCGCTTTGAAGAAAAGCATCTGCTAAATGAATAAATGTAAATGTAACTCCTGTATTCATTTTTAGGTTGGACTTGGATGGGTGTCCACCAGCTCACCGATGTGGACATTGAGGTGCTGAAACCTTGTTCCCCATCTCGGAGCAGTGCTGTCTCCTTCCCTTCCTTCCCCCCTTCTCGAGTGCCTCCGCAGTCCCTTTGGGGCCGTGGCAGTGGGGCCTTGACGGTAACTGAGGCACCAAGGCGACCCCAGAGGAGATCTGCTGAGACCAGCCGGGACCGGCAGATGGATGCCACACACCGGCGTCTAGTATCTTGGTTCGGGGATCACCCCTATGCACCATTTGGGGTCCACCAGCTAGTGGAGCTTGGCAAGAGTTCGGGAAAGAAGGCTGGGGACTGGTACGGTCCCTCTATTGTCGCACACATACTACGGTGAGACCTGGATGTGCACACACCTCTAAATCTTGCTCATTTGTTGAGTCCAATCATTCAGGCATTATACTAATTTTTTCTTGGGAATGTTGTCAATCTGCATGTGATCAGAGGCTATTTTGGAATTTAGCTTTTGACTAGTACATTGCAAGTTTATGCCCCACAATGGACATAACTGGAATGCTTGAGCTCCATACAGAACCTATAAGGGATGTGGGGGTGGTATTGACAGTTCTCTCCATTCATGCATTGAATGTTTCTTTTACAGAAAAGCAGTGGCTAAAACCTCTGAAGTTCCAAATCTGGCAGTTTATGTAGCTCAGGACTGTACTGGTAAGTGTTCGTGTTTAATAACTTTCACAAGTTTCATTTTCATAATAGTTAGCGAGGTCCGTCCTACACTGTGTACCAATACTGCTGTTGCCGCTCCCTTACATTTCCTATTCTTGTAGTATATAAGGAAGATGTAATGCGCCTCTGTGACCCATCCCTCTTGGAGGACTTGTCTGGGCAGAGCTCAGGCTGGAAGTCCGTCATCATCCTGGTCCCTGTTCGCCTGGGTGGCGAGTCGCTAAACCCGGCCTATATTGAATGTGTCAAGGTACAGAAAGCTGAGAGATTGAGAGCTGTGACTGTGGGATGTTAAGTGAAACAGATGATAACCATATTCATGTCTTTGGCTGCATTTTTGTAGAACATCCTCAGGTTAGAGTGCTGTATCGGAATCATCGGTGGGAAACCAAAGCACTCGTTGTTCTTCGTGGGCTTCCAAGGTTGGAGGAGCATCCTTCTTACCTTATCGGTCTCTTCACTCCCCAGCTCTGATTTTTCTCTCAGCTTTCACTCTGTCCTTCAGATGAACAACTACTCTACTTGGACCCACACTACTGTCAGTCTGTGGTGGACGTCACTCAAGACAACTTTCCACTGGAGGTAACGGCACCTGTTCTCCTGCCTGGTCCATCTTATCAGTTTGTTGTGATAAAAGTAATTGGTATCACTCTCAGGAGTGTTCTGCTTCATCTATAGAAGATTGTGCATTTATTTGTATGAATTCTGTTACCAAATCTCATTGTTGCTTTTCATCTGGCAGAAATCCAAGGTAATGTTCAGATACATAATTTACTGCTTTTAATATTACCTGTGCTCATCTACCAAACCACCTGTATTTCCTGCGCTACTGTATCATCAACACTGAAATTGTCAGCTTACCTTTAGGGATATGACTGTAAGCTTACATGTCATTTCTAAGCAGGTTTTATGAGTTATATCCTGGGTTTTTTTGAGTAGTGTGAATTTCATTGCCTTATGATGAGCTGTGCAGACCCTTTGACCTTCTCCTCCCCCACCCTGTGCCCTCACACCTCCAGTCGTTTCACTGTCAATCTCCAAGAAAAATGAGCTTCAGTCGTATGGACCCCAGCTGCACCATTGGATTCTATGCCAAGAATCAGAAGGACTTTGATTCACTGTGCATCGCTGTTAGTGGGGTGAGTGCTTCAGTGAGACTTGACTTAAAGTCTAGAAGTACAGCTCTGCATGACTTGTGCTTACTTTTCTTGTTCTGTTTTTTTCGATTTCTATTTTATTTATTTATTTTCTATAAATAATCCAGGCACTGTCCTCCTCGTCTGAGGAGAAGTACCCAATCTTCACCTTCGTGGATGGCCAGGGGCATGACTATGGGCTGGAGGGACAAAGCGAGGTCCCGCATGGCCTCCCAGCCCATATCCTGCCCCCAGGAAGGCTGAAACGGGCCAGCAAGAAGAGCAGCATGGATGAGTTTGTCTTTCTGTGAGGCACTGCAAGGAAACTGAACTTATGGCCATCCTTTCACTCGCAACATATATTTGCAAAAAAAATGCCCCCCCCGGAAGCGGAAAGCTAAAGACATTTATATTTTATTATGTCAAGTTTAAGCTTTGGTTTCCTTCCAGATCAGCCATAGTGTCTGCTGGGAGAGTTTATTTGTAGGGTTTAGTAGTCTCACAAAGACTATTTTCAAATCGATAATTTAAACACTGGATGTGGAACAAAGTTTCCCCCATGCCCAAGCAAGCATATTTTAGCTTTTAGCTTTCTCAACTTGCTTGGGTTTCCCTTTTTTTTTTTTTATTTTTTTTTTTTAAAATAAACTTTATGTGCACTTGCCATAAAAGCACCAAATTATTCTACATCTTACTGTTGACATGATCATGTTTAAACACTAAAGCTGTATGGGCGACACTAGTCATTGCACTGTGATTAGTTGAGTTCAGCAAATCAGGCTCCATTTGAGGTTTAAACTTGAGCACACTTGGTTTGTTACATGCCATTCTGCACTAGATAATGATCCAGAAGGTCAAAGATTATTCTGTTAAATTTTTGACTTGTTTTAATTTAAAAGCTGTTTTGTCGTTTGAATTTGACTTTAAATGTATGGCCCATAAAATGTTCACACTGCTGAGATGTTAGTCTGTATGCATGTGTCCATAAGCCGTGACTTTAGTCTAATCATAAATGTCAAAAGATTTTTTTTTTTTTTTTTTTTTTTTTAAAGTTGGATTTATCGTACATTGTTTTACATAGCTTGTTGTATATCTTGCTATGAATGTTCTTGATGGGATGCCGAACACAAGTTTTTGAATGATTCAAGAATTATTGGTAGTGGTCTTAAGTGTTGTTTGGGTTTCCTATGGGAAAGGGTGCGCAACCGTTTCTCATGTTCATTGCTGTGTAGTTTAACACTGCTGTTTTGTCACTACACATGATCTCAGTAGATGCCTGAAATGCTGTAATTGTATTACCTTCTCCCACACACCTGTTTGTGTGAGAATCCCAATCAAAGGGGCAAAGCAGCACTTGCTCCCAAGAGCCTTTTTTTGTTTTTTTTCCTCCCTCTCCTCTCTCTCCCCGTCTCAAAATCGAACTTCAGAAGAAAATACACTAAAGCTATTGGGACAACAGTGTTGTGCCACCATGCAAGACAGTGGTTAGGAGTTCATGGACTTCAGCAGGTCAGTGTTTGTACTTGGAACATCCTGAGATGTTCCACACCAGTTACCTCTCTTCGTCACTGATGCTGTCAGCAGTTTCTGCCACGCTAAGAAGGCCATTGGTTCCCCTGGCTGAACAACGGTGGTAAAGGTGCTTTTCAGCTTTCAAGGGAAGTATTGGGATTCCTTAGACCAGCAGGGGTTTGCTGTTGACAACTGAGCTGCAATTAAAAAATGAACTGCTGTCTGTTTGTCTTTGGCATTGCAAGCTTCTTCTGTTCATGTACAGGGGTGGTACTCTATCCTCAAAGGGATTTTTATTTCTGTCTAGAGTATGTTTAATTTGTCACGTACTGCACCGATGCTCAAAGTTAAGGAGCATATTTGAAGAAAAAAAAAAATTGGCCTGAGTCTGTACTTATTTTAAATAAATGCTTTTTAAAAGTGTAATGTTAATCATCCTTCTGCATATTTATTTACTGATGAATTTTTAAACTGCTGTAAAAGATGTAATAAAATTTTTAAGAGCGGTATGAGTGTGATCATTAGCTTTCCTGTGCTTGTAGCAGCTAGTGCAGATGGACAGGTTTATCGCACTGCGTATTACATGTTGCAGCGTTTTTGAGAAATTTAGACGCAACTACAGTCAGCTTCCTGCAAAAAGGTGAAATGGTGCGACGATGACACTGAGCATTGATCCAGGTCTTAACGAAGGGCTCCTCAAGCGTTGTGCTCCTAGCTGGTGCCGTTACTGCGAAAGCCTTTGCATAAGTGCTTGACGTTCAAATAAATTCTGAATGGGGAATACGGTACAAGCCTCCCATGTTTTAAAGATTATTTCTGTCGTAATTTGCTAGGACTTGATTTGACATTTTTTTGCAGTTGTCATGGCAACTAATGTTAACTGCAAGTAGGAACAGAGGAATGTTTGCACACTTTTGAAGCATTGTACACTTTCTTTTTTTTTTTTTTTTTTTTTTTTTTCTTTCTCCCCCCCCTAGGTAAAGTCTAAAATGAACACTTCCAAATGATAACATTTTGGTAAAGACTGTCTAGCAAATATATTATTTATTCCTTAGCTCATTTTTCTCCATTGCCACTTATGTTAAGCAAGTTACAGTGATTAAATTAAAAAAGAAAACCCAGCAATATAAATGGGTTAAACTTGAGCAAATTGGGATAAATACCTTGTTTGCAAGCACTACACCTGGAGGTGGGATTCAAACCTGCCACCTTCTGATCCAAAGGCAGCAGCTCTAATTACAACACTACAAACAAGTCTAAGATCTGCTTTTGCTGGTTGTTTAGATCACACGCGCTGTGACATCAGTTATGCTGTGAGCAATACAGATCGATCTGTTTTGTCTGAGTTGTGTGGCCTCCAGGGGTTTATTTTCTCCAATTTTACATTAATCTAGAGTTTTTGTCCTCTTCTATGTCGCCAGCTAAGCACTTCCTCATTGCGAAGTACAAAAATGACACTATTATATTTACTGTAGTTTTGGTTTATATTCTTCCTGTTATTTTTAGTTTAATATGTCATGCAGATATGTATTTGGTGGTTTGTCATTTGCTTTGTGTTCTTGTGAATGTGCTTTGCTTGACTTCAGGTTAGAGTGCTACATACCGTAAGAGCTATGGACAAATCTCGTGTCAAAATAATAAGACGGCCACCAGTCCTATCAAGCGATGGGGCAAACGTGTTTTTGTGAGCTCCAAATGTTTTTCTAACATATATAAACAAAACTCTATATATCACCCCCCCCAAACATGAAATTAGAAAAGAATAAAAAACACAGTAATGCTGTGAAAGTTAATGGAGGCGATGGGAGCAGGAGGCTTTGTGGAGACACCAACCCCAAAGACATCATGGATGCAAATTTTAAACTCAGCGGGGGGTGTGGACACTAAGTTTGATGTTATATCACAGAGTCTGGCAAAAATGCAGACGTTGCTCTGACAGATATTACAGGTAAGGTGTCCGATACAGAAGGTACTACAAATGAACAAGACGTTCATATCGCCGCATTGCACTGGTGGCTGGATGTGTGCGTCTCACTAGCGAGGCGTGACCTGGAGACACTCTCGAGACAGAAAAACATAACTGCATTATTATAATTGCAGAGACCCCGCAATACGGCGGGAAAAAGGTCTATCGCTTCCCTGACCACGCTGCCGATGTCCTGAAACAGCGGCATCAGTACGACTCCATAAGGGTATAATGAGTGTTCACGTTATAAACTTTATACTGTGCAAACAGAGAGGATAAGAGGTGGTGTTTTAGTGTGGATTTTGGAATGCTATGCACGTTCAGGGCTGAATCTGTGGTGTGGTGTGGTGTGTAGGGGGGTCCTGTATTTGAAAAAATTGAAATAAAGTGTTTAGATTAGAAGACGTGCTCAGTTTAATATAAAGAGAAAACCAGAAGCTTGAATCCATTTTCATAACATGGATGCTTTTCAGCAGAATGCCTTCATCAGCGTGTATCGCGTAAGCTGTGACATGCATATAGTTCGGAGGTCATGTGACGGGTAATAACATCGTACTAGTTGGCCTACTGGGCGGCACGGTGGCGCAGCGAGTAGCTTCTCCACAGGGAGAATTTGCAAACTCCACACAGACTGAGCAGGGATCGAACCCCTGGGTGGTGCGAGAGGACATGGGTTCGATGGGTTCGATCCCTGCTCAGTCTGTGTGGAGTTTGCGTATTCTCCCCGTGTGGGTTTCTTCCAGGTGCTCTGGTTTCCTCCCACAGTCCAAAAACATGCTCTTCAGGTTCCCCCATAGTGTGTGTGTTCCAGCAATGTATGGATGAGTGACCCAGTGTAAGTAATCTATCTAGCAGTGTAAATCACTGTGGTGAATAAGGTGTGTGGGCTGGTAACACAACGTGGAGTCGTTGGAAGTCGCTTTGGAGAAAAGCGTCTGCTAAGTGAATAAATGTAAAAGGTGCAGATGCCCTCTGTCTGGCGATCATTTGGTATCGGTGCAGCCCAACTGCACTTGTTCTGATGACATAATCGGTGTCGGGGGGAACGCGGCCGGGCGGCAGACGTCTCCCGTGAAGCCCCGCTCTCTCTCCATGAGTGTGTGCAGGGGAGCCCATCCCCCACTCCGCCATTTGGCCCCAACGCTGCTTCGCATTCCTTCCTGCAGTAGCGCCTGCACTGAGCGTGCGCAGTGAGTGCCCCGCGCAGTGGGTCCAGGGAGGGGGGAGGCGCTCAAGAGCCATTCTCGCCGGTGTGAAAGGGCCAGTTATTTTTTACCCATATAACAGCAGCAGAGGAGGGAATGAGGAGCAAAGACAAGAGCTCCTGGAAGGCAGCTAGCAGGAGAGAATCAGGAAGAGGCCCGGCACTAACCTGCACATAAGAGAGGTACTGACACAATAAGTTAACGCGCACACACACACCCGCGGTGTGTTTTTGTGCTGCAGATGTTTTCCAGCTGCTTTCATGGGTCTTTCTTTGGCCATTTTCCTTGTGTTATTGTTATTAGAGGGGAGGTGCAATGGTGATTGCATGAACTGATCATGATGATGATGATGGTGATGATGACAATTCATGGATGAAAGAACTGATGAATGAATGATTTTTTGACATATTATGCACCGGATAAATCATTTTACTTGTGAATAAGAGAAGTGCTGTAACAGTTAATTGGCTGCATTCATCAGTTCGTTATTGAAATCTGTCCTGGCCTTTTTATTTTAATTGTCATTCATATTTTTTTTTTTGCCCTGCTGTGTCCTTTATGTTGCTCATACACATCATATTGCAGTCTCCTTCATGGTGCTTAGGAGCTGAGTCATATTATTTGTTTAAAGTTACATCCCCCCCCCCCCCGCTTGCTGTGAAGTTAAATTCAGTTTTCTGTGCTAATTGCCGTCCAGCCGGATGGACTTCATCGGTGTGACAGTTTCAGCCTGTGAGACAGTAAATCGGTTTGTTAATATCGTCAGGTTTCTAATTTTATTGTTATTTTCTAATTAAATCATTTATATTGCTATTTACATGTTTCGTATCTTCTTATAATGATATTTCTCAATTATATATATTTCAGATTTTATAGGTTAATGCCATTGGCTTACTAGGGTATGTATAGGATATATATATTACATCAGTTTCTGTAATTTCCACAGTGCATTGACTGATATGGTCATTTTTTAAAATCCAAATTAAACCCAGAATATCTGCACACGTCTCACTAATTAATTAGTTCCGTTTCAATCCGAAAATTTAATTGTGCTCCGCTACTCTGTATTTTCTTGCACCTGTAGCTGGAATAATAATACAGGCATGCATGTGCGGACATTGTTCGTGCCACAGCTGATGACGTCACAAGTGATTTCCAGGTGTCCCGATGAGACATATGAAAGGGCTACATTTGTCATTTCCCATATTTGTTCTTCGAGTAGTGCGGGGAAAATAGGGCAGGCAATCATGTTCGAAAGCCTTAAGCGGGAGCGCTGGTGTTATTCTACGCATTTTCGATGTACAGAGTGACACGGCACAGCTGCAGTGTTAAGCACCATATGAACTTTGATACGCAAGATGGATTCGGTGCCAGACGAATGAAGGTAGAGCTGTGCGCCTGGGGATTTTTCTTCCGAAAGAGGTTCTTTTCTTCTACAGGACACTTCATATTTCTCGCTCGTTCGCTGCGCCCGTCTTTCGGCGTCGAGCGGTCCGGCTGCGATCGCATCTTAAACCCTGCGGCGCCGGTGCTGTCGCAGTGCAATGGGTTCTCCCGCAGTTTAACAACAAAATGGCTGCCGTTTTCTCGACTTCACATTTTGCCTGTCGCACTCTTGCTTCCACGTGCCGTGTCAGTGTTTGCACGCTGGAGCGACACAAAGGAGCGGGATGCTGCATTTTTGCAGGTCCGTAATGTCTTTGCAGAGCCCCCGTCATCCGCTCGAGGCCTGGTAGCAGACACCTGGATATTCGAAGGTGTGTTTGTCTAGTGCGATCAAGCAAGAATGCATTCGGGCCCGAGACAGGAGTACAATGCATGCTGGGATTTCTGGGACCTAGGCTGTGTTAAGGCAGTACACACCGCAACATGCTATTTACTTAACAAATAGAGCAATTCGGTGTACTCGTACATCAGCTACTGCTGTGCCCATTACCGTTTATGTAGGATTTCTTACATCTCTTTACTTGACTTATTTTTCTGCTTTTTAATTTCAGTGAATCTTTCAGTTAATTTCGTTCTGTGATATTTCCGCCTCTGTGTTTTTTTTTCACCGTTTCATTATTCTGCCTCCCGTTGGTCTACCGTGCGGTTGACTTGGAGCTTGGGAAAACGACTGTAATTTATGTTCCCTCGCTCTGCTTGTTACCTGCTGATTTCTGCAGTTTTCAGGACCGGCGATGTCTACCCCAGACCCCCCTGTGGGAGGGACACCTCACCCAGGCCCCTCCCCAGGCCCCGGTCCCTCCCCAGGCTCCACCCACAGCATGATGGGGCCCAGTCCAGGACCCCCTTCTTCAGGGCACCCCCTTCCAGCTTCGGGGCCCTCCGGATTCTCCCAGGAGAACATGCATCAGATGCACAAAGTAAGTGTAGGGGAGACTAGTGATGCACGGAGATCCTTCGACCAGGTGCAACACAAGTCCAGCAGAGAGAAGAAGCCGATTTCATGCAACTTTTCTTTTATATATTCCCTTCATCTGGTTCTCTTCTGTGTTAAGTTTCTTGCCAAGGGTTTATTAAAAATGTGAACACTTTGCACAAGAGCTTTTTAACCATTTATTATCGCACTGTTTTTGTATAGGGGGGGCACGGTGGTGGAGCAGGCTTGGCCGAGTCCTGCTCTCTGGTGGGTCTGGGGTTCGAGTCCTGCCTGGGGTGCCTTGCGATGGACTGGCGTTCCGCCCTGGGTGTGTCCCCTCCTCCTCCAGCCTTGCACCCTGTGTTGCCGGGTTAGGGTCTGGTTTGACGCAACCCCGCTCGGGACAAGCGGTTTCAGTCAGTGTGTGTGTGTGTTTATGTGTTTATATAAACTTTACTGGTTTCCTGCTGCACTGATGAGGCAATCATGCTCTGTCTTTCAAAGCCCATAGAGGGAATGCATGAGAAGAACATGCCCGAAGACCCACGCTTTGGGCAGATGAAGGGCATGTCCATGAGATCCGGGACCCACAGCGGAATGGGGCCCCCGCCCAGCCCCATGGATCAGCATTCCCAAGGTACCCATGTTTGAGGCAGATGGCAACAAGAACGTTCCTTGCTACAACTTCACTTATGCATCTGGAAGTGTAGAATTTAGACCCGGAAATTTTTACTGCTTATGACGTTTCAGTAATGCAACACAGCAGCAAAGTGAGACTGATTTAGCTTATTTCTGAATTTTAGCAGTTTTCCAGTTCTCTTATGTTCTTGGCTGTAGCAGTGAAATAGGTAAAGCTTATAGAGACAATAATTTCATACTGCATTTACATTACACTTATTCATTTAGCAGACACTTTTCTACAAAGCAACGAACATCTCATAGAAATACATCTTGTACATCTCGTAATGCCATGGAAGAAGTTACTGGAAAAGGGAAACACCTCTCTATCCATTCAACTGCCTTCTGGGATGGTGCTTTAAAAGGCACTAGGAGGTGCTGCTATTATTTTTTTTTCTGATGACACCAATCCATGGCCTACACTTTCAGCTTTCGAAGGCAGCGGACAACAAATGTTAAACTGCACAGTTCAAACAGGGAGACTGATGGGTAGTCAAGACTGTGTCCTTTTGCTCGTATGGACTCAAAGGACTGAGACAGTGACCGTACATGACTCCCTGAGTCACTCGCTGTCTACTTGCTCTAATGCTGTAAGCTGTGTGCTAATCCCTCTTCCACAGAGAAAACGCATAACAGGAGTACTGAACTGAGCGTGATTGGACTCTATGAGTCATGTGCGTTCGTTGTTTCATTAAGTTCATGCGCGATGATGTCTATGTCCATTTGTCAGTGTGACAGGCTTGCCACCTCTACAGGAACCACCCCCACTGAGAATTACTTCACCCGAGGCCCCTTCTCTACCCTCAGGCTACTCCTCTCCGCTAGGAGGTTCTGAGCACGGGCCCAGCTCTGTTCCAGCAAGTGGACCTCCCTCTGGTCCTCTCGTGTCCTCTGGTGGACCAAGTGGAGTTTCTATGGATGGCACAGATGCCCAGGCTGTAGGCCTGCAAAATCGGGGCTCCACTCCACCTGGAGCTGGAACCCCCACCAGTGGCAACCCAAGCAGCACTAGCGGGCCCACACCTTTCAACCAGAACCAGCTGCACCAGTTGCGGGCCCAGATCATGGCCTACAAGATGCTGGCACGAGGGCAGCCACTGCCGGACCACCTGCAGATGGCAGTGCAGGGCAAGCGACCCATGCCAGCGATGCAGCAGCAGCAGCAACAGCCGCAGCAGCAGTCCGCAGCCGGCATGCCCCCCGGTGCCGGGCCCGCCACATCCGGCTACAGCAGGCCTCACGGTGAGAGAGGCGAGCCGGCACAAGGGCCCGGACACACTCAGAGGAGGACAGACGCGGTGCCGAGTGCAGAGGTTCTGTGGCATGTCAGTCTGGAGAGTGACACTGTCTCACACCTTTCATTGTGCTGTGCTTCTGTGCTCAGCCTCTATAACCCTTTCTTTAGGCAGGGAGATAAAATCATTTACATCCTGATATTTGAGAAAATCCAATTACTAGCATCTACATAGCATAATGGGTACAGTACATAGAAAGCATATGCGTAGCGTTACAACATATTAAAAAAATAATTTGAGAAACTGTGTGCGAGTGTAGCACGTGACTACAGTTAGTGCTGACCAGTTCAGGATTCTTAGGGCCAAAAATATGAAAAAATATTTAAGTTTTCAGTCAGTATGGAACACTTATTATTCTGATCATAATAGTTCACACTAAAATTAAGTCTTATTCTGCATGCTTGTCTGAAAGGAATGGGAGGACCCAACATGCCCCCTCCAGGGCCCTCTGGAGTTGCACCCGGGATGCAGGGACAGCCACCCAACGCCACCCCAAAAGCATGGCACGAAGGTGGGCGGTCACATAAGCTTTGTTTTCCCTGCTATAAGAAGCATTTTTACAGATTTAACTATTTTTTGCTTGAGCAATTTATGGTAGGTGCCTTGCTTATGGGTTGTACAGCATTTGGTGAGATTTGAACAGGTAAACTTTGGATGGGAATGTAGAAGCTCTGACTACTACATTACCAGCTGCCCTGTAGTTCCATCTTTAGTTTTCAAATCCAGCAGTTAAAAAAACTTGAGTCAAGTGCATCTAAGGTTTCTTACTGTATGAGAAGCGAAATAAATGCATACATTTACTGCAGTTTTACAGCTGGCGTCCTCCTTTTGTTAACAAATTTCAGTGAAAAAAAAATCAAGGGAAGAAGTGCAGAGGAGTGTTTAGAGAAAAAAATGACTGTTTCTGACCGAAAAAATCATTTTCAAGTTGTTTGCAAATTCTGAAAGTATTGTAACGACCCATGTTACCATGAGTCTGAGTGGGAAAATTTGTTTATTGTAAATAGTTGGATTGTGGGTAAAATGTAAGTGAGTGTTCAACCACTGGGGGGACTTACGGGGAATGTAATGGGGTGACTGTGTTTGGTAGTAAGAAAGAGAAAAAAGCTTGGGGGGGATGCTAAGCAGGCTGGGAAGGTTGGCTTGAGGTGCGGGTCCTTGAGGACAAGAGGTCCTCAGTCTAAGAACATTATTCCCCTGTATGCTGGTGTTCTAATAAATATTTAACATGAATGCTGCCTGTTCATCCTTCTTCACCCCACACGAACTTAGGGTGCTGTGCATCACAGTATTGTACAAAACTGTGGATCATTCTGATTTCTTTTCCCTTCCAGGGCCGGTGGTCAATGCGGCAGCTCCCTCCAGCACCCCCCAGAAGCTAATCCCCCCGCAGCCCACTGGCCGCCCCTCTCCGGCTCCTCCATCAGTGCCCCCCGCGGCTTCCCCGGTTATGCCACCACAGACCCGGTCTCCTGGGCAACCGGCCCAGCCCCCGTCCATGGTCCCACTGCAACAGAAACAGAACCGCATCACACCTATTCAGAAGCCCTGTGGCTTGGACCCGGTGGAGATCCTGCAGGAGCGGGAGTACAGGTAATAACAGAAGTGGTTCAGAGTTTGGGTTTAAATAACAGGAGTCAGTTCTGCTGATAACAAGATACTTGGGGGTCCAGAACTAAATATGGTACTACTGAGAGTTTGTACACATCTCTTCACACAGTATGCATGTAATCTTTTAGAGTAAATGTTCACGTCTTTTGGCGGCACAATAATGCAGAAAGTTGTGCTGTCAGAGTGGTGCAAGAGAATGTAGGTCTCTGTGAAGTTTGCATTTCTGCTCCGGTTTCCTCCCACAGTCCAAAGACAGGCAGTTCAAGTGAATTGGTGATGCTAAATTACTCATAGTGTGTGAATGGGGGTGAGTGGCTAATCTGTAAATAGGTATTGGTAATGGGGTATCACTGCTTCTGGGCTGTGCTCTGGATCACTGCAACCCTACTCAGGACAAGTGGATATTGAAATTGGATGAATTGTTGACCACTCTCTGTTTGCTGGCCCTTTCTCATCCAGGTTGCAGGCTCGCATTGCGCACCGTATCCAGGAGCTTGAGAACCTCCCTGGCTCACTGGCTGGTGATCTCCGAACCAAAGCCAACATCGAGCTGAAGGCGCTCAGGCTCCTCAACTTCCAAAGACAGGTATGGCTCCACACAGACCCCTGGTTTCCTGGCACTGCAGTATCCTGCACCTGTGACCAACCTTAACTGTTGCTCCCTGCAGCTGCGTCAGGAGGTGGTAGTGTGCATGCGGCGTGACACGGCCCTGGAGACGGCCCTTGATGGCAAGGCCTATAAGCGCAGCAAACGGCAATCCCTGCGTGAGGCCCGCATCACTGAGAAGCTGGAGAAACAGCAGAAGATTGAACAGGAGCGCAAACGCCGCCAGAAGCACCAGGTACACGTGGTCGCAGTGCTCAGTATCATAAAATAGTTCAGCAGGATGACCGGACAAAGAAATACCGGTCTCAGTTCATAATACAGTAATCATGTCACCGAGAACATAATTGCGTTAGATGGCCTTCCTCTATGACCTGACTTCTTACTCCTGGTCCTTGTAGATTTTCCTGTGGAAACACTGCAGAGTAGTACTTGATTATAATACTTTAAGCACTTTCAATTTAAATTTCAACTTACTTTTATAAACCACTCTGCTCACCATGGTGACAAAGTGCTGAACATTGTTCCAAGGAGCAGTACAGTTTAGAAGGGAATGGTACAATGGAGCCTTTTAGTTTCTATGGTAACTGAGATAGATAACTATTAAGGTAAGTCTGCTGGCAACTGTGGAAAGGAAAACAAAAGACTCGCAGCCGCAAAGAAAGAGAGAAAAGTAAACCTCCGAGGGCCCAAGAACCAGTGGACCACACCCTATTGGACTTTCTACTGTGGTCTGAGAGAATGTGTGTGGATATGTCTAGAATAAAGACAAAAATGTCTGTCAGGGTAGAGTTATAGAGAGAGAATGATGGTGTCATTGTCCTGGCCCATTGTTGTTGACTTTAGTCAATGGTACGCAATCATGGGCTTCTAACCAGAGCCTGGTGGTTGTTTTTGACATCACATCCAGATAGTAGGTGATGTGTCTAGAGGCAACGGTACCTTGGTACCACCGTGGGCTACACAGGGTCTGGTGTTTCAAGATGCCAATACACCTCAGGGGAAAAGGGAGAGAGAAAAGAGGACAACTTGTGAGTACATCAGTTGGGATCAGTTGCAAAACTGCAAGGCTGAAGAAAATGGTTTTACGTCTAGCTTCGAAGGCAGCCTCGGAAAGAGCGTACCTCATTTTAGTAAGATGAGGATTCCACAATTTAGGGTCCCAGTGGCTAAACATTCTGCCGCCCACAGTCTTCGTATGGATCTTCAGAACTATGAGCATATTAGCATCCTGTAAACATAGAGCATGATCTAGCTCATAGTTAGAGAGGAGACCAGCAGTCTAAGGTAGTACTAGACCCCTGAAGGCTTCATAGGTTTAATCAGTATCCGTAGTATCTTGAAGCCGGTTCTATATGTGATGGCAAGCCAGCGAAGAAATTGAAGAACTGAATATTTCCGGAAGCAATTGTCAATCCTAGCTGCAGTACTCTGGATGAGTTGAACGAAAACAATAATATAGAGCAACCAGAAAGAAACGAGTTGCAGTAATCAATAAATTATTTAACTTGTCTACTTCAGGTTCAGAAAGGAGTGAAAGGAGTCCTTCTCAGTAAGATGTGCAGGAAGAATCAACGAAATTGAGTTTTTGAATCTAAAATGAAGTTAAAGGTAAAACTCTGGAGGGTTAATGAATTAAATTTTCTTAATCCGGAACTGTTCAGTGTCTTTTTCAATCCCTTCTTTGTAAAGGAGTACCTCAACAGCATCCTTCAGCATGCCAAGGACTTCAAGGAGTACCACCGTTCTATCACGGGAAAGATCCAGAAGCTGACCAAAGCTGTGGCCACGTACCACACCAACACTGAGCGTGAGCAGAAGAAGGAGAACGAGCGCATCGAGAAGGAGAGGATGAGGAGGCTGATGGTGAGGAGAGCGGGCAGGGGGAAGATCAGGCCCACACATACAAACAGAAATGTACAAATGCACTCTATCCCCTACAGGCTGAGGATGAAGAGGGCTACCGGAAGCTAATTGACCAGAAGAAGGACAAACGTCTGGCCTACCTGCTGCAGCAGACAGATGAGTATGTGGCCAACCTGACAGAGCTGGTGCGAGCACACAAGGCTGTGCAGGCCCTCAAGGAGAAGAAGAAGAAGAAAAAGAAGAAGGTAAGGCACCATGGAGGAGGGAGCATCAAAATATTAGACCTTCTCCTTGATCTGCAAGTGGAATCATTTCCATCATCACATTCACTCATTCCAGTGCACTGTTTGGCAAGAGACCTGCTGATGTGTATTTAGGAGATCAGTGAGGAATATGGGGAGAAGACCAGTTGAGGTGTGTGCAGGAGACCAGTAACGTGTGGGGAAACCAGTGATGAGTAAAGGTGACCAACGCAGTGGGATAGAAACCTGTCATGTCTGGGTCAATGGAAATAGGAGGCTTTCAGAGGCCTCCCATGTTCTTCCTGTGGTGAATCATGCTGGTAGTGTCCATGTTGTGAGTGTATCCATTGATGGTGCTCCATTTGTTGATTTGCACCTTCCAGCAGAAGCTGGAGAATGCCGAGGGCCAAGCTCCTACCCTGGGGCCAGATGGAGAGGTGAGCTTGGACCTGTCCAGTGATTTCTTCAGTTTCACATGACAATTTCAAAGAGCACCCCAGTACACAGCAAAGTAGGAGTACAGCATTGTAAACATTTTCATATCTGGGCTAAACAAACTCATGATCCAAGAAGGCAAATGGGGAACAGAAAACCTGCTGTCAAAAATGTGGACCTCTCCTTCTCAGTCTTCACTGCTGATTGCAGCTTGTAGAGAAGTACATGGAAGAAAAGCGCCTATTTGGATCTCAGCATTTAATTCCGGAAACCTCTCAAAAATTCCACTCATGAAGGATTCGGTCTGAAACCAACCTGTGACTCCAATACATCTTTACACAAGTTGAACCAACATCAATTTTTATTGCATCTAAATACCTGGAATTTGTTGACTCCTGCCTTTCTTATTTATGCATCACTCCATGGCTTGGTCCTCCAGCCTCTGGATGAAACCAGCCAGATGAGTGACCTTCCCGTCAAGGTTATCCATGTGGACAGTGGCAAGATATTGACTGGGGTAGATGCTCCCAAGGCTGGCCAACTTGAGGCCTGGTTGGAGATGAACCCAGGGTGAGTGAGAAGCCCTCCTCCTAGCTCCTAGTGAAACCACATCTGAACCACAAATTCAGGCCTCATTGGTTCTTTCATACCAACCAATCTCTTTTCTAAAATGTAATCAGATAAACTCTCTCTTACTGACCAGCTACCTTCTAGAAATCTTACACAAATCAATGGATTATATATTTTTAGTAAAGCAAGCAGTTTGCTGTTTCTGGTGACCCTATGTGAAGCCTTGAATATGCTGAGTTAAACATTAGTTACAGATCTTGGAGAATTTAGCTCTGTCTTCTGCTACCTTTGCATGAGTAACTAAAGGGACTCAGAAGCTTTGTGTCACTGCAGAAGAAACCTGAATAGCCCGGAAAAAAAAAAAGATTGAATGTGTTTCTGATGTAATAAAGAAATTCAGTTCAGTTCAATTCAATTTATTTTTATAGAGTGCTCTTCTCACACAGTGACAGAGAGCGCTTGAACACAGGGATAGAGAAAAGAAACAAACACATTAGACAAGGAAACAAAGAAACTACAGAACTAGCGTAACGCTGTAGATTATCAGTGCTTTTATAGAGCTATAAGTGTGGCTACTGTCCACAGAGGAAAGGAACAGAAAAACTCCCAGCTGAAAGTTGAGGGAGAAAACAAAAACCTCTGGGGGTCCAAGTGCCACTGGCTGCCCACCCTTCCTGAGCATTCTAGATTAAATAAGACTTCTAAGTCAGTTTACTGGTAATAATGGCATTGTTCCTCTATGGTAGCTTGATTTCCCAGTTCAGCATGGTACGTCTTGTCCCTCACGATGGTTGATCATCATCTTCAGTCAGCATGGGGTGCTTCTGTAACAACGGGCTGGGCTCCTCAGGTCCTTTTGTAGGGAAACAATGCTCAATAAGAAGAAATTGTTAGTAATTTATAACTTAAAGAAATAAGTTTAATACATTTTGACACAGAGGTGGGAAAAGCAGAAACACAAGTGGAATTACATTTCCAGGTGGAACGCCTGAGTAAACATGTAAATCTTTAGTCTGGATTTAAAGGCTGATACAGACAGGGCATTCCTGACAGTAACTGGTAGACTATTCCACAGTTTAGGTGCTCTATAGCTGAAGACATGACCTCCTGCTGAGGTCTTATTGATCACAGGTTCTTTAAGGTAACCCGTATCCAATGAACGACAATATCGATCTAGGATATAAGAATCCCTGAATCCCTCGTATGTGTATGCCTGTATTTGAGTGCCCTGTGGTGTCTTTGTGTTCCATTCAGGGTAGAGTTGGAATAGGCTTTGGATGACCATGACCCTGTGCTGGATAAGTTGTTTCCATAAACAATAAAAATGGATAAATCTGAATAAAATAAAATGCATGACTAAAATGAAATTAATCGAATATTAAAAATAATATCTTACTGATGGATCAAATAACCATATTTGTTTGTCGCCATCGTTTGAGTTTTGCTGCCTGGGGTTACACGTAGAGCAAGTTTATGAAAGGAAAATGACTATGTGGTCCGGGTCTCTCGACTGTACCTGTATCTAAGACATGACTTTCGATTAGTCAGTGTTTAAGAGGCGGTTTGATACACATACCATGTTCTCACCATCCTGCACCTCCTTCCAGGTACGAAGTGGCCCCCAGGTCTGACAGCGAGGACAGCGGCTCAGAGGAGGAAGAGGTATCCCAGCCGCTGAAAAAAAGCAGACATCTTTTGTTTTTTTTCACACCCTGCCTATCTGTATTTTATTTAACTCCCATTGGCTGTCTCCCTTCCTGAGTGACTTATCTGAGGTGTAGAGTAATTGCAACTTTACGTTTATTCATTTAGCTGACTCTTTCTTCAAAGTGATTTTCAATGTTAGTCTACCTACAATTACCTGTTTATACAGGTGGGTAATTTTACTGGAGCAATTTAGGGTAAATACCTTGGTCAAGGGTACTACAGCTGGAGGTGGGTTTCAAACCCCTGACCTTTGGGTCCAAAGGCAGAAGCTCTAACCACTTTACTGCCCCCTGTCTGTTTCCATTACCATCTCTGTTCTGTAAAGCTAGAACACTTGAGAGGCAGATTCTGTGTTTGCCTGAGATGATTTGCTCGTGTATTTATCCTGCAATTTATCTTCCGGCAATGACATGTCAGCTGTTAATAACAGGTTCTGCTATTACATTGTTCACAGTATTGCTATCTTAATTTATGAAGAGAATGACAAATTGATAAAATGACACATACTTTTTACATTTCCGTGAGGCAGGCATTGTGGAATCATGCGTAAATTTCAGTAGCTATGAAAAGGGCAGGTGCGAAAAATAGAGCAGAGCAATAGTTACTGTTTATACTGTAGCAAAACTGTGACCACTGTGAACTTTGTATTGGTTTTTTAACAGGGTGTTCTGTCTCTAGATGGCCTTTGTGTGTGTGTGTGGTGGGGGAAGTGTCTATGACTCCTCAACATACATCATTTAACACCTACTGCTGCCTTTGTCTCCGCTGTCTCCTCTGACAGGAGGAGGAGGATGGGCAGCCTCAGCCATCCCAGCCTCCCATGGAGGAGAAGAAGAAGATCCCCGACCCGGACAGTGAGGATGTGTCTGAGGTGGATGCGCGCCACATCATCGAGTAAGGGGGCTCACCTGGGGTGTGAGTGGAGATGGTGGAAATGGGTTCATCTGGACCCTGCTGGATCTGATACACGTTCTCCATCAGGCTGGTAACTGCTGTCCCTGTCTGTGTCCTGTATCGTGATGGTTGAGAATCCTCCAAACACAGCAGCCCAGTTTGATCCTCAGCTGAGGGCTTTGGAAGAGAAACACTGCAGGGTCATCTCAGAGAGCCTGGTGACCCATACTGACCCACTGCCCACCGTCTCTCTGCAGACATGCCAAACAGGACGTGGATGATGAGTATGGAAGTGCTGCTTTCGCTCGTGGCCTGCAGTCCTACTACGCGGTGGCCCACGCCGTCACAGAAAAAGTGGACAGGCAGTCCTCTCTGCTCGTTAATGGGCAGCTGAAGCAGTACCAGGCATGTCACGGCCACACCGTCCTTCACAGAGCCTGATTTAACTACCCCATTCCCCCCAAGGAGCTTCATGTGCCAGAAGCTCCAACTCCCCCCTCCTCCCATCCTGTCCCCAGATCAAGGGCCTGGAGTGGCTGGTGTCCCTCTACAATAACAACCTGAACGGGATCCTGGCCGACGAGATGGGCCTGGGAAAGACCATCCAGACCATCGCGCTCATCACTTACCTCATGGAGTACAAGCGCATCAATGGGCCCTTCCTCATCATTGTGCCCTTGTCGTGAGTGACTGAGTTGTGCCCCTCCCCTCTGCAGTACAGCCCTCCTCACGAGTTGATGAAGTTTAAGCTCCATCAATCAATGCTTCTCTCCACCGTGATTCCTGTACTGTTTTTCTTCTGGAAATGGACATACTGAAGTGATCTAATTTTAAGAGTCCAACAGCAGTTACTCCTCTAGCGTTACCCTTGTAATTGTAATTATTTTTCGGACACTTTTATCCAAAGTGACTTATGATATTTGACCTATGTATACAGCAGGTGTGTCAGCGGCAGCAGTCAGGGCAAGTACCTCATTCAAAGGCACTAAAGCAGCAGGCAGGGAGTGGAAGCTGAACTACCAACCTTAAGGATATATGTCCACTCCCTGATGCCCATGAACACCAGAGATATGCATAACTACTCCAGCTGGGCTAATGTGATCTTAAAAGGGCATGGAATGATAACTTTTGGGCATTTTTTTATTATATGCACAGTATTTATGCTTATACAGGAGCTTGAGCAAAGCATTTACCCGGATTTGCTCCAAAAACTACTCAATTGTATAAACGGGCGAATAATTGTAGGTAGCTTTTAACACTGCAAGTCACTTTTGAGAAAAGTGTCAACTAAATGGGAGGGGGCGCGGTGGCGCAGTGGGTTGGACCGCAGTCCTGCTCTCCGGTGGGTCTGGGGTTCGAGTCCCGCTTGGGGTGCCTTGCGACGGACTGGCGTCCCGTCCTGGGTGTGTCCCCTCCCCCTCCGGCCTTACGCCCTGTGTTGCCGGGTAGGCTCCGGTTCCCCGTGACCCCGTATGGGACAAGCGGTTCTGAAAATGTGTGTGTGTGTGTCAACTAAATGAATAAATGTTGGATAAATGGATAAATTAATCTTAAACAAATGACAGCTGATTGTGTAGTGGTTAAAGCTGCTGCCATTGGCTCCAAAGTTATAAGTTCGAATCTCACCATCAGCTGTAGTACCGTTCAGCAAGGTTCTTACACTAACTTCCTCTAGAAAATAGATAAATAGTAGTAGATTACCCAGGTGTAGAAATGGGTACATAACTGAGGGTACCTTAACACTGTAAGTTGCTCTGTAGAAAAGTATCAACCAGCTGAATAAATGTTAAATACGGTGTGAAACGTAGCATGTGCCTACGCACCCCAAGGAAGCAGTATTGAGCAAGAGAGTTTAAACGTTGCTGTTCTGTTCTCTTTGTTGCAGAACTCTCTCTAACTGGGTGTATGAGTTCGATAAGTGGGCTCCATCCGTGGTGAAGGTCTCTTACAAGGTGAGCCGACAAGTTTTGTTGCCGAGGTTTCTGAAATCAGTTGGTTGCCTTGTTCGGGTTCATAATGGAGAAGTAAGTAAAACTAAAAGGCCCTGATGGGGGCCAGTTTCTATTGTAGCGGTTATTGAGCTGTTTGGGTTCGGACGGTAAAGATCTCGTCTCATCTTGGTCCAGGGATCCCCCGCAGCCAGACGGGCCTTCGTGCCTCAGCTGCGCAGCGGCAAGTTCAACGTGCTGCTCACCACCTATGAGTACATCATCAAGGACAAGCAAGTGCTAGCCAAGGTCTCTGCATAGCCGATTTCTTGGAAAGACACACACACAGATATACATGCAAACCCACTCACTCATAGAGGCTCCTCTACACCTCTCCCCCCCAGATCCGTTGGAAATACATGATCGTGGATGAGGGCCACCGCATGAAGAACCACCATTGCAAGTTGACGCAGGTGCTGAACACACACTACCTGGCACCCCGGCGCGTGCTCCTGACGGGCACCCCTCTGCAGAACAAGCTACCGGAGCTGTGGGCCCTGCTCAACTTCCTGCTGCCAACCATCTTTAAGAGCTGCAGCACCTTCGAGCAGTGGTTCAACGCGCCGTTCGCCATGACCGGCGAGAAGGTGCTCACCACCTCTTTGTCTGCGTGTCTGTCTGTCTGTCCCTCTCTTTTGTCTGGATTTTCGTCTAAGGATTCTGCTGAGGCCACTGATAATTTCACTGACATGACTGGTGTTACACCCCAGTGTGGGAAATGAAGTACGACCCCGGTGTACGGCTGCTGAAGCCGACCACCTTCTGCCCCAGGATTGGCTGCATTTCATCAGCGAGGGACATGTCTTCTCCTGTCCCCAACCCAGGTGGACCTTAATGAAGAAGAGACCATCCTAATCATCCGCCGTCTACACAAAGTGCTCAGGCCCTTCCTGCTCCGGCGCCTCAAGAAAGAAGTGGAGGCACAGCTGCCGGAGAAGGTCCGATGGTCCTGCCACACGTCTTCCCTCTAGGACTTCACTGAGTCTCCATTCCACCACCCTGAGACACATTCTGACTGAACTGTACGCACATGGTCATTGAGACAAAATGCCAGCGGGTGTGTGCACACACTCTCAAAGATACACATAGATGAGAGCCGTGGACACAGTATCCCATGTGTTACACCGCAGAGCCCTGTGACTTTACCCACATGGAGGTGATGTGAAGCGAGCGTGTGTGTCTGACATGTTTGATGCAGGTGGAGTACGTGATCAAGTGCGACATGTCCGCTTTGCAGCGGGTGCTGTACCGGCACATGCAGGCCAAGGGGGTGTTGCTCACTGATGGCTCCGAGAAGGACAAGAAGGTGAGGTGGACAGAGAACAAGGAGGTGGGGCTCATGATAGAATCTGCAGTCTCATGTCAGGCAAGATGAAGGCTGTTGTTTAACAGCGCCGTATTTGCCCTGTGTGTCTCTGTGTTTAATGTGTCTTGCAGGGTAAAGGTGGTACCAAGACACTGATGAACACCATCATGCAACTGAGGAAGATCTGCAACCACCCATACATGTTCCAGCAGATTGAGGTATGGACAAAGTGTGTACTGTGGTGTTGAAAGGTCACAGAGGCGCCGGAGGGCCCAGCTTTTGCCAAATATTCACGATCATTTTCAGTCGTTCAATGACTTTTGTGATCTTGGTCAGATCAGCCGTTTCGTGTGATCTTCTTCTGGTTTTCCTAATATCGTAAGACGCCTTTTTTGCATTTCATTTCTACCTTTAGGAGTCCTTCTCAGAGCACTTGGGATTCACAGGAGGAATTGTTCAGGGGTGAGTATATATCCAACATTGTTGTGAAGTTCACCACAGGTGACCGCTGAACCAAACAGCATCCCTCCTCCCTTACCCATCCCCAGGCCAGACCTGTACCGTGCCTCGGGCAAATTCGAGGTGCTGGATCGCATTCTGCCCAAGCTGCGCGCCACTGGCCACAAGGTGCTTCTCTTCTGCCAGATGACCTCCCTTATGACCATCATGGAGGACTACTTTGCCTACCGCAACTTCAAATACCTACGTCTGGATGGTGAGAACTCCGGGACCCCCCAAGACCAGAGGGAGGCGGTGAATCTTATAGACTGCCATTTCCATATGGTTTAATAATTAATATTAGCAGTCTAGATTCCACATCTATGCTCTGGGTTGCAGATGCCAGTGGGTGAGGGAAACATTGCCCTATAATGCAAAATGATGTCAGAGACTGACCGAAATAACTGTGATTAAAGATTAGGCGCACGGCTGGTGCTCACTTGCAATATGAACACCACTTTTGTACGATTTTAGAATATATCGCAATAGGCCTTCAGCACATTATAGTTTTTTTTACGTATTTGGGACATACATTGTAAGGCAGAACTTTATTTTTTGTCCAATTTGCCTTCAAATCAGGATTTCTGTCACTGTTCCATTGCAACTGTGGAAGGCTAGAAATGGAAAAAAAATGGAAAATAAATTTCAAAATGACGATTCTTGTAATAACGGATTTCAGTTCAAATAGTGAATTCCAATATCAGAGGCTGTTGACTAACCAGAGAAGTGTGTGAGGCAGACCTCCCTAGTTGCAATATTGTGTGCTGAAATACAAGGATAATTATGATCATTTAGTGCTCCCTGTTGTCCTGTTTTACCATAGCCTTAGGCGAATGTGTCATGGTAAGAATGGATCGCAGACAGGAACTGACCACAGCCTGGGGAAGCGCTTGTGTATCTGTGAAAATGTTTTTGTTAAATCTGAAGTGTGTCCCCACATCGGCCCCTGTGGCAGACAGAGTGCTGGTTGCCCATCCTGACAGAGGTCATACCCGTACCTGCAGGCACAACTAAGGCGGAGGACCGTGGGATGCTGCTGAAAACCTTCAACGACCCTGCCTCCCAGTACTTCATCTTCCTCCTGAGCACCAGGGCTGGGGGGCTGGGCCTGAACCTGCAGTCGGCCGACACTGTGGTCATCTTCGACAGTGACTGGAACCCTCACCAGGTGTGTGTCCGGCCTGCCGATTCCAGGGGGTGGTGTGTGGAGTCGGTGGGGAACCAGAATCCCTCCCGTTACTGTTGTACATCTTTCTAAGTTTGATCCTTTCCTGTCAAGCTTTCTGACACCAGTGAATAGAAAAATACTGCCTGTATCAGCTAAACATCACTTCAGAATCAGTGTTTTTCTTGGTTTTTCTCTCTTTCTGAAATGTTGCACTGCATCTCTGCGTTATGTCTTTCATAATCTCTATCCACCACCACCTCCCCTTGACATCATTTCACTGGGATCCATCCTCCTCTCCCCCATGGCCTGACCGTCTATAGGACCTACAGGCACAGGACCGTGCCCATCGTATCGGTCAGCAGAATGAGGTGCGTGTGCTGCGACTCTGCACCGTCAACAGTGTGGAGGAAAAGATCCTGGCTGCTGCTAAGCACAAGCTCAATGTGGATCAGAAGGTCATCCAGGCCGGCATGTTTGACCAGAAGTCCTCCAGCCATGAGCGCCGGGCCTTCCTGCAGGCCATCTTGGAGCACGAGGAGCAGGATGAGGTTGGGTCTGGGGGGTCGTGTCTGTAGCAGTGCTGTGCATGAGCGTATGTGACTTCCACATCAGTTGAGCAGACCTGGTCCACATGCCTCCCTCTACCATAAGTGTTTGTGCTGAATTAGAGTAGCCCTTACTGGGTCTGGTTAGGGCTCCTTGCTGCTCTCCCTGCCTAATGGATCCCACTTTCTCCTTCACCAATGCCAGGAGGAAGATGAGGTGCCTGATGATGAGACTGTCAACCAGATGATTGCCAGGAGCGAGGAGGAGTTTGACCAGTTCATGGTCAGTGTCTGACACTTGTGACATTTAATGGGTGTCAAAGATGCCAGATTTACCTGAAATTACTGTGATTCCAGGAGGAGTAGCAAGACACCATGAGTGTTGTTTGAGACAAGAAAGATGATGAAAACTGTCTTTGAAACCAACAAGTCAGAAGAGTTTCTCGCATTTATTCATTTAGCTGATGCCTTTTTCCAAGGTGACTTACAGTGATAGGTTCGTATACCAATCGACTTGCAGATATTTAAAACTGGTAGTGAATTAATTCAGGAAAAGTACATTTCTTGGGGATACTACAGCAGGAGTGAACCCAGACCCCTTCATTATAAGGTGAAGGTTGTAACCACTACCCTACCAGTTGGAGCCACCATAACTAAGATCGGGCTTATTATAGTGGCTTGTACAAAAGCAGAGAGAAGCAGGTCCAGGGGTTTTCTTGGGAAATTCAAAGCATTTTATAAGATCCATTAGCTCAGAGAAAATATTAATCCCGTTCTCTAAGAACAAGTACATTTACATTTACCTTTACGTTAGCGTTTACATTTATTCGTTTGGCAGACGCTTTTCTCCAAAGCAACGTACAGCTCATAGAAAATACAATTTGTGCATTGCATTAGGAGAAAGAGAGACATAGATGCAGACGTGTGATTCTTAAGTGCAGTTAGTTATTTTCCAACATATGAACCAATTTTCATCACACAAGTAGCTATATAAAACTCAATATCAAAGATTCCTGATCACTTTCCTACTATTTTTTTTTTAGATACACAAAGATTCACGTACATTACAGGAGTAGCTGTGTAAAGGCTTATCCGGGCATGATCTTAAAGTTATGGTGCATGAACATTTGCACCTTACATGAACAAGAGCAATTGCAATTCAAGTACAAGAGCAACTGAATGTAACTTCTGCAATTTAGCTACATTATGAAAAATGTGCAAAAAGGAATAAACCGCACAGTCCTGTGAAGATTTGTACTGTCAAAAGACATTTATTCATTTAGCTGATGCTTTTCTCCAAAGCAACTAACAATGTTGGGGTTATAGTTCTTTACTCTTTTATACAGCTGGGCAATTCTACTGGAGCAATTTAGAATAAGTACCTTGCTCAAGAGTACTGTAGTCAGAGGTGGGGATTAAACCTGCAACCTTTGGATCCAGAAGTAGTAGCATTAACCTCTATGCTACCAGCTGTCCCTAGACATTTTTCTAGTAACAGTTCTTTTACGGCTGTGCTTCTCTTCCCTTCTCTTTTCTGCAGCGAATGGACCTGGACCGTCGCCGGGAGGAGGCGCGCAACCCGAAGCGCAAGCCGCGCCTCATGGAGGAGGACGAACTGCCCACCTGGATCATGAAGGACGATGCCGAGGTGGAGCGCCTCACCTGCGAGGAGGAAGAGGAGAAGATGTTCGGCCGTGGATCCCGTCAGCGCAAGGAGGTGGATTACAGCGACTCGCTCACCGAGAAGCAGTGGCTCAAGGTCAGGGGTCGGGGTCAGAGTGCGGAGCTCCTCGCCGGACTACATGTGACTGCCTCTAAACTCCTTTGTAAACTCATTCAAAAAGCTCAGCTGTGCAGTTCATCTGCAGTGCGAAATATCACTTGGAGAATCTTCATGTGTCCAGGCCTTAACTACACCAGTGAGATAGTGCTGCTGTCATTCTGGGGTTGTTCGACCAGGATTAAAAATGAGGAAGCTACTGCCCAGCCAGACCAAACAGAATCAAATGAAGTGTGATCAGTCCTCAAACGCTAAACATACACGATTAAACCTACACACCCCACGTTTACAGCCTTAAATATGAGCATGACTGAGAATGACAGCAGTGTATTGTTCAGGGAAGCGCGACACTTGAAAAGGGAGAAACACGGAACTCATACTAAAATACTTTCAGAGCTGCTGCCTTTTGGTCTGAAGGTTGGTTGCTGGTTCTAATCTCACCTCCAGCTATAATACCCTTGAGCAAGGCACTTACCCTAAATTGCTCCAGTAAAATTACCCAGCTCTATATAAATGGGCGAACAGCTGTAGGTAGCTTTAGAGAAAACCATCAGCTAGATGAACGAACGTAAATGAGCTTTAAATATTCTCGGGAAAAAGACTGTCTGCGAAGAACCAAAGTACGAAGCATTTTGGTGGACCTGTTTATTGCATTGACATTTCAACTCACTCCGGTTTCTCCTCCATCTCCCTGCCAGGCCATAGAGGAGGGCACGCTGGAGGAGATCGAAGAGGAGGTGCGGCACAAGAAGACGACCCGCAAGCGCAAGCGGGACCGTGAGTTGGACCTGCCAAGCCCCGCAGTGGCCGGCTCCAGCAGCACCCGCAGCCGGGACCGCGACGAAGACAGCAAGAGGCAGAAGAAGCGCGGCAGACCACCCGCCGAGAAGCTGTCACCCAACCCACCCAACCTGACGAAGAAGATGAGGAAGATCGTGGATGCGGTCATCAAGTACAAGGACAGGTGAGGTGACGTGGAAGGTTGGAATGAGCTCAGACACTCAAGTGTCGTGTGTTTACTTGTATTTCTAGCTCACTTTTGAACGTTGTGTTCGCTTGTGTCCACTTGCAACTTGCACCGTCTGGAAAATAGCAAAAATTCAGACAAACATTTCACATTAAACATTTACATTAAAATAAACGCATACATGCATAAATGCATACGTACAGGCGCAGAATGAATCACGGAATAAATATTTAAGGTGAAAATTTAAAAAAAGAATACTTTCCTGCAGAATAAATTTCTTCTTATTAAACATTTTAAAATGTATTTTGAAATGCGTTACTATTAAAAGCTTTATAATAATGTTAAATATTTTTATATTTTAAATATTGGCTTTATTTTATAGCCCCTTCAGTATTCAAATTGTTATGATTTGTCTGTCCGTAAATGATTCAGTGACTACATAAATACATGTTGTTGTCCTTTTTAATTTCCTCTTTGCCTTCATCGTTGTCACTGGTTCTGTAAATGACCCTGTGGAAGCTGTTAAAAAGGGAGCCAAACGGCTCACAGCTGGATACCATGTTACCATGTGACACAGACATGGTTGCTCCTGCCTGAGGGAGATGGCGGGATGCTCCGGCATGGTGGTCCTCTCTCTGACAGGGACTTCTTTGTGTCTCCTTTCTGCAGCAGCAATGGGCGCCAGCTCAGCGATGTCTTCATCCAGCTGCCCTCCCGCAAGGAGCTGCCCGAGTACTACGAGCTCATCCGCAAGCCCGTCGACTTTCGCAAGATCAAGGTATCACACCTCCTCCCCAGTACCCCGGTTAGGCAGCACCCATCGAGGGGGCGCTCGGCTGAATCGGCCCCCTCTGCCCCCCCCCCCCTTCCACCTGCAGGAGAAGATCAGGAGCCATCGCTACCGCAGCCTGAATGACCTGGAAAAGGACGTGATGCTCCTGTGTCAGAACGCACAGACCTTCAATCTGGAGGGCTCCCTGGTGAGGACATGCATCCCTCAGCGCAGCTCTCACCTGTCAGATGGTACGGTGTTGGTTCAGTTGCCTGGGGAGAGTGCTGTGTGGCCAAATTTGTTCAAGGGAACGCTACCTTATTCACCACTGTCTGATAGATTATGGAACAATTTGTACATTTAAATTTAACGAAGACGTCTTCTCATTCCCTCCCTTTCTAAACCATTTAAATTCCGTTATTCCAAAGAATCTCTTACGTCCAGTTTTACCGTACGTCCCAATCAAAAATCACGCATTGCATAAACTGACCAGGATGCCTTTGAAAGTGTGAGATTTCCTTTGGCTTTTCATCCCTAATGATGGGAAGTGTTCAGTTTACTTTATCTTACCGCACCTTACCACCTGCCCTAAGTTGGTCAGAGCAGGCCAAGCCAAACGGGATGCTAAATAACAAGGTGGAAGGTGAGAAGAAGAACTTTGTGAATCCGATACCCAGCAGTCATACTTGACATGCCTCTCACTCCTGTGTCTCCATAACAACCGGCGGCGAGCAGATCTACGAAGACTCTATCGTCCTGCAGTCGGTGTTTACCAGCGTGAGGCAGAAGATTGAGAAAGAGGAGGACACGGAAGGCGATGACAGCGAGGAGGAAGAGGAGGATCTGGATGACGGCTCTGAGTCGGAATGTGAGTGTTACTCTGGTACCAGTGATGGACACTGGTGTTTTCAGCTCCGCAGGTTATGCACTGGCTTGTTGGAGCCTGGTGCAGCACACCACACCAGTACACCTTGGACACCACACCAGTACAGTGCCATGAGTATTGCAGTAACTCACTATTGAAGTCATTAAATGGCTGTAATACAAAAGGCTGTTGCCCTACGTTAAGCAACAATGACACCGGGTGGTGTCCAAGGTGACATCAGTAAGCTTTGCGCCACAGTTGTCCCAGCCCTGAGCTGAAACATGGCAGAAAAGCAAACAGCTAGGCGTGTGTTTGTGTGTCTGTGTCCTCAGCTCGCTCGGTGAAGGTTAGGATCAAGCTGGGCAGGAAGGAGAAGGGCCTTGAGCGAGGGAAAGGCCGGCGCAGGGTGGGCCGCGGATCCAGGGCCAAGCCTGTGGTGAGCGACGACAGTGAGGAGGAGCAGGAGGAGGTGAGCCACCTGCGAACACACACACACACACACGCATAGAGACATATGCAAACAAGCACACGTTCACTCTTTCAGCTGATTTCTGTACCGCGCATCGCTTACTCTTACATTTACCACAAGTGCAGTTCGTGATGTGGTACTTGGTGCTGCTGGTGTCCTGACGGCCTAATTCATTCATCAAATATACAGACCTGAGCTTAAATTAAATGTTGTTATTCACATGGTGTTTTGCATGACCTTCCTGTTCCCATTTGACCTCAGGAGCGCTCACCCAGCGGCAGCGAGGAGGACTGAGCGACGCCCAGATGGGACCATTTACACACGGCCACCTGCAGCCAAACAAGTGATAATGCGTATTAGTTGGGAAAGAATTTTTGTGGTGGACAGGGGGGTGCATGGTGTAGTTGTTTTTAGTGTAAAGTGTATCATATGCTGAAATAACCAAAACAAGAATATGGTCAAAACTGAGATGAATGTCAGACTTCCAGACACACACACCCTGGCCGAAGGTATAGTCCCTTTTCTGTAACCGCATGTTCGTTTTCTGTCGTCTGTCCTCTTGTAAAAAATGACAAGGCTTAATAGCCGTGTGGAGCTGAAACGTGCACTTTGTGGGTTTGTTAGCAAATGTCTGTGGCAGAGCTTCCGGCGAGACCCTGGATCCACAGCCGTTCCAGACTCGAGCACATGCAAACACGACTGTGTAGATACGTTGTGGTGTTCTGTTGCGTGGTCTTTCTAGATGTTTCATTTTAAGAAGAACTCTCTAGACCCCTGTCCTTGTGCTCGTCCCCGAACCTCTGCTCGTGTTGGAGGAGGCACTGGGGAGGGAGTCACTGGAATTCATACTCTTCCCAATAAAGACATCTCACCAAACGGCTGCTGTCAGTGCTGTTACTGCTGTGCTAAAGCATTGTCCAGATAATTCGAAGATGTAATCCCATGTCGTTTACAAATATATATTACCTTCTCGACTTTGTAGTTGCCTTGTCATCTCATAAACAAGAACCGTTCCTTGGGCGACATGCTATCATTTATCATTTATCAGGGCGGCAGGGTGGCACAGCGAGTAGCGCTGCTGTCTCACAGCCCCTGGGTGGTGCAAGAGGACATGGGTTTGATCCCTGCTCAGTGTGTGTGGAGTTTGCATGTTCTCCTTTTGTTTGTGTGGATTTCCTCTGGGTCCTCTGGTTTCCTCCCACAGTCCGAAGACATGCTGCTCAGGTTCACCTGTAGTGTGTGAGTGACGCAGAGAGAGTGTGTTTCATTGATGTATGGATGAGTGACCCATTGTAAGTAGTGTATCTAGCAGTGTAAGTCACCTTGGTGACTAAGGTGTGTGGGCTGATAACACTACACAGCGTTCATTGGAAGTTACTTTGGATAAAAATATCTGCTAAGTAAATTTACTGTATAATAGCTTTTTCTGTAGACCTTACAGCGGATGGCAATATTTTCAAAAATCGTATATGTTTTTTTTTTAATCAGTCATAAGTTGATGATTGATTTTAAAATTTATATTGATGGACAATAATCAAAAATAAGACGAAAAAAGGGTTTGGTTGCATTCACCTTCTCAGGAGACGTGGTTCCTTTGGTGAATGCAGGACTCTGCTGGAGATGTTCCACCAGTTGGTTGTTTCTGCTGGTGTGATCTTTTTTACAGATGAAGGTTTGGAGCAGTAGCATTACCACATGTGAAGCCAGCAGGATCAACAAGTCAATCATGACAACCGAATCGGTCCTGGGAGTGACGCTGGACTCCCTGGCAAACATCTCACTGAAACAGATACTCAACTCCAGTTCATCATGGACAATGATTCCCATCCTATGAACACTACCTTGGTCAAACAATGGAGCTCTTTCACAAACAGACTGGTCCAGTTGCGGTTCTCTAAGGAGCTACTGGAGGTTGTTTCTACCAGCATTTTTCAAGGAGTCCGCACACTGCCAGGAGGGGTGATCTTTTAGTGACCATCTCAATACACCTTTAATTACCTTACCTCATTATGCCCTCTTTTGGGTAAATGCACTTACTTATTTATCTACCTTATTTATCTATCTTATTTATTTAAAGAACTTCTCTACTTATTCACCTTTTTGCACCCTGAAATAAATGGATGGATGGATGGATGCCTATGCCTGTCGGTATGTTTGGGTGTTTGTATGTTATCTGTTGTCTGCTGCATGCAAATAGAATTTTCCTATTGGATTCGATTGATTGATCCATCCATCCATCCATCCATCCATTTATTTCAGGGTGCAAAAAAGGTGTATCACTGTAATGATTCTGCATATGACAAGAAAAAAAAATCAAACATTAACCAAATTTCAATATAGTTCCCAAGAAGTTAGATTTAACATGAAAGCCTTTTCCCAAAACTATGTCAGAATAAAGACGACAGGAATCGTCGTCACTGTTTGCAATGCTATTTGTATGACCGTCATAATTGCATAATTTTCAGAATAACTCCCAAACGGCAAAAGTTTAAAGGCAACAACTTTTTGAAGAAGGTCCACTCGACTCCTCCTGCAAACTGGAGATTTTTTTTGTAAAATGGAGAGGCCAAGAAAAGTGCAAACATGCTCTACAGTCTGTAACTTAGAAAGATTATGACTTGTTGCCAAACGTTTTGTTAAGTTACGTCACGAGTGCTAACTGGAGTTAGGAGGGTGAGCTAATGTTCCCAACCCCTCTGAACAATGAGTGTGGCCTGGAATCCCCCGGCAGCGGTTTATCGGAGGGCAGTTCCTCTGCATCCTCCGTTCCAGGCAAAGAAGCCCTTGGAGAGCCCCCCACCGGCTGCTTACATTCCGTAGTGAGGACATAATGTTTCTCTTTTAGCTGCCTCTGCGGGGGAGAGTATTGAGCTCCTCAGTCCTTCAGCAGCCACGTTACTACGGCAACCACTGTACGCAGTTAAACAGCTTCTGCTGCCTTCCCTCTAAGGAGCTGCACCAGCACTGCTCTCCTCATCAAATCAGAAGGTCAGATATTCACAGCTGTTCAGATGTTGCCGCTTCCATTTTCATGGGATGGTAGAGCACATCAGACGGAAACAGCACATCAGCAGTGGGTGGCGGGTTCAAGGATTTACACTTGTATCCTGAATGCTGTACCCTTGAGAAATGCCCTTGTAGTTCAGCTTGGTCAATTTAGACGGAAGTTCCAGCTGTGCAAGCACATACTTACAAAATAACAAAATCCAGGGTCTAATACTGTGCCGGTACAGAAATAGCTTCTTAGGACATTGTTGGAGGTACTGCAACATTGCACAAAACTGAAGGGTGTGAGAGGGCTGCTTCTGAGAAATTTGTTTTGCCAATTCAAATGTTTCGGCTTTTTTTTTTTTTCCTGTGCTGATTGCTAAGTGGTGTAGCTGCTCAAAGAAGGATCACACAGACTGCTGCGGAAACAAAGGTGACAGAGGAAAGGACATGACAGAAATGACATCACCGCCAGGTCTGCTGGCTTCTGTCGTGCAGATGCGTGGAACTGAGACCAAAATACTACGGTGATTTCAACTCACGTCTTGCTCTAAACTCACACGACCTCCTCCAGAATTGTTGCGTGCTGTTTTTTTCTCACCATGGGTGGCGCGGCGGTGCAGCGGGCTTGCCCGGGTCCCGCTCTCTGGCGGGTCCGGGGTTCGAGTCCTGCTTGGGGCGCCTTGCGACGGACTGGCAGTGGAAGGGTATTTTATTTTAACTAATGGAAATATTTAATTGGAATACAACAGAAAAAAAATCTAAAAAGGTCAGCTTCAGTCAAATCATCATGGTAATTATACTGCACTCTTTGTGCGTTTACTGTACTCTGTAGGATATGAACTACCTCCAGTGTGTGATCCTCTGAGCTGCGATAACAGCTCACGTGCAGGGCAGTAATGGCACATCAGGCTCCTCTGATGACAGACAGTTAGGTTCTCACCCAACTAATCTAGCATGTGGGAACTGTCATTGCTGTGTGTGCTTAACGTTATCGTCGCTTGCACAAAACAATCACTCATCCAGTCACCAAGGCCAATGGGGACAGCCAAGCACGTTCTGCTGCACAGGACAGCCTATACTTGATCTGCCCCATAAAGTTTGTTTCGGTTGTTTCACTCTCCGTGTGTTGTTGAAGAGAAAGGTCATCACGGATGCTCTTCTCACCGCGGTATGATCTTCAAATGGCCCATGGTTATGAGCAACCTAGTCTCCCAGTGTTTCCAGTTCCAGTGGGGAACTGTGTTGCAGCTGAAACCATAACTGCTGTTTGCGTAACCTGGTGGCTGTCTTTGCGGGCACATTACATGTGAATGGGAAGTGACACATGCTCAGAGAATGAAACTTCCACCCCTTGCTTTGTGGCAGAGACAGCTCCAAACCACACGGATTGCTCAACTTCCACCGGAGCTGCTGAAATTCTTGTCCAGTTCGGTGTTTGTACTGAGATAAGCCTGGGGAGGTGGTAGGACAGGAAACGTGGGTCCACAGTGCTTTGCCATTTGAGGTGTGGGCATAAGGGACGAAACTGAGTGGGGGAAGGAAAGGGGCAGGGCTGAAGGCCAGATTTCCCCCAGCCAAGTCTCAGGTGATCCTCCTCTAGACAGGTGTCATCACTGCACAGGGTTTTTCGTTCAAATGGTGCTTTCAGTGCTCAGTGTAGGTGGGGGCTGCTACAGTATGCGAGAAATGTGGCCAGGCCGTACTATGCAGTCCAGCGACCGTAACCGCATTCCAGGAATGCTTTCCTCCGCCTGCTTATGCTTCCTCCAGACCCCAGAAGAAAGTATGAGCTGAACTGTTCCATTTGTCAGAAACCCAATCCTAGCTTGACGTTCTGCAGAAGACTACAGATTACAGACTGCTCTTATCATGGGGAAACAAAATAACACAGAGACTTATTGTACTGCTTTGATTCTTTCAGTAGGGCAAAATATGAACGTTAACACCCTCTATCACGTCATGAGAGCAGAGCCTATACAAGTTCAAACCAATGGCAGAATGATAAACACAATTACAGAACATTCTAACACAGATCTGCCTCTAGTTAAGTGTTTTTCACTGTATCCAGAAGGATGTGAATAGAATTATATAGCAGTCATAAACGTCAGTGCATAGATCAGCTCAAAGTATACAGTAGCTTTGACAAAAAGATCACTTGTACCCAATGTGTAATCATTTACACATTCACTGTTTACAGCTGAATGGACCCAGCTTAATAACCTCCTTCAAGGGTGTAACAGCAGGTTTCCTCCTGACACCTAAGTCTAAAACCTTTCGTCCCATGTCCAGTGCTATACACACACACACATTTTCAGAACCGCTTGTCCCATATGGGGTCACGGGGAACCGGAGCCTACCCGGCAACACAGGGCGTAAGGCTGGAGGGGGAGGGGACACACCCAGGACGGGACGCCAGTCCGTCGCAAGGCACCCCAAGCGGGACTTGAACCCCAGACCCACTGGAGAGCAGGACTGTGGTCCAACCCACTGCGCCACCGCACCCCCCTCCAGTGCTATAATTACAACAATTTCTGGAGTGATAACAGCGGGTCAAATTATCAACCAAGGTAGTGTAATTATTAGAGCTGTGTCCTTGCAGAACAAGTACTTGGGTTCAAATCGCACCCGTTGCTGTAGAACCCTTGATCAAGATACTCACCCTAAATTGCTCCAGTAAAAATTCCCCAGCTGTATAAATGGGTAAATCATTATAAGTAGCTTAGTACACAAACTCAACATTGTAGGCATCAGCTACATAAATAATTTATAATAATAACTTAGATGTGCTTAGTGGATGTTAGTCATCTGAATCCAGTAGAACACAGTAAATAAAATGTTGGACTCCATCATTTTGCCAAATTACCTTTTCAGCTGGATGTGATTTTTCTAAGGTTACATGTTGTACCAAGGCCTTCAGTAAAAGGCATCTCGCCGAGCTGGAATTTTGACTACTGGAGAGATCTTTGTTGTAGCTGGGCCACACAAAAAGTATACAAAATCGAGCAGATGTATAAGTGGGCACAAAACTTGAGTAATTAGTAAAATTGTGGTTCAGTACCTTATTCATGGCAGGGGGTAGGAGGTTTGGCCGGGTCTTGTTCTCTGGCGGATCTGGGGTTCGAGTCTTGCCTGGGGTGCCTTGCGATGGACTGGCGTCCCGCCCTGGGTGTGTCCCCTCCCCCTCCAGCCTTGCGCGCTGTGTTGCCGGGTTCGGCTCCGGTTCACCACGACCCCGTCTGGGACAAACGGTTTCAGATAGTGTGTGTACTTTATTCACAGGTATGTGCTCCTGCATCAGCTACCTGTCAGTGCCCTATAGTTGCTAGAATTACCACAACATTCTTGCAAAGGAACCTCTGTGCACATTAAATCATATATTTCATTCATCAGTTTGTAGAAATTCACAAATTCAGAGCTCATGTCGAACTCCAGCAAGTTTAAGTGCATGTTGGCGTGATCTCTTCTCTGAATGGTTCTCCAGTGTTGTGTGTCATTGTTTGTCCTAATTCTTTAATGTCTTACCTGCTGTAAGAACTCGTTTCTTAGTCATATGAGTAGAAAGACAATGCTCTGGATTTTGTTCTTCTTTGCATTTAAAAGTGGCAGGAGGGGTTATTTTGGCAACCACAGTGAGAAACTGAGCGAATGAAGACATGGGTATGGCTAGCAGGTGAAGTTGAATGAATCACGATATTCAAACAGTCATTACATTGAACGGCTGACAACACATCTAGGGGTTTCAAACGAATCTTTAGAGAAAAGCAATTATGGGTGTGTTCCATGGAATAAAACTGAAGGATAAGCAAGATAATGCAATGAATATAATAAACAAAATATAATACACATTTGGTAATAATGAGAAAGGTTGTGTGTAAGAAACCAGTTAAACCAATCTTGGATTAACATTCTTGCAATTATGGCTTCCCTCCTTACTGGGAGAGATCAAACTAATATCCAACAATGACTGAGGCATGTCTGAGGAGTTTATATGGAAACGGAATTCAAAAAGCTTTATATGTGAGTATCTGTAAATTAAAGCAATTTAAAAAATTCCTGAAATGTTAAAATATGAATCATTACTTTTACTTCACTGGATAAAATTTATGAACTCATAGTGCACCAGATCATATTTGGGTTTTGTTCTTTTGAGGAAATTACAGGAATATATTAGTTTATGATTTCTGTGTCTAATTATGTATGTATGTATATATTATTATTATTATTATTATAAACCAATGAAAATAAGCATAGCGATAATAAAAGTTGATGTATTAAATCCCATGAGTCCTGGTTTATTATTACTGAGCCTAGTAACCAACGTGATTTTTTTTTTGTAAGATATCCAGCTGGGTAAAATTTAATTTTGCTTTGACTGAAAATATCAGCCAAGCCTGAAATTGAGCCATGAAAATTGACCTATTACGCTTGATAGAATCCTTTTCGGTTCACCTAAAAAGTTAACTTCATTTTAGAAAAAGCTTGCAGGGAGGAATTTCCAGAAGACTCTGAGAGGGATTGGAATGGTTGTGTTGACACATTTAGTGTCAGCTCCACATGCCATTGTAATTACACTGAAGAATTTTTCAGACCTGTATGAAGAGAAAAAAGATCTCATGAGTTTCCAACAGATTATTTTTAGGGTCTAGATGACTTGTGGAGGTTCTTCTCCGAACTTTCCTTACAGGTCTTTTCTGTAAACACCTGTCACCAGTTATTATTATTGTTATTATTATTTCTCTCCATTTCAGACCAACGTATTATACTGCAGTACATTTGCTAGCTGCCTCAAAAGTATGAACATTTTTACTTTTAGATCAGGAAATCAGTGAAGAAAATTTTTTTTTAAATATTTATGCAAAGAAACGAAAATAATTTAAATTCCAGAGGGGAAAAAAAGCACTGCAAACACACATACTTGCATTTCCAGCCAGTCGTAAAAACTCAGAGGACATGTTTACTTACCTGTAACTCAAAAAACCTACAGAGTTAGGTAATTTCTAAATTCACTCACTGTCTTTAACTGCTTGTCCAAGTCATGGTGGTGGTGGGTTGGAACCTGTCCCAAAAGCATAGAGTACAACGAGAAATAAGATGTAACCTGGATGGGACTCCAGTCCATCGCAGGCAATTTCTAAATTATTTTCAACATTTAATGTTTGCCAAATCTCCACCTGATCAAGGTGGTTGTCAAGGGTTAATAGATCAAATGTTCTCCATGATTGTACTGTCTTTTACTACTGTCTTGGGTCACATCACACTCCAGTTTTTTGTGTTTTCTCTTCTTTGTGTTTCCCAACTGATGATGGTGGATTTGCTTCTGTATTGTTATTAACCCCCCAAAACTCTGAATTTGCAGAAATATTCGGATCTTAAGAATAACTACTGTCATTGCACCACAATTATCAGGCAGGCTTTCAGTGGAATTTTTAGATGAATTGTCCTAGTGTGCTTTTGTGCTGGTCTCATCGAGAAATTTATTTTTGAAGTTTTTCTTTTATTTTGAATGCCAGGGGCTCAGGTTTAACAGTACTGTTGTAATAGCTCGAAGCGATCCTGCCCTGCCCTGCGCAATCCTCAGACACCCCCACGCTCCTCCTCACCCACACACACTTTCCCCAGTGAGCACAGAAAGGGTTAATGTGGCCCCAACGTGCCTACTGTACTTTCAGCGCCGCGAAGCCCCGCCCACCGGCACTAACGTGCAGCCTTTCAAACATCACACCACCACGAAGACCCCGCCCACCGCCATTGAAATGGTCTGATTCTGTATCAATTGACAACTTGTACGCGGGGTCCCGCGCGTATCCACGTGGTGCATGTTTCCAATACAGTTGTTTTAGATAAAGAAACAATACGTTTAGAAAATTTTAAGTGTTTTAACTTTCTTTTAACTATTATTAACAACGAAGCGGTTCTGGAAAGTTCTGTAACGGTACTGCTACTTGTCCAGATAAGCGCTGTGGTGTCTAGCTAGGCAAGAAGAAATTGGAGTTTAAATTAAAGCGCTGCTGTCTCATTTCGGAGGTCCTCACCAGACAGAGCTGTAACAGTATGGGATTCATGGTGTGTTGTCTTCCCGTCCTGGTGTGCTGCTTCTTGGGACATGCACGTAAGTAGTCATAATGATAACAAATCTGGAAAATGACATTTTTTAGAATGCATATATATATATTCTCTATACATTTGATTCCGATCTCTGACTTCCTGAATTTGTAACACCTGTTGTTTCACTTCCCTCGTGGTGGTCAGCAATATTATAATTTAGGAACGGCTGTAAATAACCTTAACAAGTTCCAGGGATATTGCACACTCACGTCCCAGATGGATTAATTCAATGACATGGTCAGATAATCTCAGATGGGTATAACTGTGTTATTTCACTTCAGTTCAGTATTATTAATTAGTGTGAACGTGTGCTGCCGGTTTGCTGAACATCTTGTGGTTGAGCTGTGAGTTTATGAATGAGCTTTTGCTGGATTCCTATTGGCTCAGAGCTCAGAGCGCGAGCGGAAAGGAGAGGAGAGGAAACGTTCTCCATGGAAGTGGGCGAAATGGGTGTCCGCTCTCCGTTTAAATGGTCTTTTAAAGACCGGTTGTCACTGTTGGACTCTCTGCTGCCTTGGAAACTTTCTTACCTATTTATTTCTCCAAGCGACATATGGTTATTTGTGAAACATCGTAAAACTACCTGAGGCAGTGCAGTTTTCTCTACTCTTATGATTCCCTCCCCCATTACCCTTTATTACTGACATTTTCATAATTAAAATCATTTTGAAGACTGAATTGACGGGCTGTATGGTTTCTTAAGGACACTGCAGTCATTCATGTGGATCAGTGCGTGATTTCTGAGAGAATTCGGGTTCATCAGTGACGTCACAGATTTGTGGGTATCGTGGTTTCCGGTGTCCGGAAGCAATACTGTACTCATATATTTTTCACATTAAATTTAAACGCGTGGTTCATATTGAAAACATATTACGTGGTCTGCTGCACATCCCGTTAATTAGTTATGGAGCATCTCAGCCTCCTAATCCCCCCCAGCCCTCACCCAATTCCTTACCAGAAACATAATAAACTTTAAAGCTCCACTTGACTTGTATAATTTCTGTTTTATTGTTTCTCCTGTTTGGGTTTCTCATTTAAAAAATTGTTCTTTAAGATCTTTTTGCTTTGTTGCATACCCATTTTAATTCTGACTTGTTCACGGTTAAAAAAAAGTGCTTCCTGAGTGTGACGACAAGGCTGGAAATGCGTAGTCATTATAGACCTCACGTCTTCACGTGGTTACCACGCACAGAGTGACGCCATGTCACGTGAGACACTCCTCTTGCATTGTCATACCCTCCAAGGACATTCAATAACAGTCAGCGTCTTAGTACAATCTCAGTGTTGCAATTACCTTCTGTCTGACTACAACTTTGCTCATGGCTATGAAAAATATCAATAAATACAATAGACTGAAATATATTAGAATATTTTAGTGTTTCAGTGATGGAAAGCTTGTGGAAAAGATTGTCATTGAAGTGCAGCTGACCAAGCAAGATAGACATATTTGGTCAAGGCTGTCAGATTAGAGCTGAGAGTAAGCAGGGTGTAAAACCATGCTGTCAATTGAAGAGGTGTGTTTTCAAGAGGAGTCTGAAAGCTATTAAACTGGGAACAGATGTGATGTTGAAGGGAAGTCTATTAAAAGTCTTCAGAGCTGGAGAAAGACCCTGCAATCTTCTGCAGAGCACTTGGAGATAGGAGACAATCAGATGGATGAAGAGCATAGGTTAGATGGAAGATTGGGAGAGACAACGGACTGGTGGTGGTCAGGCAGAGCCATGTGGAGAGCTATAGGTCAGAAAGAGAGCCTTAATTTCGATCCCAGAGAAAATAGAGTGACGCAGAGTAGTAAGAGTCTAACAAAAGAACAGAAGACCATGGATAAGCAGGAAATGAAATGAAATTCTGGAGTGTGAAATGTATTTCAGTCCAACTTGTCTCTTCTGGTTCTCGTAAACTTACCAAGCATGCAGCCACACACACACATTGTCTGAAACCGCTTGTCCCAAGCGAGGTCGCGGTGAACCGAAGCCTAACCCGGCAACACAGGACGCAAGGCTAGAGGGGGAGGGGACACACCCAGGGCGGGACGCCAGTCTATCGCAAGGCACCCCAGGCAGGACTCTAACCCCAGACTCGCCAGAGAGCAGGACCCAGCCAAACCTGTTGTGGTACCACGCCCCCTAGCATGCATTCAGTGCACCTTCATATAATTTTCATCAATCCATAATGCATATTTTACTAGCAAACCTCTTCATTTTGGCATCAGGCTATGACTGTGTATTTCAAGATGTGGGTTAGTGTGAAATGTGTGCTTGCTCTACTTTTCAGATCTTGGTGAAACTCAGAAATGGTTCAGCAGTATCCCAAGAGTCCACAGAATTTTTAAGTTGTTTTAACAGGTACACCTGCTTTGGCCAGGTACACCTAAGGATGAGAAATTTCAAATAGGTGCAAATATAGATGCTTGCTCATTTACAGCTTTTGGATGGCTGCCATAGTGCTACCAAACAGGAGGAAACATCATTTCATGAGTTCCACTGATGAGAGTATGGGGAGAGATTTTTTTTTTCTTTTTTTTTGAAGCCATTATTTATGAACATGATCAGATAACTGAGGGTTTAGTAGCCACCCATCCGGCTCTGGTCTTTAGCCACCGCCTGAAACCCAAACATACGCCGATAATGGCCGTCCAGTTTGGCACTGGCAAGAATCAACAGGCAAATACTCCCAACTTTTTAGACAGATGCTTTGTGTCGTCTCACCCGAGTGAGAAGGTCGGCTTGTGGGAAGGAACTGTGACTGAGTTTATGACAGCTATAAAACCTCTGCTATCTAAAGGTAAACGCCATTGTGCAATGTTCTTGTATTAGTGGAACACTAAGTACATCTTTTGCTTCCCTTTTTTTCAGTGGATATTAAAGAATATACACATATACAGGTGGTCCCTGACTTATGATGGGGTTACGTTCCGTGAAACTCATCATAAGTCGAAAATATTGTAAGTTGAAAATGCATTTAATACACTTAAAACACACCTCTGCATGACAAACTGGGAGATGCGGATCGCTGCTGCTGCCCAGCATTGCGAGAGAGTATCGGACCGCATATCGCTTGCCCGGGACAAATAATCAAAATTCGAAGTACGGCTTGTACTGAATGTCTATCACCAGCTCACCATCGTAAAATGAAAAAAATCGTAAGTCAAACCATCGTAAATCGGGCACCACCTGTATTACTGACCGACCTTAATGCAATGGGGGTTGCCCTTTAATACTGCAACGAAACTTATTCTTTTTGCACTGTCATACTGGAACTTTTGTGGTAGGAGTCAAAAGGGCATGCAGTTTTGCTCTATTGCATTTTGTGTATTTTTAGCAGAGTTTCAGTTTGGGGTAGGTTTTCGTGCTGTACCGTGAATGTGATCTAGTGGTTAAGGTGTGTGTCTCAGATTAGAGGTCTGTGGTCTTTAGTCTCATTGAATGAATATGACACTTAAACGACTGGGCGAAAGTGTGACAAAGACTTACTACTACCTTTGGTTTCACTGTCTTTGGAGTGCTGTACATATGCACGTGCCTGTTCTTGAGAGGAGACCACTGTCAACACTTCCCACGGTGAGCTGGGATCCGAGGTTCCGCTATTTTGGGAATCTGCTGTTGGTGGTATGTGGTCTCCATGCACTGACAACTGCTGGCTGGGTTCCACAATCTTGTTTAGGGAAGGTTGACATTCGTAAACCCACCTGCCCTATGTTGAGTACCTTAAGCCGTGTTTAGGGCCAATTTTGCACAACATTAGTCTTTTTTACGTCTGTGCATAGTAAATAATATTGTGGTCTTGACTAATTATTTTAAGCAAGCAATCAGCAGGTCATTTTTGTTTCTCCACAAATATTTGCATGGCTACACATTTGGTCCACAGACATAGACAATTCTCCATTGACAGACTGAGCCCCCCCCCCCCCACCTTTTATGTCTGTGTAGTATCCTTGTTACCAGGATTGTCTTCCTGGTCCAATCAGCAACCGGTGGTGTGATTATGGAGCTCCTCCCTCTTTACTGTGCCTTAAAGGAACAGTTGACCTTTTGTTTTAGAGCCCGAGGGCACCAAGGAATTCTTCGGGGAGTTTTAAGTTCTTTGAGGTGCTCAAATTTAGCTTCCGTGTTTGTCCTCAACAGGGCTTTGGGATGTCCGCACCATCTTAGTAGCATCAGTCCTTTCCATCCACTAATAAATCCAAATTGGGTGGTCTCAGGCTCCTTACCCTGGTGTAAGTGATCCAGTTAGTGCAAATGAGATATGTGCATTATTTAATAAAATAAAACATATGAAAAGCACTATTTAGGTCACCATATGTTCATCACCATATGTTCTTTGTCATGTATTGAACAATGTAAAACACTATTATTAACTGCTTGTGCAAGTCATGGTGATGGTGGTCCAGAGCCTATCCCAGAAGAACACGGCATAACGCTAAGCCAGGTACAGATAAAAATATTGACTATGAGGGGTGCCTGAAACAAAGTCTGACGCACAATCCTGGGCAAAATGAGTTTGAGACCTAAGGACAGATGGTTGCTTGGTTACTTTGTTGATAAACCATTAGCAGATGGCAATACAGCCCAAAACAGACAGCCTTGCTGGGCAAAGAACACAGCACCATGTAGGGTGAAAAGGTTGTGTGTATTCGGCTGTCTTTTTGAGATGTGCGTGTGCTTCTTCTGTACACCGTCTTGTCTGGTTGTGCCGCTCTCCCAGCGCAGCTCAGTTTCTTCTTTGTAATTAGAGTAGCTCTACTCATTATTTTCCCAATGAAGATGTGGTTGTTCTCAAAGAATTTCCCCTGTGTGAGTTAAACTAGAGAAACTGTCATTCGGAGAATAAATTTTGTCTTTGGGTCTCCCACTTTTTTCCTCCCCTGAATTTTGTTTGATGCAAGTCATGAAGTTAATGATGGGGAAAACACTTATTTTGCACCATTATGGAAAGTTATTTTAAGTCTTTCTGAGCAAGTGTGGGTTGTAGGAAAGGAGGTTGGGCAGGGGATGTATTCTCTCAACCACCACAAGCTCTATGGTCACTGTAGTTCTGATACGATGGGAATGCGTACCACACCCTTGCGTGAATCAAGGAGTCATATCTTTGACTTTGATTCCTCAGTGAAATGAAAGTGCTGAATACCAGCAATGGGGCACGTGGTGGTGCAGCGGGCTTAGCCAGGTCCTACTCTCTGCTGAGTCTGGGGTTCAAGTCCTGCTTGGGGTGCCTTGCGACAGACTGGCGTCCCGTCCTGGGTGTGTCCCCTCCTCTTCCAGCCTTGCGGCCTGTGTTGCTGGGTTAGGCTCCAGCTCACCCCGACCCCCGCTTAAGATAAGCGGTTTTGGTTAATGTGTGTGTGTGAATGCCAGCATTCCAAACTCACATTTCATGCATGCCACACCTGCTCCTCTTGCTATGACACTGGTAGGACTGGTTGCAGGTTCCTTTGGTTAAATGGTTCCTTTACTGGTGTTGGTGACTTAATTATCAACATGTACCAATATGGTCAAACATCTGAAGGAAATGGCTGTGTAAATAGATAGTCACATTCAGGCATAATGCAGGAAACATTGACAGCACCAGTTTTCCAGCAGGCAGTGCAGAGGTGTGTTTTCATGCCGCTGATTGTGGACGCTTTGTCCTTACAGAATCGGCAACCACGTGTAGAGCCAATCAGTTCCAGTGTGGGAATGGGAAGTGCATCACTGTCAAGTGGGTGTGTGACGGTGCCAATGACTGCGCAGATGGCACCGATGAGGAGCCGGCCGTTTGCCGTGAGTAACACCTGCTTTACCTCCTTGATATGAAACAGCTGCATCCCTATGTTTTAGAGTTTATTGTTCGACCACCATCCAAAGATGATGAAGACGGGAAGGGTGCCGTTTCCTTTAAAATGCAAAGGTTTGCGCTGATCTCCTGTCTCTGCTTTACGTCTCCAGTGGCCAGGACATGTTCGCCTGATGAGTTTAGCTGCGGTGGCCACCTGAACCAGTGTGTGCCCAAAAGGTGGCGCTGTGATGGCAAGGCTGACTGTGTGAATCAGGCAGATGAGGAAGGCTGTGGTAAGCTGTTAATATTGGTTTACACACCTGTGCTTCCTGTAACAACGCTTTCTAGCACAAGGCGAAAGCATGTAGCATTGCGGTTAGGCATGCAATTGTAAGCTGAAAGTTTTCAGTTTCAGTAGTAAAGCCCGCTGTGGTACACAGACAAGGTACTTAACCTCAATTGCTTCAGTAAAATACCCAGCCATGTACATTTGGTATGAGGTCACATATCACTTTGGATGAAAGTCTTAGTTATACAGCATAAAAATGTAAAATATAGTGCAAGTGACACTTGCCGTTCTGTCTCTCAGTGCCGAAGAACTGCACCGACGATGAGTTCCGCTGTTCCAACGGACAGTGCGTGTCGATGTCGTTTGTGTGCGACGATGACCGCGACTGCGAGGACGGCAGCGACGAGGCCTCGTGCCCCTCTGTCACCTGCACGCCCGGCTCCTTCCAGTGCAACAACTCTGTGTGCGTGCCGCAGCTGTGGGCCTGCGATGGCGACTCTGACTGCACCGATGGCTCTGACGAATGGCCCGCGCACTGTGGGCACCGGCCGCCGCCCCCCTCGGCCTCCCGCTGCTCTGACCTCGAGTTTCAATGCGACAACGGAGAGTGCGTGCACGGTAGCTGGAGGTGCGACGGTGGTGCCGACTGCGTGGACCGCTCCGATGAGGCCAACTGCAGTGAGTGACCGTTCCGTAGTCACGTTTCTCAGACCGTCGCCTTTTCAGGGGGACTTTAAAGCCTTACGCTGTTGCCCTTTTCTCCCGAACCCACAGGCCATCACACCTGCCGGCCTGATGAGTTTCAGTGCGGCGACGGCTCCTGCATCCACGGCAGCCTGCAGTGTAACCATGAGCATGACTGCAGGGACTTGAGTGACGAGCTGGGCTGTGTGACCGGTTAGTTGGCATCTGGACTGTACTCTCCTGTGAGACACACACCCACCCTCCTCAGCGACATCTGTTCCCGCTTTCCCCATTCTTAGTCTTGCTCTTCTTCCTGCCTGCCACAGAGGTTCGCTGCGAGGGCCCGAGCAGGTTCCAGTGTCGTAGCGGGGAGTGCATCAGCATAGACAAGGTGTGCAACAAGGCAAGAGACTGCAGGGACTGGTCCGATGAGCCCATCAAAGAGTGCGGTGAGAGCAGCTGCCAACGCGTGTACGGACAGAGGCGGTACACCGCATCATCTCTAAACAAGGCCGTCAAACTGACCTTTCGTTGCTGTTTGCCCGCAGGCACAAATGAGTGCCTCATCAACAATGGCGGCTGCTCCCACACCTGCGAAGACCTGAAATACGGCTACCGCTGTTCATGCCCCACTGGCTTCCTGCTGGTGGATGGAAAACGGTGTGAGGGTGAGGACTCCTTTACAGCGATAATGCTTAAGAATTAGGAGGATGCTACGGCGGACAGACATGGAACTGAACCGTATTCTTCTTTTTTGAAAGCAGTGGTATCCAATGGTGACCTTTGCCCTCTGCCTGACTTTGCAGACATTAATGAGTGTGCTGATCCAGACACCTGCAGCCAGATCTGCGTCAACCTGGAGGGAAGCTACAAGTGTGAGTGTGAGGAGGGTTACCAGATGGACCCAGCCTCTAAGACCTGCAAGGCAGCCTCTGGTGAGCAGGGGATCGAGGAAGGGCAGAGGAATATGGCCATTTTTTCAAGGGTAGCAGGTTGTAAAGGAATGAGCAGTTAAGATGTACTGACCTAATTTATAGCTTTCTCCATTTGTTTGGTCTTTATATGCAGTAGCCCAGTTTGTCATAAGTAGTGGATAAGCCCTTCCTATGTGTGTCTGCCAGGCTCCGTACCGTATCTGTTCTTCACCAACCGCTACGAGGTGAGGAAGATGACACTAGATCGTAGCGAGTACACCCGCTTCATCCCCCAGCTCAGGAATGTCGTGGCCTTGGACACAGAGATCCCCACCAACAGGATCTACTGGTCTGACCTGTACCAGAAGAAGATCTATAGGTGAGTGACCAAGCCCCCCACCAGATGTAGAGGCATATCTGCTCTGTCTGCAGGATGAGGATTTGCATGTGCCCTACCTGTGCTGGTTTTTGGTCAAGTATTTACTGAATATTTAAAATTTGTGGAACTCTGTTCCTCAAAGATCAAGGAAGTAACATCTCCTCTGTGTGTTTATTAAGGAAAAGAAAAGCACTTCTGTCCTCAAATGGTCTCCCCTCTCCTTTCAGTACTGACATGAATGAGGCTGGGAACCCATCCAGCCACCGTGCTGTGATCGACTCGGGGATCGAGGCACCTGAGGGGATCGCCGTTGACTGGATCCACAGCAACATTTATTGGACAGACAGCGTGCACAGCACCATCTCTGTGGCAACGACTGATGGGGCCCGGCGCAAGACGCTGGTCAGAGAAAGTCTGATCAGGCCCAGGGCCATTGTGGTTGACCCCAAGAACAAGTACGTCTCACTGCCTGCATGCACTAACTACTCAACAAGCATCTTGGCTGACTTTCATATGTGATTGTCCATACATTATGAATGCTGTGATTTGTTCATAAAAGTATTTTTTTCCTGGGAAGCCTAGAGCTTCATTGTGCTATACTTTGCACTTGGTCCTTACAGCTTCATGTACTGGACTGATTGGGGTGTCCCAGCCAAGATCGAGAAGAGTGGCCTGAATGGGCTTGACCGTACACCTCTGGTGACTGAGAACATTGAGTGGCCCAATGGCATCACACTGGGTAAGCATTTCACACAAGCCATATAGAGAGAGGCAGCTGAGTGATTTTACTGCCATGAATATGACTGTAATGATATCAACCCTTTTTGATATGTGTAGGCTTTGGTAAACAAGTATGTGTTCTGTGCATAACCCCTCCTCTCTCCCTATCACGCTCAGACCTGCTGAACCAGAGGCTCTATTGGGTGGACTCGAAGATCCACACGCTCTCTAGTGTTGACGTCCAGGGTGGAAGCCGCCACACGATCATCTTTGATGAGCAAAACCTTGTGCACCCTTTGTCCCTGGTAGTGTTTGAGGTGAGACCACGCCATTGCTCATACATGGGTCATGTTCAGTCCTCCTTTCTAGTAAAGTTAGAGTACCAGTAGTTCCACATTGCTTAGTGTTCAGGGTGGTAGCCTTGCTGTTGAAAGGCCTGAGTTTTAACTCCTCCTTCTGCTGTAGCTCCTTGAGCAAGGTACTTACGATAAGAGGGAACTTACCTGGAAATGTGATAGACGCAGAAAAAACCAGTAGCATAGTATTGTATAATGCAAGGGATCTGGGCTTTTAAAACTATGCTAACATGTTGAGAGCATCACAGCAGACTGGAGTCCTTGTTAAATACCGTAAAATCCCTATTTGCATTACATTTTCCAAAAGGGGGGCGTTTATTAGAGGTAATATGGTAGTGAAATCCATCATCATTTCTCTCCCTAAAAAGTTAATGCAAATGCCGCAAGTACATCGGGTATTACCCCCTAGCATCCTGTCAACAAATGACACCTTTTGATCTTCGCCAGTTTACAGTTTAACAGTTGTTAGTGTCAGTGTTTTTCACGGAAGTTTGACGTGTTCACGTAGTTATTAATGTGTTTGTGGATTGTTTCATGTTACGAACTACGGAAGAGAACGGGATTTAAAACTTGGTACCGTTTTTCATTCTTTTCTGATTACTCGAAAAAATATACCGGGTATTTTCAAAAATGGGTGGGGGCGTTAATTAGGGTGGGGGCGTTAAATAGGGATTTTACGGTATATCTTTCAAAAAGGAATTTTGTTTTTGTTCTGGAATCGCAACTTATAGAAACTTTTTTTTTTGGTAGGAGAAAGTTTTCTGGACCGATGCAGTCAGCAGATCAATCCTAAGTGCTAACCGCCTCACAGGCAGTGACATCACTGCTATAGCACAGAACCTGGTATCCCCTGAAGACATCGTGCTTTACCATGACCTCCAGCAGCCCACTGGTACGCAGTACTATTTTTCAGTGCTGTGAAAAGCACAAGAATTCAAAGTAATTGTGAGTATAGCTGATTAAATGGGTGCTGTAGTAGTGAGGAAATTAAATTGAATGACCATTTTGCTTCTTCAGGCACAAACTGGTGCAAAGAGGGTGATCTTCCCAACGGGGGCTGTGAGTTCCTATGCCTTCCAGCCCCACAAATCAACAGCCACTCTGCCAAGTATACATGTGCCTGTCCAGATGATAAGGTGTTGGGCCCAGACATGAGGACATGTGTGACAGGTATGTCCACTGCCCCTCCCACTGTATTCTGATTGGTCACTACCCCTGGGGGCTAGCACATGCCTAACCTTCATACCTCCTAATTCTTTGAGCAGCTGCAGATGCTCCATTGCCTCCTGATGAACCAAACAACACCCCCAGAGTTCCAGCTAGGACCACCCATAGACTGCCGGTTCCCACCATAACCAGCACTACGCAGCGCTCTACCTCCCACGTGACCAAGTCTGACAGAAATGCATTCAAGTCAACCTTGGAGTCTAAGGTCATTATGCATGAAGGTATGGCCCTACTACCATAGTCTACACCAGGGGTTTTCAACCTGGGTCTTTGTATGCTTTGTCTGTTGATTGGGGGGGGGGTTGGGGTATCTGTATGCCTCTTCATTAGGTTCTACTGAGCAGCTAAATGAATGAGTCTGTTCCATACAGGTCAAACCAAATGCCTCGGCCTATGAACTGCATTTGTACAATGGAAAAAAAACATTGACCTTTCCTGCATGTATACATTTATTATTTCCATCTTTTATTTTAAGGCAATGCCAATGGATTGGTTATTGAATCAAAAGATTCTGAAACATCCTCTCCAACTGCTCTGTACATCATCTTACCCATCGGTCAGTACTGCTCAATTTTGTACTTGGGGGCGTTGGGGTGGGTTGTACTTAGTCTCTCGCTGACCTGGGTCTCCCTCCTCCACAGTCCTCCTTTGCCTGATTGCATTTGGGGCTGCGCTGCTGTGGAGAAACTGGAAGCAGAAGAACACCATTAGCATGAACTTCATCAACCCCGTCTACCAGAAGACCACAGAAGATGAGGTGCACATCTGCAGAAGCCAGAGTGAGGAAGGGTTCAACTACCCATCGGTGAGCCTGACTGCTACATACAGCATCGTCACACAAGGAGAACACTGCAGGGTTTGAGTAGTATTGACTTTGTACCACAGAACTAACCTTTTTCCCTTGTATACCCCCCACCCATTCTCTCAGCAGCAGATGATCATTCTAGATGAAGAGCAGATGACCTAACAGCCTCCCAGAAGCACAATTCCAAAACCATACAGAGACCAGGCTGTGGAGAACTGGGATTATCCGTCGTGCTGCTAAGAGGTCTTGTTTTCTTTTTTTGCGAAGACCTCAGAAAACAAGAACTGATATTGTGGCTTTCCTTTGTAACCTGAACGCTGCAGCCCGTTTGTGAAAACTACAGAAAAACTCCATCTGAAAATAGTTTCCTATGAAACAGTGTAGTTGGTTAACTGTCCATTACAAACCAAAAAAATCCACTGACACCTTTCCTATACTGTGTGCACCTAAGCCTAGTTTTAAGTGAAGGACTGGGAAAAGATTGAAGGATTATGCAGATACTTCTAATAGAAGAACGGCTTTTGTCTGAACACTAATATTTTATTGGTTGGTTTTTTTCGCTTTTGCATATCTCTGGAAAAAATGGGTGAAGTGTGATCTCTACCTGCCTACAACAGCTGAATATCACTTGAATTTCTGAGGATTTATATTGTTTACATTTAATCTTTATGGTATTTAGAAATCTGGATTTCCTAGTCTAGAAACTTCTGTGTACCAAACACATTTATATATAGATATATATTACTGTGGATGTATGTCTTGCACTATTTATAATTTTTGCCTTACTCTGACCTCCACCCCTTTTTCCAATATACCATGTAAAATGTTTGCTACCAAGACTCGAGAAAGCTTTCCTGAATATATACAAAAGTTTTAAACACAAGCCATAGCTTCTTTGCCATTTATCTACACCCGGTGGTGCTTTCTCAGGGTTTGTAAAACGTAGCCTTTTTATGTTATATGTGATTATCGTACATTATGAAGGGATTTTTTTTCCCCCTTCCTGCCTTACATTGTCCAGTGACGCTCTCATGTTTTGACGTGAGCACTTGCGCCAGTGTATGATCATGTGATGCCAAATGTTCTCTAGTGACCTGTTTCATAGCCAGTGTGAAACTTGCTGTTTGTGCAGTTCTCTGTATAACTTCTATGTAGCTGCTCTTAAATGACTATCACTTGATTGGGGGAAAATCACCACTTGATTAAAAATAAGTTGTTTAATTATTTTAGGTGCAACAGATTTCCTTTATAGGACTGAAACTGCCTGCTCCAACCCCTGCAATTAATAATTGTTTCTGGGAAAATAGTTAAATGGAACATTATTTGCACTGTATAGGGCAGCAGGTGTCATAGTGGCAAAGGACTGGGAATTTTTAGCCTGCTGCCTTAAACCTCATTGCCCTGTTATTGCTGTAGTACCACTGAGGAAGGTACTTAACCTGAATTGTTCCAGTGAAAATATTCAGTCGTATAAATGGGTCAAAATCTGCAAATTGTTTTGGGTAAAGATCCTCAGTTTAGCAATGAATGAAAAGTAATGTTCAGGGTGTGGTGATTTAAAATGCATTCTGTCCGTTATATCTGCTAATGGAGCACTTTTTTTGTGCTTAAGGCAATGAGTTTGCCTCTTTCACAGCAATCCTTACTCCTTTTTCAATGAGTGCAATGATACCGGTTTCCAGAAGTCAGCCTCAGTACTGAAAATATGTACATATCTTGTAAATATATGTATTCACTGTAAATGTTTCCCTTTTGTAGATCTTATTAGCCATTAAGGTTATATATTTTAAATCTGGGATTTGTAGATACGCAATTTCTAAAATATATTTCTGGATTTTTGTTATCTTAAATGATTTCACCTGAATGTTTTTTTTTGAAATTGTAAATTTGAAAATATCAATTATCAATAAAATGCTATTTTTCATGAAGCCACCAGTCAGTCTTTTCTGCTGTCCACTTTGCATGATAATTTAATGCATTTTATTGATTTAGTTTATTTTTTTAAAAATTGTGGCATTTACTCAAAGCCTCACTGAACACAACACTTGACTTTAACAAATACACAGTTCCATTGTTCCGATTGCAATCACCTTCAGGCTCCAGTGATGCAGTGATCCCTGGAGGTGACAGTTTTTTTGCCGTTCGCTACAGTTTCATGCAGTTTCATACAGTTTGAAGAATAACATTAAAACACATAATGATAACACTGAGACTGTAACCATGACAACAGATCCCCTGTGCCAGTCTCTGTAGAATGGCTCGATGGAAACCACAAAGGCCAAAAGTCAAATTACAGGGAGATTTGGTGTTCTTACCACAATGGAGAGCCATCCAGATGGCCATATATCAGTACACACTGAACAGTTGCTCTCATCCATAATTCACTGCTGATAATGGGCCTGGCTGCCATACTCCTGACAGTACTGTTTGCAAATAGCATCAAGGCTTCAATAATAAACATCTGACCTTCTACACAACCAGAAAATGCCAAAACAACACTCAGAAATGACTATATGCAACTAAAATGAAAATGGTTAGCTAAAACTTTGGAAATACACTTGTAATAAAGCTGTGGAACAAAACTACATGAATTTAATGCCTGCACCGAGTTTATTGTATTGGTTTTTTACTAGTTAAAAAGTGTTGCATATTTTTGGCAAGAAAGAACCTTGGCCTTTAGCATATTAATTACCCCTCAAAGTATAATTACAGTAATCCACAGTTTTAACCCCAGGTGAACCCACAGCAGGTGAAGAGGGTTAACGCAACTCAACCAGGTGCCCAGATACCTATTTTTTTAAGGCTTATTGGATTCAGCCACTGCCCTGCAGGTTAAATATGCTCTGTGCAGGAGTGCAGGCTGTAGCCAAACCCTTTGAGTTGTGGGACTCACTCATCCCAAAGAAACCGGGGAGGTGCGTGAGGCCGATGTGTTTGGAGGCCACACCAAAAGCAACTCTTAGACAGTGACACCTACGATTGACACTGTCCAAGGCTGAAGCCACATTTCTGGCTGTCAGAGAACCTGAAGACCACTGAGGGAGAACCAATCATACAGGCAAACAAGCAACACTAAAGCAAAAGAAGGTGCCACCTATGCAGCCACCGTTAGCAATCCCATGATGCCCCTGGTCCTGCCTGCGCAACTTTAGGCCTTCAGGCAAAGTTCAAGGCCATGTTTCATGTCAATTAAGTAAGAGCAAGGACAAGAGCATACAAAACACAAACAGTCTGTCCCCATCGCTCCCACAGAAGTAAATATATTTCATGGCCAAACCAGGGATTTGTTTGTATTCACCAAGCTATTCAAACGATCCACAACGGCTGGTTCTGTAAACCAAATGACTGAAAAGAGAAATCAGAAATGTTACCAAAGAGTGACATAAATTGTTCTCCCTGCAATGGGCTGGAACCCCAACCACGGTGTACCCTGTTCCACATCACATGTTTTAGGGATCGGCCACACCACAAACCAGGAAGTGAACAACTGGTTATTGAAAACGGACAGATGGATAGAAATATTACTCCTATAGTCCTCAGAACTGCACTTCAAGGTAAAATAACCGTTAATAGCTGTTAAAAATGTCCTTGAATGAAGCCTGACTGATCCACATTGTTTTGATGATACTGAAATATGATGCACCACCGAAAAGCTCAGTGGACTTTGGTTTTAGCTAAAGTCACTTCACCATGCTATTATACTACTGGACAGTTTCAGAAAAGATAAAGCCATTGACTGAAATGACCTTGTGAGGAACAAAGGAGATGGAGATGTGCTTGCAAGTGCAATAATAATTTCTTTCCTCATATACGACACACTAGAGTTCCTGAGACAGGAGAGCACTACAGTATGAGCTGGTGACTAAATAAAACAGAGGCCATGAGGTCAAACCTCATGAGGTTATCCTTGAAAATCAAAATCTGCTTGATTAATTGATTTGACTACATAAAAGGTGTTATACTGTATTTTGGGTGTTGAGTCATTCCTGATGAAGATTGTCTTTGATATATTACATTTATTCACTTGGCAGATGCTTTTCTCCAAAGCGACTTCCAATGAACTCTATGTAGTGTTATCAGCCCACACAACTTATTCACTAAGGTTGGACCGCAGTCCTGCTCTCCGGTGGGTCTGGGGTTCGAGTCCCCCTTGGGGTGCCTTGTGACGGACTGGCGTCCCGTCCTGGGTGTGTCCCCTCCCCCTCCGGCCTTACGCCCTGTGTTGCCGGGTAGGCTCCGGTTCCCTGTGACCCCATATGGGACAAGCGGTTCTGAAAATGTGTGTGTGTGTGTGTGACTTACACTGCTACATACAATGGGTCTCTCATCTATACATCAGTGAAACACATTTTCTCTCTCTGTCACTCACACACTTTGGGAGAACCTCAACAGCATGTCTTTGGGAGGAAACCAAAGCACCCAGAGCAAACCCACAAAGACACAGGGAGAACATGCAAACTCCACACAGTCTGAACAGGGATCAAACCCACGTTCTCTCGCACCACCCAGGCACTGTGAGACAGCAGTGCTACTAGCTCTGCCACCGTGCCACCCTGTGACATAAACAATCTTTTTAAAAACCAAGATTCAGCTGAAAGCTTCCTAATGTTCAGATCACTTTATGAGGGACATAAAGACAGAAGTAACTAGAAATAAACAACATTGCTAGATACTGGGTATCTCATTTCTATAAAATTAGCAGTCATTTATAACCCTGTATATAACCCATAACAGATGACTGAACATGTGCAAATGCGATATACTTTCTGCAAGTATAAATGAACATGTGTGGGTGGAAATGTCCACATAAGATGTCAACATTTAGAAAATGGCACATAGTCCAAGGTGTGTTTTAATGCAGGGCTTGTTTCATAAATTCCCACTTTGCGTTAAAATGAGCCAAAGCTGAGTTGCTCTTCAGGGCCTGAATAACAGACGACCCTAAATATAAGCAGAGGAGGTACAAGAGTCACATGGGAACAAGGTAATGGCAACCAGCTGTCACAATGAAGACAGCAATTTCCAACACAGCACATGGAGAAAACACAGACTTGCTGCCCATCACTGAACTTTGCCTCGCACTGGCCGCGACATGACATGTAAATGAAGTCGGTAAGAAGAGAGGCTCTCACGGAAATGAGAGATGGTGATATTGCAGTACCATAGCAACAGTGCACTTAAAACACTACAGAAGGAAGAGATTTTTTTTTCTTTTTTTTAGAACATTGAACCCAGGGGGGTGCGTGGTGCAGTGGCTTTGGCCAGGGCCTGCTCTGTGGTTGGTTTGGGGTTTGAGTCCTACTTGGGGTGCCTTGCAATGGACTGGCATCCTGTCCGGGGTGTGTCCCCTCCACCCTCAACCTTGCTCCCTGTGTTGCTGGGTTAAGCTCTGGCTTGCCATGACCCTGCTCAGGACAAGTGGTTTCAGCCTCTGTGTGTGTGTGTGTGTGTGTGTGTGAATCCTGAATTTTCAGTTGCTGGTGTAAGCCTAAGAGCGCTATACTCTAGAATCAAGTCTGCCTCCAAATGTCTCCTTCCAGTTATGTGTTCTCTGAGATGTATGTCGCTTTGGAGAAAAGTGTCTGCTAAATGAATAAATATAAATGCAAATTTAAGACAATGAGAGATGATAAAGGTATGACGGGGTACAAAACCCTCACAAAATAAAATAACCCAGAATGCATTGTCGAATTAATGTCAGCATCTACAGTAAATGTATTTGTATGTTCTTGTCTTAAGTGTGCGGTGTAAAATTTGAAACCAAATTGTCATCAACCCTCTGTAGTTTCTTTATATATTATGTAAACATGGTTTTTCCATGAATAGGTCAGAAAAATGCAAATATGGGGCTGGCAGAAGTAGATGCTCTGGTTTTTAAAAAGAGGGTTTTTTAAAGTTAAATTCTCTGAGCAAGGAGAGATATATGTAGGAAAAACCCATGTTAAGCCCCATGTGGTATCTTGTAAAGCAGAAATGCTAAAATAAAATATAAACCAATCAAAACATATAAATCCACTTTAATAACAGTGTCTGTACTATAGACCTTTGGAGAGCAACACGATAAAGGTAATAAAATTGTTCCATATGGTAGCCTAAACAACAGATCTTATAAGCTTAAAAGTAAAAAGCTTTTCTATTATAGCTTCCATAACTCACAGTCTGTGTACCTTAAGATGAAATCTTTTGCTTTTATGAGCCAAATACAATAAAATGGTCATTTTCTTTGATGCACCGCGTCTATCAGCACAGCAATACACTATATCTGAAGCAGTAAAACTGACTGAAATCATATGAATGAAGCAGCAAAACTTTTCACTTAAAATTACTGGGTGGATTATGTTCTCTTGTTCTTAGCATTTACGACCTTTGTTTATATCTTTAGATAACTAAGATAACATTTTGAATGACAAGAGATTTGCATGAGTATAAACGTGTTTGCTAAACAAATAATATCATGTAATGATCTGCTGCATTTCCATATCCATATATAATTATACTGTATGAGCATTGCACCTGGGTCTAATACACAATACATGGGGCAATGCTTCTTGATAGGCTGATAGGCTAATGAGTCTGTCAGTGCTAGTTTGTGTTAGTCAAAGCAGTGTGGAAAATGCGGCTGAATGTGGAAAAATGCAAAAGATACTGCCACTGGAAAATTCCGCTGTACACATGCGCGATGAATCAAATATACTTGTCACATTTTTTGAACATATCCTAGAGCTAATGTCTTAAAGAATAAAATATTTTAACACTTCTCTCTTGGTTTTACTTCAGGGTTCAGCAGAAACTGTGCAATTTATTTAATTATAGGCATATTGTGTGTCAGTATGGACGTGCATATGCTCACTGTACGTAGACTCGGTACATTTTATGTAACATGAATAGATGTTTTTGATTTTTTTAAATAACTTTTTAATGTATAGCTTCACTTTATAACTTCTTCCTATGAGTAGTTGAGCTTGAATCTAGTGTACCGGATTAATGCTAAAACCCACATTACTTACAGAATATATTAGATCATAACTTCAGGATATAGGCCTAAAGAGTATAGTCATGACAGGATAAAGTTTTTGGTCAATTTTATACACAATATCTCATCTGTAGACTTTGAGCAGATTTAATGAACCCAGTCAGCTGCGCAGGTTCCTGAGGTCACATTACAAAGGCAATGGCGCCCCCAAGCAGATACTGTACTGTCTGACCTGGTCTCAAACACCATAACTTAAAACAGACATATATTCAAAATGAGAATTATGATTTAAGCAGCTTTTTGATGTTAAGGAACATAATACAACTAAGATACTCTAAGTATCTACTAAGGTAATGCACAAACTGTATTTTCTATGAGATGTACGTCGCTTTGTACGTCTGCTAAATGAATAAATATAAATGTAAATGAATAAACGTAAGTGGATATATAATCCATTTCACATCAATGAAAAAAATGTTTGTATTAAAGGATTAACACATTATGACACTCAGTAAAACCAACATTTTCTATGTAAAACTACAAAAACCATTAAGTCACATTCAGTCATTGTGTTATTAACAAAACAGATTCTATAAAGACAGCTTAAAAGTAAAAAGCTGGGGCATGCCCAATATGTGCATAAACACCCTCCAAACACTTAAACAGTACCAGGAAATACACACACACACACACACATTTTCAGAACCGCTTGTCCCATACGGGGTCACGGGGAACCGGAGCCTACCCGGCAACACAGGGCGTAAGGCCAGAGGGGGAGGGGACATACCCAGGACAGGACGCCAGTCCGCCGCAAGGCACCCCAAGCGGGATTTGAACCCCAGACCCCCTGGAGAGCAGGACTGTGGCCCAACCCACTGCGCCACCGCGCCACCGCGCCACCCTATAAACAAAAAACACATACAGCATATTTACATTTACTCATTTAGAAGACACTTATCTCCAAATGGGCGTACATCTCAAACAACAATACAGAAAGTGCGTTACATAGAAAGAGAGATTTGGATACAGACACAACTCCCATTTAACGTTTATAGTCGACTGATTCAACTTATAAAGATATGCAACCTTCATCACCTTGTTATTGATCACCAATACTTGTGAACACCAGACAGGAGCTGTAAATGCTGTAGAACTATTCTGTTTTTCCTGCCAACTAATTGCTGGGCCCCTAAACATCAGCCACTTTTGCTAAATGAAGAAAACATAGTTAAAATAAACAGGAAAATGTTAGTACTTATGAAACCCACACACACATTGTCTGAACTGCTTGTCCTATACGGGGTCGCGGGGAGCTGGAGCCTAACCTGGCAACACAGGGCGAAAGGCTAGAGGGGGAGGGGACACACCCAGGATGGGACGCCAGTCGGTCGCAAGGCACCCCAAGCAGGAGTCGAATCCCAGACCCACCAGAGAGCAGGACCCGGTCCAACCCACTGCACCACTGCACCACTGCACCCCCCTATATGTGAAACCTTCTAACTCAAACGTTTGTAACACAAGAAGCCAGTGTATATGAATGTTCTCTTCTCTCATCTACCATCCAGCTGTCTTTATTCAGCACAAAAAGACAGCAGGAGGGAGTGTACCTTTAGTAGCAAAGCAGCTAGAGCTACTGCCTTGTACTCAGAAGATCCATATTCACATCCTACTCAAGTACCCTTAAACAAGATACTTACCTTAAATTGCTCTAGTAAAACTTACCAGCTGTATAAATAGGTAAATCATGGTAGGTCTCTTTATAGAAAACTGACTGCTAAATAATATATAACAATATTAGAAATCCAGTTTTCCCATGATGTTTTCACATGATTTCAGGAATATGGTTACATTCCCTAGCACAGCCACATAATACCCTAAAACATAATATGTCGAGACATTCTGTAATAAGTTGAGAAACACACAATACTACGTTCAAATACACAATAAAGTGATATGTTGAGACACACAGATTGATATGTTCAAATAGCAAGGAAATATGTTGAGACCTCCTCAATAATAAGTTGAGACACAGAGTAATAGGATGCTTATAACTGTACTTGGTACCAGAGCTCCTTGGTCCAAAGGTCAATGATCATCTCTTGTAGTCATTTCATCTGACTTGAGGCCACATGTTCTGGACACTCGGGTGAAGAGAGGTGCTGAGCTGTCAACCGATAACCATCTGGTGGTGAGCTGGATCAGATGGTGGGAAAAACTGACAAACAGACCCGGTAGACCCAAGCATATAATGAGGGTGTGCTGGGAACGACTGTCAGAGGACCCTGTCCGAAATGATTTTAACTCTCACCTCCGTAAGAAATTCTCCCATGTCCTGGAGGAGGTAGGGGAAATGGAGTCTGAATGGACCCTGTTCAAAACCTCCATTATGGAAGCAGCCAGGCGCAGCTGTGGCCGAAAGCTTGTTGGTGCCAATCATGGCAGCAACCCAAGAACCCGCTAGTGGACACTGGGTCAGGGCCAGAGTACAGCCCCTACTCCTCCACATTGAGAGGAGCTAGTTGAGGTGGTTCGGGCATCTGGTAAGGATGCCCCCTGGGCGCTTCCCTTTGAAGGTACACCAGGCATGGCCAACTGGGATGAGGCCCCGAGGTCGGCCCAGGACCCGCTGGAGAGATTATTTCTCCCAGTTGGCCAGGAAGCAGCTGGGGATCCCCCGGTTTGAGCTGAAGGAAGTTGCAAGGAATAGGGATGACTGGGCTTCTCTGCTCTCCCTATTGCCACCGCGACCCTAGAAGGACAAGCGACCAAGAAAATGGATGGATGGATGGATGGATGGATGAATGGATGGATGGATGGACAGAGTAATATGTTGAAATACATGATAACATAAGGGGGGTTGTCACAGTGATTGTCATACAACAAAACACACTGGAGGTTCTCGGTTCTGGTTCCATTGTGATGGAATGACCTTCCCTTCTCACTCAGAACTGCAGAAACTCTGTCTACATTCAAGAAGGGTCTGAAAACTCACCTTTTCTAGACCTATTTCACCCAAGATCTCTCCTACTCATGTACGGTGTAAATGTTCATGCACCAGAACTTCATGAGCATCACCAGAGAAAGCCTTTAATCAGCCACTACTCTGGCATTCTATTTGCTTGCTTGTGCATCTTATAATATTTAAATTAAAAAAAAAAATGGTAGAAAGGTGTGGGGGGTGCAGTGGCACAGTGGGTTGGACCGGGTCCTGCTCTCCAGTGGGTCTGGGGTTCGAGTCCTGCTTGGGGTGCCTTGCGATGGACTGGTGTCCCGTCCTAGGTGTGTCCCCTGGCCTTACGCCCTGTGTTACCGGGTAGGCTCCGGTTCCCCGTATGGGACAGGCGGTTCTGAAAGTGTGTGTGTGGGTGGCAGGAGGGTATCAGGATTTGTCTATCCTGTGTTTTATGCACCTACTCGATTGATGAACATCGGTACAGCAAGTGGTAGGTAACAAACTAGGTTTACTTGAGTCACGTCTGCAGTTATGTCTCTTCTTCTTAATGTAATGCATAAATTGTACTTTTGCTGAGATGTACGTCTGCTAAATGAATAAATGTAAATGTAATAATTTGCACATTAAAATTGTACCTTCCTATCTTTATAATATTTGTGTAGTCACTTGAGGAAGACACCAGTCATTTTTGAGATGAGTGTAAAATGTGTTTTTCATGGGTCAGAGAAATGTCTTTTTTTGTAATAAAAGAAGATCATACACATATACATGTAAATGTAGACTTTTATCAAAAAGAAGAAAGAGCGTTAAGTTTATTTCTAAGTTTCTAGGTCAAGATAGCTGGAAGCTACAATGAAGGTTACCTTCAGAGCTCAAATGGGCTGGTTGTCACACAGTGGATTATAGTTTAGAACATCAGAGAGAAAAGCAGAGAAAACACTCACACATACTTATCTCACAATACCTTTCTCGTAAAACACGTTTTCTCTCTCATACACACACACACATCCAGACGCACCACACTACCTACCTTATTATACTAACTTTTTTTCCTAGGCCCACAGCTTTTAAACTAAAGAAATAATAGTCCTAAGGCTTTGTCCTTCTATTTACGTTTCAGTAACCTTCCAGGTATGATGTGAATACTGATTTTAATATTAACTGACTTGATTAACTTTTACTTTAAAAAATACAGCGACAACCAGCTGTGCAATAGGGGCTGTCAGGGTCTTTGACAGCTATTAACATTTCACTGGTAAGGTGAGTGGATGAAGGGAGTCTCAATTTTCCCCAAGTATTCAAGATTTCTTACAATGTCACAATGTGTCCTTTCTGATGGGCTTAGGCTGAAAAACCCTCATGACAGCATCAATTAAGTGTATCAACCAGACCGGCTATAATTTATGTTGACACACACACACAGTACACTCATTCATTGTGTCCAAACACGGACGGAGTGCTAAGTCTAAGAGACACGGAAATGTAATTTATAGAAATACACAAAAATATGTTCAAACACACAATGTTGAGGTAGTATGTTATGTTGAAACCCGGAGTACTGTCATGTAATATGCTGAAACGAAAACAGACAGTGGAGTAGTGCGTTCGCACACAGACACAGAGGGAACATGACCACGCGGGCGCGCCCCGTGCCTTCACAGTTCAGGTGAATCATTCACCTGGCCGATGACGCGTCACACGGAACCTCTCCTCCGGAAAGAGGAAACTCGCCTTCCATGATCGAGCTGCGCCTCGGTTGCCAGGATCTGCAGCCCATGGAACCGTGTGTGAACCACTAGTCTGTCGTGTGTGTGTGTGCGCGCGTGTTCACTGTGTGTCGCCGCTGTTCGCCATGTCCGCCTCCGCCGTCTTCGTGCTCGACCTGAAAGGAAAGGTAAACCCGCGCTGACCCGACGAAGGGCGGCCGTTCGGCCCGCGCGCCTCTCGCCTCTTGTCTCGCCTCGCGCTCAGCCCCCTCTCAGTCACCCGTCCCGACTCCCGCCGGTGTCGCTCCGCGTGCGCGCGGCAGCTGGCGCCACAGCGTGATCATGAAATGACCTCCGAAGTGTCCGATTTCTGTCACTTTACACACTTCGGGGGGCTGTGTGTGTGAACATGATTCAACGGCGTCAGTTGTCAACTTTATTTGACCTTCTAGGAGAAGGCTTTTTATACTTATATGTAAATAAAAAGTTTTGCCGTGGAAGAGGGGTATACGAAGGAGAAACCACTCTGAGGCGATGCCTTGCCTTGTCATAAGTGTCCTGAGGAGTAAAGACACAGCGAACCGGTTTTCACCGCACACCCGTATCTTACACAGGAAAGGGGGACTCGTCTTATAACGTCTTCACAATTCCTGGTGCCACACCTTTTACTGACATAGGAGAGCAGAGCACAGGGCTTCAGGTGTCCTTTGTGAACTTCGTGCAAAGTGACTGAGGTAGACTCCGGAGGAACCCTACTTACTGACACGACCAGCATCTCCTTCCTCAAGAAAAAGTCGTTGTGGTGCCCGGTGTCTAGTGTATTCTGTATTTGTGAGGGATTACCTCCTAAATGTGGAGAATTGTCCTGCTTCTTGACCTCAGTCCCCTGTCCAGGCCCCTGTCACCTGCCTGCATATTTCCATGTTTTCCTCCTCTTCTACTTCTCGTACATTTGCTTTCGTGCTGTGACTGCCTGTACCCTCCTTTACACCATATGGAATAACCACAAGGTTCTTGACCTTCTGAGATGCAGCGAAAAGAATATTGGGTGTATTTCCAGGAATTTGTCAAAGCCCCACCTGCAAACGTGGTATTATTTAAAAGTATAGAATTATCTTTGTACAGTGCATTGGGACTAAGTGTGATAGCATGTGCAGTTTGGGAGATGCACTTAAAATGTGCCTCCTCTACAGTGGACAAAAATAAATGACTGGGTCTCAGGAGACTGACAGAGTACTTTGGTAATAATCTGAAACAGAAAATATCAGTTCAATGCCATGGTTACCATCCTGTTGACCTTTCAGGTGCTGATATGTCGAAACTACAAGGGTGATGTGGACATGGCTGAGATAGACCACTTCCTGCCTCTACTTTTGCAACAAGAAGAGGAGGGTCTTCTCAGTCCTGCTATCACGCGTGGCAATGTCCACTTTCTGTGGATTAAACACAGCAACCTCTACTGTATCCGACCAGATGTTTGTGGGGGTAGTTTGGTTTATTAGGGGCAGCTGGTAGCATAGTGGTTAGAGTGACTGCCTTTGGACCCCAAGGTCACAGGTTTGAGTCTCACCTCAAGCTGTAGTACCCTTGAGCAAGGTACTTACCCTGAATTGCTCCAGTAAAATTGCTCAGCTGTGTAAATGGGTAAATAAATGTAACCTTAACATTGTAAGTTGCTGGAGAAAAGCATCAGCTAAATGTATTATATGCCATACCCTTGTTTATATGAGCCTTAATCTGAAGAACTTCACTCACAGAAGCTTTAACTGTTATCCACTTGATCTGCTGGATTTTAAAATTTGTATAATTTCTAATGGGACAGCTGGTGGTATTATTATTATTATTATTATTATTGATATTTTATTAATTTAGCTGATGCTTTTCTCTGAAGCAACTTACAGTGTTAGTGTATTAAGCTACTTATAGTTGTTTACCCATTTATACAGCTCTGTTTATATACTGGAGCAATTCTAGGTAAGTACATTGCTCAAGGGTCCTTGTTGGTGTAATTCACTTTTTGTTTTGTTTTTGGAGATGTATGTTGCTTTGGTGAAAAGGGTCTGTTAAATTAATAAATGTAAATATAAGTGTCTTGCTCAAGTGTATTTAAGCAGGATTGAGAATTAAACCTGGGTTCTGGAAGTGGAAGGCAATGGCTTTAAATGCTGCGCTAAACACTGTATTAAATGTACTCGGCCATATAAATGGGCAAATCATTTAAAGTCTCTTGGAGAAAAGCATCAGCTAAATAAATAAATGTAAACGTACCTATTCCATACAGCAGGTTGTTTTCCTGGAGCTAATCATGTCAAATATCATGCTCGAGGGTATTACACCTGCGTTCCCCAGTACTGAACTGACAAACAAGTAGCAAGTTTATGTGCTTAACTGAAAAGATACATGCTGTCTCAGAAGCAACCCTCTCACTCTTTCAAAACATTGATTTTTTTGCTAGCCCTCCAGCTATCAGATAAATATTTTCTGATATTTGAGTCTGTCACCTTTGAGTCAATCATTATTCATCCCTATTGCCAAATCAACAGCATGAAGTAACTTAGGTTGAGGCCTCAGGGTGATCATTAAGAAACTGCTAATAGCTCTTAGAACAGAACACACACATACACACACACTCACACTCACTCTGAAACCACTCGCGGCAAGCCGGAGCCTAACACAGGGCACGAGGGGGGAGGGGACATACCCAGGATGGGATGCCAGTCTGTCACAGAGCACTCCAAGCAGGACTCAAACCCCTGACCCATCTGAGAGCAGCCACAGGCCAAACCCACTGTGCCGCCATGTCCCCCTGGAACAAAGTAATTAAGCTAAATTCTGTATAAATGCTGATCCCTTGACATTACTACAACACAGTGGTGGCCACTACCAATAAGAACTCAAATGCTGCCTTGGTCTATGCCTTCCTGTACAAACTGGTGGAGGTGAGTTGAGATATGTTCATTTTATTTGGATTCAACATGAAGTATTAATAGAAAAATATGTAATATTCAGTTACATATTTAGGGATTTGTTTTAAGGATTTTCCAAATGGAAATGTAAACGTTAAATTCTAATCTGTGACAGTTGTTTTTACTTATTTATTAAAGTACAGTTCTCATTTTCCTCATTTTTATGGAAGCAGTCATGAAATACTATGATTTAAAATACCCCTTACAGTTTGCTTCTGCTTTAAGTATTCGAATAATTAGCTAATATTGTCAGTTCATTTTAGCTAATGCACATTTTTTTTTTTAAAAAAGGTTGAGGCTGACATTACCACAAATGTTGCTTTGACAGGTGACAGAAGGAATTTCTGCAGGAAAGGATTTTTAGCCCTAATTGCTTGAGGGGACAAATCTGCATGTCTAGATTTCTATTTTCAGTACTCTTGCATTGACCAAGTTACAGAAGTAGAGGAAAAACTGAGAAAGTACAAAAAATGTGTACAAAGGATATTATTCCACTTTTGCATTTTTGGCCGTGTTTCAGGTGTTCACAGAATACTTCAAGGAGCTGGAGGAAGAGAGCATTCAGGACAATTTTGTTGTGGTTTATGAGCTGCTTGATGAGCTCATGGACTTTGGCTTCCCACAGACTACCGACAGCAAGATCCTGCAGGAGTAAGTTTCATAAAAGATCTATGTGAAATATACAGAAGCATTGAATCATACGTGCCCATACTGTATGTGTGCAAACATGACACCTTCATATTTAAAATACACGTGTGGGTGACAGGGTGGCACAGCGAGTAGCGCTGCTGTGTCACAGCACCTGGGTGGTACGAGAGAACATGGGTTCGATCCCTGCTCAGTCTGTGTGGAGTTTGCATGTTCTCCCTGTGTCTTTGTGGGTCTCCTCTGGGTGCTCTGGTTTCCTTCCAAAGACATGCTGTTCAGGTTTCCCCATAGTGTGTGAGTGACATAGAGAGAGTGTGTTTCACTGATGTATAGATGAGTGACCCATTGTAATTAGTGTATCTAGCAGTGTAAATCACCTTGGTGAATAAGGTGTGTGGGCTAGTAATGCTACATAGTATCCATTGTAAGTTGCTTTGGAGAAAAGCATCTGCTAAGTGAATAAGTGTATTTCTGTAAGCCTGATGCACTACAGATAACTGCAGTAATGTTTTAAAAGTACATACCCTATTCAACCATGTTTTAGGTACATCACCCAGGAGGGCAATAAACTGGAGGTGGCTAAGTCCAAGGTCCCCACCACAGTCACCAATGCTGTATCCTGGAGGTCGGAGGGAATTAAATACAAAAAGAATGAAGTTTTCATTGATGTCATTGAATCAATTAATGTGTTGGTGAGTGCCTTCATTAAATGATTTTGGAGACTGTGATGTCGAATATGAAGGAGAATATATGGATATTCAGACATTGACATGAACTGTATTTAATTTCTGAACTTTATTATAGTGTAACAATGTCACAACACTAATATAAATGGATATTTTAACATATATGAGGGTATATATAATTTTCAAATGTCTTATTAATATATAAATATTTCTTATGAACATTAATTTATTTTGTTTAATTACAAACTGGTGAATCACTGACATGGCTGTCATTACATGAAGATCATTGATAAGCATGTGTCTGCAGGTGAAAGGTGTAATTATGTTTACCTGCAACCAAACAGGTGAATGCTAATGGAAGTGTAATGAGCAGTGATATCGTGGGCAGCATCAAGTTAAAGACCATGTTATCCGGGATGCCTGAGCTACGCCTGGGCCTCAACGATCGTGTGCTCTTCACCCTTACTGGCCGTACGTGCTTTGATTTTGTCACCCTCATGTCCTGTGCCCCATATATTCTGCCTACCTGTCACTGTCCCTTTTCATTAATCCCCATTCATTAACTGAATGCTATGCGTCAGTTGACTGAATCCATCCCAGAGGACCATGCTTACAAAAACTCCTTATTTTGTCTGCAGCTGGATCTGGCTAGAACTTTCACACTGTCCTTATCATGGTCACCTTCTAACCTGTATAAGCATACCCCCCATTGACCCCCTTTTCACTTTCTGTGCGCTGACAATGTTACCTGAATAGTTGAAATATTTGCATGAGAAATGCTAAGCTTGGATTTCACCTGATAATCAGACTCATTCTACTAATCTTGGTTTTCATCTCTGAATTCTGTTCTTCAGTTTTTGGACTTGGAAAGCTAGAGACTAAATGAGGTTTGAATGACATGCTATGATTTTGGTCAGCTTTCTGTGTTCCATGTAACTTTTGTCTGTGGGTTTATGCACGCATTCAGGAGACAAAGGGAAATCTGTGGCAATGGAAGATGTGAAGTTTCACCAGTGTGTACGTCTCTCCCGTTTTGAGAATGACCGCACCATCTCCTTCATTCCCCCAGATGGGGAATCTGAACTCATGTCTTACCGCATAAATACCCATGTAAGGCAGCACTCTGCTCTCTCCTATATTACCTATACAACTTAAAAGTATAAATGAAAAGAGACGTTATTTTGAATTTAAGAGCTTAGATGGGTCATTGCATTTTGCCTTTAGGTGAAGCCATTGATCTGGATTGAGTCTGTCATAGAGAGGTTCTCTCACAGTAGAGTGGAAATCATGGTCAAGGTAGGAAAACCTGCAGTCTTTGTGTAATTAAGATAGAAGTAGGCATGTTTCTTGAGAAAGCTGTATCACTTTGGCTGTTTTTGAACCCAGAATTGAACATTAGGAATGCTATTACCTTGCAACCCATGGAAAGACTTTCTTGAACAGAATAATGGGTTTCAGCTGTACTAACAATTCCAAAGGTTTCTGTACCATTGTGAATAATAAATTATAAATCAGTGATTTTAAGCAGTAATAGTCATGTGCAACATAAGTAACGATGTCTTGGCTATATATATATTTTTAATCAGTTTAATGGTATCTTCATAAAAAAGTATCAGTTCTTTTTGAACATTTCTGGGTGGTTCCATACTTTTTAATACTAGAGTATGTAGAAGGAAATGCACTGATAAAGGAATCAGACTTGTAATCTGAAGGTTGCCATTTCAATTGCCAAGAAAGACCTTGTTGTAGTGCCCTTCAGCAAGGATTTTTTTTTTCTGAAATGCTGTGGTAAAAGATATACAGTAGCTGTTTAACAAGATAAAATGCTGCCTATACTGCAAAATAATAAACTGCCTAAGGTAATTTTTGGATGTATTTTTCTCTTTGGCAGGCAAAAGGACAGTTCAAAAAGCAATCTGTGGCAAATAATGTGGAAATCAAAGTGCCCGTTCCAAGTGATGCTGACTCCCCTAAATTCAAAACTAGCACTGGACATGCCAAGTATGTCCCAGAGAAGAACTTGGTAGTGTGGACCATCAAGTCATTCCCGGTAAGTTCTTATGACTGAATTGAGTACAAGGCAGAATTTTGCCAAATAGAAGTTGTATTACTGTCTTTTGTTCTTTTTGTGCTTGTTTGGACTGTGGATAACTGACATATTGGTCTCACTCCAAACACTGCCTTCTGTGTCTGCATGCCTGGTAATTTTCCAAAGCACTGTGAACCACTTAATAAACAGAAATGTATAGCAGAGACCAATTGTATAGTAGTAAGCGAAAATGTAATTTAAAGAGGGGTAGCTGGTAGTGTAGTGGTTAGAGCTGTTGCCTTTAGACCCAAAGGTTGCAGGTTTGAGTTCCACCTCTAGCTGTACTACCCTCAAGCAAGGTACTTAACCTAAAATTATTCCAGTAAAATTACCCAGCTGTATAAATAGGTAAATAATTGTACCTTAAAACTATCAGTTGCTTTGGATAAAAGCATCAGCTAAATGAATGTAAATGTGGACAAATAACAAAAAAAAAAAAAGGTAAAATTAGTGTTTCTGTATGTCAAATGCATGCACCTTTTCCTCTGTTTAGGGGGGGAAAGAGTTCCTGATGCGTGCCCATTTTGGACTTCCAAGTGTGGAGAATGATGAAAAAGAGGCCAAGCCACCTATTACAGTGAAATTTGAAATTCCATATTTTACTGTGTCTGGAATACAGGTATGTGCATCTCATTCTTGTAGGCTTACGCAGTGTGGTCAGTGTGGAGAGCAGTCAAATTAGACAGGTCCACTGTTATGACCTGTCTGTTATATACAGGTGGTCCTAGATTTCTGATGGTTCAATTTACGATTTTTTTGAACTTAGTATGCTGAGCTAGCGATACACATTCAGTAGAAACTGTACTTTGAATTTTCAATTTAGATTTTTTCCTGGGCAAGTGATAGGCGGTGCGATACTCTCTCGCAATGCTGAGCAGCGGCAGTGATCTACATCTTCCAGTCTTTTGTGCATCCATAATGTCACAGAAATGCCTGTCTGTGTCTCTTGCCACTGGTGGGAAAAAGAAGAGGAAGGCAATTAGTCTATAGGAGAAACTCAAGATAATTGTCCAGCATGAAGGTGGCAAGCCCGTAATGGCCATCGCACATATGCTAGGCTATGATGTTCGGTAGGTTAGGTGTATTAAATGCATTCTCGACTTACGATGGGTTTCGTGGAACGTAACCCCATCGTAAATTGGGGACCACCTATATATGAACTGTTATGTTTATATATATCTCAAAAAAAATATTACTAAGAAGGTGACTTGGAATCGTGGATATTCGGATAAAGTTTTATGCAGCTACTCGTGTGATGAACATTGGTTGATATGGTGGAAAGAAACAAACTAACTGCACTTAAGAATCACGCATCTGCATTTGTGTCACCTTCTGGTGATGTAATGCACACATTGTATTTTCTATGAGATGTGCATCACTTTGGAGAAAAACATCTGCTAAATGAATAAATGTAAATATAAATGACAAATTTACTGAGAAGACATGCATTTGCAGGCATATGCAATCTGCAGCAGCATAAAAAAGACTGAAAAGGCATGATGTTGCATGCTGACATTAGTTACCATGGTTATGCTAAAACCTCTTGAAGTCTGAATGATGCAATTGTGAATTTCTCTCTCTGCAAAGGTGCGATACATGAAGATCATTGAGAAGAGTGGTTACCAGGCACTGCCCTGGGTCAGGTACATCACTCAAAGTGGAGGTATGGCATCACTTTGCAGGAGTTTACACTGATATGTACAGTATCCTGGCAGTGTGAGCACTAGCACTGAAGAGAATCTTGTGAACTGTAATGTACATGTAGCTTCCACTTCTGTACAGAATTACAAAATAGTGTAGGCTTGTTTTACTTGTCTTTACTTGTGTAAACTCCTTGTTGTTGTTTTTACTTATTTTATTCAGATTATCAGTTGCGGACAAACTCTTAGGCTGACTCCATCCTCTTGGTCCACACCATGATTCCGACACTTGCAGACACTTAAGAGGTCAAAGAGCAGTGATCAAGCAGCTCACTCCTGTGAACATGAGCCCACATACAGGAATGTTTGGAGTCTTCTCATCTTTTTCTGCAGTCTTGATTTGAATTGTTTAATTTAAATTTTAATTGATATGTAAATAAAAAAAAAAGTTTTCCTGTAATGCTTTAAACTGGAGTTTCTGGGAGGATATTTTAACTGAATGCATTGTTGCTTGTCTGTATGCGGTATTCTTTGAAATGTCATTCTTAGAGTGGTGTTAAATTTTCTTTAACAATTATACAGTTTTCGAAACAATAAATGCTGGCCATAGGCTGATTGTAATCCTTTGCCTTTCTTGATTTGAATGTGTTAGCACCAGAACTATACTCTCCTATTTTAGGTACTGGACGTAAGATCGTCTCACCAGGACTCAAGAATAAACATGAAACACCTAGCTTTGTCTGGATTGTACATAGCGTTTTCAAATATTATATATTTGAAAAGATTTTCTATTCAAAATACCCCCGAAACCCGACTGCAAATAAGCATATTCCAATTAATCAGCATCCTTTAACATTGTAGCTATTTGGCTGTTTGCTGGGTTGTGAGTTTGCATTGTGCAATTTAACTGCCAGTTGATTATGTAATCCACCTTTTACTGTGAATTTCACTATAGTGCAAAAGATCTAAAATGATAGACCTGCGTCCTGCCCCGCTCGGACGTTTGTCCTTTAATTTCCCTCCATGGCCCACATTATTCTCATTGGCTCCTGGGGAGTTACCACGGTGATGCCGTAGCAACCGAGCTGCACGCCACCCTTTTGACCACATATGGAATTACAGTGTCCTTGCGACGGCCTGCGATTGGTGAAGGACGGCATCTGTCGAAAATACGATTGGCTGAAAAACTTCGTTGAGTGTCAGCGCGCAAATTAAAGTCCGCAGCCCGGTTTAAAAAACCAACAACCTGTGATTTACTGTACAGTTTATTTTGACTGTAGAAGGGCGTCGCCAGGTCACACTTAACGGCTTGGATAAGGGACATAATACGTGGTAAGGTATCGATTGTAGCGTCCTGCTGGTGCGCCACATAACGCGCTGTACAGTGTTTTTACATTTATTACATGATTTAGTTCACGCTTTGCTGCGAAAAAAAGAAAAAGCGACTTACATACAGCTGTGCTTATCCGTAGCTGGGTAATTTTACTGGAATTTTTGCCTCAGATATGATAGAAATAGTTTTAGATGACAGATACAGTCGGGAGTTCCAGGTGGATGTGACAGGAGATGAGGAGATAAGCTAGAAGGCGAATAACTGAGGAGGCGAACATGTTGTGTTTCCCACACACACACACACACAACACACACACAACACACACAGGTGCCATGCAGGTCGTGGCGAACGAGGAGCGCGCGGGGCGCTACCTGAGCGCGGCCGCGGCAACGGGCGACGTGCGCGCGCTGCGGAGGCTGTTGGAGGAGCGCCGCGTGCACCCGGACACGGCCAACGAGTTCGGCAAGACCGCCCTCCAGGTACCCCAAACAGAGCCTCTTGCTGCACGGGGGGAGAGGGAGGGGCAGTGTGTCCGTAGTCTGTGCGTGCGAGGCACCATCATTAAGTAACAATATACATTACACAACACTCATTTCGCTGACGCTTGTCTCCGAAAGCAGCTTATAATTGTTTATCGATGTATATAGCGGGGTAATTTTACTGGAGCAGGTGAGGGTAAGTACCTCACTCAAGGGTGTTACACACAGAGCAGAGGTGAGACTTGAACCCACAACCTTCAGTCCCCCCTGTGTAAGCAGCTGTCAGTTACACAGCATTAATGCATCTATTTGTAAAGATACTACAGCTAGAGGTGGGATTAGAACCTGCAACCTTCAGCACCAAAGGTAGCTGCTGTAACTGCTACACTACCTGTAAATAAATGCCTTAAAGTAAATAAACCCATTATTTTGGTGTGCATACTTGCAGATAATTGCATTCTCAAGCCTTAAATGCCTGAGTAGGTTTATGTGGTCCTTTTAAATGCTTTGGTTTTTTTTTTGTGTGTGTGTGTGTGTGTGTGTGTGTGTGTGTGTGTGTGTGTGTGTGTGTGTGTGTGTGTGTGTGTGTGTGTTTTGCTGGAGCTGCGGTGCTGATCTGGTTCTGCCACAGCGTCCCATATGGCTCAGCTGCCCTTGGGGCCCATGGAGAGGCACAAAGCAGCTTACGGTCACCCATGGTTCGGTCCACGTGTGCGGTGTTTATGCCCCATGCTGACCAGTCCAGCATTTCAGTTCTCACATTTGAACCATTTTGGTGAATTAGGAGGGAAAATGTCACATCGCTGGTACGCTCTCGGTCGGTCGGTCGGTCGGTCGCTGCAGCGTTTTAGACGGCTGCATTGCAGCGTGAAGGTTTCTCAAAGTGCGCTACCCTTGATCAAAGCTACTTACCCTGAAAAGTACACCAAACGGATACAGTAAAAATACCCTCTGCTTTAAATCAGTAAATACTTGTAAAACTGTGTAGGTCACTTTGCACAAAGGTCTCAGACAAATCAGGTTTAGCTGCCGCTTGTCTGAACCCGAAGCCGTGGCGCGAAGGGACTGAGGAGGGTCGTCCGGGTTCGGCACGGGGCCACCGAGCCGGACACACTGGTCCCTCTGTGGATTGGACTCGTTCACGACGACACTGTGTCACACTGCCGCTGCACTGTCATTACAGCTCTTCCCGTTCTCCAGGTGATGATGATGGGCAGCACCGGTGTGGCCCTCCTGCTACTGCAGCACGGCGCCAACGCCAACGTGCAGGACGGTCAAGGGGTAACCCCGGTGCATGATGCTGCCCGCACGGGCTTTGTCCACACCCTGCGTGCCCTTGTGGACTTCGGAGCGTCCGTCAACGTAGCGGACTGCTCCGGCGCCCTGCCCATTCACATTGCCCTGCGGGAGGGCCACTGGGACGTGGTGGAGTTCCTGGCGCCGCTCTCTGACCTGAGGCACCGCGATGCCTGTGGACGCAGCGCCCTGGACGTGGCCCACAGCGCAGGCTCCGGAGATATGGTGGCGCTCCTGGAACACCATCTGAAGTCCAGCTAGGCCTCCCAGCAGGTGCAGGAGCAACGCGTTCCGCCCGCTTCGGTCCTTGGATCCTTCTCCCGTCCTCACTGATGCATTTGTATCATTACGACAGAAACCTGGAGTTACGTTTGCATTTCACGACTTGGCTTTTCACGTGTTTTCAGTTGCGCGAATTCACAATATGAATATAGGAAAGGCACTTGTTCCAGTTCCTGCTGCACAGGGTAATATCTGAAAACGATTCTTCGTATGAAATTGGAAATGTAATGGAAGAGAAGACCTCTTGTCTGCTTCTTTCAGTGGTTTTGAGGAAACCCGCAAACGGAAACTGGAAGTAGTTCTTTTATTGTTGAAAGATGTCACATTTTTATTTATTTTCCCTCCTTTCACGTTGTTTTGCTTACTCTGTCCTGTTAATGGAACAGTTTAAAACGATATTTGCAATGAATATGTTTATTTATCAACTTTTATCAGTATATAATTAATATGAAATTGACTTGTATTTATTTACATTTCTATGAATTATTGTGCATAGTGTGTTTAAATGAGTATGTATTTATCAATATTGTTTTCAATGTGCAGTTCTTTAGTGGTACTGGCCTTTTATATTTTATAAAAGCATATTTTTGCTGAGTATTGACTTGAAAGTTGATGATGTTGTGATGAATAGGGAAGTTTTTTTTAAGTATGTTGTGATGCATTTTGTGTAGTAAGTGTGGGTTTTTTGGTCAGGCTCTGGGACATGTTTATTTGGTATGTGTTGTAAAACCTTTCATTTCTTTTTTTCTGCTTTATTTGTACTCGTACAACTGCTGTACTTCTGTCAAAGTGGATGATTTTACCTTGAGCTTCAGTGGATGACTGTTCACTTGTGTTTTCTATCCGGTTCTGCTTTTCTTTTTTCAGTTTGCAGGGCTCCGACTCATCGCTGGCCGTGCCAGTCAGCATCATACCTTCGTAAAGTGACCTCGTTCAAACGATGAGCAAAGACAGTGATTTGTTTGACCAGTTGCCATTTTTTGTTTATCTTTTTTTCAGACGCTGCTGTTACAGTGCAGTTCTGCCTGAGATTTGGTATGTTAACTTATTTTTCGCAGCTGGAAATTTACATTAGTCAAAATTCTGGACATTTAAATAAAAAATATAGACAAAAGCATTTTTTAAAACTTTTCTTTGCACAAATGGTGCAACGTCACTCAAGCATGTTGAGCAACAGACTTTGCGATTATACCATGAATGCAGTTTCATTTCTGGATTTTTCTGTCCTTTTTCCTCTTTCTTGCAACAAATTTGAAAAAGATTACAACAGCAAGAATCCCGGCAGTAAAAAAAGAACGTTGGTCCAATTATATTTAAATTTCACTTAATGCTGCTATTAAAAAGACATGTAAAGTGCTTTATGGGCAGGAGAAGTGGGAATGTAAAGGAGACCTGAAATTTACTCCTCACTTTGGGCTCACCAGGTAGGCTAGAGAGGACAGCACCTTGACTAAAATGGGTTTTTGAAGGCTGTGTGAAAGAAGAGTTTGACCATAATATATCCCCAGCATAACACAAATGAAACAAGTATAAGAGCAAACCAGGTTTTAATGATCAGTAACTAAATAATTACCAATCTGTCTCCCAACCAAGGCTCCCAGTGATCTGATTTGTGTTATTTCCTTTCCAGCCACAAGGGGGCAGCAAAGCCTCACAAAATTAGTCCACAGTCGTCATACTGTCCTAAAGATGGACAACAGGGAAAGAGGACAGATTGTACATCTACTTTTCTACTCACTTTCCTCCATTTGATCTCTTCAGCACTTTTAGCATTTTTGTCACACACACACACACACACACCCACCACTGGAGTTCATATTGCTGATATGGAGATCTATCAGTCTATTTACGTATTTATTTGTTTAATGTCACAGGAGACTGTCCTGAAACTCTTAAAAAATTTGCCTTCATAACTTAATTTTTACTTAGCTTGGCGGAGTTCACAAGCGCTTCCTGTTTTCACGCGGATGGAAACTTGTGCGTCGAGACATCGTGCTCTGATGACTCAACAATGGCATTCTGGCTCACTGGAAAGCACGTTGTACAAGGGAAACATTGTATGAAGTCTGGGAGCTGAAGTGGCTTACAGGGAGCGGTGAATGGCACACTTGTTTGGGTTACTGCGCTCCAGAAGTTTGCACAGCTCCGTATAATGGATGTTTTATTTGCTTCTGCTTTCGGTCTTACCTGTGACACCTCGCGACAATGAATAGGCCTGGCAGAGAAGCTATGAAACATTGAGATGTTGCTCTGATTATGCATCCTTACTTTCACCATAGTCTGTGCCACTGTAAAGAAGAAACGGCGAGGTATACTGTTGGGCACAAGGGTTTTGATGCTGGAGAAATCAGAAGCATGTGCATTATTCACCGGTAGGGCAGTGATATGTTAGAGGTACAAATAGAACGCAGGCTTGGAGCAGTCCGGTGGTCTGCAGCGTTTTTGGAGACATAGATGACAATCCCAAGTGCAAGATATCCTATTTACAAAAAAAAGGTATAGACTCACAAGGGAGGAAAAAAAAAACTTTCTTTACACAAACTAATGTTTACGACTATGATTTTTTTGGAGCTGCCCAAGTACCCATGTAATTTCCTTCAGGGATTGACGTCTCTTTAATACATGCAGGGATGTCTCACTTAGCTGGCTCATTCCTGCCCCAGCAAAATCCTTTACTTTGATTTAGACTTTATAGCATTCTTTGAAAACGTAGTAAGAGTAGTAAGTTAGTATTTTATTGATGATTCCTTGATTAATAATTTCGAAAGTCCAGAATAATGAAATCGCGGTTTAATTAACAAAGTTCTATACTATTTTGTACTGTTTATTAGCTTAGATTATTTAAGAGAAAAATCACGATTTTATTGAGATAAATACCCGTAACTGTGTAGGTACTATGAGTGTGGTTACTACTTTGTAGAGTTCTTTACCCACCACTAGCGGGCTGAATCTGGGCACTTTATTCAAATATGATACTGCAGCAACTTATTAGAGTACGCGGAAAACCTCTAAAAATCATCAAATATAATTTCTCAGTCTCTAAGTAAAACTCTGAACGTTTAAAAAAATTAATAACACTTCTGGCAAAGTGAATATAATGAACTGCCTTTGATTTTGTTTTGTTAAGAATACAAATATTCTTGGTGTATCAATAGAGCCCAACCACAGCCTGCTTGCCTCCATCGTATGTGATTCACCAAGATCAAATATTGCTGACATGAAGTATAGTGACCGCACGAATTCAGTGATGAGTGTGGACCGGTCCCAGCCTTTGAGTAATCTTCCAAACGCAAAGGTAACCGATGTAGTTCTACCTTGGAGCTGCTTGGCAAGTCTGGGTGTACTTCCAGACTGCATGGATTATTTAAAATAAATAAAAAAATAAATAAAAACAACACACATACACACAGATTTTATTTGTAACTGGTCCTGCATTTAGTTACTAATATATTCTTCTTCTCTCTGCCACATCTCTTAAAATCCTTTCACATTATATCTTTAAATTTAGTTTTTTTGGAGTACTACTTTGAACTCTTGCACCTTGGAAATACTTTATTCAGCTTCCAAGCAGACTACAGTGCTCAGTTGCTCATCTATTGATGCCATGCATAATGATACGTAGCAGAACCATCCTGCAAGTCCTACCACACCCTCTACCTGCTCTCCAGAGCCACTTCCCATCCGCCTCATATGACACTCTTATTACCTGCAAGCCAGTTCCTTGTGAACAAAGGTGGGTATAAGCAAGAGAGTGAAGCACTTATTTTTTCCCTATGGAGTGACTGTGGAGTTTGGTCACCAGCAGCTGTCCAGATCAGCCACGCCAACAGCGGAGAATCGAGGATGGAGTTAGGAATGAAGGAAGGGAGGACGACAGTCGTGAGAAGCACTAACGAATCCGCGCACACGCACCTAAGCCTCGCTGAAATTCCTTTTCGTTGAATGTCAGGTTTGTTGTTAACCAACCCACTGACCCCGCAGGAGAAGGAACATGTGCGGAACTTCCCTCAGGGAGCAAGAACAACGCTCCTCCCACGGTACGGGTGTTTTCGCAGCAAAATTCGCCCCGTTAGCCTAGGCAGGTACGAGTGTGTTTTCGAAGAAAGGATGTCTTGGCAAAGAATGTGGCGGGCCTCTGCTCACATGTGTGCTGGAGAAAATCAAGTTAGGACATGATTCGCAGTACCTTCCACAGGAATGCGCTGCTGTGGGGTATGAAGAGAGCAGCACCTACACAACATCGAAGGCGCATTTAAAACAAATACGAGAAAACTCCTGTGGTCACGTACCGAATCATTAGAAAAAAAGCCATTTCCTAATTGATTGATGTCAAACTTCCAAATAACCATAACTGTATTAATAGGGCAATTATTAAGACCTTAAAACAATGTAGAGTAAATAAGTAAAAGAAAGCAGAACTGTTTGCAGCCCTGTGGTTGAAATAATGCCATAACACTTTTGCTACAAATAAAAGTACATCATGTGGTTGGGTTTTTATTTTGTGTAGTACAGGCATCAGTGGAGTGGCACACAGATTATTACATATACTAGGTCCTTTGTCATAAACAATCAGATGGGTTACCCCCTTGTATCATACAAAACCACAATTATCACTTATGTACGTGAACTTCAGCCTTGGCCCTACATGGGCCATTAGTTGAATTTCCTGGAACAGAAATACAAGAGATGCTTGCTAGCTTGCTTCTTGGCTCTTCCTGTAATAGAACCAGTGTTTAAAAATGTCATTAATAGCAAATGGTTTGAACGTATATAGCTTTCTTGCAAAAAAAACAATAAAAAAAACCCTAAACAGGGCAGCCAGTAGTGTAGTGGGTAAGACTACTGCCTTTGGACATGAAGATTGAAGGTTCAAGTCCCCCCCTTGGTTGCAATAACCTTCTGAAAGGTACTTACCCTAAACTGCTCCAGTAAAATTACCCAGCTGTATAAATGGGTAAATAAGTGGAAGTACTTTAACACTGTAATTTGCTTTGGAAAAAAATCATCCCCTCAATGTAACATAAACTACAGCAAGTTAATAAGATGCAGATTTCCATTGAGCTGTAACTTGCTGAGACAAAAGTCTAATTGTACCAGTACTTTTCTGACATAGCTGCTTGTCTAACTTTTTTTTTTTTTTTAAACCCTTAAAAAAACTAAGTGGTTTGAACTTTAGTGGACTGTGTCTCCAGTCTCTAACAAGGAGGAGATGGGAGATGTGCTTTCAGCATTACAAAGTAGTTTTACCTAGGTGCATTTACTCTAAAGAAAAGTGGATCGGGTCAGATTTCCAATAGAAGGGTATAGGAAACAAGGCAGTTAAAGTGTATAGTTTACACTTTGTGGTACGGTGGCAGAGTGAGTAGTGTTGCTGTCTCGCAGCACCTGAGTGGTGCGACCAACTGTGGGATTTGCCTCTGGGGCAGTCCGGGTGGAGTTTACATGTCCTCACGCTCTCTGCATAGGTTTCCCGTGCGTGCTCTGGTTTCTTCCTACAGTCCAAAGACATGCTTCTCCCGTCTAAAATCACCGCTACTGTGTGACTGACAGAGAGAAAGTGTGGTTCACTGGAATATGGATAATTGGCTTGCTGTAATTAGTGTTATCCAGTCATGTAAGTCACTTAGGGTGACTAAGGTATGTGACACTACAGAGGGTTCAGTAGATGTTGCTTAGGAGAAAAGCACATTGTAAATGGTCAGTTAACACATCAACATTTTAGCTATCTCATATATACAGACATACATCAAATTAGAATTGTTTCTCAGTAGAGTTATATGGACTTTGGCATGTGCACATACCTTTGTGAATGCAAAATACCCAACAGTCTTTAATAAAAAGGACACATCATGGCAATGCCTAAGCTAACTAAAATATAAATTTGTGTATTCTTACTGCTATTTTAAACATTTCTACTGTACTGGGATATCAAACTGGCCTCATGTTTTTGGTTTTTCACCCCATCTTTACATCCAGTGAAGATTTGTGCTCCCCCTTTTGATGTAACGTTGAAAGTCTTTAAGTGTCACTCATCTGCCTTCTGATGTCAGAGGGAAGGAGGTCAAAGAGCCGTTCTTCCACCACCAACCCACTCAGCTTCAGTAAGCAGCAGTCCCTCAGTTCCAAGGGCAGGTACTCAAGGCGGTTGCCTTTGAGCTCCAGGCGTACCAGCCGCGTCAAGTTGGACACACGGGGTGACAGGGATGTCAAGTTATTTTCTGTCAGAATCAAGCCTTTCAGGCGCTTACAGAAGAAGAGTTCATCGGGCAAAGAATCCAAGGAGTTGGAAGCAACAGAGAGGTACTGAAGGCTCTGCAGGGTGCCTATCTCAGGGGGTAGGGATGTCAGCTGGTTATGGGAGAGGTTCAGGTGTCGCAACCTGGTGCAGTAGAAGAGGCTGATGGGGACAGTGCGGAGCTTGTTCCAGCTGAGGTTGAGGGTCTCCAGGAACAGGAGTTTGTTGATGTTTTCAGGAATGTACAAGATGTTGTTATGCCACAGCCGGAGTGTGACCAGCTGCCGACAGTGTTGCAGGCTGAGGATCTCTTCCACAGTCATTAGCTTGTTCTCCTTCAGATCCAGCTCCTCCAGGTTAGTGAGGCCCAAGACAGCATTGGGAATACGCTCTAGTGCACAACTTCTTAACTCCAGGGATGTGAGGCTGGTCAGTTTCTTGATGCTATGAAAGGACCGCAGTGCTGTACCTTCATTGCGGATGGCAAGCCGCTGCAGCCATCCACCAACATCTCCCACGCTTTGTGGGATTTTATTGAGGTGGCTGTGCAATGTCAATACCTGGAGGCTCTTAAGTTCACTCAGAGGATCAAGAGAGGCATTCTTGGAGAGCTCATGGGTCAGGGGACCTGTCAGGTGCAGCTCCTTCAAGCCCTGGAGAGTATACATCCAAGGAGGTATTTGCTCTGGTCTTTCAAAGGTAAGATGGAGCACTTTCAAATGTTCCTGAAGATGGTTCAGAGCAGCCAGCTGTAGCTTGGCTGGGCAGTGGATAAGGCTGAGCTCCTGGAGTAAACTGAGCTGGGAAATACTTCCTGGGATTGTGATATCACTCATCAGTTCCAGTTTAAGGGACTCCACCTCAGGAATCTCAAAGATTGTGTCTGGCAGCCCTGGCAACATTAGCAAGTGCAGCTCAAGCCTTTCACTGGCATTATGGGACATGCGCTGCCGAACTTTGTCAACAGTCCACTCATTGTTGAGGTTGAGCTGTTGTAGCCGGCTCTCGCTGACTTCAGAGAGAAACATCGCAAACCTCTTGGAATAAAGGGCATCATACTGGTCACAAAGGTGCAGAAGAAAGGCAAAGTCATTTTTCACATCCGGAATATCATTGATACCAGTCTCCAGACGAACGGTCTCAAATGAATATATTTTCAGCGGTCGGTGGAAGACCCAGTAAAGAGTATAGACACAGAGCAAACCATATACCCCAACAAAGCAGATGTAGCTGTAGGCCAGCTTGGAGAAGAAATGGGCTTTGACATGGTTGCAGCAATAAACACTGTAGCCCGTCAGTTCCTTAGGAACTGCACACTGGATAACAACCTGAATATTGGGAACCAAAACAGCACTGTAGATGGTGATGACAGCAAACTTGACCATCTTTATGGAAGTCTGCAATACATACATCGTGTAGAGCAGGTCAGCCTCCTCTACATGAGTGCGAAACTTCTTAACTTTTTCAAACAGAGCTTTGGCCTCCTCACCTTCTTTCTTGTCCAGCAGAGATGGAGCAGGTTCAGGAACCTTCTTCTCGGTGTTCGATTTGACTGAGGCTGATCGAAACAGGTGTTCCGCCTCATCCTCGGTAGTTGGGCTTTCGTTTGGAGAAGATTCTGATGATGCAGTGTTCCTTTTCCAAATGACCACCCTTTCTTCGCCATGGTCCTCAGACACCTCGCTGATTGTTCGTGTGGTCCAGGGGGAGTTGAAGCACTTTCCCAGGACAGCAACAAAAAGCTCAATCTTGGAAGAGGTTCCTGGGAACTTGAACCAGAAGCTGCTGGCCACCATGAACATCACAGTGTGGATCACCACCAGGTAGGGGAAATATTTGCCATACCAGTGCACAGCTTTCTCATAGCAGTAGTTGTTGACAAAGATGTATTGGTGAATGTCCAAGTGATTCTTCCTTCCAAACATCTCACGTGATGTCATGCTTTGATTCTTGGCTGTGTTGGACTCCCATAGGCTCTTGTTCCCAGAAACATCTGTGACACCTCTACACTGGACTTCTTCGGGGGGTGTGGAGGAAACGTGACTTGGGAGGCAGGAAATTTTGTCCTGAGTCAGCTGTGTTGGAGAGGCAAGAGGTGCAAGTATCATACCAAAAATACTGTAATTATTCCACATAAGCTACAATATTAAATGGCACGTTGTAGCACGAATATATGCCTTTTTGTCTACAACTTCATATTTTATTAAATGAGAATTTAAATTGAAACGCTAACCTCGCAACTACTGCAGGTGATACTTCCATAAGACATGGGCAAAACAAATTAAGAAACAGAATCCTTAAAACATCAATATTTACTTTTCATCAGTAACTTATTCTTCAGGGTTACAAAAACATTAGTTATGTGTTAGGTGTCAGAAAAACAAACCAAAACCATGAAGCTGCCCGATTCCGGTTGCAACCAATGGAATGGTAGACATGATCCATGATCCTACCACTGGTTCTGCTTGAAACACAACATACCTGGATGGAGCAGCCGAAGACACCCATCATCAACATGGCTATGCAGAGGTAGTCTGTGAACACATCCCACCAAGGCTTCAGCACCCGGAACTGGGGGTTTTGGACCGAGGAAAAGTTTTGGAACTCGGTCACAGGGATCATGGTTGACGCTACAATGGAGAAAGGTCAAGTAAGGTGGGAATAGAAAATAAATACTATGTAATCTGAGAAACTGGGAAGAAGTTAAACAGGTAGCACACAGTGAAGGGCATTTCGTAATCTTGAGATTTTCTTTTTAACAACTAATAACTGACAGTTACTCAAACACACGATCAAGAGCTTACAGTCCTGCCTTAAGTTACAAAACAGAATAAACATTCCACAGCACTTTTAATGGGTTAATTTGTCACCCGAGTTTTGTTTTCCAGACCTCGATGGCATTACAGAGTTGCTCAGCTGACATAAACCAACGTTACTAATTCAGAGAATGAAAACCCAACTTCTGTTTCGCGTCCTAGGATTAACAAAACTAAATGAAAGTCAACACACGGCAGCTTTGCAGCTGTATGATTCACCCCTTATCCACGGCTACGGAAGACAGAGAGGGAACAGCAAGCAATCTTGTGCAATGAAAATACTGTGCTGCTGAGAGGGAGAAATGTCTGTTCCTTTTTGTGCTGTTTAAGGCTCTTCACAGCTGAAATCGGTGTGGCCTGGAAAGCCCTTGGCGAACCTGTTTGGCTGAACCGGGCAGGATAAAGGAGGTGCAAAGACATGCAATCTAGAACAGGGACAGCTATGACTTTTGTGGGCCGCTTTGGTCTGAGTGGACGAGAAACAAACAAAAGACTTGTCGAACCATTTCATGGGCATGGAATTAACACCCTGAACACACCCAGAGGGACGGCTGCGTGGACACGGCTGCTTGTACGTGCTGCCAATTAAATGCACGCACACACACACTGGCTGAAGCCGCTTGTCCAGAGCGGGGTTGTGGCAAACTGGAGCCTAACCCGGCAACAAAGGGCTCAAGGCTGAAGGGGGAGGGGGACACACCCAGGACGGGATGCCAGTCCATCCCAAGGCACCCCAAGCAGGACTTGAACCCCAGACCCACAAGAGAGCAGGACCCAGCCAAACCCGTGCGCCACCCCTCAATTAAATGCACTTGTTTTAATCGAACAAATGCTCACACGTGCTTTGTATACAAGGCAAATTTTTCACCTACGGTATTCAAAATAACATGTGACGCATGTATCTTATCAGTACAACATTTCCTATTTGAAAATAGGGTGTGTAGCAGGACAGAGGTTAAAATCCAGTATTTGTGCCATTTGTTGACAACTGGGAAAGAATGAACAGTGCAATAAATCCGTCACTGGAACTCAGCGTATAGGATTAATCCATCCATCCATCGCCAACAACCACTTGGGGTCGTGGTGAACTGGAGCCTAACCCGGTAACACTGGGCGCAAGGCTGGACGGGGAGGGGACACACCCGGGACGGGACGCCAGTCCATCGCAAGGCACCCCAAGCAGGACTCGAACCCCGAACCTGCCACATAGCACCAGCAGGCATGTGAACATTTAACTTTAAGGACATGTGTGGCATCGCTAAAGTTTACACTGCAGGAAAAACGGGAAGTCCAAAATGTGAAACAATACATTTAAATTGCACAGGTGGATCGTGCTTCACGGAAACAGGACCGCATGCACATGTCTGTATTACTTCATCAATAATTGGGACATCAGGGCCACTTTCTGGAACTTTGAGTGTTAAAACGACAAACTTGTGTGAGGAGAAAGAAACAGGGTGTGTATTCCTACACGGGACGGCTGTATATAAACCCCATTTCTTAACTGCCGAGACGGATCATTAACAGCGCGATTTCACTGACGTTTAACTTCACCAAGTTCATTACGTCGGAACCACGTTTTTACTTTCATTTTCCTGCCAGTCCGCGAGATACAAAGATACTCGGGCTGGTTTAGAAAAAAAGAGCAACAAACAAGTGCACACAAGTTCACACCTTCTACGTACCTGAGTTTGTCCAAACTGGACTCGAGCGTGGGGTCGGGTCACTGCTGGAAGAAAGACGCTTTATGATCGTCCATGATCGCAGAAACCGAACCGAACCGAACCCTTGAGTTGAGAGCGCGCGCTTCGGTCACCGGTGCGGCTGTCAGATCGCGGGCAGTGCGAGTGTAAAGGAGTGTAAAGAAGGGAGTGTAAGGAAGGCGGGTGTGGAGCAGAGCGCTTCCCTTCCACTTGGACGCTCCTCGAAGCCTCGGCTGTGTGTGAGAACAACGTGTTTCCACACCGCACCGCGTGTCAACGGGTCTTTGTACGGGGTGGAAAGATGGGCAAGACAAAGGTGCCCTTTCGTGCCATGGAAACTACCCTGCTGGGAAGGGAAGCGTTAGCGCTGCATGATCATATGGGCGAGTAGCTTTTATTACTGACGTGAGCCTTCATTCATTCAGCCGACACCTAACACCTTCCAGTGTTGGGTCGCTAACTCTTCCACAGCAAGGTACTCGTACCATATCAAAGCAGGGAAAGTAGTTGATCAAGGGCATTGCATCCCAACAAGAATTGGGATTCAAACCAACAACCTTCAGACTGCAAGGCAACCCTAAGTACTACCGCTCCCCGTTATCTCATGTGAATGGATCTCCGTCCTTTTCTTTGAGATTATTCACATTTGTTTTAACATTAACCAGAGCTGCTAATAACTGTTGATTGGTGTTGTGCGGTATTTCGACACGTATGTGCAGGTTCGGATATGCAAAGTGCCGCCGTGAGTCCATAAGTGAGAGGAGCTTCAGGAATCTAATGGTGTCCTTTCAGTGGGTCTTCAAAACATTCTGCCACATTCATCCAATGCATGACAAATATCCGAGATACATGTGGATCATAATCAATTATCATCAAGGTGAGATTTCTGCTGCTACCACTGTTACATCAACATCTTCATTACTACAGGGGTAAAAAGAGAGAAGTTCTATTTCTTCTTACTTCTTTTTAGCCATTGAGGCACAGTCTCATTATAAATGAGAAACAGTCGCTCAGCTCAAACCCCCCTTTCTGAGTTTTGGGGATGATTGCCCTGACTGGAGCACTATGACACCAGGGGAAAATGTACTTTTCTTATTTACATAAATTCTAGCCTGCTTACCCAACCAGTTAATGGTGTTTTCCCATTTATGACTTCTCCTGTGATCACCTTAATTTGTGAAGTAGCCCAAGGGCAGGGGTTCCCAACCCTGACCCTAGACAGCAGCTTTACCCATGGTGGTTGACCACAGTTGGTTTCCTTAAATAGTTAATGCTGAGGTCAAAAGTTGCCACACCTGGTGTTTCAGATATAGCCTATATATGTAACAATTCTCTAAATTGTGTTGGGTTGCAGCCCTCTGGAGCTGTGGGCATCCAACCCCTTGACTACAGTTACATCAACATCTGTAAGCCTTTGTACAATGTATTTCTCAGTGTAAAGCTAACCGAATTATTGAAGTATTTAAACCAGGATAATCTGAGGATAGACAACCCCCCTGACACACACACACACACCAGTTTTCTGGACAAGGAGCTCCTATGAAGTGACTTTCTCTACCTCTCACCACCGAAAAGGTTGGAGGGAAAAAGTGGAGAGAAAAGTTTAAAAGGAGTTCTGCATCGTATGAATGTATATGCAATAGATGAATAGGGTTAGGGCCATAGAAGTGAATTTTACACTTGACCATCACTTGTGTGATTTTCATGGTAATTTCATGGTTTGTCATTCCCTTCATCCTTGCATATTTGTGGATTGAGAGCATGGGAAGAACATGTAAACTCCATAGACCCTAAACCTACAGGGCAATGTGCAACTCAGCCACTGTGATGTTTATTATAACTACTAATGATAAAAATTATCCCCAGGTGAATTAGTAGAACAGAAAATTAATTTGCACCAGGTTTGTTTGTGAACAACACAGAAAACACCTGAAACATCGGTGCATTCCTTATATGGTAACACTGTGAAAGACATTTGTGTATTTGGCGCCGCCTTGTGATCAATGACATATATTACAGCAGATCGTCGTACGGAGGACCTTTCAGGTCTCCAAAAAAGAAGCCTGAGCGAAAAAAAACCAAATAATGTGTTTTTTAACCTTTTTTTTAAGCGATCGTTTTAGTGATAGTCAAGTCATACATCATATTTTGTGGCACCCCGGTCCATTTTCTACTGTTCCCCAAAGAATAGAGCCAATGCTGTATTAATGAGTAATAAAACGACTGGCTATGACGTAGACAAGTCAAACACGTCAGGACGAAATTCGGTCACATATTGCAACTGGAAACAAAAAAATTCACATGAAGTTGACTTATATTCCTCTACTTTAGCTTAATAATGAATCATATATACCTTAGCAGTATGAAAGGATATCTATTCAAGGAAATCATTCTAGCGTATTATCATTTGTTCCCACGAATATTAGTAACGATATTAATTCAATTGTGGCGATATTTTGAGTACTTACGTCAATTTTAAGTTAATGATTACAGACTTCAGATGCTAATGTCAAATTAAATCAATGACTAAGTCAAGATTATTTAATTAATAGCCCTTTCAGAAGCGATACAGGGAGCTTTCAGTGTTTGCTGATATATTATTGTCACCACGTTTCAAACTGAAATGACACTTTTGGAAGGACCGTTTATTGTTGAGATTTAGTATACATAACGCACCACAGTCAGAAAGCGTGTAATTTCTTACAGATTAATTTCACTTAATGTATACACATTGTTTGTGCGCTACTCATAAAACTAATAAAACGCTCAGTCAGTGTGGAAAGAAATGAACCCTTAGATTTAGTTAAAAAAACAAACTTCTACTGAAGGGTCATTTTAGTACTGTACTGCCTCTGGGTTTATGAGGGAAAAGCTCACAGTATTTTTTTTAATAAAAAGCGAAAATAAACCAGAACTGTATGTATTTCGGTTGATGTACCATAAAAACAGAACTGCTCAAGTTATGCTACCTGCTGTGTTAGGGGAAATCAGTGACGTCACTGGGGGTGCGGACTGCACCGGGTGACACCATCAGAGGGGGTGACATCAAAATGACTGTTTCTACAATTTCAGCAGAAATGCATTATTTTATTAAAAATATTCCTGTAGTTATAAGAAGAAAAATATTTTTCGTAATAAAGCCCAGATTACATGTATCAATATATGTACAAGGCTAAAACTCTATGCTCGTTTACTTTTTGAACGCGCTGCTCAGAGCTCCCATTATTGCCCAATTACAATGAGGCTTCGAATCACGTGGTTTAGTCTGCACGCGTTACGAGCGCGCGCTGTTGTTTTCGTCGCTGCTGTTTTTACAGTCGGTGATTTTGTCACATTTTCTGGTATTTTAACTACAATATTGTGGCAATTAGTATTTGTGAACCTGTATCTATAACATTAAAATAAACAATTTTGATGTAGTTCTTAAACGTTTTTACTTTGAATGCTGACCGAATTTTCACTTCAACCACATTATGATTCATGAAATGTAAAATACTAGGCTATGCGTATTACATTGTAATTTAAAAGTGTAATTTTAATTTTTCCTAGTTGTCACTATTGCCATTACATTCAGTGATATAGGGAAATTACGATTTACCAGTAACGGTACAAAAAACATGACTAAGGACTGTATGGTCTGGAAGAGGTCCTGGTGGGGGAGGGGGAACAACAACAATCCTAGTGACGCCACTGACAGAACTGTACTGGAAATGACATTCCATAAAGGGTTTCAGCAGGTCTGGTTACTATCCACAGTGCAGTTCACCAGGATGTAAGTGTAAAACACACTGGTCTGTATATCGCTGCTCTCACAATGTTTCGTAAGAGGACAGCTTCACACTTGCCCCCAGTGCATCCTTGCAAGTGAACATTCTGACTTATGGAGTAAAGAGCTTTTTACATATACGCTAGACCAAGTGTCATGCTCCCGAGTAGAATATATTTACATTTATTTATTTAGCAGTCGCTTTTTTCTGAAGCGACTTCCAATGAACTATATGTAGTGTTACCAGCCCATGCACCTTATTCACCATGGTGACTTACACTGCTAGATACACTGGGTCACTCATTCATACATCAGTGGAACACACTCTCTCTGTCACTCATACACTATGGGTGAATCCGAACAGCGTGTCTTGGGCTGTGAAAGGAAACCAAAGCACCCTGAGGAAACCCACACAGACCGAGTGGGGATCAAACCCATGTCCTTTCGCACCACCCAGGCGTTATGAGAGAGCAGCGCTACTCGCCGTGCCACCGTTCTGCCCCTCACGTATATATAAACAGAAAACACATGACCTTAATACAATAAACAAATACTTTATTATACAACCTGTTTTTACAATGAATTCTTGTAAAATTTACAATGTTTTTTTTAATAATCTGTTAATCAGGAATTACTGTGAGAAAATCTTTCACTCAGAGAAGCAAATTTCAGAAAAGGTACAATTAAACACTTATGATACCTCCAAAATATAACACATGCTCAGTAAGAATTGAGAGTCCAGTCTGCTACATGTGGAGCTAGTAGGAGAAGGGCTGAGACAAGGATAACCATAAATAAAAACAAGCCACAGAATTCTGTACAAGACTGTATGGAATATCAATGTAAAAAAATCAGAGTCCTTTAAAAAAAGCTGTTTCTTAAAATGGTGTTACAAATTCATTTACCATAAGTAAACCTCCCGTTTGTGATAACCTGGTTACCACCTGCCAATAGTGTGATTTGACAGCAGAGGTAAGGTGCTGAGTTGGAGTATTTCATTTGTAAAGGGAGGGTAGTTAGTGTTCTTTCCCCGAGGGGCCTGTTCTGTGGTGGGTCTGGGGTTAGAGTCCTGCATAGGGTGCCTTGCGGGGAACTGGCGTCCCGTCCGGGATGTGTCCCCTCCCCCTCCAGCCCTGCACCCTGTGTTGCCAGGTTAGGTTCCGGCTCGCTGCGACCCCCCGCTCGAGACAAGCGGTTATAGATGTTGTGTGCGCGTTCTTTCCCCTTTTGCACGCAAGCAAACTCCTCCTTGAAATGAAGTATTTCCTGGCTGTGAAACAGCTACTCATCACGTGGTTGCTGCCTTAAGGCCTTTTCCCTTCATTAGGAAGGGTGCACCACACTCAGCATCTACCGCAAGTCCAAATGTCAAAACTATGCCTCACACCCTCCTCCCCACATATCCACTTTTGCAAATGACTGAGCGTGTTCATGCTGATCGTGTGACCGACCAGACAACAGCAGACAGGCGGAATTCTGCATCTTGTTATCCACACAGCTCTGAATACGCTGTTTCCACTTGGTGACTGGTTAAACAGTAATCCAAAATACAAATATCTCTGACTTCTGAGCCTACCTTCTATTCATGGGTCCAGTGACTTAAGCACATTGCTGACTGGGCCATTTATGATTTGGGTAAAAGGAAACTTCTGCTTAATAGCAAAAAAAAATCTGCAAACATTTTCCTGCTGATTTACCTGGATAGTAATAATAGAGGAACTAATTTGACTTCTCATTAGGATAATGACCTGAGACAAAAGAAAAAGAGGAACGCTTGCAGCTGAAGGGCAGGTATCTGCTTATAGCTAAGCTCTGGTTCCTTTAAAAGAAGAACAATGAGAAAGAAACCAGGGTCAGGAGGGCAGTGGTCCACAGAGAGTCAGAAAGGGGGTCCAGCTTGTGGAGAGACTTCCCCTAATGCTTCTGGCACTGAGTCAGCTCCTTTCGGCAGGGCTCCATGGTGACGGCCACGCCAACACCGCTCCGCCCCGATGTCATCTTGGTCACCTCCTCCCAGGTGTCTGTCTCAGGGTCATAGCACTCCACGCTGTCCAGAAATGTGTGCCCATCGTACCCACCTGGAGAAAGCAAAACACAAACATACGCAGCTCTTGTTTTATTATAACCCAGCAAAGCATCTTAATCATAAACAATAATAAAAAAAAAAAGCCATGTCGGTCACACAAGCATTATTTACATGTACATGAAACTACAAACCAGACGCATACTACATGTAATGGTACCCAGTAATATGTACAGCGTTTTTGCTCTTACCGAAAAGAGCATAAAGTTAAAACAGTTGAAATGAGGTAGATTCGGTGCTCACCCAACACATAGATGCGCCCATGGAGCGTGGTGACACCCAGCGCACTGCGCCGGTGCTTCATGGAGGCCACAAAGCTCCAGCTATCCGTCTCGGTGTCGTAGTGCTCCACTGTGTTCAGCTGGTTGGTGCCGTCATAGCCACCCATAACGTAAATATTGTTGCCCAGGGCGCATACCCCTGGGGTGACAAGGAGACATTGATGTTGGGATGTAAACTGCCGAAATGGGCCAGCATCCCCACAGAATACCCCTGTAAAACCTTCTGGATCATGTAAAACTTTGGCTTGTGAGACTATTCTATGACTTATTCTAGTAATAGTGATAATATGACAGGTGATGTGATATATGCCCAATGAACATTTTACTTTTCATGCATAGCATAACCTTCAGTGACACTTGATGCACCTCCCAGTTCCGCACCATGAGGTTAACAGAGAATCATGAAGGGCCGAGCCTCACCTGCCCCACTGCGCACAGTGTTCATAGCTGCAGTACTCCTCCACTCATCCCTCTCGGGGTTGTAGCATTCGGAAGAGGAAAGGCGGTGTGTGCCATCAAACCCACCCACTGCATATAGGAGTCGGTTGATGACAGCCACTCCCACACCGATGCGACGGGTCAACATGGGTGCCACCAGCTGCCACGAGTCCCTCTCTGGGTCATACCTGAGCAGGGGCAGCGAAGAATCCACTCACAGTAAGTCGTCCAGCGAAAGTGCTTTTTAGTCAGCCGCACTAAATATACCAAGTGTGATAAAGAAGTAGTAACAAGATACTAGTTCCTCCAGCCAGTGAAACCTTAGTGTGATACTATAGTAAAGGATCTGAAATGTTTAGTGAAAGACGCAACAGGTACTCTGACACGCAGGTAATAATGAATTATGCAAGAGAGAAGATGGTTTCCTTGATTTCTGTTTCCTTCCTTTAAGCACCCTGATTTGATTTTCATTAGCTAGGAATCAAGTATTTCAGCTGTACTTAAGACCCCAAAAAAAAAACCTGGCCACTTCTCACACATTACGCATGCGCCTACTTTTATAAAAACTGCAACAGAGAATGTCAGAACTTTCCCTACAAGTTAATCTTAACAAGGGCCTGCAAAGAAGTGATTTACACAGTAAAAAAAATTTGAAAGGGAAAATTTAGCATGACTCATACAAGGCACAATGTGTGTAGATACGCAACATTAAACAAAGTGCATCAGCAAAATGTTATGCTGCATAGAACACTCCAGAACAACAGTGGGCGTAAAACACACAACTGATTTCTACATTTGAATTAGCCTCAGCAAAACATGGCCAAACACTTCAAGTTTAGGAAGATGGAATCCCTCCCCCGCTTACCTCTCCACACTGTTGTGGTGGATGCAGCCATGTGAGCCGCCCACAGCGTAGATCATGCCGTCGATGAGGCCCACGCCCACACGGTTGCGTGGAACACTCATAGGAGCGCAGGGCGACCAGCGGTTGTTCATGGGATTGTAGCAGTCCAGCATGTTGGAGTCCATGTTGCCGTCAGGTGCGTTGTTACGGCCACCCACTGCGTAGAAGAGGCCGCTGATGACACAAGCGGCCAGGCCGCTGCGGGGCACCTGTAGGTCTGCCAGGCGCAACCAGTCGCCTGTGCAAGGGTCATAGGCCTCTAGGTAGCTGAGGGACTGCTGGAAGTAGCCCCCAGCCGTGTAGATGAGCTGCGGGACCTTGGGGGTGCGGCAGGAGAGCACCTTGGTAGGCTTGTGCAGTGTGAGGTCCTGGAAGATCTGCGAGAGGTAGTCTTTGCACTGCGCATCCCACTTGAGCACCTCGCACATCTGCAGTTGCAGCTGCAGGAAGTGCGGAGTGAGCGAGTGACAGCGCACAGCCTGCAGCAGTGCTTGTACGTAGGGGCGCCGGTTCTCCTGGTCGTACTGCACCCAGGCCATGCAGGCGTGGAACACCTCTGACTCGCACCGCACATTCAGCTCGTCGCGGCTGATCAGTGTCACCAGCTGGCAGTGGGACAGGTTGAAGAACTCGTCCTGGGTGGCCACCTGGAGAAGTGTCACTTGCATATAAGTTGAATTCAATGTGATGAAAATGAGAAGAACTGAGATCAGCACAATAAGATTTAAAAAATCATATGTATGCATGGAATTTCAGTTATGGCTTTCAACTATATGTTTTCATTAAAAAAAGGAAAAAAAAAATTGAGAACTTGTTACCGGGTAGGCTCCGGTTCCCCGTGATTCTGAAAATGTGTGTGGGTGTGTGTGTTTAATTTTAACCAAAAGTTTATCTTGTCCAAATTCTCTCTGCTGGGAAGACAAGGAGTTGGACAGCCCTAAACAAGCTTAGTAAATTGTCATGTCAGTACATTTAACGTCACATGTTTGCATATTCAGACTTGAAGTGAAAGAGCCAGAGGGAGGGAGGGAGAGGAGGGGGGAGGAGGAAAAAGGAAAAAAAAAAAAAAAAACCTACTTCTGTTGTCAACATACACGCCTGTTCCAATTACCACATATTTACACCAACCATAGATTAGTTAACTATCTATGAACAGAAGCAACCAAAATAAACACCACTGAATATCTGGAAATTTTGCTGGGTCCAACGGTCTCCACTCAGAGAACAAGCAGATCACTTAAACAAGACAACATATTAAACCCACGCATTTTTTGACATTTTAATCTTGAATAGGCTTAAATCCTTAGAACAGTCTGCTGAATGACTCACTGTCCCTATGCAACATTATGATATTTATGTCTTTATCGTCACTAAAAATATGACTTCCAGAAATGCTCAGGCACCGCCAGTAGCCACGTTCCTGTTCATAAATCTGATTTATTACACTTGAGATGCCTACTACTCTGTGTACAGACTCCCCGTTGAACTGCATACTGTCCAAACGCTATATTTTCCAGTGACTATGGGCTAAGGAGAACCACACTGACTGTTCAGATTTGACCGATGTAGCACATGGGAATCAGCCGCATAAACATTTTCTCAACTTTCACTGAGAAATTTCTAGAGTTTAAAACCGAACACTTCTACAGCATCATATGCTAGAACTTTCTGACATGCATAAGCCTTCTTCACGGCGTGTGCTTCAACAGGTAGTGTGGCAGAATTTTCCAGAACCAAAAGCTCCTTTTCCAAACCGCCCAACTTCAGCACCGATGTTACTCGGCAGTTCCGAACGCTGTGTCTGTGCTCAAGCTTCCCTGTCTTCCCACGCTGCCGTAACATTTTCCATCCTGCCAACAAACTTTCCATTCATGGTGCTACAATGCTTTAGCCCACCGGTACAAGCGAGACAACACAAACCATGACTTGTGAACGTGGAGTTCCGGAACTCAAAGTCAGGTGCCCGGGACTGTCATTCCTTTGGTGTTTTTCTTGTGTAACCTACTAAGTTCGAGTTCTCTTCTTTCTTAAAACTTGTGCCAAAAATGTCTTCCTTTCATACAGACATCCAAGAGGTTTTTTTTTTCCCCACCACCAAGTGTAAGAAATAAAGCCCTCATTGGCTACAAGAGTTTGGGTGTGCTGGTTTTCTTGAAAGCAGTGAAACAGGTTTTCTTCTTTTCTCTTCCCCTTTCCCTCAGGTGTGTGTCACCATGTCAGACAAACTCTTTTGGCTCCTGCAACACTTCAGAGGTTGAACAACCAAAAAGGTCCTTCTGGAAATTTCGCAACCTTTCACCAAGCGTTTCAGTTACACAACATACTCGACAGCACAACTGAGATTATGGTCTGGTCTCCGTGAGGCACAAGGAAAACAAGATCAGGTGAACAACACACTTAAGAGGAACTGCTGCTGATGGTGCACCATCTCAACGCGCGAGTCTTGTGAAAACAGACGGGTTTAACCAAACACGACAGGCCAACAGAAATGTGTTAATGGTTTGGGATGTTCCAGAAGGAGCAAGGTGTTCCAAAACAAAGAACCTTCTTTGTTGGGAAGTGGTCAAGAAACCTTTATGGATGCAATATTTTGATGTCACACCATAGGTATGAGGCCTACTTAACAGGACAGACTCATAGTACACTTACAAGTGACAGAACCAGCAACCAAAAAAAACTGTGGGTTTAAGTCCCAGTGAATTGTCTCGGACCAGTTAAAAGGTTCCTTAATTAGAAGAGCAAAACGTGCTCCTTTCTTAATGATTACAATGTAAAGCTGCATGCCACTTTGTATGGACGAAGAGCTCACCTGACTGAAGTTCATGTAGATGTACTCTCGGGCTTTCTGGTGCAGTTCCGTGCAACCGATCTGCTCGGCAAAGCTGGCGATGCCAATGGCATTGCTAGGGTCTAGCTGCTGCACCAAAAAGTCGCAGCAGGCCTTGACCACGCTGTCGATCTGGTACATCACGGCTCCATTCATCACATGGATCACACACTTCTCCCCGACTGAGATGCTGGCTGTGTACGAGAACTCAATCAAGCGCTCCATCACCTGGGGAAAAAGGTCAGAGGACTGATTCAGATGCTGTGAGAAGCACTTGGGAGTACTGGGAAATACTGTGGTGAATCTGAGGGTATCTGACTCAGTGTTTTCCTCAGATACCTCAGATTCTACTGTAAACAATGGTTACAGTACATTCAGTATATGAGGACAATTACATCCATTAAGGGCCATAATAAATAAAACGTGGCAGTTTTCCAAGGGGAGCCAAAACTTTAGTACCCTGAAATTTCAGACTACAATTGCATTCAGAGCTGGTACAGTACATGGATACCACCCCCCCACATCACCAAATGACAAATTATAACTTGCTGAATTAAAAATCAAAGTAACACAAAGGGTCCCACTAGTATTAGGAAACATCACGCAGTTCACAAAATGCTCCCCGATCCCTCTTTCTTACACTCCAGCTCGCTTCTCTACACACACAATCCAAGTGCGCCTCCCAGTTCCGCTCACCTTGGGGTGGATCCCCTCAATTGACACCACCTCCATGCCGCACTCCTTGAGCCCGTTTGTGAACATGGCACGGAAGACAGGTGAGGAGGAGGCCAGCACCACCTTATGGGCCACAAAGTCCACAGCCTCCAGGTCATTGTACTTGACGCGCAGCGTGACGTCGCAAAGCTGCCTCTCCTGCCGCAGCTCATTCATGATGGTGAAGGCGGCTGCGGTGTGACTCTCCAGCGTGTAGCTGAATACACGGTGGCCATTGCGGGTGGAGGGCGTCACCTCCGCCTTGCACTCCGTCATGCCCGCCGCATACATGCTCAGCGCTGGTCTTGGGGATGCATCCTCACTCGCCAGCTCCGAACAGGAGAGGACTGAATACTGGAAATAAAAATCACTGCTCAAGCGGTTCTCCGGTGTCTTCCAGAAGCAGGGCAGTAGAAGGTGACTAAAAGAGGAAGTTGTATTTGTTGGGAAGGGCTTATTAGGTATGACTCAGGGTTTCACAGACTGGAGGAAATATTCAGATTCTTCTCTCAAGAAAAAACATACGGACAGGGTGGACCTGACTCTTGAGAAGTTTACGATGAGTCACGAGTATAAGAGAGTCTCTTTTCCCCCCCAACTTCGAAGGAGAACATTGAGCCAAAACCATCACTGCTGCTGTGCCTAAATTGTCTTGTTCTTCAGGAGTTTCAGAACTATTTGAAAACAAAGCCAATCTTAGTGTTTCCTCTCACTTCTCACAACACATTTGCGTTTCCGCTGTAACTTGCAGGAATACAGTCATGCAATTTTGCTCTGTAAAATGACACTATCTGGTTCAATCACTACAACAGCTGACAGAACACTGGGGGGAAAAAAATCTATAGACAGTAAACATGACAATTGGAATGAAAATGTGGGATTATATAAACTTTCAGCAGAACTACTTTAAGAAGGGCCAGGCGGGTTGTTAATAAGTTACTTATGGGATGAATAAAGAAACCACTGTAAAAAATTGCCTAGTTAGACAAAAACAGAGCTTACTGGCTCGCTGATTTTTTGGCAGTGAAATTTCCACTTGGTTGCAAACAAGGGAAGAGGTGAATAGCAAAACAAAATAACAAAAATCCATTAAAGTCTTCAGATCCCTTCTATATGGATAACAGATATTTTGTACATAAATGTTTCTGTACCTTAATAAAAAAAAAATTTGGAGGAAGGTGATCAGGAATAGTCTATTCTGAGTTTTATGCACCTACTTGTGCGATGAACATTGGTGCATATCGTGGAAAAAAAACCAAGTTTACTTAAAAATCACACGTCTGCAACTATCTCTCTTTCTCCTAACGTAATGCACAAACTGTATTTCTCTGAGATGTACGTCGCTTTGGAAAAAAGCATCTGCTAAATGAATACATGTAAATATGGCAAATGTAATTCCTGTCCTTTTCAAATGTTGTACAACAGAAATGTATATCACACTTAAATACTGATTTTTCTACTTCATTCTAACAGCATCCAAAAAAAATCTGTGAATTGAAGAATCAATTTAAGCTCATTAATTTAAAATTAAATGAGCAAATGTTTTAGTTCCAGACCAGAATTATAACCTGTTCTTCAGTTTTTTTTGTTTTTTTTTTTTTTTTTTTAAAGAAAAGTCTTCAGTAACCAGTCATGAAATTTTGAATGCTGAAACAGCACCAGGGTTTATGGCAGCAATCAAGAAGTGCCAACTCGGCTGTGTTCTGCATTCAACTCACAGCACGGGGGTGCAGAGTGCGCGTTTTCCACCAGTGGAGTCAAAGATAACAGATCCCAAGTTCCCCAAACAGCTTCTTCATCCGTCCAAACAGTGGTCTCTGGTTCGAAAGGACTGCCGATCACTTCAGCACTGCGCTTTGACTGCCTGCACTTCTGCATGGAATCTGCATGTCTTGAGTAGCCATTTCCAGACTAGAACCTGGAGGAACAGATGAAGGAAACAACAACAACAGCTTAGGCACCAAAGGTCGATGACACCAAAAACACATTACTGTGGTTAAGGACCTACAACCATTTACCACAAGGCACCGGTTTCAGGTTTAGAGGTGCTCTGCTTACATGTCTTTGACCAAAGTACCAAGTCTGAATCATTTTAAAGGTCTCCAGTCAGTATAAAAAGATAAAATACGTAACTATAAGCTACGAAAGACGTTTGAATAAAAGTTTCTGCTAATACAGAGAAATCAATGACACTTCCCTTTAATTAATGTAAACAGAAACATCAGCATGACATAATGAAACATTCTTGTGTAAAGTGAGACAAAAATATAAATCTCAGTCAAGAGTTTTAAATGGAAAGAATCAATACCTTGCACATAAAGGGCGCACTTGACGCATTCAAAACAAAAGGAGTTAATAATGAAACCTACCGCAACGCCACCCTGTCGAACGTGGTACAACAAAGTAAACCTAGACAGGTTAATTCCTTACTTCCAACAGGGCACTTAAATAGAGAGATTTCTTGCGTCGTCAGTGTCGAAAGTCCATTTTCCATGTTTTATGCGTCTATCAGAATATGAAAGATCCCCCCCCCCCCCCAAAAAAAAAACACACTTGCTAACAAGTGTATAATGTGTATAAATATTTTTCTGGTTCAAACACAGGGTGAGACACTAATCACAACCCTCTAAAACTGAATTATATATATAGCATTTTTTTACTTGCTCTTTTCACCCCCAGCTTCAGAACCTTAATCACATTACCTGTAGTGTAAAAAGCAATGAGCGTGCCAGGCTTTTACACAGTACCTATATTAATGTCAGAATAATCAGAGAGAACACAACTACGGTCACGAGGGTCTGAAAATAAAACTCCTTCCATACAACGAATCAGAAGTTGTGGAGAATAAACACCTTCGGACAGTGTGCCATGTTCTCGTGCGAACACACGACACACTTCAACTTCAAGAGTACCTGAAGAAACGCCACAGGGAAAACACTGGGAGAAAAAAGATGGGGCTGGATTGACCTTTTTTTTTTTTTTTTTTTTATAAACAAATTTAAATCAACACCTTGGTTTAGGGTTTGTGTAACCAGGTTGTTTGAAGAATTATGTGCACATTTCTGAGAGTTGCAGCTTGTGTGTGTGTGTGTGAGAGAGAGAGAGAGGAGTGTGGAGGAAAAAAAAAAAAAAAACACAGGCACACATATTTAGCCTTCTGGAGATACACAGAAATAATCCAAATTAGTGCAGCATAAAAAGGTGAGGAATTTAAAAGTAAAACACAATTGTAATGTCTTCTTACAGCTCCAGTGAAGCTGACATCCCGCCTGGTTGACGAACACACACAAACAAACACATACGATAATAGTGTGTAGAGGAGCGGAACCTCCAGGTAAAGTCGGTTTAATCAGGTCGCTGTGGTTCAAAGTTACATAAACATGACATTTAAAAAACCCATATTTAAACGGTTAAGCGACTGCCGCGAATTTTACTACACAAATTAACACGGTCATTTTATGATTTAATTCACGTATCTTGTCAAGTCAAGACACTTCAGTTAAATTGTGTATCTGGGCCATATATTTTGTTCACGAGCTTCGCAGTTTCGTTGTTTATTTTTCTATCTTCACTTTGAAAGAGGTGATGTTTGTCTGATATTAAGGTTTTATAGGGGTATGGATTCGCGCATTGGTACTAATGTGAGTGTCACCACAAGGCCCAAAAACCCCGGACTCGAGTTGTTCGCGCCAGCCGATCGAGGCGTCTCGCTTCCCGCTAGAGCTGCGAAAGTAGCCGCGCTCGGGAAAAGGCAACATTACACGGAACATCTTAAAAAAAAGATAAATGTGTAAGTTCTATATGAATGAGTTTCGAAACCATGCGAAATAAGCGAAAGCGTCGTTACTTGTTGAAGAAAAGCCACAAGTCGGTCAACGACTTGGCCGCCGCCGCGGAGGTCGGACAACTTTCTCTTTCTTGAATTATTAAATGGACACGGAGCCATAGTTAATGTTTAATCCGGCGAGACTCGGCCATCTCCCAGAAAAAAAAAAAGCATCTCGACAACTTTTGTTAAAATAAAATGGAACTAAACTGTCTAAGAGAACGGCTTACAGATTATGGACTTACGGTGGAAAGTTTTAATAATCAATCCTAATATCGCAGTATCGACGAAAATAACCGAGTCTTTGCGGAAACATGATTCTGGAACATTTAAAAACAACCGGTAGAGACCTGCTCCTACATAGCTTTTGAAATAATTTTAGTGCACTTTAACTAGGACTAAAACTCTAGGGGGGATTCTCCCCACTGCTACAAAACGTCCAAATTTTGTCCAACATCTTATTCTCAAAACTGTAGAAATTTTCTAGAAAACATTTAATTATGCCATCTATTTTTTTTCAACTGCTATAATACGGTGACGAAGAGGAATTATTGTAATAACGACTAAGAACTGTGATAAAACAGCTTTCAGAAGATCATCATATCTCCGTTACGCTGGTAGTCACATCATATTCGTAAATATTTGCAGAAAACTAGATGTACTATTCGCATTTCTCCTACTTAAATTCCTCTCGCTACTATTTGAAAGACAGAGAAAAAACGTCTTCCCAAAATAAACCAAGAGGACGCCGTATCTCTGACAAGCCGATCGTGATAAAAAAAAAAAAACCACCAAGTTTCTCCAGTTCAATCGGAGCCGCCAAAAAAGACTGCGACACGTTTACATCAATCAATGTATCGACAAACAGTAAAAACAATAAAACGTTTAGATGTTACCGAGACTGGGAAAAGTTGAAAGGAACTCGGGAGAAAGCTGACGCATAAAAACGTGCCGTTTACACAAAGAGCATTTGTTAGGATGCCGTACACACTGCAGACACCAATAAACACAAAAGTGGGGTCGCGATCCTCGTTTTCTAAACAATCAGTCTCGCTAAGATTAAGAAAATGACACGTCCCGCGGCGCCATTTCAGTTTTTTTTTTTTTTTATTATTATTTTTTTAAATTAAATGTCCGCAATCACGCACATAACGACTACACTCGTGCCTTTGTCTGGTTCTTACTTACGGAAGCGGACTGGGCAAAACACGGCGGTATTCAGCGCTGCCATCGCGGTGTCGGCGCGGCGCGGCGGAGCGAGAGCGCCTGGGAAAGCTGTAACTCACCATGACTAAGCACTGCCTCGCCGAGCCTCGTGCCAAAATAAGAGCACGAGAGCCGCCGGCGGCCGCGCGCGCCCGACCCGAGACTTTTACGGAAGTACGAGGAGAGACGAGAGACAGGCGGCAGGCGGCGTGTTCGCGCTGGGCCTTTCGCACGGCGGGCTACTGCGGCTCCGCACAACTCTGCCTTCCTCTCCTTTTCGCTTAACTGCTGTGGTAGTTTCCGTTCTAATATTATTTGTCCCAATATAATAAATAGTTAGAAAAACACAGATGCTTCTTAAAGTATAAATGCGTAATTGCTCTTACTAGTTCGACCGCGATAAAAGTTCCTGCTGTGTACGTACTGAGTGGGTTGGTGCTTATTTATTATTATTATTATTATTATTATTTCAGAAAGTAACTAATAAGCAATCACGAATATTAATTAACAACAATAATGATACATTCAATAACAGTATTACAATATATATATATTTTTAAATTATTTTTGTTAGGAGAAACAATTTGCAAGCAGTGGAAGTAATATTTAGGTATTTACATTTGTTTATTTAGCACACACTTTTATCCAAAGTGACTTCCAATGAACTCTATGTAGTGTTACCAGCCCACACACCTTATTCACCAAGGTGACTTACCCTGCTAGATACACTACTTACAGTGGGTCACTCATCCATACATCAGTGAAACACACTCTCTCTGTGTCATTCACACACTATGGGTGAACCTGAACAGCATGTCTTTGGTATTCCCAAGATTTTCTTTTCGTCACTGACCCACTGTACAAAAAAGCACCGTGGAAGAAGTATACTGTTATGTCATCAAGACAAAATAGCCATTCAAGAAGATGATGGCATTTCTTTTAAAGAGCTCAGTTCTGGGGAAGAATCTGCAGTTTTTCAAAACAAGATAGCTCAGGGCCCCAGGTCTCATGCAATTTTTTAGTTGACCCTCTAATGGTGTATTTAATCCTTTCTAATTTGAGGAACAATATAAGGTCCCTAAACCAAAGTGAATCTTTAGGTGGATTTGATTACTCCCAATCTAAACAAATTCTAAAAGCGAAGACATTCTTTGCTTTATTAGTCACTGGGTTCCCTCTCTACTCCAAAAATAGCCTTTACAAAATTAGCTGGCATTTCTACCACAAACACCTCTCGTGGGGTTTTAAATACAATAGACCAAAAGCCTGACAATCTGGGACGTGACCAAAATGTGTAACAAGTCAGTTTTGGCAGAATGACATAGGTCACAAGCTTCACTTGGGTTGGGATATATTTTAGCCAGTTTAGTTTTACCGGATACGGTGAACTTTAAACTGTATCAAGCCTAGATAAGCACAGGAAGTTCTTTTCATGGACTCTACTTAAGGCACTCTCCCCGGTTCTATCAGGAATCCGCTTTCCAAGCTCCTCTTCCCATTCCGCCCAGATTTTATCCAATTATACATTTTTGATGAATGTAACAAAACCACACATAGTTGTGATCAGGCCCTTAGGGTGCGCTGGAGTTTCTAAAACTTCTTAATCTTGGAAATAAGTTAGGAAAAGATGGACTTTCTGTCTTAACAAAGCTACGATTCAGATTCTGAAATGGAACAGATTGAAGCCTTGGAGCTTGAATTTAATGGCCAGGGCATAAAAAGTGGCCAAAATGCCATCGATGTGGAAATCCCAACATGTGCTGATAACCAGCCTTTGCCAGTTCACAAACACGGAGTATAATTTTGCTGGGAGGAACAGGTGGCTGTTGCATATAGGGCCATGTGGGTAAAAATCTGGTAATTTGAAGGCCTGTCAAAATTGTGTAAAATTTTAAGAGGACTAAGAGTACTAGCAGCTACTGGGCTTATAGTAGCGTACTGTAGTATCCATAAGGTATGGATGGGTGAATGACTGTAGGGAGTTTAGTTCCGTGTATAGCATTGCAAAGCCTTGGATAAAGGCATCAGCTAAATACTAGTTAATAATCATAGTATGCCACTTTGGAGAACAGCAAAAATAAATGTACTTTATGAAATGCTAGTAGTATATACTAAAGAAATATGACTTTCCTATCTGTCTGTTTAACTTCAGAAGATCAGCTGAAGCTACTTGAATATTTTGATAGAAATGATTGCATTTTAGGCTCACTTTGCTTGCTTGAATTCAGGATAATTTTAAGGTTCCAAAAATGTGAATGTGACAGATCAGTTCTCTATTTTTGGTCAGTGAAAGCAACATCAATATAACAGATAGGGTGCAAACAAAGAGGGTATTGCAAGAGAGACCACTGAACGGAAGAGTGATTACACGATGTAACAGAAATTTTATTAAGCCTTTTTTTTTTTTTTTTACATTTTCCATCCAGTTTTGTTAAATTAAGCATACTTTTGGTGTTAGTTCATACTATATGTCAGTTTTTGTAAAAATACTCCCCATTCTTGAAATGCCAAATGTGTCCCAGACACCAAATACAGTATTCCAATACCTTTTAGGATCTCATGTTTTCTGGAATGTTCTGATGCTTTCTAGAATTTTCCAGTGGCTGTAAAGTCCAAAACAAAAACTGACACTCTAGAAGAAGAACTGGTGAACTTTAATCATAAACAACACAAAAATCGACATACATAGCTAAGAAATTTGAAAAATCGTGTTGCGCGCTCTTATTTACGGTCCTCTTTCGAGTCATATTTCCGACCCAGTCGGCTCTGTAGGTAGCCTTGCTATAATATGTACTCCTTCACAGGGCACCTTCACATAAGTGTGACATGGACAAAGACAAAGAGTCCTCTTCTGGACACACTGAACCCATTGGACATGATTGACGAACGATACAAAAAGTCGCCACAAGGTGTCACTATAAGCCACTACAAGCGGTACTGTGAAAACCCTAGGCGTGTAACCTAGGACTATAACATAGAGGATAGTGCTTCGTAATGCATCATTTTTAACTGTGTTCATTGTGCACTTGTTGTTAGGAACGTTTGAGAGCTACGGATTTTCAAATTTTCTAATGAAAGCACCACGTGATTTCGCATCTAGCTGTTTAGCTGGCAGTAAAACACAGAATAGAAAGAGGAGTGTGGGACTGCTTTCATTCATTTCACTTGTGTCTGGTCCTTGCCAGCCCTGGTGATCAATAAGGGAATCAGTGCTGCCCATGTTTATGCAATGGATGAGCGTTGGGGGGGGGGGGGGAGAAGAGGTAAGGGCAGCTTGCACTATAGTGGTTGGAACAGATGCCTCTGCATTGGTAGGTTGCTGGTTCAAATCCCACCTGCTGTTGTGGTGCTTCTTGTAAAACTGCTGCAGTAAAGTCACCCAGCTGTATAAGTGCATAAAAACTTATAGGCTTAATGTCATAAGTTACTTTCAAAGAAAGTGTTAGGTAAATGACAAGCTGATTTGTTCCCATTAATTTAAAATGAGTTGTAAAGTTTATCTAGTTTGATTAAAAAAAAATAATAAAGTAAAAGTGTTATACTGCAACTGAGTTCCATGCTGTCCAGGGTGTGCCCTGCCTCTCACTCTGTGCATCTTTGGCAGGGTCCAAGCCACTGCTGTCCTGCACTGAACAATCCGTTACTGATAATGGATGGGAATTGTTATTAAGAAGTGTTTTCTTTTTTTTTTAAAGAACTTAATGTGGCTTTGCTTCTGGTAAGTAGCTCAACCAAGCACAGCACCTTGGTGGTGGATGAGAACATGGGTTCGATCCTCGCTCAGTCTGTATGGAATTTGTATGTTTGCTCCGGTTTCCTCCCACACTCCAAAGACATACAGTTCAGGTGGATTGGTGACACTAAATTGCCCTTTGTGTGTGTCTGGCTACCCTGTGATGAACTGGCAAGGGTTAGAAAAGCTGAAATTTACCTCAAAACTCACCTTCATTAATCTATATTTACGAGTTTCTTCAATTTTTTCCAACCTTTTACATTTGTAGTTTGTTAAATTAGATGCATCAGGTTTTCATTTAATTTTTATTCCAAATATGAGCAGTGCTGTGATCACAGCTAAAATAAAATGTTGTAATGATGTGTAAATGATATTCAGAGGGCATTTGAAAATATTTGCTTACATTTGCAGTCTTCGGAAAGGTGTTGTAAACGTTTGTAAATAATGACTGTGCTTGTTGATTTATCGGTGCTGAAGTGCAGTTGCGTTGGTCAGTTTTTTTTTTTTTTTTTTTTGGTATTGACGGCTGTGGTAAATCTGTTTATAATCTCTGAGCCAGGGCAACTTTTGCTTTTAAACAGTGCAGTGTGCGCTTATTTATTTGCCCTCCAACTTGTGGCTTTTATTTTTTCTGTTTCTTACGGTAAGGGCAAATCAGACCTTCCTGCCGTGAGAGTGAGAGCAGCTGTCTCCACAGACACGTTGACCCTAAACCACACGATCTGTGGCACACACCATAGCGGGTGCATTGTGCAAGCGCGCTTTAAACAAATGGGTCCATACTGGCACACTGTGGCTTGTTTACGGGTATAAAGGAAATGCGTCATTGTTGTCTAAAGTCTTTATGGTCACGTGAGTGTGAAATCAATGTGCAAAAGACTGCCCCGCAGCTGTAAATGTCACTTAACTATCGGCCTTTCCTCACTATGGTATATATGTAAAATCACTTTTTGTTCATCTGCGCAAATAATACATGCAAAACAAGTATTATTCACGAAGGACTATACACTGGTGAAGGGACTGCTGGTTTTCTACTTATCCATTTAGCTGACACTTTTTTCCGAAGCAACTTACAATGTCATCTACCTAAAACTATTTACCCATTTATACAGCTGGGTAATTTTTATTGGAGCAATTGAGGGTAAGTACTTTGCTCAAGGGTACCACAGCCAGAGGTGAGATTTAAACCTGTGGGTCTGAAGGCATCAGCTCTACAACTACATTACCCACTGTTCTATAGTTTAAGCTGTTTTAAGCCCTTTGCTTCCCATTATTCACTTCAATTTGTCCCATTTCTTCTATAAACAGTTACTGAAACATAGACATTGATTCATTTTAGCTGACACTTTTCTCCAAAGTGACTTATAGTGTTGAGGTTACAATTACTTACCCATTTATACAGTCAGGTAATTTTACTGGAGTAATTTAGGGTAAGTACCTTGCTCAAGGGTACTACCACCAGAGGTGAGGCTCAAACTGGCAACCTTTGGGTTCAAAGGCAGTAGCTCTAACTACTATGCTACCAGCTGTCCCATACAAGTATGGAGAGTACATTTTTTTTCAATTTTAATTTAATTTAAGAATTGTTTAAATACATAATTCATTAATTATCAAAAATCTCTTATCTAATATAGGGTTGCATTGGTCCAGAGCCTATCCCGGAAACATGGACTGTGAGACAGGGTACACCCTTGACTGGTGCCACTCCGCTGCAGGGTAAATGCGCTCATGCACTCATCAACTCACACATACACGCGGGGGCAATCAGAGCCACCAGCTGACATGAAATACATGTCTTTGGAATGTGGGACGAGACCCCTATGAACACAGAGAGAACGCGTAAAACTCAACACAGACTGAACAGGATTTTGACTGATGTCTGAATCCACAGCCCAGGAGGTGTGGGGTACCTGCTGCACCTCCAGGTAGCCCTTATTTTTAAAATCATTGATCAGTAAATAACTAGAAAATCTAAAACTATCCCAAAAAATGTCACGAAGCAGCTCTTTTTTTGTCAGCTCTACTGTATATGAACATAATTTGAAACATGAGAACTGTTTTTTCTCCAGGTGTCCATAAGTAATTCATATATTTTATGAATGTAATAGGACTATATGATTCAAGTGTGATTGCGTGTCAAGGATTTGAGTGTCCTGTTGGATGGAAAGCAGTCATTTGTATCTCAAGTAAATTCTTTAGTTGTGCTTCCTTCAGTTAAGAAACATAGCTGAATCACAGCGATTCCTATGTAGACAAGATGCTGAGATTGGTTCAAGCTTTTGTTTCAAGCAGGCTGGACTACTGTAATGCTTTATTGTTGGGTTGTCCATACCAGACTGTATTCAGGCTACAGTTGGTACAAAATGCTACTGTGAGAATTGTCACTAGAACTAGCAGGTTTGACCATATAACACCGGTACTTAAATCGTTGCATTGGCTCCCGGTCGCTTATAGAGTTGATTATAAAATCCTACTTTTCACCTATAAGGCAATACATGGCATTGCTCCGGTTTACCTTTGTGAGATTATTGATTAATATACCTTAGGACAATATCTTTGTTCATTGGATACTGGTTACCTTGAAGTACCTGTGATGAATAAGACCTCAGTAGGAGGTTGTGCCTTCAGTTACAGAACACCTAAACTGTGGAATAGTCTACCAGTTACTGTCAGAAATGCCCCGTCTGTTTCTGTTTTCAAATCCCGACTAAAGACTTACATGTCCACTCAGGCATTCCACCTCGAAATGTAATTCCACTTGGCTGTATTTGTTTTCCCCACCTCTATATCAATGCATATTCAATTTACTTGTTTAAGTTACAAATTACTAACTATTTCTTCTTGTTGAACATTGTCATGCCGACTGAAGATGATGACCAACTACCACGATGGACGAGACGTACCATGCTGAGCTGGGAATTCAAGCTACCATACCGGAACAATATCACTATTATTTGTAATCTGGTATAGAATTGTTATTTAATCTAGAATTCCCAGGAGGGATGGGCAGCCACTGGCCCTTGCACCCCCAGAAGTTTTTTTTTTTTTTTTTTTTTTGCCTTGATTTTCAGTTGGGAGTTTTTGTTCCTTTCCTCCGTGGCCAGTAGACATACTGTACTTACAGCTCTATAAAAGCATTATATTATTATAGTCGATAGTCAACTGTCTTTTTTGTTTTTTTAATCTGATGTACTTGTTTTTCTTGCCTTATGCCTATGTTAAAGTGCTCTGTGTCACTGCATGAGAAGAGGGCTCTATAAAAATAAATGAATTGAAATTCATGCCTTACGTTTTATTTGGTGATTTAGTTTTTTCAGTTAGTACTGGGAATATTATTCTTTGTCACACTATCTCTAGTTTGTTGGGCCTAGAGAAGTAAACTTTCTTCAAGAAACATTCAACAATTTTACAGTTCAGGAAGGAAACAGAGAACAGCGGGGGGCTTTTGACACAAGCTTTGAAGATAAAAGTGGCATAGTTTCTAAGTTACCTAAACCAATGTGATAAACAGATGTGAGCTGAAAGTACAGCTAAAGGCATAAAACAGTTAGCAGTCTTCTCCCTCACATCAAGTCATGCATATGAGAATTACAGTAAAATACGCAGTTAAAAATGACCACAAAAGTGGAAGTCCTCTGTTGCATCTAGAATTAAGACAGGGTCATAAACATGTTTTATCAGATAAAGCAACCCTAGCTGCAGACATTGGTTACCATAGTGGTTCAGACTGTTGCCTTGCAAGCTGTTGGTCTCAAATTTTAATCTCCCTTTCTGCAGTAGTACCCTTAATCAAGGTATTTGATGTAATTGTTCCAGTAAAAATGCCTTCTTTATAAATGGGTGAAAAATACTGTAAGTCTTTCATGTTCATGCTCTTAATAGTCATTTTAATTGTCACAGTGAATGTGTGAATGAAAAGCCAGTAAACCAGTGTCAGATGTGTCACTGCATTTCTGCGATGTAGGGAATACAAAAAAGTTAATTAAAAATTTAAAATCTGTACAAAAAGTATTTTTATTGGTTCAGTGAGCATATAGTGTAAAACAGTATGAAAAAAATCACATAATTTAAGAAATATTTTGTGTACAAAGGTGTGCAACAGTTTTCAAATCAACATACATAGCCACAAATTATAATACAGAGTTTGATTTTTACATCTATATACAATAGTTTGTTTGCTTAAGGAGATTCCCAAAGACATAGGAACAGTCTTATAGTGATGGACATGCTACATAAATATAAAAAAACCCAGGCTTTTTCTGGATTTCGTGCTCATGCTCTTTATTTTGTAGGAAAAAGCATCATAAGTGACAGCTCATGTGGGGAGGATTAAACTCCCTCCAGTTTTATTCTGAACTAGATTTCCTCCATGTTTACGATTGTACAAGCTAATGAAACTTATAACACAACAATTTCCACCTTGTGTCAATGTGCACAGAGTGAAAAGCCAATGGTCCAGAAGTCCTGGAGGTGACGCCATTATTGTAGTCATATGACCTACGCTACTCAATGCTGGGAAGTGAAGGACTGTGTGCCCCAGATAGTCATGCCAATGGAAATGATATACTTAGTTAGAGACAATGTAGCCAGAACCACGTCTTTTCCATAGTCTTTTGGCTATGCAAATATTGCAAATAAACTTCCTGTAGAGGAATAACTTAAGGAGAAAACTGATAACAGAGAAGCAAATTGGTTTGACAATACAATGTATGATCAGTCTGAATAAACAGATATTACAGTAGGATGACTGTCCTGTAATAGTGGTGAGTTTCGCCACAAAGTATTAAGTAAAATCAGTTTTGACGCAACCAGCCATTGCTGTAGTGCATGATGCAGTGAGGTTGCAAGTGCTTTACAGTTTCCCCAACCAACCACAACAAGAAAAAGATGTAATTTTTGAAATATCAGATCAGCTTTATAATATGTGCACCGGCGCCAGTCCTCCAGATCCACAGTATAAATGGCCTTAGTTTTAAAGTTCATTTTCTGCTGCCCAACCAAGTCTTTGTTCTTCAGCGTCTCGTCTCTCGAGCTATTACAATGTCAGACCATTGTCTAGAGTTACCTCTCCACCCTAACTGTATCCAAGGGCTCTTCTCCACACCTATGAAGGTTATCTGAACTGTTTCAAACACCGAGAGGCTGCAGCTTCAACCACGACCGATGAAAATATTTCTTGGATAAAAATGTGTGCAACTGAACTTTAACAATATAGACGTGCTTTGATATTGCTACAAATTCTTGCTGTGGTTTTGTCCATTTAGTTTCACATTTAAACCTCTATGCCGTATTTCACCATAGGATCCAGTCCAAGAAATGATCATCTTTGAACATACAGTCTACATGGAACAGCCCTGGTACTACTTGATCACTACCACTGTGTGGGTATGTTCTTGCCATGAGACTACTGTTATGAAGACTTTTTCTCAAACTCCTTAGTTTTAGAAAATAAAGCAAAGGAAGGTCAACATCATCCAACAATGGCAAGCTCTGTTAAAGTGTTTTTTACCATTGTAGCTTAAGAAGTATTATTCCCCATTACAAGTTATTTTTTTCCTGAAAGAAACTTGTGCAGGAAGTACCTCAATCCCTTCTCTTCTTTTCAAGGAATTGCACATGTCCGAAGGACTGCACTTTTTTTAGAAAGTCTCCATAACTGAGCCTTTGGCTCAGGACTTCAACATCCTAGGGTATAAGGCTTTGATGGTTGAGGGAGTGATGTTTCCTGAGGAGACAGTGGTCTCCAAGCCCTCCAGACGTTGGGAGGGCACTTCAGTCTTGCTGATGCTACACTCCAGGAATGGTATTCCGATCTTCTTCACCTGCCCATCAGCGGTCATCAGACATCTTCGACAGAGCAGCCGAATGATGGCCTTGCGCATGTCCTTGCTGGTGAGTGTGTAGATGATGGGGTTCAGCAGTGAGTTGAAAATGGCGAGGCCAAGGAAGTAGTCAACTTTTAAGAGTATTAGACAGCTGCCCAATGGGCAGAAGAAGTCCAAGAGCAGCAATACGAAGAGAGGCAGCCAGCAGGCGATGAAGACACCCAACACGATAGTGACCGTCTTCAGCAGGGCGATGCACTTACGTGACTTGCGGGACTGGCTCTTGCGCAGGCTGCCAAGCCGCCGCGTATTGGTTCGGACGGCATGAAATACCCGAACATACAGCACCACGATGGCCAGCAACACGGCACTGAAAATGGTGATGCAGAACAGCACGTAGTTCCTGGTGTATAGCGGCAGCACTACGGAGCAGGCCTCTAGGTTGCCAATGCAGTTCCAGCCCATTATGGGCAGCACACCCAAGAGCACAGACAGCACCCAGCTGGCTCCAATGAGGCCAAACATGCGGCACCGCTTGGCCCCATGGTACGGCTTCATGTTCACCATGGTGATGTGGCGCTCAATGGCGATGGCCAGCAAGCTGATGATGGAGGCTGACAAGGTGATGAAGACGCCTCCCTCCCTCAGGAACCACAGGATGGGTGTCAGATGAAGCGTGTTGGGCCCCGACAGCAGGATATTAAGCATGTAAGTGAATCCCGCCAACAGGTCAGACAATGTCAAATTGCCCAGCAGGTAGTACATGGGGACATGAAACTTCTTGTTTTTCCAGATCGCCAAAAGCACCACGGCATTCTCCAGCACAATGAGTAGGCATATGACCAAAAAGGCAATGGATTCTGGCTTCAGCTCGTCACGATACTTCAGCTTTCCTGTGTAGTTGTAGTGCAGCTTAATGACTGCACTGTTCAGGTACTCGCTGAAGAAACAGCTTTGGTATGGAGAGGACCTAGAGGTGGGTGCCATTGTCTGGATTATGGCGGCATAAGAATGTTCCATAATTCTTGTAAAGGGCAGTCTAATTGTTCCAGTCCCCCAAGGCAGTCTTTCTAAAGTACTTTCATATCAATTCTGCACTTTACTCTTAAAAGTCAGAACAATCAAAATGAAAGCAATGTGTAAAATGGATCGAAGTCGGTCTCGGTTTTCATAAAAATTGGTTGCGGTCTCAGTCAGGCTTTGCTTCCAGTGACCACTAGAGGGGGAAAGAGAAGTTTGACCCCAAAGAACAAAAGCCTGAAAAGAAAGAAAGAAAAACAATGTCACCCAACCTGTTAGAAATAAATAAACATATCAACTGCTCCTATAAATCGATAAAGCTGTACTATTGGCACCACGATACAGTCTGGTTGTTCGTTGACAGTGCAACAGAAGAAGCCATATTTAATAGCTCTCCAAAAATCAGGAATATTCTGATGTTTAAAAAAATATGTTTAACTTTGAATGAGGGGGGTGCGGTGGCGCAGTGGGTTGGACCGCAGTCCTGCTCTCCGGTGGGTCTGGGGTTCGAGTCCCGCTTGGGGTGCCTTGCGACGGACTGGCGTCCCGTCCTGGGTGTGTCCCCTCCCCCTCCAGCCTTACGCCCTGAGTTGCTGGGTTAGGCTCCGGTTCCCCGCGACCCCGTATGGGACAAGCGGTTCTGAAAATGTGTGTGTGTGTGTGTGTGTGTGTGTGTGTGTGTTTAACTTTGGTTTTACAGTTTTACACGTACATATCCTATATACAACCATAAATCAAAAAATTATCAAGCCTTTCCATCATCCTTGGAAAGTTCAAAATAAACCATGCCTCTTTATAGATTTGTTCTTGTGTACTTAAGTATTATTTATATTAATCAGTACATTTCTGTGGCTGATAAAATACATTTACCTCCTTAGTGCAATGAAAGGGATTTTCACTGAAGTTTTAACAACCCTGCGGACCTGACAGTAAAAGATAGGCAATGGGTTGTGAGACAAGATAAGAGGGGAAAAACTATTATCTTATTTGCGTCACGTCCTGCTCTTTGAAACAGTTTTTTTATGGCAGTATGTTGAAGGTTTGTTATAAATGGGCCTAATGGTGTAAAAACTGCTGCAGCACAGCTGATCACATTGACTGATCATAGGTACTGATCAGATTCATTGATCACATTCGTAGAAGACATACAATGACCGCATGGTAGTTAGAATGTAACAATGAAAGTTTAAGCAAAACAAACATCTTGTAGTGGGATGCAAAGTGGTTCATTAAAAATATATTTCCTAAGAAGCATGCCCAATGAATGAACTATTTGCATGAATCGGTTTCAGCTGAAGTCAGTATTTTATCATCATCTTTGAAGAAATGACACTTTACATTCATTTAAGGCTCAGTCCTGGAATACCAGTAGAGAGGCTACTATTTAAACTAATTACGATGAAATCTATACTGTTGAATTATTTGAAGTAAAGCTATTCCAGTCAAAGGGCATCTTCTTTAAAAATGTATTCTTCACATCTGATCAAGAATTCTGTTAAAATATACACATGTAGCGTAACTTTTCAGTGAACTGGCATAAATGCACCAGTTTATGGACAAACGTATTTTTCACGTGAAGTCTTAAGGCATATAACTTTTATGTACATAAACACATTTTTCCACAGACAATGCCTTCAGTATATACACCATACTCCGGGAGTCAAACACAAGCAATCAGTGAATCAAAAATAAAAGTATGCAACTATAAGGAATAAAAAAAAATAAGCTTTACCAAACTTAAAACCACATTATAATCAGATCGTTCTGTTTTAATCACATTTCCAAGCAAGCCAACATGTTCTTTTCAAAGATAACACATTGTTATAATAGATACCGAAGTTTAAATAGAAACTAACTTCACATATTCAGAAATTTGTGTTAATATGATTCTTCCCTGTTGTACAGCAAAATTAATGAGGCAAGTATTTCTTGAGATAAACTTACCTGGAATGTAATCCAGAATGGAGAAAGTCTGAGCGAGAGCTGCACCGATGATCAACACTGTGAGAAAAGTGACAAGGAAAGAAAGGCAGGACCAGACCTGAAAGGAGGAGGCTGGTCTTTCCCCTCTTGAACGCCTCTGCACTCCTACGCACAGCTCAGACAGGAAAAATTACCATAGTCATTCACATTTGAGGTGAACTTCGGTAGTGTCTGACACAGTGGAAACGGACCCTGTTTCGTTTTTACTGCTGGTTCAGCCCAAATTGTTCCATACGTTTTCTTTGCATCGCTTTTCAGAAAATTAGTTCCAGACAGGAACACGTCAGGAATGTTGTTTTAAAGAGAACTGCACCCTCAGGCCCTTATTACGAAATACTGGCCATTAGAGAGGATATCTGTGGTGCTTGCTAAATTCCCAGGTACTATATATTATTTTTCAGGCGAGATAACAGGTGATGATCTGTCCTTCGCGTTTAAAGTTTATCCAGATGTGCCAAAGTTTATCCAGATGTTGAAATTCACGCATATATTTTAGGTCTCAAAATGTTCCACTGTGTGATTGCATCGAGGGGGTGCGGTGGCGCAGTGGGTTGGACCACAGTCCTGCTCTCCGGTGGGTCTGGGGTTCGGGTCCCGCTTGGGGTGCCTTGCGACGGACTGGCGTCCCGTCCTGGGTGTGTCCCCTCTCCCTCCAGCCTTACGCCCTGAGTTGCCAGGTTAGGCTCCGGTTCCCCGTGACCCCGTATGGGACAAGCGGTTCTGAAAATGTGTGTGTGTGTGTGTGTGTGTGATTGCATCTTCAATTTCCATATATGAAAGAGGCCAGGAAGGCGCAGGGCATGGGGGTGCGGGGGTGCGGTGGTGCAGTGGCTTTGACTGGGTCCTGCTCTCCAGTGGGTCTGGGGTTCGAGTCCCACTTGGGGTACCTTGCGACGGACTGGCATCCCATCCTGGGTGTGTCCCCTCCAGCCTTTTGCCCTCTTTTGCTGGGTTAGGCTCCTCCTCTCCGCGACCCCACATGGGACAAGCGGTTTTAGACAATGTGTGTGAAGGAGGCCCCATTTATTATAATTTTACAAGTACAAACTTTATCAGTACACCAATTTCCATTATATGCCCTTTCGTACAAAGTAAAATTTCGTGTTTTTTGTCTGTTTCAGTTATGCATTTTTTCTGTTTGTTCTCATTAATTTTAATTGCAATGTGCACTTAGTTATATAAGTGTTGTTCTTCTCCAATGGGGCTCAGGACTGGGTGTCATACAGGGGCGAGAGAACCGGGACGGCAGGACCCAAGTGCGGAGTCGTTCGTCTGGATTCAGGGGATAAGGCAAGTTCTTGGAGTCGGGGACAGGTGAATGGTCAGTCGATCAGCGGTCGGAGTCAGAGCGAGGATCCATGGACGAGGTCAGGGGACGAAGTGAAAGGGTCGGTGAGTCTGCGGTCGGCATTGGAACGAAGATCCGTGGACGTGGTCGGGAAAGAAAGCAAAGGGACGAAAACTGGAGGAAGAGAACTGAGAACAAGAGTTGCGTGTGAACTGGACATCACGAAGGAGGGCGGTTGTCTCTGACGAGATTCCGCAAAGGTATGGGACCTGAGGAGGGTCTTTTAAAGGGTGAGCAGGTAGTCAGGTGCTGGACCAGAGTCAGGTGCTGTCGGTTGAGTTGTGGGCGTGGACGTGACACTGGGGAAGTCATTCCTGTAATTTTTACACAGTTGTCTCTTTCATATCTTTTCATTTTATTCAGGGGAAAGTAATCAACTGGCACCAAGGGGGTCAGCTGGTGAGGCAAACAGCCAATTTAGCAAAGATAAAATACCAAATGAATATGGAGATTTTTTTTGCTGATCGTAATATCCTGTGACAACACCTGCACAAAGTTTGGGGGACCGATGTTAACTTCACGTAAGGTGAAATACTATGATAAAAGAGACCTGTTTACACAACCAAAGTTTCGGATACTGCGCCCTTTAAGCCGAAAAATATACTTCCGTTGTGGGATATGCTTGAGATACGCTGTAGAATTCAGGAGGAGAGGCCCTGGACTTTAAGACTTAGGCCCCGCATGGCGTTTGAAGATCAACCATTCCTTTCTTCCGAAGGGATTAGATGTTTCCCAGGAGGAAAGTGTACACAGATTACGCCCTAATACCTTAAAAATGGACTAAAATCCATTTCCAAGAAGCACATTTAGGTATTTGCATATTTACAATGTCAACAGGGAAAAATGCTACAAACCTGTGGTCTTGTCCACTCCTGTCTTGAATGAGAGATCTTGTTGAGCGCTTTGGGCTCATTGGCCACTGAGCTGTTTATCTAGGGACCTGACATTCTCACCAGGTTTTATCAAAGTGTGCTCCTTCTCACAGCTGGCAGCACGCTAGGGGTGGCATGCACTAACCTGTCCCTCTGGTTTTCATCTTATAGGGTGTTTGCCAAAGGTGCCTCTCTGCTGGAAGAATGCCACAGGTTCCCAGAGTGGCACCGGCTCCTTGCCAAATGTTCATATCGTTTGCAACAATGTGTGTGAGGAGGAGGAGAAGGAGGAGAGCAAGTTTCAGCACTGTTCCCTGCATTCTTCCTACCATGATGGCAGGGCTTGTTTAAGATCCCTGTGAGCAATGTTTGACTGTACGATTACCTTCAACCGCATGATTCATTTAATGTCAGTTTTTTTTTTTTTTTAAATTTCGTAAGCAGTCAAGTGTGCAACGCTTTCTGTACCGCTCTGTCGAGTTCACAAAAAGTAAGTAATTTTTTTTCAGTTCTGCGTTTTTGATCAATCAGACAACATTCCATAGCACGGCACCTTGTGAAGCTATGGCACACTGGAATACAGCTCTTAATGGCATCTTTCACCTTTCCATGTGTGATTATTATTTTTATTAGTATTTCATAAGTTGATTGACACTTCTGTGCAAAGCAAATTACATTGACTCACATTTACACCAGAATTTTCAGCTTGATATTTGACATTTTGCTTCTTTGGGGCCGTTGTCAATAGCCATTGTCAATGGCATTGGGGCCAAGATCAACAACGGTTCACTGAACACAAACGAACCCATTTGCTGATTATGTTCATGCAATATGGATTATGAACAATTGCATATAGTTTTAGACAGAACAGAAGAGCAGAAATGTGCTGAGAATGAAACAGCGATGGGTAGCGTCAGCCAGATGCTCACATGACATGCTTCAAAGCTGCATGGTCATATAAAAATCTTTAACTTGCTGGAGGTTTGCATTGTTCCCTTTACGATGCAGTGCTGAACTCTCATATAGAGGGAATCTGTTCTGAGGGAAACTCTTTGTGGCCTGTTTATACTGCAATCTGTTATTTCAATATTCATGAAACCACTTTTTGGAGGTTGTTATGCAGTTTAATGGCAGACCATTAATGGCCTTCAGAGGCAGCCAGGCTCAAGCATTGTAGCTGCTCTTGGACTGTATAGACCAATCAAGAGTGTACTAAATAGCCATATCCTCTGTGCGAAAGCTGTTTTTTTCTTCAAAGCACTAGGCAAGGATGAATGTCCCTCTTGGGGTTGCTGATCTAGCAGATGGATATGGCTGGTTGAACTTCTGAGGATGGAGTTTCTTTCTCTTTCCCCTTCTCCCATTCTTTCACTCCATCTCCAAGCTCAATTTGTCTGCCCCCCTCTGTCTTCAATCTTCTGCCATCTCTTCTTCCCTCTGTTCTCGGGAAGATCCATTTTCTTCACTGATGTGCTGATTTACCGTGAAGAAACACACAAGCACTGCATTGCATTCAAAGTAAGTTTTATCTGGTGGAATCAAACTAAGTACTCATTGTGAGAACAAAATTATTTTATGCTGCATAGTTGAAACCTTTCTCCTACGTCACAACCATTTCTACAGCTGTGTATTTTTTTATTGTGCCGTTTAGGCTAAGTACTTTGCTCAAAGGTACCTTAGAAGTGAACTTTCTGGGACTTTAACCCAACATCTTCTGTTGGGCTTGAGCAGTTGGGCCTCTGGTTTTCAACTGAACAAACACGTTCCTCCCTTCTGATGAGCAGGAAGTGCAGTAGTTTCAAATGGAGGACCTGGTTGGAAAAGAATGAATATTTTTAGTTAAATTGCCTTCACTACTGTAGGCAGCGACTGGGCTGGACCTGGTGATAGAGGGCGGGAAGTGAGATCATATGATTATTGTTTTCCCTTTCTGGAAATGGGGTGTGGATTTCTGCCCAGGCCAGTTAATTTCACTGACCTCCCAGTCTGCCATTGAATGGGGGTGTGAACGCTTACACAGCAAGGCTTAACCACAGGAGACCACACACATCTTAGTAGCGGTGAAGCCAGTCCCATTTTATTACTATTTTGCATAAAAATGTACCCATTATTTAACAGATATGATCAGACAGTTATTGAGCGTAAATATTTACACATTAACACGCACTGAAGAGATCATGGGAGAAGTGAGTCTGGAAGAGGTGAGTTTTTAAGACCCATCTTAAATGCACATAGAGAATCAGCAGTTCTGAGAGGGGGAAGGTCATTCCACCACATAGGAACCAAACCCAAAAACCTTAGTGCTTTGGATTTTGGACCTTTTGTGTGTGGGACCACCAAGCGGGCAGAGGTGGAGGTGCGTAGCAGTCTTGTTGGGGTGTAGCGGACGATCAGGTCTTCTACTACATTGCAGCATCATCTCAATCATTCTTGTCTAAATATATGTTTGTCTGTGTCTAATATGTCCTTGTACTGTCAATGTCTGAATCTGAGCCTCGTCACAAGCATTTCAATGCCCAGTTTACCCAGTGTAACTATGCAAATGACAAATAAATGACTCTGACTCTGTAGATACCTGGGAGCAGTTCCATTGGTGGTTTTGTAGGCCATAACCAGAGTCTTGAATTTTATCTGGACAGCTATAGGAAGCCAATGCAGAGAAATGAGTAGGGGAGATACATTGGAACGCTTTGGCAAGTCAAACACAACTCGTGCAGCAGTGTTCTGTATCAGATGTAGAGGTTTGATGGCAGTAGCGGGAAGACCAGACAGGAGAGAGTTGCAGTAGTCCAGACGGGAAGTCACCATGGCTTGGACAAGTAGTTGGGCAGAGTCAGTTGTGAGGTAAGGACGGATCCTCAGGATATTATGCAGGATGTATCTGCAGGTCCAGGTTGTGGCTTCGATGTGCTGAGAGAGATAAATAGACTTGAGTCAATGTCACTCCCAGACTCTTAGCCGAGGAGGTAGGCAAGATGAGTGAGTTGTCCAGTTTGATCGATAGATCGTGACAGAAGGACGGTCCAGCTGGGAGGTGAAGGATGTGTTATGCACTGCATTGTTTTTACATAATTTTTAAACGTTAAAGTCAATGTCACATTGTTAAATCTTTCAGATTACTGCTTTAGCATGACTTTAGTATGTTTATTGCCTTTCTTTCTTGTGAGTTATTCCTTAGCTCACCAATATTGCCCTTTCTATTAATGTGCAATATATTTCCTGAGGCTCTACTTTTTACTCTGGGGACAGACATCTCCACATAAGACATTGTTGGACCTGCATGACTTTGACCTGCAGAAAGTGTCTTGTCAGTGACTACTAGATAGATGACCACTATGGACGACAACTCTTAAGTTCATAGATGCAGACAAATTTGTATCTAACTCAATTTTAGAAAATCTGGGAATGCACTGAAGGTGTGAGTCCTACCAGACCTGTTTGGAGACTCCTCAACAGTTTGGGCTCAGTTTCAGACCTTGATCTTGAAAACTGCGCTGTCTGTGATTTCACTTTTGTTGCTGAAATATGTTCCAGATTCAATAGATTTCAGATGATGTACGTTTTACTTTTGTGTTCCATCCAGCTTCTGCTTTTTTTTTTCTTTATAGAAAGTTTGGTGCCCTGCGCAGTGCTTCTGGTTTATATTACATTTACATTTATTTATTTAGCAGACACTTTTCTCCAAAGCAACTTACAGTGACCATTTGTGGTAAGAATAAAGTTTTCTGGTGGCACCGGTGGCATCGATCCCTGCTCTGTCTGTGTACAGTTTGCATGTTCTCCCTGTGTCTGCGTGGGTTTCCTCCCACAGTCCAAAGACATGCTGTTCAGGTTCACCCACAGCGTGTGAGTGACAGAGAGATTGTTTTCCCCTGATGTATGGATGAGTGACCCAGTGTAAGTAATGTATCTAGTAGTGTAAGTCACCTTGGTGAATAAGCTGTAGGCTGATAACACTACACAAACTTTCTTGGAAAACGGGGTGTGGTGGTGTGGCAGGTCCACACCCATTTCCTGCTGTGTGGTGGGTCTGGGGTTCGAGCCCTGCTTGCTGTTCCTTGCGACAGACTGGTGTCCTATCCTGGGTGTGTCCTCTCCCCCTTCGATCCTGCACCCTGTGTTGCCGGGTTCCGGCTAGCTGCAACCCCACTCAGGACAAGCGCTTGTTGCTGATGGATGCATGGAGTTCATTGGAAGTCGCTTTCGAGAAAGGTGTCTGCTAAATAAATAAATGACCATGGCATAAAGGCCTCTTGCAGGAGAAACTCTCTGTTTAAAACCTATGTTACTGGAATAATAACAGATAAAAGCGTATTGTGTTATTTTTAAGCGTGTTATTTTTTTAATCACACAGAACACTGCATGTGCACATTTTTTAGATTCATACATGCATGCACAAATGTGCATAATCTGTGTGCAGGGGTTCAGTTTGTTGCACACTACATTATCTGCACTTGGCTAACTCATATCAGGGAAACCACCTGGCTAGGACTTGGTATGCAGTCTCTGTAATATTCCTAATATGGGTCTAGGTTTGTGTGAATAGGCTTTGTATTTCTGAAAATTTTGTTTTGGGAACCCAATTTTATTCTGGGACAAAGCTGTTAAAGTGCTAACCAATTTGCACTTTATTGGTCCATTGATCCATTTACTCTGGAGTCCTTCCCATGATCATGTTCTACCATGGAGCTAAACAGCATAAAAAGTACAGTTCACACAGTCATATACCCCTCTCTGTAGATGGAAGTTCTTTGCATCACAGCCCCTCAAAATCTATAAACCCTCTTTACTCACACTGGCATTCAAACCCACCCCTCCGACCCAACACATACCACTCCACCTAACAAGTCTGTTTGGTTAGCAATGAGAACAGATGCTGACACGCTCCCCCAGTGTGTGATAAGAGCTCGGGGATTCCTATGTCCAGCTGTGATAAAAGTGCATTCCTTCCCCAGTTTGTTTTTTGGTACGTCACAGTGTCCCCCCACTTCACTCATTCCCAGTGTTGGTTTATACGTATCTTATGTGTGATTTTTTGATCTTGCAGGTCAACCAGGTGCCATATTTTGGGTGACCTCTTCATGGTCTTCCTGTTTACCTGCATCAGTAAGTATGCAATTGAGGTGAGGGAGATTTATAACCATCTGAGACAAAAGAGACCATTTTTATTTGCTTTTTAACACACACACTGACTGAAACTGCTTGTCCCGAGTGGGGTCGCGGTGATCCGGAGCCCAACTCATCAACACAAGGTGCAAGGCTGGAGGGGGAGGGGACACATCCAGGACAGGATGCCAGTCCGTCACAAGGCCCCCCAAGCAGGACTCGAACCCCGGCCCCACCAGAGAGCAGGCACAGGCCAAACCTGCTGCACCGCTGCACCCCACTCTGCTTGTTAAATAATATTTAATTTGCGCAGAGGTCTGGGGATAGTTCATACCTTGTGAAAAAAAGGACAATTGTTTCCATAAAGCTGAACACATCTACAAAAAAGTGCATTGCAGAAATTGGCTCATTCATATGAATGAGTTGCATTGAATGAAGCCTTTGTGTCTGGAGTGGAATCCCTCAACACTTAATTTTGTGCCACAGGTGAATTATCCTCCCCTCTCTGATGCAACATCATTTGTGTACCGGTGGATCATGGTGTAACGGGGCTCCTTTCTACTGACAGAAATAGTTGGCATCCCACTCTGGGACCGTAAATGCGTGTGGGTGTTTTTTTTCAGTCTTCCCAGGCAGCTTTTACCCCGGATGCAGAGGAGGAAGGAGAAGTCAAAGTTCAGTCCACATTTGCACTCTGCTTGGCTTTGGCAAACTGCTCCTGTAATGAGATCCAGACCTACATTTTTCTTGAGCCTCTGAGAAAGTGGGCCACCGATGTCATCTGGGCCCTCCAGCACCGGGCTATCTTTAATGAGAAAGAGCATGAAGACGGGATGTTGATTCTTCCTTTGTCTCTGTCGTTCTTGCTAAATCCTGCCTTGTCTCAACATCGTGTTTCCTCCTTAGGTAACAGGGCTTTCCATGGAGTGACACTGTATTTTTGTGTCTGGGATGGAAAACTGAGAGCAACAATGTGAAGCAGAGCCATGCAAATAGTAGCAAGGAGAATGATGTGAAAGTATGCATTCTGTGTTTCAGAAAGTAAATGTTCCGTTGAATGCCCCTCATGTGTAAGATTTAAACCAATCAGATACGCATCTAAAAATCTGGAGCTCAGAAAAAACTAGATGAAGGTATGTTATGAAATTCGGCCTTCTTTATCTTAGACTCAGATAAAACCGAATAAAGAAGGTTTGGCCTTTTCTAACTTTGTTGCAGTGGTTTATTTACTTGTTTTGGAAGAGTTGCTCAAGTGTTTTCACATGAACGTGGGCGTATTTAGTTTTAGACACTTTGCGTAACACTGAATGATGATAACCAAATTCGTAGTTTGTGTGTACCTTGCATCGCCAAGGACCCTAAAGGGCTTTTGTCAACAACTGATTCCCAAGTAAAACAACTGCAGTGAATAATTTCTTTCATTTCACAATGCTTTAAAGATGAGCCATATATAAAAGCGGTGTTGCAAGGGCTACTCCCTTTGGCTGTGTACCTCTATGGAAGGAAAAAGGTTTATTAATGCAGGGAAACTGGAGCAGGTGTGGTCCTTAAGGGAGCTTGGATGCTGCGGCAGATGATGGACTGGAAAATGTACTTTGGGCCTCTATGTTCTCATTGCATAAACTGCTGCTGTTTTATAATGTGTAAAGGCTGAACTGGACAGCAATCATTTATTAACTTCAATTATTCATTGCACAGACAAAGAGTGCCATTTTAAAAGTGCGTTTGGTTTCGAAAGGGGTGTAGCATAAGGCCATGATTCAGCATGGTACATGTTATAGCCAACTTGCTTTCAAGGACTGGAAATTCTTGATGGAAATCAGTGGTCACTGTTTGTTGTTGCTGGGCATTCTACAAACATTTCATTACAGCGTAGAAAATTAAACTGGCACACACATTGCAGAGTTTATTCCTTAATATGGCCAGCTGTGATGCTGTCACGCCCATGTGCCAAACAGCCTCATCTGTCTCGAATCAGAGCAGCAGGGTATAAAAGAAGTTGAGCCTGCACACCTGGTTGCAGAACCTCATCGAGAAAAATGCTTCTCCAGTGTATGGAACAGAACCTCAGCTACCTCCTCGGTCTTTGCCCCTCGTCACTTGATCTCAGCGTCCACGGCTCCCGATCTCCTGCTTTGCCTATTTGACATCGACTCCAGTCCCCCTAGTACAATGTCCGTGCCTCGATCGACCCACACCTGTCCCCGACTACGTCTCTTGATTGATCCTTGTTGTGCTCACAATAAACAAACCCGCACTTGGGTCCTCACCGAGCCCTCGGTCTCCGCCTCCGTCATTGACAGATGCCCAGCTGAGCATTCCTAGGTCATAGCTTAACTTCAGTTTAAGGAAATCCAATTTCCCATGTAGCTGGACTCTGATTTAGATGTCTGCTACAATTTTGATTGAGCCTGGTGTCAAAATGGCAGTTAGTGTCAATCTCCGAAATGGTAAAAATTCCCAAATAGATGCCTTAGGTCGACTCCTTATCAGAAAAGCCTTATTAATTTGAGGTAGCCCACTGAATTAGAAGGCAAAGAGTCTTGGGTAATAAAAGCCATCTTAAGGCTTGCTCAGATGGTGGAATTAGTTGAAGTGATTTGATTCTGATCAGGAAAATGACTCACCAATAAACCAATTAATTACTTTACCTTGAAATCCCCCTCTTTTGTGGCTGGCGCCATCTATCACTTTTTTTTCCAAAAGTTTCTGGAATCCATCACCATTTCCAGCAGTCTGACCTGCTGCCGTGAAGAACTGCTGCCAGAATAGAACATTTGCCTTGGAGTGTGAAGACCTTACAACAGCGTCATGCTGCTGGTCTCAAGACCCATAGAGCGCAAGCTGAGTCTTCTTACTCTTCCACCCTATACAGTAAAAGTTATTGGTTGACTGTTGGAATGAAAATCAAGTGTAAAAATGATGGTGCAGACAAGTACAGTAGTAGGTACAGGCCTTTCGTTTTTTATTTTTATTTGTAGCAGACCTTTCTACATCCCTGTTCAATGACAACATGACATCAACTCTATCGTACAATGCCATCGATGCATAGTTCAGCTTGAAACTGCAAAATGTGAAATACATACATTTAATTTCCAAGCTGTCTGTCCACCTTTTTGCGCTATTACTGTGGATTTTGAATTACTGATACAGGTATGTTGCACGAACAGGAAGAGGAATTGAACCAAAACCCATCCAGGACAACAGTCATAGAGAACTGAATGCGTTTGCTACCTGAAATATTTTCATTTCACCTTTAGTTTCTAAAGAACTTTTGCTTTGAGACAGCAATACTTACTTTTTCATTGCCTTATTTAATTTTTTAGAGTTGCAAAAAGTTGATCTCTTATAGGTCTTCTGAAGGAACATGTAGACAGCAGACCGTAGTTTCGTTCAAACCATTTTACTGTTGTAAAACAAGAAAAAAAACAAGAAACCACACGAGTGGTGGCATTCAGCTGCTGCGAGGCATCTCCTTGATGTGTTTTTCAGTGCTAGCAGTCTAAAATGTCTCTATGTGGTAAATCAGCAAGACAAGTCATAAGTAGCTCCTTTGTATAGTTTCCCACTGAGTCACTAATTAACTTTCTCATGTGCAACAACTTGCATCTCATTTATATTCACATTTACATTTACATGTATTCATTTAGCGACGCTTTTCTCCAAAGCGACGTACATCTCATAGAAAATACAATGTGTGCATTACATTAGGAGGAAGAGAGACATAGCTACAGATGTGTGACTCTTAAGTACAGTTAGTTTCCTTCGTCATATGCACAGACGTTCATCACACAAGTAGCTGCATAAAACTTTACCAGAATATCGCTGATTCCTAATCACCTTCCGAGTAGTTTTTTTTTTTTTTAGATACATATGAACATTTATGTTATATTACAGGAGTGGCTCTGTAAAGGTGTCACGCCCCCGGGAAGGAGCCAAGCAACAACACCTGTGCCCACTCAGCAAGCCTGGGGAGAAAAAGGCTCGATTCTTGCAATCGCCTCGTGCCCTTGCCATCTCAGCGTCCTTGCCCTTTGTGCCTTGCCTGTTTTCCTGTTCCTGACCTTTGCCCGTTCTTCCCGACCACGACTTGGATTACCCGGATTGTGATGTTCGCGCCCAGAAGACCTTCGCCTGTCCCCGACTCTGATTTCGCCTTGCCCCTAGAACCTGGTTACTTGAATAAAGCTCACCCGCACTTGGGTCCTCTACTTACCTGTCTTCAGTGCTTGTCCCTGACAAAAGGACTGATTCGACCACGATCATGAACAGTTAAACCTTACGTGAACTTAAGAGATCATGGGCAAAGTCAGTCTGGAAGAGATGAGTTTTAAGACCCTTTTTAAATGTGGACAGAGATTCAGCAGTTCTGAGCGAGAGAGGGCGGTTGTTCCACTACCACGGAGCCAGAACCGAGAACCTCCATACTTTACTATAATAAAAACTACAAATAATTTAAAAGTAAAACTAAACTACTATATCTCACAATAATATCCTCAGATGCAGTCTAAGAAGTGCATTTGGGGGCTTGTGGCCAGTTCGGCACCAAAGTAGTGAATTCAACACACATTAGTTTGTGTTGAATTCATTACTGCGGCTCAGGCCAAGAGCACCAAAGCACGGGCTGGTTAAGTTCACTGTCTTCAGATGGAAAAATGGTCAGCAGGTGAGTTTCAACAAGGAAAGAGGAGCTCCAGTTACCTGCAGTGTTGGAATGGACTGAAGTGGTGTGTTATTCTATACTTCAATTTATCCTGTTTATTTTTGTGGTTAAAAGGGCAGTTCTTCAGCAGAACTTCTGAGTTCTTGTTTGTTGAGGAAACAGTGAGGAACTGCTTGAAACCAGAGCTTCTGCTTACTTCCCCTTCAGCCCCAAAAATGATCGTTGTTCCTTTTGTTTATATGGAGATCTTAATGGAGTAGGTTAAGTGTATTTCTCACAGATACTACAGCAAGACCACCCTGGGGCTTCAGCTGGCAACGTTCAGGTTACAATTGTATGTTCTTAAGTCCTGCTCTGTATAGCTTATGTGTTCCTTTCTGGCTTTAGCTCAGTATTATTTTTAAAATATGAACATGGGTCATTACTGCCGTCTGACATTTTTAGATTGCTGTTGGAACAGTTTATTCTTGGAAGGAGATAAGGTTATTGTTCCCTCCAGCACCCCACACTGGCCTCTTCTTGATGATGGAATTTTCTTCCAGTGCTCATAGTAACAGAAACCACACTGTGTTTGAAACAAATACTGAGCTGAGGAACCACTGACTGTAAGACCCAGATAGTGGTTTCCTCTAATTTTTGGCCCAGCATTCAGAAATGGAACTGCAACTATGCATGAATTTTGTTTTCCTTCAGTATAAACCTATACAGGAAGATGTATGCAAGGCAAGCTGGGAAGGGGTAAGTCTGATTTCCTTTGACTCCAGAGTGGACGAGGTTGATCTTCAGTTAGATGTACTGAGGTATTAATTTGGTTCGTGGCTCCATGTGTTCCCTCCATAAGCAGTCCAAAAAGTGAAGCAAAGCTACCCCACCCTTCATCAGTGTGTTGGGAATATGAGGAGAGGTTCATTGGTGCCAAAGGCGCCAGCAGATCTCTGCAAACTCTCACTCATGTCATTGCCAGAAGACCAGGAAGGAGTAAAACTTGTCAGTCCTATTAGACTCAAATTTCTGGATGTTTAGACTGAAACTTTTAATATTAAAATGAATCACTTTGACAAGAAGGGGGACTGACTGCAGACATCACTGAACACTCATAGGGTCCCAGTTTGAAACCCACACAACCTCCTTCTTTTACTTTGTAAAAGCAACAGCTGTGTTCTCACATAACATTTATAGACATGTTGAATGGGAATGTTGGATTTCTAATGCTTAATAATCCAACAAAGGGCATACAGTGATGATTACCAGAAAAATCTCTCCTACACTGTTTACAGGACTTGTTGAGTTTTCCATCAAATGAAGCAGCTTTGTCTTTACATTTATTTTTACTCCCTGTATCAAGGACTGGACAGGGTAGGGAGAGACATGCTTTCAGTCTGATTATGTTCCAATGAACAATAATAATTACTGCTTTTTTTGCATGTACTGGTCTGCTGACTGTGGGTAAAAATGTTGGTTTCTGAACAAACACACACGGGCTTCTGGTGCCAGTGCCTTTAGTGCTGTGGGTTACAGCTGTTTGCTGCATGACAGGAAGCTGAGCCCCCCGGCACATAGCTGCTGTCACGCTTCCTCAGAATAGCAGCGTTCGTGAAGCCATGTTCACTTACGAGAAGCTCTCTGAAGATATCAGAGAAGCCATCTTTCCAGGGTTCGTCTGTAAGAGTCTGTGAAATGTATTCACTATCATGTCAAGGTAAATGAAATGGCCTGATGCCTTGGTAAAGGGAGTTTTAACGTGGACCGTTACGCATGGGCACATTATTTGCTTGTTTACATTTACATGTATTCATTTAGCAGATGCTTTTCTCCAAAGCGACATACATCTCATAGAAAATACAAAGTGTTCATTACATTAACAGGAAGAGAGAGACATAGATGCAGACGCGTTATTATGAAGTAGAGTTAGTTACTTTCCGCCATATGAACCAATGTTCATCACACCAGTAACTGCATAAAACTTCATCCGAATATCCACGATTCCTAATCACGATCCTAATATTTTTTGTTTTAAACATGTACATTACACTAGAAGCGGCATGGACGTTTATCTGATGTTCAGCAGTTATTATCTCAAAGTTATAGAGCATGAACATAAGGTATCGTGGGAGAAGTGAGTTCGTAGGAGGTCATTGGGTTTGTAAACTTAGCAGGTGTCTGGTATGGTGGTGCAGGTTTTCCTCTTGAAACTAAATGACATGCTAAGAAGGGCAGTCGCTCTGTGCTCGGTGCTATGCCATTTACCTCTTCCCCCTCATGAGTGGCATGTGGTTACCTTTGAGTCATAGTATGGCCTGGGGCTGAAGCGGAGGCTTAACTCATAGCAAAATCATTTTCTTTGCCTCACTGCAGTCACGTTCCAAGCCCAGTGTTCTCAGTCAATTTGAGTGTTTTTTTACCTCTCAACCTTTGTCTAATTTTCCATCCTACTTGCATACTGACAGGTTTGTGAAAACTGGCAAAGTGAGAGAAACGGAAGGGCCTCTGCATGCCTGTACAGGTCTTTCTGTTGCTGAGCGCAAAACTCTTTTCCTACTCACCACAACTACGTGTGGTACAGACAACCCTATTTTAGCAGATGTGTTTTTGTGGTCAGCTCAGCCGGTTTTGAATAGGTTGGTTTCCTCATCCGTGCAGGTCGAACGATGTGAGAGTAAAACCCCTTGTGGTGTGAGCCTACTGGAGTCCTTCCTCATCACTTATTGGTGTGGCCGTGTAGCATATGGCCTCCTGTGGTGAGTCATTGACAGCTTCAACCATAATCTGCTGTACTGATTAGGAGCACATACATATAACCAAGAAAAAATGATGAGATGCTTCGGATGAAAACATTGGCTAGCTGTTGCCCCACTGTTTATAACTTAGAAGTAGTAATAGGAAAGATGCAAGCAGAGCACCACAGGAGCAGTGATTTTCTTAAAACACTGAACAGTTAAATACAGTGGGTTATTCTGTAGCTACAATGTTACATTTTTCAATATGTAACCATAATCCTTCTATGTTGTTGACAAGTACTTCTTTTGGAGATCCCAAAGCCTTAATAATTATAACAATATTATATCATAATGATCATTCTTACAGTATTTCTTTTTTAATATCAACAACACCGCTCACTTCCTGCACTTACCCATTGATTATAAGATCTCAGCTGGCATTCTGCTAAATGTCCTGACCGAACGCATGTGAAACAGATAAACAGCGCACTCAAAAACGGGGCTGTCCTGCTTCATCTTGATATGAGACTCTTGCTCTGTTGTGCCAACCGAAATGAGAATCACTAAAGGTAAATACAGAGCTAACCACTAAAATCTGTGAGAGATAAGCGTTAGGGGCCGACTGGCCTAGACTAACCATCTGTTTAATGCCGAGTTCAGCCCTGCTCTGACAAGATGGCTTGTGGGTGCCAAGAGCTACCTTCATTTATCTGATGCTTTTCTCCAAAGCAACTTACAATTATTTACTCATTTATACAGCTGGGTAATTTTGCTGGAGCAATTTAGAGTAAGTGCCTTGCTCAAGGGTACTACAGCCCATGGTGAGGCTTGAACCTGTGGGTCTAAAGGCAACAACTCTAAACACTACGCTACCAGCTGTCCCCTCACCTGGTCTAAAAACAAAACAGTTTAATATCTCAACAGTTCTAACCTCCAGGAGCCCACCTAAATTAGTAGACTGGATTTGTTGCAATGCTGGAAATGGCAGTTCTCATAAAGGCATTAGAGAACTAATATCAATGTTTCCTGCATTTTTTTCAGAATGTTACACAATGTATAAATCACACATTGATCTAATAACAAGTAAATCTAATAACATTGATCTAGGAACAATATCTAATAATGGCTCAAATTGGTTGTGACAAACCCTTAGAGGGTTACAGGAGAATGTGTGGAATAGTGAGAGTGGGAATGTCCTTAGCTAATGTCACAGGGAGTGTAAAGAAATGCGTGAGTCACACCTGAAAAACATGAATAACAGTTTGTCATTGTAAAGGAACAAGAAGCAAAGGTGCCATGGTGCTACATGGGGACTCCGGTTCTGCACAACACTCAAGGTTTGGTATGGAGTTGAGAGCCGTGAGAGTGCTACTGGCTGAGAAGTAAGAGCATTACAGGGTGAAAGGTGAGTATGATAAAGCCTGAGGTATAAGAACTGTAGGCCCTGATGCAGGATTTGAAAGATGTGCAGAGTTATGCCTGTCAAGGTTGTTTGGATTTGTGCAGGACTGATTTAGAGAACAAATCCCAGAAGCTTCCCGGGTGAAGGAAGACATGATGGAACTGGTGATGTGTGCTATGAGGAATTTCTGCCCACTCATCCCAAATCATTCCCAGCTGCTGGGTTGACACAACGGCAGCTGGGTAGGATGGATGGTTGCATGGCCCCTGTATATCCCAACCAAAGGGGGATGTCACTTTCTTTCCTTTGGAAGCCACCTGTCGATCATACTGCACAGGACACGGAAACAGTGACATAACTGATTGACAGAATTCTTGGGCTGAGAAAACCAGTTTATCTCCTTTCCTGAATTTCGCTGGAATCAATAGGTTACTGAGCTCAACAGAAAATCCAGCTGGATCATGTTTTAATAGCCCTGCCACAGAGCAGGTTAAAGGTATAAACAAAAAGAGAGTGATAGGATAGTGCACGCTATTGTCTTACTGCAAATTAATTTTACCAGTCACATCAAGGTGTCACTCCTGGGAGTAGTTCATGAACTGCTAAATAGTGTCCTTGTCATCTTGTGGAACAGGATACTGAAGCCCTTTGCTCCAAGAGCAGATGAGGAGCAGGGCAAAAAATTGAGAGATGACATATTAAAGAATAAGACACAGAGAGGAGCATAATTACAATAGACCTGCAGCTAAAACCTATGATTTGCTGGCTGGGGTCTCAGCAGAAATAGTTTACCCACTTTTTACATGTGTACCTTCTTGCACTGAAGAAAACAACTAATTGACAAAGACAAGAAACACTTCCATGCTCAACCAAATGACAATTGCTAGGGAACCAAGAGAGTATCTCATACCCACCCTGCTGCAAGGATTAAAGTTGTACTCAATGAAGTGACTTTCTTTGACAGGCTTCGTCTTTCCATTTGGAAGCTGCAACTTGTACTGAAGGCCTGACTTTATTTGAGGTAATACAATAGAATAATGTATAATTTATACAAGCAATGTAAAATGTCAGTAAAAGGTATGACCACTGAACACATAATCTAAAATGAAGATACCTGTATTTAAATCAGTGTAAATACTGCATTTTTTATCCCCTTACCTTCTTAAATGGTCCAGTTATAGACTTTGTAAAGTACTGTGTCTTGTCCAAGTGAATTCCTCACCTCTTACATAAAGTTGTCACGCCCCCGACTGTGTGGCCAACAACCGCACCTGCAGGAGATTAAGGACGACGGGTATAAAAGCAGCAGCCTGGAAACACCTGGTTGCGGAACCTCACCGTTAGGAAGATACAACTCGCTCCTCGCTCCTCGCTCCTCGCCCCACGACCTGTTTCCCTTGTTTGCTCCTCCTTCTCTTCCCCCCGTTCCTCACCTCTCCCCTCCTTGTCCCAGTACCCTTGTCTCGGATGATCCTCAGCTTCTCGACCCATGGCTTTGCTCCACCGACCATGGTTCTGTGTTACTCCCCAGACAAATTCTGCAGATCACTTGACCCTTGCTTGTCCCCGACCAGGCACAGCACTTGCGATTGAGTCCGTCGAATCCATCTTCCAAACATGACAAAAGTTCAGATTATACAAAGATGTTTCTTATCGCCAAATGTAAATGAAATCCTTTTCTTGGAACAAAGAAACATGCACTAAGTTACAAAGAGTAAGAAGTGTTTCTGACAGTAAGAGAAAGGAAATGCAGTTAGTGGTGCCTCGGACTCAACCTTTGTGCTATGGGACAGCTGGTTGCACAGTAGTTGGAGCCGCTGTCTTTAGACCCCAGGAGGCAGGTTCAAATTCCTCCTTTAGCTGTAGTATCCTTGAGCAAGATACCCTCAATTTCTCCAGTAAAGTTATCCAACTATAAATGGGTAAGTAGTTGTAGGTAGCTTACCACTGTAAGTTGCTTTGGAGAAAAAATCAAGTAAATGGAAATGAAAGCTTTGCATACAGCTGATACGTATGACAGGATGCTATTTTTTTCCTGAATATTAAGCACTTTGGGTTTCAAAAAGTCTTTAGTGCAGTTTAACTAATACCAAATGTTTTAGAACCTGGAGAAGGAAGGAAAAATGTATTATACACACATGCAGACATTGACTAAAACCGCTTGTCCCGAGCGGGTCGCGGTGAGCCGGAGCCTAACCCGCCCCAGATGTATTATAATAAAACTTTATTTTGAAGCATTTTATGTGATGGATGTGATGGCATACCAGTGAGGAATGGCTCTTGTGAGATTAAACTGAGGTACAGTGTTATTCCTTCCAATAATAGATCTTAGACTGTGGGTTTGGCTGTTGTCTTGGGATCGTTGACTGTATACTACCAGCTTTCTGTTGACTAATCTGGTTTGTGTAATTTCTCTCTTTCTGCCTGGACTCCTTATCACCTCCTTCTATTTGGCAACATCACACATCTCATGGTCTGAGAGTTACATCACGGCCTCCGTGCTTATTTTCTGTTCTTTTTTCTAAATGACATTGATCTTCAGAACAGACAGACACCGATAGCAGAAGGAATTCTACACATTGCCTTGGGGGTGTTGGACTGTCCAAAACAAGAAAAACCTTGTATTGCAGTCAGCCATGATGCAACAAAACAGAAGCATTTTATACCTAAACCAAACCTGGATTTTTACAAAAGCACCATAAATGATCTAATTTACATAATCTTCTGTGTCCCCCTTGAAATGTATTTTTAGATACAGTATTAGATTACTTTCACTGGTTATTTTGATATTTATAATGTAAATTGCAGTGATCTAACAATTCAAATCAATTCAATTTTTTTCCATACATTTTTATTACTCTTCAGAGAAAAGAAAACATTTTTTCACTATTGCTCACAAATGCTCATAATTTTTGTATTTCTTTTAGTTTACTGTGAACTATTATTATTGTTGTAGTTTATATGCACGCAGCTTGATAAAAGTATGCCAAGCAATGTTGAAATCCATGTCTGTGCTGTACATTATTTTAGCCTTTACAGGGGATTATAAATGCAAAGTAATGCCCTGAAACCATAAGTAATTACATCTGAACTCAAATGATCTGACAATGCACATAAAGATCAAAAATTTAGCTTAATTTCATCTCAATTTGTCCTTTTTAATGATCCTTAATTACTCTTTCATTTTTACTTTCAGTATTTTCATGCTTTCTGCAGTTAAGACTGAGTTCTAATTTGTGTCACCTCATGACGAACTAAGATCTAATCTGCTGTGTAAAATTGACAGGAAACCACTCTGTCTTGCGAAAAAAAAAAAAAAAAAAAAAACTACTTTAAGTTAAAAAATCTCCATTGTTGTGGGTATTGATGAAAAATTCAAAAATCTGTAATAGTGCTTTAAGGCTATATTTTCAGCTAAAATATGCAATCATGGTGCTTTTTTTTAAATGTTGTTGCAGAAATATATGCTGTTGTATCTTTGGACATTAAATTTTGTTCTCCCGCTGCCTATAATGAGAGGTACAGACAGGCACAAAGTGCTGTCCATTACTAGACTTCCCAACTTGCACTGAGTCATAGAACAGTCATATGGAGCTAATGCTGCTGCTCTGGAGTGCAAACGTACCCTGTTGTTACATCTGTACACAAGAACAACTGTAGCAGGAACCACAAAAACTGAGATCCCCAAGTGGATGCTGGCACATCGGAGGCTGCTCTGTTCTTTCAGGGTCTGGAACTGGAGAAAAAACTGTTGGATGCATGGGGGTGAAAATGAGTGATTTTTGAGTGTTGTGCTACTGCAAGAGGGTAGGGTGTGCGCTGTGTAGGGCGTATACTTAACTTGGCAGCGTGAACACATGAGTGACAGGTGGATTTATCTAGAAACAGTCTGAGAAATGTTCTGGAAATTCTCTGGAAAGACAAAAAATGTTGGCTGCTTGTGCTGGCCTTTTGTTACTCACAGTCCATAAGTATCGTTTCTCGACATTCTACAGATGGCAGCCTGGGGTCTTCACTCATGTAGATGGACCCTTCCAGTCCCTTCCTTGGTGGCAGACCCTACCAGATGGACCAGCAGGTAGTGTAATGGTTACAGTTGCTGCTTTGGACTCTAAAAACCCAGTTGGAATCCCATTTCCCGCTGAAGAGCAATGCATTTACTGCAAACTGCTCCAGTAAAAAATTTCTAATACCTAAATCACTGTAAGCAATAGTTCACCAATATAAGTTGCTTTGGAGCAAAAGGTTAGTTAACCAACTATATAGCCTTAAAAAAAATGGCACGGTGAGTAGCGCTGCTGTCTCACAGAACCTGGGTGGTGCGAGAGGGCATGGGTTCGATCCTCATTCTGTCTGTGTGGAGTTTGCATGTTCTCCTCGTGTCTGTGTGGGTTTCCTCCAGGTGCTCTGGTTTCCTCTCACAGTCCAAAGACATGCTGTTCAGGTTCCCCCATAGTGTGTGAGTGACAAAGAGAGTGTGTTTCACTGATGTATGGATGAGTGACCCAGTGTAAGTAGTGTATCTAGCAGAGTAAGTCAACGCAGTGAATAAGGTGTGTGGGCTGATAACACTACATAGAGTTCATTGGAAGTCACTTTGGATAAAAGAGTCTGCTAAATAAAGAAATGTAAAAAAAAAAAAAAAAATTGCAAGGTCAGGCTTCTGTGGCTTTGCTTCGAAGACATCTCACTTGCAGGCCAGATAGAAGCTGGGCATTCATTCTTCCGGACTGGCCTTGGTCTCTTGGATAGATACACATCTACCCAGTCACAGAAATGGGGTGATTCGCTTTTACAAACTCAAATGGGTCTTTGTTAATAGCCTTTATTGGTTTTCTGTCACAGTGCAATTTCCTGTACGTTGTGCAAGAGTAAACTTCCAGTTACCAGAGTGGGTGACAACTTTCCATAGGTTTACCCCGTGTGTTTGAATATAGGTATTCTGAAAGATGCAACTGAGCTCGTAAAGGAAAAGGTAAGCTCGCTTCAGTCAATGGAATGTCCTAGTTTTCAACCATACCTTGAAGAAAATCATGAAACCATTGATGGTTCCTTTTATATTTAGAATTTTCCTTCACTATGCCTTTCATCCCCCAGTCAGACACATATCAATGTTTATGGACCCCAACAAGAGGTGTCTGATAAGAGTGAAGGTCTGAGAGTTATTCACTATGTGACAAAAGGTCTACAATATACTGTACATTCCTCTCCTTTTCCACTGTTTTAGACATGCTCTCTCCCTTTTGATATGCACCTTATCGTTTCTCATCATCAACCATTCGGATGTTCTTAACCTGACCCTGCGTTGAGGGAAACCTCAGCAAAGCTCACAGCTGTCGTTGCAAGAAGCAATCAGTTTACCAAGAGTGTGTGTTGTAAACAAACTGAATGCTGGAAGATCTGTGCTGAGTTTCCGCTCAGTCTGTGGTTATGCTGTAAGAGGGAGGCGGGTGAGGATATGCGTGTGTGATGGGGAGGTTGGGGTGGAGGGGAATTTTGAAGCACTACGTATTTCACTACTGTGTTCATACGAAGAATGTAGAATATTTCTGTCGTTCTGGAGTGGAGACACTGTGGACTTTCAATTTCTGACCATAAAATAAAGTATATTCCGATGTTTGATAAAAATATTCAGCTGTATTTCTGTGAAAGGCTGTACAAGTCCAGCCTTGCATTTGTTCTTGCAATATTTGCTTTAGTTTGCTGTTTTTTTTTTTTTTTCTCAAGTGTATTGCTGTTGTACTTTTTCATTTTGGATCTTTAAAGAAATTACAGTCTTGTATATGACAGCCTGATGATGTCATTACCAGATGTTTGTAATAAGCCACAACACACATCTAGCAAAATATTAGCACCAGCAGCTGAAGCAGTATAGAATCAAGTGCGATGATCAGCATCTGAAACTTGGCTGACGTCCTATTAGATGAAGGATGAAGTCCTTGATCTAAAACCATGAGCCATTGTAAATGAGAAGCTTCTATAACAATAATTAGTGCTTGATTGCTAATGCTATATTTTAAAGGTAAGTGTTCACGTACTTGAAAGGTGAGGACATTTTATCTGGATGAAAGATTAGTGAAGAAGGATAACTGTACCTCACACAGGACTCTGGTTATTCAGCCTGAATACCTGATTCTGCTGGTTCACTTATAATAACATACCCTCCTCATCTCTTTGATGCCCATTCTCTGTTTTTCTCACACTGGCAATGCAAATTCCCATTTATTAATTTCGGCTTACATCACAGCACGGTGCATGTCTAATCACGTACCACCCAAGGCTAAAAATCTTGTAGTTCCTCTCTAGAAGGCATCACTGTTCAGGGGTTCACCACAACATCCTCCAGACAGTCATGAGTCCTTGTGTTCTTATTAGCGCAAAACCCTGCTAAGATCTTTCGCCCCTGGCGTACTGCAGCAGAAATCCCAGTGCTTCCATGATGATATCATGGAAATCCATTCTTTCTCCACCACTTACCTTATAAAACTTCAAGCTCGTGTCTGGATGCTTCTCAGTCTGGGAAGAACCGAAACAGCCACCAGCCCACCCCTGAGTATCCCACCTCAAACACCCACCCACCTCGTAGTGGCTCTAGGCCACAACTTTCGGCTGTTCTGAGAACCTGGTGCCATCTGTTTACTGTACGTACAAGTTTGCTGGATCTCACACCTCCAGAATCTCATTGTTCTTCTGGCACATTACTGCCTCCACTCCAAATAGTGTTAAATATTTATAACATTAGCACTACTTTTACTCCTGATAAATACATGTGAGGGTGGCGCGGTGGTGCAGTGGGTTGGACCGGGTCCTGCTCTCTGGTGGGTCCAGGGTTCGAGTCCTGCTTGGGGTGCCTTGCGACGGACTGGCGTCCCGTCCTGGGTGTGTCCCCTCCCCATCCGGCCTTACGCCCTGTGTTGCCGGGTTAGGCTCCGGCTACCCGCGACCCCGTATGGGACAAGCGGCTCAGACAATGTGTGTGTGTGTAAAAAATACATGTGTGTTTTAAAAATATTCTTACTGTAATGTTGGCATTTGCCTATGTGGCTGGGGGATTGCCACTGTGACAAGGCATGTGACACCCCCAGAGAGGTGTCAATAACTGTATATTTCTTGCAGAAATTGAATTCTGTTGCGTAACAAAGGGAGCTCACGGTGGCACAAAGAAGGAGGCACAGGTGGTGTCCTCCCAGAGCCTTTACAAGCTTAGGGTTTGCACTTTAATTAAAAAATGAGAAGAGAGACCGAGCTGCAGTGTTTTGACTGGTTGGTTTACATGGTTACAGCCTTGTCGGGTGACTGGTCCTTGTCCCTTGGGTGAAATTCCCACACATTATCTCTCATTATCCATTTTGAGCCTTCCGATGCCCTGTGGCACAGCGCTCCAGACAGGTAATGTGCTATAGGGTGCATGTGATTCAGCACTTTAAAGAGGCTGACACCTGCAGCCCAGGAGAAGAATATGGTTTTATTTATGGTGTCTTTCTCTGTGTTTGACAGTGTGAGTAACTGATGATGAATCTGTGAAACTCCATGTTGGTGTTTATGTTCATGACCACCTGTCATGGAATGGCTACCCATGACTACCCTATCTGGCATAGTTGTCCTTCTCTGAGAGATGTTTTTTATAGCTTGGCTGCTTCATTTGTATGACTTTTAAAAGAACACTTTACAAAAATAAAGGTGTCCTAGTTTGCATTTTATACATAGAGGTTTATTGCATTTGTACGAGTGTAAACCATCTATGAATTTTGTATATATCCACATTACCTGCACCGCTGCTGTGTGATTTGTGTGACATTCATCCAAAATGCAAAACAGGCCAGTGATTCCCAGTCGCCAGGCTTGTGGCAGATGAACAACAGCTGACCTCCACACTTGACTCCACAATGGATCTGGCAAAGCACGCATTACATTGCTATTCTGGAGCGGGTGTTTGCATGTGCACTGTACCTCACAGGAAGTGTTTTTACCCCATCTATCCTTAAATACTCCACTGGTCAGGGCCAGAATGGATCTTGCAGAATAGAAGAATCAACATTCGAGAGAAAGACACACTAGCTAGACACTACAGAGTGAAAGGTTAATTTCTTTGTGATTTGTTCCACTGAACACTTGTCTCAAGTCATTTGCACAGATCCTGGTTACCCTTTTACCCATTAATACCGTTGGATGCCTTAGAGGGGATTTAATTTGATTGAGTACTATGCTGAACTATGAAATTGCAGTTCTCTACCATGGCTGTTCCACATAAAACCTTCTGGCCTTGAATCCAACTCCATAAACACTAAGACACCTGTTGTAGAGCTGTTGATGACCTTCGTTTCCTATGATATGTTCGTATGTTGAAGCATTGGCTTATAAGCCATATGGCAGCACAGGCAAGAATTAAGGTCTTTTTACTGAGCTGAAGGCTCTTGGAATAACAGATGAAGTCGATGAGACAGTGTTAAATTGCTTTACATGAACTTTTTCATATTTACTTTTATTTGGTATTGAAAACTTCCAACTTTGTGCGGCAGACAAATCAAACCCAACTTTCATCATTTCTCCAGTATGTATATTTTCTAATGTTTTGTCACCTGGGTTTTGTATGTGTAATGTATAGTGTGTGGGGAGTCCTTGTGTGTGTGTGAGACGTGGGTTCGGGTTCACTGTTGTGTTCCGTTGAGCCGCAGGAAGAGCTCAAGCTGTATTTCACAGGAACCTGTCAGAACCAAAAGATGGTCGAAAGATAATGCAATGCAGTATTGCTCACTGCCCACGCAAGCAGTATCACCCTGAACGCAAATCCAAATCCCCCACCCCACCGTGTTTCCAGGAAGAGTGAGCCCAAACTGTTAATCTGCTGGCTAGTCTGTTCTTATCGCATCCCTTTCCATAGCAAAGGCCACGGTGTGGTTGGCGATAGTGAAGTTAGCAAACCCAACACCTATCTTGCATCACGGGCTGAAGAGCACAGATACAGCTGTGGTTTCACCCTGTCCCATACCCCTTTCTAGACTACACACCATTAGGTGAATCAGACAGAACTTTGTCAACAACTTATACACTTTTGGTGGTGCTGTTTGTGTAAGGATGTGTCTGGGAGCCCACAATGCTGTGGGAGAAGCCTCCGGTGTCTCAGCTTGTTCACATTAATTACAGCTACCGCAGAGAGTCCACGGCCTTTTTTCCACCTCTTTATTAGCTCATCAACATGGACCAGTTATTCCTCCGCATGAGTAATATGTGCACTTCTGCTTCATCATCAAGGCAGGCTGCTGTGTAAATATTTCCTTAACCCAATAGACAGCCAAGTGAAATTACTCTGGTAGGTTGCTAATTCTTTTCATTACAGCGATGTTTCTCGGCTTCAGTAATGATCGGCAGGGCAACGTTATCGTTAATACCATTTATCTGACACTTTCTTGAAGCACTTACAATGTCAAAGCTACTTCAAATTATTTACTCTCTTATACACCTATGTAATTTTTCAAAGAGCAATTCAGGCTGATTTCCTTTCCCAGGGGTTCAGGGGAAATGGGTATTCAAACATGGGTTCTCTTACTTCAAGGCATGGCTCTACCCATTATGGCATGTATTGCCACCAGATACATTTACATTTACATTTATTCATTTATTCATTTAGCAACGTACATCTCATAGGAGATACAATGCGTGCGTTACGTTAGTAGAAAGAGAGACTTGTGATTCTTACATACAGTTAGTTTGTTTCTTGCCACCATATAAACCAGTGTTTATCACATGAGTAGCTGCATATAACTTTATCAGAATATCAATGATTCCTAATCACCTTCCTAGTTATATATATATTTTTATTTGCATAAACATTTACGTTACCTTAGAGTTGCTGCAACAAGTATTGTGACAGAGGTGAAGGACTTTTAACTTGAAGGTTCTTAGCTCATTTACCAGGAACTGGTTAACTATTATTGTACCAAAGAGTGTAATTGTGAGGTTCTTAGGATAAAATTGTTTCTGAAGTAACAAAATATAGATAATGATTATTACTTCATAAGCATATTACATAACATATTTGAGGAGAAGGAACTAAATAGTTCTTAGCAGTGCTATGTCTACATGAGAGACTTAAGAACTTACCAGGGAAAAGATCAAGTGTTTTTTGTGGAAAATAATGTAATGAGACATTAAATAGTTGGTGTCCTGTCCCACTGTGGGTTGAAGCAGGGGGTTATTTTGGACATTTCAAATGGTTTGCATCATTGTTTCTTGGAAAAGTTCTAGCCACAGTCTGCGTACGTGCAGTTCTGTATGTGCTGAGGAGACATGGACAAGCTCTGCTTAACAGCGCTTTCTCAAATCTGAACTGCTCACTCTGGAAGTGTTACAGCTTCACCACAACAGTGGTATGTAGTACAGGTGATTGTAATCTGTAAGCTCTGAGGATTCAATAGGTTTGTATAAATGTAACGGCACTGGAGGGAATAATGACAGAGTGGATTTTCAGGAGTGAGGAGTGACTTCAGGAATTTTCTTTCATGGTCTCAGCTTCATACACATAGCACATTGGAGCTAATGTTCCAGTGAACGGGACATTTTACAACACCTACATTGACGACATGATGGAACGCTCAGATGACATTTGAATCCCGGTCTGTTGAAGTCCAGTCAGAAAGTGTAAGTGGTTTTTATGCTCCAACTGGCAATGTCCTGCCAGACTGGTCTCTGGTGTTCTAGGAATTCACCAAGGACCAGTGTTACCCTCATAAATCACCTCATGTTAAACTTTTCCTGGCTGTTCTGACCCCCCTAGGAGGTAAGCTATCTCAGAAAGAAAAAGAATGGGGGGTAGGGTAGTGGAGTAAAACCTTGGCCGTGGATTGGGGCTTTGTTTTAGTTACCAAGCAGCTTCTTAAACCGTGAGCAATGACTTCATTTTCTACTGTTGTTTAATTCCCAAAACTACACATACTCACAAATGGACTTCACAGAAAAAACAGACCACCAAAGCTCATACAGAAATGAATATAAAAACTAAATTAGGTAAAAAATCGGTCCCATCAACTGTTTCAGTACAGATGCTCCTCAGCTAACTATGGGGTTACGTTTTGATAAACCCATCATAAGCGGAAAAATCATAAGTCGAAAAAGAATACAGTACCACACCTACCGAACATCATAGCCTAGTCTAGCCTACCCTAAACATGCTCAGAACAGTTACCATTACCTACAGCTGGGAAAATTTAAACAGGAGACACACATGGGTGTTTAGTAGACATGATGGGATACAAAAACACAAAAAAAAAATTTGTTTCAACACAGTATTGGTTGTTTACACTTGCGGTTGTTTACACTCGTTCGCATGATCACTACAGAGACTGCGAGCATGGTCGACTGGATGCTGCGCCTCGCTGCCGTCGCCCAGCATTGGGAGAGAGTATCGTACTGCACATGGCAAGCACGGGAACAGATTGAAATTCAAGATTCGAATTATGGATTCTACCAAATTCATATGGCTATCGTACAGTCGTAACTTCGAAAAAAATCGTAAGTTGAACCATCGTAAGCATCTATACCCCTCTCCAAAACGAGGACCAATTTAGCTTCAATATGACTAATTTTCATGTTTTTTTTTATATGAATGTAAAATAGCTCAGGGACACTTTGCAACACATCATCACTTATATTTATTTAGCAGATGCTTTTCTTCAAAGCAACTTCCAGTGAACTCTATGTAGCGTTGTCAGCCCACACCTTATTCACCGTGGTGACTTACACTGCTAGATACACTACTTACACTGGGTCACTCATCCATACATCAGTGGAACACACACACTCTCTCTGTCACTCACACATTATGGGAGAACCTGAACAGCATGTCTTTAGACTGTGGGAGGAAACTGGAGCACCCAGAGGAAACCCACACAGACACGGGGAGAACATGCAAACTCCACACAGACTGAGCAGGGATCGAACCTAAGTCCTGTCACACCAATCTGGTGCTGTGAGACAGAATGAAAAACACGGCAAACTTGGACACACTAATACCTGAGATCAATGCAGTTCTGACTATCTTCACCCAGTGTCAGTTCCTATTTCAGGTAAAGCCAGCCTAGACTGATTCAGCAGAAACCTGTTGGATGGCCTGCTGCAAGATGCACAAAACAAAGTTTCTGAAACACTAGGCATTCACAGAAAAATCTCTCCAGTACTCTGCTATCTCTCTCAGTGAAGGATTTCTTAAAGATTTGTAGCCTCCAGAAGGGGCTACAGACAAAACACGGCAAGTCTGAACCAGAAGGACCATTATCGTCTATCCCATCTGTGATAAGGCAGGGGTCCATGAGCCATGGCAGTTGTCAGGTCCTCTCAAACCTTGGGGCGGAACAGGCCGTACAGATAGCCAAGGTCCCCTGTTCTCACCAAGCAGCACTGAGTTGTGCCCTGGTATGCATGATCCTGGAACTTTTCTGGAAAGAGGCCATCTCAAAGCTTTTTTTGAAGCTCATTTGTCCTTCTCAGATGTATTGGTTATGGGGAACGGGCTCATGGGCTCTGAAAAAAAGGGTTTGTGAGAGTTAGTGTTAAATCTGACTGGTCTGTCCTGTGGTTTTGCTTCAGCGAAGACGTTCCTGTGCAGAACCATTCTGTCAGAGTGGGAGTTTGGATGTGGGTGGATGGCGAGAGAGAGAGAGAGGAGAGAGAGGGAGAGCAGGGGGGAGGGAAATTTATGTGGAGGCCTTTGCCAATGAAAGCACAGTGGAGATGTGTGGCCTCGGTCAACAATGGATTCAGTTTCAAGCCTTAAATGTTGCTCCCTTTACTTTGATAGTTCTAAGAGCAAAGAGGAATCCTGAAACAGGAAGCTCTGTGTGTAGAGTCTAAAACTCTGTTCCTCCAGTCCTCATATGCTACCATGATGCAAAATGTCTACAAGTAGCATTTAGAAGAGCATGGGCCCGTAGAGACATCCCTTGTGATAAGTTGCGCTATGCTGAGAACTCCAGGTTGCTATGATAACAACAGTACCAAGGGTGTTTCTACACTCACTGCATGCTGTGAGAAGAGTATTGTGACATCAGGGTAGGAAAGAGAGTAGTTGCCTAGGCTTGTGGTTGCCAGTTTAAGGGTAACACCTCTAAGCATGTGTGAAAGCTGTGGCAGAGGAAACACACTAACCCAAGCCAGGTGTCACACTGATGCCTGCCAAAAGTGGTTTATTGGCCTGTTCACAACCCCAACACATCCCACCCTTGCTGCTCAGACATGGCTCAAACTAACCCGCATGCCCCATGGAGGCACAGAAAATATACATCTATGGCAAAACGTCTTCCGCTCCTGGGTTGGAAACAGTAATACGGGGATGAAGCCTGAAGTCAAAGAGTTATTTTTAATTGAAATTACTTCATCGTGTTGAAAACCCACAAGAAAACGAACTGAGCAAAAGAAAAATGATGAAAATAAGGAACAAGCCGCCTCAGTTTTCAATGTGCTGTGGCGCAATGTGTACTTTTCCTTAGCATTAACCATTAGAATGAAAAATGGAATACCATGTTTTCAAATGAAAGAAGTGGATGTTTTCACTATGGTTCTCATCTCAGGGTGGTTCAGTTCAGCTTGGTCCCACTACTGTTATTAGTGTTTGGATTTTAGTCTGCCTGTCATGAATGATGTATAAAAGAGCCCCTGCTGGGTTTGGAGACCGAAAGGACTAAGATCAACAATGAGCAGGCCCATCGTGGAAAGACACGTGAAAAAAGACCTCACACAGTCCTTTTTGTTGCAATGTGATCCACATCTTCCTGCCAACGTTACAATCACAGGTTGAGAGCCCATTTAACTCACACTTATGCTGGATATAATGGTGAAACATTCCTTCTTCGGTGAGCATGCTGAAGAGATGGTGTCAGAAAGGTACAGTATTTCAAATGACTGTGGAAGCACGTTAACTGTTTTGCTGTTGCGCAACACTGTACAATATAATTTATTCTTATATAGCTCTATATCATGAAGGCAGACTCAGAGAGCTTCCAGAAATTACCGAAAAAACAAATGAAAAAAAAAAAAAAATGACGGACCAACACGTACAGCCCAAGTTTGCAAGGGACAACATATATTTGAAATTCACTGATTTAAAGTTGTGTGGTTGTACTACATCAGCATATTTCATTGTGAAAACTATATTTATGTATGTATTTATTTGTGTTTAGGAAGGCATGGTTGATCTGATGGAAAATCACAAGCCAGCAAGCAATGATGAATACTCAGTGGGAGGTAGTTATTGCTGTGTGGTTAAGATCACATAAATGCTCAGATGTCAGAAAGTCATTTCTTTACCTGTTACACAGTACAAGTGATGAGTGGGCTGATGGAATTTTGAGTCTGCGCAGAATGGTACTTGGGTTTGTGCTCGTCTTTGTTCCGGCAGAGCATTGGACAAGAGAAATTTGAGAGTGCCGTAAAGATCTGCCCGGTAAGATCTACTTCTTACCTAATTGGCACCAATGCAAGACTCGGCAGACAGTTAAGTGTCAGTCACTTAGATGAGGAAGAAGGAAAAATCTCTCCAATTTGTTATCACAGTCCGATACTCATCTGAAAAAATGAAGAAAAAGTTCTCGTGTTACATTTATATTTTCTTTAGCTGGATGCATTTTCCATGACTGTGTCAGTTTAATGTTAATTCCAGGTGTTTTCCATCATAGTCATGTTCTGGCTGCACTTAAACCCTCTCTGCTAGTAATATAAACCTCAAGCATTCATCGGAAGTGAGATGCATGCGATATTCCACAAGTCACCCAAGTTGTAAGCATTCTTCTTAGTCATCACATGATAAGATTCAGATGCAAAACCAGAGTGAATAATTTTCACCATGTAAATTTCTTTCAAAGCTGCAACAGGAAAGCAGGGGGACCTCAGCATCAGAACTGCATAAGGATTAAATAAAGAGTTATGGCAAAGCAGGTGTCATAACTCTTCATTTGTCATTTGTCATTGCAATTGGTTGCCCCAGTGTTTTGAGCATTGTTCCTTAGGTGTTTCTCCGGTTACACATGAAATCTGTACATTTAGCCAACAGGAACAATAAAATTCCTTTACATGAATATACCAGAAGCAAGAGTTCCTGTCAGAGCAGTTTGAAAGGAAAATAGCTAGAAAACTGGGGGAAAAACATTATACAAAATGCATTGCATGTACAACTTCAGCTGAAGGATGCAGGAGATGATATGATTCTGCCTGCGATTTATTTTTAGATGCATATTTGTTGCATAAAAGGAGGCTTTTCAACAGTTTGAAAGCGTGGGAAAAGTGTCACATTTTTTAACTAATGCTGTTCTCTTCTTTCAGACCCTTTGAGTTCTTGTCTTACACCACCAAGTCGAGATATAAAATACTCTTGGAGAACAGTTTCTATCATCAGGAGTGGAATGTGGGCATTTGAGAGCTAATACATCTGGCAAAAGCAGACCTTCTCACATCACAGCGCTAACTTTCCAAGAGGAGTGCTTGATGTCTCAAATACTATTGATCCCAGTTCCGGTTATTGGTAGGGACCCCGCTCAATGCTGTCCTTCTCGCAACGAGGCACTGAGTGTCTCCAACACATACCATGGCTCATTGACTGTTATGGCAGCTGAAGCGAAAGGTCTCTGTGGATAGTAGACAATTCTCCGCAACCTTTAGGTATGAGTTGTTACTCATTTGTGTAGGTCAAGTCTCCCATGCAAAAAGGGAACTTTGACACCGTGTGGTTGTTTCCCCGTTGAATACTTTACTCACATTCGCTTATTTGCACAGATGCAAACCTGTACAATTTTCAAGTGTTTAAGCTTCATGGATATAACTGCTAAATAAATTTTAATAAAATAGTTACAATTAATAAGACAGTAGCATTGGCTGTGCTTTCAAAACTCTTCTTGTTCAAACTAAATCTTGTGCTTAAAAATTTGATGAATTAAAATTGATCTCCTTCTGAACTCTCCAAACAGAAATACATCTACTGGGAGGAAGGAAGGTAAAGTATTTCAGAGAATATTCCTGTCACATGTGAACCTGAAGCACTTCACCCATGCACAGCTAACTTGGACTGGAGACATCTGCTTTAACTACGATGCAAAAGAAATTTCTGAGAAATCTGGGAAAGTTCACTGTCATACTCATATGAATTATGACATTTCCTCTATTTTAAGAATATTGTCAATTATATGTTATATTCTCTATTGCTTTTTCTTTTCAGGACACTATATTTACTTGTCTACAGCAGATTTGGCAAAGATTATAACAAGTAAAGATATAACAAAAACTAGAAGCTTTGTGCTTTAGCTCACAATAAAGATTAGAAGATCCATTTTTAGCGTACGAAAGCCAGAACACTCTTCCGTTGCAGGATGCAGGCTTCTTGTAATTCGTAAAATAAATCAACAACAGGCAGTAAAGCCTTCAGCAGAGCCATTAAACTATGTCAGGGTTTAGCAGAAACTGTTAGGGGTAGCTCTTTAGTTACAGCATTAAAATATCGACTTAACAGCCTCTTGTCATGCTGCTGTGCGTCTGCTTGCATTTCAATCTCATCTCCTTTCTAGAGCTCATCACATGCGATATTAATCATACGTATCTGATCGTCCCTTCTCCAACTCCTCCAGGCGACAACACTCCCGTCGTGTGGGAACTTTACCAGGTTGAGACCTGCTGTTTGCAGACCATATGGGGGTGTCCTGGTCCTTTAGGCCTGGACTTAAAGTGTCTGTGAATCTACCTATTTGCTCTTTTCAAATGAGGTTTTTAACGTTTTTTTTTTTTTTTTGCATTTCTTTAGCAAGCTTTCTCCTCCAAAAAATATTGAGTAGGGTAGTTAACTTGAATTTCTCCAGTATAATGTCTCACTGCTTAAAGAGATAGAATTCTCTTGAATAGAAGTGACATAATAGTAATAACAACAATAATAATAATGTTCTGGGTTACAGAACTGTCTGCCTACCAATGCAATGGCAGCTTTCCCACGGTGGACTGGATGCATTCCAACCTGTTTTTAATCACCCCATGCAGAGAATGGAAGGGAGGTGCATCTCGACTTAACAGGTTGGTGTGTCATATTACACACCCGTTTCTGCAAAAATCATAACTGCTATTGCATAACTTTGCTACAAGCTCACAAGAGAAGAGCAATGAAAGCTGCTGCCTGTTGCAACCTGCCCTTCCACTGCTACTCTTTCATAAATTAAGCGTTGCGGATGTGGATGCATGACAATGTGTCATATGTTTTGGGAGCAGCGTTTTGGAGAATTTGTACTTGAAAAACTTCATAGTAATTTGCCAAGAGTTATTTATCTTAAATAAATAACAAGGGTAAAGAATAATATCTAAAGAGAATGGTATGGCGGTGCAGCAGGTTCTGCTGGTGCCTCACACCTCCTGGGCTGTGGGTTCAGATTCGGCTCAGTTAGTGTGGAGCTTGTGTATTCTCCCTGTGTTTCCACCAGGGGCTCTGGTTTCCTCACACAGTCCAAAAATGTGTTTCAGATGGACTGGTGACCCTAAGTTGCCTGTGGTGTGTGTGATTGCCCTGTGATGAACTGTTGTCCTGCCCAAGGTGAACCCTACCTGTGCCCTGTGCTTATATAACCCCACAGCAGGATCATACACTGTTCATAATGGATGACATCATAACCCTGCATTTGACAAGAAGGTTAGATAGTGGACCATTAACATTTCAATGTAATTTTAAATCAGTTTTCCTAAGATTACCTAAGAAGATGATAATCAGTTGCTCAGTTTTAAATGATTACTTCTTTCAGAGCAAAAAATTGTGTAAATTTTCATATTTCTGACGTTTACAAAAACTATTCAAAAGCTCTCCAGCTGTGAAAGCAAACCTTCCTGCAAAAAGACAAGCAAACCAGCAGTCAGACTATAATTTATCAAAGAGTTCTTACAGCATGCAAGGATTCTGAGTTTCATACCACTAAAAGACATTTTTTTCTTCATCTATAGGGACAAGAGAATTACCAGATGTCTGGAAAAAGACCAGAATAATACTTATGTATAAAGAACGGTAATTGCAGTGTTCCTCTGAATTAAAGACATATTAATCTAACCAACATTCAGTACAGATAAAGTATTGTGTAGAATGAAAATCCTTTTCAACAACTCATCTAGACTTTTTTGAGAGAATAACTTTTTTACTACATAAGTGCCTATGATTTTATGTGGTACAGGAAGCCTACGTAACTCATCAAAGAATGAAATGCTATGTGGTTAAAGGAGGAAATTTGTCATTGAATTCACATAACAGAACACAAAAGGTTGCTGTAAGAAGGGGTGTGTCATGAAAGGTTCAGCTCTGAACCCCGGTATATTTTGTCTGAAGTAGAAGCAGTACATTATCTAAAGATACACAGTGGTGGAAAATATGCAGATGTTGTCAGACTGACAAAATCATTTGGAGAACATAAATATATAGTGTAGCAAGTTGCTTATGCCCTGTGGTGCCGGGTGAGGTTTCGGCTCGCTGCGATCCCGCTCGGGACAAGCGGTTGTTGACAATGAATGGATGGATGGATGGAGCAAGTTCTCATTAGCTATGAATGTGAGTGAGTGTATGTACAGTAGGGAAAAAAATTAAACATTAAAGACAATGGAGGGGCACGGTGGGGCAGCAGGCTTGGCCAGGTCCTGCTCTCTGACCAGTCTGGGGTTCGAGTCTTGCTTGGGGTGCCTTGCGAGAGACTGACATCCCATCCTCGGTGTGTCCCCTCCCTCTTTGGCCTTAGGCCCTGTGTTGCCGGGTTAGGCTCCGACTTGCCATGACCCTGCTCGGGTCAAGCAGTTTCAGACAGTGTGTGTGTGTGTGTGTGTGTGTGTGTGTGTGTGTGTGTGTGAGAACACAATGAGTTTGCAGGAAGTGTAGTTACACAGAGGTAAAAGTGTAGTGCATTGTCAAAAACAGAGATGAAATCCATATAATTAATTAAGATCTGGATTCTTCAACCCAGAACCTCATCCTTGCTGCTTTTTTTTCTGTTTATCTCTTTATTAATTAAGCTTGACATTTTTGGCTTACACAATTCATAAAATGAATGGCTTAACTAAGGACTGACAACAATTATTAATTATTCAATTATTGTGCCCCTTTTTTGTGGTTTCTCTACAACATTAAGAAGCTCTGAAGAAACAACCAGATTTTTTTTTTTCCGAATATCTAAGCCAGTTGCAAAAATGATGACGGGAAACATCTGGCTTAGTAAATAATAGCTGAGTGGGGATCTGAGAGAAAAACCAACAAGAGTGAATGAATTAAATGACAGACGTTACTTCACTTCAAGTTTTGCGAATACAGCTAGACGACAAAGGTGGAAGTTAAAGGTAAGTTATAAATTGACTTTGTAAGATGTATATTCAGGGTGAATGCTACAAATCTCTGTGATTCTTTTCTGCTGTTCGGGTGAAAACACATTTATCGGATTCAACAAATCTAAGTGACAGACTCAAATGATATTAAACGAAAAGGATCGTTTGAGTTTGCGTTGCCCGTTATCTTCATTGTTTTTCCTTAAGTTCAGTCTTGGTCAATTAATGGAGCTGTTGTCTGTGATTGCGGAGATGCCTGGATTTCTTCCAGACACCCAGGCTTGATCTGAGTGTTACAGAGAGCCGATAACACTGATAAGATAGTTACTAAGAATAATTACCAAGTTACCATGCCCCATACTGTTTGTGAAGCAAGGCAGCACAAACAGCTAAAGGAGGATTGGGGGTGCACAGGTTGTGCGAAGTAGTCATTGAGGGCAGTTGGGAGTCTACTGTAGATGCAGGCTATGAGATCTGGAGACATAAAATTTGAATTTCGACATGGGAGGAGAAGAAAAAAGGTCCTGTAAGGTGGAGGTGTGTGTATACTGTAAATATATCCATCGCTCATATAATTTTATCACACAGACAGACTCGTGGATTACAAGGCTCCGTAGGATGGACTTTATTTGACAAGTTCAGAAAGACTCTTTTTCCCTGCAGGGATTCACTCTCTGAGGTCTCTGATGAGCAGATCCTGAGTTCACGGTTTGTGGACGTTTCGCTCGGCCAACAGGTGGGTGGGATTAACCTTTCGGCGGGGAGAAGTTATTCCCTTCAGCTGTTTCTCTTCCTTTTCCTTCCTGCCTCAAAGTCTGGAGCGCACGCGAGTGGCGCGGGGTCCAGCCACTGATGTGTTTCCCAGGTGAGTTGTCTGCTGTTAATGCCAAGGCTGTGGGGGTGCTGAAACCGGACTGGTGGGTGAGACAGGAACCCCCCCCCCCCCCCATGGCTGCAGGCCTGCGCTGAAAGCTCGCTGCAGCGGTAGGCAAGATTGAATGATAAAACATAGTGAAAACTTTCATTTTAATGCATCATCTGCCAGCAGCAAAACTTCTTCTGCATAAGAAGAGAAGTAAAACCAACTATGAGCCAATGAGGTGGAAAAATCATTATGTCTAAACCATGACATCGTAACTGTAAATGTAACCATGTGTTCTTCTTTCGTACCCTTGCTGCTTGATGCTGCTATGGTGGACTCCCAGAAGCCTGTGCAATGATAGTGAAAACATACCACTGTTGTTGTGTACCTCATATTGCCACAGAAGCATTGAAAGATAATCATAGAAACTCATTATATCTCCATAAAATGAATATACGTAGATCACACTGAATTTATAACTAAAAGTATTAAGCATGTACTGTAAATCTGTATTTGACCTGGATTCTATATATTTGGTAGTTGATAACTAATTATTACTATGAAAAATTATTTTGAACCTACTTTTCAGTAAATGTCCAGTTTAACTGGATTTTAGAGTTCTGACAATGAATTTTATGGCTGACAGCAAGAGATTCACTTGAGAAGAATTTCAGCAGCTACTCACTGTTCATTCTGCCGACAGTCAAGTGTAGTCTACTGTCAAGTCTGCTCCAGTGGCAGGTCAATAGACTGTATCCCCAGCCCAATGTGGGGAAGCAGGAATGCTCATCACAGGAAGGACCTGTCTGGCTTCAGCCAGTGGGTGCGTGGCATTCCCGGAAACGGTCTTGGGAGTTGCATGAAGCAGTCCCAGCTGTGCTCTGCAGAAGCTGAGGACGTGGGGGTGATGGGTGTCTGGAAAGAACAAGGGCTCGGTGTGCTGTTCGACCTGTGTCTAAAGGGTTTTAACCCATACGTTGATGCGTTCTGTCTCTCCCTGGCTTTGTGCAGTTGAATTTTAATCTGGGCTGTATTCTGCAAATACCACAACATAATACCATGGCATGTTACAAAAAAAGGCATTTCATATCTCAGAGATGACTATACTTAATATTACACTTAAACAGAGAGGACACTGGGACTGTGCACTTTCTTTCTGAGGTCTTTTCTACAAGGGACTCATGGGTGTGATTCCTGATTTCCTTCATTTAAAGGATAAAACTCTGGCATTTTCCCAGTTCCTGATTACAGGAATTAGGTGCTACCATTATATAAAGTTAAATGATCGTTCTAAGAAAAAGGTGCATCAGTGCAAGGTTTAGGCTGAACAGGTTCGTGCTTGTGTCTAAAACCCGATGGTACTGCAGGAAGATATGAAGAATCAGGTCTTTGTCCTTCAGGTCCTGCTCAAGCAGGGACAGAGGAAGGCAGCAGCCATCGGGAAAACACATCTTCACAGCCTTGTTCTCCCCCTCCTGACATCTGTGTGTGAGGTGGAGCCGACGGCTGTTTGATTCACCTTGTCGGAAGGCAATAGGCTCAAGCCGACCCCCAGCCATAACATACATAAACTCTGAATGCTCCACTTACTGTGGCATCCACAGTTTTACCTCTCGCACGAGCTTCCGTCTAGGACAGCACGTGTCTGAGCTGACAGAATAAATCCGCTTTCATTCCTTGGGAATGGTGGGAAGGGTGGGAATTCTGAAAATGAAAATAAAGTGACTTTTTCCAGATCAGATATGACAAAGTGATGAATGTAGAATTTAATTGGAAGAAGGATTTGTTGACTTTAGTGGTGGAAGGGTATCATATAAAAATAAAATGGAATTTGGATGACTATGCTGTAAAGTTTTCACAGTCTCTGATGAATACTGTTGTTCCCCCAGTTAAATGTTCGAAAACGCAAAAAGTGAAGTAATAGACATTGAATAAGCATAGCATAATAGGCATTGGTACTGCTGATATCCCACCAGAATCCCAAGTCATTTAATAAGAAATTCTTTGGAAATTATCCCAAAATACAATGATGGAAAAACGTAAGGGAACGAAACTTGAGGCACTGCCTGACGTCAAATTCTGGGGAATGCGCTGATGATGCGTTTTTAAATCTCAGGATGCAGTCTGAATGGTTTTGACTAGAAGTAAATGTCAATCCAAAGATTACAGGTGGGGGCTCTATAGATTTAAAGCAGTCAATATGTAAACAGGTTGTAATAGGATTACCTTAATCTGATGAAGGTACTAAAACCTAAAAGCAATGTTCCTTGTATTATTTAAGGATTAGCACTGACAGACTCTTGACATCCCAACAATGCAGTGCAGTACAGGGTTTTGACTACTGACATTTAACTTTTCCTCAAAAGATATTTCTGCACCTCTTTTCAAAACCCTCTTATCCTGTACGTGTTGCAGTGGTCCAGAGTCAAAGGAAGAATAAAGGCAAGGCAGTGTACACCCTGGATGGGAAAACAAGCCATCAAGGAGTACTCACACGTGCACAGACACACACTAAAGTCAGTTAGATTAGACAGTTCACCTGAAACATGTCTTTGGATTGTGGGGGAAAGTAGAGCACACACAAGGATAACAAACAAACTCATAACCATCCTTCTTTCCACCCACCCATTCATTCATTCATCCATTTTCACACTGATGGGAGGACTCACACACACCATCTAAAGCCACTTGTCCCATACAGGGTTGGAGCCTAACCTGGCAACACAGGGTAAAAGGCAGGAGGAGGAGGGGACACACCCAGGATGGAACACCAGTCTGTCACAAGGCACCTCAAGCGGGACTCGAACCCCAGACCCACCAGAAAGCAGGACCTGGTCCGATCCACTGCACCACTACGTCCCCCCATGGGAATAGTGAAACAGATAACTGTATTCAAATGGCTGTGTGACAGTCAGCTACAACCTTGCAGACACTGTCAAAACACATTATCAAGTGCCCCACATCTGATGGCTTTGATGTCAGTTAATAGTATGACACAGCGAGAGGGAGTGAGAGTATTGTAAATACCATAATTGTTGATTACGCATTATGAAGAACAGATGGGTTAATGAACAAGTGACTAGGTGTCTGAAAACTCCATGATGAACCTTCAGTTCAGATGCCTCAGGCGCTTTTTCGGTGTGTGGGGGGGATCTAGGAGCAACTAGCACATCTGGCAAGACGGCAAAATGTCACAGGTTCAAGTGCCCGAAAGAGACATTAAGCACTGTAAATAAAGGTGTGTTTTAAAGGATATCATTTATGAGCACAAAAAATTGACGATTTCACATAAATGTGATATGTTCACGCTTTGTCTGTATGAAGTCGAAAAACCTTCATAACAGTTAGTCCGTGAGAACAGATACTTGGTTTGGCATATGCGGTACTAGGTATTGATGTGACTCAGAAAACGACATTTAATGACTAAGAATGAAAGAGTTTACTGTACACCTGCGATCGACACCGAACTTAACAGCATAACAAGGTCTCGAACAGTGTACCTCCTTCTCTTTGGTGGGCGGTTTTAAATCTTAGGCCCTTCATCCCCTAACTGTGGTGGTGGAGTTCTGGAGTCATCTGTTGATGATTGCTGAGAATTACAACAGTTAAAGTGACTGATACAGTCTGGAATATTTAATTAATTTATTTATTATCTGGTTTGGCCAGGGTCTGCTCGGTGGCGGGCCTAGGGTTCGAGTCCTGCTCGGGGTGCCTTGCGGTGGACTGGCGTCCCGTCCGGGGTGTTTCCCCTCCCCCCTCCAGCCTTCTGCCCTGTGTTGCCGGGTTAGGCTCCGGCTCACCGTGACCCCATTCGAGACAAGCGGTTGTAGACATTGTGTGTGTGTGTGTGTGTGTGTGTGTGTGTGTATTTACTACGAGTAACTACTTGCCCGGTATGTGTTACGTTAAGCAGTACTCCAGTGCTTATCCTGGAAGCACAGACTGCAAAGTAGGATACATCCTGGATGTGATGCCAGTCCATTAGTACTGGGCAATCCAAAACACATTCAGTTTCGAGTCAAAGTTCTTCTGAAACACATTTCAGTGGATTGTGAGAGGAAACCAGAGTGGATTGTGAGAGGAAACCAGAGCGCCTGCAAAGAATCCCTGCGAACACAAGGAGAAAGCGCAAACTCCGCACACACTGAGCCGATTTAAACCCACAGGGCGTTGCGCTCCATAAACATAATGCACCAGCTCTACCAGTTATACCACTGTGTGAAGAATATCGCAAGACACTATTTCTCCGGGCAAAAAATAATTTCTGAAGTATAAATTGTCGATTGTACAGTATTTACCAAGACACCATGGAAAAAAATTGTGCCCACAGCTATTAGTGAACAACACAACCTTTTCAAGAGAATTTCTCATTGATATGCAGCCATTTTCATCTAAATGTGTTGTTTTTATTGCTTTGTTTCATATTGCTGACGTTGCTTCTTTAACAGAAGTTTTCGAACTATTTTTTTTTTTTACAACGTCGCCATCTGTAGGCAGAAAACGCATTCCCCAAACACCCGTCACACATTTGTTTCACATTTCTTAGTATGTTAACCAAGAAACATGGGAGTGCCGTGAATCCTTCAATGTATTTTGCGTAATACATTATTTTTTTGCGAAATGAACAGCGGGACTTTCAGCGATAACGGACGCTCTCAACGCGCTTTTTTGGTGACGAGCGCTGTCTTCACTCCTATTGGTCCGTCTGAGCCACGTGATCAAAACACTGTCATGGCGACCTCCGCGGCAGTCCGGAGTAGTGTGCGGCTCTCTTTAAGACTGCTCGGACTGAACCCGATATGCAGTGCCTGTATTTTTAACCGGTTGAGAATTTGTAAATACGCTGTCACGGGGTCGGCGGCGGCGGCAGGATACATTGACGGTTTTCGGACTCCCAGCAGAAGCCTGCGGACCTCTAAAAGTAGGTTTGTGTAGTAAATGCCTGGGTCACTTGACTCCTTGACAAATGATGATGATGTAGGAAGAGTCCAAGAAGAAGCGCGCAGAGACACGTGGATGGATCGTCCGACGTACCCGGACTTCGACAGCAACGGATAGTGATTCGGAAGTGTAGTCGACCACGTGTAAACTTTAGTCTGCGTGAGGTTGTTGTGCTGGAAAAGGCTGCATAGAAATGAACGGAAGTGTTACTGATCTCTCCATGGTTTAGTAGATTTCTCCCATCATGGCAGATCTGCCTCCTCCCTTTGGTAGATCTCTCCATAGTTTCACAGACCTATCTTCAGTCTCTCCAGCTTCAGACTCTTTGCCATTTGATAGATCTCTCTACACTTTTGTTTATTTGTCCATACATAATATGGCCAGTCTCTTCTCAGTTTGGTTAATCTCTCCCAAGTTTGGTAGATCTCTCCAGTTTCACAGACCTGTCTACAGTCTCTCCAGCTTCAAACTTTTCGCCATTTGGTAGACCTCTCCACAGTTTTGTTTGTCTGTCCATAGTGCGGCCAGTCTCTCCTCAGTTTGGTAGATCTCTCCATGTTATGGCCAATCTGTCTGCGCTTTGGTAGATCTCTCCACTTTCACAGACTTGTCTGCAGTCTCTCCAGCTTCATTCTCTTTGCCATTTGCTAGATCTCTCCACAGTTTTGTTTGTCTGTCCATAGTGTGGCCAGTCTCTCCATAGCTTGGTAGATCTCTCCACAATTTCATAGACTTGTCTGCAGTCTCTCCAGCTTCACACTCTTTGCCATTTAATAGATTTCGCCACAGTTTTGTTTATTTGTCCATACATAGTATGGCCAGTCTCCTCAGTTTGGCTAATCTCTCCCAAGTTTGGTAGATCTCTCTCCAGTTTCACAGACTTGTCTACAGTCTCTCCAGCTTCAGACTCTTTGCCATTTGGTAGCTCTCCACAGTTTTGTTTGTCAGTCCATAGTGCGGCCAGTCTCTCTTCAGTTTGGTAGATCTCTCCACAGTTAGTCAGACTCTTCTCTCCACAGTTAAATATCTTCATGTAGGTTATGTGAGAAGCTACACTACAACTTCTTGAATTTTACCACTTGAATGCGCACACACACATTTTCAGAACCGCTTGTCCCATACATTGGTTCATTTTTGGTTGAAATCCATATAAACTGTGTTAATTTGAGAAGTTCACTTTGTTGGTCAAATGCCAACAGGTGTGAATCAGTCTGAAGTTGAGGATGCAGCACTTGAAGACTCAAAGGACGTGTGAGTAAACCGGTGTGAGATGTCTGATCTCTCTTGTATACATAGAGAGGTGATCAGTGGTAGCAGTTGTTCTGGCAGTGTTCAGTAGAGACGTGTGTGATCGCTCTTTAAAACCCAAAGCTGCAGCGTGTTAAGAAATGCCAACATTCCACAACATATTCTAAAACCAGGTTATATATGCAGGTCGAGACTTAAGTTTTCCCACTGAAAAAAATAATGTAAACATTGAAAGTATTGCTTCAGAATGTCTTTATTAAATCTCGTGTTGTCCGTAAGCCATCATCAACTGTTTAGTTTTTTCTTTGCATGGTGGCAAGGTATATAAATACTTGTTTTTATTTACACGTTATTTTGCATGGAGCAATTAAACCAGATTATTTTTTAAGGCTCATCCAAAAATTTGCAAGAACTTTATTTTGTAGTGTTGTGTATATTGCGTTTTAGACGCCACGGCAACGATACCGTAGGCTGTTTGTGCGTTTTACGGAAACTGACAGCCACGTGCATTTATTGTAAAATGTTTCTGGGTTATTTACTGCTGTCTGTGTTGCTTTGGCTCTCAGGGTTAATGTGGTGTATATAGATCGATCGGGAAAGAGAATACCAGTCAAGGCTAAAGTTGGAGACAACGTCCTATACCTGGCACACAAGCATGGCATCGATTTAGAAGGTAAGTCCATGGCCTGCCTGCTACTGATCAGCATTCACTGTAGAATCTCATGGTGCTTATAGTTGAAAGCTGAGAGTTGAAATTGTTACCTGCCTGTACTTTTATTGTCTGTTATTTTGCTATAATTGACTCCAGATTGCAATGCGAACTTTGGAGTCAACTACAGAATAGTGAAACACTAGTATTGTTTGTATATATACAGAATATAGCTTTCAAAGTATGCCCTGATGATTAGGAGTGACAACTACCCATTGCATGCCTGAGTTCAGGCATTACTTGTTATCCTGCTTGATGTAATATTTCACTGTGTTGCACTTAGAGATGTGGACAGGTTTTGTTTTTTAAAATGCCTTGACACACTTTGAATATATTTGTCAGTGATAATTCCTCCGACCGTGATGCCTTTCAGGAGCGTGCGAAGCATCGCTGGCTTGTTCTACATGCCACGTATATGTGAATGCAGAGTACTTCGACAAACTTCCAGAGCCTGTTGAAAGGTAGTATATACTACACACACGGCATACCCTCCAGGCAACTGTGGCCAGTGGGTTGTGTAGCTTTTAAGGAGAAAGACTTGTAACCTAAGGGTTGCCAGTTCAAGTCCTACTGTAGTACACACACACATTGTCTGAACCGCTTGTCCCATACGGGGTCGGGGGAGGGGGCTAACCCGCCAACACAGGGCGTAAGGCTGGAGGGGGAGGGGACACACCCAGGACGGAACGCCAGTCCGTCGCAAGGCATCCCAAGCGGGACTCGAACCCCAGACCCACCAAAGAGCAGGCAAAGGTCAAACCCGCTGCACCACTGCACCCCCCATTCTCGGCAAAATTTGACACTGAATTGTTTCAGTAGCATACTTAGCTCTATCAATGGGTCAAATGCTCTAAATCGTGTTGGATACAAGAAGAAGCTAATATATATGTGTGTATCCTCCGAGGATGTTAGAGATGCAGAGCAAGGCAGGGGGAAACAAAGTTCTCTAGGTGTCTGTACTGTAGTAGCTGTCCTTTATATTGTCACTGTAAGAGCTCCAGTGCAAATTCTGAGGGCCTAGCTTTGTCATATCCTGCCTTTATATTACCTAACATAAATAGCTGGGGGACAGCTGGTAGCATAGTGGTTAGTGATTCTGCCTTTGGACCCAAAGGTCGCAGGTTCGAACCCCACCCCATTTGTAGTACCCTAGAGCACGGCACTTGGCCCTAATTGCTTCAGTAACATTACCCCGCTGTATAAATTGGTAAAAATTATAGGGCTGTAAATGAATAAATGTTAATATTTATAAGAGAGAGGCCACTCAGATAAAGGCACATGGTGCCTGTAGAGCAGAAATGGACTGCTTTTTGCCCAAGGTTACTGGACAGCCGCTGGTACCTGGACCCATCGAGGTTTGTTTTTTCTCCCTTTGCTTCGGGTTAGGAGTTCTTTTGTTTTCCTCTCCTCAGGTGCTAGTTGACTTTTTTGTTATCTCTGTTACTTTATTTATTATTCAGTGCCCTTCATCCTTGTGCTGAGAAGAGTACTCTATAGAAATAAATTGAACTGACTAAGCTCAAGAGGGCGGTGCTGTCACATGTGCCCCACCTCCCAATCCGGCTGATCCTCCCACTGTGAACTGTTCCAAGACTAGTGTTAGTTGCTTTCATCAGTCTGTATTAGATGTCAGTGGCTTTATAATAATAAGTAATTTGTAGAAATTGTAGTTACAGTTGTAATGGTAAAATCGTAATAATTTTAAGTTATTTGCTCCTGAGTTTACACACATTTTTTTTTTAAAAATTGGTTTTGTTCTCAAATCCATGTTCACTTTTAGGTTCAAGTTTTTGTCCGTCACATACACAACCATACTTAGTATGACGTGCAGTGAAATGCTTTTCCGACTCTCCGTGGTACAGATAAATAAGGCGATACAAACAGGTAGAAACTAGGAACACACTCCAGGAATACATACGAGGAATATATAATGATAAAAACAGGAAAGAATAAATAATAAAATAAAGTGGGATACAATATGTGTAGTCCAATACTAAAGGCTACATAAAAATTCAACGTTGGAGGGGCACGTCAATGGGGATCTGAGCAATATCTTTGGCTTAGTTAGTGCTCCTTGTGCATGCAGTCCAGTCTCTCCATGGCGTTATCCTGGTTAAGAGCCTGAATGGCTTGTAGGAAGAAGCTCCTCCTCATTCTCTCTGTGTTGGCCTTCAGGGAGCGCAAGTGCTTCCCTGACCACGGCAGGGAGAAAAGTCCGTTGTTCGGGTGGCTGAGGTCTTTCACTGTCTTCCTGGCCTTGGTCCAGCACCGCTTGCTGTAAATAGACTGCAGGTCAGGGAGCTGAGTGCGGATGATGCGCTCAGCTGATCGCATCACCCTCTGGAGAGCCTGCTTGTCCTTCTTGGTGCTGTTCCCAAACCAGGCTGTGATGCTTCCTATCAGGATGCTCTTGATGGTACAGATGTAAAAATTGCTCAGCACTCTAGAGGGCAGTTTGAAGTCTCTTAAGCGTCTTTTTTACCACCAAGTCAGACTCAGTGAAAGGTTAAATACAGAACTCTCCTTACTTTTGTGGGTTCGAGTTTATAAAAATCCTAGAGATAGACTTTTTAACTTAATATTTTATTCATTTTGAGCTGCATTTGAATAAAAAACTAATCTAAAATTACTTTGATATCTCCACAAACCCTCTTCAGTCCAAACTGCTGACTGACTCATCATGTTATTCATCACTAGCACTGATCATCACCAGACACCTGAATTAATCTAGTATCATCTGACTTAATCCAGTCACACTGCTACTGTGTTTTGGTGTATTTTACTGACACCTGTTTGCTGGGCACATAAACGCAGGTTATGTTGACTAAAGAACAAATTATAGAAAATAAACACAGTGCAGTTAAAAAATAAATATATTTGAAAATGTATATTTTTGGAAAATTGTTACAAGATCATTTGTAATTACACTTCCATAGAAGAGTAAATCATGACAAAACATGCCTTTTTATCAGCTGTACTTGTCTTCACTCTTATTACCCATCCTGACCACACAGGGAGGATGACATGTTGGACATGGCCCCCATGCTTCAGGAGAACTCTCGGCTTGGCTGCCAGATCATTCTGACCCCCGAGCTGGATGGCATAGAGCTGACACTTCCCAAGGTCACCCGCAACTTCTACGTGGACGGCCATGTGCCCAAGCCCCACTGAAAGGTGCCATGGGGTAGCAGGCATTCTCTGGAAATCAGGCTTGTTCATTTAGACCACCAGGATGGGAGAGGTATGATGAGGTGCAATTGCCCAAAGGCACCCGTAAAGAACACTTGATATCGGACTAGAAGGTGCTGGGGAAGCAAAATGAACAAATTGGTTATATTCTGGGTCATCGTGTTGGGGGGAAATTGATTGACAAGACCACTAAGCAGGAGTGTATCAATCTGTCAATACTCACACAGGCAAGATGTGGCAAGTTAATGGCAAGATCTCCGGAAACAAAAAAACACCTAAAAACACTTATACACATAAAGTTCTCTGTGTCACACAGCCAACGAGTATTAGATACAAAAGCACTTTAAAATTATTGGTGTGTTTGTGTATGTGTGTGTATTATATATACACACACGCACATACATACACACTAAATATAGTAGTTCTCAAACTCAGGTTACGTTTGGGTTTTAATGTGCATCACCCTGGATTATGTGATTACTGAGCGGCAGATGGTTCACCTGTAAATTAGTGCAGTGGTTTCCAGTCCTCTCCTTGGGGATCACAAAAATCTTCCGTACTTTTGTGTTTTTCCCCACTACCATTGTCAATGATTTGGCTAATTACTGAACAGTTGAATCAGGTGAGCTGGTTTTGGAATTGAATAAATATAAGAAATTGTTTGAGGTCCTAGAGGAGATATTTTGTTACTCAGTGGCACTAAGGCAGACATCTTACATTGACATTTATTTAGCAGACTCTTTTCTCCAAAGAAACTTCCAATGAACTCTATGTAGTGTTATGAGCCCACACCTTATTCACCAAGGTGACTTACACTGCTAGATACACTACTTACAAAGGGTCACTCATCCATACCTCAGTGGAATACACACACTCTCTTTCTGCCACTCACACACTATGGGGGAACCTGAACAGCATGTCTTTGGACTGTGGGAGGAAACCAGAGCACCCTGAGGAAACCCACGCAGACACGGGAAGAACATGCAAACTCCACACAGACTGACCAGGGATCGAACCCACATCCTCTCGCACCACCCAGGCGCTGTGAGAGAGAGCAGAGTTACTCGCTGTGCCACCATGCTGCCTCTTAATATTCTGCCAATAGACTTAAAAGAGGGCATAAGACAGTCTGAAATACAGCTCTGTGATAGATTTCGGGCACTTCTGTCTAAATACAAACCCACTTATTTTTACATTAAATTTTTGCAGTGAACCAAACTGGCTGGCCTTGAAGAATAAAAAAAAAAAAAAAAACATTCCATATTACACCAGTCAAGTATGAGACATCCACAAAGTAAACATTCAAAATTTATATATTGAAAAAGTACTATATATGCTTTTTATTCCTGGTTCACCATCAGTTAGGTCCTCACCAACATGTCCATCTATGCTTGTTAGTTTAGCCCTGTTGCCATACTGACCATGTTCTCCATTATTGTTTCAACTCTTGTCTACTTGTGCAGTGGTCCAGCAACCCTTTTTCCATGTAAATTTGGGTCAAGACAGACTCAGTTGGAGACTCCAGTGAAAGGTGTTTCCCTCTTAACTCTGCAAGGTGAATGGGATCCAGAATTATTTAGTGGCAGGTTCCGTGGGTTCGCTGTATCCAGGTGTTAACATGACAAATCAGTGTTTGGACAGAATGCAACAACTGGCTGATGCAGCTGTGAATAGGGTGCCGGAATTTGAATTAAAAGCCAAAATGTTACTTTCTGGCCAAACTCTGTAGTTGATGTTAAATGCGTTGAGAAAAGAAAAGCCAAAGGCACTGCTGCCTTTTGGCCTATTGATAAAGTTATGACCTGCGTAAAAACACTGGCATCATAAGATTTCAAGCAGATCCCCCCCCCCCCCCCCCCCCCGGGTTACAATCATCATATACATGGCAAGTATGGTGTAAGTTCTCTGTGACTACAAAATTAGAAAAAAAGTGCAGGTTTTTGGAAGATGAACCTGCCACAATGGGTTTTTAGAGCTTTGTTTTTCATTGCCCTGAGTTACACATTTCTGATACAAATAACAGCAACTTTTATATAAGTTTATAATGAAGTATTTTTAACGAAAGGTAACGTGATGTATTTGAGCATAATACTGGCCAGACTTATTGCTTTTATTAGTGTTCAACCTTCACTTAAGTGTACTGTAAATGTCAACATACGCACAAATAATAAATGTCGTGGTAGCGCTTATGTATTGTAGCTATTAAGCTATTATAAGCTATTACCGAAGTCTCGATTGTTGACCTGTGTAATAAAGACGTCTGAAAATCCTCTACGTCCCGGTTTGTGCTTTTATTGACAAGTGACAACTTGTGCAGATGATTGTTCATTGGCGAACCTCCGCCTACCAGCTCACGTGCCTCTTCAAAGGGCACGCACACGCACACGCACACGCACACGCACACGCACACGCACACGCACACGCACACGCACACGTCCAGGGCGGGGTAGCGGCGGGACCCAGCCAAACCCGCTGGCCAACTGCACCCCCCTCCAGCCTGCAGCGCGATGTGGGGAAAAAGGCCAACCCCCTTGTCCACAGCTGTGGAAACACCCACTCAAAACACGAACATTGCACAGGAAGGGCAGAGCTACCCCAGTACGATTATTTTCCACATGAAAAACCTGCCTGCTGACATCAGCTGCGTATGAAAAGCAGTCATCGTGCTAATTTAATCCCATGAACGGCATTTGCAACCTGTGGAAATAATTTTCAAACGCTGAATGCCTGGTCTGATCCCTTTAGCACAGTAGACAGCATTTGAGATCGCATCTCCAAATAAAAAGTATTATTATTAATAATCATATCCGTAATATTATTAATGATGCAAAGCCCCCCTCTGCCGTATTTATGTCGCTCTCCAAGGAATTCAGGCATCACGATTGACGAGAGACACCTGTGACAGCTCACCTTCTTCAACTGCTGTGCTGCATTCTTACACACGTGCAGCGTGTGACAGCGAAACACACCGGGTAGGCTTTTGTTTTAAAAAATAACAAGCTCTTGGAAACCGCCGCTGTTTGCGGGAACGCTTTAGATCAGAATTAAATTTTGGTAAGTAGCTACTTGGTTATATAATACAGATACTTTTTTTTTTAGGAAGACAAACAAAATAATCAAATTACAGAGTATGCTGATTCATCTTATTTGTTCCCCTTTAAAAAAAAAACAATTTTAAGTGATCAGTAAGCGCATTTTTTTGCAGCATTGATACGATTTCATTCTCACATTTATTTTCACACAGCACAGTGACAGACGGTGTTAATTTTGTTTATGGTATTTAATAGAATCGGCCTCTGAAGAGGCTTCGAAATGATCAGTAATGGTTACATGCGGAAACATTTAGTTTTCCAATTGCCAAAGCTGTATGTGCTGTCGGATATTTTTTTATGGTGACTGTAGAAATGTGGAAGAAAACTACCGAAATGATTATGGATGAAGCTACAGATCACTGGTAATAAGTGATTTCAGAACAGGGTTTACACCGTGTCACTGGCTCCGGACGAGCAGCACCGGTGCCTTCCATCTGCAGGCCGGGGTCGCGCTAACTGCGCACTTTGCGGCTACGCGGACAAACTAGGGGGAGTCGTACGAAAGGCGGCTCGCAGGGAAGGGGAAGCAGCCTCATGAGGAGAATGTCACTAAAACAAAGTTGCCATAAAATACGCACTCCGGCTACATAAAAGCGTGACGCATGTGCGGAAATGGGTGGAAAAACGTGTCCCTTCTCCCAACACAAGAGGCTAAAAGAGAGTAAAAGTAAATACAAACGAGGCAACCACGAAGCTGTATTACTCACTGAGAAGGTAACATTTACTTAAAGCCGGTAGATGTTTTTTTTTTTTTTAAATTATTTTTAAAAGGCATAGGTTGCGGCGGGCCCAGGCCGAGGTCTGCGTTTAAAAACATCGGGCGCCCTAACTCAAAAGAGCGCCTTGTGCTGCGAAAAGCAAGCTGCTTCGAAAGGGGGTTAAACTGCGATTTGAGCACGAAAGGCCATGTTCGTTTTCACGCCGTGTTCGGGGCCTTTGAGGTGGGGCCTCGCGCTCGCCTGCATGAGCTCGCGACGGCCGCCTCGCGCTCCCTGCTCCCGCTTGTACAGCCCCGCGTAAGTTTGTCACAGCCGCTGAGGACAAGCGATACAAAATAAACCCACGACTCGTGTATGAAACGGCAGTAGCCGGCCGTTATTATTTCGTGCTACTGAATAATATTTCAAACGTACTAGAACTGACCCATTCGTGTGAGTATAGTGTGTGGGTTTTTTTTTTTTTTTCTCCTTTCCTTCCCCCCCCCCCTTTCCCCTCCAGTCCGAAAATCAGTAAAGCTGTATTGCTACTTAGGACAGTCGAATTGTAATATTGGTTAGTTGTTTCTCAAGAGATTTTTTTTTTTATATATATATATAGTCATTTTATTATATTCATTATTGTTGCACAAAAAAATACGCTGTTTTTGCTCGTAAAGGTTACTCTTACCTCAACTTTATCAGCCCTTTGAATCCCTCTTCTGGTAGTAAGTCTCTAAAATGGATTTACTTTTTTTATTGCAAAGGAATTTCAAGATTCTCTGTTTAAGTGTATATTTAAACAAAGTATTTATTAAATGCTGAAGGGGGAGGTTTTTTTTTTTTCCTTAAAGACCAATTCTGAACCGTTCATATAATTACCCCAATTGAGGTTGAGCGCACATTTTAATTCTGTATGTTCGATGTTTTTTCCTAGTATTATGAGGTAATTTGTCGTCAAAGTTTTTTGCTCTTGTGTTCAAAAAAACAGAAGCATGAGCACAGATTCTGAGAATCCAGCGACGCTGAGGCTGAAAACGACCGAGGATGTGGAGGCCCAGGATGACCCAGTTCTTCAGTCCACCATACTTTACCTGCTTCAGGAAGCCACCAAGCTTGCGACACCTGCCAAAAAAGACCCCCTGGAATGGAAAGTCGCAGACGGGATGTGCTCCGCAGAACAAAATGTACCATGTTCTTCTGGTCCAGCACTGTATACCTCCCCCCCTTCTCCGCCTGCTGTGGCTCACCCCTATAAACATGAGGAACAAGGCTTAGATCCGTGCCGTAATTTTTCTTGTTCTTTCTCTGTCCTCCCAAGTCAACAGAGGAACAGCCCATGGGAAGTGATGAGCCTCATTAACCTGCAGTGTGAACGACTTCTGCATCCGACTACTGAGGATGTAGCGGAGGATGGAAGTAGGCTGGTAACAACCACTTCTGCCCCCGAGGGGGTGCTTTTTCAGAATGAGGTCTCAGGTCACACAGGAGGGTTTACTGCATCCAAAGAAGTCAACAGCTCTGTGCAGCCTCAAAGTCCTGAAATTGCAATGGGAAAAATTGAGGCTTGGGGCTCTCCTTTGAGGAAACGCAAACCCTGGGATGATGGTCTTCAGTCTTTACTTTCTGACAAGACCTTGGTCTCGAATGAGCCTGTTCAGCTAGAAATTCTGACATCTAAAGAGGAGAGGAGTTTAATAAAAGACAAGGAAGCTAAGCAGGCTCTTGGTGGAGCACAGCTTCAAAACAATAAAGCTGGAATGTGCCATCTCAAAGATGGTCCTCCCTTAAACACAAAAGAATTGGAAGGAAAAGCAGCATCGTGTCTTGTGGGAGCAGAACATTGTTTATTAGAGGCATGTGGTACATCAACAGAAAGTTTGAGCTTTCCAGCATGTAACCTCCAGGAGGACAGTTGGAAGCAACATGCTAATTCAGCTAAACCCAAGGAGTTATTTTCCAGTGTTGCGGTACTCTCCTCTGTCCCTTTGGCTACTGTTGCTGATGGTGACGGGAAAATTGACTGTAGCTCTAATGTGGTTCTCGCATCTGACATTCTTCAAAGTGTGGAGGGATCACAGACTCTGTCTCATAAATTAAGAGGGGAATTTGAACCTGGAAGTCAAGAGAAACTCCTGGCTGAGGGCACATGCACTCCTGTCCATGACTTCTGTAACAACAAAGAGAACAATGTGTGTGCACAGTCACCCGAAGTCATAACAGCCAAGCTAGCCTCTGACCTGAAATGGCGAGGCAGAACCCCCCGGAAGCAGCGACATCCAATCCGAAGCGCTGACCTCTGTGACCCAGACTTTCGAGGCGTTTCGTTTCGAATGCACACAGAGCTTAATAACGGTCACGAGTGCCGATTGCTCATCACATCTAAGTACAGGTAACGCACAGACTGACTTCCAAAATCCTGCTACTAAGCCCAGCTGTGCATTACAGCACATCATATAAAGCATTTTGTTTTACATATGTCTTAATTGAATTCCATACAATTTTGCTGGTAGCCCAGCCTTTTTTTATTTTTTTAATTTTTTTAAAAAAAGAGCTTAAATTTTTCTGTTTGCAACTGTTAAGTACATGTCATAAGTTTGTGTTTTAGTTTCAATTTAAATTAGCAGTTGATTTTTAAATATCATTCCACTATGCGGCATTTTATTTTGTGAAGGTGTAACTTTGGACATTCATTGAGAATTTATAGCATCTTCGTTGGAAAAAAATGTTCAAAATCTTCTTCTAGATGTTTTCATTCAGTGGTATGGCAAGGTTCCCCCCCCTCCCAAGTGCCTGAGTTTAAGTGCTTAGGTGACTTTGTAAACCTTTAAATATGTCCAGCTTAATATACTTTACCCATGTTTGACTGGGTAGTATTGTTCAGTTATTGTTTGAATATGCGTTTCTCTAGTGCAGAGTTTTGGAAAAGTGGTCGTAGGGCAAGGGGCAGCCGCACACGAGCCATCATAAACTCCCTGAAAACCAGCAGCTCAGAGGAGGAAACGGATACTGTCGGCCTCTCCAGTGAGTACCGCGTGCCTTTCGGCTGTAGGTGCAGGTGCTGGGACTGGATCTGGTATGTTACTACTGCTGGCTGGAAACGGTGCTGTAAGTTTGCTGGATTCGGTGTGAGCGGTTTTAAAAACCTTGTGGTCTGGGCTCTATTAGAGAAGTACAAACCCTTATAAACTGCTATGTAAGCATACACAGGGATTATGTACTTTGTTCCCATAAGACTTACAATTTTCTGGGTAAAAGGCCGCTAAAGTGGTTTGAAGACAAGTACCAACTGAAACCCATGGTTGTGGTTATGAATACAGTACTACAATCATACAATGGCAGCTAAAGTACATTTTTCTGTTCGTTAATCTGAAAAATATTTGTAGGTTTTGTGTATTGCAGTATAACTTTTTTTTTTTTTTTTTTTTTTTCCTAATTGTGGGGAGGAAGGAATCCTTCAGCATCTTGGAAGAGTCTTCACAAAGATGAAAACTTTCATTGCCGTTATCAATATTACAGAGAATAGCCAAAGACAATACTGTATTAAAATGAAACTTGTAGTTGCACTGTCATAGTTATTCATTCATACATTCACTTATCCTAAAGGATATATTTACATTTATTCCTTTAGCTGACACTTTTCTCCAAAGCAACTTGCAATATTAAGCTGCTTACTATGACTTACTCATTTTTACAGCTTGGTAATATTTAGTGAAGCTATTCTCAAGGCTACGAAGGCCAGTGGTGGGATTCAGTTCTTTGTGTCTAAAGGCAGCAGCTCTAGCCACTACGCTACCCGCTGCCCAAGTGCACTTGCACCGTGAGTTTGCACGAGATGCCTGATTTACATGAGCAACCCCCAAATTTATTTTTGTGCAGTAAAGAATGGCTTTCATGCATGATGCCAAGTGAGCTTGCAACAGAGATGCCCTGTCACATCTTTGTGACAAAGTATAAAGGAATTTACAACTAAATGTATTACTTATGTACAGAACTATAAATTGTATATTCACTTTTTGCCTTTGGGCTTTTATGAGTGATTGAAATGTATTTTTCCGTAAACATCATTTAATGTGCAATTATCTTTTTGTAAACGCACAGCATATCCCATAAATTTATGTAGTGAACCGGTGTTCTGCACTTTGACTTAACATGCTCTGTCAAACTGCCAGTCTCCATGTTGTGGCAAAAGAGTGCAAACATGTATCCTATGTCTTATCCCCTTTTTCAGAGAATAAGATGTGTGCGTCCTGCAGCACAAAGACCACGCCTCTGTGGAGAGATGCAGAAGATGGAACTCCTCTCTGCAATGCATGTGGAATAAGGTCAATGATCGATACATGTTCCTTTTGCCTGCTCACTACTGCTGTCATTACCCCGGTCAATTTTTGTGGAGAACTTTTTGCTTTGCATACCTGTATGCTTTTGTTGGAGGAATTCAGGTTACGTACCCCTGCAATGATATGACTTTATGGTTTCTTTAGGGATTGAGCAAATAGCCTTAATGATGCTGAGTAGTGTGTCTAGTGACTTTGCTTCGTCATTAGGACCTTAAGTTAAGAGTTGAATATTGTAGACTGATTCTATCCACAATACAGCGGGTTTATTATAACAGGTGGGGGGCGGGGGTGCAGTGGCACAGCGGGTTTGGCCAGGGCTGTGGTGGGTCTGGGATTCGAGTCCTGCTTGGGGTGCCCTGCGTCGGACTGGCGTCCCGTCCAGAGTGTGTCCCCCCTCAGCCCTGTGTTGCTGGGTAAGGTTTTGGTTCGCTGTGACCCCGCTCAGGACAAGCAGTTGTAGGGTGAGTGAGTGAGTGAGTGAAAGGAGAGATAACAGGCAGTGAACAACAATGTAGTTTTCTAACGTCACATTGGTAGGCCAGTATCACATGTAAAGTGCAGGTTACTGTATGAGAAGTGCACAGTACTGAAGCCATTGCCCTAATAAAAATAGAATGCAGTTTTCAGAAGTCTTTTGAACTTCTTGCATATCATACTCCTATTCATAGTGCTGTGCTGTAATTCTTCCTATAAAGGACTTTTACCTGTATACAGTGCTGTGATGCAAGACCTCTTTCCGTGTTCTCTTCCACCATGAATTCCTGTTCTTGTAAATGGTCCCCTACAGATATAAGAAGTACCGTGTCCGTTGCCATCAATGCTGGTACATCCCCAGGAAGGAGGGCAACTCCAACTCCAGATGTTTAAGATGTGGAGATGCGTTGAGCTTGGCATCTTCTAACAGCTGACAAACTAAAGACCCTGCTGTGTCTCCAGTTATGTGACCATGAAGCAGTGCATCTTCCTCATATCCTGTTCCTGTGTTAGTGCACTTTGGGGAACTTTTGGGTGTTAAACGTTCTCAAAATGCACAGAATGTAGCCAATGCAGTAGCAACTTTGCATCTTTTCAAGCTGTTTTCACCTAAACATTGATTTCCACTTGGGGTTTGAGTATAGATATATAGGAAGTACTTACATTGTCCTGAGGGGATGACCCTATTTAAAAAAAGAAAAAAATTCTGTGATATACATTTATAATGTTTTTGTTTTTTTCCTTGTTGAACAGACATTTCAGAAGTAGAATTGTTGTGTTAATGCATCAAATGTCACTGTTTCTCAGTAAATTCTAGTCATCATGGTTCTATGAAGTTTGGGAATTTTTTTTATTAGCTTATCACACCCTTATAGCCTGCTGCACTATACTGTAATTTAGTTGCCTGGAAATTCTCAACATGTTCTTGATATACTGAAAATATGGAATTCATGTTTGGTTTGACATGTTCTTTGTTTTCTGTTGATATTCACTAAATAAACTTTATGGAAGGAAAGGTTTTTAAAACTATATTTTATTCCAGCTGTGAGAATGTGAAATAACTTTTACAGTTGATTCCTGTCCTTAAAGGGAATGGGGGTAACTACCAAAAATAATGAATGTAATGCATTTCTTAGCCACATAGTGGCAAAGTTTGTCTTTTAATGAAGAACCAACAGCGAAGCTCAGCTGAAATACTTTTAAGGGAATATTGAAAAAGGTTTAGATTTATTTGTGAAATAGAAAAATGTTGGCCACAGTAACTAAACTTCTGTCCAGTTTGAATCGTTCTTATTGGTTTCTAAGTTCCTTGTAATGGGTGTGTATCCAGTAAAGCTTAGCAGATTTATTTGTGAGAAAAGATAAAATCATGAGAGGAAAACTGCTTCCGACTATTTAACGCATCTTTAAATTGTAAAGCTGAAAGTGATATAGATTTCTAAGGCTGATTATGACTTAAATATTTCATACACCTATTTCTGACTGAACTGCAACAACTTGAGTATCGACTTTTAAAGTGAAGGTTATATTAATACATTTTTTTTTTTTCCTTACTGCACTTTCTTAAAATCCATTACATTGTCTTAAAAACAGGGACCGTTTTAGAGTATATGAAGAATGCAGAAGGTGAGTAAATTACTGAAATATGAATTGAAACATCACAGTAATGTTTCAGGGCTGAATTCTGGGATATATTTCAGAAACACATCTGCACCTACAAAAACTGGTATTTACATTCTGTTTCACAGCACTCTTTGTAGGAAAGAGAAATTCTGCATGAAAGTTGCCCGCTGTTCCTTTTATTCCTAGAATAAGATTTTTTTTTTTTTTCCCCCACAATAAAAAGTATGATCCTTTTCTCACCAACTTAATGTGCTGAACTTCACTGGGCGCCACTCTTCCAATTAATAATACACGACATTAGACAATGGTAATTTTAATTTAAAATATAGCAGATTACAGCTTGTTCATGCCCTAAAATGAAGACCTTTATATTCATAGTTATTGCTATGAATGTACAGACCCGCGCTGAATAAATATTATCTGAGTTATGACAAAGAGCGGGAAAGTACGTGTTGTATCCGTTACTTCTGCATGTCCATTGAAAGCATAGAGCGACAAGGCCTTTTTATCGGCGCTCGGGCTGTTTCCAATCAGCAAACATGCGTGATAAATTTGGGAAATGATGTGCAGGTTCGCCGTAAAGCCTTTGCCCCACTCCAGTACCACCCGGTCCGGCTCCTGCGGGTCCAGCGATCTGCGCTGGGGTATCGAACCCATTAGAGGCAGGAAATGCAAGAATCCACGACCAGGGTCTGCAGCACTTCACACACACACACACACACACACACACAACCGTGTGTGAATAAATACAGCACCTCGTTTCATTTTACTCCTCAAATTTTAGGCAGTAAATCGATCTATTTTAGCACATAAGCCAGAGAAAAAAAGAAATTTTCTCCGAAATTAAAGTAATATGTGCAAGCTGACTATAAATTCATTGTTAAAAATTCGCAAAGCAGCGTCACCATAAATGTCAATTTCTGCGGTGATTTATTGCCAAAATGGATTGGATAGTTGAAGCAATTTACCACCGTAGCCAGTTGAGTGTTTTTCCCCAGTTTTATTTCCCTCTCTAATGAACTTTTTCAAAAGCTTATTTAAGGTACATCACATGGCATTTTTTTGTGCGTGGAACGTGTTTAATAGCGGCACCCTGCTTGACTTAGAGATGCACGAGAGGTACATTACTCTGCTGTACTGTACTGATCACTTATTACTGATTATTGAATATATTAGTTACACAACTCGACTGCAATAACACAAAAACTACAGCTGTACATGTCTTTTCTCTCAGGATGCACGTTTGATTCATTCAGAGACGAGGCTTAGTGTTCATTCCTGCCACATCAGAGTTGGGAGTTTGACTGCGAGGGCTGCGTGGGTGTTCCACGGGTGTTCGCGGGCTCGCGCGCTCGCGCCCTGCCGCGGAGATCAGTGACAACTGAGAGGACCGGCAGCGGGGGGTTTTCTCAGATCGGGAGCTCAAAATCGCAGTGTGCTCTTTTATGAACCCATCCGACTTATGAACTGTTCACTGCCTGCAAACATTTAGGACTCAAACGACTAAAGATGAGTCGCAGTATTTCAACAAGGACAGTTTTCAATGAATTGTTTCATTCTGTAATAAATTAAGGTTTTTTTTTTGCAGCCACAGCTATGTATGGTTGCATATAAATATATGTATGTATATAAAAATGAAGGCAAAAACGAATTCCCGTATATGTTTCTATAATTTCAGTATTTTACTTAATTCTCTCGGTATTTAAATTTAAATCAAGTGGTATTCAAGTAAATAAATCAAGTAAATTTAAATCAGATATCAAGACGTCTCAGGATTGTCAGTGTTTAGCCACTCTAGACCCACATGGTGACTGAATTTTATCCTCATTATTAACTTATACGACTCATTATATTTTACAGTTATACGTCATAACTTATGGTCCATCTAATAAGATCTAGGCATCAAAATAATCTACTTAACTATGATATAAAGGCAGGGCGTAAACGAGCAAAATTCTCATTTGTATACATCATAGAAGTGATTGGAAACAAGAACACATTCCCGGCTCTTTTTATTTAAAAAAAAATCCACCTTAGGGAAAACATTTTGGACTTTTTGCTACCCATTCAAGCGATGGATCCTCATTTTATTGTGAATTACCACGTATTATTACACACAGTCTAGTCTCACATTCACCCAGGTCTGAAAACATGTCAAATATTGCACATATTTTTATTTTCACCAGGAATTTTGGACAAACTTTCACTGCTTGTTTTACATGTTCGCCGAAGTGCACGTGTTTGTTAATATATTGAAAGTGAAAATACAATGGCAAGTCCTTCAATCTGTTCAAAGCCACAATATTAACTACGGTATTTCCAATTATATCTCTTGGTTTTGCACATGTTTTTCTCTGCGTGGCGTCTGGTCACGTTTTCACTGGAGAACTTAAGAGCGCTTGGCTGTATCATTTACAACATAGACCTACGCATAAATTGCATGTCGACTATTTAACTAATATTTATCCACGATCGCAGTTTCAGAGCGCAGGAACCAGGAGGGGGGGTAAAACAGTTATACTCTCATGGTCATTTTAATCAAAATCCACGCTTTTAAAGAGTTTTCAAGGAGATGTGTCTTAGACTGCTCATCATACCCCAAACTGCAACCGTGCCCCTCAAGTCAAAGTAAAATATTATGTCTTTTGAAGAATGAATTATAGGAACTATGGGGGGGGGGGCACTTGACACATTGCCGATTGAGAGCGCGCGCAAAGCCAAAAACAACGTATAACCCGATCGCCATACACTATGGGATATATGCTACCCTTCGCTTACACAAAACAGTTAAATAAATAGTCCATAAAACAATGACATGTTTCTGAAACACACTCGTGAGGAATGTTATGAACCTGTAAAAACACAAAATACACAAACATTCACTGTGCAATAAAGGTGATAGCCGAGGGAACGCGCGTGGCCCGAGACATGAACGCGCACACGCCACCGGGGACCCGGGAGAGGGACCGCGCGCGTTCACGAGCGCAGCTCTGCAGCGCTGTTTCTAAATATACGTTAATCACACTCGCAAGTGCAGTTTTTTTTTCCCCCCAGCGTTTACTGTAAAAATAACATAAAATAAAATATAATAAAATAATCGGGAAGTTGCGTCAATCGAGCGCGTATTTAAGATGCAGCTGCGCTGTATTTTGTTTACTTTTTTTTTTTTTTCCAAAATGCTGCACTACATTAGATCATCTAGATGGTACCTAGAAAAAAAAAAATGTTGGCTCGTGCCAGCTACATTTTTACAAACGTGCTGCAATTAATTTGATAGACCCAATTTCCTGAAGGAGCCCTGTTGTAATAATGAAACATCCCACGGTGTGCAGTGAATAACGAACGGATGACAGTGTGTGTTATACACACACCTTGGAATAAATTCTCACACCGAACGAAAGGCAGTTCCGGCCGTCTTAAGGTGAGCTATTTTTGGACCTTTCCTGCGCGAGCGTCCAAAGGAGGATTCGAGCTGTTTTTGGGACATTCTTCCTGTTGTTTCATTGGACGGAGCTGTGGCGGTACTTAAGGAAATCAGCATGACATCACAGTCCGCTGGTCCACATCCTTGGAGAAGCTGGGGGAAAAAAAAAAAAAAAAAAAGTGACGCTGGAGAGGATGTTGGAGACTTTGAAGGACTTGCCATTGTATTTCACTTCGTCTCCACCTTCTCGAGTTAAAAATGACATTTTCTGTCAAGCGTTGTAACGGTAAACTTTTGTTTGCCTGAGTGGGTTTTCGAAGAAGCGCCTTGATTTCATTCTTGATGGTTTTCCTGCTGGGGTGGAGACAGCGCGCACCGCGAGCGGCTCTCCATGTGCGCGTGTGCGTGTGCGTGTGCGCTACCAAGACCGGGGTCCTTCTGACAATGGAGATCTAGATTCTAGGTGGCATCGCCTCTTTCGTTGGATTATGACTTTAGACACAGGATCCATGGAGGAGCCCGACATCGACGTGGTGGGCGAAGGCAGCAAGGACTTCAGAAAGCAGCCTGGTGCTGGGACTGGACCCGTGGGCAAATCGGAGGCTGAAGTGGACGGCGAAGCTCTGTCCTCCGCGGACCTTCTAGTACCGGGGCAGCGGGGCAAGTGCGACTCCCCCGCAAAAAGCGCTTCCAGCGCGAGCAAAAGCGCGTCCTCCGTGAAGCCCCCGTACTCGTACATCGCGCTCATCACCATGGCCATCCTGCAGAGCCCCAAGAAGCGGCTCACCCTCAGCGAGATCTGCGACTTCATCAGCCACCGCTTCGCCTACTACCGCGAGAAGTTCCCCGCGTGGCAGAACTCCATCAGACACAACCTGTCCCTCAACGACTGCTTCGTCAAAATGCCCCGAGAGCCGGGCAACCCGGGCAAGGGCAACTACTGGACCCTGGACCCCATGTCCTCGGACATGTTCGAGAACGGCAGCTTCCTGCGCCGGAGGAAGCGCTTCAAGAGGCAGCACTTCAGGTTCGGCGTGCTCAAGGAGCCTCACGTGGACTCGGGGGGGCTTCCCAGCTTCACGTACGGCGCGTACGGGATAGGGGCTGCGTGCCTGCAGATGCCCCCTCTGGAGCTGCAGCACCTGGGTGTGGAGTCCCCGTGCGCGGGCCCTCCTCCTCCTGTCAGCAGCATCCTGCCGGCGCTGTCCACGCTCTTCTGCCGGACGTCCCACGCGGGCGCCAGGACTTTTTTCCCGTCCGCGTCGCTCACCTACGAATCCCTCGGCGCGTCCGTGTCCTCGTCATTACTGCACGAGCACGCGCACCTGCCCGCGGGACTCTTCACGCCCGTGGGCTCGCCGCACCTCGTGAGCCTGCAGCAGGAGTACCAGAAGATGCAGTGTGTGCCGGGCGGCGCTGCGCTCTGCGGCAAGGCGCTCCAGCGGCTCGGCGAAGGCGGCCACTAACTGCGGCGCCGGCTGCGGGGCCACGAGCCCGTCCCGTGGCGGGCACGCGCGCGGTCCGCACTGCGACTCCTCCGGGAGCAGAGCTTGAACCTCAGCTTATCCTTTTCAGGGGCCTTTTTATTATTGCACCGATCGCTTTCATCTTTTTATTGTCCTTTCAATTGTTGGCAAGGAAGGGCTTCACTTTCGCTTCTTTAATTACTTTGTAATTCAACGTAGATCATAACTATTCTAATAATAAATTAGGCGGACATATAAATGCAGTTCTGATCATTCATTTTCTTACAAATTGTACGGAACATTAACGTCTGATTTTTTTTTTTTTTTTTTTTTTGAATATAGTACTATTGTCGCAGTTTTGCTTGGAAAGTGATTTGGCTTGGGAATGAAAACATGGTCTGACTCTGAGCGCAGACCTCTTGGATTATTAAGTTATTTAAATGACTCAAGCAGCAGAGACTTCTACAGCGTCTATCTTCCAAGCAAGTGCTTTTGATTGTGGAGAAATAAATGTAACCTTTACATTTTGAAATCCATTGTTGTTTTTTTTTTAAGAGCGTTCAGCTTCTTCCGTTTATCCTGTTTATTCTGCATGCCCGATTAACTATGTATATTAAGTATATATAATATATATAAACTAAATGGCTGCTAGTCTTAACAAAAAAGTGTCTGAAGTAAAGGATTTCTACCGAAATTTCCTGATTTTAGAGACTATTATGAACGGAAAACCATTTAAAAAATGTTAGCCTTTTGCTTTATGGGGAAAGCGATATTAGGGATGTATAATACAAACGAGAACGTGAAAAAAATGTGCTTTAAAGTATTGAGACTGAGAGGCAATTTTCTCAATTCATCCCATAATATAACGAGATAAAAATGAGCAAAATATGACTATGATTAGGAAACATGTCCCTATTAACAAGCCAATATGAGACGTTTAGATTCTTTAAAATAGAGCAATTATTCCGGTGAATAAAGTTAAAGCCATATAACGTTAAGAGTACATTTGTTTCTCAAATCACATTTTTGTTAGATTTTTAAAGGTGAATTAAAAATGTTTTCATGACGCAGACCAAAGATTTAATATTAAGACAAATGAAATCGACTGGCTATGCAAGTAATTTTTAGAATTTATTTTTCTTATAAGAACCTTATTAGAAATGAACATTGAAATTAGATGATTTTTGCCTCCGTCAGAATGCATTATGATACTTTTTAATATGCCAAACTAAAGGAAATATTTACAAAACCAAATGAAGGTTAAAACATGACCGAACTGAAACGTGAATCTCATTGTAAATCCTTTGAACCACTGTGTGTGTGACTGAGAGTGAAAATAAATGTAATCAGTTAAATATTAGAATCGTAATGAATGTGACATTAAAATGTTTGTTTCCGATGTTAACAGTACCCACACTCATTACAATCATTAATAACGGACAATCAATAATTTAAATTATTAACCTGACGGAGCGGTCCGGTGACGTCATCCCGACCACACACGTTGTGGCCGCTCTCGCATCTCTAATATAATGTAATATATATGGCGCTTAACGACAGGGAATTGAACTCATAGTGGCACGTTATATGTTAGACCTACTGTCTGGGCTAATTTCCAGAGTAGATCCCAGTGGCTAACAACCCCCTTCTGGCATTCCTTAAAACACTTTTATGAGACATCTGAAGTGGGGAAATGGAGAGGAGTGCCTCTTGCTATATAACTGCACATTCTCTGCTGCCTTCTTCTTTCCTTTTTCAGTTATACTCAGTTCTACACGATCAGAGACTTTGTTACAGGTGTATAGAAAACATCTGGGATGGCTTCAGGTTTTTGATGTGGGGCCTGCAGGTAGCATCATTTCTAAGTCCTCTCTCAGTTAAAGGTCCCCATCTTGAGTCCCCCTCCTAATCTAGTCCTCTGAGCAAATATTTAAATGTAAAAAAAAAAAAAATCAAGTTGATTATTTAACAGCATAACTCACAATGGGCATGCAAGTTTGCTAAATAAAAGTTAATAATTACAGTGTTTTGAAAATGACATTATGACTAATAACCCCGACAGACATCCACAGGGTCCATCATCAGGTCCTTTCTGAAGTGCTATAAGATGGGTGATTATAAACTGAGCAGGATTGTAACTGAAGCACAACTGGTGGAAAAATAAACAGTTTGTCATGCACAGGCCTTGTCGCTGTTCCTTACTACATTTTTAAACAGCGAGTATTATGCCAACAAATTTTCACTCTACTGTATATGGATTTTATTATCTAAAGTTATTTTGATGGTTTTTGGGTATATTTTCACTGCTCTTAGGAAAATAAATGAGGGCATGTTGCCTCAATACTTAGAACAAGACCAACCAAAGTAATTTATTATATGTAACTGCAGAATAGGATTTCTTTTATTTTATTGTCTAGTTTTGATGGATTATTCTGTAAATTATTCTGGACAGGAGTGGCTTTGTACAGACTCTTTCAGGCTGCTCCACAGTTGGATTCTGGCACCCGGCCATAAAAATGCAGATGACCGACGGTAAATTCAGTCAATCAGATTTATTTTTCCAGACTTTATTTGAAAAGCCTAATTTAGTGAAGTAATCAGGAACTTGTATGCAATTTAGTTCAACTTGTGATTTGAATAAAAGTATTTTTTTTTGTGGTTAACTTCTGAAGTGGATGACTGTATGGATTTTGACCTGTTTTTCACTAGTAAGGTTATAATTCTCTTAGAATCTAAGTCAGTATGTATATAGGCACGATGTCTCACATTCAGTGTGACTTGTGCAAGAAGCAAATCATTTATTATTAGTAACTTCATTAATTATGTTTGTGGCCCCAAAGTTAATCCACAAAAAAATGTAACATTGTCCTTATTCTTGGAGACCTTGATATTTTATATCCAAACTAAAAGACGATTAAATTGTGCTGAAGTTCAAAATGTCTCAGCTGTCATCACCAGGCAAATGTAGTCCTGCAGGCATTCCTGAAGGGTAGTTTTATGAGGTGTTTTAAAGTAGCAGCTTTGTGAAACTTGGCAATATCCTAAAACAACACTACATTGTACTGATGGATTTCTTTGACGAACTTAATTAGGTTTAAGCTTTTTTAATTGCGAATACACATGCGATATGTTTCGTTCACCCTTTCAAACCAGAGGCAGTACCAAATTTTCCTACATGGAAAATATTAAATTACACATTATTTATTTTGGAAGAAATAAGTGCACCTCAACCAGACCTTCAGAATGTAGTCTGTGTTTATTCTGTGAAAATTTTTTACTATTTTATGCCGTAATGCAACATTGACTCTGCGCTCAGTGATGCCTGGATAGGCTCTGCACCACCACCACCCTGACCAGGACGAGCAGTTAATGTGAGTGAGTGAAACACAAATCGTTTTGATAGACATTTTATTCATGTTTATCGGTTTTTTGTATGGATAAATTCCCAATGCATTGCTAAGTGCAATGCACATGTCTCCCTTCCACCACCTCTTTAGCAAATCACCACGGTAGAATAGGTTCTAGAATTCATTTGGTGCTGTTGATTGTCCCAGTGGTGAATGAACTTCGCTTGGATCCACATGCCTCTGAGCTAGGGAGTTAGGAATGGAAAAGACAGTATGGGACTCCTCATTTGGAAAAAGACGGATTTGTGACCCTGCACCTGTTAAAACAAGAGCGATACACTGCTTCACCAAGTGGGATTACCCTGCTAGCCAGGTAACCTTCATAAACACGGAGTGACAAAGGCACGGCTGTCCAAAACAAAGACGGAAAAGTCATAATTTTTCCTGTTGGACGAATGGTTGTCGAAACGCTGAGCCGGGTTAGCGCGATATCTGCGGTGGTGAAACACACCCCTCGAAGCTGCGTGTTTGCGTGTGCGTGTGAGAATGAGTCTCTGATTTTTTCATGTGTCAATTCATGGGTTCTTTCATACGCTTCTGTGTTTTTCTCTTGTGTTTTGGTCCGCGCAGAAGGAACAAGTCACACAGAGCGAAGCGACTTTTTTTCTCCAGCGGTAGAGGAGAGGCATCTTACTTACGGCCTGCTTTATGTCATCCTGCATTCTCGCCTTGAGTTCCCCTCCGTTTTGCCCTGCTTGCTGTCCATAGCGCTTCTACTTTAATCCATTTCAGAAGGCTGGACGACTGGTCCACTCAAGTTAACTAACACTTCTCTGTTCTGCTTCCCATTTGTCTTTTCTTCCTTTGGGTACATATGGTAACAGTTGCTCTCCTGCGAATACGTTCTTTTCCCTGCGAGGTAATATTTATAAGAATTTGTTTTCGGTTCAGGTACTTTTACCATTCAGCTAAAACCGATCAGTCGCATCAGTCACGGTTATTTGCCTTTGTCCTTAGAAGTGGAATTAATTTCCCAGGGAAGTGCGTAGTTATTTAATAATTTTTGCACTGCAAAATGTGACTTATGGACCACATTTTAATCTCCAGTTTGTATGCCAAGCTAAATAGGCAGAGCGAATGAGTGAGTTATGCATTACCCCACACTCATTCCTCCAATCCCCTTTCCTCTCCATGGCCAAGAAGCTACACCATGGTTCAAAGTGAGCAATGCATGATGGGAAACCCTGCTCTTGGCAGGTCTTGCACTGGGGGGGGGGGGAAACAATTCTGGCCAAAAGGGTTTTTGTTTTTATGTTTAAGCTCATCCGTGAATGATATGTTTTTCCTCTCGATAGTTCAGTTCGCACTGTTTTGATAAAACTTGACTGTTGTTTTATATGGATGTTATTTATTCACTCTAAGTACTGAAGTGTTCACACAAGTCACTCTATTTGATATACTAGAATAAATCTTTCACCTTTTCAGTGTGAAAAGCAGCCGATTATGATCACGCTACAGTCTTTTTACTTTTTTTTTACCGTCGTCCCCTCATGTAATGTCAGTAAGGAGGACATCGGGAGTTAGGCAGAATGAGGTGTAACGGAAGCTCAACATGGACTGCGTACAAGGTGAAGCACAGAGTGTATCATACAGGACACAGCTACAGGGCTACAAATCACTCAGTGTTCCTCCTTGCAGTGGATTAATTCAGCTGCTAGGCCTATTGCTTCTGTTTTTTCCTGGCAGTTTTCGCATCCCAGGGTTCTGCTAGTGGAGTGTTATTTACTTATGAAATACCTCCTCTCCCAATAGTTTGTGTGTCACCCGTTGGTGCCGTTAAAGTGCATTGAGGTTTTCAGGCCCAGGAGCTCATGTATTTATGCGTGTGGGAATTGTGATGGGGGGCATGGTGTGTGTTTTGGAAAGGAGACCCCCTTTGGGTTTGGCAGGTGACAGTGACATATCGCAGGAAAGCCACCCAGGAGGGGAATGAGCTCACACCTCAGCCATTTGCTGCGAATGACCCAGAGTAAATTCAAGGAATGGTGGATGAGCGAGAAAAAGATCCGCTATGAGATCGGAGTCCAGGAGATGAGATCACTGGGGGAGGGACTTCAAGGTACTTGTAGGTGAGCATGAGTTACACTATGAGGAGCAATGCTGTGAATGGGCTTGAAGGAAGATTGTGGGATGAAGGAGGGTGGTTCTGTTTGGAAGATGGACTGCAGTCAATTTAATCTGTGCATTGAATGACTTATGGAACACATTTTAAGTGTTCAAAGTGTGACTTCGCAGTCCCTTGTTGCTTTTTTGCAAAGATCGCCTTTGTTCGTAACCTTGCGTTTGCCGTCCTTTCGCGGTTCAGGCTCATTTTGCCTCTCGTATGCTTGGAAGCGTACGCTCAGTATGCTTCCAACCTAGTCAATGGTGGACACCAGGGATAAAACAAACACAAAAATATGACTTTAATGTTGCTAGAGTTCTCTCATTCCGAGGAGACTCTCTGTGAATGATTTTTGTGCTGGCAAATAGCCATTGCCATCTAAGAAAAACAAACAAGCCAGCCAGTGGTGTTTATTTCTTTGGTCTTATTTTTTGAATGGCTGCATCCAAATCAGAAATACTTACCCAGGTTAATGAAGGGGTTGCAGAACAATAGTTTCCAGAGTGGAAAGTCGTATCACATGGATGAAAAGTCTGTATTGGGGGAGGATGTCGGGATCAGCTTTGTTACTGGATCCGATCAAGACCATAAATAGAATGACTTTGATACTACCCAGGCACCATGCAACACTTTACAGGGTCACATTTGGCTCTGATCACAGCCCTCTAATGCCTTCCTTCAGGAGTGTCTGTACAGCTCATTGTACCGCTGGATGAGACCCTGCCGCCAACCTCTGTCCCCCTAACTCCATGGTGCTTGGCTCCATCCATGTGGAGCGGTAACCATTTGATTGAGTGTGATCGGAGTGTGCGGTGGGGAGGAGCGGGTAACACGGAGGGCTCCCACGCAGGCAAGGACCCGAATCCTTAATGAGGAATGGCTAAGAAAGGGATTTATACGGATTCATCATTTTCGCCTGGGATATTGGATCACAGCAGAATCAAAAGCAGGGTAGATCAACAGGCCACAATTAGAGGAGTTCATTAATAATAACAAAGGTGCATCTTCTCCAAAAAAAAAACTAATTGGTCTGCTTGATGAAATGTTCAAGATGCACATTAACATTTGGGGATTGGCTCCCATGTCAAGCAGAGTAAATTTTCCAGTTATAGTCGCCAGTGACAGGGAATAACAGAAATATTTGGCTTTGAAGCCTCTGGAATGGTAAAATCATGGCCAAAACCACCAGATTAGAGAAACTGTCATGACGACATAAATTGTTTCCGTCTTGCCGAAGTGTTGAGGGCCTAATGCGCTACAGGTACAACGGTCTTGGATCCCACGTAGGACCGTTTTATTTGTTCACCTGTTCTTGAGGTTGCCCATCGTGCTGTTCGCTCACGGTTGAATTCACTCGGTGGTTGTTTGCCCGTTGTTGAGTTTGCCCCTCCTTCCATTCACCCTGTTGTTTGCACAACACTGCATTCACACTGTGGTGTTTGCCCACCAGTGATTCCATACCAGTCCTTTTTGGCCTCCATTATGCTGGCTCATGTTGTTGAGTTTGCGCCGTTCCAAGCACGCATCAGCGTGTCGGCACCGTTGTGACGAGTGCATTCAGTCTGGTGTTAGTGCAGCAGGTCCCCGCTTTGCATGGGAGGAGGAGGCGATTCCCTCAGTCCAAACGCACCACCCGGCTCCCAGCAGATGCGGCACCAGCCCGCCCTGCCACCCAAACTGCTGGGGAGCATGCTGTTTACCCGCTCCTTCTTTGGTGGTCCCCTGGTGCAAGCTATATTTTTTCCCCTCATTTCTCTTTCTTTTTTTATAGCGAACACAAAATTGTTCCTAATTCTCCACTGCTAGAGGGGGGTAATTTGTGGCTTTTGGCTGAGTGCAGCGAGCTCCTAATTTGAAAAAGCTGCTCTGGAGATTTTCTTTTTTTGTTCGAGTATGATACAAACTGTGGAAAGGAAGAGCTCAATCACTTCTCTGCCTGCGTATCAAGGAAAAATGGCACTTAATGGTCAGTAAACATAATCCAAAAATAAATAAGTGAATAAATGACAACTTTAAAAGGCATTTGAAGCAGGGGTGGAAATGTAGCCTGGAAGTATAGTATCTCCTTTTTAAACTTAATTTTTTTGTAAATGTTTTTAAGTTTGTGTCTGTGTGACTCTCCATCTACATCTAAACAGAGTGTGATTTGTTCATCTCGGTTTGCCGTGCCAAGAAAACCAGCTCCTTGTTGAAACAAGAACCACCGGGCAGGGGGAGCAGTCCTTTGCACTGCAAATAAACAAATATTTTTAAATTGGAAGGGATGCCTATACAAATACAAGTCCTTTGCATACTCCAAATATGTTTGTAAAGAGCCAGAATCTGGCTGACATAACCTGGTAGCGGCTCACAGTCCTCTGCTTGTTTCCTGCAGGATGACAGAAGTAGGTACAGGATGCATCCCAGACATCTCCATATCCACAGTTCAGCATGTTCACTCTGTTAACTTCGGTGCTTTAGCCCAGAATTAATCCAGAAAGTCCGAAAGATAAGCAGGGTGGTCAAGTAAATCCATTCAGAAAATTATCTATGTAACTTAATGAAATCCTCCCCTAACATGTGACTAAATTACATCATTTATATTATACTAAATCAGTGTCTCAGCATGTCTGAAAATTATTATTGTTTTGGATTTGCATAACAGTTATGCATTTTGCAGATGCCAAAATTACAAGGAGTTTTAGCTACTGCCACGTGATTATTAAACACACACATTGTTTGTTTCCTACCATAATTTTGCGAGCACGGATTGCTCAGGAAGCCCCCTGTAGAAGTGATGCTTGAACAGCCAATATATAGATAATAGTAGTAGAGGGTGATGGACTAATTTACATTTAACAGACATATTTCTCCAAAGCAGCTCACAGTCTTAAGCTTTCTGCAATTATTTACTGATTTATACAGCTGGATAGTTTAACTAGAATAATTTTTAGGGTACGTATCTTATTCAAGGGCACTACAACTGGAGGCTATACTTGAACCTACATCTTCATTGTCCAAAGGCTGCAGGTCTAAACACTATACTACTAGCTGTCCCAAACTATTACAAACTGTCAAGATATCAGAAGAGAAATGGAACAGAAAACTTTTGAGACCCTTCTTTAATGCCAGGAAAGATTTAGCAGTCTTAAGGGTCTGAGGGATTTTGTAGAATGAACTGTTTATTTTCAAATCCCATCCCTCTGGGTACTTCGTAAGTCGAGAATGAGCACTCCTATACCATTCCAAGGTGAAATGAGATGGATCTCCTTGCACTTCTTGCTGCCGCTGTTGCTTGCTATTGCCTGGGCTGGTCTAGTAGCCCTCACCGGAGCCCCCTGATCCATGCCAACCACACCGGATCTCTCTCGCCTCAGCTGAAGCTAAAGGGATTCCTTTGTGTTTATTTTTCATTCCATAATTAGTCCAGGGAGTTTTACATGTTTCAATCAAGTTAAAAATAATAATAAATGATGAACTTGGCAGGCTAACAGCAAAACATACTCAATAAATAACATTGTTGCTGTGACAGTATTTCAGTTAAGACCTTCACGTACAGATAAGTAACTGCTGAAGCACAGGATGGGTCTATGCCATCTTTTTTGCTGGTGCACATTCACCAGTTGCTGCCTGGACAGCAGATAGGAAATATAACGGAGATTGTGACAGAGCTCATAATTCAAATTTATTTAGCTGTTAGGAGATTAGGAGAGAAGACAATCTGAAACGGTAGAAGACGATTTGAGACTGCCGCTGAACGCTGATTCAGCAGTTCGGAGAGAACTCATTCTCCATATCAAAGGCAAAATTCAGAACCTTCACACTTTCGATTTTCGACCTTTCCTACGTGGGACCACCAAGTGGCCAGAGGTAGAGGTGGGAAGTGCCCTGTCTCGGGTTTTGGGCTCTGATCAAGTCTTGTAGCTATCAGGATGCAGGCCCTTTGACTGTGTTGCAGGATGTAACCAAAGTCTTGAACTTGATACAGGCAACTACAGGAAGCCAATGGAGAGAGGCAAAGGGGAAGATGCATAGCAATGCTTTGGCAGACCAAATGCAACTTGTTCTCAAGCATTCTGGATCAGCTGGAGAGGCTGGGTGGCAGAGCCCAGAAGGTCAGACAGGAGGCAGTTGCAGTAGTCCAGGAGGGGTATCACCATGGGTTGAACTAGAAGCTGTGTTTTCAGGGATATTCCCTTGTAATTATCTATGTAGGCCCTGTCACAATATGGACATGAGCCCTGACTGCAAACAACCGACATCACAGTTGCTCAACCCACACACTTCAGTGTTCATAGCGACGCATCCGGATTAACACATTATTGCCAGACGGCAGCCATGTTTCATAACTGGTTTTGCAGAATAGCAGCACGTGCCTTGTGCCTGTCCAGCTGTATTTACAGCTGTTTGCCGTAAGCAGGGATCATATTCGACTGTTATTTTTGTTGTCATTATAACCTGAGACCTGCCACTGCCGCTCCGTTCCTTCATAATTCTCTGAAGATCATATACTCTTCATTATACTGACCAATGAAGGCCATGTGGTATTTTTACAACGCTGAGAATTTTTAGAAAGCTTATTAAAAGTAATGAACTGATGGATGTATGGTAGTACATATTGAAAGAGTTAATTTGTAAGGATGCGGATACTATTCACTTGCATTATTGGTTATTAGTGTCTCTGCAACTACATTAAGAAGTGCTTCACGTTGCTTGTCCCATTAAATTAATGTAATTTTCCGTTTACATTTCTACAGTGTCACACAGCTGAGATTGATTACATCTTGGAGGGAACCTTGGTCTGTCATCATACCACTGAACACTCAAGTCAAATTTAGGAGTAAACTTCAGATTAATGCTTCTTTTCTCAAGAGTCACTTGGTATCGCTATGCAATTGTATGAGAAATGTCAGATTGATGCATTTTGTATTTTTCACGTGCAAATTAAATTGACAAAGTCTTGTGTTTCAGGATATGAAGAAAACATGTCAATAAAGTAGCATCAAAAAGAAATACTAGGAATAATAAACTTTATTCCCTTGCAGTCTGGTGGTCCCTTGTTGAAATCCCTCTGCTATCACAGCACCCTTGGTCAAGGTGCGTACCCTGAATTGACACAGTAAGAATAACCTGCTGTTTAAATTGGTAAATCAATATAAAGGGGTCCAATGCAAAAAAAGAGTTCTACAGTCCACTGTATGTGAATCATTGGGCAGGGACCTCTGCATTTTCAATGAGGCTTGAAGCTTAACTCAGTGCCTTCTAGTCAGAGGTCAAAGGAAGTCCCAGTGGATATCCGATACTAAATATGTCTTAGAAGACACAGGATTGTCTGAGATGAGAACATGAGGTATCCATGCAAGCTGTGGCTGGAGAGATGAGAAAGGACACATAAATAACTGGTAGACTGGGCCTCTTTCAGCCTGGTGGTTAATGGAGTGGAAAAAAAAAATTTCCTGCTTTTTCAGCCCTACGAGCTTCGGTGGCAGGTTTCCGTGGTTCTCTTGGGGCTGCTACTCTTTTCCCTTCTTTCCCCACCTGGGCTGTTTTTCACACTTCCGGGACTGCACCCATGCTACATTTCACTCTCCCAGCACTTCTTGTCCAGCAAGACACAGTCCTCACTGGGACCTGTTATCCCTGATGATGTGTAGTGCTTAAGTGGTTAATAATAAGAAAAATGGAGGGAGGACGTGGGCGTGTTGGGTTCAGCCAGTGCTTGTTGTGTGACGAGTCTGGGGTTCGAGCCCTGCTTGGGGTGCCCTGCGACACACTGGCATCCCGCCCTGGGTGTCTCCTCCCCCCCGCCTGGGACAAACGGTTCTTAATGATGGATGGATAATAATAATAATAATAATAATAGCAGCTCCCTGATACAATTACCAGGGTGTCCAGCAGGACTATCTGAGAATAGGTGGCGAAGTGACTGTAGGTAGTGTGCTTGCTGTGAGTGTTTTACCACTGGCTTGCAGTCCAGGAGGACTCGCCTCATAAATCTCCCCCCGCACAGGCGCCGCTTTGGGGTTTGCCTTCAGTGCTTGCGAAAACAGGCCCGACAGGTGCCGGGGGCCTGAGGAACGGAATCTGAGGGGAGGTCAGAAAAACGGTTTTTGTCGTTGAACTGTTGATGCCACTGCGGCGGATTTATTTTAACAGATGGAAGGCCGGAGCGCCAGCGAGGCCCCAGCGGCCATTGCACAGCACTGAGGTCGGCCCCCATTTCCCCAGTGACAATTACGTTTGATTAAGGAATGCCCAGCTGGAAGGAAAGGTCAGACGGAAGCTTGCAGATAAGTAAAACTTTTCTTGTCAAATCAACCCACTTAAAGAAGAGGTACTTTCATGGTCCCTTAAACAATTAGCTTCACATATCCCTGCCTTGGATGTTCCAGTGTAAGCGGACAAGCTCGTTGTTTTCGGGATCACGTGTTCTTCTGGTAGGCACAGCACCACCGACGGAGCGTGACAGTGAGAGTGAGTGAGTGGAACTGAGTTATGGACTGGAGAGGGGAGATGGCCACCAGCAGAGCCCGCAGGGAGTTAAGAACGGGGTGGATAAAACATGTTGCGCTCGTATGTACCTTGCTAATAGGAAACAGCTTGCGCCCACACCTGAGTCGCACTGCGCGGTCTCCAAGGGGCCGACGAGAGGGAGGGCTGGGCAGCGCTGCCCCGGGGGTTCGGGGAGAGCTGCGGATCCGAGTTAAAGCCGCCTTTGTTGTTGGGGAAGAGTGCTCGCGGACCCCCCGCGGACCCGGACGGGATCGCTTCTTTCCAGATTCGAGGGGTCATGCGGACAATCCGACACACAAGGCCACGCAGCGGACCACCCTGCGAGGCAAACTCATTTGTCTGCTGTATTCCTCTCGTAGCCTTTTTTCTTTGCGCCCCGCACAACATAGTCTTTCACTCTTATTTACTCTCGCTCTTCTCCGCTGTCCTCTTTGTGCTGTGCGTCGGTGCGTCCTTGGACTCCGACAGGTGAGGTGGGCCCCAGCGACAGACACCGGGCTTCGTGAAACGACTCCTTGCGTTTCGTGCGGATGTTAACGAGCAGCTGCTCGCAGCGGAAAAAGCAAAAAATCATGTTCTAACTATAGCAATTAAAAAAAAAAAAATGCAAGTAAACTAATTCAGCCTTTGCGTCTTTGTCTTACACAAACTACTGATATAAATTAGTGAAGCGTCTGTTTTCAAAATACACATCAATCATCTAATAAATACACTGCTGCTGGTGAAGGAATCAGTGTTTTTTAATCTTCTCTGCAAATTGTCGTATGTTATGTTACCAACCAACGCGATGAATATAGTAACATAATAATTATAAGAACCGTGGTTGTAACGTGTGTTCCAGGATAAACTGAATCCTAAAATGGAAATGTTTCATCCTGTTTTGTAATCCTTTACATTTTAGTGCTCAGTCTGGCTAAGGAAAGGCACAAATTATGGAAAAAAAGAAAAACTGACCGGCAATAACACATAGCTGTGCTCTCGTTTTGTATTGAACATATTTATTTTTGATTTTTTTTTTTTTTATAGCTGCAGTAACAGCAGCAACAACAGCAAGCAGAAGTAATGTACGAGGAGAAAATACGTAAAGATCGATGATTTTAACACTTCCACACGTTGTTTAAATCCATCACTTAGCGGGAAGCTGCTGGCACTAAAATGCAGCCAAGATTCACGTAATTAACTGGAAATTTAATAAGAGAAAATGAAAATTGAGAGATATTTCTGGAAAAATTAAACTCCCCGAGAGACAAAAAAAAAAAACATGTCCTCGGCCGAAAGACAAAAGCTGCACTGGGACATATGGAGGCCAGATTTGTTGCAGATTTCCGATCACACAAATACGACCTTTCGTCCTCTCTTTTTGAAGGAATAAATACACTACGGCTAAAATTACAACGCAGCAGCGCAGTCTGCTGGGATCTGGATGTTTCGGCGAGTGTTTAGTTTCACCAGACTTGAGCGACGGCCGGCGACTTCGCGCTGTGCTGTCAAGTGTGAGTCATACCCTGACATGGACATTTATTGTGCCGACGGCGGACGGGCGCTCTGGTTTTCTCCTCCTGTTCCTCCATGCATGCTGCCCGTTTCTAGCCTAAGGTTTCCATGTTGCTCGCTTCAAAGGAGCCAAGACCCGTCTCATCCTTTCCTCACATCTGTCTCGCACACAGTTTGTCATTCAAGCGCTGCTCTGTTATTTTGAGCTTCTGCCTTGATGTCTTCCTCTCGCTCCTTCATTCCTCGAAACATACCACCATGATGGAGGGGGGGAACCTTCCTTGTCAGAAGATCAAACTTGTCATGTACAGGGTGGGGAAGAGTCGGTTGTGAATTTATTTGAATTCTTGAAAAGTTTAAATGATATGTGTACGTTTCCAGATATTTTTCTGCTTTTCATGTGGTGTTCCACGTTATCCATATCCTAATATATAGCTTAATATCTATACATGTAACATACAAATTACTTCAATAAATTCTTGCTGTCATATAATTACTTTTTGTACTTACGGTCCATAAAATGTGTGTGCGTGTGTGTTTTCCCCTTTCTTTATGCCTTCTCTTTAGTTTCCTTCAGACAGGCCCAGGGCATTTTCAGCCCAGAATTAGCCTGAGATCAGGGTTTAATTCCCATCAGACCAGGCTGCCGTTGCTCTAGTGTCTTTCCCCCGCTGTCAGCAAAGACAGTGGCTCTCAAAAGGAACCACAAGACAAATCAGAGGCCCTTTTTCTTGCCCCATAGAACAAGGTTCCCTTTCATCTCCGAGGCAGATGAGAGGGCTGTTTGGGTGTCGAGTGCCACTCTGGGGGAAGTCACTGGTCCGTGGCCAGAGGCACGCAGCTTGCAGGCACATCTCTCAGGACGCAACCCACCGAAAGTGCTTTCTCCCTGTCCCTTGTCAGCCACGGGGGTTAAGCACCCACACACACACACACACATTTTCAGAACCGCTTGTCCCATACGGGGTCACGGGGAACCAGAGCCTACCCGGCAACACAGGGCGTAAGGCCAGAGGGGGAGGGGACACACCCAGGACGGGACGCCAGTCCGTCGCAAGACACCCCAAGCAGGACTCGAACCCCAGACCCACTGGAGAGCAGGACTGTGGTCCAACCCACTGCGCCACCGCACCCCCCACCGGGTTAAGCACCCATTTCTTCTCTTTTTCAGGATGACATGGCACAAAATTATATCTTTGAACTGATGTGTGCTCTGTGTGCCAGAAGTGCTTGCGCTCAAAGGGAATTCAGATGTTCCTCTGGGTGTTGTGAAGGCATCTTGAGTTACAGCCCATCTCCCACTTTAGGCTGCTAGTGTTCTTCAGCCTCAGCCTCATTGATTCCTTTAAGAATTTGGCTCCTTGACCTGAAGATGCAGGTTAACATATTTTTTCAGCCTTACATTTCTGGAAGGATAGACTCCGTGCAACATCGGTGGTGATTTATGCGGGTCAATATTTTTGCAAGTGGTGCTTTCAGAATGATGTGTGAATCATGCATGACTTTAGTTTTCTTGTTTGTTACCTTGGCAACCTGTCAGATCTAAGATCTCAGGGAAAGGTGACTACAGGGTTAGGGATGACCTAGCAGTTATAGTCCATTAAAATCTGTTTTTACAGGACGCAAGTCTGCACTATGTCTCTCGCACGTATGCCGAGCGTATGCATTCTTCCGGAATATATAGCCCATTTGAGGCAGAATAATGCTATTTGTAGAATAAAGCTGCCGTTCCTCTCCGTTGCACGTTGCTTGTGATAAATGGGTATGTAGGATTATGCTTAAATGGGACGTGTTCAAGAATTCTGGCTTGAAATCGACTCTTGTTGCGGTAAAGCAAACAGGCCTCCTGAGCTTGAACTGGAGGGAAACTCATTTTGTCAGCCGAGTCCATTTCGTCTGCACGCAGGTGTTAGCTACACACGTCTCCCTGCTCCATTTGTTACGTAAGATCTCCGGTGAAAAATAGCCCACGTCCGTTCACGTCCGCTGCGCCGTTGCCGTGATACGCGTCAACCCGCACGAACCACCTTCCGCATGCACATCTCCATCTAGTGGATATTGGGGACCTGTGGAAAACTAATTAGTGTACAAATTAAGTGCTCTTTAAGTGCCAGTGGGTGGCTGTCAAAGGAGACACGGTGTAAAACCACAAGCCTCTTGGAGCTTTCACAAAAAGGCTATACAACTGGCCCCCGCACTCCCCTCGCCACTTCAGCTTCAACCCCCCAACCACTCCAGTTCTCAAGCCCTCCACTGCTCACCGCAACACAGATAACTGTTATTAAAACGCCTCTTTCCGAGGCCGGGCTGTGATTCGGGGGCCTGCTATGTGTCTTTTATGAAGGCTTGGCCCTGCCTCTCTCTGTTGTAATTGCCGCCCATCCATCAGCACCCCCAGACTCCCCCCACCGCACCCTGCCATAATACCGGTCTTGCACATAAAACACTGCCCCGCATTCCAGCCTGCCGATCCAACATGTACAGAGAAAACATCCCCCAGCAGCTCGGCACACTCCCCAGCCAATACCCCCCCACCCGCACACAACCGCATCCCAGACTCTTCCTTCCCTCCTCTCTCGCTCTCAATATTTCTATGCTCCTTAAATAATGTCACAGTTCATTGGTCTTAGCCTAAGTGATTCGTGATTCTTTCCTCAGAGCTTAGGAAAAATCGCACAAACGCACAATGGCACGGGCAAACAGGGGCTCCGTAGGTAAATTTCATGCACTGCTGGTTCATGCAGGTCATCATTAAGGAATTAAAATACCCAAAAACATGCTAACCGCTCGAGTTCAAGCTCCAGAGCACGGCTGAAAAGCCTGCAGTGTTTATGGACATGCGGGAATTCTGAAGAATTTTGATGAGGTGTTCTTTAATTTTAGGTAGGTTCTGTATCCTTAGACTACTTGTAACATGTATGGTTACCAGCATCTGTTGCTTTGGATAAAGGTGTCTGATAAATAAATTAATGTTAGTGAAAAATATAGGAGGCGGCTTTTGGGTCGTTTTTGAAGAATAGAATCATTCCGTGGTCCCGACTTGAGAGTGAATTTAAATCGCTTTGTTTCTCACTCTGCTTCCCTCTACTTACCATTTTTCCCGGTTTGTGTTACTGTTGGCAGTTCCGTTTAAATCTGGACCACCTGTGCTCCTGTCAAGGGTGGTGGGCGGTTAGGCTAGCAGGTATGTGGGTTGGCAGAAACCCGTGGTTCAGGTAGACAGGCCACACACAGCTGCATACCTGTCTGTGTACCTTGCTGTTCCGTGACACCTCTGACTTCAGGACCACTGGCCTTGCTGTCATCTTGGGGTCTGTCAGTGGAGAGCGGTGATTTTTCTAAATCGCCTTCTCTCAGGATCCTTTGGCAGCTTTGAATTGCATCCTTATTACCAGCTGATTTGGAGCCGTGAAGGTTGGGTGGAGCAGAGGTATGGTGATGTGGTGGGTTCAGCTGGTGCCTGCTGTGTGGGGGGTCTGGGGTTCGAGTCCTGCTTGGGGTGCCTTGCAACAGACTGGTGCCTGTCCTAGGTGTGTCCCCCTTATGCCCTGTGTTGCTAGGTTAGGCTCCTGCTTGGGACAAGTGGCTTCGGTCAATGTGTGTGTGTTCACACACCTGAGAGCTCATACATGTTTGTTTTCATTCATTTCCTTTTTTTCGTTGGACTTTGGTGTGCACTTCATCTGTCATCTTATATATGTGTGTGTGTGAGATAAAAAAAAAAAAAATCACAGCTGCACTTTACTGATTCTCTACTCATGTGTCTTGTTGTTCCAGTGTGTGTCACACCATCTCTGCGTGTCCCATTTCGGTGTATTTGCCTTACAGTTGAACCTCTGCTTTCCACTCTCAGTCAGCACTCTCCTATTGTTTAAGGAAGGGATGGAAATGTGTTTTTACAACCTTTTCATGGGTCTGGATGAAAAACCACTTCAAGACCAGCGCCAAAACAAGTAAAATTCCTAACAACAGCACCAACAAAAATAACTTTGTTCTCTTTCATGGTCCAGGTATGAGAAATCCTGCTCAGCTGCGCTGGAGGTAGTTCCCCCTCTCTCTGCCGCCGTGTGGGGAGTGTATGGACTCAGCGGGGTTACAGTAACTCTTATCTGTTTATTTTGCTAATGATGCAAACTGAATTCAATTACCACCACCATCCCCCCCATTATCTGCCCTTTGTTTAGCTCCAGAGCAACAGATAATCTCACAAAAATTAAAAGCTTTCCATAAGCACGTCCCTCTTATGTCTGGCACGACTTCAGCCACAAAAGCAATAAACAAACTGTGCCTTTTTCATATACTTTTTCTGTTGCCAGCAGCATATAAACAGAAATCGGTGAAATCTTATGCAAGGGCAAATATAATGTAATAGTGTGTTACAAGGTACGGCATTTTCTGGGCTGTGATTTATTAATTTGGCCGGGTCTTTCATCCCGGGCTTTATGGCCTTGAAAGCCCGAAGGCGGTGCGTGTGTGATGGAGAACAGGGTTTAACCCTCCATGCTGCCACACGCGCTCACGCCATGGGGTGGAACATCACAGCGGCGCTAATGGGAAAAAGATGAGCGGACCTCAGGGCCTGGTGGAGGCCGTCGGTGGAAGGGGCCGCGATGCAGGCGCGCTCCGGCGTGCGTTTAGCGTTTTTCTTTCTTTCCTCTGCCCCTTTTGTATTTCAGAATTTCTTTTAAAATGCACAACTGCTTACTCTTATCTCTGCTTCACTTTCTAAAATGTTTATCATACGTTTAAATAATTCGCAAGATGAAGGAACATTTTAAAAACAAAGGCGACATGGATTTGTGCAGTGGTTTCAATCTGCAGCCCACGTTTTGTTAAAATCACAGGGAAATTAATTTTAAGTGCCGGGTTCTTTCTATTGTGCGAGACAGAGGGTTTGATTTTACCTTTAGAAATGTTCTTTTAAAAATGAGAGTTATTTGCATGGCTATTAAAGTATTTCGATTTAAATGAGCCTTGAAATTGTTCTGACATTCACTGGAAAAAAGGCAGTAAGTGCTCCGTAATGAAACACGGTTGGTTGTGTTCCACCAGAAACAGCACTAATGAGATTGACTAACTGATGGGCTTTTTGGCCAAACAATCTCCTGAAGAGAATCCATCCAGGTATTATTATTATCAATAATAATAATAATAATAATAATAATAATAATAATAATAATAATTTTCTTTATAAAATTAGAGAAAATTTACATTTAAACAAAATTCTATTAAAATTATATATTAATAATAATAATAATAATAATAATAAGAAGAAGAAGAAGAAGAAGAAGAAGAAGAAGAAGAAGAAGAAGAAGAAACTATTTAGATTACAGTGTAAAATAACTAACTGACCCATTTCTAGCAGGCTATTTTTACTATATTAATTCAGCTTAAGTACCTGGTGTAAGTACCTAAGTAACCTTAAGTGTCAAGGGTACTAATCCCAGGTTGCAGGAACAGGGGACTCGGGAGCTTCAGATTACAAGAGACAGCCCTGAACACAGCTCCGCGCACAGGCCCAGACACCTGAAAAGTGGGCTGATTGTTCCTTCACCACCAGTGCTGCACAAATAAGGTCATTTATGGCCATTTGAAACCACTGACTAAACAGGTCATCAATGGGAATGGCTTACTTTGCCCTTCCTGAAAAACACTGAAGCTGCACACTAAAAGACTGTAGCTGTTGACTGGGCCTTTATCCCGACATGAGCATCCCTGTCCTTTCTTCAATGTTGCTTGGAAAAACCAACGGATTTGCTGTAGGCATTTATGGCAAAAATACCCTGACCACACTGGCATTACACCATGCGAACCACCCTCACTGTTGAGTTGGATCACAGGCTGCTGTCAACTTGTGTTGGAAAATAAATACGTTGCTTCCTCCTGTCATGAGGATTAAAGTTACAAACTTTCAAAGATACAAACATTTTCCAGTTTATTTTTAATTGCATTTCCCGTAACTCTTCCGTTTCGCAAAATTTGTATGTTGATCCGCACTTCAGAGTTCCACCATTAGTTGGCAGTAAAACGCTAAGAAGGAAAAGAGACACAGCGGAGGTGCTGGACCACCTTCATCATCTTGCTTCCAGCGTTCGGAGCTCATGTCTGGTGTTCCTCACTTTTGGGGATCAATAACAACATGAGCAAAATTGAACATGCTTGTGAGACAAATTAGTCTGCATTTAGTAGAAGTTTCTGCAGAATATAGTTTTCTGTTATTTTTTTCTTAGATTTAATTTTAATGTTACTTTAAGTTAATACAAGCGTTAAAATGAAAAGTCTTACAAAGTATTTTTATTTCCTATAGCTATTTTTACACAATGTTCCACATAAACTAATTGAGAGAAATCTGTTTTATTAAGCTTTTATTCATGGTGTACATAAAGCTGGAAGTGTCCCATATCTAACCAAGACTGAACACACTTTTGTAAGGTTGTGGAGAAAAGGCTTTTTTATTTTCAGTAATTTAAATTAGTTTCAATTTAATATTTTGAATTTAATGAAAATAATAAAATGCAATTGTGTCATCATGTTCAGGGTGCTCCCTGTTTCCAGGTTACTGCAGACCGCCTCCAGATTATTGTTAATAGATGGAGAGAATTCTTACAGAGAATTTTTAAAAAATTTAACATAGCTTTGTTGGAGGGTTTTCGGAATCTTACCCATTGATAAGTGAAGGTATATCTGTATTATTCAGATTTTACTGATTCCAGCTTGGTGGTAAAACTGCCTTTGAAATTACAAAGAAACTGAATTTCCAAAGAAGCTTTTGCTTCTAATTTTGTTTAAAATTTATGAACATAATGTACATATAATAATAACAACAGCAAAAGCTCTAACAAGAAGAACAACAGCAGTAATAATACATGGCGAGTGTACAATGAATACAATAGACATGTACAAATACTGTGTAACATTAGTGATGTATAGCTTCTTTAAGCTTGAGCAGAAACAAGATAAATGACTGCTTTCCATGTCACCTAAACAAATGGTAAATGTACAGCACTGAGGACGTATGCACAATGGTTTCGGTGCGAGTTGAAGAAGATTCACGTATGTGGATGGCAGAGCATAATTAAACTTAAGCAAAATGAATATGTAAAATGAAGTGTAGTTCATAAAGAGGGAGGATGAGAGGAGGTGAGTCCTGGCCTTTCATGTGCTGGGGAAAGCATGTGTCATCCTATTTATTTTCTTTGGCTTCCTCTTTCTTTTCCAGCCTGTAAAGGGTGATGAGAGGACTGGAGTGTCTACAGTTCATAAAAAAAAAAAAAAACTCCTCGCTTCAATGTGGAACCACAGGGGACTTCAGAGCAAAGTTCCACACATTGTCATCGTCTCCACGATAAGCCGCCCGTGATTAGTTCGCATCTCCGTCCCCCATGTGTGCTTTCTCACGTGTCCATCTGTGCACGTTCTTCGGATCTTCTGTTCTTGCGCTCATGAGCTCGGGGATGCCGAGGTTTCTGCGAGATGGCAGCGGAGACGTGCCCCTTGGAGCCGTGGTTTTTCTCTTCGCGGCTCCTTATTCTTCTCAGCACTTCGCTGTCTTCCTCCCTCCTCTCCTGCGTCTTTCCGCAGCGCCCTCCACCCCCCCCTCCCCGTTGCTCCTGTGTCGTCTCGCTGCCTCTCCCTCTTCGAGTCCACATGCGAGCCCACTTACACGGAGAAATATTTGGACAGGTGTTGCGCCTTAATGTATTGTCCCAAATTCTCAGGAGCACCAGGGGGAGACAAAGACAAAGAGAGAGGGAGACGGTGAAATGCTGAGGTCTTCCGGGGGAGTGTGGACACACCAGAACTGTATCATTTCACAGCTAGGAGCCCCTCTGAGGGCAATCAAAGACATTCTGTTGCCCAGCCGGGTATTATGCCTAATCTCCAACAATGAGAGTTGCTCAACTGTTAAGCACCATTTTCCTTGACTTTTTCATTCATTTTTTCGGTTTCCAGCATGTGGAAAGAACACATCTGGAAGGCAGATGTGCGTCCCGGATCGTGCTCTCCCTCCTTCTCCCTCTGCGCCCACCCGCTTCCCTCCATTTCCCACCCCCTCTTTCTTTTTGGGGAACCCGAGCACAGCACTAATCCCCCTCCCTGCCTCCCTCCTGGGACGGACCACCCACATTCGGAAACGCCTCGCCATTCCAACCGTCCTGCTCAGGTCTGCGGCGTGCGGCCACAGTACGAGAAACAGCGTCACCTAGGGGACATCTGGGGGGTAGACACATGTATCTAACTAGCGACAGCAACCAACCAACCAATTTCAATATGCGCTTGTCCCGAGCGGAGTCGCGGTGAGCCGGAACCCATTCCCAGAGACATTGGGCACAAGGCTGAAGGGCTGGGGGAGGCACACCCTGGACAGGACGCCAGTCCATCGCAGGGCCACAATTAGCAATATTGGACATTAATTACTCATTACTTACTTATTAAGTAATTTATTAATTTATCTGATACTTACAGTGGTAAGAGACCTAAAACTATTTACCCATTTACACAGCTGGGTAATTTTACTGGAAAAGTTTTAGGGTACCTTGCTGGCTGCCTCAACATTGATATTAGAGATGTTCTTCTAGAAAGGAGCACAATCAAGACGATGAAGAAAAAGGCAGAACAACCGCACAAAAAGTGTGTTGTCAGAGCTGTCACCTTGCAACCTGAAGGAATGAAAATCTTACCTTTAGTAGCCAGGGTCAAGGTATTTGCCCTGAATTGCCGCAGTAAGAATAACCTGTGCTGTAAGTGGGTAGACGGGGGGCGTGGTGGCGCAGTGGGTTGGACCGGGTCCTGCTCTCTGGTCAGTCTGGGGTTCAAGTCCCGCTTGAGGTGCCTTGCGACGGACTGGCGTCCCGTCCTGGGTGTGTCCCCTCCCCCTCCGGCCTTACGCCCTGTGTTGCTGGGTTGGGCAACCCCGCAACCCCGTATGGGACAAGCGGTTTAGACAATGTGTGTGTAAGTGGGTAAATCATTGTAATGTTGACCTTAGATTGCATCTCTCCTTGGACAACTGTATCAGCTATATAATGGTGAATATTAACACAGTATGAATCTGCTCTAATGAATACCCAAATTTACAAATGAGCTTGTCAACAGTATTCATCACTGTGTTCTGATATATCTAAAGTAATCAGTTGTTTAGAAATTCTAAATAACAGTTGTCGGAGGAATAAGACCTGCTTTTCTTTTGTTCTAAATGTTTTTATATGATTAACCCAATGAATTACCATCCACGGTTTGCCACAGTTTACTGAACTTACAGCATTTTAGCCAGTCATACCTTTTTTTGTACGCAGAGTACTCGTCTTCCAAGGCTTTACAGAGTGGCTTCCGTGTTTACAATCGGTTTTTAACGTGTGACTGCTCTTAAAATGTCCCAGCAGACAGACTAATTTGCAGTTGCAAAGCAAGAGCCATGAAGAATTGTTCCGAAGAATGTTTGCGAGGTTGGATACATGTAGTCATTTGGCTCTGTGCATATTCATTGGGGTTTTGTACATACTGTAAGTTTGCACTGGAGACCTTATGTAACTCACATTATAAAGCAACAGATTCCCAGTACTTGACACATATATATATATATACTTTATGTGTGTGTCAACTACTGGAAATCTTCATGCACATAGAATGTAATATTATAATCCATATGTGCATTTGTATTTTATATTTACATGCACATGTTCTGTTAAGTGTAGAAATGGAATGTTAATGCTTATTTTGAAAAAATACAAGTTTTTTTTTGTTGTTTTTTAATAAAGCATTAAACTGCAAGATTTTCTCAGGTTTCTCAAGTTTGGTTAATTTTTCACCTTGAACCTTATTAGTAAAAGTAGTTCCTTTCAGCAAAACACTGAAGTGGATTTAAGTAATGCCAACAATACAACTGTTTTGTAAATCTCAGGGAAAGTGGAACACCGACCTTGCAAGGGCTAAAAATCTTTTTAGATTCTGTCTCCACCTAGTGAAAAAATGTTGCACTGCAGTAGCTATGCCATCCAAAAAAGTTTACCAGTGTAATAAGAGCGGAAGGTTGGTACTAAATGTTGTTGTTTTCAAATTATATCCTAGTAGTATATCCATATCGATGAATTAAACATGAAAAGTCTGACATATACATTTTTCATGTATATACAACTATTAGTGTATAATAAACATTTCAAATCTAATCAAATATGGAGTTTTAAAGCGGTACTTAATTTTAGCATTTTGCTGCTTTTACCAGACTTATAATTTAGTTGTACTTGTTAAATCTATGGTAAAAGTTTGTGTTATGAGACGGCTGAAGAATGTTCCTATGACAACTGGCTGCTGACCGTTGTTGCCATAGTCACAGACTATGCATGGTTTCCAGAAAACCATTGTGGGGGAGGAAAATCTCATAAATGATCATTTGATCAACAAGACATCAGAGGGGAGGAAGGAGGTTTGGATGCAGTTTTTTTTTTAAGATCTGGCATTCTTGCAATTGTTGTCATTCTTTTTCACGAGTGGAATTTGGATCATGACCACGATGATGGCCTGGAATTTGAGCGGAGGGGAAATAAGTGCAGTGTTGTCTTTGCGGAGTCACTACAGCTCGGTGGAAAACAAGTCCTCTAGACACCGTTCCCCCCCCCCCCCCCCAACTCAAAGGAAAGTGCGGCTGTGGTGCCAAAGAGAGCTGCCGCCGATCAAAATGCTTCAAAACCCCGTCTGCATCACACTTCGTTCCCACATCTGCTGCAAACGCAGCAAAAGTGGCGGCGTGTCCAGCAGAGGACATGACATGACAGACCGCCCTTCGGTGACCGGATCAATACCGAATGGAGGCCGGGAGCTTCGCGGCGAAGGAGGCGGCTTCCTCTGCCAGGCAGATCGCCAGCCCTCCAGTAGAGATCTCACACAAGGTCCAGACGGGCTTCTGCCAGTCCCTCTGTGCTCAGACATCCGCATCAGACTCAAAGCCAAGGCGGTCCAAAGGTGAGTCCTCATTGGCCAAAAGCCGCGGCCTTGGCGTCTGCGGGGAAACGTCAACCGAGGGAAGAGGTTATTGCGGAGCCCTGCACCTCCCCCAAAGCCTCCCAGCTCCAGTCTGCCCCATGAATGGGAAATCCAGCAGCCTCCATGGTGTGTTTTTCGAAAACGAGCTGTGAATTACGAGGGCTCATAAGCTCACACCTGTGACCATGGCAGACGCTTCCTGTTTGGAATGGACCGACGGCCCCGACGAACGTCCCCTACGCCGCCTGCCCCCCACACCCCTCCCAGTACCAAGCAGGAAGAGTAGGCAGGAAACAGCTGTCCCGCTGCGTCCGCTCGGTCCCTTCCAGGTGCATCCTGGGAACAGGGTTCAGCGCAACAGTTTTTTTTTTTTTTTCCCCCCCGTCTCATCGGTGGCGTCGACGGTGTGCGACTAATCTGTTAAATCTTCATCATTACTTGTCTTGTCACTGTGCTCAGCTGGACAACGGGTGCAGTCTGGTGTTTTTCACCAGTTTGCTCGTGTTCATCTGTTCGGTCACATCATGACGGCAGCTCTAAGACTCAGGAGACGGAGAGGCCCGCACCACCGGAACCGGGCTCATCTTCATCCCCTAAACATCTACACCGAAGGCCGTCCTTTGACACGTGCAACACCGAAGTCACCCACCGATACACGCAAACCGTGACAGTCGTGTACTGATATGAATTCATGTCGGTGTTTTTCTGCCGTTAATCCATTCAGATCTTTTGCAGGTGAGTTCGCTGAAGGAAAAGCATCACTCCCGCAGTCCATGAACCAAAAGCGAAACGGTATAAGCTATGAATGTTACCGAAGGGATAAATACCTATAGTGCATCCTATCGGTGCGTTTCTTTGCTTGCTGTGTTTTTCACCGAATTTTCCGTGACCGGGTGCCTTTTTAATACATTCGGCTGATTTTATTTTCTCACCAAACAAACACGCGCTCGGCTGCTATTGGACCGAACTGCTGCTGCGGCCTTGAAATCAGCTTCGGCTCCGTGTGTCTGGAGTTTTCCCGCTTGACCTGTGTTTTATTGCGCTTCCGGTTCATCGATGACTTTACTCTACCTTCACCGCGTCTATCCGTATTCTGCGATGGGGTCGAGGAACACCCAAGGCGAACCCCCCTTGAGTCCTGCCTTTGCCGATATTGGCTTATCACCGTGATGCTGTGTCTGTGCACGGTCAGAGACAACGCGTGTTAATCCTTTAAGGAACGGCTGTTATTATTTTTTCGTATAGATCACCCTTAAAATGTTTCTGCTAATGTAATGCACACATTGTATTTTCTATGAGATGTACGTTCCTTTGGAGAAAAATGTCTGCTAAATGAATGAATGTAAATGAAAGGTCGTGTACTATGCTACCTACACCGATTTACCGGAGCGGGGTCATTTTTATCGGAGCAATTGACGGTACGTACCTTGGTGAAGGGGCATGATGGTTCGAGGTAGGATTCAGACCTGCTTTTTTGCTTGCAGAGCTAGAGCTCTTAGCTCTACTCTACCAGATGCCCCGTAGAAATGAGAAAGTTGAGCATTTTTCTGCATGTTTACTCCACGAATTCCTCCAGACCCGCATCCATGCCGTGAATGGAGGAAGTGCCATGGATGGGGGGGTACAGATGCACTAGGAACAAAGCTGCAGTTTACCACACTGGCTGGGTTTGGCAACGCAAAAGGACAGGACACGCGGTTTTCCTTTCCAATTTCAACCCTTTTTTTCCTTTTCCTCGTCTCCGTCTCGCGTTATATTCCGCGCTGAGCATTTGAACTTCCACAATGCCCAAAAATGTTCAGTTCCCGGCACCGCGGGGCAAGAATAAACAAACGAGCTCGGGGGCAAACACCGGGCGGGGGCGATACGGCCGCGACGGCACTGACCCGCGTCTGCGTCACGTTGTTTGTCACTTTCTCCACGAAATAGAGCTCCGATATTGGCTGAAGGAATCAGGGCCTGCTGATCCCTATCACCTCTACACAATAGTGTTTACAGGGCATGGAGGAAGGGAGTCCATGGAGCCACTGTCAGGGCCATGTGTGTGTGTGTGTGTGTGGACCCAGTAGCACTGATCTACTGGTCTACTGCTCTATCAGTTTTATACCACTTCCCGTATTGCAACATGTGTGCTGGTGGTTTATTCTAAGCTTCTTCATTAGCGCACTGTTTAATTGCCATACCTACAGTGTGTGGCCCTGTCCAAATAAGATCTTTCTCACATCCATCCATCCGTTTCATCTAACTGTCTTTCCAGTTGAGGGTTGCGGTGGTTTGGAGCCCAACCTGGGAAGCGTCGGTTGAAAGGTGGGCCAGTTTTGGATAAATGGGGTTTCTTTGACATAATATCCCAACCCCACCCCACCCCACCCCGAAAAAAACATTCTGTGTGTTTCCACAAACGCAACAAATCAGAGCAGGTGGTTAGGACCGACAAGTGAGAAACACACACGCAGACTAACATAGAAAAATGAGAAAGAAAACAGCAGTCGGATTTTCCACTAACTCGGTGTCTGATGTTCCGTGAAACTTCCCGTGACTCTCCCTCTATTCCCAAAAACACCACCGCTCACCCAAATGTCTGCTGCGTAATATCAGAATACATCCAAGAATGAATTGCCTTACCTTCTATATATACAGTATATATAAAAAATCTCCCTCTCACCCCCACATGGGGTGATGTGTGTGTCTTCTTCAAGCTTGGGTCCTCTACCAGAGGCCTTGGAGTTTGAGGGTTCTGCACAGTATCTTAGCTTTTCCTAGGTCTGGACTCTTCTGGACAGAGACTTCAGATGTTGTTCCCGGAATCTGCTGGAGCCAGTCTGGGGGTCACAGCCCCGAGTGCTCCTATTACCAGTGGGACCACTCTGGACTTCACCTTCCGCATCCATTCCAGTTCTTCCTTCAGCCCTTGGTACTTCTTGATCTTCTCATGCTCCTTCTTTCTAATGCTGCTATCACTTGGGATTGTCACATCTTTCACAGTTGCCCTCTTCTCCTCCTTATCGACCACCACTATGTCTGGTTGGTTGGCCAGCAACTGCTTGTCAGTTTGGAACTTGAAGTCCCACAGGACCTTAGCTCTGCTGTTTTCAACCACCTTTGGTGGTGTCTTCCATTTGGACTTGGGGACTTGCAGTTCTTGTTTTGTGTAGATGTTCCTGTACACTATAACAGCCACTTAGTTATGTCTCTCAGTGTACGCTGTCCCAGCTTGCATCTTACACCCTCTATATATATGTACATACTGTATATTATGTACTGTATGTTATAAATATATATACGAACAAACATTGTCCAACCCATTTTCAATAACCGCTTACCCTATTCAGGGCCGCAGGGGTCCACACACTATTGTAGAATCAGTGGGCACAAGGCTGAGGGTAGAAGACCCTCATATTACCAATCCCCCCGCACAGCATGTCTTTGGGTTGTGGGAGGAAACCAGAGCACCAGAGGAAACTCCCGCATACACAGGGTGTACATGCAAACTCCACACTGCCTGAGCCAGATTCAAATTTATGCCCAAGCAGCCCAGGTGCTGCAAGGAGGCAGCACTACCCGCGGAGCCACCGTGCTGCCACAAGCATCGTATGTATAAAAATAAAGTACATGTGTGACTTTCTCCCAGTGGGGTAACCTTAACGTTTAACACACGGCTGAAAGAAATGTATGCAAATTAAAGCTGGTGGCGTGTCTATTAGAACGACTCAAGCGCATCCATGCGGAACTGCAGGTGCTGAGGACTTGTATCATTGCCTGTCCTCCAGCTATATCTGCACGGTCTACACAATAATATGAATCTGTATAATTGGTTACCATGACAACACATAACAAGGATTAGGTGCTATTTGTTACGATCTGACTAGTAAAGTTCATTTTTACTGCTTGTACATGAGTCTAACGGAGCGTGCAGTGCTGTCTCTCTAAATACTACAGTAAATATTATAATATGGAATCCCAGAGGATGCAACTCCACTCGTGAAACCGAATTTCTGTTAAGAACCTTTGACTGAACAAAAGTTTTCATTCATCCTGCTGATACAGAAAGTAAAAGTTTTTTAGTTAGTTTGCTCCTGATTTCTGTAATTCTCTAACAGGTGAATAGGGATGGAGGCAAATTCCAAATTTGTGGTTCTTTGGCATAAAAAATTATTTTACAGTTACTGGACTACTATGTGGTCTGAGGTGGGTGCGGTGGCGGGCCCTGTTTTCCAGTGGGTCTGGGGTTCGAGTCCCACTTGGGGTGCCTTGCAATGGACTGGCGTCCCGTCCTGGGTGTGTCCCCTCCCCCTCCAGCCTTACGCCCTGTGTTGCCGGGTTAGGTTCCGGCTCCCCGTGACCCCATACGGGACAAACGGTTCAGAAAATGTGTGTGTATGTGGTCTGATTAAGTTAAACTTACTGGTATATTAACTTATTTCTTTATTAATAAAAGAACTGAACACTTGTTTTTGTAGTTTGCAATGCTGGAAAAACTAATTCGACAAAAATCTGAGCTTCGGTATGTCATGCCATCACAAAAGTAGTTTCGTCTTAGCTAAGTATCTTCACAGTTAATCTGCCAGATGCCCCAACTTGAAAAAGTTTTAATTAGTAAGTCAGGCAGCAAACCTCATGGGTACTTCCTACTTTGCATAAATACTTTGAGACTTTTCACTACCTTGCCTAGGTTAGAAAGACAGCTGCAGCGCGGCATCTCATATATTCCTATTGTGCTTCTCCTCAAAAACCACCCTGTGAAATGTACAGGATGACCAGAAGTCCTAGGATCTGACAATATTTTAAGCCCACAGCACTATTTATAGCCACATCCATATGGATTAATCTAAATTACCCCGCATATCCGTTAACATGATATAGTGTTTAAAAGGGACTACGTACACTTATAGGCACAGCTGATAATTCAGTGAAAGTTCCAGCATGTAGTGCTTGCTTCTCTGTGTGTGTGTGTGTGTGTGTGTGTGTGTGTGTGTGTGTGTGTGTGTGCGTGTGCCTCAAGCTACGAAAAGATCTCGGATTGTGTCTGTGTGGGTGGGTGAGAGAAGTCTTTTCAGAGAGGCAGAGGGACGAGAGAGATGAACAGAGCAGACAGGCGCGGAGGAAGGAAACAGCGCCTTAAGGAAGCTCTTCGGGAGGAAAGTTAATCAAACAGCACGCTTGCTGGAAAGCGGCAGCCGCGGCGCGCCGCTCCGAGCAGGCGGACGAGGCCGGCGAGCGGCCCGCGAGCGCTCTGCGGTCAGCCCGGTCCCACAGATCTGAGGCTGAGGTCGCTTTCTCACGTCAGCACGGGACGCTCACGATGGAGGGATCCCGCACGTTGACTGACGGCACTGTCTCGGAGCGGGTCAGGTCGCTCCAGGGAGGATCACGTTAAAGAGATTTCCAGGCCTTTTATTATTAACTGCTATTTAGCCGACACATTTTAACTAGCAGTCTTACAAGTGTATGTTGCCGTAAACCGCTTACCATGATTTACCTGGTTATTCGGCTGGGAATTTTAACCGAATCAATTAGGGGTCAACATAACTCGAGCAAGAGGCCCTCTAATGGAAACAGCTTCAACTGCGTTATTTCTGAGAGATCAAAGCTCTCATTTAATGTAAACCATGGTTTAACACCATGATTTTGCTCGGAAACATTTATGCCTTTAGTGGTGGTGGCCCCGCCAGTGAGTCTCTGTGTTTCGGCGCAATGAAGGGAATCTGACGGCGCTGAAAACCTTGTGAACCATATAGATTAAAACTCCCCTCCCGAGAGATTTTCAATAGATTAGATATGCATATTGAATAACTGAGATTAATCGTTCCCCGAAATGCTTATTTTTTCATGACAATATCTACATTGCTTGCGCTGGTGGTTTTTTCCTGTTTTATTTATGCTTCTTTCACTTTTGTGCTCTGTCTAAAATAAGGCACAACATTATACCGCTGTCTCACAGTGCCTGGGTGATGCGAGAGAACGTGGGTTCGATCCCCACTCGGTCTGTGTGGAGCTTGCATGTTTTCCCCGTGTCTGCGTGGGTTTCCTCCGGGTGCTCAGGTTTCCTCCCACAGTCCAAAGACATGCTGTTCAGGTTCCCCCATAGTGTGTGAGTGTCATAGAGTGAGTGTGTTTCACTGATGTATGGATGAGTGACCCAGTGTAAGTAGTGTATCTAGCAGTGTAAGTCACCACGGTGAATAAGGTGTGTGGGCTAGTAAAACTACATAGCGTTTGTTGTAAGTCGCTTTGGAGAAAAGTGTCCGCTAGAATAAATGTAAATGTATTACACTGCCATTTTTAAATACTTCCATGAAAGTACAGTATATCCACGGGGTGTGTTTCTTAGCAACAGTTCTACCTTTGAACCAGTTCATATTGCGCCATTGACTCGCTTTACTAAATAACGTTTCTCTAAACATTCTGTTTTATCAGGGTAAAAGCCAGTATGAAGCCATTCAATCATAAATGTATATTATAATGCTGAAAATTAAATCTACAGCTGGTAGCGTAGTAGTTGGCGCTACTCCCTTTGTACCCAAGGGTTGCGGGTTCAAGCTCCACCTCTGGGTGTAGTTCTGCTTTTGCAAGGTACTCGCCCTAAATTGTTTTAGTAAAATTACCCAGCTGTATAAATGAGTAAATAATTGTAATCTTAGTGTTGTAAGTCGCATTGGAAAAAAGTGTCTGGGAAGTGAATAAATTTAAATCATATTTTATCCTGGGCTATAGAAGTAGAATAGAATTATACAGTTAAAAATAATGGTGTTATTAAACAGCTGAGGGAGTAGTATAGCACAGCAGGTTTGGCCTGAACCTGCTCTTCGGTGGATCTGGGGTTCGAATCCTGCTTGGGGTGCCTTGTGATGGACTGGCGTCCCGCCCTGGGTGTGTCCCCTCCCCCTCGTGCCCTGTGTTGCGAGGTTAGGCTCTGGCTCCCTGTGACCCCCACTCGGGACAAGCGGCTTCGGGTGATGTCTGTCTATTTAATGTCTTCTAATGGGACAAGGACAGGGATTCATTCAGTCGGCAGAAGTGCTTATAACTGACCGTGTCCGATGATGCCACCGTTTCGCAAATTTTAGGTTGTTCTTCTGCTTCTCTTTTGGGTTGGCAGGGGACAAGAAGAGAGAGTTGTCTCACCGCACCGCGGTACCTACTCAACGGGTTGGTATGGTGCTCTACGTCTGCGCCTGTGTGCGTGTGTGCGTGTGTGTGTGTGTGTGTGTGTGTGTGTGTGTGTGTGTGTGTGTCTGGAGTTATTCCATTGTGAAATAAACGTTGTTTCCTTTTGGGAGTGATCCAAGGCCCTTTATAGTCTCGGGCTGACCAGAGAGGTGGAAAGCGAAATGGGGGGGTGTTATTAAGAGAGAGCGTGTGTTGGAAGGTCGACGGGCTGGGGGTGGGGGGGTGACTTCGTTTCCTTATCTGAGAGGCACAGGCTACTTTTGAGGCCCTTATCAGCACTGGCCACATTGTAAAAGAGCATCCTCTTGTCCAGCAGGGAGCGGAAATCTCTCCTTGCAACACAGTTCTCCATCGCTCTCTCAGTGGCCAACTGGAGCACCATGTCTGCCGTGCAAGAGCGCAGAGGAGGGAGAGATGGAGGGAACACGCGAGGGCCGGTGGGAGGGGGAAGCATCACCTTCTTGTCGATTGCAAGCCCTGCCTTAGCTGAGCGGCGTCGCCGGCTTTCAGAGACCGCTTTCTTCCCCTTGTCTTGATTTTTTTTTTTTTTTTTTTTTTTTTTTTTTTGTTTCTCCGAGTTCCGAAGAAGCTCGAGGGACGTGCGCGTTGCGGTCTGAGAACAGGCGAGAATTCCCCGATTGTGAGGAGGCCCCGGTGCATTCTGGGATAGCGTGGCGCGTACACGCATCTCGTGGAAGGACGCTCGGAGCCCGAACTTGTGGCAGAGCAGGGGAGCGAAGAGGAAAGGGGCAAAGCAGAGCGGACGAGCGCGTTGGACCGAAGGCAGCGAGACACGAGCGAGGGCCAACGTGCCGAACGTCACCGACTGACTTCTGTGAGTATGTGCTCCGGGAACGAAGGGCTCTGCAACGTTTCTGAAATGTCACAGATAGGCAGCCTGCATAAGCCCCTGGTCCACATGGTGGAAATGTTTGATATGAAAGATTTTTTTTCATGCTTTTTCCTTTTATTTCATTTCAACGTGGGATTTCATTCTGTGCTTTTCCGTAGTTCAGCCTCATTTAAATACATGTATATGTATATATTTAGATTTATATACACATATACGTGTTTATATGCATTCAGTTTTATTTGTGATACTGTGCGCCTTCAAAAATACAGAATTTTATCTCTTTTTAAATGTGATGATTTTCTTACCTGGGAAAATTAGTTATGTCTTTTAAAATTAGCTGTCTGTAATAAGTACATGTTACATCACAATAACACATTTTACTATTTTAATCCCTATACTTTAATTGAAAGATTATTAACGAAGTAACATATTGAAATTAATAAAAACTGCTTTTGTTTTTTTCACAAGGTAAAACATTTACATTTTCTTTTATTGTCTTTCATTTGCAATGTATGTCCACCCGTTTCATTAATAAATGGGTAATGCATGTTTTTGCAAAGTGGATACAAGATCAAATGAATAATATTCTTAGCACCATTTTCACGGAAATTAAACTGCAGTAATTAATCGTGTCACGAGCGCTAACTTCTGTTCCTATATTCACACCTGACAAATTAATCTTTTTTGTATTCGACATCCACGTCAAATCACTGACTTCTGATGATCAGTAATGAACTCTTTTTGTGCTGTTTGAGGGAACAAGACACAGTTTTATCTTATTTGCTTCTTGTATTGCAACTGTTTTACTGGAACTTATTTTTTGCAGTATAAATAAGACGTAGGTTTTTTTGGGAAAGAACCTTAAATAATACATACGTGTAAATAATTCCCTACGAAATATAGTCAAATTCCATGAGTGAAATGAAAAAAAAAGCTTTTTTTGTCCTCTCCTGCAGGCTGGATGCAAACATAGTACACAGTTAAAATACATAATATGATTTATGCAAATGCCCTTGGTAAAAACTGACAGCAGTTATGGTTTGTTAATTAAACCGAAGAAACGCTATATCCATTATTAAACCGAGTGTTTCGAACAAATTGAGAGATTTTGAATGGTTTAACATGTTTAGTTCAAATCCTGTCTGATCCTGAGACAACTGGTTTTCCAGACACAACATTATTGTTAGTCAGCAACATCAATAAAACAATAATAATCGACCGAAACAATAATCATTCAGTCCGTTACTTTATTATTTTATCGTGTTATTTATATTGTTACTACTACTGCTGGTACTTCAACGTCTTCTACTACTTAATAATAATAATAATAATAATAATAATAATAATAATAATAATTACAACAGCCTGCAATTTTCATTTCTGATAAAAAGTAAAATCTTAATATTTGTGCTGTCTTTAATGTGGGCCACTATATATATTTGTTGAGAATATTGTAGTGCTGGTACCACGACAGGGCCCTTGTTTTACAGTGTTGCCTTGAAGGTGATGAAACGTGAACACACACTTTACTGTTCGCAGTGAGGTTACCATCCAGGATCCAGTTCTTGCTGGTTTTCATGGCACAGACTTGTAACAGAGCACAACTGTGCTTTATTATATAATGATTATGTGTATTTTTAAAGAAATTGTTGCTGTAAGATGTTGCTCTGGTTGCTGGGTGAATCTTATTATATGACGTATATGAAACATGGGCGAAGGCCACGCACAACTGCAGCATGATTTGTATGGTTTCCTTAGCACTAATTTTTATTGTCATTAATATATATGTTTTTTTCTTAACTCCTGCTAACTATGTCGAAACTTTTTACACTTCTAGAAAATATAATTAACCGTTGATTTAGCAGTTTGTGGTCGATTTAGCTCTTTCCAGCCGAATGGCGAACACTGATTTTAATCGATCCCTGGAAGATCTGGAGAACTAACATGAACCTGCTTGATCATGGAGGCATGTTTTTGCCTGAGCTAAATTCGTGTCTTTTGTGAACAGGCTTTAGAGAACACATGCAGACAAGAGATTAAGAAGACTGAGAGAAAGTTGAAAAAAAGGGAAACTTGTGCTTTTTTTTTTCTTTTTTTTTTGTTTTTCTGGACAAGGAAAGGGGAAGAGGTAGATTACAAAACCTTGACATGAATCTCCAAGGTCACACAGACCAAAGTTATATGTCAGTGGCGACTTTGCAACGCTTCACGTAAAACACCCCCTTTCTTTTTTAAGGTGCCAACTAAAGCTCTCCTCTACACCAGCATTTTCTCAGAGCTAATTTCACGGCTTGCACCGTAAACGCATTTACGGCCGAGTCGCTCGGAAGCCGCCTGCAAGAACTAATCTTGTCCCGTTCGTGTCCTTGCAGGTATGTCTCCCTGGGCGAATCGCACACCTGGGACCTTTGGTGATGTTGAGGAAACAGTCGTTTAGTCATCAGGGCTACGAGGAAGCCATGCCAATGTGTTAAAGAGTCACGAAGGCACAGCAGCGGACACCGAGGAACCGCAGTGTTCGGAGCACCGGGAGCTAACGCACCCCGAACGCACACAGTATCACGATTAGTGAAACAAGCGAGAGGTGCGGTCGGTGGCCCCCGGTGTACCCGGGTAACGTCATTCACCTCCCCAACCCCAAAGGTCTCCGAGGACCCGCAGAGACGCGCGCCACCCGACAGGCAGCAGTGAGCGGACATCCGTGAGCGGAGTCTCGCAGAGGCTGGGCCTTTCACCCCCGCAGCCGGCAGCCCTCCGTGCCGCACACGCGTGCTCCGAAACGCACGATGGACGATGACGAAGACACGCACCTCCAGACCCACACGTGACTGCGCTTGCTGCTAAAGCGCCAGACTTTTTGGAAATCGCACGCTGAGGAGCGCTAGGCCTCTGAGGAACTGAAATAGGTTGTTAAAGAGACCTGAGAGACGTGCAGAAAGGTGAAGGCAAGGCCATAGGAGTGGGGGGGGGGGGGGTTTCACACAGGAAGATGATGGAAAAGATGGAGCCCCCCGTTTCGCCGAGGCCCTCGACCCCGGCGGGTAGCGACAGGCTGAGCCCTGCACAGACTGCGTCTCCGGACATTAGCAGCCCCCCAGCTAACGAGGTGGGGGGCCGGGAAGACACGGCTCACGGTAGCCCGACCGCAGAGGCCCCCGTGCAGTTCACAAGCCTGGCGCCCGAGCCCGTTGCCGTGGAGACGGCTGGATCTCCTACCGCCGCTCCATCCCATCTTCCACCTGCTGCGGACCCAACCCCCACCCCTGGCACCCCAGCCAGCCCCCCCCTTGCCGCGCCCTTCTCTGTGTCTCTCCCCCCAAACATCCCAGTGATCAGCCTCGGGCACAGCAAGCCGCCCATCCCTCCCATCGCCATGGGGGGTACCCAGCTGACCGCTCTGCACCCCATCCCCACCCGGTCTCACGGCTCCGCAGATGCCCGGCTGGCCCAACTTGCCTCCCTGTCTGCCGCAGGCCCGGGAGTCCCAGTGCCTTCATCTGGCCCCCTACTACCCCCGCAGTACCTTCCCGGACACCCGTTCTTCAACAGGTGAGAGGTTTCTCTCTTCAGCCATCATATTTCTTACAAGAATCCCTTTCACCGCCCCGAAAAAATGTCACCCTTCATTTCGAGACTCTCAAGTTCCTTCCCACCTCAGTATGCAGCACCAGTGAGTGCATGAAGCATTCAGTTCACAAGTTAGATGAGAAAATTTCAAGCTCTTGTGTAGGACATTTACTTTTCTCTTTTTCTTCTGTCCAGTTTATCCCACACTGGTATTGGCCAGGTTTCCATTGTGGGCTCACACTTTCACTGGTACAGCACATAACCAGCCTCATCCTTGTCTTCTCCCCTCAGCCGACCCTCCCTACGTGCGGTTCTTCCACTCGCAGCTCTACCAGTCACTGTAGACCAACTAGCAGGACATCTCACTGCACCCAACCAGGGAGCCACTGGCTTCACTTGCACCACCAGGCTGCATCAGTGCAGGTCTCCACTTTATCAGACAATTACATTTATTCCTTTAGCTCACACTTTTGGGCAAAGCAACATTATTTACCTATTTATAAAACCAGGTGGTTCACCCAGCAATATTCATGGTAAGTACCTTGCACAAGGGTACTCTAGCACTAGGTCAGATTTGAACCATCAACCTTGATACCTAAAGACAACAGCTTTCACCACTCTGCTACCAGCTTCTATGAAAAAGAAGTATGAGAATGAAATTCTAAAATAACAATATGGTGAAGAATGTATTTACCTGCAGTCAGGAAGCTCAGCAGATGGCTGGTCCCAGAGCGACCAACTTAACCACAAAAAAAGTTTTCGCTCAACTTATTGTCCACTCAACGCGGGGGCGCGGTGGCGCGGACCGGGTCCTGCTCTCCGGTGGGTCTGGGGTTCAAGTCCCGCTGGGGGTGCCTTACGACGGACTGGCGTCCCGTCCTGGGTGTGTCCCCTCCCCCTCCGGCCTTACGCCCTGAGTTGCCGGGTTAGGCTCTGGTTCCCCGCGACCCCATATGGGACAAACGGTTAAGAAAGTGCGTGTGTACTGCCCACTCATTTTTATGCCATTAAATCCAGTCTGTCCAGTACAGGAAGAGAATATCAGTGTGAGAACACTTGCTGAAAACCAGTTTTTTCACATAGCTTTCAATAAGCAAGTTTGAACAGGAGATGACACTCCATGTCTTCCCAGATCTTCTGCAGCAGGTCCCAGAGATGTAGGGACACTTGTGTGTTGCTCTCCTTCCCAGGTTGCATGTGCATTTAAACTTTTGACTGGTATTGCATATACATTCATCCTAACAAGAGCGCCAGACATTCGAGCGCTGACAGTTCTGAACGGAGTTCATGAAGAGCAGGTCAGCACACCAATGGAGATGGATTCACTTCAGACCGCCAGAAGCACATGATAGATTACGCAACAATCTCTCTCTTCCCTGTTCTCCACCTTCCTTCCTGACTTCTCTCTCCACCACATATTTATATATACATAATGTACATTTTCCCCATTGCCCTGGGGCCACAATGACTGCTTCCCCTTCTCCACAGCTTCTCGTTGCTGAGCTGGAGGCAGTCAGCGATCTATTTCGCGGCTAGTCTCTCAGCTGCCCTCGCGGATAATTGCCGGCAAGCTCCGGTCGGCACGTGCGTTCAATCAGTGCCGTCGGAATAATCGCACCCAAAAAAAAAAGCTGTCACTGACTTGAGAATAATTGCCCGGATAGTTTTGCTTCCTTTGATTATTTTCTGAAATAGTGTCATTTGAAGCTGTTGAGAAACTGATTGCAAACACTGATGGAAAGCAGAATGATACGGGAGAAGCAGAGCGAATGTAAAACTCTTCCTGTCATTCCAGTCTTTAATCCGTGTGCATGTCAACCTTCCCTTTTCTCTTTCTCTCTCTTTCACAGCTCTTACCTGGGTCCTTCAGGAAACTACGCCCTCTTTACCAACAGCCGCATAAAGAGACGGCCTTCGTCGCACTTTGAGCTGGATCTCACGGAGGGTGAGCATGCTGAAGCTGTCACTCCCCGAACCCAAAAATGCTTCTGTTCTAGTGTTAGCAAGAGTGACATGTCCGTAAGTCTGCAGCCTTCCTCTGACCGGTCGTTCCGGAAAATCATTCGCGTGCCTCTACATGCTCATGCATGTATGTGTGCGTGTGTGTGTGTGCGCTCCTCCCTACGCCCCAGGTCCTCCTCAGAAGCTGGCGCGACGGGTCTTCACCAACAGCCGTGAGCGCTGGAGGCAGCAGAACGTGAACGGCGCCTTCTCCGAGCTGCGCAAGCTCATCCCGACGCACCCACCCGACAAGAAGCTCAGCAAGAACGAGATCCTACGGCTGGCCATGAAGTACATCAACTTCCTGGTCAAGCTTCTTCACGACCAGGCCAGCGATAGGCCAGGCGAGGGGGACGAGGGAGGACAGAAGGAGCGGTGCACAGAGGAAGACAGGCTGAGGAAGGGCAATTCATGGAACACCTGCCCCCGCTCACGTTGCGAGAGCCCCCCGCTGGCTCCTCGTCCACCCTTGGTTGTCGATCTACCCGACAGGGACTCCTGTGAATCTATGAGCGCCCAGGCCACCTCCCCCACCTCCAGCTGCTACGGGGACACGGACAGCGAGGAGAGCCTGGCAGCCAAACACTCAGAGATGGAGAGCCGTGCGTTTGGCCTGGATCAGGACAAAGAGCAGCTGAGGGCAGTGGCCACAGCTGACCAGCGATGACACCCCGTCGCCGCAGTGACAATCGATCCTGTAGCCCCCAGGAGTGACAGTGTGTACACCCTTCCCCTTATCCTTCTATTCCTGTGCTATTTCTGTGGTAATGGCTGCCATATGATGTGTGTAAATACAATTGTGTGCGATTTCATTGCCGAGCCAGTTCTTTTTAAAGGCTGCGTGGTTTTTTCGAGCTCTTTATTGTCGGCAGGACAGTCACACCCAAGGTTTAATATTAGCCGTTTGTCCCAGTCCAGCTTTGACAATGGCGTCCAGTTGAAACGAGCGTGTCGTCCGTAGCACCCCGTAATCCGCTGAGATTTCTGGCTGGGTGTGGTGGAAAGTTAACGTGCTCTCACGCTGGGCTGACCGGCGGTGCCCCGAAAGAGCTGTAGTTTCTGCGGGGGATTTTTTTTTTTTTTGTTTTTTGCGGCCCAGAACTCAGTCATCGTTGGGAAGGAAAACAACACCACCTGGTTTTAGACTCTCCAGCGAGATATTCTCTGGAAAGATTCTGAATCAGCAAGCGATCCACATCTGCTAAAGCAAGGAGTCTTGTTTCCTATCCGAACGGTCGCTCTGATCCATCGGTCGAGCGCTGGGGATCTGCGGTCACCGCTGGACACTCGAGGCTGGACATCGCCTACCTGACGGCTCGGCCAGAGAGGTTCCGGAGCGCAGGGAGTGGCACGTGTTTATGAGGTATCGCATCGTCTCATCTCTGGAGCGGACGAGCCCGCTGAGACCGTATCAGCAGAGGGTGACCTGCGTTTTCATCACAGCTGCTGCGTGTGGCAGCGGTCTGCCGCGAGATCTGTGGAGAACAGCGTACCTTCCTCTTCTGCAGCCTGCCATCCCCCAAGGCAGCCTGCGTTGCAGCGAGCGGAAGTTGGGCAGCCCGTTTTCTTAGTCCACTGTTCCCCATTCCACATCCTCAATTCACATAGAAAAGACTGCCTTTTCAGCAAGAGCCGGCACTTTCTCCACCCATTCGAAGTGGCACTGAGGGGAATGGGCAGGAACACCTCGGGCGAACCGCAAAGCACAGCGTGACTCCTCGGGGTAGGCCTTCTCCAAGAGTAATGTCCAGATGTGCTACCGGAGTCTTCCCTTCTGCTTGTCGGCAACTGCGCGAATTAGGAAATGTAGACGAGGGGTGTCAAGGGGTGCAGCGGTTAGTGCTGCTGCCTTTCTATGTGTGTGGGGGTTGCTGGTTCAAAGCCCACCTCCAGCTGCAATACCCTTGAGTAAGGCACTTACCCTCAGTTACTGCAGTAAATGAAAACATACAGCTGTATAAGTGAATAAACAACTCTAGGTAACCGAATGATGTAAGTCCCTTTGAGATGTTGCATCAGATAGTCGAATAAATGTAAATATAGCCCTTAAACTGACAGTTCGTGTTACACCGAGAGCCAAGGAAAGAGCGATCGATGTTCATGGCCACAGCTTTGGACCCTGTGGTTAAAACACAACCACATGTGGTGCAATCAGACCCCCAGATTGTAAGCATTTTCATACAAACACACAAATCAATCAATAGGCACACGAGCAATACGGCAACTAACAAATTTGCATTTTTGTTCTTTGGTTGTCTGTTCAGCTCAAGCTAAAAGTATTTATTGGCGTAGCATGAATGTGCATCACTAATGATCGGGTAATAATAGCTCCGGGGGACAGAATTACACCTGGACGCGTTCACACGCATCTGGGGTCGGACAAACTAAGGGACCAACTGTGAGCTTATATCTTACAGTTCATATCACCCGCTTGTGTGGTTCATGCCCGGCGAAGAACCGCTTTGAATTTACAGGGTTGCGTGCAAATGTGCTATTTTTCCCCGCACAATTATTTGATTTAATCGTAACTCAGTAAAAACACCAAGAATAAATAAAAACAAATAAGGCCTTAAAAACATCAATTGCAAAACGAGAAAAAAAAGCAACATCACAATATCCCCCCCCAAAAAAAAAGGCATCCTGTAGCCGGACGCTGGCGATGTATCACAGAGCTGTGAGAACTGGAGCCATGGAAAGATTTGTGGCCGTTTTCACATGCATGGGAGGGTGAGCCGGGTTTCCAGCACAGCTGTGCAGCCGGGCAACAGGGTCAAGTGCACAGGGTGTGTACGGTCGAGGCGGTTAGGGCACGGGTGGGGGGATGACTGGGCCTGCAAGCATCCTGGCGTGTGCCCCAGTCCGTCAGGTGGTCGGGAAATGGTTACAGTTAGTGCTGTCTCATCGGCGACCGATGGGCTTCCTGGGGCTCGCGGGCGGTTGCGGCCGCAGAAGAAGGGGCGAGGGGGCGCCCCAGCCCGCCCTTCCCTGCGGCGCCTGAGCCCTGCACCACAGGAAGGGACGTTTGCGTAACACGTGGCCCCCAGCGCGCGAGCCGGATCCCAGGACTTGCTCTGCCATCACGCTCACGAGCGTAACATCAGGTAACTCGCAAGAGACGCCCTCCCTCAGATGAGGTCTGCAAGATATTTCTGCCGTCTGCCTGGTAGTGAGTCTGTGAATATGTGTGGCGTGTGCTGGGCAGCTGCATGGCATGGATGACCAAGTGGGGAAAGAGTTTTGTATCCGACTCATCCCCCCGCAGCCCGCTAGAGGACCGGCCCCTTGCTGCCCGCCTCCTTCTCACCCCAGATATGGGGGCTCAGGGTTTGAGGGGAGGTGGTCTGGGAGCCAGAGATAACACCGAGGGCTGAGTCACCCCGGGTCGCACCCATGTGCCCGCTTCGGCTGGCCGTTCCGCCTGGACCTCTTCTCAGGGCTTTCCATCACTTCCTGTAGCAGTGACGGCAGCTGCCCTAGGATGACCCGCGCTCCTCCTTGCGTGGGAACACGAGTCCAGGGGGAGCTTCTTTCACACGCGCTCGAGAAGCAGCTCTGGCACCCGCGGCCTAGCATCAAATGGTTAACCTAAAAGGACAACCTCTGTCCTTGTGCCTCGGGTCATATTGGGGGTCAAAACGTACAATACACTGTTATATAAGATGTCCAGCGTTATGTGATTCACGGGATCGCTCAGCATATTTTAATATGGGCATCAGTGTCATTAAAGAAAAAAACTGTCACACAGGTATGATGACATCAACTTGAGGGAACCTCGAGTATAATTTGCCACGTAAATCTTAACACTTCAAAGACTAGAATTTGCTACCACATGGAACAGCACTACTGAACATTTTACAAGTTCTTAACTACAGAACATGCTGTGAAACTTGGAAAAAAGCCATTCCACTCATACATATGATGACTGCACACACGCGAGATTTATGGGTTTTCACGAAAGGTGAAAAATTATTTTTCACTTATTCACTCTTATTCGAACCTCTGCTTTGGAATTCCGTGTAATGATAAGCGGGAATGTCTGGAAAGCAACGAAGTAATTTTGTTTTAGCAAATTTGTAACTCGCTGAATTGTCCAATGTATTTGTAGGGATTTACATGTGTTTCTTCATATTTACAGCACAGGTAGACCCAAGCACTGGCATACCACGTTATATACATTTGTTCACACAATTCATTCTCCGCTTTGGCTATTTTCCATTACTGTGTTTTCATTTTGTTGCCGTACTTCCGTCTACCCACCTCTGCGGTCACGGTGCCAACCGTTGCCCCTACTGCACCCCCTAGTGGACCCCCCAGAAAAACCCCAACCACCCCACCCAACAGAGCACCCCCAGCCAAGAGCTTTGGGACTCTTCTCAGTAACTCTAGCACCTGCTCACTCAAGGAGCTAAGGATAGACGTAGAGGACTGGGAAGAAGCGAGCGAAGGAGGACCGTCCATTTGGCTCATTCCCCTCTCTAACTTCTCCCTCGCTTGCTCCTTTTCGTCCTCCTCGTCCACCTCACGCACAGACTGCAGCGAAGACCGGAGGTCCCTGTCCTTCACTGCTTGCTCCTTGTCTGCCTCCAGGTTGAAGCAGGTCCCTCCGCCCTCCTTCACTACCTGCTCCACTTTATCCAGCAGCTCGCCAGCACCATCCCTCTCCAGCACGTGGTAGCGATCGCCGCACTTCTCCACCAGCTGCAGGAGGTCCGGGCGCCGTGTGGCTACATACTCCTCAAGCCCAGCCCCGCCAGCACCCAAGAGCTCACTATGAGTGAAGACCACCACGGCGCGGCTCCTCAACACAGTGCGGCCCAACAGCTCCTCCATGACACCAAGGGCACGCAGCTCTACGTCGGCCGGCTTATTCACCGGGACGCTCAACAGGAAGGTGTGGGGCCCAGGGGCCGAGAGGGCTAGGGCAGTGGAGAGCTGCTGTCGAATTTCCTCAAGGGGATGACCGGTGCCCACCCAGTCTGGAACATCCACCACAACCACCTGGGTAGTGAGAGACACAGAGTGAACATCGAACAGGAAAAGTAATTCAACTCACAACGTTACACTACTTACAGTGATTTACCATTCTATACGTTTGGGTAATTTACCTTGCTCAAGGGTACTACAGCAGGAGGTGCGATTCAATCCTGAATCTGGTAAGCAGTAGCTCGGACCACTACGCCACCGGCTGCCCACTGTATGCATCTTGCACCTTCACCCCCAGCGCAACATGATTTATCAGAAACTTTAGGAATATCTTCATCGTTTGATTTTGAAGTCTTCAAGAGACGACTATATGCGCGTACGTTTGTGTGTGTGTTTGCATATATACACATACACACGCACGCAATATTTTATTATATGAAAAGTAAATAAATATTCGTAAATGTACGTTCCTCAAAGAAACAATCCAAGTAAAATGAAAAAATAAAATTAAAATACAAAAAGGCCTGGGTCATAAGCTACGGCTGCCCTGATTGGCTGATATATAACATGACCCGTGAAAAGCTTGCACACGTGTGTTTTCTAAATATCACTGCACACACATACAAGTGTGTGCATATGTACATTTGTATGTAAATGTCTATGTATATTCATGTTTATTGTTTAATTGCCTTTTTTATTTTACGTTAATTTTTTTCCTCAAAATGATAAAAATGGTATTTCTTGGCTTTAGTCCATTGTTTCCCAAAATCTGTTGTTCTGCGGACGGACTGGAATTCAGAAAGAGGTTGCACCACCAGCTGTGGCCAGTAGAATGGGGTTGAAAGGTGACGTCTTACCTGTTTCTCTGCCACTCTGGCCCACTTCCTCTCACACGCTGAATTAGTGTTGTCATCCTGAAGCTCAAAAGCATCCTTTCCCAAGATGCAGTTTCCCACCACTCTTTTCTCTGATCCCTTGCGCCCCAGGAGAAGCAGCCTCAGTTCCGGATCAGTGGCAGGAGAATTGGCTGTGGTTGAGGGACGTGGAACTGGGGTGGAGTAGGGGGAGGGACCTATGGAGGGAGGGCCAACAGAAGGGGAGGGGCTTGTGGAGGAAGCCATGGCTGAATGGGAGGGGCTTCTGGAGGAAGCGATGGCTGAATGGGAGGGGCTTGTGGAGGAAGAGATTGCTGAATGGGAGGGGCCTCTGGAGGAAGCGATGGCTGAATGGGAGGAGACTGTGGAGGAAGAGATCGCTGAATGGGAGGGGACTATAAAGGAGGAGTTGGCTGAATAGGATGAGCCTGTGGAGTAAGAGGTGGCTGAAAGGGAGGAGCCTGCGGAGGCAAAGATGGAAGAAGGGGAGGGGCCTGTGGAGGCAAAGCTGGCAAAGTTGGCAGAAGGGGAGGGGTCTGTGGAGGCAAAGCTGGCTGAAGGGGTGGAGCCTCTGAAGGGAGAGCTGGCTGAGGGGGAGGAGCTTTCGGTCTGAATAGCAGGGTCCTTAGCGATATGGTGGTGAACTGGAAGAACAAATTAAAGAGAGACAGACATTTCGGTTCAAAGCCATGCACAGAATGAATATTACATCAATACTATTACATCCCCCCCAAATTACAGTGTACCTATGGTCCTGCTTTCTGTGTGTGATACTTAAATCTGATTTCACTGTAATTTCTAACAAATTTTTTTTATTAAAAAAGGGCTTAAAGAAGAAAAATAACAATTACTTTTTTAAAAAGAACTAATGAAAAGAACCATTGGGCTAATGTTAAAGGGAAAGTAAAGTAAATGAAGAGTGGACACTTACAGGTGTTGACAAAGCTTTCCCTGGAATTGAAATCCGAGAGCTGGGAGAGAAGGGCCCCATCTATTGACAAGAATAATTCACAACAAAAATTCAGAATTGTCTTGTAGGTGTATCTCAGCATCAGCACCTACTACCATGAGCATTCCTTTTTTTTCTAGTGGTTAAAGTTTTCCAAAAAAAAACAGCAACTATATTGTTCATGAGAAATTAAGTGTCACATTGACACCATGCAATTTTTAATTATTCATCCCCAATAAAATATTTACACAGTAAAGAGATGAAAAATCAAATATTCGCTGGGAATTGTTTCGACTTGTATATCGTATCGACAAAATGTGAATTATTCAGCAAAAAAAATTAAATTTATTATAGGTATATCCCAACCAAAAGCACAGAGATGTATGGAATTACCTAAAGCCTACTTCAGATTTATTGAGCACAAACCTCTTCCTTGCAGAATGGAATATAATATTGAATATAATGTCATTTGACGTACACTATGCTCAATTTGTCCCAAACTGAGAGACGCAAAGCTATGTTTACAGCACAGATTCTCAGCTACCATCAGCTTCTTTCATGTAGAAAATAAAACACAAGTGAAATAAAAGAGAAACAAGAAGAAATCTAATCACATAAAATGAACAATGTTGACAGACAAGTTTAGTGAGAAAGAGAGAGAAAACTGCAACTGCACACAGACGGTTGAGAAGGTCAGAGGGGGTGGCATGGTGGTGCAGCGGGCAGCACTGCTACCTCCCACTGCTTAGGCACAGGATCTCAACCAATTTACTCTGTGTGGAGTTTTCATGGGTTTATTTCGCATGCTCTGGTTTCCTCTCGCAATCTAAAGACATGCTTTATTTGAACTGGTGCCCCCACAGTGTGTGTGTGTGAATGGATGAGTGTGCATGGCTACCATGCAATGGACTGGTACCCTACCTAGCCTTGTGCCCTGGGATAGGATCCGCACGACCTTGACTTTGACAAACAGTGAGCGATAGTTTGGGAGCGAGTGAAAGAGAGGAGTAAAGAGGGACAGAACTACTCTCCACTAGCCTCCTGCCTGTTCTACAACGTCTGAGTTTCTTTGCAGATGAACATCTTCCATCCTGTAGCTGTTCCTTCTCATCTGAATGAAGTGAACGGCACCAAGGCCTTTTCTTGTTCCATTTCGGATTTTTGAACCGCATTTATACATTCTCATTTCGCAAAGTGCATTCTGTTTCCTTCCAAAAAAGAAAAACAGTGCTAGAGCTTGGCAGATGAGGCCCCGTTTCTTTCCATGAGTCGCAGAGACGTACCTGCAGAAAGACGGAAACTGGCCCTGCGCTCCTGCTGATCTCTGGTGTGCGGCACATGCTCTCTCGCTTCTGGGGACGGTGCCTGGGCATGCAGGCCATTGGTCATATGTCTCATAGTAACCATCTCATCCACCACCCCATCAGTCCTGTCTCTGGAGGTGAGGGGCATCGATTCCTCCTCTCTGAGCTGCTCCTGTCTCCGCGTCCCAGAGCTGGAGCCCCATCTCCTCCGCACCTCTTCCTGCCCCTTGCTGCTGTGCGTGTCCAGCGCCCGTTTCTCTGTTTCCCATTCTCGCTCCTTCGCATCCGCTTGCAAGTCACTCTTAATATAACAGCCCCCGTTCCTTCGCACCATTTCCTCCACCTGAAGGACAGTGAGCATGTTGTTTCATACACGCAATCACATCACACATCACTAATCGCAATATCAGAAAATAATCACAAAAGGGTGGGGAGCAGCACTTGACCAATCAAACCATAGTCTGTCAGAATATAGTATCTCATTACTGTTATTGTGCCCTTGAACAAAAATAAACCGTCAACCATTTGGACTCTATTCTTCAGTACCTTGGGTCACCTTTTTAAAGAAATATTGTGTGAAGCTACACTCCTTCATGGGTGTGTGGTGGTGCAGCGGTGCAGCAGGCTTGGCTGGGTCCTGCTCTCCAGTGGGTCTGGGGTTCGAGTCCCGCTTGGGGTGCCTTGTGATGGACTGGCGTCCAGTCCTGGGTGTGTCCCCTCCCCCTCCAGCCTCGCACCCTGTGCTGCCGGGTTAGGCTCCGGCTCACCGCGACTCCCCGCTTGGGACGAAGTGGTTTCTGACAGTGCGTGCATGTGTATAAACTCCTTTAGGCCACTCTCTCGTACCAAGCAACTTACACGTTTATTAAACAGGGTGATTTTTTTACCGGAGCAATTCAAGGTACAAATCCTGCCCAAGGGTCCTATAACAAGAAGAGAGATCTGAACCCATGATATCCGACTACAGCAGCACTAACCACTATGCCGCCTGCCCCCTGGTATTCATGGTATCCATGGTATGAGGCCAAGTACCTGAAAGCACCATCTACACAGCATCAAACTGCACTGTTCTTATAATAACCAGTGTAACAGGCGGTATGATAACTGCAAACTGTGGTTGACGACGTATCTTTTCTACTCACCTTCTCCAGCAGGGTCCTGACCTGGACTCTCTCTTCCAGCTTGCGGTTGTTGAATATGTGGTACCGTCCCCCGCATTTGTGCAGCACCTCTCTCAGAGCCGGGTCCTCTCCTGCCAGGTACTCGTCCGCTCCTTTGCCCAGTAGGTAGTCCCCGCAGGTGAAGAGCACCAGGGTGTGCCGCAGAGCCCCCTTCCCAAACACCTCTTCCAGCTGGTCGGGCACCTGCCTCTCCACCTCCGTGAACTGCCCCACGGGGATGAGGAGGAGGAAGGCGTGAGGCCCAGGGGCGAGCAGCTGGAGGGCTCGCTCAGTTTCCTGTCGCACGCTTGTCTCCACCTGCCCCCCGGACCAGTACCAGCGCGGACTCTCCACCAGGCTCAGCTGCCGGCCTTCCGATAAGCCACGTCTTGTCTGGCAGATCCTCGGCGAGGAGAAGGCGGAGGGTGAGGCGGCTTTCCCCAGGATTGTGTTTCCTGAGAGGGTCTTCCCACAGCCGATGGTCCCCAGCAGGACAAGCCTGAGCTCTGGGTAACCATGGGGGGAGCCACTCTGTTCCTCAAACATACCTGCTGGGGAAAGAAAAAAAAGGCACAAGATGCCATTCAGCATAGTTCAGCTCAGTTCCTTATAAAGAAATAAGGGCAAACACGCAAAGCAAACTTCTGTATTATATGCGTAATATTATGTGTTTGTTAAATATGGAAAATATTGCATGAATTCGCATGAATATTTGCATCTGGTAGACTGCGGTAACAGACATACAGGAAAGCGCATCGCGCATATTGGGACGATCAGTAAATAAGTGAGGAGGCTCCAAAATGAATGAAGCCTCCTATATGAATAAGTTTCATAATCCGCACGAGACATCGGATCGAAAAGTTGAAGTTTGAACTGCACGGTGCTCTCGGGGAGGTCGTGCCAAACGAACGTATGATGTGCTGTATCTATACCCGCGTGCTGATCGGCTCAACCGAGCGTGAGGATGGGTGTGTGTTCCTGTTCTTCGGGCTTCGATTCCTTCGGCATGACTCCCTTTCGTTGTCTTTCACCACCATTTCTGTCTTCCTAACATCGAGCACAGCCACACCTGACATGTCCTGTCTTACAGCATTCTCTACAGGAGCACGCTCACGCACGCATGCACGCATACCACACAAGCGTATGCATTTCTTTTAGAAGCTCACAAACCGCACTGACATATGACCTCCGTATTCATTTACACAGATGTTTTCTTCCCGAAACTACACCAAAGGCGACTTACAGAGATGTCACATGTCCATTTACTCCTTATGTCTGCTTGAAAACCCAGCCTCGCAGCCTATTTATAGTGTCTACTGAAGGTGTAAAGCAACAGTCTTGATATGGCACTTGATTGGCCCAGTGTGGCTGTTCTCTCAATATCACTGTCTGTTGACATTAATCAGATGTATCATAAAAAAATCAACTGCAGCAGAAAGGATCACTGATACTGGATGGGAATGCACACACTGGCTGAAACCACTTGTCCCAAGCAGGGTCGCGGCAAACCAAAGCGGCCAGGGCATAAGGCTGGAGGGGACACAACACCAGTCCCTCACAAGGGACCTCAAGGAGGACTTGAACCGCAAACCCGAACCCCAGGACCTGTCCAAAGCCACTGCGCCACCACAAGCTGTCAGGTAGAAACATGTTTTAATACATCCTGAAAAAAGACAGTTAAGAAAATCAGTACCGCACTGCCCGGATCTTAAGGTTGTTTACATTTACATTTATTCATTTAGCAGACGCTTTTCTCCGAAGCGACGTCCATCTCAGAGGATACAATCCGTGCATTACATTAGGAGAAAGAGAGACATAGTTGCAGACTTGTGATTCTTAAGTAAACTCAATTTGTTTCTTTCCGCTTGATGCACCGATGTTCATCGCACGAGTTGTCGTCATGGTAATGACAACAAACTGGCACTCATTGAAGTAGTTCAATAATCTGTTTTATAAAAAAGTTAGCCTAGACTAATATGTTAACTTACCCGTTCAGAAGGTTTATTTTCTTTCAATCTGTCTCTTCTCGCAGCTGGCTGACTGACACGGATCCTCTTCTGTTCACTCACCGCGCTCCTCTCCTTCCTCTGCTTGCACAAAACCTCTGTCCCTCCGTCTCATAATAATTCGTTGAAGGTGTGTCTTAGCACTGTGAGAGTCACCTGTACCACCCCATCTGTGCTCTCCCTCGCTCACTCTCAGACACACACACACACACACAGACATGATTTCCAGAGCAATTACTTTCTCACTGTTGTTCCAAGTATTTCAACCCCAGGCAAAGGTGTAGCACCCCTGCTGTGTGAATCACTCCATCTGAATTCTTGTCATGCCCCACCTGTAGAGCCCTGTGTAGGAAGTATGTGTATCTCTAAGCCCATTAATTCAACACGGTCATACTTTGGCAGCTCTGTTTATGGTTACTGTTTATTATCAGACAGTGGAGACTAGTCCGGTCCTCAGGGACTGAAGTTCTGCAGGTTTCAGAGAATGACCTGTTGTGATTAGCACTCAGTTAACACCTGCAGTGCCAGGTGAGGTGACAATCTGTGCGGTTAACTAATTCGTTTAAGAGCTGAGACTGAGCAGAAACCTTCACGCATGGATCATTGGCTGGAGTTATGCACTAGACCCTTACACTATGTCTAGAATACCACTGCCATTTGACTTTAGCTGATGCTTTTCTCAAAAGTGACTTACAAGGTTAAGGTACTTACAGCTATTAACCCATTTATACAGCTGGGTAATTTTACCCGAGCAAGTTAGGGTTAGTACCTTGCTCAGGGGTACAACAGCCAGAAGTGGGAGATGAACGATACGATGTGATGTCCATGCTACAAGGTAAGACAAAAACGAGAGTTTTAAGAGTGCAGTATACAGTACATTTTTCGGGTTTTAAATTGTTGTTTACCTATATAGGATTAACATACCGGAGTGATTTTAACATCACTTTACTCCAATATGATGACTGTCAGGATGAGTACCACTTAATTTGCTTGCTGCAGACCACACTTTGGTAACCAGTGATCTAAATGCCCAATATATTGAGTACTTGGCTGTACATTTTTCTTTAAGCCCATCAAACAGTGATAACATGTTTATCTTTTCACTTTTATCACGGATATTCCGAATATTGCTTTGTCTTAGTGCGACTGTGGGAGATAGACTTCGGTCTGATATCTCAACTACATGTTAGATTGCCCCAGGCCATGAGATAAATAAAGGTTATTATAGAATTTAAACTTATACACTCTGGTTTCCTCCCACTGTCCAATGACATGAGTTAACATGAGGCACCATCCCCGAGCACCGTTCCCAGGCACCATCCCCAGAAGCGAGAGAGCATGTGCCACACACCGAAGATCATTTAACATGATTTAAGTGACTTAGTTGTTCTACACTGTACATGGTGTGTGTTGTCTATGTGTGTGTGTGTGTTTGTGTGTGAGCAAGTTTGTCTGATTGTCCTGTGGTGGACTGGCGTTGTGTTGCTGTAATACACCCTGAAGCACCAAGACCCTGCATTAGGACTAGTGGTTATTACTAGTGAACAGATGGGTAAATGGATTTAGACGTTATTGACAATATTTTAACGTGTAAGGGTACAGAAAGCGATGTAGTCATTGACAAAGTCACCTCCAGAACAAGAACGTCAGAGGACTGAATCCCAGAAGTGGGAATTTTTCCGATAATTTGGACTCAGTTCATTCATCCTTCAGTGAATATCCACCTTTTGTCAGTTCCTGGGCAAAATTAGCCAAATACCAATGCATCCTGCAAATGGTTCTTCAGAAAAACAACACTTTCGTTGTATTCACACGAGACTCATTAACATATGATGAGAATGTTTGTACGGCACTTAGACAGTAAGGAATTCAGTGTGTTTCCTCGGGGGCAGGGACTGTATTGAGCTGCACGGTGACCCAGGGCCCGAACAAGACTGTGCCCGAGAGGGAAACCTTAGCAGGAATGCTCTTTCGCACAGGCGCCTGGTCGCTTCCTTTAGTCACATAACTGAGTGAGTCACTCACTTCGCTGGCAGGGCAGCTGAGTACTTTCAGCAGTTTCAGTAGGGACTGAAGAGGTCTGGTGGAACTGCATGCCAGCACTCCGCTGAGATGCCAAAGAAGGGCGAGGAGGCTCTGTTCCATCCTGAAATTCTGTTCAATAAATCAGTTAATGTCACTCCGAATGTTCTTTGCACCTCCCTGCACAAAATATTTTAAGATGAAGATCCTTTAAGTTACATTTGCATTTACATTTATTCATTTAGCACATGCTTTTCTCCAAAGTGATGTACATCTCAGAGAAAAGACAATTTGTGCTTTACATTAGGAGAAAGAAAGACATAGCTGAAGACATGTGACTCTTAAGCAAACCTAGTTTGTTACCTCCACTTGATGCACCGATGTTCATCACTCCAGTAGGTGCATAAAACGCAGGATAGATGAATCCTGATCACCTTCTTGCAAGTTTCTCCAATTAACATACCAAGCCATATGTAAGTGATGTAAATATCGTAACGTGCTTTGAATAACAGTGACGACTACGCAATGAACTAATAAAGAGCTTAACATTTGCTTGTGGAACCAATGAGCCACCATATTTGCCGGTGATGTTGTTTCCCCAGCCCTAATATTGTCATCGCTCCAGGACGCAGGACAGGAGACCGGACCCAAGTGTGGTACGTTTTATTTTGGGCGATATAGGAGAATTTGCAAAGGAAACAGGCGTGGGTCAGTTGAGGTACAAACTTTGTCCGAGGGGACGTCGCAGAAATCCAGATCCGGGAAACGAGAGCCGTAGGTCAGGGAGCCGAGGGAGACGTCAAGGGGGGAACATGGGAAAGAATACACAAGACAGAGCACAGGCCTTCGAGGCGACAGAGGGGTCCGAGGAGGTCCCGTGATCTGCCGTCTATCTGGCCGCTTCTCTTATAGTCTGCTGCTGCTGTTTGCTGGCAGGTGCAGAGGAGGAGCGTGTGGCCAGGGACGTGAGAAATATCACAGTAACATTCAAATAACCAGAACACAGCAATACCTTACACAATATAAAAAAAAAATGATATCGTAAATTCTGCATCGTTTGTGTTAAACATGTAGCTGATGTGTTTTGATTAATCTTATTTTCAAAGACAGCAGACCCCAATTTCGTTATGAATCTTCCAGCTCAAAATATCAAACAAGGTTAGCATTAAATACACCCAAATATTATATTAGGTGAAGGAAGAAGGCAAGAAATACACTGTACACTGATAACATACTAATGCATATTAACACCTAGAAATCCAATCACCCAAACAAAATGACAATGGATCCAACAATTTGCACCCTGTGTATGGCAAAACACACAATATCGATTTTTTTGATTGCTATGATGAATTACCGATTTTTCACATTATTGTATTGTTTGAAAAAGACAGACTGGACGCTACCTCCCAAACAACACACAGAACAGGAGATTGAGATCATCTTATTCAACTCAGTTGCACTGTGTTTACAGCTAATATATAGTATTTGTGAGTGAGGGTGATTAATAACAACACGGTAAATGTTGCATATGTTAATGTGATGAATCAACAATCAACAGTCCACAATTAGCATGAAATAGGAGTTTGTAGAGAAAGTATTTTTATTATCAGTCTTTTAAAATTTGTATCAACATTAACGTAGCTCAAAGCTGGGGAAAATATGAAAATTATTTTTATCTATTATAGCCATATCCAAGATTTTTACAGAACCAAATCACTGAATACATCAAGGTTCAACCGTGTTATTAACCTTTTATTGATTTTGATTTAGTTGTAAAGGTGACTTCATGAACAGCCCTTTGGCCCTGGTTGAATTCATAAGTTGAGAAGCTGGTGTACAATTCCATGACGGAACTTATGAAAGTTACACTAACTCCTGAATAAGTACAAAGATCATCTGCCAGAATCCATCCCACTTTTCACAGCACTTGTTCTAGAGTGCAGTTCAGTCTTCTTTCTATGTCAGGAGCTCTCAGCTGCTTCTTCGCTCACTACAGAGAGGAAACATACGGTCTTAGCATGCCTTCTGGTGGAAACTCACTGTAAGCACTGCTGTGCAGTATTTCTACGAATGGCATGTGGACCAGAAACTAAGTGCTCATCAAAGACAAAAAATCAAAAAACTGCAACAATAAAAAAGTAAGATTTGTTGAACAAAGAAAAAGTACAGCAGGACAAACACAGAAGAATCCAAGACAGCAGATACTGACCACAGAAATGTTCTCCTGGACATGTGGTAGTGTAGTGGTTAGAGCTGCTCCCTTCCAGGTTTTAGGTTTGAATCCCACCTCCAGCTGTAGTACCCTAGAACAAGTTACTTAGCCTAAACTGCTCAAGTAAAATTACCCCAACTATCTAAATGGGTAGATAATTGTAAGAAAAACATAGTAAAATGACTGTTTAAGGACCTGTTGTCCAAACATGGCTTGTGAAATGAACCCAATGTTCTTAATAAATAACCAGGTCCGGTGAGATCCCTGCTTTCCATCTGTAACTCCTTTGGAAAAATGCATATCATATATGAAACTTTTTGCATGGGTCAGAAATGAAAGTTTTTTCAGGGATAACTTTTAAAGTTCTGTGTAGTATGATCAAATGTACTAAAAGTAGAACAGTGATTTAAACGTGGGTCCGCTGAGTTGAAAGTGACTTCTTTAATCACTATGCCACCTGTTGGTAGCTCTTAAACTACAGAACACACGTATTCACATAAAAACCATTTGCTTTGAAAATGAAAAAAAAAATGTAAATGGTGGAAATTAAATAGTTTTTGTCTTGCAGGCAGATCTTACAAGACGGTCTTTTTCCGGGGTTCACTGATACCACTTCCCTTGACTGAGTCCTTGCCTCGCACAGATTTTCCTATCAAAGTCAAAGTCAACTTTATTGTCATGCCACTTATAGATAAGTTACACATGCACTATAATAAAATTTTGTTTCTCTTTGGACCTCCGTGCCAAATGAAACATATAGTGCAGTGTGTTACAAAAGTGGCGTGGTAGTGCAATGGGTTCAGTTGGGACCTGCTCTGTAGTGGGTCTGGGGTTTGAGTCCTGCTTGGGGTGCCTTGCGGTGGACTGGCATCCCGTCCGCGGTGTGTCCCCTCCCCGTCTGGCCCTGCGCCCTGTGTTGCCGGGTTAGGCCCCAGTTTGCTGCGACCCCACTAGGGGACAAGTGGTTGTAGACATTGTGTGTGTGTTACAAAAAAGACAAGTGCAAATACGGGACAGTGAAGTATATATCATCTACACAGAGCATGAGCACTAAAGACAGCAAAACAATAGAGACAGTAACATGAGCTATAGGAGGGTACTGTAGCTCATACCAGCAATGAATAAAATAGAGGAATAGAGGAATCCTTTTTGGGGGGGATAGTGCCCCCAAGGAGCAGAGGATTCAGTTATTTGCATAACGTGGTGTTTTACTTAAAGTGCCATGTGCTTTTCTCAAAGTGCCATATGCAGCCTTTTCTTTTCTATATGGAAAAACAACCAACTGTTTGAGTTGAGTGTGCAGATGATCTGGGGGTTCATGCTGATGATGATTCTCACATCCTGCAGGAAGAACCTGTTGCACTGTCTGGAGGAGGTAGTATGGATACTTCGGTATCTTCCGCCGGATGGCAGAAGGACAAAGACACTATGGGAGGGATGGGTGGGATCACTTGTGATGCTGAGGGCCTTGCTGGTGCACTGTTTGTGGTAGATTTCCTGTATGGAGGGAAGAGGGGCACCGATGATCCTTCCTGCAAAGTTCACTACCCGTTGTAAGGTCTTGCGGTCAGAAACCTTGCAGTTCCCGTACTAGGCACTGATGCAGTTGATCATTACCCTCTCAATGGTTCCTCTGTAGAATGTCATGAGGATGGGTGAGGGGAGGAGTGCCATCTACAGTCGCCGCAGGAAGTGGAAGCAGTGCTGGACTTTTTTGGTAAGAGCTGGCATGTGCTCTCCCAGGAACTTTGTGCTGACCACTCTCTCCACAGCAGTGTCATTGATGGCAAGTGGGGGATGGGCAGCTTGAGCCTTACCTAAGTTAGCTTAAAATCTGCTTTGTTTTACCTATGTTTAGGGAAAGGTTATTGATTTTGCACTGGTTTATCAGTTGATTCACTTCCTCTCTGTATGCTTTTTCATCGTTGTTGCTGATGAGACCTACTACGATCGTGCCATCGGCAGACTTCATGATATAGTTGGATGCATATGTGTTAGAGTGCAGTCATAAGTCAGAAGTGTGAGCAGAATTTGCTGTGGGGCACCTATGTTCAGTACGACGGTTCTGGAGGTGTGCCTGCTGATCTGGACTGGCTGCAGCCTTCTGGTCTGGAAGTCAAGCAACCAGGTGCACAGGGAGGTGTTGAAGCCCGGCTGGCTCAGCTTTGTTATTTGGTGCTGTGGGATGATCATGTTAAAGGCTGCGCTGAAATCAGTGAATAACATCCTCACATAGGTGTCTTTTTTTTTCTTCAGGTGTGACGGGGTTGGGTGGAGGGCTGATGTTATTGCTTCCTTGGTGGAGCGATTTAAGCAGTACACAAACAGGCCCCTCCACCTAACAGGAACTCTATAACTTGGACAAAATACTAATTTCATCTGCTTCATTGATCCAGAACCCAGCAGTAACAGCCAACTCAAGTCTCTGCTTCTCCCAGCATATTGGAGCCATGCTACGACCTTAAGGTTACTTTCAGTGTATCATCTGCAGGATCAGTCAGCACACTCTACACAGCTCCTGGCCCACCAAGCCTCTCCAGCTGATTCACAATTTTGTATTTTCCCTCCATTGGCTTCCTGTGGTTGTGTGTGTCACGCTCAAGACTCTGGGTATAGCCTACAAGATGGCTAAAGCATCTGCATCCCAACACCAACAGGACCAGATAACTGCCTAAGCCCGAGCAATGATATGTTCCTCTATCTCTGGTTGGTTGGTGGCCCCACTCAAGAGGAGACCAAAATCAAGAGTCAGTATGTTCTTAGTTTTGACTGAAATTTGGGGAAATGAGTGCCATCTTTCACTCTAAACTGCTGAATCCCTTTCAACATACAAGAAAGGAGTAAAAACACATCTTTTTGACCCGTTTCCCTCCTGATCTAACTGCTCTGTAAACTTGCATCGCATCCACCACAATCACTTTTATATTTCCCATCAATTTTATAGGCAGCTACTCATATAAGATATGTGACCAAAAATGGGGATTGTGGACAAATAGTCTTCGGCAAACATGTTGACAGTTCTTCGCCTTTTATGAAATGCACTTTTGCTTAATCTAAGTAAACCTTACTTTCGATTAAAGTGCCTACTTAAATGAATAAAATAAATGTCAAAGTTATTTTGAGTTTGTTAATTTGTCAGTTTTGTTAACTGCTGTGAGATCTACTGTAATTTAATTTTAAATACAGTACGGAAGGAATAAAGTATGAAAAGCTTAGCAACTGTAACTGAAAAATAATGATGGTGTGGTGAGGCAGCCATGACCCAATGCAGAGCGGCTGTTACTCTCCCAGTGAGCATTACTTATAACTGGATTTGTGTTCTTCAACTTGTACCACAGCGTTTTGTATAAAAATAAAGTTGTCAAACAGAAAGCAGAACAGACCGTAGAAAAAACTGAAAATGAATTACTTCCCATTAACTTTTGACGCAAATCCTTGCTGTCGTCAGCAGGCCCATCCGTTGTCTTAGATTGTTCTGTCATTGTCCAAAACTTCAGTCTCACCTTCCAATTGTTCCACAGAATTTTCCGCAGCCCATACCACCCTTCCTCCCCTTGCTCACTTTTACTTTGCCTTGTCACACATGGTGTCCTGGGCTCCTGAACCCATACTCACCTTTTTGATGACTCTTCTTGGTTGCTTTAGTTTATACTGTTATTTTGTAGAAGGGAATCATGGAGACCCTCCTCCAATGCAACCGCCTTCTCGACACACTTTCTTTTTGGAGGTGGAGGCAGAAGAAAAGGATTTATTGACATTGAGATTTGTCTGAACAGGTTGTAACGACAGTTCCTTGAGCATCATGCTAAAGAACTGTGCAATAATATTAAATTTACTCCCCTTCATTAGATACCAGGCTATTTGTTGATTGTCATTATTTGTTACTGTCAATTTGTTATTACATAGGGTTGAGGTTTGACCATTATGATTGAAAAAATTGCCATCAGATTATAAAGAAAAATGCAAAATATCATACTCATCATGAGATAAGCCTGACCCATGAGCACCATTTTTTTTCATAAAGTGCATAATAAGTATTCATCTTGTATCAAAAAACAAATGAGCTTCAGATACATAAAATTTTTTATTTCAGTGTTCTGTGGAACTTAATGGTACCAATGGTATATTCTTCGTGTTTTCGTTAACACCACAGGCTTGCTCTCAAACAAAACTTCCAAAATCTTGCTCAGACAAAACAATATTACAAATTTCAGTTAATATTCCTGGAAGCTCATATTAGTGATTACACCAATTGCTCGGTTTATCAACTTAATTTGCTCCTGGAAAAGCCTTCGTCTGCAAAAAAATCTGTAAACCGAAAGGACAAATACCATTTTTTTAATGGGGGAAAGTCTAATTTGTTCCAAGAGTGTACACCCAAAAATCACCCAAACCCAATACACCCAAATACAATAATAATAATAATAATAATAATAATAATAATAATAACAAAATCATAAGTAATTATTTTAATAGTATGATTGTGCTGTATTAAGCAGCTCTGTCACTGACACATTCCTAAATGCTGTCTAAACTGTACATAGATCCTCTGCCAGAATCCTTTCCACTATCTGTAGTACTTGTTCTACAGCGCTGTTCTTCCTTCCCTCTCGCGAAAATTTCATATTCCGTTTCAGCTCGTCCACTGACTGCAAACAGAGGAAACACACTATTAGTCCATGGCTGAAACAGTGTGTGTGCTGCTACGTAGCAATTGAATTGTTAGCATGTATTATTATATTGTTTATCTTGTATAGGAAAACAGTAAATCAGGCTCCTTACGGACATATTCTCCAAACATAGACACCTTAAATTTGTATAAAATTAAAATTAATTTAAATCTGTATTGTTCTCTGAGATGTGCGTCACTTTAGAGAAAAGCATCTGCTGAATGAATAAATGTAAATGTAGACTTTCTATAAAAAAACTGATTCAATTACAGTTTTCTGTATCTAAGGCTATATAGATAAAAACGTGAAAATACATGTCGGTTTGAAATTAAAGTTTATTAATCTAAGCACATTTCAGAAAATGAACTGTGTACCTCCACATAGCTCAGGAAATAGTCTATTTGCATTCATTCATTTAGTGGACACTTTTCTCGAAAGTGACATACATCTCAGAGAAAAAGTTGTACTGCCTACCAACTGGATTCCGCTCAGGCAAAATGTTAATATATTTATCTGATGCTTTTCTCCAAAGCATCTTATAGAGTTAATATACCTACAATTATTTGACCATGGGTAATTTTACTAGAGCAATTCAAGGTAAGTGCCTTGCTCTAAGGTATTACAACTAGAGCTGGGATTCAAAGCTGCAACCTTCGGGTCCAAAGGCAGTAGGTTTAACCACAATGTTACCACCAGTAACACTCCCACCACAGTTACTAAACATGGAACATGTTCAGTTCATAGAGTCACGCTTACACTCGGGTCTTACGATCTCGTTGCTGTGTGTGCTCAAAACGGACTGCACGCACCCCCTCCCTTTCACACTCCTCATTGTGCTCAAGGAGAAATGCTCATCATCGCACTCTTCATCCATCAGCAAACTGTCTCTCTCCTCACAGCTGTACAGCACATCATTTGCTGCAAAACCAAAGTGAGAAAATTAACAGTGTGTGATTGGAAGGTTGAGAATGGGTGCAGTAGGACTGCCGAAAAGCTTCTAAAGAAAGGTATCATTTAAGTCATCTCTGTATTTCCAGTGTTTTAGACTTTTGCCAACTTTTTCTACTGAGATGGGCAGCTAAGGATTAACCACTGGGTTATTCTCTCACTCATCTGAATGATGCCCCATGTTGTAGTCAAGAAAAAAAGATTCCAGAGCAATACACAGCCAACCAGATTAGAGGCCAGAGCGTACCTGTCTCTATAGTGTAGGGTTGACATGGTAGACCATTGTCCAGCTGAGGTCCCTCAAGATCATCAACAGCAGTCTTGCACCACTCCACCCAGTGAACAGTAGTACTGTCCTCTCTGTTGTTCAGTAACAAATTTGTGATTGCCTCCAACACCTCCAACTCCTTTTTACTATGACTCAGCTCCATTGTGTCCCTTGATAAGTGTTCGTCCAACATCAAGCTGCTTCTGCCCTTAGAGCTTTGTGGACATTCATCATCCACTGTAAGACGAGCAAGACAAACGCTGTTGAATTCTTACACTTGACAAACACGTTAAAAAGGACATTTGAAGCAGTTTCAGTCTGTAATTAAGCATTTTTGTTTGTCTCACATTCAAGTCTAACCCAGACTGGCATTTTGAGACACCTGGTTTTCGACTCAATGCACGTGACTCATATGAATCTCATGTTTCGGTTTTTTTTACTAACCAGGACAAAAAATGATGACTGCTACTAGTCTTAGACTAAAGAACACAATTAAAAATCTTCTTGTTTCTATAACTGCTTTGAAAACTTAAGTTCAGCATTATAGCTGTACTGCATATGGTTTTAGTGCCCATGCACTTTGTCATTTATAGGTTTTGCAGACTGCTTTGCTGCAAATTCTATTTAATATATAAGGTATAAACTGTGGTTGCATTTATTCATTAATGTGATCAGTTGAGCAGCTACTGGCAAATAATGTACTATGGTCTGATCCCATCCCACAGCACTTATCTTTCCGATTTCTCCACTTGTCATAATTTATTTAACTTAACTTCTCGTAACCACTTCAGATGTTTATGTTTATTCTGTGTTTTTTCTTCACAAACACATTTTATACTTTGAATCTTATTGTTACGTCTAGCTCAAATATTCGCTGCTAAGTACGTCAAAAGAGAGTCCAATAACACAACATGCAACATTTCAATATTCTCCATAATAATATTCTAAATGAATATTCTACATTAATTCTCAATATTAAGAAAATGAATAGTCTTAATATTCTAAAGGTCTTATGTGTTCTGAATGCTGAGAGTATTTCTTAAGGTCACACTCACTTTTCGGTCTGGAAAATTCATTGCTATGCCTATTTGAAAGGGGCTGTTTGTCCCCCCCCTTATCAGCCATTGTCCTCGGACCAAAATCCTCAGCATTACAGCCATCGTCCATTGCCGAACTGTCTCTCTCCTCACGGCTGTCCGGTGCTTCACTCACTGCAAAATGAGACCACATTGATAGTGCATGACTTGAAGCGTGAAAATAGGAGTAATATGGCTATACAAAAATGATTAATAAAACTTTTTTAAAGTTCACTTTTTTGGCTTTTCACTCAGATATGGGTGGCACAGCAGAGAGCGTTGCTGTCTCACAGCACCTGAGTGGTATGAGAGGACGTTAGTAAGTCCCAAAGTGACTTGCAATGCTAGAGATTTGAAAATGTCACTCATTTAGACACCAGCAAAACACACTTTTGTTCTGTCACAAACACACCCTCTGGGTGATTTTAAAGTTACCGATCCGCCTGAACAGCACGCCTTTGGACTGCAGGAGGAGACCCACCCAAACATAGGGAGACCGTGCAAATTCCACAGAGACTGAGTAGTCAAACCCAATCCGTCTTGCACCACCCAGGAGCTGTGAGGTTGTAGAGCGACTCACTGCGCCACTGTGCGGCCCCAGAATACACGTCCCTAAGTAATTCAGTATATAGGGAGAATCTTTTTTTTACATTTCATACAGAGAATGATATTTATTTGTTTGTTTCTTTATGCATTCTATTACTGTGGTCTTATAATACAAAACACCTTTATGCCCTTAAAGGTCTGCTTATTTGGGTAACTGCTTTGAAAATTCACTTGTGCGTATAGGTCAAAGCCATACTGTATTTATAGTTTATGTCGATATCTTTTACTATCCCCAGGCTTTGCAAACTACTTTGAGATATGTTGCAAATTGTATTTAAAATGTAAGTTACAAAGTGTTGCTGTATAATTTATTTTAATGAGTGGCTGGTATCATTCCAAAGGGAATTACCTTCCAAGTGTGTGGGGTATTTAACCTAAGCTGTAATAAATATTCAGTGATAGCTGTTACCTCTTCACATTTTGGATAGATACATATGTGAATTGGTCAAAATTACTGATTTACATCAACTTTACTGAGGTTTTTCTATTTCTAACTCAAATGTGTACCGGTAAGCAACATCCAACATGCAACTTCTTGTTCTTGCAGCCCTTAAACTATAATCTTATGTGTAGAGACATTCAGTATTCACTGTAACACAGGTAAAACTCTTAGTCTTACACTTTTATTGGATTCTGAAGATGTGAGAGATATTTGGCAAACTTCTTATAGTGGAGATTAAAATGGTTTCACTTTGTAATGAAACACCGTTGACATTGCATAAGAGTTGAGATGCAAGTTGCTATTTTAGACTCAGACAAGGACTGAGATTTGTTGTGGCGTGATTTGAACTCAAACTTTGACTCTTGCATTTACTGTCCACTGGTTTTGCAAAGTGCTGTGAGGTCTGTGGCAACAATCATTAAGTATGTAATGAATAAACAGAGCAGGGGCGCAGTGGCACAGTGGGTTGGACCACAGTCCTGCTTTCCGGTGGGTCTGGGGTTCGAGTCCCGCTTGGGGTGCCTTGCGACGGACTGGCGTCCCGTCCTGGGTGTGTCCCCTCCCCCTCTGGCCTTACGCCCTGCGTTGCCGGGTAGACTCCGGTTCCCCCGTGACCCCGTATGGGACAAGCGGTTCTGAAAATGTGTGTGTGTCTGTGTGTGAATAAACAGAGGAGCTGAAGAGTTGTCGGAAATGTTTAGAGGGGTGGTGACAAAGCCATTACAGTGGGATGATATTGTGCTACTGTTACCTATAATAATCAAATAATGCCTTATTTAAGATGCCTGTCTTAGCGTTCCTACTTAAACTCTGAAGTCAAGGACTTGAGCACAACACTGCGCTCAGTTTGGCACTGGACATCTTTTTAAACCCTCACATTACACTCATCAGTGAGTTACACGTTACAGAATAAGATGACGATAATTTATCATTCAAATGCTGGGCCATCTTACTATAAATAGTGTCACTCTTATACCCTTAAGTAGTTGTATAATGCCATCAGACAAAAGAAAAGTAAGCAAAGAGAGCACGGGTCAAAAACTGAGTAGAGAACTTACTGTCAGTCACAGTTTTGTGTGACTCCTTGCAGTGGTCAGTATCTGCTACCTTCAATTGTTCTGTCTTAGTCAACATCTTGAGTAGTGACTTCAAATTGCTCTCCGCAGTTTCTCCCAGCCAACACCACCTCTCCACCCCACAGTCCTGTTTGCCTTCTTCTGTTTCGTCACAGCTGGTGTCCTGGATGGCTGGACCCCTGTCCAGTGCTGTATCTCCTTGTCCAGCTTCTCGGTGGGATCAGTCTGATCCTCCCCAATGTTGAAGGCTCTCCTGGAAAATATACTCTCGACGCAGCCTCCTCCTTGACCCCCTTTTTTCTCTTTCATTGAAGGTGGAGGCAGAAATAAAGCTATCAGTTTACTTTATCTACGGTTATAAATGTTTTAGCTCCAACTCTAAAAGTCTGTACAGTAATATCAATCCCTGCTCCCACTCATTAGATATTGCACCATTTTTTGATTGACATTCTTTATTTTTCATTCTTGGGTTGTGGTTTAACCACTATGAACTAACAAAGCCAGGGGCAATAATAAGCTTTGATTCAAAAATTCAAACACCATCAATAGAGTGTGACTGATTTCTCACAGGGCATCTTACATGTCTCCTTCTGAATCACAACGATACTTCTGCAATCCCTTTAGACATTGAAACGTGTGAGATTTGCTAAAATACATAGAAAGTTGTTTTTCATGTTTCCCTGTCACACAATGATAACAGTCACATCATTCACAATCTCTTTAACACATCCACACACACACACACATTTCCAGAGCCACTTGTCCCATACGGGGTCACGGGGAACCGGAGCCTACCCGGCAACACAGGGCGTAAGGCCGGAGGGGGAGGGGACACACCCAGGACGGGACGCCAGTCCGTCGCAAGGCACCCCAAGCGGGACTCGAACCCCAGACCCACCGGACAGCAGGACTGTGGTCCAACCCACTGCGCCACCGCACCCCCTTCAACACATCCATCTAAGGCAAATTATAACACTAACTTTGCATTCTTTTCCTTCAAGCTTTAATTATTGATCATATGATTCTTGGCTACTCGTGTTTTGCTTTTTATTTTCCTTTTATAATGCAGATATGAATACACACACACACACACATTTTCAGAACCGCTTGTCCCATACGGGGTCACGGGGAACCGGAGCCCAACCCGGCAACACAGGGCGTAAGGCCGGAGGGGGAGGGGACACACCCAGGACGGGACGCCAGTCCGTCACAAGGCACCCCAAGCGGGACTCGAACCCCAGACCCACCGGAGAGCAGGACTGTGGTCCAACCCACTGTGCCACCGCACCCCCCCAGATATGAATATTGATTTTAAAAATGAAATAGTCAAAAATACTGACAAAATGTCAGTATGTCAAATTAATGTTATTAAACATGCCTATAGGTGTAAACTTACTGACCTATACCAAAGGACTAACCTGAAGCTCTGCAATTTCAGGAAAGATAAATGTAAAAAAGTGACCACATTTGGAAAACGAAAACACAATAGTTTCCCAGGTGAGTCACTTGATACAGATCAGTACGTTTGCACCTACAGGTACTTATGTAACTAAAATCTAGTAGTTATGAGAAGTCTCTACACAGTACCAAATCTTTTCCCCAATAGATCATTTGCTAACCAGTTACACATAGCAGATATAAAATACAACTTTGAAGAACCAACTTGTTATCTTGCATAGTAGTGCTATTGATTTAGTGTACTTACGGGAACAGTTTAGTCCATAAGTCGGTGAAATAGTGGAAATGTGAGACTCATATTCCAAGAATTAAAATCAACTAACTTATCTGATGCTCTTAACATAACTATTGTGGTGCTGTGTCTAATGAAGTGTTTTCCTGGTGGCTGGCTGTGTCTTGTGATTTTCTAAAAGAAAGTCACACACCCGTCTAACAAGTTTGACGTGGTGCCTTACAGTAAGTAGATGGGTTACTTCCTTTTCAGTCTACATTCCTCTTTCACCTTTTGTTTACAGTGTAGTGTCTGAGTGTGTGAAATCTAGACCTTTTAAATATTTATAAGTAAAAACTATGTGCAGAGTACAACGTATCGAATTAAGTAATTGCAAATGCTGTTGAGTACAGTAGAAGAAGCACCATAGATTAACTGATCCCATATTGGAGGAAACTTGGTGGTGGAGAGGTCAAATGCATCAAATCATAACAGTATATAGCAAAAGGGAAACCGTGGTCACAGGCTGAAGCTCACCAACAGATACATGAATGCCGGAGAGAATTAATGCAGAAAACTCAACACAACTGCTCTGAAATTTAAATTGAATCAATGTGTCTGACTCAGCAAAAAAGTATATTGAGCTTCATCAAGGTGATACTTATTGTAAGGCTGTTGCTCACACATCACTGGTAGCCGTAAACAAAACATACCATCTGGAGTAGGCAAAACCAAATGTGGACCCAAAAGCACTGCAGGACGTGAGGGAGTATGATAGTGTTACCCAACACCTAAGAAAGCTTTTTGATGGAAGAGAAAGGAGCTCTTGAGCCACACTGGCTTCTGTCTGCTGTCAAATATAGTGGTTGAATTGTAATGATATGGGTGTCCAACTTGTAGGAGTTACTGGGTCTAACAGTTCCTTTGTGTCATTGAAAACTCAAAGTATATGAAACTATTGCAGTGAAGCATGTGCATGCCAAGGTGCAAATACTTTTTCATTACAAAGTTTAGTTTACAAGACCACTATACCAACATAAACACAGCTAACTGAAGAGTGGATTAATGAACACCAGGGTAAAACTAAACACCTGCTAATGACCAGATATTAACGTTTGAACTTTTATGTCAGTTTTACAGCCCAGAGTCCAGAGATGATTTACACCTCCTATATACCACAAAGAACTGCAGATATTCCTATTTGAAAAATGGTCCATATCCCACTACAAGCAACTAAGGACTAATATGGAAGCATCTCAATAAGGATAAAAGTTATGAAGTGCTAGCTACACTCCCCAAAAGTTCCTTGATGCCAATATAGTTTGTTATTTCTATTAATTATATATGTAATGAAGGTTGTTGCCACATGCCAGTCAGTTTGAATTAAACTAAAACATGATGTTACCTTGGATGAGGACCATAATAATAATATCATAAGTATAGCTCAAATATTTTTCAGTTTTTCCCCCATACTGGCAAATTGTTTGTGAAGTGTCTGTTTTGCACCAATATGCATGCACAAACACACGCAAATGTTTTACACCTTACATGTGACAAAAAAAAGACAAACTCACAGAGTTAAAATATTCACTAAAATAGGTTTAATTGAAAAAATAAGAGTAATAAAACAAAAATGTGGAAAAAGAATGCATTAAGAGCAAGGTAAAACTAGAAATGTCCAAGTTTGTCCAGTGCCTGGCTGAAAAGTGCAAGGTCTTCCAATGCCAAGCCTCCAGCACAGTCCGTCCTCTTTCAGAGGAAAACGTATACATCTTCTCTTCATGGTATAGTCCCTGATCTCACACCATTGTCCTAGCAGTCTTCACAGGCCAGGCATGACGTAAGCAATGTTGTCCAGTGTGTTGGACTGAAATGCAAAAAGCAAAAACAGATAATGCAAACACTTTTGCAATATTGATCCAACTTTCGCAAGAATGGAAGGGAAATGCTTGGATGGGGAAAAAAAATTGTGTGACAATACAACAGGGCTATTCTGCTTTGGCCCTAACACACAGAGTCCAACAGGCTTTCAAGCTGCACTAACCTAACTAAGCCCTCAGAAAGAAGTATGTTCATACTGTTCAAAGAAAAAAATTTTGCTTCTGAGAATGCAAGATACATTTCCTGTGACCTTTGGTTCTCTTAACTATAACATTATCCTTGTATTCAAAATGGCACTGACTAATGTATTCTAAGTGTTAGAGTTTTGCTTAATTTAATAATTTCTTTGTCACGTTCATCTTTCGGATGTTGTGTAATAGCAGAAATGATATCATGACTCATGTTTAAATCCTGGACCAACTCAATTTGCAGCCACTCAAACATTTTCTTAAATAAAAAAACTCTTTCCAAAAATAAATGTCTAAATTCTTGATTTTTTTTTTTTTTTTTTTTAAAAAAAAAAAAACCTTAGAAATTTCCTTCTCTACAACCAGACAAAAAAAAATCTTGACATTTCCACTTGAGGCAGTTGGATGGGAGCAAAACACTCCAAATAGAAACTCAAGGAGCAGGGTGGGGGGCAGCCTGGTTCAAGGATTGATTATAGACACATACACACACACAGTCTGAAACTGCAAACCGGAGCCTATCCCGGCAACATAGGGTGCAAGGCTGGAGGGAGGAGAGGACACACCCAGGACGGGACACCTGTCCAATTACGGACAGCATTTATTAAAATTTTATTACTGCTGCATCCCAAACTTTTACAGCGCCTACCCAAACAGAAATATGCTTCTATTATTACACTTTTTTGACTGCAAAGAAATTAAGCATGTGTTGACAAAAAAGGTTTATTATAATACATCAGTAGCTTCCTCATGGCCAGTTTTGTTAAAGTTGACTTTGAGACAGGAAACCAGCATTTAAGGTCAAACTTAAAGGCTTCTTTCTGTCCATGACTTCATAGACACACATTCATGCATACTTTCTCTCCTTCATTACACTTCCACTGACCCTCTTTTAACCCACTGTTTCATTCTCCTGAATAAATCTACTGACGCACCCCCATACTATGACAGACACGGGCTTTTGGACCTGATGCCGATAACAGCGTGGATGGTCCTTTTCCTCTTTGACCCTGAAAACACAACGGTTGTTTTTTCCAAAAACTATTTCAAAATGTTGACTTGTCAAACTCCAAGACACGATTCCATTGCACTGCTGTCCATCTCACATAAGACTGAGCCCAGAGAAGCGCTTCTGGATAGTGCCGATGTGTGGCTTCTGCTTTGCATAGTAAAGCCTTAACTTGCATCTGTAGATGCAACGGTGAATGGTGCTGACAAAGTTTTACCAAAGTACTCCCGAGCTCACATGATGATATCCATTACAGATGTACAACAGTTAAGACAGTGGCATCTGAGGGTTCAGAGATCACCCACATTCAGAAGGGTTTTTCAGCCTTGCTCTTTATGCACCGAGATTTGACCAGATTCCTTCAACCTTTTCATTATACTGTGCACTGTAGTGGGTGAAATACCCAAAATCATACTGGTTTGTCTTTGGGGAACGTTCTTCTCAAAGTGCTGGATTATTTGCTGATGCATCCTTTGGCAACTTGATGAGCCCCAACCCATTATTGCTCTTGGAGAACTAGGCCTTTTTTCAAGGCTCATTATATCCTGTAGGATTGCTTCACCTCTTTCACATCACCTTGTTATTTCAACTTGTCTCATTATTATTCCTAAACTACCCCTGTCCCAACTTTTTTGGAATGTGTAGCAGGCATCAATTCCGTACATCTTCCAAAAACTACGCAGCTGATTAGGTATTTAAAAAAAAAAAAAAAAAAAAAAAAAAAAAAAAAAAAAAAAAAAAATTATACTGTATTCTTTGAATATTGAGTCAAAATACATTTACAAATGACTCCTTTTTGTTTTTATTAGCATTTTCCATACTGCCTCTTTTTTTTTTGGGAATTGGGTATTGTACATACTGTGTATGCATTTGCTGATTGTGCACAAATACATACAAATGATCCCAACTGCTATATTCAGGCTTATGCATGCACTCTTGGTGTATGGCCAAATATGTTGTTGCTACATCCGTCACTAGTCATTACATAATTTATGATCACGCACCAAAAACCCAGAAACTAGATAATTCCTACACAGTCAATTGAGAATACACTGTATGTGAAACTAAGAGCACGTATCACATAGATAGGCACTAATGTCTCACCAGATTGTGTCGTGGACAGGCATTCAGCTCAGGAACCTGGGCAGTGAGACAGACCAGAGGCCCCAGGGCACATAGGATGGAATCCAGAAGAACTGAGAGACTCCCAGACACAGCTACCATACCCTGGAGGACAGAAAAGGGAGAGTAATCAGCCCCATACACTGACACAGACTCTAAACTGTAACCATAACCTATAATGTGGAGAGAGAAGCAATTTCATCCCATAGCACTTCTATGGAACCTGCAATGCCAAATCATTGTGTAAAACAAATTTTTTGTATTGCGCTATTGCTAGTTCTTACACACAGAAATTCCACGTTACATCGTGACACAAACTGGGTATGTCCAAGTATGGAGTGCACGCTGCTCCACTTCCCCTCCAGTAAGCAGACATGTATCACAGTGCCATGTGTGGCGATGGGTACTAGCCTCAGTCTCCTGTAACCGGTGTCCAATGAGCGACAAGGACTCTCCCAGCAGCTGCAGATGAGCAGCTGCATCAATGGGGTCCACCTCAGGCACCCTTGCTGGAGACAGGGACACGCCAGCAGACGCTCGGCTAGGAGATGTCACGCCAACTGCTGCTGCTCCTCCTCCTCCTGCTCCTCCACCTCCTCCAGTTACCTTCACTGAAACTGGGAAAGAGCAAAGCAAATGTACAATATTGTTTACCAGTGCTTAAGATATATATTGCCAGCAGTCAGTGCCAGTGACACTGTGGAGCTGTACAGAGCGCTGCACCCACGAACACAGGTACTGTGCTCTTTAGACACTGCCAAATAAAACTGCGATAAGCACTGCACATTCACAACTGAGCACTAAGTAAGGTGTAAAGCAGCAGCAGAGTGGCCATAAAGCCAATGCTGACACTTACCTTTGACTTTATTCCCATCAGACACAGAGCTCTTGCGTTTGACTGTCATGGCCTCTGCTTTGTTTTGCTTGTGCTGCAGGTAGTGAGCTTTCTGTTTCCATACCTATAGATTGGATAGGGTGCCATCATCTTAAGATTGAAATATACTTCACCCAGCAGGAGTGCTTAATGGACTACATTGGAGATGAATATGCACATTAAAAAAAGAAACAACACAAAATATATGGAACCTAACAACACTTATGGATCCATAAAAATTAACAAAACATGTTGAATGATGTTTTGTTTCCCCACTCTTCATTTTAAATTAAATTTTTCTTTCAGCACTCTTGTTTCTTTTCAGGAATAAAATAGAGGCCTCCTGGAGGTATGCAGGCCTGTTCAGTGTGTAAATGATAAGGCTTAAAAGCAAAACTGGGGGGGGACATTAAAAAAAACAAAAAGAAAAAAAAAGAAAACGCTGACTGACCTGTTTGTCTTTTTCAGGTAACTGTTTCCACACCTCTGCCAGTTTCTTACTCAGTTCACCAAAGACTGCATAAAATGTGAATTAAGAACTTAATAAATAAAGCTAAGTAAAAATATCCATCAGTAAATGTCAATACAGGCTTCCCTCACATAATAACTCAGCCTAGGAACCCATTACAAGAACAGGAATTTCTATTTAAAATACAAGCACTGGCAAAACTGAGCTCCACACAAGGCAGGTAACCCCCTCCACACGTGGCCATGACTTCTTCTGGGCATCTCAGCTGTCTCTTAGCCATGTTCCTGCTCACAAACAAGTCATGAAAAAGAAGCTCACATTCTGCAGAAACCCTCTGCAGCACTGTGCCACCCAAAAAAACAAAATAAAACAAAAGAAAAATTTACAGTAAGCAAAATGATGAAATCAGAAAGGGGGCAGAAAACAGGGAGCACATAAATGTGTTACGTAACTGATAGTGAACATGTGGCTTTTAAACACTGGATTTATAGGTGTCCAGAGTAGTTTCAATATTCAGGACTTTGCTTTGAACTAGGCTGTCTCCATGTTCACAAGATAAAGCTGGAATCTTGGGATATTTGGTCAAAAATGAGTGAACTCTTGGAACACATTTCCCCCATTTAAATGAATGGTAGAGTGCATTTTACAAGAACTGACTTTAGAATCAGATTTTCACTAACAATTTACATTTGTCATGTGAGGAAAGCCTGTATGCAACTGCATTAATTAATTGCTTAAAAAAGGATAACACAGTGGAACACAACCAAAAATAACATCACAAGAGAGCTACACACCTAGTCCTGGCTGCTCTGCGTTGATGTTGACCCTGTACTCCTTGCAGAACACCTGGTATGCTGTCATATTTTTCTTTTTGGGCTGAGAAACAGAGAAATGATGACAAAGAGTAAAAATATATTAGGCAATTATCAAAAAGCTTGTCAAGCAGTGCCCCATGGTTTTCAGTGAAAATCCCTCAAGAAGGCACATTTCCAGATACTTTCTAACCTTGTCTTTGTCCCGCTCCATCTTTTCCCTCTCTTTGTCATCCTTCTTCCTCTTCTTATCGCTCTGAGAGTCACTGCTCTGGTGGTGATGTGAGGAGACTGGCGAGGACAAGGCATAAATTCCGACTCCAGTGCTGTGATTGGCTGAACTGTGAGAATGCGAGTGACTTCTAGACACGTCCCCAGAGGAAAGCAGGAGAGACGAGCCTGTACAGGACATATTGAAAATGGATTAAAGTACCAAGATTAAACGAAAGGTATTCTGAACATCCAGAAGCAAAGTTAAATACACTTAGACAGAGCATCACTTGGCTTTTCTCACTTGACTAACCTTTCTTCCCTGCTATTCGGCTGTGCTTTTTCTCCCTGCCACTCCTATCTTTCTCTCGCTCCCGCTCCTTATCCTTCTTCTTTTTACTTTTCTTGCTCTTCTTCTTCTTCTTGGTCAGCTGGGTGTAGGAGTCATCAATCACCAATTCTCCTGCCTCCAGTTCACCCCCTGAGGAGGCACTCTCACCAGCCATTATGCTCAGTCCTCCGCCATAGTGTCCTGATACGAACATGAAGCAAACAGAGAGTGAGAAATAATGGCACTGATTTAACTGAAAAGACGCAGGGTTTCTGGTAATTAATCATTTTGAAAATTAGCTGTCAATGTCACCAATACAATGTCAAATTCCTATGGAAAACAGATGTGTGGTAAAATCAAAGGGAATTTTAGAGAGATTCAATCATCTTAATTTTACACCACTCAAGTTTCTGGTGAGCATAAAGATGAAAGGAAAAAAAAAAAAAAAAAAAAAACACAACACAGAAAGTCCCATGTCTGCATTACAGTAAGAGGAACAATGGCTACACTGAAAATCACGCATAACATAAAAGGAGTCACCGCCCCAATCGAAAGCACAGGAGGAACTATATGCAAAAAAACTTGACCTATCACGAAGACGAAGTGAAGTGGAAAACATGCTCCCACGACTGAACTACAGTATTCTTACCCTCCAGCTCCACTTCTTCTCCTACGATGGGCAGCGGCTCCCTGCCGTGTTGCTTCTTCTTTGGCGCCTTTGACAGCAGCAACCTGTCCCTCTCCTTGTCCTTCTTCAAGCTCCCCTTCCTGACTCCCGAGGTTGACGAGAGGGCAGAAGATGATGAGGAAGAGGAGTGAGGGGGGAAAGGGAAGCCTTCAGACACGCTCCCTTCCCCCTTGTCCTTGGGTGACAGGATGAGCTTCATTTTCAGCCCTTCTGCCTCCTTGAGGGTCAGAGGCTCACTGTTGCTCTTGCCCCCACTGAGATAGAGCGTCGACTTGGAGGAGTGCTTCTTAGACGACGAAGACGATGTAAGCGAGCGGGACTGAGAGTGAGAATGGGAGTGGGAGTGAGAGTGGGAGTGGGAGTGAGAGTGGGAGTGGGAGGAAGAGTGGCTTCCTTTGCTGCTTCCAAGCCCCCCGTCACGTTTGCGCTCCTTAGAGGAGGAATGTGAGGACGAGGAGGGTGGGTAAGAGGGCTTCTTGTGCAGGTGCGGGTTGGGCTCTGAGCCCGTTGCCATTGGGGAAGTGATGGCTTGCAGCAGTCCCATGGCAGTGTCCGTGGAGTGGGTAGCGAGGGAGGACGACGAGGACAGGGACAGGGAGCCATCGGAAGATTTTCGTTTCTTTTTGTGCGGAGGCAGGCCCGAACCTTGGTACTCTGAAAGAGGCAGTAAGACAGGATGCAGACTGACATGAGAAAATCTGAGACATAACCGCAACATAAAGGGCAGCAGGTGCTGTAGTGGTTATGGCTGTCACCTTGTTATCTGAAGGTCACCGGTTCGTATCCCACTCCTGCTGTAGTACCCTTGATGAAGGCACTAACCCTGCATTGATACTGTAAGAACACACTGCTGAACAAAAAGTTGCTTCCCTAGCAGTGTAAATCACCTTGGACAAGTGTGTCCGCTAAATAATAATTATTAAAAACCAATGTGTGTCTGTTACACATCACATAAAAACAGGTTTTACCTTTCCTACTCCTAACTCGTATAACTACTCTTAAATATAGGCTGGAGAACATTGCTTACCTTTGTAATAATAGTCTTCACTTGAGTGTTTCTTCTTCTTCTTGTGAGAATCTCCACCCAGCAAGAACAGTTCCGAATCCTGAGAGAGTAAACTAATATATAATCAACATATAACCAGGAAATTCAAACTGCCACGAGAAAACACTGAGGGAATGTTATACTACATAAGAGGAGACTACAGGGAATTCAAGAGACATCTTCTTAACCCAGTGAAGAAACATGGAGACATTTTATTTTCATGAGATGAATAAGAAATTATTAAAAATTACCAATACAGTTTTTAAAAAGACGTTTTTTTACCTTTGGTCGTTTCTTGGAGGACTTGCGCACCTGTGCCGCGATCTCCTCCTCCTCCCGGAGCAGGTCTTTGTAGGATCTCCTCTTCTCCCTCTGACTGCGACCGGCCACCAGACCCACCTCCCCCTCCATCGCCGACACCTCTGGCGGACAGCAAAGGAGACGTGCAACAGAGTACTTCACCACATAACTCCCACAGAGAGGGAACGTTTAAATCCAACACAATCCTGGCAGTACGGTAAAGAGGCTCCGACATCCCTTACCCAACATCCCTTTCTTCTTAATCTCCTCAAACGGCATGATCTCCCTCAGCTGGACCTTCAGTGTCTCTGTATCTGACTGGTTTACAACACAAAACACATTATCACACATCCAAAAGATGATACTATCATCATTATTATTATTATTATTATTATTATATCATCACTTTCTCATGCCTTTTTTCCCCCCAAGGTGAATTACAAGATTTCATTTGTATACTAAGCTTTTAATATTTGTGCATCCAATTACAAAGCTGGGCAGTTTTTACCCTACCAATTCAGGGTCAGTACCTTGATCAAGGATACTAGAGCAGGAGCCTGGGATTCAGACCCGAGTCCTTCGTCGGCTCTAATCACTACGCCACCTGCTGACCCATATTAATGCACACGGTGCCTAAAAGCAAAGTTGTAAAAACCAATAAGTGGCTCATGCAGACAATAAATCAATACACTGGAAGTGGTATCAACATCACACATCTCACACTGTTACCTTTTGCTCTCCAAATTTACAAATATATGTCACACAGGCGATAAACTTGGAGCAAAAATACATATAATTATGTTCAATAAGCCATATTCGGACACTGACAGAGAGCAGAAGAAAACAATTGTATTATTTTGTCACCCAAAGTTGGAAGTGAGACGTTAAAAACAGGCTATTTAGACAATTTAAGTTAGCTGCGCTGCGACTAGCATTTTTAGCTCCCGAGTCCTGTGACGTTTCACACAATAAAACTGTCAAAAACTGCCAAACACTAAGCAGTCCGCCGACATTCTACGTTACAAATCACCTTCTTAACTTCACTTGCCCTCTCCAATCCGCCCCTAAAACCCCTTTCCATAATGAAATGCACACGACCGGACATGGCAGCATCATAATTAAAATATAAATGAAGGAAGACGCAGGAAAGGGACAATATACATTTTCCCGCCTACTTTTGAAAGGAACCCCTAACACACCCCCCTTTCCTTTCGCTGCTTCTCCTGCCGCCGCGATCGCTTGCGACCAACCGGATGTGTTCGCCTTCCCGGTCGACCCCGCCACTCGAGTCCCAGGCCTCTGGAAAAGTGTAGGCCCTACCGGGGCTACAAATACATTATTCGAGTGTTGTGAGAATGTTTCTTTCGCTTCAGTGCACCACTCTAGCCTTCGGAACATACCGATGTTCAGTAGGGCAATGAGCAGGCGAACAGAGACAATAAATCATGAGATTACCTTCAGAGAAAGGTAGTTCGCGCGCCGGCGGCCGCCATCTTTGTGCTGCGCGGTAAACAAAGAGCGGGCGGACGGAGGCAGGGAAGGAGGGAGGGAGGCAACGCGGAGAGCGGAGCGCGGGCAGCGCGGGCAGCCCGGGCAGCCCAGCCAGGCCCGACCCGGCTAGTCAGTGTGCCTCTCCGAGTCTCAACAACGATTAATAATTTCATCACAGTTTCCACCTTTCAAACCACATAAGCGTAAGCATCGCACTGTCAGATCGCTGCATTTTTAACGTCCCGCCTCAGGATTCCGATGACACCCTTTTCCACCACACTTTTTTGAAAAGCCAGCAGGGCGCCCGCGACACGACACGAGCTAAAGAAATGGTGAAATAAACACAAATAGTAAACTTTATACACCAGAAATAATCAGTTTACATTCTAACAACTGGGAGGTTTAGACGAGGGTACATCATCATCGTGTCCTCAGAACTTCTGTGCGATGAAAACACAATTTCCAATTTATTTGGCAGACACACTTCGAGAAACAACTTTATTTCGCACATTTTATTTCCATACTGCTGGTTTTTTGTTACAGAATATTTTCTTGTTGATTAACGCACACAACGATAACAGGACGTTTATCACCTAGGAATGGCTAATTATTAATAACTACAGAATACGTGACACTTCCTCCCATTACTAGTCACTCATAATAATAAGTAACTTAAAATAAATTAATAAGTAATTATTTATTATAACCTTATAAATTAATAAGTAACAACTTGTCTCCCAAAATAATTTAAAAGGCCCTGCAGAAATTGCCCTCTACACGTGTCACAGAGACACAATAATTAACAGCTTTTGTGGGAAAAACAACCAATAAGCAAGATAATGGGAAATTTTCACACAGAAGGCATACATTTGTGACAGGCGCTGTTAAAAATGTATTCAATCAAAAATACTAAGTTGGCATTGATGTAAAATTAATAATTAGGGCAGTTACGTATCTTAATTGATGAAATTACAAGGCCCATTTTTAACTTCCTTTTTGTATTTTTGCTCAATATTTCCTAAAGAGGCACCGCAGCAACAACTTGGATCCTGCATCCAAGCAGTTAGTTTTCCAAAGCCTTGTCATAATAGTGTTCTGTTGTTCCCTAACAAGACCTTTAAGCACCCATTCTCCTATTTTTCTGCTGTTTCAAATACTTTTAACTTCACTGGAACTATTTATACAGTTTTCTCAGCAGGATGACATATGTAGCATTGTGCCTTTGTCACAGGGGACATGTACACTCAGGAATAGCCCCATATACTGCATTTGTGCGTAGCTGAACAGTATTTGTTATATGTTTTGGAAACCTCACATACCTAACTGTACACTCGCACATTTCCAGCACGTTTTTCTTGGGAAAACATTCCTGCAATGCTTACGCAAATCCTGTGCCCTTTAACATACATCTGTAACGTAAAAATATATGAATTCATGCTCTGCCACACACTGTTAATGTTCCTTTTCTAAGAAATGTCCTAGCTGCTGTGTCCTGACATAAAGGGTGAGAGAAAACAGTCTTGATGATCTCTGAAGGTGGTAGAAGCTTGCACTGTTGTGTCACATTTCACCGATGGCTTTTGTACAGCACTTCTGTTCTAAATATTACTGTATGTTACAGTATGAAGTAATATATGCCTGCATGATCCTTATTAAATTAATTGATATTTAAAACTGCCAATGTTTTTAGATCAAAATCACTGAACTGAAAAATGAAAAACATTAAATGGTACTATTACATTACATTTATTCATTCAGCAGATACTTTTCTCCAAAGCAAAGCACATTTCAGCAAAAATACAATTTATGCATTACATTAAGTGAAAGAGACATGTGATTCTTAAGCATACCTAGTTTGTTACTTTACACTTGATACACCACTGTTCATCACTCAAGTAGGTGCATTGATGAATCCTGATACCTTTTTACAATTTTTTTTGTATTTATAAGGTACATAAATATTTACACAGAATTCAGGAATAACAGCTGTGTAACAAATAAGCACAAGAAATTTATTCTTCACCCCTCACAAGCATGGTTACCCCTTTATTTTCCCTGTAAGTCCACCCAGCGGTTGAACACTTACATTTCAAATTTTACCCAGAATCCAACAATTTACCCAGAATCCAACTAGTTACTAAAAAAAAAAAAAAAAAAAACACACCTTTTCCCACTGAAACACTGAGTAACACGGGTTGTTACAGTATCTTTAGAAAAATGAATCTCAGCCAAGACCAGTTCCTATCGCAAGGGTCCCGATGCCATGCGCCACCCTGCCCACTCCTGCCACCTGATACACATCACACCCAACGCCAGTGGGGGGAACTTAGAGTAGAGCTGCTACTTCTCCACATTGAGAGGCTCCAGTTGAGGTGGTTTGGGCATCTGATAAGGATGCCCCCCCCCCCCCTCCCCGGAGGCATACCAGGCACGGTCAACTGGGGTGAGGCCCCAAGGTCGGCCTAGGACCTGCTAGAGGGATTATATTTCTTCGCTAGCCTGAGAGTGGCTAGGGAATCCCCAGGCTGAGCTGGAGAAAGTTGCAGCAGACAAGGGCGGCTGGGCCTCTCTGCTCTCCCTGTTGCCACCATGACCCTACTAGCACAAGTGAGAAAGAAAATAGATGGATGGAATCTCAGCCTGCCTCAGTCTCCAATAAAGGTAATACCAACATCACCTGAAAACATGCACAAATATATTTTTTCCACTTTATTTCATACCATAAGAGTTAAAACCCTCCAAAATTCTATATCACAAACACAAAATCACATCCAAATATTTCATCATAAACATGACAGAGCCCATTCACTCATTTAAACATCATCTCATTTCACTAATACAAAGAGTGATAAATTTCAGTTTAAAAACAATTATAAATATCCACTATGACAAGAAAACCTGGGACTTTAAAACCCTTAACCATTAAAAGTGTTTCTAGAAAACCAACAAAATAATACATGTGTGTTACACCTACAAGGAAAGTACCCAAGTGCTCATGTCAAACTTTTACACTCTGATTTTACTCTGTCATTGAAAACCAGAAACATTCATACAATACACATCTAAAACTTAAAACATAATTAAATCTAAAGCGGAACAAAATCTACAAGTTAAAAATCAGTCATTAAAACAGTTTTTCCTAACAAAAATCTCCATCCACCACCACAGCTGTCAGGTGGGACTCTTCCTCAGGCCCTGACGAACTGAACCTAGGGGGAGACCCCACCCGAGACAAATAAATAACTAATAAACCCGAATGATCGGGTACCACTATGTGGATCTTCTCGGTTGAGGGGTCCCAGTCAGAACCGGCACCCCCCAGTGCAGATGAACCCAGCCTCCCTCCTGCGCCTCTTCTTCCTCCTGGTCACTCGCACAAAATCCCGTGAACTGTCCATGTGACCAGGCATGTCTCTCTCTTCCTTGGTCCAGGACCCCCCAGAAGCGCCCAGCGAAGAAGGAGACCGTGCCACTGCTCCACAACACCACCAGACAAAGGCTGGACTTCCACACCATCCCCCGTCAGCACCGCTTCTGCCTACACCACCCCCGCATAGGTCGGCTTGTGCTGCAAGGAGATGATCTTCTCCCCTGCATTGGGTACAGTAGCGGGGCTCTATGCAGTCCTTGGCCAGGTGGCCAATCTCCAAACATCACTGACACTTCATAGTCTTACAAGTTCTTTCGGTATGTCCCTGGCTAAGATACAAATGACGGGAGGGAGGCTGACCATGATAGAATAGGTAGCCTCTCACCTTGCCCAAGGTAAGTATGCCAGCAGGTGGCTATACCCATCCATCCCCGCAGAGTCGGGACGCAGGACTAAAAAGCGTCTCCGTCCAGTCCAGATTCTCAGACGGTCCCGGTATTCCTCATGTCCAGGGAAGATGTCGGTAAAATATCACAGGAAAGCTGCCACGACGTCCGCCAACATGAGGGGGTCGAAGACGTAGACAATCATAACTCTTCTGTCCTCCAGACAGGCTTGATGAAGCAAAGGAGCAACTTCGAATGCATGGCACTCATCCTACACATGTCCAACACCTTCCGGTAATGATCGTCGGTTGCCAGCGTGACGTCGAAGAAGGACGACGGCCCGTTCCTCTAGATGCAGACAATGTTCTCTGCCGGAAGTCCCGGGAGCGTGAAGACGATTTCACAAACAGAAACATCGTCCCAGTTCCTCCAGCAGAAGTGGATGGTATTCTTCAAAGCCTGCATCCTTCCAGCCGCCATCCTCACTGCCAACGATGTCTGTCGTCCACCCCAGGGGCTGCCGATGTCTTCAAGGGAAACCCTATTCTGGACTATCAGGTATAAAATACTTCAAACAAAGTCACCCTGCAGGGATTGCGGGCAAGCCACCCGAAACCCTGCACCTTAGGCTCAGCAGGCTACCCAAAAAATAAAATAAACTCCTACAAGGGAGCAGAGCTTCGCCCCAGAAAAGCTGCAGTCATACCACACACAGTCCTATAGGCTACACTCTGCCCCTATAAGATTATTTCCTTGCATTATACTTTAAAGTTTCTTTCTTTCACATCTTGCAGTTGGTCTCTTACTTACAAACTTTCAACTAACGAATTTTCCCTGGTATGAACTTTTTGAAAAGTATTTTGTATTTATCTTTTCATAAAAAGGTAGCTGGAAAACCAAATCTGATGCGCTGACAGATAGAGATTAACAACAATAAGACCTATCTGAACTTCTACAAGAGTGAAAGCATAAAGAATTGTAACAACTGCCTACTGTACATACCAACTCTATATACATGTAATAAAAAAACATGCCATTATTAAAGATTATGTTATGCATTTGAATCAACTTTCTCTGAATAATGTTTAGGATTTTTCTGCATTCTTTGATACAGACACACTTGCAAAGCACAAGAAACATTACCTTAGCTTCAAATACTAAAAACATCAGCGTACAGTTTTCAAATTAAGCATTTATTGTTGTTTTTGCTCACATTGATTCTTCAGCTTTTTGGTCATTGCTATTTGACTGGTACCATGACCCCAAGAATCTGGGTTTACACTTGTCAGAATGGTCTTATACTGAACTAGAATTTCCAAAGAAATTTAATTTCACAAGTGATCTGACACTTACAGATCATAAAAGCAACGCCAGACTAGCTCCTGTTCACATGCACAGCTCCACATGTCACATTTCGACCCCCGTGTGCCCGTTACACATCACGTAAAACTCGCTTTTACCTTTTCCTTCTCTTAAATCACAGGACCGCTCTTGAACAGGTGCGGGTGGCCGTCAGTCAACGACTGTTCGCTTTCAATTACAGGTATCAGTGGGTTTCAAGTGCCTGACACATCAGTTCACTCTGGTAAAGATCTGTTTAACAAAGTGATGGTCTGGATGGTCGTTGAGTACAGTCAGCTTCGGCTGGGGTTACGTTACCTTAGTTTATTTCACGTGAACATTTCAACCAGAGACTAGGCGTAAACATAAAAATCAGAAGCCTGCTCGCTTGGTTTGGTGAGCATGGAGCGAGGCTACGATCATCAATGTGTCATTATGAGCACAAAGGTACCTGCTGCCGCTTCGAGAAGTCGTGGGTCGCGGTCTGGAGCCCAAAGAGCTGCACACGAAGGCAGAGAAGACTGACATGATTCTCAAAACGCCCATTGTGACTTTTTTAACAAGATCGAGAAAAACAGAAAAATTCCTTCTGACTGACTCAAATAGCTTCGGCAGACTCTTTGTGTCCTTCGGAAGAATTTCTACGGAATCGCAACGTTTCAGTCCATCGCCCTGCCCCCCCCCGTACGCAATCTGTGACTCTTGCTGAGTCACGTTTTCACCCCCCCCTTACAGCCCTTGTGAACGTTCTTGCCCTCGTCTCTCACCGCCCCCATTTGCCAGCCCTCTACACTCAATCGTGACTTGTGCTGATTCATGCTTTAACCCCCCCACTCATGTCCCCTCCCACTTCCTTCATTTTGCATTATGCTGAGTCACGGTTCGGATTTAAAGCGCCAGTGTCGCTTATCGCTGTGAATCACAGCGGCTCAGTACCCGTCCGCGACACTGCTGTGATTTACAACTCCCGCAGTTCTGGAATTACAGTAAAATTATAAAACAAATTTGAAAGCAATAAACAAGCTGAAAGACTCTTGCCTATTCTGTCAACGTATTGAGTCCATTTCCAATAAGTCAGTAAAAATCGCATAATTTTCTGCAGCGACGAAATTCGTAGAATCATTTAGTCACCACCATTGCATTGCATATCATTGTTAAAAATGTTGTTTTATCCATTTTGCGCAATAAGAATTTATAAAATGTAGAGTCTCCGTCTCTGTAATCGACAAACAAACAACACCCCTGGCCAGGGATTTATATAATTCACTCTCCACCGAACCGTCTTACCTACAAAATGATTTTTTTTTATTAATAAATATATGATCATTGTGTCAGGGACAGGTAGTGGTTAGAGCCGCTGCCCTTAGCGCCAGCGGTCGCAGGTTCGAGTTCCAGTTACTGCATCCTTGACCAAAGCTAATTACTCAGCTCTCTGGGTAATTAACTGTAATCTTAACACAATAAGTCACTTTGGAGAAAAGCATCAGCTGACTATAAACGTCCCTTATTGCCTTCCCCAGCCTCTAGCACAGCTCATAGGAGTGTGTGAAAACATCCACATGCTGAGTAATGGTTTCATCATGGTTCCTCCTCCCTCCTCTCCCCCCTCCATCCTGAAGAATATGCATAGTCACGTTTTGTGGCCCCGCCCCCCCCTCCTCCTGTGTGTGCAGTATTGTCTTTCACTGTTGACTCAACAGTCTCATTTCCCCTCTTCTCAGCTGACAGACTGGGGGGGGGGGGGGGGGGGGGGGGAGGAGGAGGAGAGAAGTTGGGTATAAAAGCACCAGAGGTGCACGAACAAAGCACTGCTGCCTTATTCCCACACTGATACACACCAGCAGAGCAGAGGAACTACAGCGTGTGTCGCACGGTAAGGGACTTGTCTCGTCGCTTGCACAGGACCTACTCTGAAAATTCATTAGCAATGCTCCCCAGTGCTTTGAAAAAATATTTATGGTAATTCTCCTGCTTTTTTCACTCTAGTGGTTCTTTTTACAGAGATGGACACTGGTAACAAGAAGGAGACTGAGAAGATGCAGAGCCCAGACAGGTAGTTTTGCTGGATGTCTCTCATCCTCCTCCCTTTCGCACACTGTTTTTCTATGTGAGTCAGGAGACCTGTGGCTCAGGGTGAGAGTCCCGGGATTCATCGGCGGATGGACTGAGCATCTTCTTGAAATGGGCCATGCTACACCGTTGATGCTATTAGTCCATTTGCTGATGACCTCTGGGATCCTTGTCCTGAGCCGCCAGGTCTTTTTACTCCCCCAAATAAAACCCGTAAAACTTACTCACACCACTCAGTGGACTCGCTCTACATGCACTTCTGAGGATTTCAGTTATTGCTAATTTTGCTGAAATGCCTCGCCGTCTCTCCCCAGCGACCTGTCGGAGCAAATAAAGGAGGCCACTAAGGACAGCCACGTCCGGGCGGAGAACACCAAACTTATGTTGAGCTACCAGAGAGGACAGATCACTCTTCCACAATATAAGGTAATACATATGATCTGTAGTCAATAACTGGACAGATGTTATGCATGATAAACAATATGGACACTTTGCAGCAACAAGCAGATTTTTTTTTTCGTCCAGATTCTGTTAAATGTTCGTTTTGCTGCAGTACTCGCCGTGGCATCCTGTCACCTGTGTTCAGTGTGTGTGTGTGGTTGCTTAGGTCAAATAGTGTAAGTTGCGTTGAATAAAAGCACCAGTTACTACTGTAATATCGTCTTCTGTGGACAATCAGTTACAGGACTTGTCGTTTATTAACCTCCTGCCTCCTCCTTCTCGCAGCTCCTCCTGTTCTCGCTGTACGAGATCTACAAAGCACTGGAGGAGGCGCTGGACGGCAACGCTGCCCATCCCGCTGTCGCACCCGTTTACTTCCCCCTGGAACTGGCCCGGCTCGAGCACCTGGAGAAGGACCTGGAGCACTTCTATGGAGAGCACTGGCGGGACAGAGTCATCGTACCTGCCGCCACACATAGATACACCCAGAGGCTGAGACAGGTTCTGCTTCTTGATATAACAGATTCATTACTACCTTAGAAGCTCGTCGCATGTTTATTGCTTCTTAAATATGTCCGTATTTTCATAGTTACTCTGTTTTTTACTTGCTTTCAGATTGGCAGGGAGAAACCAGAATACCTGGTGGCGCACGCCTACACCCGTTACCTCGGGGACCTGTCGGGGGGGCAGGTCCTGGGCCGCATTACCCAGAAGTCCCTGGGCCTGGAGAACGGGAAAGGTTTATCGTTCTTCTCGTTCCCTGCCGTGAGCAGCCCCAACCGCTTCAAGCAGCTGTACAGGAGCAGGATGAACAGCATCGAACTGACGAAGGAGGAGAAGCAGGGGGTGCTGGAGGAGGCCGTCAGAGCCTTCGAGCTCAACATCGAGGTGAGGGAAGGAGCTGGAGGAGATGCGGCTGTGGAGAATTTTGGGAAGCACATGGTGATCAGGCAATGGGTTAACGGGCAGGAGATACGTGAGTTCCAGCATTAGTCAGCAGAATGTAGGAAAGAGGAAGAGTACCAGCAGTAAGGGAATGAGGAAAAAGGAGAGCAAGGACCACGGGGGGGACGTGTTCTCTGGGTAATTACCCTTGGTTCGTGCTCTCATGGGAAGTGCAACAGATTTGGAGAGGGTTAGTTGTTCACAGCTGTGTCACACCTGATGTTTCGTCGTGTCACTCCGCAGCGAGTGTTTCTCTACATTTGGCAGAGCTGCCTTGGCTCTTCTGGCTTCTGCTGTGGTTCTGATTGCATTGCATATGATGTGTGACTTCATTTTTTTTTTTGCGCTGCAGGTTTTTGATGATCTGCTGAAAATGTTGACCCTGGCAGAGACGGAGACAGAGACTGGCGTACGACAGAGACAGAAGGCGCAGAGCCACAACCGTGCTGCTGGCGGTACGAATGCGCAACACGTAAAAATAGAAGTGAGGCTAGTTACTGGAGCTTCAATAGAGTACAGACTAATATGATCAACACATAATCATAGGTAACACATCTTGTGGACATTTAGAGTGCCATAACACACAGCACAAGCATAACGGTGGGGGGGGGGGGGGGGGGGGGGGGGGGGGTGTCCACTCCAATATTCAAGCAAACCTAATGTGTGACCCAAGTACTCATGTATAACTGGGTACTACTGGCATTAATTTGCCCGAACCCCAATACCCAAAAATTTTTATACTACTAATAAACAATGTAAACATACCCTACAGAAATGCCATTCATGCTTAAATATCCAGTTCTTGATTTTTGTTCATAGCTGAGTCAGCTTTGATTCATATATAGTGTGTGTTCCATTGCTTTCCTTTTACTTTCGTTTGTCTTCATATTGCGTCTTCTCTATGTGCAGAGGCCAGCAATGGAATTGCGGAAAAAGTTGAGAACAGCGGCAGGTACTGATCACAGTCTCTTTGTGAACATCTGTGTCCCAAATAAGGACTTGAACTTTAAAATATCAAATGCTGCTTACAAAGCCTCGTCCCGTGTTCTGGCTGAGCCCGCTGCACCGACCCATGCGGCTGCAGCTTCTGGTCCAAGCTGCGATGATACTGAACGAAAATCTCTGTCTCTCCCCAGCGATCTGTCGGAGCTTATAAAGACCGCCACCAAGGACAGCCACGTCCGGGCCGAGAACACCCAACTCATGTTGAGCTACCAGAGGGGAGAGATAACACTGCCTCAGTATAAGGTAATACTCGGTCATCTTCCTCCCGTTTCCCGTTTCACCCACGCTGTGACACAGTATTCTTTTCATTCCCTCTACTATATTCAATGGGATAACATTTTAAAATTTTGCTGCTTTCTGACACAGCAGATCTGCAACATATCAATAACGGTGATTATTGTCATCTACTCTTATTATACACAGTGCTGTGAAAAAGTATTTGCCCCCCTTCCTGATTTTTTCTTAAAAAATTTTTTGAATATTTGTCACAATTAAATGATTGAGATCATCAAACAAATTTTAATATTACAGAAAGATAACCCGAGTAAATACAAAATGCAGTTTTTAAATGATGATTTCATTTATTAAGGGGAAAAAAGCTGTCCGAACCTACCTGGCCCTATGTGGGGAAAAAAAAATTACCCCTGCTTGAAAACCCTCCAGTGTGGCTGAATTAAAACAATTCTGCAAAGAAGAGCGGGCCAAAATTCCTCCACAGCGATGCGAAAGACTCATTGCCAGTTATCGCAAACGCTTGATTGCAGTTCTTGCCGCCAAGGGTGGCACAACCAGTTATTAGGTTTAGGGGGCAATTACTTTTTCACAGCACTGTAGTGGTATCACTATTGCACTATGTTTGCTGTATATGTATTATAATAGATGCTGTTCAGCAGTGTACCTGTTGTACAACATATCTCTGTTTGCCTCCTGCCTCCTGCTTCTCGCAGCTCCTCCTGTTCTCGCTGTACGAGATCTACAAAGCACTGGAGGAGGCGCTGGACGGCAACGCTGCCCATCCCGCTGTCGCACCCGTTTACTTCCCCCTGGAACTGGCCCGGCTCGAGCACCTGGAGAAGGACCTGGAGCACTTCTATGGAGAGCACTGGCGGGACAGAGTCATCGTACCTGCCGCCACACATAGATACACCCAGAGGCTGAGACAGGTTCTGCTTCTTGATATAACAGATTCATTACTACCTTAGAAGCTCGTTGCATGTTTATTGCTTCTTAAATATGTCCATATTTTCATAGTTACCCTGTTTTTTACTTGCTTTCAGATTGGGAAGGAAAAACCAGAATACCTGGTGGCGCACGCCTACACCCGTTACCTCGGGGACCTGTCGGGGGGGCAGGTCCTGGGCCGCATTACCCAGAAGTCCCTGGGCCTGGAGAACGGGAAAGGTTTATCGTTCTTCTCGTTCCCTGCCGTGAGCAGCCCCAACCGCTTCAAGCAGCTGTACAGGAGCAGGATGAACAGCATCGAACTGACGAAGGAGGAGAAGCAGGGGGTGCTGGAGGAGGCCGTCAGAGCCTTCGAGTTCAACATCGAGGTGAGGAAGATGACAGGAGGAGCTGAGGAGTGTGGCTCGCTTAGTTTGGACTCGTCCTGAGCTGTGTAGGATTACTGAAGTGACCATCCTGAGTTCTTTTCTTCAGGTTTTTGACGAGCTACGGAAAATACTGAGCTTCACAGAGAACCAGGGGAATGCGTTGCAGAAACAAATGACGGCCAGCTTCAAAACACAGGGTGAGACAAACGCTTCAAGACTTGGCCTCGTGCCATGGATATTAGATCTAGCCGTAGCTCCGCTGCCGTACCCTTCATCGGGCTACGTAACTTGAAACGATTTGGTTAAAACACCCAGATGCATGAATAAAGCACATTTGTAAGCGATTCAAGACAAGAATGCGATAACTGTGTGATAAAAGTCTTCGAGTAATCATTTTACGTTGTTTTTCTTTGCAGGAGGCCGACCAATGGCAAAGTCAACGGTTCCAGCCTTACTCGCCTCCTCCCGCTTTCTCCGGTTGATTCTGGGCGTCTGCGTTGCCTTGTTAACGGTTGGAATTGGAATATATACATTCTGAGTAATGACTTCAGTTTTTATGTGCTGTTTATGCATTTTTTTTTTTTTTTTTTTTCCTCTCTATTGCCAGTGTTACTAATGTGAAAGTGGGCACCACATCCTACTCACACAAGCTGCTCACAAGAAATACATTTCATTTCTTCATGAATCTGAATGTTTTGTTCAGACTTGGGAAATTTGTAAAACTTCATCATACTCCTGTTTCAAATGTTTGTGTTCACGTTTGTTAACCCAGCACTTTAATATTCATGTAGCTCCACTTTGAAACAAATCGAATGAAGCTTGGAGTTGAAACATGTGACTGTACTGTACTCATACCTTTACCGGAATTTGTATATTTGGAAAAACGCTGTATAAAAGTATTCTGAATTCCTAAGTGGGGAAAATCACTCAGATTTGATGTTTGTGGAACATTTTACTTTGGCAATTCTTGATCATATTGGAATGATAGCATTTGAGATTAATATTTGATACTTCCAGCAGTTTATATTTTAACAATTTCCAATAAAATGTTATTCTTGTACATTATGGCTGATGTGTGGGAAGTTGGTCGATGACGCGGCTGCTACAGCTTCTTTTATCAGATTCATCTGAAGGGGCTGATCTCTGTGTCGCCGTGGCTGCTCTCAGCCATGCGGTCAAACGGCACTTCACACCCCATCATCATTCACCTGAGTAAATTTGAACGTCATTTGGTTGGGATACAGGCGCGTGACCGAGAGACAACGCGTCCGTCTGCTTTAATGTACGAGCACACAATTCACACCTGCCCCTAAAAGAAAATTAGGCTTTACACATTACCTTTACCTTAGACAGAAAACTTTAAAAGGACATTGTGTTGAAGGTATCAAATGTATTTATCCTATACTTATGTTTGCATAGAAAACACACACACACACATTTTCAGAACCGCTTGTCCCATACGGGGTCACGGGGAACCAGAGCCTACCCAGCAACACAGGGCATAAGGCTGGAGGGGGAGGGGACACACCCAGGACGGGACGCCAGGCCGTCGCAAGGTACCCCAAGCGGGACTCGAACCCCAGACCCACCAGAGAGCAGGACCCCGTCCAACCCACTGCACCACCGCACCCCCATCCATCCATCCATCCATCTTCCTCCGCTTTATCCGGGGCCGGGTCGCGGGGGCAGCAGTCCGAGCAGAGTACTCCAGACTTCCCTCTCCCCGCACACCTCCTCCAGTTCCTCTGGGGGAACCCCAAGGCGTTCCCAGGCCAGCCGGGAGACATAGTCTCTCCAACGTGTCCTGGGTCTGCCCCGAGGCCTCCTCCCAGTGGGACAAGCCCGGAACACCTCTCCAGGGAGGCGTCCAGGAGGCATCCGGAACAGATGCCCGAGCCACCTCAACTGGCTCCTCTCGATGCGGAGGAGCAGCGGCTCTACTCCGAGCTCCTCCCGGGTGACTGAGCTCCTCACCCTATCCCTAAGGGTGCGCCCAGCCACTCTGCGGAGGAAACTCATTTCTGCCGCTTGTATCCGCGATCTCATTCTTTCGGTCATGATCCAGAGTTCATGACCATAGGTGAGGGTAGGAACGTAGATCGACCGGTAAATTGAGAGCTTCGCCTTACGACTCAGCTCCCTCTTCACCACAACAGACCGATACAATGACCGCATTACTGCGGACGCCGCACCGATCCGCCTGTCAACCTGCCGCTCCATTTTTCCCTCACTCGTGAACAAGACCCCGAGATACTTAAACTCCTCCACTTGAGGGAGCAACTCCCCCCTAACCCGGAGGGGGCAATCCACCTTTTTCCGACTGAGAACCATGGCCTCGGATTTGGAGGTGCTGATTCTCATCCCCGCCGCTTCGCACTCGGCTGCAAACCTCCCCAGTGCACGCTGCAAGTCTTGACTTGATGAAGCCAACAGGACCACATCGTCCGCAAAAAGCAGAGACGAGATCTCGCGGCCACCAAAGCAGACACCCTCCGTTCCCTGACTGCGCCTAGAAATTCTGTCCATAAAGATAATGAACAGAATCGGTGACAAAGGGCAGCCCTGGCGGAGTCCAACATGCACCGGGAAAAGGTCTGACTTACTGCCGGCAATGCGAACCAAGCTCCTGCTCCGGTCATACAGGGAACGAACAGCCCGTAGCAACGAGCCCCGAACCCCATAATCCCGAAGTACCCCCCACAGGATGCCATGAGGGACACGGTCGAATGCCTTCTCCAGGTCCACAAAACACATATGGACGGGTTGGGCAAACTCCCACGAACCCTCCAGCACCCTAGTGAGGGTATAGAGCTGGTCCAGCGTTCCACGGCCAGGGCGAAAACTGCATTGCTCCTCCTGAATCCGAGGTTCGACTATCGGTCGGATTCTCCTTTCCAGTACCCTGGCATAGACTTTCCCAGGGAGGCTAAGGAGTGTGATCCCCCTGTAGTTGGAACACAATCTCCGGTCCCCCTTCTTAAAAAGAGGAACCACCACCCCGGTCTGCCAGTCCAGAGGCACCGTTCCCGAACTTCACGCGATGCTGCAGAGGCGTGTCAGCCAAGACAGCCCCACAACATCCAGAGACTTGAGAAACTCGGGGCGGATCTCATCCACCCCCGGAGCCTTGCCACCGAGGAGTTTTTTGACTACCTCAGCAACTTCAGCCAGGGTAATGGACGAGTCCCCCTCCAAGTCCCCAGCCTCAGCTTCCACTACGGAAGGCGTGTCGGAGGGATTAAGGAGATCCTCAAAGTACTCCTTCCACCGCCCGAGGACATCCTCAGCTGAGGTCAGCAGCGCACCACTTCCACTGTAAACAGTGTTTGTGGAACACCGCTTCCCCCCTCTGAGTCGCCGGACGGTTTGCCAGAATCTCTTTGAGGCCGACCGAAAGTCTTCCTCCATGGCCTCACCGAACTCCTCCCAAGCCCGAGTTTTTGCCGCGGCGACTGCCAGAGCCGCGCTCCGTTTGGCCCGTCGGTACCTGTCAGCTGCTTCAGGAGTCCCATGAGCCAGCCAGGCCCGATAGAACTCCTTCTTCAGCTTGACGGCATCCCTTACTTCCGGTGTCCACCACCGTGTTCGGGGATTGCCGCCGCGACAGGCACCGGAGACCTTATGGCCGCAGCTCCGAACCGCCGCACCGACAATGGAGGAGCGGAACATAGTCCATTAGGACTCAATGTCCCCCACCTCCCTCGGGACCTGGTTGAAGCTCTGTCGGAGGTGGGAGTTGAAGACCTCTCTGACAGGGGCCTCCGCCAAACGTTCCCAACAGACCCTCACTATGCGTTTGGGCCTGCCAGGTCTATCCAGCTTTTTCCCCCGCCATCGAATCCAACTCACCACCAGGTGGTGATCAGTTGACAGCTCAGCCCCTCTCTTCACCCGAGTGTCCAAAATATATGGCCGAAGGTCAGAAGAAACGACTACAAAGTCGATCATCGACCTCCGACCTAGGGTGTCCTGGTGCCAAGTGCACTGGTGGACACCCTTATGCATGAACATGGTGTTCGTTATGGATAAACCGCGACTAGCACAGAAATCCAATAACAACTCACCACTCGGGTTCAGATCAGGGAGGCCGTTCCTCCCAATCACGCCCCTCCAGGTATCACTGTCGCTGCCCACGTGGGCGTTAAAGTCCCCCAGTAGAACGACAGAGTCCCCAGTGGGAGCGCTTTCCAGCACGCCCCCCAAGGACTCTAAAAAGGCCGGGTACTCTACACTGCCGCTAGGCGCATAAGCACAAACGACAGTGAGAGACCGTTCCCTGACCCGAAGGCGTAGGGAGATGACCCTCTCATTCACCGGGGTAGACTCCAACACATGGCGGCTGAACTGGGGGGCTATTAATAAGCCCACACCAGCCCGCCGCCTCTCACCTTGGGCAACGCCAGAATAGTGGAGAGTCCACCCTCGATCGAGTAGAGTGGTTCCAGAACCCAAGCTGTGAGTGGAAGTGAGCCCGACTATATCTAGACGGTATCTCTCAACTTCCCGCACCAGCTCAGGCTCCTTCCCCGCCAGTGAGGTGACATTCCAAGTCCCAAAAACCAGAGTTGGCGCCCGAGGTTTGGGTCGGCCGGGCACTCGGCCCCGACCACCGCCCAACTCACAATGCACCGGCCCCTTACGGTTTCTCCGGCAGGTGGTGAGCCCACCGAAGAGCGGCTCCACGTTATGGCTTCGGGCTGAGCCCGGCCAGGCCCCGTGGGCATAGACCTGGCCACCAGGCGCTCGCATGCGAGCCCCCCCCCCAGGCCTGGCTCCAGGGTGGGGCCCCGGTGACCCCATACCGGGCGGGGTAAACGGACGCCTTGCTTTTTCCCACCGCACCCCCTTGCATAGAAAACATATGAGTTCAAACCCAATAGGAAGAAAAAGTGCTTCCTGGTAGTGGTTAGAGCTGCTGCCTTTGGATCCAGTGGTTGCTGGTTCAAATCTCACCATATGCTGCAGTACTCTTGAGCAAGGTACTTATGCCCAATTACTCCAGTAAAGTTATGCACTTCTATAAATGGGAGAACAGCTGTTGGTAGCTTAATGTTGTAAGTTGCTTTGGAGAAAAGTACCAACTAAATTAATAAATCTAAAAAAAGCCTTTGTGGGTAGTCTGAAAGTCTTTTTATACTCCATCCATTGCACCTGCATGAAGAATTATCAGTGAACATGGTATTTGATATACACACACACACACACACACTTTTTGAACCGCCTGTCCCATACGGGGTCGCGGGGAACCGGAGCCTAACCTGGCAACTCAGGGCGTAAGGCCGGCGGGGGAGGGGACACACCCAAGACGGGACGCCAGTCCGTCGCAAGGCACCCCAAGCAGGGCTCGAACCCCAGACCCACCAGAGATCAGGACCCGGTCCAACCCACTGCGCCACTGCGCCCCCGTATTTGATGTAAATGGTGCAACTTAAAAATCAACACAGGTCTGCATAAACAGCACAGATGTTAGCGGAATAGGGTGTAAGTCTATAGGTCACTTGGAACCACCTGGTACTGACCACACGAGAGAGAAAGTAAAGAAATACATGCAAACAAACACACCCCCACCCATGTTTTCCCAGCTATGTGTGCCACATCGGGGGCATCCAAGTGGGGCAGTGACATAGCACATTTGCAGGGCAGGTCAGCAGTGTGGGGTTGCTGGCTTTCTTGTGGGCTGCATCTCTGTTCTCCATGGTTCATGGTCTCTAACAGCTCTAACCAGCCTGGGCATCCACTCTGCTGAATGAAGGAAAAATGAGAGGAAAGCTCAACTGTACAAAACACTTCGGAGTTGAGAGCCTCCTCACTCTCAGTCCACCTTCAGAGAATGAGGCATATCGGTTCTCTTGAGACTTTTCTCTCAGGGTATGAAAAAATAATAAAAATGCATGTCTAGAATTAGTAGCATAACAAATTAAAAAGTAATGCTTTGTGGATGTACATTAAAAAATGATCTGTAAAATCAATTTTTGAAGTCAGCGATGTATGCAAATGTTCAAAAACATGCTAAATTCCCATGCATTATTTTTTTGTAAACTTAATTTGTTTTTAGCTTAGGAGTGTACATACTGGGGGTGTGCTGGTGCAGTGGGTTTGACCAGGTCCTCCTGTCTGGTGGGTCGGGGGTTCAAGTCCTGCTTGGGGTGCCTTGCGACAGACTGGTGTCCTGTCCTGAGCATATCCCCTCCCCCTCCAGCCTTGTGCCCTAGGTTGCAGGGTTATCCTCCAGTTCCTCATGACCCCCGCTTGGGATAAGTGGTTTCAGATTGTGTGTGTAGTGTACATATTGCTCATCACATAGTTCATATTGGCTTAACTCTCGCAGCCCGTAATGTGCAAAGGGAAAAAACACCTGCGTTCACAATTACACACTTAACAGTTCTTTATGTAATAATAGTATGTTCAGACCTTTTCATTCTTTTACACTTTCTGTCAGCAAGGTGCATAAGGGGGCAATCGAGAGTTTCATTGGTCTACAGCACATTCAAAAACATTTACATTTACATTAATTAAAACAGACAGTTTCTCCAAAATGACGTACATCTAGAAAAATACAACGAGTGCATCATCATCACCAGAAGGAGAGACTCGGATGTGGACGTGTGATTCTAAAGTACAGAGTTCTTTTGCCACATTCCTCCATCGGACATCATATGAGTATCTGCATAACGGCTATTCCATTATTCAGATATAACAAACACATATATGTCTATCAAGTGCTTAGGAGATCAGGGGAGAAGTGAGTCTAAAAGAGGTGAGTTTTAAGACTCTTCTTACATGTAGCGAGAGATTCAGAAGTTCTGAGTGGAAGGGGTCGTTCTAATTCTGGCGGTAGGAAGCAGCGGCTCTTTTTTTGCCTTTGTCGGCCTCTATCGGTGGAGACGCGCAACTGCACACAAGTTTTATGCGGGTTACGCGCGTCGGCTCTCCGCTCGCTCTACATTACGGGCTCCGGCGCAGATCAGCACGGAAAGCTGCGAATTCGTTCATTTCTGATTGGTGCCGACTTCTCACACACCACAGAACAGAGATTGCATCTAAATGCTTTAAACAGGCAGCACCTTGCAGTAGCAAGTACTGCTCATTTCTGTTCACTTCTCACCTCTTAACTTCTTAAGAACTTGGCAAAGAAAGGTGGGCAAAGCTGCCCTGTCTGCCAGGAGCTGGCAAAGTGACTGGCGGCGGCAGCACGACACACCGACTACAAAGCAAACCAAAGCGGGACCAAACAAATCCTGCAGCAGACAAAACCTGGGTGACGAGAAATTCATAGTGTCAGCATGCGAGAGACATAAAGCTGCACCAAGGGAGGCACAGACAAAACAAAGTGGTGTGCCAGACAAGCGCCATGAACAGGGACACAAGGTCAGTGACGGAAACACTAACTGAAAAGTACGTCTGAAAAGGAAGGAGGGGATGTAAAGAAAAAAAGTGAGGAGGAGGAATATGGTGTCAGAGCAGAAGCAGGTGGTGTAGGAAACAGGAGCGCTCCTGACCGTTAATGGGAGTAGGCCGGAAACACAGAAGAAATACACGGAATGAGAAAGTTCTACAGAACCTGATACAGGAGAACCCAAAGACACTGTCCTCAGATACCAACCTGTTTGATAGACATCTGTTAATCTGCAGTAATAAAGCCAGGTGATTTACACTGCTAGATACACTACTTACACTGGGTCACTCATAGCACATTTGCAGGGCAGGTCAGCAGTGTGGATGTGATCAGTGGAACACACTCTCTCGGTGTCACTCACACACCATGGGTGAACCTGAACAGCATGTCTTTGGAATGTGGGAGGAAACCAGAGCACCCAGCGGAAACCCACGCAGACACAGGGAGAACATGCAAACTCCACACAGACTGAACAGGGATTAAACCCACATCTTCTCACACCACCCAGGCATTATGAGACAGCAGCGCTACTCACTGTGCCACCGTGCTGCCCGACAGCAGCGCTCTTGTAAAACAAATTAGAGTGATGTTAGTTACAATAATTTCTTCTGCCTAATCACTCATCTGAAATGTTTTATGATTTGTGGAATAGCGAGAGCGCAGAGCGCACTTTCAGACTGAGCGGACAACAGAGATCAGCAAGCAAACTCAGTTTTTTTTCCTGCGATCACCCATTTCCTCAAAGTCCACACAACATCAGCTAGCAAAGCAAAAAAAAAATTTTATTGACGAGACACTTCGACAGCATGAAAACTGAAAATGGAGCAGATTAAACTGTTCAGTCAAAGAATTAAATTGCGGAAAAGAAAAAGATTCGCTTACATGAAATGATCTTTTTTATGTAAAAATGCAGGATTTTCATACATTTCTGGTCAGTAACCAGCAGCAATCCAGCGAAGCTCCTATTGAAGATAAAATGTGTAAACACTCACATTCCATGTTGTATCTCATACGAACAGCTGAAATTGTACCCAATATAGCCCACGAAATGCACAAAGTTCACGGTCCATCTGTAGGAGTGAATAACCCAATAACACAAAAAGTGTGGTGTCTAAATACAGATCCACGGCAAATTCAAACAATGTTTAAAAAAAAAGAATATTTTCTGACATGAATCAACACATTATTGATCACTGACATTTTTAATCCCTGTTATTTCGTTTTAGTCGACGGAAAACATCTTGCGTCGCCCGCAAATAATGAGATGTGTAAAAAAAAAAAAAAAAAATATATATATATATCGAGCACCTGAGAGGGATTTTTTTTTAAATCGTTTCTTTAAAGGTATATTCTAGAAGCGAGTCTCTCCCTCGCACAGCGTCGTCTCGCATACACCCTTATTTGCAAGAGCATTTGCAAGCGGTGACAACAGGGTAGGGGACCTGTCGCCACACGCACCGTTTCCCGTACATGGCCAAGCCCAGGTCAGCCACCCCCGCTGCCTCCACCCCCCTGTCCTCGCTGCCCCAGCAATGCCACGCCAAAATCTTGATCTGCGTGACCTGCGCACGCCGGCAAGCCATTCCAGCAGGAAAGGAGCAGCTCTGCACGCGCCCGGGCTGATCGCAGTCGGTGTGGCGCAGCCAGCGGGGCCAGAAGACGGGACCCAGGTCCACCCACTTGTATCGGAGCGCGCAGGTAGCTGACCGGACCAACCAGGCCCGCACCGCGGCAGCAACGTCGCGAGGAAGCACGCTCAGGTCCACGTCTTCTGCTTCCTTCTCCAGCTTCCGCTGGTAGCGAGCCGCTCCCTCGGTCAGCTCCGGAGAGGCGCTGAAGTCGAAATCTTTCCCAGCAGCCAGTCCCTCGGTCGCAAACTGCTCCTCCGCTCCTTCCGAGCCCGAGACGCCCGCCGCCTCGGCGGGACGCTCGATGGACATCCAGAAGGGGTCGAAAGACGGGCCCAGTATGCGAAGCAGGCGGGCTGGGCGCAGGTGCTTCGGTTTTGGCGCGTAATGGTAGTCCTCGGCGTTGATGGACAGGGAATACGGGCGAGCCGGCAGGGGCGAGGAGAAATAATGAAGTCTTGACCGAAGAAAAGCCAGGTCCGTTTCGGTGTCGGATCTACCGGTTGTCATCCGCACGGCCGGTTTATGGAGACTTAGGTTGGCGGTGAGAGCGTTGCTCGTTGGGTTGAGAAGAAGCTCCAGCCAAGTCCAGTAAATGAGAGCAGTGACGATTAAACAGCTAGAAAGGCAGCTCATCCTTGACCGCGATGTGCAGCGCCGGTCCCTCGGAAGTTGACCACTCGCACAAAAGCACAGTATGCACGCTTTCCTCCTCCTGCGCTCGTTTTTAAGCCATCGCACTCATAAAAAAAAGATAAAGAAGAAGGTAAGCGTACGGAAAACACCGGCCTCTTCCTTCCACCGTCCGCGGCGAGTCGTAAAGCTGTTCCCTTTCAGCCCGTTTCCTCCGCGTCCGGGTTGTTTGGAGCCGTTATGTACTCGTCTATCAGTTCAGACATCCTTGAACGCGAACGCAACAACGCGGGGAGGACGTCCCTATCTGCTGAAAAACACGGTATCAGCGAGCGGAAGAGCAGGAGCCGCCAATACAGTCCACACTCACACACCGGTAGTCAAGGATTTGCAGCTCACTGTGAGCCAACAGCAACTTCAAAAACAAGGTATCTCGCAGTAAAGCAGAGGACTGTAGGAAAGCAGCTCCTTCTGATCATCTGTTCAATACTCTGCCGTTAGAACGTAAACAACCGTTTCTGGAAATTATCACCATGATTCCTTTATATGGTATCAGCGTCTCCCTATAGAGGGACAGCGAGACCTCGCTGAAGAGTTACAGATGCGAACGGCTTCACTTCGGCATCTGATTCTGACTCCTTTCTGGACTCTTACTGGTAGTACAAGTGCAGATGAGACTAGACATGGGGCAGCTGTGTTCTAGGAAGCCCCTCAACAAATTAAGCATGGTAGCTGTATAAGGTTCAAACTGACACGAGTCGCAGGTATGGAGCTGGAAAGCTCTGCACTAGGAGACCTGCATAGTTAACTACTTTACTCACTCGCAGGGCAAGGAGGGGTGCACTCGGGACAGGATGCCGCTCCATCACGGGAAATGTAGTGGAGCCAACTCGCCTGAACTGTGGTGTTTGGACCGTGCGAGGAAACCCACGCAAACACAGACAGAACATGCAAACTCCACACACTCTGAGCTGGATTTAAACCTACACTTGATCAGCTCCCAGGCCCTGTGGGGGGGGCAGCACCACCCACGAATAACTCTGTGCATCATGTTTAAACATGATCTTCACAAATTGAGAACTTTTAGCCCTCTTTACACAGCTGACCCCATGTGGGATGGCAGGTAGTACAGTGGTTACTATTGCCACCTTCAGATTTAGCGATTGCAGGTTCAAAGCCTACTTCCTGCTGCAGATCTTTTGAGCGAAACACCATGAAAACATGTACATGTATTAATTTAGCAGGCGCTTTTCTCCAAAGCAACGTACATCTCATAGAAAATACAATGTGTTCATTACATTAGCAGAAAGACATTTAGATGCAGACGTGATTCTAAACAAGATTCTATACACGATTCCTGATCACATTCCTAATTCTTTTTTTGAGATACATAGAAACATTTACATTACAGGACTAGCTATGTAAAGGCTTATCCAGGCATGATCTTAAAGTCATAGTGCATTAACATTTACACCTTATATGAACTTAAAGCCCAGGCAAAGTGTGTCTGGAAGAGGTGAGTTTTAACACCCTTTCTAAATGCGGACAGAGATTCAGCAGTTCTGAGTGAGAAGGCGACGTCATTCCACCCCAACGGAGCCAGAACCGAGAACCTCTGTGCTTTTCCTTTCATGCGCGGGACCACCAAGTGGGCAGATTTGGAAGAGTATATCGGTCTGGTTGGGGTGTAGCGGTTGATCAAGTGTTGTAGATAGCTGGGAGCAGTTCTATTTATGCTTTTGTAGGCAATAACCAGCATCTTATATTTGATCCTGGACGCCAGTGAAGAGAAATAAGTAGGGGAGATACATGGGAACAATTTGGAAAGTCAAAGAACTCGTGCAGTACCATTCTGTACCAGCTGCAGAGGTTTGATGGCAGTAGCGGAAAGGCCACACAAGAGAGAGTTAGAGTAGTCCAGACAGGATGTCACCATGGCCTGGAAAAGAAGTTGGGCAGAGGCAGTAATGAGTTAAGAACGGATCCTGCAGATGTTATGCAGGATGTATCTGCAGGTTCGGGTTCTGGCTTTGAGGTGCTGAGAGAAAGACAGACTTGGGTCAATCATCACTCCTGGACTTTTAGCCGAGGAGGTAGATAAAATGAGCGAGTTGCCCCTTTTGATCAGGAGATCGTGAGAGGAAGACAGGCCAGCTGGGAGGTGAAAGATCTTTGCAAAACAAGCACAGTTGGTAGTGCAGTGGTTGGAACAGCTGCCTTTGGACCCAAAAGGTTGCAGGTTTGAGTCTCACCTCTCATTGTAGTATCCTTGAGCAAGCTAGTTACCCTAAACTGCTCCAGAAAAACTGACCCAGCTGTATAAATAGATGAATAATTCTAAATACCTGAACATTGTAAGTTGCTTTGGAGAAAAGCATCATCTAAATGCAAAACAGGTAAATAGGCACAGATACCTTAACATTGTCAGATCAATGAGCAAATACAGTACTTGCTGAAAAACTCTTACTAAAACATGTAAAAAAAAAAAAAAAAAAAAAGACATCAGGCTAAATAAATTAATACTTTCTAAATTGGGGAATAGTGCCTTTTTATTAGTTACAATAATCAGTATTTCACATGAATAGTAGTGATATTACATATCAAAAAGTTTTAATGTCTCATAAGTACACATTAACATTAAAAAAAAATCTGCATTTATATAATTCAGTGTGACTAAATTCCAGCATCTTTTTCTTATGATTTAAGTGTTTTTTTGCTGCATCCCAATCCTAGAAGATGCCCTCTAGTGGTTTATGGTAGTACAACCGCACAAAAACAGCTCCTAAGCTAAGTACGGACATGATGGTGTGTTGTACCATCAATTAGACCACTGAATTTAATGCTCAATGTGTAGTTTTTGTTCCTCAGTTCATCAGTGCCAGACAACCACTTCCTTCAGCCTCTTAAAGCATGAAGAACTGGTCATGTGAGCTCTCCTGTTGCCGTGTGGGCTGAGTCTGGTGTCGAACGGTGGGGGATGTTGTTTCAGAAAGCGAAGGGAGCTGGTCGGCAACTTTCGCCCGCTCCTCCAGGAATTTGTTGAACTCTAAAAGGAGCGAAAAATGGAGGTCAAGACTATAATACAGTGTGGCAAGCCTGGTGCTTCCCTTCAGACAGAATGATGATGATAGACGGCAAAAACTGACCCTCACTGGTCACACCCTCTCCCTCTTCAGGCACTTCTTCCTGCATAACGCCAACAATTACCACATTGTCATTAACTAAAATGCAGAAACAACTCTTCAAAACAACTACTACACATCCAAGTCTGCACCTGGGTGATCACAAACATACTTGAACATTTTAACTCATTTTAACTATAGTTCTTAGGACTGGAATTTTCCTTAACTGCAAAGCAGCAACAACCCCCTTATTGAGGTGTCCAGGTGATGAACAAAATAAGTTATTGTACAAGCTCTTCTGACAGTGTAAATGTATGTCAATATATAAGAAATTAAAAGAAGGAAAGCGTGAATCCTAGAGTGCACTGCAGAATGTGGGGAAAAGTGGCCTGTCCGCAAGTGCAGAGGTGTAGCGGCTCCTCACCGCATCTGCAGACAGCCACTTCTCAACGTCATCCGAGGCCACGCTCTGGGCAGCAGGGATCTGTGAAGGGCAGACAGAGTCAGCTTCGCAACCACAGTCACGTCTCCCCATTGCCCCACAGTTTGCAGCAGAAGAGAGGACAGAGTTAGGCATGCAAACCCAAACAAAACCAACAACCTCTCACATTTGCATTCCTTCAGTTAGATCCACCCGAAAAATATGCATAGAACAGTGCAGGCCAGACTTGGGTAAAAAAAAAATAAATAAATAAATAAATAATACCATAGCCGCAACAGTAGTACGCCTCCCCTGCATTCCCTGAAAAACACACCTCCAAACAGGTGGTGCATACACCTTGTTCCCATCACAACATGAGAATAGCACAGTTTCTTAAAGTGCCATATGTAGATGTGACATCATTCCAGGAATTCTGTCCTGTGACAGGACACAAACAATACTGAATAACATGAGCCTACATCAATGTGTGGAAATATGAACAAAAACATGAAGATGTAATCAGAAACAGGAAAGGATTCATCCATACTGGCTTATCTCATCATACACGTGGCAACAAATGAACGGAACAGCCCTTAAGCCTGCGTGACACACACATACACCCAATAGAGTTAAAAAAAAATTTAAAAAAAAAGTAAACACACCGCCACTGATATGGCAGACCTAAAAGACAGAACACATTCGCTGTGCACTCTGTGAATTTTACATAGCAGGCTACAGCAAAATTACAAATTTGCATTTATGGAAAATGTTCATAATTAAGAAAGAAAGAGCACTGACCACTCCCGTGACTTGCAGTCTAGTGTCAAGAGCTCCTGCCAATCCTTCCATTGTGCCTGGGTCTTCGTACCGTACACTGAAACACAAACACACACAGGCTATTTCTACGTTTTTCACAAATTGTGATTGTAAGTAGCTTGCTGGCTGGAGCCGTCACTTTGCATTTGAATGACCTGGGTTGAAATCCCAGCTCGTGCTGTAGTGACCTTATTTAACGAACTAACCCTGAACTGCGCCAGAAAAGTTACACGTTTGTCAAAAGGGTAAATCATTCTAAGCAGCTTAGTATACAAATCTCACATTCTAAGTGGCTTTGGAGAAAAGCATCAGCTAAATTAATAACAGTAACTACAGTAAATAATACTTTGTACAAGTAAGCTAGTGAGACATGGAAGTCGGGTGTACACACTCACTCCAAGAACAGACTGATTAGGGGGTGATTTGCCATTTCTACATCAGCTAATGAGAAACTGTGGCGAGTCTACCTCTTCCTCTGTTCAGCAAGGGAGCTGCTCCTGGTCTGAGCAAACATGTCAAACTCATCATCCACCCCAGCACCTGAAGGAGAAACAGCCAGAGAGGACCACAGCCTTTGTGAGATCCTGTGGAGAAAGTACACTAAAGAGCTTTTTGAGACAAACAGAACCACTGTGCTCACTGGGGTTGGCCTGCTCACTGGACAGAGTGTTAATAGCTGATTTGCTGTTGTGCTGATTGGCAGGAGTGGCAGCAGGTTGATTGGCAGATGCTGATGCAGAACTGAGGTCAATGAGATTTGCAGAATCTGCATCAGAAGGCTTAAGAGAAAGAAACGGAGGTTGTCACTAAATCCCTTCCGGAGAGCAATCATGGAGAAGAAATTAAAAACAAAATTAAGATCTTCACCTCCTGCGTAGCATTCGGTGAGTTGCGAAGTCTCTCGAACCTGGCGGGAATAAAGGGAGGTTGCTATAGGTGGTCAGATCAAACACTTTCGTAGCCATGCCTCTCCACCGGTGAGTTAAAAGGCCCATGGAGCACGTTCCACAGTGTATGTAGATCAGTACCTGTGGTAGCTGATGAAGGCATTGTTCAGGTCATCGTTGACAGCCAGCAGCTCCTCGATCAGCCCCTCGTTTGTCAGCCTGGGGATCAGCTCCAGCACCCTCTCCTGCATGCTTCTACACACAGTGTACAGCTGCTACTGACACACAAGGGAGGAAAGCAGGGTGTTTATTCAAAGCACCACTTACCCAGAGAGAAATGCCGAGAACAGGAAAGTGGGTGAAACCTGAAGGAGCTCAATGTCCGACGGTTTGGCGTTACTGGGGTTCAACTGGCTCAGCATCTCCGACATCACCGTCTGGTTTCCTCTGACTACTTCCATGTCGGCTTTCAGCTTCTGTACCTGTGCAAGATACCAACACCACCAATGGCTATTTAGTCACATGGCATCCACAATCTAAACCCTGCAGGTTCTTGGTTCTAGGTTCTAGGTTCAATGTGGTTGAATAAACTCCGTCTCTTCCTCAGAACTGCTGCATCCCTTTCAACTTTCAAAAAGCATCTTAAAACACCTCTTTTGGGCACACTTCTCTTTTGATCGCCTAACAACTCCATGAACAGCTCCAGTAATTCCCAGTCTGTATCTAAACTTCTTCCCCTACCGTTCTGGATGCATATAGGGAGAGACAGTTACTAAGTGATGCATGAGTTTGACATGACATTGTCTCTGTAAGAGACACTGGTAGCCCCACAGCAGGAATCAGAGCAGTGGTACATTCTTTCTTAGTAACCTGCTCAGGTGAGATGGTGCTTGGTTCCATGTTGGAAGGGGGTGAACTGGCTTGGGTTGATTTTGCGCCAGCAGAAGACTGAGTGGGTGGTGTGGAAGGCTCAGTTTCCGGTACACTCTGCGAAAGCAAGTAAACTGCTCTGTCAGAGTTCAGCAGGGACTGCAATACGGGCAGCAACACAAAGAACTATGCCAAGTTTAAATATGTGATGCACGCACCCTGTAAGGAGTGTGGATGGGGGAGAGGGCATCCAGGTCGGTCATGGGAAACTCCAGCCCTCTTTTCTTGAGGTCCTCATACACAGAGACTACGCCTGTCAGAGTTGGGGAGCTGCGAAATGCATCTGCCCAGGCCTGAGTGGGATGGAGGATTACAGCAGTTGGAAAGAAGAAATTTTTGATTAATGCCTCTTCGAGAAGAAAGCTATGCAGATTTTAAAAAAAAAAAAAGGACCATCGGTCAGCAGCACTTTCACAAAGACAGGGTAAAATGCGTAACACTCCTCACTTGGTAAGCACAGCTCAGAGGAGAAGTCATATCAGGCAAACGACTTAGAATTCGGCAGGACAGAGTACCGATATATTTCTGTATTCTGCCTTATTTATGACATTTCCATATACTGTCAAATGTAAAGGACTTTACACACAATAAAAGCTACACACACTTATACCTTAAAGAAGGTCAAGGGCATAGAGATAACAAATGTAATAAGTTATCTAGATCTGTACTTAAAAAATGCTTTTATTGATGTGCTGTAAGCTGATAGTGGGTCAGAGATATTGACTAGCGATTTCTGCTCCTAAGCAACCCGATAAATCCAGTTCAGGATTTTGTTTTAAAGATGGTTGCACCCCATTTACATATATACACAAAATGGGACTGCACTATACCTGTATGGAACACACGCACACAGAGAGCGTCACGCACCTGTATGAGGCTCAGCACCCGGTCGTGCAGGACCATCGGGGGGTTGTTCTTGGGCAGAATGGTTCGCACCAAAACTCCCTCCACAAACTCTTTCGTTGACACTAACACATGGAATCTGTGGCCACAGTTCTTTACACACGTCTCCAGCACCTAAAAGCAGTAAAAATCGCGTGTATAGCCCACACTGCACACCTGCCTTGGAACCTCTTCGAGAAGGGAGAGAAGAGTTGACTGAGAGGTGTGATGCTTACAGTAAGTGCTAGCATGACTTCTCTGAAATTTTTATTCCCCACGATTCTCTTCTTTATCGCTCTGACGGCATCTTTTGGCCTGAAAATTAAGACAAAGTGCATTTTCAGAAAAATAAGGCAACAGCTACAATGACAAAATGTGGAAAATTCAAGACTAAATTTAAAAAACTATGCTTACAAGGTTAAAATTTAATTTCTAAACCCCCGATGAAAGGTTTTAACAGTAACTGCAAAAAGCGGACAAAGAAAAATGTGTATTTTTCCCCTTTTTTTTTTTGTTCCATACCCCTCGTCCGTTTCATTGATGATATCACAGATCTCCATGTTGAGACCCCAGTCTTCAGCCTGCAGCCTGGAACTGGTGGCCTGTTCTAGTGACACAGGGAGAAGGTCTGAGTCAAATGTAAACCTGCTTATCTTTTCTTGTTTGCAATTTTTCCATGTTGGGTGTGGGGGAGGGGGGTCTGCTAACAGTTTTTTTTTTTTTTTTTTAAATAAATGCATAAGTTCTTGAAGAATGCCCTCAAAATTATTACTCCAATCTGATATCTAGACCTCTAGGGTGGCACAGTCCCATTTTAGCTGGGACCAGATTTGAACCCGCAGTCTGTTTTGTACATTCTTCCAGATTAGTACGCGCTGGTCTCCCATCCAGCAGGGGCTCTGCTTTAGGTGCCACAAGCGGCCTGGACAACAGATCATTGAAACCCAAACTGGAAAAGCAGTCACTGAAATAAAGGTGTATTTTAGATGATGTAAGAATTAAATTATAGCAAGAGTTTAAAGGGGAAAAAGAACCAAAGCAGGACCTTAAAGGCTCTGATTTCCAGTTTTTGCATCTCTACCCCCACTCCATGTGACTGTCAGCTGCTAGGGCCCAACTAAGGTCCCTGTAGGCTGAATGATTACTCACATTCATTTCACAGAGATGGAGGCTGCAGGGCAGGCGGTGGTGGGGGGGATGATAGGGGACAAGATTACACACAAGTCCACTGGTCACAGGGAAATGAAGATACAAGAGTTCAAGAAATGAAGAAGTGCTCCATCAGCACCTGATCGAGTGCCACCTGTATATCCAGCTGTTATTGATCAGTTAATTCAGGTTTTTAATGTTCTGGGGTTAAAAGAGCTCTAGTGAGATCAGACAAGTCTGTCAAAGTCCAACAACTTCATCACCATCATCCCTCCTCATGGAAAGGACTTTCCCGCAGGTTCAACGATCCCTCACACACACACACTCTACTCACAGCTCCGACACGTGCGTGGATGATTTCTTAAATTATTTTTACCAGCTGTTCTAGTTCATACAGTTTTTTTTTTTAAAAGTCGAAAGACCAACTCAAACGAGAACTTACGTTTGATCGAACTTCCCTAAACCTCGCCCGCTGGTTCTGCTTGTCCGGACAGCAATTGGATGAAATCACAGTCGCTTAATATCGCTGGCCAATCAAATTAAGAGACGGGACAGTGTAGTCCCGCCCCAATTGCCCTACTGGCTGAAGTAGTTCAGGAAATAAGGATACGTTTATATACTTTATATTAACTTTAAACAATTAAATATAAGCCTAATCTCGCAATGCCTTATTCTGGTTATTTTTGTCTTGTCGACAATGTCACATTTTTATTTTATTACATTCCCACCACAATTAACTTATTTCGCGAAGTATCGATAACTTGAATTGCAACTTCGCAGTATTTATAAATTATTATCGCTCCGTCTTTTCACCGTCGTGTTTCAGTCATAATATTTACCAATTCGTTGGCCGACTGGTGTGGCGAACGGATTTCCTGCGAGAAAATCCATGGCGCTCCGTATTTCGAGCCGCTTTGTTCGTCTTCCCAGCCTCTTGTCTCGAGCAGCGCAAACCAACCGTTCCCTGGCGGTTTCCGTTCACGCGCCACAAGGCGCAGCGACCTGTGGACGCGCGGTCACGTGGACGCCAAAAAAAGAGAATCGTGCTACGTTAATTTTCTTAAATAAATACTTTTGGGTGATAGCAAAATTATATTTTACCCGCTGTGTCTTTGTAAAAGTAGCCACATGCTGGTTTCCTGTGGTTTTAGCGCCAGGATGTGGCTCCGCGTTGAGACTTTGATGTCCTAAACTACATATTTAATAATCGCCCTCACTGCGTGTGTAAACCAGATATGAAAGAAAGAAAGAAAGAAAGAAAGAAAAAAGACGTGTGATATCGTTCACCGAGGTCATCGCCCATGAAATCCCGTTCATAAATCAGGGCTCGCATCGTTCGGGGACGGACGGACACACACGCGCGCACGCAAAAACATTTTAAATGAAACGGGACAAGCGGTTTCAGTCAATAAAATGTGTGTGTGTGTGTGTGTGTGATTAAATGACTCAGTGGAAGAGGTGAGTGCAGCAGAGCCAAGTGTCATGTGAGGAGTCAGTCGGGCTGGAACTCTTCCTCCTCCTGGTATCCTTTATGGAGCAGAGTCCCTGTACCAAGTGGTTCAAACTGTGAATGAATGAGTTTCCATAATCCATATAACGAGTCTTCTAATGATGAATGGGTGTGTTTCCAAGTATCTGTTATTTAGTCTGGCGTTTTCAAAAATGTTTCACGTACTGAGGGAAGAATCTTTCTCACTGTTCAACTGCAAAAGGTTAAAGATGTCATACCTTGAAGTTACAAAGCAGCCCCATGTACCTGTACATCCACTTTACCGCTGTACTACCTGCTCTGTGTGCTCAAGTGTGTCTAATATAAACTCTGATATTTAACTTTTGACTTATAAAGTCCATTTTATATACAAGCAACTTTTGTTCCAGACTCTTTACACATTTTACAGCACAACATGAATGACAATGTTGAATTTTGTTTTATTTTATCAGCAGACAATTGAACAAGCATTGCATCTGCTCACCTGCTTATGAAACATCCACTGCCTTCATGGGCACTCATCCAGATTTATCTGGTGACATTACAAATGAATTAATATAAAACCAAATATTCCGACATCTAAGACAGCCGTACTCCTCAACTCATTACACGATTTTTAGATTCTTTACAAGACTTTCCAGGATGAAAGGTTTGGTTGTTTTGCATTGCTACGGTAATATGGTCATAATTCCAAGATCCACCCTCATGCTGCCACACCTCCATCTACAGAGATTTCAGCTGTTATCACCCTTCTGCTAAAGATGGTCATGCCAATTTCTGGGGGTAAAGGGTCTCTAGTAAAACTGAAGAAGGTCTAAAGAAGAAGCTAACAATGATAAAATCACGAGGCACCTGAAGCCCAGGGAGAGCTTCTCACACCACATGTCCCACTCAACAGATTCCATTCACACTCAGCAGTGAGTCCCACAAACATTCCTTGCCCTTTGTGCCCGACGCCCTTTTCGTGCAACTGCGTCGCTCAGAGGAGACCCTCCATCTCCCTCATGAAGGCTTCATAGACCTGGTCCTTTGTCTGCATGCTGGGCTGAGACACAGTTCCAGCCCCAGAGCCTGCTTGGCCAGCAGCACCAGCAGGCACCATAAGACCCTGCTGCTGCTGCTTGAGCCCAGGGCCACCGAGCCCTTCCTCTCCTTTCCGCCCAGCTTTCTCTGCAGAAGCTAACGCACCCGATGGCCCACTCTTCTCTCTGCGCACTCTCAGCGCGGTGGGGACGAAGCGTGTGACCTCTGTCTTGGGATTAATGATCTGTGGCTTGGCCGAGATGGTTGCGCCAGCAGTAGCAGAACCAGCGGTCAGGCCAGTAGCACCAGCAGCAGAGATGGAAGTGATGTTCGCCCGTTTCTCGATTGTTGGGGCATGGTGGTGGCTGGGATTAGCACTGGAGGGTGGGGCACTGGTGCCTGGTGGAGGGGGTAATTGCATGACTCCTGGGCGCAGAGTGAGGGGCAGAGAAGGAGGTGGCGGCAGGGAGGGTGCACTGGGGTTGTTTTGTGTGCCATCAGGGTTGCCAGTGGGTTTCTGCCGATGGACAATGCTGGGCGGGGCGCTCAGGACATTGGGGTTAACCGGTGGAGGGAAAAGGGAGAGCGGTGGAGCCAAGGGTCGTGGGGGACCTGCACGTGGTGGTGGAGGAGGAATGCCTAAACAGAAGGACAAAAACAGATTACTCTTACATTTATTCATTTAGCTGATGTTTTCCTCCAGAATGACTTGCAATGTTAAACTACTTATAACAATTTACTCATTTATACAACAGAGTAATTTTTACAACCGCAATTTAGGGTAAGTGCCATGGGATTTTAACTTGCTACAACTGAGTCGAAAGGCAGCAGCACTAACCATTATGCCATTTACTGCCCCTATGGGGAATCAATTCATTGTTATTTTTATACATCATCTATATATGAACACACTCCCACACACTGACTGAATACTAATAACAGAAAACAAGGGAACCAAAGAAGAAGCTGACCTGGGGGTGCTGGAGGAGGCAGACGAGGTGGGGGTCCTCTTGGTGGGGGGCCAGGGGGTAGGCCAGGAGGAGGACCAGGTGGCGGGCCAGGTGGTCGACCTGGTGGAGGACCAGGTGGAAGCAAGCGAGGCATTGGTGCTCTGAGGCCAGCTGGCATTCCTGGGGGCCTAAGGAAAGGCGGTGCTCCTGGAAGAAGGGAACAAAGTTATACACATCTTAACGAACCACAATTCTGGTGGTCCTTCACCCACCTGGACCCTGGAGGACCATGTGTGAAGAGCACTTGGTGACCTGCACTGATGATTAATAAAGCATGACAAGTGATTCAATTATCAAGTGTTGAACAGGAATTAAAAGATGCATTAATGGCACCATGAGGCAAGTGTCTTTACCTTGTAACAATTTTTTTTAAAAACTTCTGACATTGTGACTAGAAATTGTGTTTCAATGTCACTCACCAGGAGGGGGGCCTGGGGGTGGGCCTGTGGGTGGACCGGGCGGTCTCATCGGTGGTACAGGAGGTGGCCCTAGAGGAGGGGGGCCAGTAATAGGCGGAGCCTGCATGTGGGGGACAGGCTGCTGGGTGCCCACTGGCATTGATGGTGGAGGCCCTTGAGGAGTGCTCAGTGCAGGGGCAGACTGGCTGTCAGGTGCTGCCCTTTCATCGGATTCTGAGTCATCTGACAGGTCTGTGTAGTCCTCATCATCTTCCTCTTCTTCCTCTTCCTCCTCCTCCTCCTCCTCCTCTGGAACAGACTGGCCTATATGTCAAAATGGAGAAAAAAAAAAAACATTAGGACCTATTTGGCTTCAACTACGTTGCTGAAGCAGCCTAGGATCAATAACAGCATTACACACCAGGGAGCAACAGCTCCTCCTCTCACAAGCACAACTAGAACTGGAAGTCTCTTTGTAATATTTATCTGAAAATCCAAAAGCCACATTTACCACCAAGTTGCTGTCTAAGATTAACACAGATGTACCTTCAGTTATTTTTAGGGTCAGGAAAAAAAAAAAAAAAAAAAAAACCTCAGATTATAAAAATACTCTGGATTTAACAACATCGCAAACCTAATTAAAATGACTGAAAATACCTTCTCTCCACAAGCTCTCATTCAATCTCTACTCTTTACCAAGTCATCCCATAAACATATTAAGCCAACACCATTTAGGGTGTATGTCACTGCATGGAAGTGTGCACTGCAGTTCCATGCAGACAAGCACTGCCATCAGACACATCATGATGCAGCTACGCACCTGCCATCCTCAGCATCATGGCCTGCAGCGGGGTGATAGTTTTGTTCTTCTTCACAGTCTTCTTCACAGTCTTCTTCCTCCTCTCCTTGTGAGTTGGGGATGGCATGTCTGCAAACCGCACACTGCGTCCTGTGTGGTTTATCGCATACACAAAGTATGTCAGTACCACATACACCTTTTCAACATTGCCTCTCAAGCATATAGAGCCTTTGATGAAAACAAACTGGAAACCAATAAAACTACAACTACAATCAGATGAGTGTTTTAACATTTATTTTGAAGTCTTACACTGTCCAACTAGAAGATCTCAAACCTTGTTTCTCTTACCTGTATGTTTCTCGGGCATGACATCCCTCTCGTCTCCCCTGTCCCTGTCTCGCTCCATCTCTGGCCGGTCTCCCATCATGGACATGTGCCTCCTCTCTTCTCCGACTCCTTCTTCCCTTTCCGCCTCACTGTTGTCCTCAGAGTCACTACCCTCTTCGTTGTCTTCCTCGCCCTCCCCTTCGCTGTCACTCCCACTTTCTCTCCCTCCACTACCCATTGGCAGCATCTCCATCGGTGCCTCACTGTCAGAGGTGTGGTTAATGAGCTCTGTTAACAAGAGAAGAGAGAGGCACCTGCATTAATTCAAATAGAAACCACACAGATTCAATACCAAACAGTAACATCAGCTCTGATGTAGCAATAGTTAGCAGTCTGAGAAACTAAAATGCCTCTAATATGGTGAAAAGGCAACGTAAACTTCAACTACATAAAAACTTTGACTGGTTTAAAATTTAAAAAATATGCTTTGTTTATAAAAAGCTTCACAGCCAAATTGTTGGAGGAATCCTTTAAATATATCAAGGTAAGTGTGGCATCAAAGGCAAAAACTACAGAGTAAACATTCTTCAGTGTAAAGCCTCAAAACAACCAGTGGCCTGTACCTGTGTCAGCACTGTAATCTGCATCTCTTCGGTAGTGCTGGCCTCTGCGAGAGTACATCTGCAATACCTGGGGGGGAGGCGGTCCAGGTGGGGGCCCCGGAGGCTTCTTGCCAGGGGGCAGTCGAGGGACACCAGCCAGTGAGGCTGCTGTAGGGGCAGAGGCTGATATATACTGCCCCTTACTATGAAGAAAATAAGTATTAGGAAAATTAGAAAGATATAAATACACAGTATTCTGCGAGTGGGAGCTGAAAGAGAGCAACTGAGTACAAACCCAAATGAGCTTCCCTTCTTCAATATGGAAGGGGGCTGCGCCCCAGGAAGAGGGATGTCCTGGATATGAATGCTGGAGGGGGCATGAGGCATTTCAGGAAGAGGGATACTGTCTACCTCCACCAGTTCTGCATTCTGTCAAAGACCAACAAACATCGACAAATGTGTAACACAAATAGTGAAAGAAGAAAACGCTGAGTTCATTTCCGTTCTCCTCTACATGCAAATGGAGCTTTGCACAAAACTGCTTAGAATGAATTAATGAAACTATATTAATCCCTTTTGCAACTGTTTTAATTGTAGTTCACCCTTATTTTTACCATACTAAAATATTTATCTTAAGGCAAGAGCAAAAGCTGGAGCAAACAAACTCGAATTATAACCACCTGACAACGAAGACCACACGAAGGTACTATTGCACTAAACTGAGTGGTCAAAATAAATAGTCAGGTTGTGTAAATCAGAAAAATATTTTTAAATGAATGGATAAATGAATAAAACAAAGCTATGCTCAGCTGATTCTTGAAGTCATAGAAACTGAGTTTTTAAGTTATATGTACTGCTTTGTAGCAATTCACACCACTGGAGCAATTCTCCAAATACAAGCTCCAAGCAGAGCTTTCTCCTGCCAGCAAGACAGAACTTGCAAAGGTTCTGGACACACACCTTGACTGAGTCAAAGTATAGGGAGAGTTGGCCTCGCTTGGTCTCGTATTCCATCTCCAGCTTACGCAACTCTTTGTAGGTTTCGGGGTTCTCCCGCTCATACAGGCGCACGATCCGCTCAAATGTCTCTCGCAGTTTTTTGCGCTTGTCCCGCAGCACCTTCTCGTTCAGCAGAGGCATCTGCACTGGGTTGAACTCTGCATTCCAGGACATGCACACAAAATTGTGTACACATACACTTATACTACAAATGAGTAATCTGCACCTAATCTTACACATTTTAGCAAACTGGGATAATTCTGTTCTTTTTGTGTAAGAGGTGTATAATCCCAACCATTGGCACCAACATGAAATTACACATTAAAGTCTACTAATCCATAAAAACAAAGTCTTAAGAACTGCATTTCAGCTGACACTTCAGACTTTCCCATCATTTTAATTAATGATCTGTTCAAGCCAACATCCCCAGCATTATTTCAGAAGCCCGACACTGACAAAGTGCTCCTAAGAAGACAGAAAAACATTGATTCTTACCCATCTCATCCAGTTTCTCCATGTCTCGGATGATTTGTCTGGGGTCTTTCATTTTCAACACAGCTGCTCTTACCATCATCCTCTGCTTTTTATTCTAAGAGTTCAAGACAGAACCCAGGATTAATTTCATTAACACAAGAGTGACTTACAAAATACTGTATGTATTACATTTTACTCAAAAAAAAAACTATACTGGATTAAACAGTAAAGGCAACAAGTCCAAGAAATAACCAAAAAAATTTCTACTTTTTTAAGTTCCCTCTTCCGAGCCTCCTTCCCTAGAAAATGGAAATAAGTCATAAAGATTAGACAAAGTAAAATGACAGGTTTTATAAGAACAGAGCAGTTGATTTTAACATTTCAATGTTTCCTTTGTAATGTGTTTCTGCCCTTCAAACTCAAACTGATTTTGTATAGCAACCTTCAACACAACTGGTGCAACATAGTGCAACAATACAGAATACATTTTTCTCCCTTTTCTCCAAAAGGACTTACAATGTTAAGGTACTCACAGGCATTTACCCATTTATACAGATAGGCAATTTTACTGGAGCAATTCACGGTAAGCGTAGTACCCTTGCTCAAAGGTACTACAGCTGGAGATGAGATTTGAACCTGTGACCTTTGGGTCCAAAGGCAGTAGGTAGTAGCCGCTACACTACTTGCTGCCCTAACCAAAAATGCAATAAATAGCAAGAATAATAAAGATGACAGACAAAAATAAGCCCGGAAAAAGACAGAAGGCAGGAGTATAAACAAAACAAGGGTCGAAACACACTTGTTGATCCAAGGGCAACTGACTACTCACCAGTTGACACAATTTTTACATTTACATTTATTCATTTAGATGACACTTTTCTCCAAAACAACATACATCTCAGAGAAAATACAATCTGTGCATTACATTACCAGAAAGAGACATAGTTGCATAGTTGACTTACAATGTCAATTACAGAAGACTGTGTTTCGGGGCCATCATATACATATATGATGCATACTGAATTTATATAGTCTGTATGCAACATTGCATAGCATACAATGTACATAATTATTATCATTCCTGAAATGGGTGTGTGTGCATATATAACAACACACACACAGTGCCAGCTGACAGGGTGGGAATGAAAACATAACAGGCAGTTACTTACTGGCTTGGTCAGTGGGGTTCATAAACTTTCCACTCTTGGTGGAAGAAGTGGAGCGTCTCCCCATGGCTGCAGCGTGTCCTTCTCTCTGGAGTCACACACACAGACAGTAATAAATACACACATACATCACAGGCCTTAACACATGATGTGACACCGAAAGTACACAAGGCACTCAATTTCAACCTAGTCCTAGTACCAGAAAAAGAATAACTTTGCTATAAAACAAAATGCAAACAATCACATCAAATGAATACCTGATCAGTTCTTACTAGTTAGTGTGTATGTTGAGAAGCCAGTCTGTTCAACAAGTTCTAAATATAAATATGTTTCCTTCTGAAAACTGGTTAACATTATTATAAGCACAGAATTTTCACTTGTATTGAAATGCATCTAACAAACTACGGGTGTGGGTGTGTGTGTATTGTGTATATAGCTATCTTTTCAACAGTGAGCCGTCGTTACCAACTCATTCAACGCGCGAACTACTGCTACTAGTAGGCTCAACGCGTTATGATTCTACAAGTCAAAACCAGCTGAATAATAAGACACTAGGAAAGCTAGCTACATACACTCCTCGAGAAGAAACGTCCCAGGGTATAAACCCTCTAATCCAGATTCTCCTCCGTTCGCTAAAATAAATATAACAGGATTTCTCCCCGTTTCGCCGACTCGCATTAGCGTGCTAGCTAAAGTCGCAGTCCGACATTTTGTTGAGCCGTAACAGGAAGCAGAGAAAGATCTACTTCCGGGGCAGAAAAGGCGCTTTCGCCCTCGAGAAGCGCACGCGGTGTGGTGTCAATGCAAGTGTGATGATTCAGTTACTATTGGTATACCCGAAAAAAGTTGTCAGTATTTATTCAGCGAGGAAAAATATTAGGGCCAAAACTAAACTTATGCAGAGCCCAGTCCTTAAAAACAGAGCAAATTGGGACTAAATGAGAAACAGTAAGAAGCACAATTGTCCAGTGTATGTATATGAACATATCACACTGTTATCTATCCATCCATTGTGATTGTCAACAACTGCTTGTACCGAGCGGGGTTGAAGCACAGGTTACTCATCCAACTTCTTCACAAAACCAGGGTGGCATGGTGGCACAGCAAGTAGTGCTGCTGTCTCATAATGCCTGGGTGGTGTGAGAGGATGTGGGTTTGATCCCTTTTCAGTCTGTGTGGAGTTTGTATGTTCTCCCTGTGTCTGTGTGGGTTTCCTCCCACATTCAAGACATGCTGTTCAGGTTCACCCATAGTGTGTGAGTGACAGAGAGGGTGTGTTCCACTGATGTATAGATGTGTGATGCACTGTAAGTAGTGTATCTAGCAGTGTAAGCCACCTTGGTGAATAAGGTGTGTGGGCTGGTAACACTACACACACATTTTCAGAACCGCTTGTCCCATACAGGGTCACGGGGAACCGGAGCCTACCCGGTAACACAGGGCATAAGGCCGGAGGGGGGAGGGGACACACCCAGGACGGGACGCCAGTCCGTCACAAGGCACCCCAAGCAGGACTCGAACCCCAGACCCACCAGAGAGCAGGACTGTGGTCCAACCCACTGCGCCACCGCACCCCCCATCTGGTAACACTACATAGAGTTAATTGGAAGACACTTTAGAAAAAAGCATCTGCTAAATAAATAAATGTAAAACCCTACTCTGCAGTGTTATAAATGTTTCCTTTTCAGAAAAGAATTTAGAGAAATGTTCAGCCTGTTGCAAATATCAGTACAAGTGCACTTTTTACGAAGATAGCTCTTATTAGCATATATAGCATTTTTCATATGTGTTTGTTCTGTACTGTCAACCTCAGTTGGTCTTGTAGGAGAGGCTATACCCTTACATTCACAATATTTATACAAACTGTATATTTTAAGATATTGTAATACCTTGCCACCCCTCCGTGAACCGCCACCTTACTGTGGTGGAGGGGTTTGAGTGCCTGAATGAGTCCAGAAGCTATGTTGCCTGGGGCTATATGCCCCTGGTAGGGTCTCCCATGGCAAACAGGTCCTGGATGACAGACGAGACAAAGTGCGGTTCAAAAACCCCTTATGACGAAAATGAAATTGAGGCTTTCGTTTACCCCGCCCGGTATGGGGTCACCGGGGCCCCACCCTGGAGCCAGGCCTGGGGGGGGGCTCGCATGCGAGCGCCTGGTGGCCAGGTCTATGCCCACGGGGCCTGGTCGGGCTCAGCCCGAAGCCATGACGTGGAGCCGCTCTTCGGTGGGCTCACCACCTGCCGGAGAGACCGTAAGGGGCCGGTGCATTGTGATTTGGGCGGTGGTCGGGGCCGAGTGCCCGGCCGACCCAAACCTCGGGCGCCAACTCTGGTTTTTGGGACTTGGGATGTCACCTCACTGGCGGGGAAGGAGCCTGAGCTGGTGCGGGAAGTTGAGAGATACCGTCTAGATATAGTCGGGCTCACTTCCACTCACAGCTTGGGTTCTGGAACCACTTTTCTCGACCAAGGGTAGACTCTCCACTATTCTGGCGTTGCCCAGGGTGAGAGGCGGCGGGCGGGTGTGGGCTTATTAATAGCCCCCCAGTTTAGCCGCCATGTGTTGGAGTCTACCCCGGTGAATGAGAGGGTCATCTCCCTGCGCCTTCGGGTCAGGGAACGGTCTCTCACTGTCGTTTGTGCTTATGCACCTAGCGGCAGTGTAGAGTACCCAGCCTTTTTGGAATCCCTGGAGGGCGTGCTGGAAACCGCTCCCACTGGGGACTCTGTCGTTCTACTGGGGGACTTTAACGCCCACGTGGGCAGCGACAGTGATACCTGGAGGGGCGTGATTGGGAGGAACGGCCTCCCTGATCTGAACCCGAGCGGTGAGTTGTTATTGGATTTCTGTGCTAGTCGCGGTTTATCCATAACAAACAACATGTTCATGCATAAGGGTATCCATCAGTGCACTTGGCACCAGGACACCCTAGGTCGGAGGTCGATAATCGACTTGGTAGTCGTTTCTTCTGATCTTCGGCCATATGTCTTGGACACTCGGTGAAGAGAGGGGCTGAGCTGTCAACTGATCACCACCTGGTGGTGAGTTGGATTCGATGACGGGGGAAAAAGCTGGACAGACCTGGCAGGCCCAAACGCATAGTGAGGGTCTGTTGGGAACGTTTGGCGGAGGCCCCTGTCAGAGAGGTCTTCAACTCCCACCTCCGACAGAGCTTCAACCAGGTCCCGCATCGAGTCTGAATGGACTATGTTCCGCGCCTCCATTGTCGGGGCGGCGGTTCGGAGCTGCGGCCATAAGGTCTCCGGCGCCTGTCACGGCGGCAATCCCCGACAATCCCTGAACACGGTGGTGGACACCGGAGGTAAGGGATGCCGTCAAGCTGAAAAAGGAGTTCTATCGGGCCTGGCTGGCTCATGGGACTCCTGAAGCAGCTAACTGGTACCGACGGGCCAAACGGAGCGCGGCTCTGGCAGTCGCCGCGGCAAAAACTCGGGCTTGAGAGGAGTTCGGTGAGGCCATGGATGAAGACTTTCGGTCGGCCTCAAAGAGATTCTGGCAAACTGTCTGGCGACTCAGAAGGGGGAAGCGGTGTTCCACAAACACTGTTTACAGTGGAAGTGGTGCGCTGCTGACCTCAGCTGAGGATGTCCTCGGGCGGTGGAAGGAGTACTTTGAGGATCTCCTCAATCCCTCCGACACGCCTTCCGTAGAGGAAGCTGAGGCTGGGGACTTGGAGGGGGACTCGTCCATTACCCTGGCTGAAGTTGCTGAGGTAGTCAAAAAACTCCTCGGTGGCAAGGCTCCGGGGGTGGATGAGATCCGCCCCGAGTTTCTCAAGTCTCTGGATGTTGTGGGGCTGTCTTGGCTGACATGCCTCTGCAGCATCGCGTGGAGTTCGGGAACGGCGCCTCTGGACTGGCAGACCGGGGTGGTGGTCCCTCTTTTTAAGAAGGGGGACCGGAGATTGTGTTCCAGCTACAGGGGGATCACACTCCTTAGCCTCCCTGGGAAAGTCTATGCCAGGGTACTTGAAAGGAGAATCCGACCGATAGTCGAACCTCGGATTCAGGAGGAGCAATGCGGTTTTCGCCCTGGCCGTGGAACACTGGACCAGCTCTATACCCTCACTAGGGTGCTGGAGGGTTCGTGGGAGTTTGCCCAACCAGTCCATATGTGATTTGTGGACCTGGAGAAGGCATTCGACCGTGTCCCTCGTGGCATCCTGTGGGAGGTACTTCGGGATTATGGGGTTCGGGGCTCGCTGTTACGGGCTGTTCATTCCCTGTATGAGCTGTATGAGTCTTTTCGAACCCACACAGCTAGGTACAGGAACAGCTTTTACCCCACTGCTGTAAGACTATACAACACTAACCAATGTGCCGCCTTTAGTAACTAGAGTTGGACTGCTCCACCCAAGCACATTGGTAAACTACACTGTCACTTTAAGCATTCTCATTCTTTTGTTCTGAGCTCTCTGACTGTCAACTGGCATTATTGTTACTACTGTTACCATTATTTATTGTTATTGCTGTCATTGCTGCTATTGTTATTTACTGTCATTGACATTGTTTTGTTTGTGCAGTATTTCTATTGTCCTTGCCCATAGTCTGTGGAGAAGCTTTCAGGAAGATTTTCATGATACATGTACATGGTACTTGTGTCTATGACAATAAACTTGAAACTTGTGTCAAATGTCAGAGCACCGGCCATTGTGGATGGAGGATATTATGTTTGCAATGACATCACAGCCAGCCCAACCCAGACAGGGTGTTTGCTGGAGGGTGTGGTCAGCCCGGTCATTTACTTAGGCACTGTCCCAGAGCCAATAGGCAGCAGGACCTCTTTGTCCATGAACTGGGAGTTGTGTTCAGCTGGCAGCAGAGGAGGGGATTGCCTTGCAGTGATGCCAGTGGAACCTGTAATGAGTGTTAGGTGGACCAAGTTCGGAAATTCCATTTGGGTCCCGGATATGTAAGACCTGTGCGTCTTGGGCTTGGACTTTTTGAAATGCACAGGGTGTGTTCTGAACTTGGAGAGTGGTGAGCTGGTTCTCTCTGGTGTGTACATACCTACCAATGTGTGCAATTGACCTCTCCCCCTCCTGTCAAGTTGCCCAGTGTCTACCTCTAGCTGCACAATGACTGTTCCAGCAGTAGATCAACCACATGCAGACATTAATAATAACCCCTAATATCCTCCAATCAACAGTGGCCCCACTTTAAGTTCGTAGGCCATTCTAACACCACCAAACCCCACTACTTCTTGCCTATACATACCTCAGCCGACCAGCCTGCAGGAACCAGCTGAACAGATGGATCGCGTTGATTGCGATTGTGTTGACTACAGGCTTTTGAACATGGTCACAAGAAAGGACTGTTCCCCCTGCTAAGAGTGGCTAAAACACTGGACCTCGTATCTGGGTCCTCCTGGTTTTCCTCCCTGGACCTGTGCAGTGGATATTGGCAGATGCCTCTTTCACCAGACTCCAGGCCAAAGGCTGCATTCAGCACCACCAGGAGACACTGGCAGTTTAAGGTGCGTATCTTTGGGCTTTGTAATAGACCCAGGACTCTTGAGACACTTTTGGACAGGGTGCTGTCTGGTGTTTCCTGTGGAGAATGTCTAGTTTACCTGGATGATCTAGTCCATAGGGGTCATTCCAGAGTGATCTGGACTCTCTATTACTGGTGCTGGGCAAAATAGCAGTGGCGGTTCTGAAACTGCACCCTGTAAAATGAGGAGGAGTTCCTGGGCCATAAACTGGGTGGAAAGGGCGTCAGCACACTGGAGGAGAAAGACACAGCCATTCGGGACTGGCCAGTGCCCACCAACCGGGGCAGCTCAAGGGTTTCCTGGGGCTGGCCTTATTATCAGAGGTTTGTGAAGGGCTTTTGCTGTATAGACGCCCCCCTCTTCAAACTCCTGCAGAAAGGCCCACCCTTTCACATGGACTCTGAAGTGTCCGCTTGCATTCATGACACTGTCACAAACCCTCAGCGATGCGCCAGTTCTTTCCCCACCTGACCCCTCTTTCCCTTTTGTCCTGAACACGGACACCAGCGCTGTTGGTGTGGGTGTAGTGTTGTCACAGGTAGCACCGGAGGGGGAACAAGTTGTGGCCTACTTTAGCCTGGTAGTCAAAAAGAGTGAGCACCGCTACTGTGTGCCCAGATGCGAGCTGCTGGCTGTTGTGGCGGCAACTTGGCATATTAAGTACTACCTGTGCGGCACAGCCTTTACCATCAGGACCGATCACGCAACACTCCAGTGACACATGTCATTCCGAGAGGCAGAGGACCTAGGTGTGGGGCTCAGCATGCCAAAGCTGATTCCCTGTCTCGGCATCCGTGTGCAGTGGTGGGCTGTAGTTACTGTGACCAGAGAGATGCTTGAGAAAGAGAGCTACGGCGCACGCAAGCCACAGAGGAGCAGACATGTCGCATACTGCAGGCAGTAGATGCTACGGAGTGGATAAGAGGTGGATGCTGACCTGCTACCAGTGGTGGAGGCTGGACAGAGACCACCCTGGGATGAGGTGACGGGACTTTCCGTGGCTACCAAGGGTTTATGGGAAAAGTTTAATATGCTGCATCCAAAAGAGGGGGTTTTGCAGCAACCCTGGAAGGAACTTGCCCCTGAGAGGAGAGGTGGCAACTTGTGGTGCCTAAAGCACTTAGAGATGTTTTGCTGGAGGCTTGCCATGGAGGAACATGCTCAGGACACTTTGGGAGCTCCAAAACCCTTCGCAGACTAAGGAAGGGCTTTTATCAGGGACAGCACCACTGTGACGTGGAGGATTTTTGTAGAAGGTGCGATGCATACGCAGCTAACAAAGACCCACCAGACCAGTCCCATGCACCATTACAGCAGCAGATAGCAGGAGCGCCTATGGAGAGGGTGGTTGTTGACATCACGGGCCCCTTCCCTGTTACTGAAAAAGGGAACGAATATGTGCTGTGCGCGATGGACTACTTTACAAAGTGACCTGAGGCCTATGTTCTGCCAGACCAGGACGCAGAGACAGCGATAAATGTGCTGCTGGAGGGCATGTTCAGTCGATTCGGGATGCCTGAAACCATCCACAGTGATCAGGGCAGGAACGTTGAGTCCAAAGTTTTTGCTGCCATGTGTGAATGGCTGGGCATGCAGAAAACCCACATTACGCCACTGCACCCCCAGAGTGACAGCCTTCTGAAGAGGTTCAACCATAACATGCAACAGCAGCTTGCTATCCTCTCTGACGACTATCAGCGTGACTGGGACAAGCGTATCCCCCTTTGTAGCACGCCGGGGCAGGCTGAAGAGGGAGCGGAGCCGTGGATGGGCCAGCAACAGCTGGAGCTAATCAATACCTCTATTTCTTTCCTCGGATCCGCCGGTGAGAGGGAGAGAGAGACTGAGGAGCCGATGACAGAGACGACCCCGACCGCAACCCCAAGCACCAAGTTCCCCCACGGTCTACCCGTTCCCTGTCCCCCCGTTCTCCCCTCTGTCTCCTCCCTCGCACGAGCCTGAATAAAACCCCCTCTTCACGAAACCTCCTTGCTTGTGCCAGCGCTTCTTTTCTACACCCTCGTTCTGACGGCTTATCGTTCTGCGGTTCAGAACTCCACAAACTGCACTCCTGCTCTGCTGATGCTATCAAAGGAGATCAGGACGCCTGCGGAACTTGCTTTCGGTAAACCACTAGACTCTCCTGTTAAGCAGCCAGGCCCGGAGTATGCTCACAAGGTGCAGGACCACTTGGGGAGTGCACATGCTTTGCTAGAGACCAGCTGGAGAGAGAATGCATAAGCGCAATTGCAGCAAAAGCGCAATTACGACGTGAGAAACGAAGGGAGGCACCTTGAAACGGGGGAATTAGTGCAAACAGAAGAAGGGCAGGTACCCCAAACTTGACAGCCACTGGAGGGGCCCATGTAGAATTCTAGAGTTGGTGGGAGAAGTAGTCTATAGAATACGGGTTCCTCCGAAGGGTAGGAAAGTTGTCCTACACTGGGACAGACTGGCTCCATACAGGGGAAATGCCATCCCTGTGTTTGAAAGGGCCCCCCCCCCCACCCTTACCATCTCTTGAGCTCTCTCAAGAAATAGGTCCCCTTCCACTTTCTGATTCAGCACCTCCCAGTTCCCCTAGAGCCATACCTGACTTCTCTCAGGACACTAATTTAATGGGGAATCCTCTGGGGAGGGCCAAGTAAGGACAAAGAGACAAAGGCAGAGGCCTGCCCATTTAAATGACTTTATTGTGCACCCTTGAGGTCAAGGGGTTTCATAAGGGGGAGGGCAGTGTCTAATCGCTAAATAAGTTTGTTTTTACGTTCATGTCTTCTGTTCTGTTATTTCCTATTTAGCTATGGTTATTCACTGTTCGGGGTGTGCGGTGGCGCAGTGGGTTTGGCCTGGGTCCTGTTCTCTGGTGGGTCTCTGGTCCTACTTGGCGTGCCTTGTGGCGGATTGGCATCCCCCTCGGGTGCGTCCCCTTCCCCTCCAGCCTTGTGCCCTGTGTTGCTGGGTTAGGCTCTGGTTGGCTGTGACCCATCTTAGGATAAGTGGTTGTAGACATTGTTTGAGCTTTATGCACCTACTCATGTGATGAACATCGGTGCATAAAGTGGAATGAAACAAAGTAGGCTTACTTTAGAATCACATGTCTGCAGCTATGTTTCTTTCTCCTAATGAAATGCACAAATTGTATTTCTCTGAGATGTATGTCGTTTTGGAGAAAAGCATCTGCTAAATGAATAAGTGTAAATGTGTGTGTTCTCCAGGTAAGGGGAGAGTTTTTGCCCTAGGTGGAGGAGTTCAAGTATCTTGGGGTCTTGTTCACGAGTGAGGGAAGAAGGGAGCGTGAGATCGGCCACAGACTGGGAGCAGCAGCAGCAGCAGTAATGCGGTAGTGTTGTAGTGGTGAAGGGGGCCATAAAGCGAAGCTCTCCATTTACCGGTCGATCTACGTCCCTACCCTCACCTATGGTCATCAACTCTGGGTGATGACCGAAAGAATAAGATCGCGGATACAAGCGGCCAAAATGAGTTTTCTCCACAGGGTGAGGAGTTCAGACATCCAGGAGGAGCTCAGAATAGAGCCACTACTCCTTCACATTGAGAGGAGCCAGTTGAGGTGGTTTGGGCATCTGATAAGGATGCCTTCTGTGCACTTCCCTTTGGAGGTATACCAGGCATGGCCAACAGGGACAAGGCCCCAAGGTCATCCCAGGACCCACTGGAGGGATTATATCTCACAGGTGGCCTGGGAACAGCTGGGGATCCCCCAGGTTGAGGAAGTTGCAGGGGACAGGGGCAGCTGGGCCTCTCTGCTGCTACCGCAACCCTTTTAGGGCAAGTGGGACAGAAGATGGATGAATGGTGTGCATTCACTGTTCTTTATCTTAAGGTGTGGTTGTGAGAATGTGTGTGAGTGCATGAGAGAGACTAGAAGAGGAGCTGTGTTGGTTAGAAGTCTGTGTTTGGTGTGTTAGACACACGCATTGTCTGAAATTGCTTGTCCCAAACAGGGTCTTGGTGAACCAGAGCCTAACCTGGCAGCACAGGGCACAAGGCTGGAGAGGGAGGGGACACACTCAGGACAGGACATCAGTCCATCACAAGGTACCCCAAGCAGGACTCAAACCCTAGACCCACAGTAGAATAGGACCTGGTCAAACCCAGTGTGCCACCACACCCTCCTCAGTTTGTTAAACTTCTTCTTCAAGGTGTTTGTCACTGGTTGTGGACAAGACAGCAGCCTGTCTTATTGATTAGAACCTTAATAAATCCCAGTGCTTTCAGAATTATTCCTAGTGTGTTTCCGTACTCATTCGGGTCATTACAATATTTTTACAGGGAACCTTTCAGCGAAAACAGTAACAAACACAAGAGCCAAGAGTAAAATGTTTTACAAGCTTTATTTTGTAGTTTGCAAGATTAATAACACACTATACAAAAAACATAAATGAATGTCAATTTAAGCAGAATTTCAAGATGCAATATACATGCCTTTTTTATTTTAAACTGTATATTTTAGCTTTAAACTAATATTTGTGCCACCCCCTACCCCTTTCTTACATCTCTAGTACTCAGTGAGCCTTGAAATTATAAATGATGAATCTGTTTGGCATGGATGAGAATCTATCCTAATAACATAACGTGACATAATTCTGAAAACTTCAAAGAGAAAATGCCAGGTTTCAGCTGCCCATGTTATAAAACTGAACATCCAAGCTGAAAGCTGTTGCGAACATGTGGCCTTTGCTTCGTGAATATGATAGACTCCTTCAAGAACATGTGCATGTATTTCAGACGAGTCTTGATTCTTTCAAAAAGCAGCACTACAGATTCTGCATGTTCCGTTTGCATTTTTTGTTCTTTTTTCTTTTATTGTTTACATACATATTAACACACATAGAAAAATAAACCAATAACAAGCGAGAAATACCGACAAGTCAAATCTAAATTTGCTACACCCTAAGTTAACCTGACTTTAAAAGCTCATGAAACATTGTAAACATGAGAAACCAGTTGCAGATGTAAACTCCCTGTCATGAAAAGCATAAAACAGCTGAAGAGCAAGTACAGACTGCCTGATTCTTGAGGTTAATTTGACCGACAGGTTGGCGTCTAGAAGGGGACCGGTCCGTAATATTGGGTGTAGGCGGCCACAATTCCAGCCGTATCTGCCATGTCGTCGCAGGCGAGGTTCAACTCGCACACCTCCCAGAGACTGAAAGACAACGGGGAGATGGAAATTGTTCTCATCAAAACCCCAACAACATAGACAGTGCAGAGTCTACTTTGTTTTTCACTCCAGAATATTACATTATTTTAACTGTATGTACAGTCATGATGAAAAGTAATAACGATCTTGTTACCTTTCGCCAAAGTGACTTATCATGCTACTTTTGTGCATTAAACTACTTTCAATTATTCACCCATTTATGCAGCTGGGTCATTTCTACCGGAGTAAATTACTTTACTTTGGGTAATTACTTTCATCAAGAATGCAACAGCAGCAGCAGGGCTTTGAACCTTAGTCCTTCGGGTGCAAAATGACGGCTTTAACCACTACCCTACCTCTTTATACACCGATGCTTGTTTCCTTTAAAATAATCTTCTACCCACAAAATGTTACGCATTTAACATACACTCAGTTTACAAAAAACTTTATTGGATATTTGCAATGTATCTAGGATTTTTGTGAAAAAATTCACCCTGAAAGTGACAATGCTATTAATTCCAATAATTATATGTTTGTGAATCTATTGCGCATGACGTCATCAACTGCGATTAACAATATCAAATAGAACTATTTATTTTATGTCATTGTGTAACACATAAAAAATACATCTTTCACCAGGTTAAATGATTTCTGGTTATTATTATTATTATTATTATGTAAGGAAATAATTATTGGCTGCAGGTAGCATAGTTGTAGCTGGTAGAGCAGTGGTTTGAGCTGCTGCCCTTTGACCTGCAGGTTGTTGGTTTAAATCCCCACTTCTAGTTTTTTTTTTTTTTTTTTTTTTACCCTTGAGCGATCTATTTACCTTAAAACGCTCCAGTAAAATTACCCAGCTGTATAAATAAGTGTAACTATCTCAATGTTGTAAGATGCGTTGGAGAAATGTGTGTGCAAGTTAATACATGTAAATGAGCTGAAATGCATGTAAATTAACTCTTGTTTTGTTTTTGATTGAAAAATAAAGTCAGAGTATCCAATGTACCAGGAGTCTCAAGAGTGTAAGAGAATAATAAGTGTGTACCATACCTCTCCAACTGTGTTGGGCTCAGATCTGCTGGTGCCACAGCAGCTCTCCTCCTTCTCTTCATGAGCTGGGAGGCAAGATCTCTCTTCACCAGCACCTCTGAGATACACATACTGTCAGCATCACACAGCAACCACACTCCGCAATCGTGTCACCTTTCCATCCGAATGAACATGTGAATGCACACCCCACCTGTGGCCGCAGTAAAGTCAAAGAATTGCAGGGGAACATACCAAAAATGTGGGAAAGGTTCTAAAGCACTGAATTCTAAGGTATAAGAACAATCTGTGCTTCTGGACCAGTTCATAAATAGGTATGTCCCTCCATCGAGCGTACATTTTTCCCACCCTGTCCCTTGAAATATTTCTAATGGGAAGGCAATTCGTGTGAAAATTTACGCACAAAGACACACCGAATACCGTCGCTTGCTTTGCGTAGAATGAAAATTACAAATGCAGATTGCTCACCTTCGGCACTGGTGGAGGCTGAGTCGGAGGCGGACGAAGATGCAGAGTCAGAGGCTGAGTCGGAGGCAGACTCGGAAGATGCGGAATCTGAGGCGGAATCGGAGGCAGAGTCAGAGGCGGAAGAGGACGAAGAGTCGGACGTAGAGTCGGAGGTAGAGTCGGAGGCTGTGGGAGAAGCAGCGTCGGCGTCGGTGTCAGGGTCAGGTTCTGGGTCTGGGTCAGTGACCTCTGCGGATGGAGCATCGGGCTCCGCCAAATCTGTTCAAAGGAGAAAACACAGTGTGAAAATCATGGGGACAAAAATTTATATTGCAAAAAGTACAATCATTGTTAGATCAAGTACGCAGCGTTTTCCATATCGAAGCGTGTGCACCCCAGGACATGCTGTTGTTTTCCTCCCCCTTACCTCCCGTAGACAGACAGACAGACAGTACGCCGCAGATGACCAGGATAGCAAAGGTCTTCATCTTCTCTCGGTATCTTCTCTTCTCTTTCTGGATATTCAGCAAGTTTGAGCCCTGTTTACTCTCACTGTTACTCTCCCCAAGCTGAGTCCGGTTTATAGCTTTTGCATCTCACAGCGGGTCACTTTGTGATTGGTTTGGCATCGTGTGACACACACCCACAACACCGGTGCAAAACATATAGAAAAAAACAGACAGATGTATTAGTGTCTATGGAGAAGCTGCACCAACACTGACATGGCCCCGCCCCCTTTCTTGGCTATACCACGGCCTCCCCTCATTGTATTTCAAGTGAAAATGAAAAGCGGTCAGCAGATTTGGGAATCCTCTCACATAGCATATCATCACTTGCGCTTGTGTTTGCTATCAGCGCGGGTCAGATGGCGAGGAATCCATGCGCCCACTCCTCTCCCCCGCAAACCCCAAACTATAGGCTAAACACAGCATATGGCTGAAAGAACAGAAGGCAGCAACAAATCTCATTATTTCAAAGAGTTTAACTGAGGATTTTATTTTTTCCACCGAAGCCACAGTGCTTCCTATGTTAAGAAACTTCTCCGAGCCAAAAAGTTTATGACTACTTTTCATTCCTTGATGTATTTATACACATGTATAAATAAATGCATTGGATCTATTGGGTATACTTTGCCCTTGTTGCTGCTTACACACTCACACAGTAGGAAAAGTTGCGCTGGGCGGATCTTAACACACTTAACAGGGATGTGACACCAAATGTTCGTACTGCACTTTGAAAACCAATTTCAATCTGGTTCTTTAAAAAACAGAGGGGTGAGGTGGTGCAGCAAGCTTGGCTGGGTCCTGCTCTCTAGCAGGTCTGGGGTTCAAGCCCTGCTTGGGGTGCCTTGTGATGGACTGGCGTCCCATCCTGGGTGTGTCCCCTCCAGCCTTGTACCCTGGGTTGCTGGGTTAGGCTCAGGTTTACTGCAACCCCGCTCGGGACAAGCGGTTTCAGACAGTGTGTGTCCCATGCGGGGTCACGGGGAGCTGGAGCCTATCCTGGCAACGCAGGGCATAAAGCTGGACGGGGAGGGGACACACCCAGGATGGATAGCGGTCCATCACAAGGTACCCTATGCGGGACTCAAACCCCAGACCCACTGGAGAGCAGGACCCGGTCAAACCCACTGCACCCCCCTTGCAAACAACCAAACATCAATAAATACCTAAAAACTAATGAAAAGTTCTAAATATAAATCTGTATGTTTTCTTCATAGTTCAAAGTTGCACAGGGACAGTTAAGAACAAGTAGTGATGGACAGGACCGGACCGATTCACTGTCGGCTTGTACACATTGACCTCTACCCCATTTCTTGTCCTCTTTCTCTCCCTCTCTCGCTGTTATTCCTGGTGTGTACCGCTTGTCTTGGCCACAACAGGGTGTAATTTCACTGTCTGGTCCGCTGTCCATGTCCTGTATGTGCTCTGGTAAAGGGGACGGAGTTCGAGGGAGGCACTCCCGGCTACACGGCCTCCAATCTGCTTGAAAAAAAGTCAGGACCGGGGCATTTTTGCTCCAGAGACAGATTGTTTTTCATGGATACAGACACACACACATACACAGAGACATGAACTCGGTGACAAATGCACAGATTCATATATGTCCAAAGAACTGCATGCAGTTTCTTTGCTTTATTGTGTTTGAGAGAGCAGACAATCCTTCACCTGGACTTGTTCTGGGGGTATCCATAGGTGTCACATACATTACTGTTATTCTCTGTTGCATAAAACATAGAGCATCTATAGTATGCCATAAGGTATTGCTTATAACTGAGAAATTACAATATTGGAGCAGGAAACAGTGTAGGCAAGAACTTCATATTGCATTTTAGAGATTTTTAAGATTTTCCTAGGAAGTGCACTTTATTGGAACATTTTTAGTGTTCATTTGTAATGTATATGAATAAAATAGCATGGTATGAAACAAAAAAATGCATTGCATTTTTCCATTTTATGTCTTTTAGCATGCATCAGAACCAAGAAAATACACACGTTTGCATACATTCATAGGCCTGTTCTTTGTGCAAATGATTGCATAGCTTTCTGAGAGATGCCAAAAAGGAAAACCTGTCTTTACTCTTATACGTTTGTCTGAATATATCAAGTTCAGATGCCTATGAGATTATATAAGTTCACAACAATGCAAATTCGAATAGAGCTTATGTTGCGAGTTCAGTAGGGATAATGAACTAGCGTAGGAATGAATACAGCAAAGGATCGGAAAAAAATGCAATACAAATACAAGCAATGGCTCTTTGATTCTTTAGGTCCCGTTTTTCCGTGTCATTTAGTATCGGCTATTGCCGGAATTCCGGTTGGAAAAATATTTCTGATAGGCCTGCTTGTAACCGTTGCGGTAGGCATAGACACGACAGGGGGAGTAGTCCTCACAGATCTCCGTTTGTCGCTCTGCTTGGGATTTCACTACCCTGGGACACAGGAAGAAGGGACAACAACTTCTTAAGCTCTCTAGATACTTAAATAGCAGTTGACAGACAGAAAACTGAACTGGCTGTCAGATGTCATTACCTTCTTTTGTTACAACTTGCTGTGTCTATGGAGTAAGTGTGCAGAGATAGATAGATAGATAGTTTATTTGCTATTGATGTTGAACACCTTCGTCAATATTCCAATAACATGTGGAAGCCACAATAAATCATTACAAAAACATGTTGATCACTATCTAGTCATTTTCAGATTGCAGCTAAAAAGCCATAATAATGGGCACATGCCTCTATTTATTCCCTGGGTAGTTCCTGTAAAAGTCTTGGATATAGCAATAACAACGTTCAAAAAAATATTCTGAGCGTAGGTGCGCCTGTACAGCTCTGTGACATTGTGCCACCCTCTCCCGCAGCACCTTTTGAGTGTCTACACTATCTCAGTGTGTTTATTTTTCCTCTGAGGGAGAAAATCTGAAATGCAGGACACATTAGCTCTACAAAAGATAGATATTTTTTAGGAAAAAAATGGTGACGCAAAAGCCATTAAAAGTGATTAAATGAACTGGCAAGTATTTGCATCTTCAAAAATTTGAAACTGAGATTTTCATAGCACAAGGAACAAGTGTCATCTAAATTATTTAGATATATAGATATATATATATATATATATAGATATAGATATATAGAATGTGGTATATATATAGATATATAGAATTTGGTTTCTAGTAACATGATGACTATCTTATGATTTTACAATAACGTTGTAATGTTTTCTACATTTATTCAATGTGGTGTCATACGAGACCTGCAGTTGCAAATGATTAAGTACGTTTAGACTTTATGTAGCTGTAACAGAGCATGTTTGTGTCTGAAATGTTGATGAGCAACTGAAGTTCAAAACCGTAATTAGTAATGGTTACCTTCCATATCGATAGTTGTCGTAATTGCTGCTTGGGCTTCTTTCCTGATTGTGTAGGAAGGAGTTGGCCCTGGATGGGTTGACGAAAAAATCTGAAATTGAAGCAAGTGACATAAAAATCAGCCGAATCCGGCTGCAAATGAAGATGCAAATTTTCTAGTATGCTGTCGTGTATGCTATGTAGTGTCAGTAAACCGCTTTCCATTTTATATTTCCAAATAACAGAAACTCTTTGCACATCATCCATTAGTGTTGGTAACAAACAGAAAAAGCTCACTGGCCTTATAGTGGGGATCTCAGCTGAATTCCATAATGTTTCTATTCAATACCCATAACATAATGAGCCAACAGAAGACTGAAAAATGTTTTTCTCCATCTGGCTTCCAGTAATACATATTTATATTGGTTTCAGTGTCCGACCACTAGCAATGTTTATGTTTCTACAATGCTCATGACGGAAATAACTCAGGGGCTTTTTGCACTGAATGTGAACAGCACGCATTTAAAAGTGACGTGTTTGTGTTTTACCTTCAAAAGATTCGTCACTCTCCTGGGATTCTGTAAGACAAGGCATTTAATACATATAAGAATCATCAATACAAATTGTTCCATTAATGGAGATAATGGTTGTAACCAACCGATAAAATTAGCCTCTATTATTGCTACATTTATTTATTTAGCACATGCTTTTCTCCAAAGCGACTTCCAATGAACTCTATGTAGTGTTACCAGCCCACACACCTTATTCACCGTGGTGACTTACACTGCTAGATACACTACTTAGAAGGGGTCACTCATCCATACATCAGTGGAACACACTCTCTCTGTCACTCACACACTACAAGGGAAAAGCACGTCTTTGGACTGTGGGAGGAAACCAGAGCACCCGGAGGAAACCCATGCAGATATGGAGAGAACATGCAAACTCCACACAGACTGAGTGGGAATCAAACCCATGTCCTTTCGCACCACCCAGGCACTGTGAGACAGCAGCGCTACTCACTGTGCCACGTTGTCACCCAATTATTATTATTATTATTATTATTATTATTATTGTTGTTGTTGTTGTTTAATGTGGAACGCCTGCAGAATCATATTAGTTACATACCACTCTGTAAACCTCAGATATTCATCTTCAAATCATGTATCACTTTTCTGTGCTCTGACTCTCACATTTTTACACTGGAGAGCAGAGCTGAACAAAACATGTCTTTGCATGTTGATAAACAGCCGCCAGGGGGCGACAGATATAAAAAAAACAGTCACCAGTTGTGCACGGCCGCTTCGGAGAAGGATCTTGCAGGAAAGTGTTAGTGGTTTAGTGAAATCTGATATAAAATACAGATGTCATACCGTAGCAGATGCAGAGTGCAAGAATGACACTCAGTGTGACACATTGTAGGGCAGCCTTCATCCTGTCTGTAGGAACTGGAGAGGAGAGATGTGTCACACAGCGGCATTTATTCATTTAACTGATGCTCTTTTCTGCAAAGCAACTTACAGAGTTAAGTTACCTATTTTCAATAAGTTAAAATCATACAGCTAGGCTATAGTTTAGGGCAAGTATCTTACTCAAGGGTACCGCGGCTGGGATAGATAGATGGATAGATAGATATACTTTATTGATCCCACACGGGAAATTATTATGTTACAGCAGCAGAACACAAGTCAGATAAATACTTGCAATATATATTTAAAAAACATATAAAACAAGTGGAAAAATACAACTTAAAAATACAAGATAAAAATATATGTGCAATTATGTATACTGTAGGAAAAATAAAAGAATAAAAAGTATATTAAATAAATTAAAACGGTATGTAGTGCAACAGTAAAGTGCAAGTTGTACAAAACGGTAATACAATCAGTAACAAGATGAACTAACAATAGTGCTGAATAGTTCATCTGTCACACAGAGGTGAGCTGTTGTACAAAGTTATTGCGAACAATAGAAATGATTTCCTGAACCGTTCTTTACGGCAGCGGAGCTGAATGAGTCTTTTGGAAAATGAGCTACGCTGTCTCTGCAGCGTGCTGTGCAGTGGGTGGGAAGGAGTGTCCATGATGGAGAGCAGTTTGTTCAGTGACCTCCTATTCCTCACTGACTCAAACGAAAATCTAACGAGCTGCTGCAACAAGCTGCCGCTCGGCTGGCGCCATCTTAAGTGAGCTGGGATTCAAACCCACAACCCTTGGGTACAAAGGCAGGAGCACCAACCTCTTGGTTACCCGCTGCCCCCTGGACCTGACCCCCCCATGGAGCAGAATGAGGGAGTGCAGGACAGACAGCGGCCGCATGTCAAAATTCAGGAAACGATGAGCTCACTGTGAAACATGTAACCCGTAGAAAAAGGAGATTTCATCACGTTCTAATGTGAGCTTGACAGCCGAAGTGACTCAGATCGATGGATGGATTTAATAAAGCCGAAAAGTATTAGCAATAAAGCCCAGCACAAAGTAGCATGGATTTTAGGAACGGAAAAAAAAAAAAAATCACAATGCGCAGCATTCATTTCTGATGTTTTTCGCAGTGTTCGGAACTCGAATTAGCGTAAAACCCGCCTGTCGGAGCACTGCACCTGCAACCCCTAAACTGCTTGTTGTCTTTAGGAACCTTGTTCCATAGGGCCAGATTTCGGATATAATCCGCGGAGTTCAGGCAAGGGCATTTGGTGTGTGTCTCCAAAGAGAAAGGAGTCAAGAAAGTAGCACGCAGGCCTGGGAGCAGGAGAAAAAGGGAGAGTCAAACGGGGGGGGCCCAGGTTTCTGCACATTGGATAATAGGCACCTGCATCCAATAAAGAAAAGTCCCCACAGTTTGGAGACAAAACAGGAGGACCGACTTGGACTGACTTTGGTCACTGGAGACATCGGAACCACACAACAACAGCTCCCTTCTCGCTGTCACGAACGAGTCCGCAGATGCTAATATTTTCACCTGTCTAATTAAAATGTGTACATATTTTTTTAAAATATACTCACCATACTCAGAGTACTATAGTATTACGCATTATAATTGCGTTAAGAAGCAACGCAAAGTGTCAAACTGCTTTCGCTAGTCGTTCACTTTGAAAGCTTAATTTCATTTAGCATTTGGCACTGCATTTCTGAATTAAAAAGGTGGTTTGCAAAAAATATGACAAATCCCATAATAAGAGCCAGAAACGTCCCTTTCAAAATGTCATTTGTTGATGTAATTATAAATATTAGTCCCCCATTTATTTAGTTTTATACTATTATGTTTATTTTGCCACTTACCGTTAGGAAAGTGCGGAGGTTTAGCGGTTCTTGCTTGATTTGTCTTTTTAATTTCCTCCGGATCTTTCTCTGGCTGAGAGGACTTGACATTGTTTGTGACCCAGCTTTTATATGTATGTGGACTTACTTCACCCCCCTCCTCCACATTAATCGCTCCCCCCATCGATTCTCCCTCCTGTCTCCTATCATCCATCCCACCTCCTCAATCTCGCCAAGCAATCAGGTTGCTCTCCACCACCCCCTTCCCCCGAGGAGAACACCGGCCACCTGTCTCCACCGCCCTCTTTCGTAACCCCCCCTCCCAAAAAAAAAAAAAAAAAAAAAAACTAGAAAATGGCTTCGATGTGCTAGGAAGGGGACAGCTGCAGGAATTCGTGCCATCAGGAATGCGGTCTCCTCACAATGGTTTTGCGTCTTGTTTACTGCATGCTGTTATGCCTGCATAATTCTTTGTGTAATTGTGCAATAATTCTTCGCAGAACGCTGAAAATATGGCAGTCGTGAACGGGAATGTCTGCTTAACTACGATTACTGCGTGCTGGATATGGCGTTTATGAAGGGGAGCGTTTTCCAGATAAAGCCCACAGTACAGGCTCTGCCTTTTGAGGGAGCGTCGGTCACCCGCGACAACGTAGCTGTGGGCTGCTCTCGTGCTCTCTCGATAAAAATCACTGCTTTTCATTATCAAACACTGTAAAAGAATGTTAAATGCTCCGTTTATATCAAGTGGGTTTTTTTTTTTTTCTCTCTGGTAATGGGAACATTTGGAGTCTCATAAAGTTTCATTATTCAGTTGCTCAGCCAACACTTCCATACAAAGGATTTTACGACATTTATGCAGCTGAACATATTTCTTTTGGAGCAAAATTTGTGGTTGTTGGTATTTTAATGGTACCGCAGCAGGGCCTTAACCTGCAACCATCAGGTTACCCATCTCTGCCCTCCCCCCTTCGCCACCTGGGGTATCGATCACCTCTCGCTGATCCAACACAGCGCCACAGTTCCCGCTCATGTGTCCTTATTGGCCCGTTTCTGTTGCCCTGTACATCTGGACGACGTCGCTTTGGTCCCAAGCACTTGGTGTCTGTGGTTTCCCACGTTGGCTGTCCAGTCCGTGTTCCCTTCCCTCATGCAAACAGCCACAGGAAACCAGCAGGGAGGAAACATAGGTTGTGCGTGTCAATAACACGATCATTGTGTTTTTCTGTTGCTTTTGAAGCTTTCGGTATTTTGACTGATTGGCCAATAAACGTTTTAATCGCCAATTTTTCAATTACAGGATGTTGTGAACAGAAACATTAGAAAATAACGATACTGCATCAATGTTCTTTCTTAATAGGTTTACCCTTTATTATGATTTCTTTAGAAAATGAATCCATTATTTCAATAAGCAAATATTTTACATTTACTTATTTATCAGACGCTTTTCTCCAAAGCGACTTCCGGTGAACACTATGTAGTGTTATAGTATAGTGTTATTATTTTTTCAAGCTATGTTAATACTTGGGGAGGCAGAGCGACATAGCGACTAGTGCTGCCGCCTTACAGTGCCTTAGTGGTGTGAGCGAATGTGGGTTCGATCCATGTTCAGTCTGCGTGGGTTTCCTGCAGGTGCTCTGGTTTCCTCCCACAGTCCGAAGACACGTAGAGCAGAGATACTAAATTGCCCTTAGTATGTGTGGTTACCCTGTGATGGACTGGCATCCCATCCATGATGTACCCCCCCTTCAGCCACGAGGCCAGTGATGCCGGGATAAGCTCCAGTTCACCACGACCCTGCTTAGGACAAAGTGGTTATATATACATTTGTCTATTCATTTATATATATATAAAATGAATGCTAAAGAAAGGAGATAATTAAGCGACCACATTGTCCATTGAAACATGGATCAGTCTTGCATGCGTGATTAAACTTTTTTGTAACTGCTACCTTTATAGAATAACATTCTTGGAATTTTGCTTCTTTTTGTTCAAAGAATATTATTTACCTTGGGCAGGTATTAGTTCTGTCGCCCACACTCTTCCGCGTCATTTACTGTAAATGTTTATCTTCAAAGACAACATCTGGATCATATTCCGCAGAGGGGAATAATGTTCTGGCACTCGGGAAGACGGAAGAATAATCAAACTTTCCAAGTCAGATGCTTTTCATTAAAACATGACTGACTGCCAGGTCAGGAGAAAGCAAAGACAAGGAATGGTTGGACTTATGTAGCCAAAATGTGAAAAACAGCATGAAGAGAGAGAGAGACAAAAAATGGGTAAATAATTTGCTGGTCCATCAATATTTTCCTTCCGTTTCCTATCAATGGTCTCCACCAATTTTTATCTCTCTGCTGATGTTTTAAAACTCACGTTGCTTTTTGTTTGTCTGTTCTTGTTCAAATGATCTGAGAAGAATACATTTAAGAATACTGTATCACTTCACAGTAACATTCATTATATAGAGCTACTGCATTTATACGTGTCATTCATTTCCCTGAACCGCTGGTCCAGATCAGGGTCACGGCAGCCTGGAGCCTATCCTGGAAGCACAGCGTGCAAGGTTAAGTAGGGTACGTGCTGGACAAGACACCCATCTGTTGCAGAGTAGCCACTCACACACGCATAACCACACTACAGGCCATTTAGATGGCACAGTTCTCCTGAAACACAGGCATGGATGTGGGAGGAAACCAGAGCATCCAGAGGAAACTGACATGAACGCAAGCAGCACATGCAAACGTCACACAGATTGAGCAGAATTTAAACCTCTGCCCAGGTACTATGAGGATGCCACCATACCACTTTGTTGTTTCTCACCCCACTATTATTATTATTATTATTATTATTATTATTATTATTATTATTATTATTGTTAGTGCAGCTGGTTTGACTGGTGCCTGCTGTGTGGTGGGTCCAGGGTTCAAGTCCTGCTTGGGGTGTCTTGCTATGGACTGGCGTCCCGTCCGGGGTGTTTCCCCCTCCCCCTTCAGTCTTGCACCCTGTGTTTCCAGGATAGGCTCTGGCTTGCAGCGACCCTGCTTGGGACAAGCAGTCGTTGACATTGGTGGTGGTTATTATTATTATTATTATTAGTTGACTGGTGTGATCAACAAAAATCGAACAAGGTACAAAGAAGTTACGTAAATGACAAAAATGCGTAACCGGCTGCTCTTTGGTATAAAAAAACCCCTTTAAATGTGGGCGACGCAACAGTGGGGAACCTGTATCATGTAACAAAGTCCTCCAAAGAGAGTATGGTGGAGGAGTATAAAAAATATTATTTTTTGCAGAACTCAGACTTAGCCCTTTGCTTTGGTTATCTTAAGTTGCAGAATGGACCTTGCATCGAATCGCACAAGAGGAACTGTGTTCCGCACTTAATTTGAATTGGCAGATAGTTAAGTGAGGGGAAGCTGTGCCGGCCGTTTAAGATTAGAAACCTTATGAGCACATTTACAGCGAACAATTGCTTTTTTAAGTTAATCTCTCAAACCCTTTCCTTTTCCCTGTACCTGATAGCTGCTGCTATGCCGTAGAAACCTCTCCTGAGAACCATCAGAGAAGTTGCGTTTACCAAGTTCACCTCTCCAGTACATATGAACCCCTTGAATTCATGTTCCCTTTTCCAGAAGGGACTCACCTTTAGCTGACACTTTTCTCCAAATTTGTGGTTACCTACAATTATTTACCCATTTGCACAGCTGGGCAATTTCACGGTGCAATTTAGGGTAAGTACCTCGCTCAAGGGTATTACAGCTGAGATTAAGATTTGAACCTGCAATTCTGGGGTCTGAACACAGCAGCTCTAACTACTAGACTGGCAGCAGTTACCGTTAAGGGCTTTTCTCACGAGCGCAGCAACAACCTGCCGTGTGGGAAGTGATGCTGGACACAGATAGAACACATATTCCCTCTTACGGGCGCTTTATGACTATTCAGACATATCCTGATGTATAGGGAGTGTCGAAATGAGCATCATTTGCAAAGAAGACGAGATCTGAGCAATAAAAGAGCAAAGTCGCAGCCGACCGGAGCGTTCGACAGGCCTCTTTTGTGGAGGGTCAGCGGAAAACCACCGGTAGATAGAGGGATGAGTACAGCACGTGTGTGATCCGCCAAGAGTGTGAATAAACTGTACGTTGCTCTTCCGTGTGTCCGTTTTTTGTACGTAGCGCTTTTTCGTTTGGTGACTGTTCGTCAAGGCGGCACCCTGCTGCAGCAGGTAGCACTGGCGCCTCACAGCTCTTGGATTGCGGGTTTCGAGCTGGGTTCAAAACTGGCTCAGTTTGTGTGAAGTTTTCATGTTCTTACCCTGTTCATAAGGATTTTCCTCTGGGTGCTCTGGTTTCCTCTCACTGTCCAAACATATGTGTTTCAGGGGAAATGATGATTCTAAATTGTCCATAATGTGCGTGAGTGTGTGTGTGTGTGTGTGTGTGTGTGTGTGTGTGTGTGAGGGAAGGAGTGTGTGTGATTTCCCTGCGATAGACCAACCTTCTGTCCAGGGTGTACCCTACATTTCCCGGATAGACTCCAGACCACTGTGACCCTGCACTGGACAAGAGCTTATTGATAATGGATTGATTATGGACTGTCCTGCAGTACGTTTTGTATATGATTCATTTTATCCCTATCCTCACATAATTGTATCTTTCACCCCTGATCAGACCTTCTTCTGCTGTCTTCCAGAAACTTCCATCATATCTTATTTTAAGACACCCAAAATCAGAGCAGTCACTGTGATTATTTTCTTACAGTCTGTGTTTCCTTTCTTGGACAAAGCGGCTCCAACCTTCAGGATCCCAGCCCTATCTAACGTGTCCGTCAGCTTACTCAAACATAACTTTACCGAAGAGTCATTCTACTAGATCTGCAGCCAACAAAACGTATCAGTGTTGAACTGGCGGCTCTGAAGTCACTCAAAAAGATCATGTCGGTTTTAATAATTCTAGGACAGAGCTGAGCATGCTGACACTTAGTGGCAGGAGGCCAGATATAACACACACACACACATTTTCAGAACTGCTTGTCCCATACGGGGTCGCGGGGAACCGGAGCCTAACCCAACAACTCAGGGGGGAAGGCTGGAGAGGACACACCCAGGACAGGATGCCAGTCCATCGCAAGGCACCCCAAGTGGGACTTGAACCCCAGACCCACTGGAGAGCAGGACCCGGTCCAACCCACTGTGCCACTGCAGATATAACATCGGATTTCGGAACGGCAAAGCAGCCATTCAAATCGCGTTCCTGCTAGACCCAGTTTGTCCTTCCTGTCTTATATTGGGGTGCTGTGTGTGTGTGGGTTCGGAGCCCACTCCCATCTCGCAGCCGGCAGGGTACTAACGGGAGATGCGCAAAAACTCGGACGCACACGCGCACACATGCGCGTGCACGACGAGACCACCTTTGCCGTCAGCTGTTTGATAGAACCCTAGATCTCAGACGATGGAATTCTATGCTCGAGGCGGTTCGTGAACTTTCCGGCGATTGCGTAATCTCCAAATGCTCCAGGGAATATTCGACTGTAAAGATAATCACAGGCAGGAAACTTAACACCGGACTGTGTGTGTCTGCGTCTGTATCCTTGTGTGTGTGTGTGTGTGTGTGTGTGTGTGTTTACTTTTCAATACTCTATTACACAGGCCCGAGAGGAACACACCCATTGGACTATAATTGCATTCATGACTGACAAGGAATAAACAAGAAGCATATGTGCCTTATTATGCTCACCCATATGGGTCTGAATTCCACTCTGTGTGTGTATGTCCGTCTGTGTGTGTGTGCGCTAAGTATTTTAGTAAATGTTTGTTTGCAGGCTATAATGCGTTCAGCAGATCACTTTTCCTCTCTCCTTCCTCACTTCCCACTCTTCCCGTCCCTTATGCTATTTTCTCAGATAGGGATCCACGGAGCGAGGCGACGCCCACACTGCCGATTTCAAGGAATGCGTGTTAAATGCTCACATTAGAGAACTCTCCCTCCCTTGGGTCTTGGCGGTAATAAATCATCTGGAATCACGCAACAAAATTAAAGCGCAGTTCGTCCGACCGGGACGTGTTATAAACAATGGGGCCGTTGCATTTCCCCCGCCCTCATCGCAACGGACTGCTTCCGGCCCTCTGCCGCCACACGCTTACCGTCACTTGACTGAAGTCGTGCTTTCTGCAAGTTACGGGGATGTTTTCAGCAGGGGTTAAAGCATACAGTGCTTTTGTAGATGCGTAATGTTTGCTCAAAATTTTGTGTGTGTGTGTGGCTATATCTGTGTGAGTGCAGATAAGTGGAAGGGGTTATTCGGGGACAGAGACACTACGCTTTACTCGCCCTCCTCGCCTGCACCGCTTCGCTCAGGATTTACCGGTCATAAATAACCGGCTCTTAATGACCCTGCGCCACCTGCTTAAAATGGGTTCGAGGAGCTGGAGTCCTGTGTGAACGGCTGCACGTTCAAATCCAAAGAGGCTCAAGTGGCTTGGGATGGATACATAAGCTGTAATTCTTCATAATGCTTCACCGTAGGGTTAGGGTTAACCCTAACCCTAACCGCGAACCCTAACCCTGAAAGCAAGGGCTTAGCTAGGAATTCTGGGCCCCCTGAAAGAGTACTGCTTCACACCCAGCTACAAATACTACTAAGGTAGGACTTGAAGGAAATTGCTGTTATATAATTAAATAATTCACCTATAGGCCCCCTCTACAGGTACGGGCTTCTAGAATAATCTCCAGCATTGACCCCTCTAGCGATGGCGCCATATGAGAACAAGTTGCGTTAATTACGTTCAAAGCTCTGCGGTCTCTTTTAAGTTTAAATAAAACAAATACGCAATGAATGGGAAACCCAACATTACCGCTTATGCAGAACCCACTACCTCACTTTGCGAGGCCGCTTTTTCAGATGCCATCCCCGCATTTTATGAGATACATGCCCACAGCCACCCACCCACAGACACACACACACACATACACACAACGTTCTTTACATCTATAAATATATTCAGTCTCTGAACCCTTTCAAACTTTTGCAAGCCAGTTTTCCCTCCATGCAAAAGTTTGTTTCCTTGTGGCTAAGACTCCTACAAATCATCATCTTTGGCTTTGGCTTAGAAAGTCATCTCTCTTTTGAGGCCTTTCCATCCTCTCTTATTTTCATCGCATTATTTATTGCTGTTTTTTGTGCATCTAGAGAACAGCAGCCCTATTTTTTTTGCAATAATCTTTCTCTCCGTTTTTGACTTGTCAACAGTTATAATCTTCCATCATTATGCTCTCAAGACGCCCAAGACCTCAGTCCCCGTCAGTCAGCTGTGGTCAGTCAATCAAATCAGTGGGGCCATTAGCATCACACGCCAACGGCTCAGCAGTCACACACACACACACACACACACTTGTATCACAACAGAGCATGAAACATGTCTTGATTACACTGTGTAATCACAACACACTCTTAAACTCAAGTGCATAAAAACAATCTGGAGTTCCCAGTCGCCCACAAACACACACCGCGCTGCTTTTCATACACATTTATGTCAAGACTAACAAAACACGCACAATCTGCTTGAGGTTTAATTACAGTTCAGCATCTTCACAGCTCAGTTTTAGAGTCAGGTTTTGTGTCTTCGGCCTGTTTCTACAAAGTGAAGAAAAAAAAAAAGAGTTTTAGTATTTGAGATACGTTGCGCACTACGCACTCTGACAAGCACGCATAAAAATTCATTAATCTTCCGAGAATTTAAACATTATAGCCAAGATATTGTTTAGACATTTTGATTGATTATCAGTGTAAACTTTTAATAAAAACAGTTTACATGATAAAATATGTGTTTATGCTACCAGTTGAGTAACAATCAGAGGTTATTAATAAAAAAAAATCTGACTCTACTTCTACGCCAAGTTGGCAAAGCTAAACAGTGTAAACCTCGCAGCTGCTGGGCAGTGAGGTGGGGGCTGGTGGGGGCAATGAGGACTGGAAAAAATAGGGGTCATGGACAGAACGGAGGGGCAAGTGTTAAAGTGGCATATGGAACTGCTCCCAGAGAGAGAGCAAGCGAGATGGGAAGAGTTATTGCTTGTTAGTGTACACTAAACTGAGTGGAGAAGATTAGTCAGGAGTGAGTTGTCTGAGGACAGAGAGACGGCGAGAACAACGAAAAGGAGCACCTAGAAACGTTCAAGCTGTAAAAAGGCAGCCTGTGATTGGAGAACACAGCATTGCTGCTGTATAGAAAATGATCAGCACAACAGGGTGAGCCATAGCACACAATAGAATATAGAAAGGATGCAAAAGATTAATTAGTTCATGATATTTCTTAAAGCCTACTATTAAATTGTATTGGTTCAATTTCCCATAAAGCCTCTCCGTTTTTCTTAATTTAGTGTCCTAGCTTAGAAAAATTAATTATTGTGCCCTCTCTTACGATAGCATTGTCTGCACTCCTTTAGCTCACAGTACCCCTGCCTTTTCTGAGTCATTCAGAGTAAAACCTGAGGCATGCAGATATATATCCATAGTGAGTTATTTTGAAACAATATAGAGTACTCTGTGTAAAACATTGTTCTCATAAGTGCAAAAAATAAATAATGAAATATTGTTAAAAAATGCAGAAAATAAGAACATTTCAACTGCAGTTCTCAGTGCAGTTAATATGTCAATATTATATATATATATATATATATATATATATATATATATATATATACGTATATATTTTCTATCCAAAGTTTCTGTCCAGTTTTAAATCTAACTGAACATACTAGGAAACCTGGTAGTTTTATAGTAGGTTATTTAAAAAATTATTTAAACACACAAAGCAGGCAAAATAGTATCATTATGAATATTTTTGGTAACAAGCAGGGACATCTATCCTAATTCTTCTCATATCTAAATAGAACAATAAGCTCTAAAGGTCCCTCCAGTTAAGTGCTTAAGTGGATTTTACACGTGGATGAAGTGATATGGGCTCTGGCTAATGACTTGAAAAAAGTAAGTAAATGAGATGAGAGGGGAACAAGGTCATGGTGTTAAATAAGGTAGCTGAGAGAGTAAAAAGGGAAGCAGGAGGCATAACAGTTAAGGACACAGCTTGTACCTTGAAGCAATTCAGGCTCCAGTAAAGGTAAATACAGGCATTCCTCAATTTACAAACTCTCTTTCAGCAAAATTTAGGTATAACTCCTTCTTGATACCCAGTTTGGGGCATTATGGGAAATGTATGAAATAGGAATGTCTGTTGGCCGTTTTTGGTGTGCTATTTAATTGAATGATTGCGGAGACCGCAGAAGAATTAGTGGGAAAAGTGTAGCTGATGGCTTCTTGGGTCATGTATGCACTTTTCTGGCAACAGCTTTACAGTTTCAGAAAGTTGTTCACAATAAATGCAACATACTCAATGGATCCCTGGTCGGTTTATTGGTCATCCTGCAAACAACCGATGAATTAAGAAGTGTAAATTTTCCCAGAGCAGTAACTCTAACCTTGGAATTTTCAGCAGAAACAGAAAACTGCCCTGAGTTTTCCAAGCACAGCCCTAGATAGAAAGGTAAAGTACTGTAGTAGGTAAAACTGCTACTTCTGGCTCCAAAGTCTGCTGGTTCAAATCTTACCTATTTCTGTACTACCCTTCAGTAAGGTATTTTTTTGAATTACTCTCGTAAAATTACGCAGCTGTATAAATGGGTAGATAGTTGTAGGTATCTCAACTTTGTAAGTTGCTTTGGAGAAACGCATCAGCAAAATGAATAAGTACAATGCAGTATAGCTGTTTCCTGAGATGTTTTGGTGCTTTGGAGAAAAATGCTAAACAAATAAATGTAAATGCAGATGTAACTGTTTTATATGAAACCACAAGTTCATAGTTACAGTATATCTGTGTTTTGCTGAGTTCTATTTGAGAAAATTTGTATGGAGGTTTCAGATGGGCTAGGCATGTATGTATCACATCCCCGACCACACCCCAGCCAAACATACCAGGAAGGAATCGGGGGGGCAGGTATAAAGGAAATCACACCACTGCTTCCAGGTTGCAGAATATCAATGAGACAATTGTACCCCTTGCGTTCGCAACCTGAACATTCGCTCCTTCCGACTCCTCGCCCTGCGTTCCTGCCTCTTCGCCATAGCCCTGTTTCCTTGCCCCAGTTCCAGACACCTTCGGCTTCAACCACAGCGCTGCTCGTTTGACAACGACCTCGGATTTGCCCTAAAAACCACGTTTGCTCCTCGGTTATTGGACTCACAGCTGTCACCGGCCACTATTCCCGCCATCGCCCTTCGAAAGACAATGAACGACCCCGCACTTGGGTCTTACCCCCTGTCTCCTGGCTTTGTGGCTGTGGCAGCATTATTATTTTTCCCATATAAAATAATGGGAAGTAAGCTTTCAATATCCAAAATTTCCACACCGTTTTCAGGAAGAGATTATTTTTGTAAATCGAGGGATATACAAGGGTACTAAAGCAGGAAGTGGGACATGAACCTGGGTCATTGAGTGACCCCCAGTGTTGACACTGCAGCGTGTGTGAACTTTCTTGAGAGCTGGTGAGCCCATCATATGAATGCACCCCATCTCCAGGGCCTCACCTGCAGCTCGCCTTGCAAGAAGGAGTTGCAGAACTCCCGCACTCGCACTGTGGTGATCTTCCCTGGCGGCAGGAGCCAACTCCTGTCCAAGCCAACATCATAGATCCCCACCCGTGGGAGGTCATTGGGTTTCAGGTCAAAGTAGCCCAGGGCGCGTTCATTGGACTTCACAGCCCCATCCACCAGTACAAAAAGGAACTGTGAATGAGAGCTGGCATCAGGAGAGCTTGATGTTTGCACCTCGCAGTAACACAGGACCAAGCAGCATATTGACTCATAAATTCTATCCTCAGCTGGACTACAGCTCATTACTTTCCCCAAGCTGAACATAATTCATTCTTGTTCCAAATTCTTTTCATAATCTCAGAACTATGCAAGATCTAGCTCAGGTCAACCAAATCAATTATGTTCTTATTTTAACTGTCATACTTTAGAGTTCTTATTTATCTTGCTGAAATCACTTCCAACTGTGGTCAGATGCAATAAATACCATGAGGATGTTTGCAAAAGTCCCATTAGGGTTCAGTTTGACAGCTGCACTGTGCTCTCGCATCACCAACCTTGCCAGTAAATTCAGGAGCGAGAGCCCTCATCTTGTCTTTCAGCTCACTGAAGTTTTTGCTTCCTCTGTTGGCAAGCAGTAGGAGATGTGTTTTCACTTCAGAGTTAAACAGGCCCACTGCAGTCTAGGGGTCATGAGGGAAAAAAGTAGAAGAGACAGAGTGATGTTTTGGAGGAGAGGAAAAAGCCAATTTGTTCCTTCATGTCAAACAAAGAATCCAAAGGTGTTGGCTTTAGCTTTCAGACTTTTAGGGAAAAATTTTGATCGCCTGCTAAAAGTGTGTAGGGGGAGTCTGGAATCTTAACTGTCCATAGTGTAGGCACAACAGAGCAGGACTGTGGGTGCGAAGAGTGTCATCGACTGAGAGAGATGCATGTAAAAGTTCTGTATATTGCTCAGGACTCCGGTGTGCTGGTACCGTACCACAGCATTGTACTCTGTGATGTAGCGCAGTTCGTTGATGCTGAAAAAGCGCTTTAGACCATCACTGTCCAACTTCTTGACATCTGAAAGCTGCAGGTTCTCTTGGTGCAGGTCAGCCTGTAGTATATGGAGAGCAACAAAGACAGACACGGTGCTGCAGTGTTGATTGTGCACCATCATGCTTATTTATCTGTGCTAACTGCACTTTCTGGACACATTCTAACACCTAATGTGCTCATTGTGCGAATGTGTTGCTTTACTGAGGTATCTGTGCTAACTTTACACAACCTGTCAGATAGATCCCACCAGGTAGTTTGGCATGGTTCTCTGTCTTACTCTTAGCCTCTTTCAGCTGGTGTTCTGCAGGGCTTGGTTTTGGGTCCCTTACTTTTCTTCACCACTTTAGCTGGCCCTACCTTTGCCTCTCATAGGTTAGGGTTAGGGTTAGGGTTAGGATTAGGGTCCAGTCAAGGCTAAGTTAATAGTACCCTGCTCTTCTTCTCTTTTCTCCCAGGTGCTACAGATGTTTCCTCTCACATTGCTGCATGCCTATTGGAAATCTCTGCTTGGATGTCTGACCACCATTTATAACTCAATCTTTGCAAGACCAAGGTCTTTCATGTCCCCATAGGCTCATCCAGCTATTTGAACTCTCAGCTGAACATTTTCCTCATTTCATCTGCTTCATCAGTCAAGATCCTGAGAAGAACAATCAACTCAAGCTTCTGCTTCTCCTTAAGCACGGAAGCAGCATTTCCATGTACCTCACCTCCTCATCTCTCTCCGTTGATTTCTTGTGGCTGGCCATACCAAGTTCAGCACTCTGGTTACAGTTGACAAGACAGTCAAATAACCTTCACCATAAATCCTACAGGGCTTAATCATTCACTACACCCCAGCAAAACCTCTGTATTCCTCTACCTCTGACTGTTTAGGGGTCCCAAGCACAAGTGGTCTGAATTTAAAAGTCTGTTTTTTTTTGGCTTTGGCTTCGATGTGATAGAATGAGCTCCCTCTGTCCCTCAGAACGGCCGAATCCCTTAAAACATTCAAAAATTATCCTAAAAACCACGTCTTTCAGACCCATTGGTCTCTTAACGGCTCAGTAAACTTGCATGACACTAATACGTCCACCTTTGCATTTCCCATCCATTCTAAAAGCAGTTACTTATTCAACGCGACCCAGTCCAAGTAGTGGTATGGAACAAAGTAACTCTAGTGAATCATATGTCTTCATTTAAAGATATTTGTCTAGTGTGAAAATGCTCTTTTGTTTAGTCGTATGTCACTTTGAAGAAAAGCATTTGTTCAATGGATAAACGTAAATATAAAAGTACAACCTTACAGCCTATGTTAGAGTACATGAAAAGATGAATAGCCACCGCAGATTGTCTCTGGACAGGTAGACAGTGAGTAAATTTGAATTTTACACTCTTTTTCTGGAGATATATACATGGACCACGTATATACGTGGTCGACTGGTGACTTCCAACAGGAGCTGTAAATACCTTTCTGAAGATGGAGATGGTGTCAGATGAGATGTTGTAGATGGACCACACCTCTCTCTCACCACACAGTGCTACTGGGATGTCTTTCACGTCTGACACAGCCACAGCAAACTCCTTATAGCCAACACTGTCCTCGCTCTGCGAAAAACGTTCGGGAAACAAATAAAGTGCAACAAGGACAGACAGAGAGAAGACATTAACAGAGACATGCAGAGGCCAGCGATTTTGGACACAGTCTCAGACGTGTGATTTATTTACCCTGAAATTACACATTGTCCAGTGCAGTGTACCCTACAACCTCTTTTCTAAACCGTCCTCCATACTCTTTCTGTACCATTCGTCTTTTCTACAGCCTTTATGTTTACTGTGGTTTGGGAGACGTGAAGTCAGTGCCAATCCCACAATTCCTCAGCTGCGCCCTCATTTCCTGTCCGGCCAGGCCTCAGCCCCCACACGGGAAGTTTGGCCAAAGGGCTCAGTATTCTGGGATGCATGCCCACTCCCCCGTAACCACGGCGACAGACACTTCCTGCGCCAAATCTGCGGTTGTGAAGAACTTCAAGGGAGAGTAGGCAGCATTACAACGGCTGTGACTATAAACACTTGGGCTACCGAAAGTTTCCCTCTTGCTGGTTCCGGAGCTCGCCTGTCACTGAGTTATTTCAATCTGCGCCCGTCTCTCGGCAATTATGCCTGCGTAGCTATAAATTTTACACTGGCTTATGCTCGGCGCTGCGTTTCCACCCCATGCTATACCACCCCCGTCTGCTTCCACTGTATTGCGTCTGACCTCGAAGAACCCAATGATAACAACTTCTGATGAATCGATGAAAGCTTCAGCTGCACTGACATCACTGAGCCTGGTGATGGCGCTGTCTGTAGGGAGATGCATGAAATGGATGGTTAGGTGGTTGGGGGTTAGGGGTTCCAGGAGTTAAACACTGCACAGATCTCTTACTGCCTTCCATCCAGTGGTCCCAGCACAGACATCCACACAAATGAAAATACAAGAGGTCAGTGTTACTCATTTTGTGAACAGCAGAAAACCCAGCAGTGAATCGTACTTGTCGTGGAGGCTGAAAGATACTCTCACATGATGATCAGGCAGTGCAAATTACAAAGTGAATGTACAACGTGCAGAGGGAAAGGTTTACCTTACCTTTGTCTTTGGCAAAACCAGGAGCGCACAGTAAAGGAAGTAATACACTGAAGAACATTGTCATTTTACAATGAAAAAACAAAGGGCAGACAAGTGAAAAAAACTGAAGCGGTTATGAAATAAGCACTGTATCTTTCTTCTGAGAGATCAGCACATGTGCTGGAATATCTGTCCACTTGTGTTTCAGTCCCCCGGTCTGTCCACGTGTGCCACACGACCGCTTCTTGCAGCTCTCGTTGGCGGATGTGTGTGAATGCAGCAGGTGTTACTGTTAAGGCGGGGTCAGCAAACGGTGAACTACGTGTCACTAGAGGGTCCCTAGATGGTGCACGTCCATGCCTTGTGCATTTCAGCGTCAAACACATTGCCAGATGTACTTTGACAGTTGCACCTCACAAAAGCATCTAACCAGTCCCTTCCGCACATGAACAGACCCACTAGTTCCTTTGCTATATTAAAAGTGAGATGTCTGCAGATCCAAAACCAAAATGTCGATACACCTTGCTGTTGTTCCTCGCAGAAACAAATTAAATGGAATAAAGTTCTTCCACTGAGTGCTCCTTACAGTGAAGCCCGACGTATACATACTGAGACTTGCTGTGGATCTTGGAGAAACTAAAAATAGAAGGACACAGTACATAAATTGCTTGGAAGAAGGTATTAAGTCATCAACTAATTAATCGATTGATTCCTGATAAAACCTTGACATTATGAGTCATTTTAAGGAACACACACACAGTAGCCTGTACTGTATGTACATTAAATCCTTTATGCTGCAGACAGCCGCCCGTGTAAATGCTGTAAATGATTCAGAACTTGGAAAATGTCGGCTCAGTTTAGACTCATTGGTCGAGGTGTTCGGTTGTTCGCCGAGCTACGAAGACCACCAATATTCTCTACGATCCTCAGATTCATCGGTTTTTATATTTGACACGGATATGACTCACCATTCACAGCTGGCCACCAAGAGCCGAGGATGAGGTGCAAAGTTTGCCCTGATGGCGACATTCTCTGTGAGAACAGCTTGGTGCTTTTCCACCCACCACAAGAGGACACAATTTCTCTGACTAAAATCTTCACACTGTTCCTCGGTGAAGACAGACACTCGCAAAACCATCCTGGAAACATGAAACGAAATTTGTTCATGATGTTATCTTAAATAACCTGCAATAACCATAAAACAAAAAAAGGCATGAATTGTCATCAAATAAGCTTTAACATTTTCCCTCTTCACCTATCATTATACTCATATGTTACATATTTATGGCGCGTAGTGATTAGAGCAACTGCCTTTAGACCCAAAGGCCAGAGGTTCAAGTATCACCTCCAGCTGTAGTACCCTTGAGCAAGGTACTTACCCTAAATTGCTCCAGTAAAATTACTCAGCTGTATAAATGGGTAAATGATTGTAAGCAGGTTAACATGGGAAGGTACCTTGGAGAAAAGCATACATATAATACACACACACACACATTTTCAGAACCGCTTGTCCCAGAGGGGGTCACGGGGAACTGGAGCCTACCCAGTAACACAGGGCGTAAGGCCAGAGGGGGAAGGGGACACACCCAGGACGGGACGCCAGTCCGCCGCAAGGCACCCCAAGCGGGATTCGAACCCCAGACCTACTGGAGAGCAGGACTGTGGTCCAACCCACTGCGCCACCGCACCCCCCATACATATAATATTTACCTGTAATTACACACATGCACACTGTCCGAAACCACTTGTCCCATGCAGGGTCACGGCAAGCCGGAGCTTAACCCAGCAACACAGGGCATAAGGCTGGACGGGGGAGGGACACACCCAGGACAGGACGCCAGTCCATCACAAGGCACTCCAAGGGCGACTCGAACCCCAGACCCACCAGAGAGCAGGACCCGGTCAAACCCACTGGGCCACCACGTCCCCTGCCTACAGTCATATTTAAATAAATATTTCAATCCAATTAACTCTGCAAAATGTGTCCTGAATTATTTCTAAATCGATAATATAATAAGTGTGTTGCTGTCACTACACACACACACACACATACAGACACAATGTCTACAACCGCTTGTCCCGGAGCGGGGTCTCGGCAAACCGGAGCCTAACCTGGCAACACAGGGCGCAAGGCTGTAGGGGGAGTGGACGCACCCCAGACGGGCTTGCTGTCATTAGTAAACCACTAATAAACTTGTTCTTTCTCCAGAAGGCTCAAAGTTTCTATACATGGGTAGTTTTTCACGCGTCAGTATATTTGCTAATAATTATATGAATAATAAAGATTCAGAGAAGGAATTTTTAATTGGTGCACGAGTGACACCTGAAATATGAGGCGAGGTAATGTTTGATGTATATTAATATTTCGCGAGAGCATTTAGGAGCTAAGGCTCCGTTCCACCGTAGCTCCGGAGGACAGATTTGTGCACTGCTGCGATACACACATTGTGTAATCGACGGCCCTGCTGTGTTTATTGCTAATTGCTCATGTTTTATTGCCAATGGCAATAACCCAAATTGTTGAAAGTGTTGTAAACAGCCAGGAAAGCAAATAAAAAGTGTACTGAAAGTACAAATGGCAGGTGAATGCTTTTTCGGAAAAAATTTCAGTTACAGTGTGGTCCAGTGACATTCCGTTTACTTGTTTATGTTTCTGCTGTTTCTGCCTCTTCTGTTTCTCATCTGTCGCTGTTGGGAAACGGAACAATCTGATGAGCAGCGAGACGACGCTCGCCCCCTGGTAAAAATGTCTGTACATTTTGTTTGTTTACCAAGGTCTCAGAGCTCTACTGCAGAACGGATGAAAGGAACGTCGTATATCATGTCACTGGATCGAGTCCTTTGCTTTGCCTGATTTCTCTCGAACGTCTGCTTTCTTCCTCCCGTTGGAATTACCGTCTTCTGGCTGGTTTTCTCGCTATGAAAGTTCAGCAGTTCATGGACTTTGGGGTTGCGTTCGCTTAATCGGAAACATTTTGTGGCTCTTTTGTGGGAAGGAATGTGCTGTTTTATTTGTTGTTGTAACGGTTTGAAATAAACCTGAAGCACATTTTTCTCTCACTTTGTGCCCTAAGTCAATAAGTGGCTCCTCCTCCTCCAAGTGTTTCTTTGTTTTCATTCCTTTGCTGTTTGATTTTCTTCACCTTCTACTTGTGGTTCTTTACATTTACATTTACATTTACATTTATTCATTTAGCAGACGCTTTTGTCCAAAGCGACGTACATCTCAGCAAAAGTACAATTTATGCATTACATTAAGAGAAGGAGACATAGCTGCAGACATGAAAGTCTCAAGCAAACCTAATTTGTTCCCTACCACTTGCTGCACCGAGGTTCATCGTTCAAGTAGGTGCATAAGACACAGGATAGAGAAATCCCAATACCCTCCCACCAATCTTTTTTAAAAATATTATAAGATACACAAATGAGCAATACAATACCAGAGCAATGGCTGAATAAAGGTTGTATCTGGGGATGCTTCTGGAGTTACGATGGGTGAACAGTTACACCGTAAATGAGCTGGAGAGATCTTGGGCGAAGTGGATCTGGAAAAGGTGGGTTTTCAGACCCTTCTTGAAAATAAACAGAGTTTTCGCAGTTCTGAGTAACAGGAGAAGGTCATTCCACCACAACGGACCTAGAACCGGGAACCTCCGAGCTTTACCTTTCATGCGTGGGACTACCAAGCGGGCAGAAGTAGACAAGCAAAGCAGTCTGGTTGGGGTGTAGTGGTTGATCAAGTCTTGTAAATACCTGGGAGCAGTTCTATTGATGCATTTGTAGACAATAACCAGGGTCTTGAATTTGATTTGGGCAGCTATAGGAAGCCAGTGCAGAGAGATGAGTAGAGGAGATACATGGGAGTGCTTTGGCAAATCAAACACAACTCGTGCAGCAGCATTTTGTAGAGGTTTGATGGCATTAGCAGGAAGGCCACACAGAAGAGTGTTGCAGTAGTCCAGACAGGAAGTCACCATGGCCTGGACAAGTAGTTTGGAGGAGTCAGTAGTGAGGTAGGGACGGATCCTACGAATATTATGTAGGATGTATCTGCAGGACTGGGTTGTGGCTTCAATATGTTGAGAGAAGGATAGACTTGAGTCAATGTCACTCCCAGACTCTTAGCCGAGAAGGTAGGCAAAATGAATGAGTTGTCCAGTTGCTCACCAAGGCAGTGACGTTAATGGCCAGCCATGAGTAAAAGTGAAACGGACTGCTGATATGAATCCTTAGAGCCTTTAACCACTAATGTTATAGGTCTATTAAATCTGAATGCATTTCTTTTTTCTCCAGTTGAGCATTGAGGTTACGGCTGTAGCAAAGAGAAGCAGGAGTGGCGGTGCAGTGCGAAGGCTGCTATACCGCCGTATCTGTTGCCCACCGTTCCATCATGGAGAGCTTCTGCCGGGGCGCCAACACCCCAGATGGGCTCCACAGATTGGTCATAAGTGTAAGACCGCAGCTGTCAGTGGGATCACTACAAGCTGTCACTTTCCAGCTGGGAGGAGGGAGGTTTGGGGTTAAATGAGAACAACAGATGACACCACCATCTCACGAGGGGTTTCTCCCCCAGAGTTCATCTCTTTGGCTCTAAGTTTCTGCACTTCTCTGCCGAGAAACAGACTGGGTGTGTTCCGCTGATGGATGGATGAGTGACCCAGTGTAAGTACTGTATCTAGCAGTGTAAGTCACCGCAGTGAATAAGGTGTGTGGGCTGATAACGCTACATAGAGTTCATTGGAAGTCGCTGTTAAATAAATAAATGTAAATGTAAATCTGAATGATGTGTTTGTGATCTGCATCAAGATCACTTGGAGACAGTGTAATGATCATTTTTTTCCACTGAGTAATTTTAAACAAGAAGTATAAATATGCAATAAATGAGAAAGAATTTCATTTATAAAAGACAAGTTTTGCCTTGCTGATTTTGAGCATTTCGTAAAAGTTCACTGGCATGTGAGGACACATTTACGATATCCTTCTGAGATCAAGCCATACATTTTTGTCCACTCCAGTGGACATGTTTTCAAGTGTATCCTGATCCCTAATGCACCTTATAACAGACATTCTATGCTTCCAAATAATACCACGTGTCTAGGTGTGTAGCTCGGGAAATTCTAAAAATATATTCCAATACCTTTTTTTTTGCCGTATCTGCTGTTTGTAGCAAGTTTTTGATGAATCAGACTTTTGAGCAGAAACCTAACAGTCAGTATCCAGTCTAGCCAGACAGACTGGTATTGACACACCCCCTTCCACATGGGTATAAATCACAGACTGTGTGTACCAAGCCAACCACCACCCCCCCACCCCAGCTGACTCTTTCGTTTAATCCGTTTAGCCTCCTTAAAGCCACTGAAGAGCCACAAGGCCCCTAGACTTCTGCTGTTTCTGTCGCTTCTCTTCATTTAACCTCAGCTGCTCTCAACCATATTTAAGAAAAACCTGTTTACCATAATTAGACCTTCTCTTTTTCCCACCCAGGTCCCACCAAATGGTGCCATGATTTAGATCAATGTCATTGTGTGGGGGTTTCATTTTACTTCTCTTCTTCATGGCCCCACACTTGGCATTTCAACATTAAAGTCAAGGAATTACAGGTTTAGGGTCTAAATGAAGTCCTAAAGCGCACATGTTATAAACAGCTCTCTCTCTACCTCTTATTTTCCAAAATGGAAAAAATACTTTACTAGCCTGGACAAAAATGTGGAAAAATCACAGCATCTAATTTAGAGAAGACAGACCAAATTATAAATTACAAAGAAATAAATGTTTTTTTTTTTTTTTCTCCCAAACTGACCACAATAAGAAGACATACGAAAACAAAACAACTTATTTTTGGTGCTCATTTTTCTTAAGCAAGCAAACGCTTTTCATGTTAATTAAATACTTCATTTTTACAAGTAATAAAGTAATAATACTTTGGCTGTAGATCTAAAAACGATATTCCTTCCAAAATACCCCCAAAATATTGAGTCTTCATGCTTTGGTTTCCAGATTGACAGCTGAGCTACACCCACAAGAAACATTTGGTCCCAGAGATGATAATAAAAAATTGTAAAGTACAATAAATGTTTAAATTTGAACTTTTATTTTACACTTCACTTAAGTTAAATAGACTCATAATAATGATACAATGATGATACAATAATACAATGATGAGAGACGTAGAAAAAAGAAAGTGAAATCTGTGACAGATGGTGCAAAAAAAGTACTGGGCTGTTCAGCAAAAACGTGAGCCAGTGCACAGAGGTTCCTGGGAACAGTTGATCAGCTACTTTTCACATCCCCTGGAAGGAATTCTGGGACACTCCTCCTTACACAACAGCTCCCAGCTCATTGATGTCTGAGGGCATTTGTTTCTCCACAGCTTCCTCAAGATCCAACCACAAAATCTCGCTGAGGTCGAGATCTGGACTTTGATTTGGCCGTTCCAGCATACTAGTTTTGTTTTCTCCATCTGATTCGGCTATAAATTTGATGATGTGTTTTGTGTCATTGCCCTGTTGAATAACACACTTTTGGTTGGTTTTGGTTCTTCTGCCGTTGAAGAGATGGTCTCACATTTTCCTCTGGAAAACACCAGTTTAGCGAAGAACTCATGATGAACTTGAGCTCAATGGTTGTGAGGCTTCCAGGTCTTGTTGCTGTAAAGCCGGTCCAAGTTGTCACATATCATTTTGTGTTAAATCTGAATATCTCCACTTTGGTCACTTCTGTCCAGAGGACATTGTTCCAGAAGCCTGATGGTTCATTAAGGTTCTCATTAAGGTTCTGTCCACCAATGCTGTATTTATTGTGATATTTTGCAGGGTTATCCTGACAGCACGCTGACCTTTCTCCATTTATACACTGTGGAATGGTGGACTCCACCTTGTTTGCAGATCGATTTATAACCGATGCCAGACAGACAAGCAGCAATGATTCTATCTCAGATACTGCCACAGACACATTTTCATCTACTCATGACCAAACTGTCTATTGTCATGCCTTGGTGGGGAGTAGATGAAGGTTGGATATGTCTTCAAATGTGAACCATTGAATCAAGAAGGAGATTACTGTCTCTTGTAGTCAGATCACGGGTGGGGGGGGGGGGGGGGGGGTGTACAGTATGGAACACTACTGACAGCTTCTTCAAACATGAAACATGTAGGTGAAAAAAGCCCACTTAACTTCATCCATTGCCAATCTGACGCAGCCAAATCGTTTCTACAAACCCCTTTTCCTCATTCATAAACACCGCAACACTGTTTCTGTTCATATCGGTAATCAAAGTAAGAAACTGCTCATGAAAACATTTTAAAAGAAGATCAATATTAACATCCACATAGCTTATCTAGTGACACCGCAAATGAGTACATTGAAAATACATCCTAAATTCTCCATTAAAAGTTAACAGACTATTTTCATGGTAAATTTCTCGGATCTTAGGGGCAGAACTCGGGGTTCGAGGGAACATTGGTTATTGATGATATGAAGTTGGAACAAGTTCAGAATGAGATAACAGTGGTGAAAAAAAGCAGATTATGTCACAACTCTGAGTGTCAAGGTAGTCGGTACAAACAGATAGAGTCAGGGTTTAAAATAGAGGCCAATCTGAGCTTGGGATAAAGACTTTGAGATTATACAATGGCTGGTGTGGTGCTGGTGCTAAAGCTGTCACTATTTTCTTACAATAAACACTTGTTATGCAATGCTCGACAGACAGCATGTGTTAGCAGCAACTCTGCAATTTTCCTTAATTGGATAAGCTTGTTTCCTTTAAACTGTTCCGTTCATATGTGTTTCGGCGATACTTTGTAGGACGTTGCACGACAATCCACGGCCTTGGCGAATGAAATGAACATGACGCTTTGCCGCAGTGATTCAGCTCCCGCTATGGCTCTTGGTTTGCGATGGATCTCTTCTAATAACGTTATTGGTATAAACCTAGAAAAGAAAATCAGGGAATAAGAAATATGTGAAGTAATTAATTAAACCGGAACAACTGGATTAAAGGCCACAAGCATCACAGAGAGAGTATGGAGCTGTGTATATCTAAAATATCAGCCCTTCCCATCTCTCAGTCCCATCCATGCGATGCTTTGAGCCCGAGGAACTCTGTGCCCGGGGCTCTGCTGCCACTGCTGCCGAAGATTCACACTTGAACGGTGTCATTGTGCTGAGAGTTGCCGCAAGTGTAGGGAATATAGCGTCTACATTCAAGAAGCGTGGAGCGTATGGTGGGCGGTGACACAGGCGAGAAGGCCGGCTAATCCCCTCAGCGGAGTATGTTTGGGGCAGAGGAATAAGCAGGGTTACGTAACAAAATAATGTAAACTTGTAATTTTGCCAGAAAAACAGGTTCCATCTCATAAACACAGGCCTATCGCCACATAGCAGTGCATGTGAAAAGCGGAAGTGTAAATCGCTAAACGCAACCTCGTAGACTTTTCTCATCCCCCAACCCAGAAATGTTCCGATTTCGCTCGTACAGACGGCCCCTCCGAGCTTCGCCTTCATCGCTTTGCTCGCTTGGAGCGTGGCCCCGGTTTAGAGCGTCCGAACTGGACGGTGTGAGCGGGTGTGGATGTGCGCCCCTGGAACTTGTAAATGAACGCAGCTTGTTTTTATTTGTTGCACGTGATGAAAAAAAATACACGCCATGTGAACACTGCAAATGAAACACATTTATTAAAACTGGCATAACTTTGCTGAAGTTTGCTTGGCCCATATTTGACCCTGCTCATGAAATATGATGAAGACGGTGAACATCAGAGGCATTAGGAGGTGTGCCTCACGTTAATAATTGATTACCTGTATATGACTCCTCTGAGTACAATCCTGTGCTAATAATTATTTACTTCCAGCCAGTTCTTACGTAACTTGTATGAGTCATTCAATTGCAAACCTCACACACATCGTCTGAAACTGCTTGTCCCATGCAAGGTTGGAGGGAGCCAGAGCCTAACCCAGGACATAAGGCTGGAGGGGGAGGGGACACACCCAGGACAGGACACCAGTCCATCACAAGACACCCCCAGCAGGACTCAAACCCCAGACCCATTGGAGAGCAAGACCTGGTCCAATCCACTGTGCCGCTACACCCTACTATTGCAAACCTCAATAAATAATAAATTTATTGGGCAACAGGTGCCTAACAGCACTTCTTTATTATGCCACTGACCGGATAGTGAATTGCTTGTCAACTGTAGGCTACATGTTGCTCCAGTGTTCAATCTCTCATTGCATATTATATTACTGTCACTTCAGGTACTTAGCACAAGCTTTCTGGAGCACTCATAAGTTTTATAAATGTTAATGCAGCTCTGGTAATCAGTGTCTGCGGTGAATTGATTGTAGCACATAGTACCCGACATTTCCGATTGGGCATCTGGGTCCCGATTGAACGGGGTTGTTCGGTGCAACAATCTATCGAAGTGTCCTGTATACACCGTGGGAACGTGGTGAGAGCTGTCTCGTACCCTTCCACACACAAGCAGGACCATGCTTACGGAGAGCTCTGCTTCCATCATGGCTGTCATCTCCATATACTATAAGAATTTGAATATTCTTATTATTCTGATTACAGTATAAATACACATTTCTGCATTTCCTCATTCGTTTTTTACCGTAGCGGGACTTAACATATGGGGTAACATTTTAGCTTGTTTCTGTTTAGCTGGATATTCATAAAAGAAAAACTAGCCTGCTTATGCAGTTTTAAAGCTGCACTTTATTTGAGAGTTAAATCTACAACCTTCTGCTCACATACTGAGTTCATTAAACAGCAAACAGCAGATTCATTTTCTTTTTCCCTTTTTTTACCAGTTAACTCTATTGTATTGTAAAACAATAACAGACCAGGCAATTTGTTTATTATTTGTTTGTTTAGTCATTGTGCATTAGGCATGTTGTATTATATGATCACGTACAGAGATATTTACATGAAAATATATTTTATGTACTATAGTGTAGAAATGGAATGGCTTGGCTTATTACTGAAAACACAAGCACTACTCAAAAAACACAAAGGTGTATAAATATAAATCAATTCCGGGGCATGTTACAAAGATTAACTATTGGACTGAAAAAAAATAAATGTATTTATTTTTATATTTATATTGTACTTCTATTTTTAAGCAACTGACAAAAGATAACTATTTTTTTGGAGTGCACTTATTTACTCTTTATTATATCATGATGATTTACTCTTGATTTTTCCTTTCCTACTCATTTCATTAACTGTATATTATTTTTTCAGTGTCTTTTATTTTAATTCCATTGTATTTTTACTTTAATGCCCTCCCTTATCCTCGGTGCCTTCTCTCATCCTTTATCTGCTGTGGAAATCGGTGGAACATTCCAGGCTCCTCTGTGGACGGTCTGGTTTACGGTTTGCGGTGGTATAGAAGGGACAGCAGGCCTGCGGTCAGGTGGCTGCCTGCAATGGGGTAACGTGTGAGGAGATTGTGAAAAACTCTGATAGACTATTTTAAAGCTTATTTGTGCTTCAGGAAGAACCTGGAATTGCTTGAGAAAAATCAGTCTGGCAAATTTCTTTGTAGTGACCTCACTGAATAAAACCATGCTTTGCATTATATAATTGCCTTTTATATCTGGAAGCAAACATTCCCCAAATGTGTTAGATTAATTTTGGGACTCGACCTCACATAGACAGGGCTTTCATGAACGTTCCCAGGTTAGCTCTGTCCTCACACACACACACACACACCAATTAACCATGGTTTCTCCGAACACTTGCAGGCTCACTCACCCTTAAGTCTGCCCTTAAAATACACCTTCTTGTGTGGCGTTTGATCCTTAATCGCGACGGCTGTGGGACAGGGAGGGAGGGCTTGGGAGGTGAAAACACAGGTGATGCTGAACCTTCTGGGATAAGGGTGGGGCCCAGCAGAGTTCGTTGGGGGTCATTAGGAACAGGGGTATATAGGGACGAGACAGAGAGACGGCAGAAAGACAACAGACGAACAACAGGGACAGAGAGAAGGAGTCACACATTCATCTTGCTGCTTTACCTCGTCTCTGAAAAGAGACATTGCTGAGAAGTCAGCAGCGCAGTGGAAACAAGGTAAGACTGTAGGACCACCATCGCTGCCCTCACTGCTCAACTTACTATTTGTCTGTTTTAAGGGCTTTGTTCTTTAATATTAACTTGTTGCTTAACTGATGTATTTCTCCCAAGTTTATTCCAAGCTATTTGACACCTTTGTACACTTTGGTATTTTAGTGGAGTAATTCAGAATAAGGACTTGATCAAGGGTACTAGAGCAATAACATGTAGTAAGCCTTGAACCAGCAACCTGCAGGGTATAAGTCAAAGTCCTTAACTACCTTGCTACCTCCTGCCCATTATCCAATGCATCTTAACTTCATCATGTTATTAGTTGTGGTAGCATGAAAAAGGTTTCCTTTCATGGGTGACGGCTGTTTTGTGCCTGTGCAATTTCCACCACAATGCCACTATTATTATGGCTATGAGAGTTATTAGTGCAGTGAACAGACAGGGATGCGACATTGGAAGAAGTGGTGCAATGTAGGTGTAAATCACAGCCATGTGGGATCAAGGAATAACAGTCTGCATACAAACTGAAAACTAAACAAGGGTGACAAAATCTTAATTAGCATAATGTAACAAAATGTTTATAAAGTAGCGCATCACAACGGCCCAAGTGCACTGCATGCCTTTCACACAGTACAGCAGAGGCAATGTCTTAAATTAAAGCATTGCTTAAATGGCCAAAAATTTTGCTAAATTAATTAAATTTATTCAAGGATACAACAGCACAGTCCATTTGGGGATTTCAATCAGTGTCCTTTAAGTCACCAGTCTTGGTCCAGCACCACTGTTTCCATTCATCTGAACGGACGATGATGGAGAGGAGACAATCGGAAGAGCGGGGAGAGAGACGGGGAGTGACAGTGTCTCTCTTCCTGCTCTTTCTGTTGGGAGAGGATCAACCGAGAGAAGAGAGAATGCATCAGTCGATTGGTTTCTTAGTTTCCTCCCAAACCACAGGGTTGGTCAAACAGGTGGCCAGTGGTGAAAGGCAGACCACTATACCAGAGGATTACACCGGATTACTCAAGCTGTCCTTTGGTCTATTTGTGTCACCATGTTTGTACTCTTACAGAACCTATAGATAGGCTTGAGGTTAAGGGTTACTCCTGAGGTTTCAACAGGTTACTTAGTGTAATAGGATGTTACACGGAATTAGAGGTAACTTCCATCCATTCTCCTAATTTCAGGTAGTAATCTACGAGGATTAGCAGAGTGTTGAAGAGGTGAGGTGTTGAGGAGATTGACAGAGAGATGGTGTTAGAGAAGTAAAGACATTCAGTGGTGGATGTGGTTTGGAAGAGGGGTGTACAGTAAGAAGAAGAGGGAAAGATTTGGGGAAGAAACGGAAAGAAGGACGAGAGACAGGGATGGAAGTTCATGTGGAAAGACCCACAGATATTTGGTCCTTTGTCAAAATCAGAAATTTTTCCTGCATCGCTCCAAAGCAGCACCCTCCTGCAGTGGTTTGTGGCTGGAGATGCAGTATTGTGCTCACCCTTTCCTGCAGCCCAACAGTGAAGCACCAAGATGAACGGAGAAGCCCCCGCAGGAAGCGCCCTGGCTCCCCCAGCCAACGAAGCGGGACCCACCACCCCCAAGAAGGGACCTCCTAAGTTCAAGCAGAGGACGACCCGCACCTTCAAGAGCAAGGCCCCCAAGCCTGGACAGAAAGGGTGAGTACCAAGGAAGCAAAATGTAATTCAAATACATTCAATGACATAATAGTGAAACCTTTTTGACAAATTTCCAAAGCTTTCCTCCGTCTGTAGACTAGACACCCTCTAGTCTACTTGACTACACCTTGACTAGCATCTGTGCATCACAGCGAGCATATTCTGGATTTTAATGCCATTTTCCCTTTCCTTCTACTCTCAGATTTGGTGATGACATCCCAGGAATGGAGGGGCTGGGCACAGGTAAGCTTTACTGAGAGATAGTTACCGTGACTTATTGATGACGGCTGTCATTGTGCGGTGGAACACAGCCAGTGGCAATTTCCCTAACTCTGCATCTTGCTCTTTCAGACATCACCGTCATCTGCCCCTGGGAGGCCTTCGGTGACATGGAGCTCAGCGATCTGGCCAAATTTGGCATTATCTAACACTCCTTCCTATCGTCCCGATCCCTGTGCCCCTTGCTCCCCTCCCCTAGTCAAGCTCTGGACTTCTACTTTTCCATAAGCTCAGTTTGCTTCTCGACACGCTTGCAGCTCAAGGACTGCAGTGGAAACACTTTGCAGAGCGACCGAATATGGAACGTAACTGAACACATAAACTGGGATACCATCACCATGTATAACTACGATATCTTTAAAAACCAAAAAAGCAATTGGATGTAACATAAAATAATTATTGAAAAAAATATCACCGCACTTATCTGGCCTCAATATTAACATGCAAACAAATCTGAACATCAATAATAAAAACTTGTTAATGGCATCCAGGATTTCCTCTTTGCTTCATTCCACGGATAATGAAATGCACAGGGAAATTTGCTTCTCTGTAACCATTTAATGCACTTAATCTAAACAGTAAAAATAGTTTTGACTTGTGACCTGCGCAGCAGCTTATATATACAATAAAGAATTGTGTTATCATGCAAACAATATGGTTTGTTACTTCCTTTTCCACTCTCTCATTTTGCCTAGCTGAATGTGTTTTACATACCACAGTCATAGAGGGTGGGTGAATTTCATGAAAACAATGAAAATACTATTATGGTGAAAATTTCCGTGCTCTGCAAAGAAACACTACATGCACCACATGCAGTAAAAGCAAATCTATATTTATCTACAAAACACTTATTTTATTTTTGTTAAATGTCATTTTATATGATTACTTGTAAATCTCAGTTGCGTGCATATTGTATTTATTCCTCAACTTTTTGAAACCTTGAATAAAACAAAAAAAAAATCTTGATTTAATTGTTTGAGTTTTTTTTTTTTAAGTGAACATACTGGCTTCTCAACGAACAATTAGGACTAGAATTCTGTCTATAAGTCAAAACCCATTTCTTCCACTGTCTCAAAATCAATCAACGCCACATTACAGAGATGCCCTCGTTTGTCCACGGGTGGTGTTCCGTGAGAACCTCAAGTAAAGCCACAGTAAAAAACAGTGTAGCACCTCTATGCATCTGCCCATCAAGACACATCCAGTGCCCAGTTGGTGGTTTGAAGTCTTTCCCAGAAGCATAAGGTACAAAATATGGTATGACATGGACGGAACTCCAATCCATCACAGAGCACATTGGGAAGTAGGTCTGCTTGTCCATTGCCTGTTCTCCCATTTTGCATGTGTGCTTGTAGGTCCTTCCGAAGTGCGTTCACACCGCTCAGGTGTTCGGACCACACCCATCCAGGAGGAGGTGACATCCAGTTCGCCAGATCTCCTCACACCACCCAGGAGGAACTGTAAAAGCAGCCGCCAGACCGTATTTGTGACGTCCTCCTGTCCCTGTCTCTCGCAGCAGACACCGAGGACTCCAGTGGGAACGCTTAAGATTCTAAAAACGCTGTGACCAAAATCAGTAACAATGGAAAGCAAATGATCACTACAACATCAGTGCAACGACGAAACTGCCAGAGCAATAGACCAACGCCGGACCAAAGCAGCATTAAAACCGTCTGAAACACCGGGAAACGGGTAAGTGTCCCCCCGATGGTCTAAGCATCCTTCCCACAAAGCAGGTGTGTGCTTTAGGGTTGGGCCAGGTGGCTAAAGGTTGCTTCATCCATGCTAATACAAAATTAGAACATCAAAGAATCATGGACACTTTTACCTAAAGCAGCTTACAATTATCTACCCATTTATACAGCCGGGGAATTTTACTGGAGCAATTTACGGTAAGTACCTTGCTCGAGGGTACTACTGGTGGAGGTGGGATTCAAACCTGCAACCTTTGGGTCTAAAGCTGACTCTAACGCTATGCTGGCAGCTGTCATACTTTGACCTAAGGTTTTTAGAATGTGAAAGTCACTTTTGCGATCATTTTTATTTTAATAGCCTTTGAGAGCTACCTTAGATATTCCAGCTGTTGTAATGAAATGTACTGGATGCCATTAATCCTTTGTCTGCTTCCTTTGCCTGGTAGTGGAAGTCGATCCCTTCGTAATGCCCTGTGCGTCTGATACAATGTTTAATACGTGTTCGGTGAGCGTAAAACGAAGAGTCGAACAACGTTATTGATTTAACATAATAAACATACTGCGTGTTGCTCTTCAAAGAATAACGAATAAACACATTCGCCGCCGCTCACGCTGCAGAGCAACAGGGAAAACATCCATCATGAGATAAGAATATAAATGTCATCATGGAAACCCGTTCAAAAACAAGGGCACCTTTATGAATTGCAGGAAGCGACGATCGGGTTTCCGGAGCGCTGATAATTGCCCCGGCTCCGCCGCTCCCTCTTTCAATCTCAGTGATCTCTCCTCTCCTCCTCGCTCTCTCCCATTATCGCCGTCGCTGTCGCTGCGGGGCTTTATTCTACTTCATTTCCATCTCTCTGAACGCGTCTAAATCCGGCCCTTTATCCACATGTGCGTGTGCACTTTTTCCTCCTTGGGCGTCCTGCTCGACCAGCTCCTGTCCTTTGCGCACCTCTCCTTCCTACTCCGAATGGAGGGAACAAACATGAACGGTGTTGCGCTTCTGAGAACTGGGCAGGCTGCTATTTACATGAATCTAAATGTACCTCGAATAATACAGACCTTCATTATTTACTGCTGTAGCAGACATCTTCGGACCAAGGTGAACTGCGGTGACGGGTTTGCACTACGAGGCGCTCGCAGTTCTCGACCCGTTATTTTTACCGAGTCATTTTTACTGTGTCACTTCAGAGGAAGTAGCTTGATCAAGGGAGATGCTGCTGGGATTCAAACCCAGGACCTTCGGTGCACTTCGCCCTAAAGTTTACCAACCTTGTCATTTCAGGTAAAAAGGCTAGAGGGAATCCGAAGAGGGAATCTCTCCACACTCAAGCACACAGGAGCGTTCCAAAGAGACGGAGTAGGATGATGGTCTGGACCAGGGTCTCCTTTCCTGTGCTTCTTCGTTCCTCCTTGTCCGTCCTCCTTCTTGAGTACCTCCTGCTGCCTGCCTGGCCCGGTGTTTCCAGTAGCCCTTTGGCCCCCAGCACCAGCTCCGCTCCTCCTGCTCGGAGCACTTTGGATGCTGTACCGACCAGCGATGCCACCTCTGGTAAGAGTTCAGCCCTAAGAGCGACCAGCATCGTGACCATCCCTGCTCTGCGCTCACTCTACAGTCAGGCTGAACCAAAAAGCATGAACTCATTGCTGTCGAACACCACCACGCCCTCTGCTACCACTCGACAGAATCCAGCTCCGGGCTGCCGACCCGGGTTCGATCCAACGTACTCCTACCTGTGCGACACTGCAGTTGTTTGGGGAATCGTTGTGGAATCTTTGGCAACCTTGGGGTTCCTCATCACGGCAGGGTTAGTGGTGGGCGTGGCTGGCTGGACAACGTGTGGATGTCTCTGTGGGGCGACGGCCACTTGCAGAGATGCCGCTCCTCTACTCCTGTTTCTGCTAGGAACGGGAGGGATTTTTGGCCTGAGCTTTGCCTTCATCATCCGACTCACCCCGCAGACCTGCCCCACCCGGGTGTTCCTCTTCGGGGTGCTCTTCTCGCTGTCCTTCTCTGCTCTGCTGTCCCGCTGCCTGGTCCTGCAGGAGCTCCGGGTGTCCAGGGGCTGGGGGGAAGTGGGGCTTACGCTCGCCCTCTCTGCCATTCAGGTGATCATCGCCACGGAGTGGCTCATCACGGTGCTGGTTCAAGACCACCGTCCTTGCTTTTACACACAGGGAGAATTTGTCATGCTCCTCATTTACGTCCTGTGTCTCCTTGCAGTGACGCTAATCATCTCAATACGCTGCTTGTACCGCTCCTGCCACACGTACAGCTACAGTTACACTGGTGGGAGCCACAGGCACGCCAAGGTCCAATACATACTGCTCTGGGTGACTCTAGTTCTTTCGGCATCCATTTGGGTCATTTGGATCACTCTGCTGACCTGGGGAGAGCAGGAAATGGGTCGGCAACCGGTCTGGGATGACCCAGTTCTGAGCGTTGCTCTCGTGTCCAATGGCTGGGTCTTCCTGTTGGGACATGGTGTGGCTCAGGTGGTGTTTCTGTGCCGATCTGAGACAAGAGGGAAGGACATCCCAGAAGCTGCTGATCGACAGATCAGTCCTCGAAGCAGCATCCCTGGGCTGGGATACCCTAAGCTGCAGGGCAACACCTGGGCCCTCCAGAACAAGACTGAGAAAGAAAGAGGTGAGAAAGTGCAAGCAAACACATAGAAACACACGGAAACACACACACACACTTTATGGACAAGGGCCTTAGATTCTGGTAGGATTTAAGAGCTTCTCTGAAGAACCTCATGGTGTCATAGGAACAGGAAACCAACTCTACGCAGTCAAAGACGCGGTCAGATTGGACGGCCACAGTTATAGAGGTGTGTGGCAGCAGAGCCCACTGAGCAGTGGATGGGTCAAGGAAATGGAAAGGAATGACAGCATTAGTGCAATGCTCAGACGGCTTCCACATGTAGTCGCCCATCCCATTTGGGAAGTTAATTACAGATGAAAGATGAAAACGGAGAAAAGTATTTCAGGAGATACCGAACGCATCCTCAACGACACAGTTACCGCACTGACACCCCTTGAACAATTGCAGTAATTTTTCTGAGGGACGCTCAGCAGCCGCAGCAGGCACAGACCCTATGACGTGAGTCGCTCACACTGTGTAAGATGGGATTTTCTCGTTTGTTCTTTGTTGGATTTTAGGAAGACAAAGAGATCAAGTTCTGGAATCTCCGTATGAGTCGGCGTTCACTGTCACAGTGAGTACCGGTGGAAAAGCAGCGAAAAAATACAATATGGGTTATGAAGAAAACTCTATGGAGAATCATTTCATATTTTCAAAGAGTGGAACTTCCACCATATTCCTGGAGTTAACGCTCAGTGTGCTACTGCTTGGTCGTATTAACTACGTTCGTTTTCAGATTGCCCATTTTCAGCTGTAAAGTGGCAAACAAAATTCTCATCAAGGGTTACATTTACATGTACATTTATTCATTTAGCAGACGCTTTTCTTGCAAGCAACGTACATCTCATGCTATGCCAATGTGTGATTCTTAAGTAAAGCTTGTTTCTTTCTACTATATACACCAATGTTCATCACACGAGTAGCTGCATAAAACTCAGAATAGATGACTCCTGATCACCTTCCAACAATTTTTTTTTTTTAAGATACACATACATTTACATGCAATACAGGAGTAGCAGCTGTATAAAGGCTTATCTGGGCATGATCATAAAGTTATGGTGCATGAACATTTATAACATACATGAGCTTGAGAGATCATGGGTAAAGTGAGTCTGGAAAAGGTGAGCTTTCAGACTCCTTTAAAATGCGGACAGAGTTTCAGCAGTTCTGAGTGAGAGGGGAAGGTTGTTCCACTACAACAGAGCCAGAATAGAGAACCACCATGGTTTATCTTTTCTGCGTGGGACCACCAAGGTGGCAGATTTGGAAGAGCAAAGCAGTCTGGTTGGGTTGCAGCAGTTCATCATGTCTTGTTAACAGCAAGGAGTAGTTCTATTGATGCATTTGTAGGCTATAACCAGGGTCTTAAATTTGATCCGGGCAGCTATAGGAAGCCAGTGCAAAGAAACAAGTACTCCAGACGGGATGTCACCATGTCCTGGACAAGTAGTTGGGCAGAGTCAGTTGTGAGGTAAGGACGGATCCTGCGGATATTATGCAGGATGTATCTGCAGGTCTGGGCTGTGGCTTCGATGTGCTGAGAGAAAGATGGACTTGAGTCAATTGCTACTCCCAGACTTTTAGCCGAGGAGATAGACAAAATGAGTGAGTTGTCCTGTTTGATCGATAGATCGTGACAGGAGGACATGTCAGCTGGGTGGTGAAGAATCTCTGTTTTGGAAAGGTTGAATTGAAGGTGATGATCAGACATCCAGGCAGAGAAGTCTGACAGGCAGGCAGCGATGCATGTGAAAATGTCTGATGCTCCAGGTGGAAAGGAGAAGAAGAGCTTGGAATCATCAGTGTAGCAGTGTTATTTGAATCCATGGGAGGTAATGACAGGACCAAGGAAGGAGGTGTAGATCGAGAAGAGCAAAGGACCCAGTACCGAGTCCTGTGGGACACCTGTTGAGAGAGGCAGAGGAGAAGAACGTGAGCTCCGCCAGACCACATGTAGGATCTGTCAGATAGGTTACTGCTTGAATCCACTCCAGTCCTTCATCCACCCCCTGTAAGTAAAAGAGCCAATTTGAAAATGAAACCCGTCAAGAGACCATCGACCTTTTTGATGATTGAAGCCAAATGGCCAGGCTAAACCATTTCATAGTGCCAGTGCTGAACTTCCCACAGAAAATTGCGCAGAAAAATGCCTAGAGCTGGTTGCTAGGACCTGGTGGCACTGATGAATACAGAGCTTTTTCGCTGTATATGTAGCAGGACCTAAAATACCTATTGTGTGTCATCAGCAGTCCTCTCTTGCCCAGCATTTGGTCGTGAGATCATAAATTTTACAGTAAAGTTACTTGTTCTAGAGGTTTCTAAACAGAACTCAGAAATCAGAATTGGGATCCCCAAAAACAACGAATAATGTCAACTCTCAAGCATCTCCTGATATAAACGTATTGCTGTCACAAAACTTCTATTAATTTATGGTGACGATGTGTGTTTCTGTGTTTCAGGACATCGACCCGAACAGAGATTACTCTATTCCCCGGCCTCAGACCACACACGGTTATGAACCCTATGATGAATACTCTATATACAGCATTGCAGAATGACAGAACCCTAGAAGTGTTGTACATTCAGAAGTTTCTCACCTGGAGGGATCGCAAGTGATAAATCGACTAATTTTATGCAGTCCTTCAGATGCATTTTAGTTTAAACAATCAAACATTTATTGGGTGCACATTTCTGCAGAATATGAAGTGAAATAGTTTATTTATTGTGGCTGAGTGTACACAACATCTGACATTACCTGCTGTCCATCACATTGTTCGTTGCCGGTGCTCATGTTGTATATACATGATACTCTAATAACATTCATCTAACAAAATTTGTAATGCTCATGATACTATCTCCTCTTCCCTCCTTTCTGCATTTTTCTTACAAGACTTACCTTTCACCTGTTATTTAACCATACTTTAATATTCTTTTGTTATGTTTCTTGTTTTGATACTCTGTGTCCTCAATATATGAATAAAATATGGGAACCAGAAGTCTTTTTATAACTTCATTTGTCAATAAAGCTTTCCATTATGTCAATCAACACAAGTATAATGATATGGATGACTACTGATTTACACCATCACAGATCATCTGAAACCGCTTGTCCCACACGGGGTCGTGGGGAGCCAGAGCCTAACCCGGCAACAAAGGGCATAAGGCTGGAGGCGGAGGAGACACACCCAGGACAGGACGCCAGTCCATTGCAAGGCACCCCAAGCGGGACTCAAACCCCAGACCCACCGTTGAGCAGGACCTGGTCAAACCACCGCACCACCGCACTCCCCACTACTGATTTACTCATCTGCTAAATTTGTTAAAAGTCAAACATGAAGCTAAAATCAAGTGAACAGTGTAAGACTTATATTGATTCATTCCCTCTTTATTAACTGCTTATCCTTATTGTAGTCTCTGTGTTTTGGTGCCTATCTTGGAAACACAGGGCGTGGAGACAAGGAACTCTCTGGATATGATTTCTGGGCATAACGAAATTTTCATTTGTTTTTTTGACCTTTTGGCACCTTGAAACAGATTAAAACTGTCAACTTTAAAATGACTGAAAATAGAAAACATAATCCCTAGAACCTCTTATTCAAGGCTGATTGACCAGTTCATGAAATAAGCATGTCCAAAGCATCTGGGCATTTTCAGTTTGCTTTACTATCTGTAGAATCACAATAATAGAGACATTTCTTATCTGGACAATTTTGCAGAAGCTTCAGATGTAGCAATAATAAATATTACAGCTTTAAGACTATATAAAAAATATATACAAAATACATAAGACATATATACAGCTTTAAAACTTATTTTAAACTTTAAGCAACATTAAAATTAAAACTAATTTAAAATGACTGAAAAGAAAAATGTCTTGGCACAAGAACATTTCTTTGGTCAAGATATATGTGTAATAGATCTGTCAAACCCTTAAAGCTGGCATGTTTGAAAATCCTAAAATGACGTTGACTGGTTTTCTGTCGTCCTTACACCATTATGTACACGAGATGGTAAAGAACATTTCTTCTGCTGGGAACGGCTGTAAGAGAAATACACATTTTTATGAAGAGGGAAAGAAGTGCAGCTCACCACCTAACTGATCATTTCCATTAATGAGGATGCAGTGAAGGGTGATTGTAGTGCATCATAAAAAGAAGGAAGATAAAATTATATGATTTACAATGCTTATGATCTACTGCCTAATGAAACGGATGTTAAGATATACACATTTCGTTTTTTCGTGAAATGCAACCGTATCCTGTCTGGATGGTTTAATCGTGTGTGAAAATCATATTCTTTTCAATTACTTATCACAAGGTTTCACATTTACATTCATTCATTTAGCAGAGACTTTTCTCCAAAGTGGCGTACGTCTCAGAGAACAACACAAAAAGTGCGTCACATCAACAGAAGGAGAGATTTGGGTGCAGACATATGAGCTCTGAGTACAATCAGTTCATCACGCACCACCAAATGAACCAGTGTACATCACACCAGGAGGCGCACATAGGCCTCTCCATTATTAATCACCAATCAAACCTATTATTTAGGTTTCAAATTAAACTATAACTTCAGTATGGCTGGCATACTGCAGCCTTCATGAGCATTCTGCCTTCGATGGAGTGCTGACAGAATTCACACTAAGGTGAATCAGATTTTAGTCCAGGCAGAACCTGCTTGCTGCCACTATGGCTTCAGCATAATGCAGCTCTACTGACCCCTAGTGGTTGTTCGCAGAAGTGACACACGCACTGGGTACCTCGATCCTGCACACACTGTATGAGCAACAGGTTTCTCGAAGGAGTCACCAGTCAATGCTGGGAAATGAGAGAAAATTATACAGAATCCAGAACTGTTTGGTAAACATTCAGCTTAATGCTTCTTTTTCTTTGCAGTTTGTAAAGGATCTGTGGAATCTGTCCGGACTCTATAGCTTTAGAACCTTTCCTCGTCCACCTTTCCCAGTGCAGGGTCGCGATGGTCTGGAGCCTATTGACAAGGCATAAGAGTTAGGCAAGGTGCACCCTGGATGGAATTCCACTCCATTTCAAAGCAGTCCCTCAGATACTATGGCAAATTCAGAGTCGCCAGTTCAGCTGAAATAGGTCTTTTGGGTTGTGGAGCCCACAAGATCATGGGACGAACATGCAAACCCCACACAAACCGAGCTGTATTCAAACCCGTTTGGCAGAGCTGTGAGGCAGTAGCGCTACTTGCGGTGCCACCGTTGAGACTGCAACACAGAAACTTCAGTTTTAAAAACGTGCCTGTATACAGGCTACCCGAAATTAACGTCCTTTTCAGTTTTTTGTTACACCCGATGCATTTTTGCAGCTTTCCCATTTAAAGAACTTTTTAAAGACAAAATTGTGCATCACTGTACATTTTAAAAGAGTTAAGACCTAAAGCAAATCAAAATGCAATGTTACTTTATGAAGGCGTTGCATGTGCATCACACATTTCATCTGGAAATGTTACCAGATCCAGCTCCAGTACTGTGGTAAAGTTCATCATTCTCCACATACAGTACATGTTGACCATCATTTTACAGCTTTTCCCAGAATTTCATAAATAAAATGAAACTTGTGGGATTCAAGTTGTCACCTAATTATGTCAAACTGTATGAAACAAACTTGTAAGAGAGAGCTTACATTTAACATCTTTTGGTCCATTGCCATTTGTGGTACTAATCTGCTTTTGTGTCACTGGGTGACTAAACAGTTGATAAATTACTGTCCTTACTAGTGATATGTCTGGAAAAATGTTTTTTTTTTTGGGCCATTTTTAGTGGTATTTTAAGGTGTTTATAGAGTAAAGGTGCAGAGATTTTTTTTTTTTTTCTTTGAAATGCATGAATAGAATTTTTAGAGGGAAGCCAGTAGTGAAGTGTCACTATTTTAAAAATCCAGTTTTAAATAGTCTAAATTCTTTCAATATTTGTTCATGCCATATTTATTTCACAATTCCACAAAAATTTGATCCCCGCCAGAAAAATTCTGCTTGGAACCACCATCCCTCCATAATTGTCCGTTGACACATTTATAACCACACCAAACTCAGCACATATCACAATCAAACATCTGTTAAATTCCATTTTATCTGCAGATTATTCCAAAGGCACGTTAATTTATAAGGGCTGTGGTCATAGGATAGAAACATACCCGTATTTTGAAATATTTTAGTTGTGCATTGTCACAGTACCATTTCCAACACACACTTCTGGAACAATATCCAACTTCTGGTATGTCTTTATTCAGAAGTACATCGTCAACAATGCAACACAGGTAACAGTGAAGATTAAACAGGCAGCAAGACAAAATTTCTTAAAAAATTTATGTACATTTAACAGTAAACAAAAAAGAACCATGAAATGTGAAAAATGGGAAGAAAGGCGAGAATTTTACTGCTAACACTTTTGAGAAAGCAAAAAACATGAGCACACAATGAGTGGAAACTAAAGATGACAATGGAACTTCCACAAAACCAAAAGGAAATCAAAACCAACATTTCACTTCAGTAAGATTGAAATCCAGGGCCTGTGTTTAGCCTCCATGTGCTGTGACTCCAAGCAGCCTTCGTTACTTTGACTCAGCTGAACTTTTACCCATTACCTTTGAGCAGGGACACGCCACAGGGTCTTTGTAAGAAACATTACCGATATTCATCGCTTGACGTGTTGCCTTAATATGAATTCACATTAAGCGCATCTGTGTGCCTAGAACAAAGTATCAGAAACTAGTACTGCATTAATATAATGAACAACTTAAGCACTTTGACTTAGGAGCTAGCCATTCATTCAATGAAAAATGGAAAACTTCATACAACTGAAATAATTATTGCCATTGAAGTTCAACAGTGAAGAGGGAAGATGCTTTAATTTCTTTGTAGCACAGAAAAATCTCAAAAAAATTTAGGGGGAAAAAACTAATTGAGAAGATGTGCTGGTTAAATTCCCTGCTCAAATCAATAAATTAAGCCAAGAGTTCAGGAGCGAGAACCAATACACTGCAGGTGCCCAGGCCCTGTGCTGAAGAGGTACACATATAGTGCAATGCAGTGATTTGTTTAAGTACAGTAATAATGTGTGCAGTGGTAATATGAAGATAAAGATACATCACTAATTTCCAAGAGCATAGGTGGACTTTCTTTTTTTTATTGAACTTAAAGGTTCCACTAAAACAGGCATGTTAAAACAGGAAATAAAACAAATTGCCACATTCATGGCAGTCTTCCTTTTTAATTATTACATGCTAGAGAAGGGGAGGGAAAAAAAAAAAAAAAGCGAGACCCCATAACGTCAATTATAACATGTGCATTTGGACCCCGTTTTTTACATCATTACCAACCCGCCACTGTATCATACATGCCTGGGACCATGAGTAACATGACACCACTGACATCAGTACTGCAATTCTTTTTTGTGCTACTGTAGTAAAGAGCATAGGAGACATATGAACAGCCCAAACCCTTGTCCTAGGATGTCCCTCAACCTCCTGCCCATGCTACACACAACAATCCATGCCCCTGTTATGTCAGCTCATTAACAGCAACACTTTGCTCTGCACAATTCTTCACTTCACATGTCCAGTCTAGTGGTCTCCCTGCGTATTTTTAACCGCTCAGTGACTTCACCTGACAAGTTTCATCAACTCCAAAAATGACACAAGTCACATTCCCAGTTAAAACACAATTACATACAGCTCAGCTGTGAAATACTCATGAACACTCCCCTGAAGCCCTTCGTTCACACACTTCCACACTTTTTCCACTTTCATACACTTGACCCCCAAGGGTTGCACTCTGCGTATACAGGCCCCCTTTCGCATTTATTACAGCAAGGACAGGGTGCTGGGCTTCCATTCCTCGAGGTCCCAGTTTATGGTGGGTTTTTGCTGGAGCAGATCTCTTAAGTAGGAATTTTGCCAATTGCAACCATAAGCTGAACTTGTGATTCTGTAAACAGAAATGCACGGTGTAATGTTCATCTAAATGTGAGGCAGCTTTAACTGTTCACACTTATACAGATAATTTTTTCTCATTTAAGAGTAAAAATTGGCTGGAACAAGGAGCACCTAAGCTGTGGCCTGCAGGAAACAGAGCTGAAAACTCCTGAGCTACGGGGTGAAATCAATCTTCCGTGACTCAAATACAATGCAGCATGAAGTGTAGCTTTCCTTGTCAGTTTTCTTGGAAGGCGGGTGTAAGTTATTTAACTTATTGTTTTCACTTGGTGTTTCTTCAACATTTCCATCATCCTGTTACAGAGACACCTCTGAGAACAGCATCTCAGCAAGCCTCTTCAAAAAGGCAACAGGCACCAAAGTACTACTGTATACATCAGAATATAAAAGTAAAATAACGTCAAGACATCAATAACAATAGCAATAATAATAATAAAGTGTATACGTGTGGCCAGAAATATGCGTCGGCTGAATCTTTGGAATCCAAAGTAAATTAAAATAACCACATTTGGAAAATATGGAAATAAACAGAAAAAGTTTTTTTTAAACATTTTTTAGGTTGTACTCCCTCTTCCGTCATTAAAAAGAATAACTGGCAGTGACCTCCACACACAGACGACAAGATTATTCTCCCAAGACAAGAGAGGGGGGGGACACTGCATTTGCTGTAGACGTGAAGTAGCCCGACACACTGAGCTTACAAAAATGACCTCAGTGTTTAGAAAGGTCACACCTGTAAGGCTGCTGTGTTAGTTCAGCTCATGGGCCCAGTTACCAAACTAAATACAGACCCTTCTGCTCCTCTGGGGTCCAGCAGGCAGGTAGGTACTGCTGTCTGGCAGAACTAACACAACACCCCCATCCTTCCTGTCTGCACGCCAAAGCAGCGTCGTCCTACTTCCAAGCTACAGGGTAAACACATATTTACATGTAGTAGTGTGTGAGGAAATGCCTAAGAGACCAGAACAAAGCAGTATACTGGAAACAATAGCAATAATCAATTGTTCTAGTAATCAGCAAAAAGGAAGAATAATTCAAGGGAAAATTGAAAAATAGTAATAATATTCATAACAATCATAATATTTTGAGTTCAGCAAAACTTACCCAGCCAGGTTATCTAATTTTTACTAAGGTACACTGTGATAACTATCATGTTGAAATGTTTATTTCATGAGGTAACCCATATTAAAAAGAGAACATTTTATCTTCCTTGTCTGTTGATTTTCTGTTCACAACTGTAAAACACTGGGGAGGTACTGAATCAACACTTCTGCAATGTGTTGCAGTCAAAAAGGTAAACCCCCCAAAATTTGAAGCATGATCTGATATTCATCACTTGATGTAGGTTTGAACATGTGTCGTCTCCTTTTCCCAAGCTTGGTTTGTGTGGCAGATCCACTCTTCTACATTTACACCTCAGGTGGGGTACTGGGGGGAGCAGTGGCTTTGCTGATCTGTTCCAACGTAGCGTGTACAGATGCAAAGACGTAGACGCATATCACACGCACGTTCCTGAGAGGTGTGCTATTGGCCACAAGATTGATTAAACAAACATTCACGCCCGTTGTTCTGCTCTTGCCAAACAGCATCAGTGCATGTGGACTTGCTGCACACGCAACTGAAGAGCTAACTGCTTTCGAATCAGCGCCGTCTTGAGTTCACAGCAGTAGTAGCTGTCCAGATGTTCCTACCTCTGTACAATTGTGATGCTTCATAAAGTACGTCTCTGTGCTTAAATATAGCAGAAGGCGCTCTTTCCAAACTCGAGAAATGAAAAGGGAGCTGAGAGAGGGAGGTTCAAGAAGGTGGGGCTCCTTTAGTAAGGAGCAAACCTACTGTATCCACCTCGGTAAAGGCTGGCCTGGAAAAGGGACAAAGAGAGAGAGAGAGGGGAAGAGGTAAGTAAGGGGATCTGACATTGCAGCAGGTTGGTTAATAAAACAAGTTCTGTCTTGTCTTGCACTCCCATATGTGTGGTGACTTTCATTTCAAATCCCACTCCTTGATCATTTACTCCCAATTTACAGAGTAAGACTACCCCACTGTGTAAATGACGCTGTATAGCTGACAGTTAACATTAAGTTGCTTTGGACAAAGGCATCAGCTCAGTGCTTGTGCTTAAAAAAAACAGATTAGGAAGTAATAGCCCTAATTGTTGTGAAACACCCATGCTATGGCTGTTACATTTATTTGATTTTTTATGAAACAAAATAAATATACATTTTCTTGTCCATTGCAGGTATTTGTCAGTAAGAGAAACTATGAATCAAGGACTAATGCCTAAATTGCTCTATTTGTTTAATGAATATCTCAAGCAGGGGCTAAATTACAACTATAGTTCAACACAAATCAAGGTGTTGCCACAAGCAGGACTGTGGGCTGTCGGTTTACAAATTGTAAGGAATGTGACAATGGAGAATATCCACATTTATTGTTTGTCATCCATTTGGGTCTGGAACCCAGCAGCAAGCATTCAACAAAAATGGGAGTGTAACCAACCAAGGGAGTGTAATAGTACATGAATCTCAATTGTACCACACCCTACAGCGTGGCAGGGACACATTTGTTCCAATCTTGCACCCCTGCCAAGAAGTGTGATGTGCACCCTAGCGAAAGCGTTTTCTCTCGTCTGCTGGCCTCTAATCTGTACAAGCTGTTCCGTCTGCTCTGAAGATCCACTCAAGACCCGTTCAGTCAAACTGTGGTAACAGCGTGTACAAGCAATTACAGCTATTTCACTGAAGTAACACTGTCGCAGCTAAAGCAAAAAAGAATTTTAAGTTCTTAGTAATATAAACTGCTCATCATAATGCTTTGTTAGAAATTAGTCGTAATACTCTTAACACTAGAACCACAGTGATACTGGACATGAAAAAACTACTGAGTGAGAAAATGTTGAGTAGTATGTTAAAAGTGATGATAATTTAATGCTGAAAGGTTTCATAACATCTTGCTGTGTCACTACGCCCAATGCATGCTAGGCGGGTGTGACCTCACCATTGCTCCCACTCCATAAGCAGCAGCTGCCGCTGGGGCCAGAGCATGGTAGGGGTCTGCGGTGTAAACACGGCCATAACTGAAACGGATAAAGGAAAAAAAGTAAAAGACAGCTCTATTCGCTGTAAAACCTCTCACACAGGAGCGTCAGCATGACTCAGTTCTCATAATCGTTGCATAATCAAAGCAGAAAGCTGCTAAACATTACACTGTAACACATGACAAGAAAAGAGAAGACTAATAGGAGGTGGGCTATTGCAGAAAAGGACCTGGAGTTGTGAGCAAAATGCTACAGACTGATGTCTCTGAACAGGTGAAGTGAACAAATGAGCCACAAAAGACTAGTTATGCATCTGGTATTGAGCTACACAACATAACACGCTACCGGGTAAACACAGGATGTGTCAAACAGTACACAGAAGGTGACAGAAGTATAACATGCAAATTAATATACTACAGAAGGGGGGAAATCAGTCCTGAGCACTACGAACAGGCCTGTAACGGCCCTCTCGCAAACCTTTGTCCATCAGAGTGCTCAGTGCCCTCACCTGTCGCTGTATGCAGCTGCTGCAGCTGCCGCAGCCGTTGCCCCAGTTACCGCAGCAGGCTGAGCATAGCGATAGGCCGCAAAGCCACCCTGCCAAAAAGACAGACAGACAGAGAAAGAGAGAGAAAGAGAGAGAGAGATTGAAGCCACAGGGCTCACACCTCAAAGCAACACTGAACTGTGAACACTACACAGAGCCGGGCTCTTTAACTCCAGCCCCGTCAGGGATGCAATACACAGCATCCGTCGTTAAGCTGGGCAATAACACGACAGGTTTTAAAAAAAATTGTGGACTTTGACGACTCCAACTCAGCCAGAGTTAAAGAGCCACATATGACACTAAAAGAACACAAAAGCTGGGGGAGGGGGGGGGGTATACACATGTAAAACAGACAAGGCAACCAGAACACTGAGGGTAATACTAAGGCTATGAAAAACATACACTGACTGTAGCTGATAAAACACCCACCCATGACTGAAGACAACAAATAAAGTAATGAAAGAAATAAAGATACTTACAAATAAAAAGACAGGACCAAGACATTACCTGTGTCACAGACACACATACAGAGATGGACAAACGGTCACGTGGCCACAACGCAATACCAGCATGCATCCCGAAACAGAGGAAAAAAAAGGCAGTCCCAATCAAACACACCACTGCACTCTACCCTAATCAACTACAACTCCCAGCATTCCTCCATACATCTGTGGGAGGGTGAAGGGCTCAATAGATGAGAGCAAGTGGGGGAACAGGGACATCTTGAAGAAACCGACAGGAAAGAAGAGGGGGGCAGAGAAGTTTAGGGAGACGGGGGACTGGAGGGAAGAGTGAGGGGAGAGGGTGTCAGCATGCCAACATCGATTCCAGTTTCGCATGCCACACGTGAAGCGAACCCAGAGCGAAACATCGGGAAGGGGTTAGGGATGAGGTCCAAATTGCATTGATGGGGTAAATAAACTGCAGAAAACCCCGACTGCCTGTCTTGGGGAAACAGATTCCAGCGGGGCCCAAGGATTGCAAGAAATCACCCCTTCCTGGAGGACAGGGGGCCTTCTGTTGGAAACTTAAAGCCCATCACATGTGAGCTAGAGCACGAATGAGGCTGAAGGACATTACTCTGATTTTAAGTGACAGATGAGACCACTTGGGCTGCAGCTTTTCAAGAACAGGTCTGGAGAACAGCTGCACTACAGGACATTACCATAGCATTTCTCACTGGGGTTAACCCCCCCACACTCTCTTCTCTAGAATGTCCTCGGTTCAAGAAGAACTCCCCTGCTGGTGATAGTCTCAACAGTCACGTTTTCATGTTAATGCTGGATATGTATATTAGCATCTAATGCTGATAATGTACCATTCTGCATATGAAGTTCTACGCGCGTGTGCACCTAAACCAATGTGAATCTAATAATAAATAATAGTAAAAGAAACCTGACCTCTGTAATTTTACTGCTGAAGAAAAGGAAACTTTAAATTAACAGGATGTAATACAGGACCTTGTAATAAGGGTGGCTATGACTACTATATACATTGGTAGCCATAAATAATAAATAATAAAAGTGGAGGGAACAATAACCCCTTCCCCAATTCCGCATGTGTCAGATTCCAGTGAGTTAGTACAGCAATGCCGCCACAATTTTAAATGATCAATATCAAAACAATAATCAATGGTATAATGCACACTGGGGTTTATATTGACCCTACCTGAGGCAATCTGGCACTAATGACAGTGTCCTGAAACACTATTCTACAGAGAGAACAGAAACAGCTATTGTCAACCTGGACACACACGCGCACGCACGTACACGCACACACCTGTGTAGAGCAGCTTAGTTATGAATGTATAGCCTTAGCAATATAACTGCGTGAAGTCCGCAACACACTGCCGCAGGTTTATGGGCAGCAGTTTACACAGCAGTTAGAAGTGAAAGCGCTTCACTCCTAATTGTTCCTCCAATCAGTGGGTTTCAGGTTCAAAATCCCACATAAAAACATTCATAACAAAAATAAGGTGATATTAGCTACTATATGTACTAAACAAAGTCTGTCAGAGTATAAAAATGAATGAAAACACAATTTAGATTTTTCAAAAAATGTTTGTGTTTGAATGTACATTACAGTCTTGGCCAGGGGCTCATTTTCAATACCTATAGTACAAATGTGCTATATCATTCACAAGTACACGGCTCTATGCAATTTGTTTATGCACATGCACACACAAACACACAGAACATTGTGAGGCAGAGAGCGTGTGATAAGACGGTGGGGGGTGGGGAGGTAGGTGGGCAGGACGTTACTTACATACAGATCGGCAGCTCCATAAAACCCATCCTGATACACCACACTGAGAGATATACAGATGGAACAGCATAGGGTGGAGGGAAAACATAGGGCGAGAGAGAACAAATGAATGAAGGGGAACAAGTGATGAAGATGAGAGACATTGGAAGTCACGATGGCAGAGGAGAAGAGTAGGGAAAGATTGTTGGTTGAAGATCAGTCATGGAAAATAACAAGGAGGAAAAAAGTTTAAAAAAAAAAATTGACAGAGGACAAGCAGAGTCCAGATAAATCGTGACAGAGGATGAAAGTCGGGGAGGAAGAAAACGATGGACAATGAGCAGAGAGGGAAAATAGTGGTGAAGTAGTAGTCAGAGAAAAATTGGATGGAGATCAGAGGTAGTGAAAAGGATGATGGAGGAGAAGGGTCAGGAAAAAGTGAAATGAAAAGCCAAATGACAGAAGAAAAGGAGAGGAACACAGCAGTGGAAGAGGTGGGTAAAGAATGTAATGGGAGAGAGGAGAAAGGATAAAAGGGGGTGAGATACAGAAAGAACAAAGATGGAAGACAGAAGAGGAGAGGTTAAGAAATGTTAGAACAGGGAAGAAGACAGAGAGGATGGGGAAGGAGACAGAAAAAAAAAAAATAGTTATTTCACACACATGCAGCATGCAGACTGAAATACAACTTCCATAACTATCATAAAAAACATTGTCTCGGAGCATTTTCCTGTATTTCTTATGAAATACTTTGTCTGAAGTGAATATTGGCATATATTGGGGTAAAAATCATAATGCTTTCATAAGCATTGGCATGGTAACACCAGTGCTTTCTTTTAGGCGGCACTTGTACTGTATGGATAAGATGTATTTTGACCACATTCTCTTACATTAAAGTATGGAAGTGGTACTTTTCTATGGTACACAGCTTGATTGCTTCATTAGGTTTGCATGTAAAACTTAATCTAGACAGCCAACCCCCCCCCCACCTTGAACAAAACAGGCAGCATGCAGACTAACATAGGCTCGTGAAGACAAATACAGCTGACGTTAAGTGTGAACACTCGTGCCGCAGACAGCCATGGCTGACTCACCTCGGGTAGGCTGGGATGGCGGGCTGGGGCACGGCTGCTCGTACGGCACTGTACACGGGTCGACCTCGACCCCTCAGATGAGCACCACGGAAGGCAGCCGCTGTGGTGGCAGCAGCTGCAGCCGTGGGGTATGGGAACCCCGGAACTGCGAGAGTACAGATGGCAAGAAAGAAAAAGGGATCTTAACCACTCAAGAGATACGGTGAACAAAGCAACAGCGTTGGCAAAACACCGTGCACTTTTCTTCTCACACAAAAGATCTACAAGATCCATTTTTGCAAAATGCTTTTTGATCTACATGCAATTTGTGATGCGAGTTGAAATGAACTCAAGTAAACACACTAGACCAACCAAGTGAAATTATTAACATGAGATGTACACAGTGCTCATAGGAAAGGGCTGGTGAACGAAGGAAGGAAGGAAGGAGACGTACTTATCTCACCTGCGTAGAGTTCTGGTCCGTATACAGCGCCCACCACTGGACTCAGCTTCCAGCCTGCTGGGTGACACAAAAAAGCAACAGTGGCATGAAATTATAGTCTGAACAAACATGAGGGAAGTACAAAAAAAAAAAAAAAAAAAAAAAAAAAAACATTACATAGGAACCAGGCAATGCTTTGTCTAAGGGATTAGGGAACATCAGTCTGTAAAGTCAAACATTCACACCTCTCAGGAGGGGTTGCATGCGTACAGAGTGAGCAGACAGTCTTCAGTAGCAACTCAGCACAAGTTGTTTTCATGCGAACAAGTCAGATGTATGCACTGGGGTGTGGGTTACCATAGGGCAGCGCAGTCAGGGTTTCCCCGTTGGGATAAGGGCTGACTAGTTTCTTGTTGGTCATCACCCTGGCTGTGGCATTATTCACCTGGGAGGAAGGGGGGCACAGAGAAAAAGAGTGAAGGAAGGAAGTTGTCAACTCCAGAAACACCGGCGTGCCTGTCCTCCAGCCACACACACACATTCACACCAAACTGAGGTGCACATGTGAACGCTGGCACAACCTAGAAATGCTCTTAGACCCTAAAGAGAAAGAAGAACCTGAAACCTGTTACATAGCCCTTAAGAGTATCAGAAATCATAGTGTATATGTTACCTGTAGAATGACTGATTTTTTTCTCTCCTTGTTTGTCTTCTTGCTTCTGTATTTACAGAGTTTGCACAGTGATTTGGCACATCAAGCCAAAAATTACTGTAACTGAAAGGATTTTTTTTAAGTATTTCTGACAACCAGATAGGATAAAGTGAAAGCTACACATTAGGAAGTCATGACACACAGGAAATGGAGATAGTACGTGGAAAATTCCGGTCAACTGCATATCATACATCTGAACACACGATCACCTTCCTTATCAAGGCTTCACCAGTGTGGGAACTCTGAGAAAATGTACAGAAGCCAATTAGTGTGGACATCTAATCTGTCATAAAATGGCTAAAAATCCAAACAAGGAAATCTAAGCTGTCCATCATACAACATACTTTGCTGTGTATGAATACCTATTTGTGTAATGTATACACACACACATACAAAGAAACAGGAAAGAAGTTCTATTATAAACTAGTGTAAAATCCAGTTAAATTCTTATGCTGCAAAAGAGAAAACATTTTGAATCCCCCCAAAATACCACTGGAACAAAAAAATTAATTTGTCCAGGATATAAACTATAATACATAACACGGATTATACACAGCCAATACATTTCATCATCAGGCATGTAACATAACAGTGTAATATGTACATAATGATCAGCCAATCAGCAAGCAGAAGATGCAGCACAGCGACAAAATCAAAACAATCGGAACCAGTGCATATGCAAGAAAATAAACGTGAGGGGATGGAGGCTTAGGGGGAGATATGCTCTCAACACATGGAAATGCTCCACATTTTAACTCGGGTAACTTCAAAATTATTGACCATAAAAAAAAATCTCTCTTGCAAAAGCAATACCATATTTCAGAGCATTTCCTTAAAGTGCATCATTTATAAAATGTTATTTGAATAAGTCACCATTCCGCTAGAGAACTTCCAATCGTTTGGGGAACAGAGCAAGCGTGCCAAAGAAGAGATGAAGGGCTAGGACATCCATTAAAGGTCAAGGTAAATGAAATTATATGCAGGAAACACCAGCAGGCATAAATACAGGGTATTAATATGACCAATAAGAAAACTACTCACACACAAAGCAAGTCAGGTGAGAGGTTATAAAAAGGATATCCTGAAACAACCAAGAGATCAACCCCCTCAAAAAAAAAAAAAAAAAAAAAAAAAAAAAATCCAGTTCCAAGCTATCGTGACAATCTGATGGATAATATTACCATTTAAGTGCATGTTTACTGTATACCACCAATACTGCATTGTGTATTAGATGTTACTTTAATCAGTATCCAGCACACATTCTTTTTTGAGCAAGGCAAAGTGTTTCCAAATTTTGTGCCAGGTATAACAGGCATAATTACATAACACCATCTGATAACTTCCAGAATCCAAGTATGCTGATATGAAGGTAATTCTCCTTATAATGGGAAAGAAAATATTAGCATACGCAAATTTTCTCAGCCGGTGCACTCACATGCAGTACATAATGAAATATTGTGGGAAAGCAGCTCAATATAGTCTTAAATGTAGAAAAGAATTAAAATTGATGTATGGATGAGTGACCCATTGTAAGTAGTGTGTCTAGCAGTTTAAGTCACCTTGATGAATAAGGTGTGTGGGTTGATAACACTACACAGAGTTTGTTGGAAGTTGCTTTGGAGGAAAGTGTCTACAAAGTAAATACATGTAAACGTAAAATCCTCAGTGGAAGGGGGAAGACATCCGAAGTAAAATGTTAAAATATCTCGTAGAGGTACAGGCAGCAGTGTGCGTTAGTTAAGAAACTGGTGCAAAAGTCACTGATGCACTGAGAAAATTTACTACAATCATTAGGGTAAATCTGAAAAACTGGATCTGATCAAACGAGTTTTGGCAGCAGTGTCATGTGAGCACAAGACAAGATTTAACCAGAGTATTTTGGAGCGGAGAAGGGGAGCAGGAAATGGATGGCGTGGGTACGCTCCGCCCTACACTCTTGTGGGATTGCCCCATGTGTCGGGCCATGTTCTGGTCTGGATGTCCAAAAAAAAAAAAAACCAATAGTCTTTTACTCACATCTGGCTGCATTACAACCACAGCAGAAAGTGCATTTCAGGCACTCGCATTCTCTCTCTCTCACACACACACACACACACACACACACACACACAGAGAGCAAAAGCACAACTCACATACTTTCTCGAATGTTCCTCGCAGGCATGCACAAAACTAACAAAAATGTAGCTTGTGAACCACTTCTAGCTGAAACTGTCACACTCAACATTAACGTGCAGTAGATTCACACAAGGAATTCCTCTGATATGTGAAATGGGCAGACACAAACGCATACATAACTCAATGTCCAGTTACCAGTGCACTGAATGTTTTTATGAAAGCACACCACAGTCCATAACTAACATTACACTGAATATTGCCATATACTGTAAATTACACTATATACCTTTGAAGGAACACTTAAATATATATGTAAAAAGAGAGTAGTTACACTGTGATACAGCCAGCATTAACATTTATTCATTAACATTTAGCAGTCGCTTTCCTCAAAACAGCACACATCTCAATCTCTCATTAGTAACAAACAGGCTTGGACTGCATAACAGTCAGAAGAACCACCTACAATTTCAGGTTACTAACTACAATATTACAGTGGTGTGCAGTCATGGGGTTTGTGTTATGTCTATTTACACTATACTCTTTAGCAACAGTTGACTATTTTAAAGCACAAGGTTGTTACACTCTTAGTCAAGTGGTGATTGGATTGTAACAATGCTGTATGTACACAACTTACCGATGCCGGAGAAATGGCGTGAGGACACGTGAGCAGTTACCGTGGAAACTGACAACAACACACAGAAGTCATCAGGGAAACAGAAAAAAATATATAATAAATAAACCAAGACATATCCCAGCACAATAACTCCCACAATAAACAGAGATGATTATAAAGAGTAGAATCTCAGATGAAAGAAGTCTTAAAAACAGATTTAGGTGTAAGGCGGGACAAGAGATAACAGAACATGGTACTAAATCGCCATGTTGTAAAGGTTTATAGGTTAGTATGAACATGTGGTACATATGTAAAAACTGCTGAAAATCACTGCCGTGCTGGCTTAATCCTTACAATAGCCATAAAAATGCCTCATTCTACTGGTTCTACTGAAATTCTACTGGTGTTTCATGTAAGCCATCAGCAAGATGCTTTACATAATTTATATTATCCACCTACAGCAAGATATTAAAATAATTTTTAATTACCATTAACAAGACACTGCCGGAAAGTCTGCAAGAAGCTCTGGAATGAAAACAATGACAAGCTAGAACATTTGCAGTGAGTGCTGAAATAAATACTAAAAACAAAAACCACTGTAGCATGAGCCAGAAAATTAATAGTGAAACATTTTAGTAATGCGGAAACTTATTTGTTCTTCGATCAGTGACTAGTCACCGACATGGGAATAGCAGAGGTCGCCCAACAAGATGTACTTCTGCTGGACAACAGCTGAGGGCAGCACAGATCTACAGTTCATACAAATGAACAGTAAACGCTAGTCGTCTTCTCTGTGATTTAAAATGAGAACGGTCCTGAACATTATGTATTGAATCCTTTATTAAACATGATTTTAAAATACTTCATACAAAATTACTTGAAAGCAAAGTTGGGGGGGGCCCTAACGGAGAGAGTGAGGAGAGTCCCGATTATCTGCCCTTCAGCGTTACCAGCCGCAGGTATTTTTCGTCTTTTATGCAGCACATTTTGGAGAACACCGTTGACTGAAAAGCCATAAAATTTAGAACTGTACTGAGCAGTAATGTTCACGCGCTCTAAATATCTTCTCCAGAAGGTGATCTGTAATGACAAGTTATTTCACCATTGTTGTGTACCGCATTGTAACAATGTAATAAATCTGGTGTAATTTTGTTGGACTTTAGGTTTCACTTTAAAAGCACTGATATCATTATTGCATATGGCTGAAAACTGAAGGTTTTTATAGCTTTTTATTTAATCGCTGAGACTACTGATCAATGTATTTACAATTACAACTCATATTACATATGGTTATATCCTATACGTATCCTATATCCTATACATATGGTTATACCCAGATTTTTTTGCTATGCAGCCTCTACCACTATTCCTGTTTAGGGCAGATAAAAGAGACTACTGCAATAGCCTAAAGGGTAAGTAAGAAAGCACACCAAGAGGAAGTCCGGAAGCAGGCAGCCACATGACAGACTGACACTGGTGTAATGGAGAGGTGGCAAAGGCAATGGGTGGTTTGGGTATAAAGCAAAGCTGAGGGCAGGAGAACACACAGGAGGTGCACAACTTCTCTCCCCATGGCACTCCGTCACACACGCAAAACCACAGTCCCCTTTTTTTTTTTGCCAGGACTCCACAGTGACTGCCGTGCTAATGCAATAAACGATTCCCAACTCCGTAGAGCTACGCGGTAGCACGTAAAAGTGTATAATAAACAAAAAGGACACGAACCTTGGACTCTGATAAAAAGCCTTTTTTGTGTAGACTTCTTCGCATCTATGTGGAGGAGATGTGCTATCCTTCTTTCTTTTCCCGTTCTTTCAAAAGAAAAAGGTAGGTATAGGAAAACTAGGTTTACACACGCATGAGTTCCAAGGCCCAAACCCCCAGCAGAAGCCCTGTGTGCATGACTGAGAGCTCATCATTCCAGCCTGCATGCGATACGGTGCCATACGATTCAATTAGTGCACTTCCATTGATACCAGAACTCAACAAAGACCTTCTCCAAGGTGACACAAAAAAGAGCAGTGGGTTACATGTTAACACTAGTACCTTCTTGAATCAGAAAACAGTTTTTAATCGGGGCTGAGAGCACTACCCCCCACCCGAAAAAAGCAGATCATGATTAGCCATGCAGAGAGGAAACGGGGTGATAGAAATGGAGGCATGCATCAAGAAGAGGCGTACTGTCCATAGTGTGTTAGGACATACGCTCTCCGCACCAAGGCCAGCGTGCCACACCGAGGCGGGACTAGGGAGGAACACGAAGGTATTCCCGTCTTCCTGCACTCACAACGAGCGATGGACCAAGTCCCGTCCCAACGCCGTCGGCCAGACAGAAAGAGGAGGAGGCACGTTGCCCACACAGAAGAGCACGGACACTCGAGGGGCATCACCAACATGCTGAACCCCTTGCTCTAAGTACATGAGAGAAGGGTGATCCCTCCAAGGCACAGATCTCATCTGACATAGGAATGAGTACAAATACAACATGGCAGCCTGCGTGCTCCGGAGGGGAACCTCCACGGACAGGGAACCCAAGCACATTCGAACCACTGCATACCCAAATACACTGAGACACAACTGAGCAGCCTGCAGCAGCAGCAGCCTAACATGTCTGTGTTGACTCAAAGAACCGCATCAGGAAATATTCAGGCCAGCTTCAGTGTATATCATGCCCAATCTACAGGGTTAACTAATCAAACAGTGCAGCACCTTCACAATATCATGCAACACATTTGATAGAGCTACCATTATGTAATGGACATGACATCGACGAGGGGCAGCAGGCAGCGCAGTTAAAGACATGAACTCATAATTCTAAGGTTCAGTCCCAACCTACTGTGCCTGCTGCAGTACCCTTAACCAAGGTACTTACCCTGAACTGATACAGTAAAAATACCATGCTGTGCAAATAGCTCAAACACTCAGTCACACTGAACAAAAGCATCGTATAAGCAGAGGATTAATACGAAGGTACAATATGATGAGAACATGGTGCACAGGAGTGTCCACTGAAAAGTGCTGACAAGACAGGCTAAGGCTCTGTTTAAGTTTAAATGGAAAGAACAGTTTTATTTCTAAATTTTGCAAAATCACATTATGTCAAGTGACAGCAAGCCCTCTGTATGCAAGTAAGAAACTGGCTGAAGGAGAGGAACACATTAAAGCTCATGGCTGTTACGGCTGAATTCCTCCAAGCAGCAGTTGTGGGACCAAAAAAAAAAAAAAAAATAAAAAACCTCAAAGCCTCTGTCAATTTCCAAAACTGTTTTTCAAGCAGTTCAAACGATTACAGCACTTCGGAGATGTCTACACCACATGTCAAAGCACAGGAAGCACTCACTTATGACAGCCCTTTCTTCTGAAACACGGAGCTGTTAGAGCCATTTGGGACCACTCGCACTCCAAACCTTAACAGTTCCTGTGTGTGTGAGCTGTTGCCATGGAAATCAATGGAGCCCTGCTTTGTAAGGGCTCAGACTGGAGAGCAAACCACATCTCAAATTACTCCAAATCAGATGAAATCCTGAGTCTGAAACATTTTGAGTAGATACACTGAGATCCAGCCAGGAGCTCAGACTCCATTTTCCAAATTGTTAAATGCTTGACTTTAAACTGTGCTGCTTATAAAAATGCACTTTCAAAATTTCTAAGTATACATCTCAGAACACCTTTAGCATTTAACCTTAAAAAAAAAAAAAAAAACCTCCAGCAAAACCCCTCCCTCATCATAGTCTTAGGATGGTATTTTCATTCATGCAATAATCATAGTACTCGACTGATACCGCATTAGACCGGAACAACGGTAAAACGTATGCACAGAAAATACCGAAACTTACAATTTACGCAAGTTTTCGTTCCAATAACTCTGTCCCTATATACTTTAGTCACATGAACCATAAGTATAGAGGAAGAATTAACAGCATGAATGCTACGTTGTACAACAGAGCATCCCTATATTTTTTGCACGTATTTCACATTCTTGTTGAATTAATACAAAATATAGAATATACAGTACAGCATAGTAACATTTTTATTCAGCATTACATCCGCTTTCATTTCTAAATCGTTTTCTTTCACTTGATCTTTTCTGCACCATGAGAATGCTCACATTTTCTCTTGCTAGCCATTATAATAAAAAAAAAAAAAAAAGAGAACTTAAATGGAATCTCAAAAAACATTTTTGTAAATAACACGTAATCACCAAGAGACATACACTGGCAGCCAATAAGAAATAAGTGTCTTGCAGGAAAGCAGCCAGCCAAGATTATTAAAAATATTAGAAGGTTAATGGGAAAGTTATCATAAATCCGGGTTGCAAGTCAAGCATGACCTGTAATCTGGAATTTTCTTCATGACTCAATCAGGGGTCCAAAAGGCAAAGGTGTATGTTTTTGCGTATGCGCGCATGTGTGCTTCTTCATACAGCAGACAGAACCTGCTGAACCACTGAAGAACAGCTTTAATCGAGGCAGCCAGTGACTGAGCAGAGACTGCTGGAGAAATTTAAGAGCAAGGGGTCAAAAAACTCTAAAACATATAGAAGTGCAAGACAGCGGATGATCCATAAACAGTGCAAGAACGGTAAATGGCGCACAGCTGACACAGCGAAGGCTGAACCGCGAAAGTAATGTCCAGAGACAGGCAGCTTGGAACATGAACACATGCAGTGCCGCCACTGTGGGAAGACCTCGACCACAGCATGTCACCAAGCAAACAGACAGCAGCAGCAGCTGCTGCCACGAGGACACGGACCAGTTTGTGAGGACGGGGTGCAGTGCTGGGATGCTGAAGCAAAGTGGCATCTGAACACTGTGTACACGCATTGCATCCTGCAGTGTGGCACACACTACAGCTCCACATCTGGACTCCCTCATTTCTCTCCAGCAGAGAGAGCATCTACAACAGGTACAACAGTGTCAAATGCTGCCATGCTCTTAACAGAGGTGCACTTCCCAGCATGCTTTGCACCTGAAGCCAGATTCCCCAACACAACCCATCAATTAAGGTGGGAGCAAAAACAAAACAATGAAATAAACAGAGGACAGGCATCAAGAAGGAACACCACCTCAAAGCGGCCTCATACCTTCCCAGCATGCTCCAGTGCCGCTTGCACAGTCCAGTGGTCAACAAACTCAAACAAAACTCAGACAAACGAAAGCGCAGGCGGCGCTGACCAAGCGGAACGATAAACAAACAGACGGCAAACCGGGCATGAAAGCAGACTGAAGCAGTGGGAAAACTAAGAGGATTTACCTCTATCTTGCGCCCCTCCACTAGGGTGCCGTGGAGCCGCTCTCTGGCCTTGTCCGCGTCCGCGCTCGACTCGAATGTCACGAAGCCGAAGCCCTGGGGGGATTTGGGGGGGAGGAAGATGTAAAGAGACACTGATCATTGAGCAAAAAGAGGAATGAAGTAAAGTGTGCTAAAATAGCACAAGGCTGAGAGGGGACAGGGTCATGAATAAAAACGAACGCATCTTTCGAGTCACACCACATCAGTCAGTCAGACAGGACTAAGGCAAGAAAGCCACGCTTTATTCAGTGTGTGAGCACAAGATCGGTCTGATACCAGCTGCCCACATTTGATGTGCTGTCGCACCCAGGACTGCCTGTTAGAGAGGGCAGATTCGTTCCCTGAGAACTGGGTTCGAGTACACAGCAGTGACCAAAGAGTCGTGACATGGCTCAGGGATGCTCTGCCTTGCCATCTGTCAGAGCAACCGTACGGAAGTACATAACAAGCAACCAAGTGAGACGGTGAGAGCAGGACAGAGAGCGGGAGATAAATTCAAGAAACTGCCTTGAATTTAAACTAGTCAAAAGATATCCTACACAGCATGCTTACACAAAAGCTCATATGTGTCTGTGTAACATACTGTACATACACTATACACACGTTTCCAATGTTATGAACATGTGAGTTTGATATTCATAGAGGAACATTTTCCAATGTACTGTACTTTTCTTTACAGTTTTGTGTTTTAAAACCTCTGTCTCTTGCAAAACAAAACTGACCTGTAACTGCAGCCAGAACAAACACGTGTGCGTGACCACATTAGTTAATTAAATAACTGCAGCTGGTGTCGGTGAGTGTTTAAGTGCTGGTGATCAATATTAGGACTATGGGAAAATCTGATCTGCAATGGTCATGGGATGTGGGTTACCTTAAAGTACATGTAATTAAGAAGTTGTCAGTAGGAGGATGTGCCTTTAGCTATAGAGTACCTAAAATGTGGAATAGTCTATCAGTTACGGTCAAGAATGTCCCATCTGTCTCAGCCTTTAAATCCAAGATAAAGACATGTTCACTTGGGCATATCAGTAACCAGTGTAATTTTTGTTGGCTGTGCTTTTTCCCTTCTGTTTTAACCTCTCTAATCTCTTTTAAGTTATTTACAAACAAACAGTTTCTTTCTTGTTGAGCATTGTTTCCCTATGATAAGACCTGAGACAGCCAGCCTGTCGTGATACCAGCACTCCAACACAAAGTGAAGGTGATGACCGCCTGCCATGATGAACGAGACATACCTTTGTGAACTGGGACATCAAATTAACACTTAGCTACAATATTATTATTAGTTCTAAATAAAAGTCTTTTTTTTTTTTTTTTTTTTTTAAATCTAGAATGCCCAGGAGGACTAAGCAACCACTGGAACATGGATCCCCAGATGTTTATTTCCTTCCTTGACTTTGGTCAGGAGTTTTTCGTTCCATTCCTCTGTGGCCAGTAGACATGCTTATAGCTTTAATGACTGCATGGATAATGTGTTACTCTAGTATATAGTCAACTATCTTGTTTAATTGTCTTATCCCTTTGTTCAGCACTCTGTGTCACTGTGAGAAGAGCACTCTATAAAAATAGAGTAATTTTAAATCTGCTTTAATTTTAATGTGGTTCAAAAAAAGTTTTTAAAAAAGTTAACAGGACACCATAACTTGAAATTAGACATGTGGTTACTGATAATGGACAGATGGAAGGGATTTTTTTTTAAATGAGCTTTGAGGTTTTTCTAGAATGTAACCTGTGAATAAATGGAGGAACATACTGTATGTGTATGTACTATACAGTTTTTACTGACTGCGATAGTGGTAAACGTGACTATGGAGCTATGAATACATTAAGCAACAGACGTCCAGTCCCATTTGTGTTTGAGAGTCGAGGAGTCAGCGCACATACATTTTGAAAGGTTTCACTCACCTTTGAACCTCTCTCATTAAAGATGATCTCAACATCAAGGATTTTTCCAAATTGCTTTAAAAAAAAAAAAAAAAGTTACTACCGAGTTACTTCACTGCCTCACAAAATCCACATACACTGTAAAACTAAATATTTCTCAATATTAATCCGGAACAGATAGAAATAAATCTGGCAGCTCATTGACACCAAGGACAATCTCTTCTGGCACTAGTTTTTCCCCCACACCATGTGCTTTCTAATTTTGCCCCATGTTCTATTAACAACGACACCATTCTCTCCTTAAGTCTGCCCACAGTGGTGACCCCATCTGCTCTTACCCCGAACATCTGCCTGAGATCAGGATCCCGGAAGCGGAATGGTATGTTTGAGACATGCAGTCGTTTTGGGGTCACTTTGCTCTCTGATGAGTCCCCACCAGCAGGTCCTCCAGTTGTTCCGCTCCCTGCCTGTGTCCCGCACTGAGTCGCTCCATCAGCTTGCAAGGCACCATCCGTTCGCTTTTGGGGTGAGGAGGGCATGGTCAGGTCACGGTTACACTTTGCTGACAAAAGAAAACACTGAAGAGTACAAACCACTCACCGTGGGGTTCAAGCTACTGGGGGCAGCTGTGGACCCGCTAGTCCCTACTCCAGCCTCAGCTTGCCTCTGTCCTCCAGAATTAAAAAGGGTCCCTCCAAACTCTAATCCCAGCCCATTCTGTGGGGGAGGAGGTGGAGGTGGCTGGAAGGCAGAGAAGGGTGGGGGGACCAACCCCTCCTGACCCCCTGGAGAGTCCTGAGAGCCCTAAAACAGACAAAGGGTAAATAAAGCCAAAGCAAAAAATACAGCTGCCCCCTGTCTGGACTTAAACACCCTTTGCACAGTCAAGTTCAACTGGTTCTACATGAAATATTCATAAAAGCTACATCTATTATTGACAGTCCGAAACTCCAGTGAACGTCGCTATCCAAGGGTGAAGGGATAGCCTCGCCATCTGGGCAGCAGACCGCGTGGGACAGCAAGAACAGCCACATTATATACACCATACTATGTCGTCTGCTCCTACACAAAAAAGATGAACATCTACAGCTTTTTAAAAAGCCAGCTGGAACAGAAACAAAATGTGGGTCCATGATGAGCAGGGGTACCTCTGGCAGGCCCTCTTGTCTTTTAAGGTTGGGGCTGAACTACACTAGCCACTGCCATTCCAGCTCTGCCTACTGATAGCCTTACATTGCAAAATTGTTACTGCACACAGCAGCCTGCGAACCCCACAGCCCAGTGGGGCATGTCTGGATACAGAACTGACTCAGCTTGAAGTGACATCCCACTGTGGACATCTACCACAAAACAGCAAAACTCTGTGTGTGAGCAGCAGCTAAAGGGTGAATCCACTCACTCATTGTAAGGAGTAAATTGTCAAGAAAGCGGCGTTGGGGGTGGGTGGTGAGGCAGACGCTGCATTCCCGACACACAGACGGAGGGTGTTACTACCCTAAATGGAACTAATGTAAGAAAGGGAGTCCTGCAAGGAAAGGAGAGGCGTCCAGGAACGGGAGGGGGACCTCTGGGCGAGCAATAACAACAGCATTACAAATGACCACTCACTGCTAAAAGCAGATAATGCTGACGACTCCTAAATGGCACTTCGCGTTACTATTCATGTGCTTGACACGCGACTTGATAAAGGGCGATTTACAATGACAATAATCAAGTCACACTCATTCTCCAGCAATCAAAGTTAAGTACCCTGCTTGAGGTTGCAACGGAAGCACTCGACTTAGCACTACACAATGGGTCATAGACAAAGGACCACTGAAACAGAAAATGAAATAAAATAAAAACACTACACATGGAACCAGTGACTAGTTCTTGCTAATTTAGTGCATTTCTTTGTTTAAATGCTGGCATCTCACTCCATTTCTCCACTGTGAACTGAAACAAATAAAACCCGCTTGTGTTAATTAATGAACTCCTTGTTAACAGTTGTCCAGCAGCATCACACCAGTTGGTTGCCTGTGATATTCTGCAGACAGAGGCAGCTGTTCGTTACAGCTTAACACAGAGCCGAATCAGAGCCGTCCTGAGGCCGCCGATGACTTCCTACCTCACACACAGCACCAACACACTGTACATTTATGAATTTGTTTTATTTTTCCCAGAGAGATGTCAACTTAGAGTAAACTGCAGTTCACAGTTTGCTTAGATACAAAACACAGGATTAAAGTACAGCTTGTTTCTTTGATAACACTATTTTCCAAACACACATTCCAGCAGCTTCCTGTGACTTACAAATTAAAAAAATGCAAATAAAGACATATGAATTAACTTCGGAAGCTATCGGGAGCTTGGAAAACAAAAGGATCCAAAATATGATGAGACCCTTCTTGAATGCAGGAAGGGACTCAGCAGCTCTGAGGGAGAGATACAAGTTTACTACATCACATACAGGCCAATGGCTGAGAACTGGGAGGCTTTCGATTCTGGATGCCTTGCGAGTGGGACCAGCAACCCCACTCCACATTACAGCCTGTACCAAGCACTACTGTATGTCCAGTGAAACACCAACAAGGTGATGTGTTCAGTAACACTGTGAAGGACAGGACAGCGCATAGTCCTTAAGATGTACCACACGTACAGCAGCACTACTCCTCCAACTGGACCCAGATCTGGAGGCTTTTTCCACTCTCTTGGCATCACGAAGAGGTCACAAAAGGTTAAAGTGGGTCTGGGCAACAAGGGACATTCAATCAGGGGAATTGCTGAGGGCCAGAACCAAACATTTAAGAAGTCAAGCTTCCAGGATCAAGCTGGGTAACACCACTTGAGTACTGATACGCAATTCATATTCATACACCAATTAAGTGTCACCGGCATGCGTATGAACACACTAGTCTGAAACACCGAGGCAATTTAAACAGCACATCAGTGAAACTATTCTTGCCATTACTGGCCATGCACAGCCCATTCTGGGAAAGATGTGATCCTCACACAAGAGACCAGCTTTCAAAAGCATACTTTAAAACTTGAGGAACACAAGAAAAGTGATGGATAGAGAAAGAGCACAACTAAGACACAAAGGTACCAGAGCTTTTTGATCTTCACCTGGCCCCTTCCATCGCATCGTACTCTACATGTGTGCTTAATGTGTTGCATTCGATGTCCACACACAGCGAGTTAATCTGGTTGTGTAAGCGTGTATGTTAGGGTGTATTAGAGCATGTAATCTGAAGTACTGGCTGGCTTACTTACGGGTCAACTCACACCCTCAAGAGTGTTACGCTGTAAAGCACAACAAGAGGGGCAACTACAAGTATCAAACTCCTTTATACAGTCAACCAATTAAATCGATCTATCCATCTGCCGCCTTCCAGAGAAATTGTGATTTTTCTATTGTTACTTCTCCCATTTCCTTGCTAGTTACTCTTTAGTCCCTCTGACCACAGCAGCCATGAGCGCATTCCTATTTCTCTCCTATTACTTCTTTTCCCCATCATTTTCCTTTCACGCTCTCTCTCGATGAAACCCAGGCAGGAAATTTTGCCTTCATCAGATGTGTACTTCATCTGTGAAAGCCAACGACCACTTAAAAAATATGACTGAGGCTTGTCAGTCATTATCTCATCCTTCTGCCTACGATCCAGTATGTCTTTCTCCCCTTACCTAAACAACACCCCCCCCCCCCCATTCAACACAAGTCCCACCAACCCCAGAGAGACACAGAGCACCATCCTGCAGCCTCTAGAACAGAGGCACACCAAACCACCCAGAAAACTGCAACAAAAGCCTCTCTCTGTGCTTCTTGAACACAAACATACTTTAAACGTCACAGTATAAGACTAATTGTATTAATTAAGCCAAATTGTACACGACCTAGTGACACAAGGAAACATCTCGTTTGCTGGCATTCCTCCCAAAACTACAGCAGCACAAAGGAGTACAGGATGGTGTGGTCTAAACTGAAGGAATGGAATTGAGAGCCAAGAGTAGTAGACAGAGCACTGCATAACCAAAACCAAATGCCTAAAGCCACATTTTATCGCACAAATACTACTTTCTAAATCATTTTGACAGTAGCTTTTCTGAAACACTGGACTGTATAATACTAAATTCCTTTCATCTCAAACTGCCAAGAATAATATTTCCAGGGTCTAGCAGGACCACCTGTCAGAAATGGTGCTGACATACTATCAAAAAGCTACAGTATGCAACTCTACAAAAAGTTGGTGTCTCTTTTAATTTGAAAACGGAAAGCAGTAGAATCGCAGTCCAACACCTGATACGATTACCTGAGAATAAACATGCATGTTTGCCCACTCGTCAGTCTCCTTGAGGCACTTCTCTACATCTCAGCATGAGTGTATATGCCATCTCCAGAGGAGTAAATGTTGTGAGCATCCCTAAGGTTATTAAAAACATAGGGAAGGTCACTAGTGTTTCACAGCTGCCAGGTGGAGGGGCATCCTGTGCTGCCCCAGTTTATACCGCAGGTATATGCATCGACCCTCACAGGCTCACAGCTGGTGAATATTTAAAATGTAAAAAATAAATAACCAAGCTTATAGCAGCAGGCCATTAGCACATTGTGCGTCAAGCAGCAACGCGATCAGGTTCACCCTTTGTTTGCTGCGTTTACTAACTGCAAGGCCAGGGCCCATTCATTACCCATTAGCATAGAAACATAGCGAAGCTAAGGCAAAACACAAACACACCAAATGCAATGGCAAATAAATACCCAGTGCTGTAGACAATGGCATGAGAGTTCCTGCATTTGTCTAGGTGTACATTCGTATGTTTGCCCCTGACATTGCCGCTCCATCGGCTAGGCCCGGTTGTCTGCTTTTCTGGCACTTTGCTGTCAGTTTCCTTCTCCCATCCCCCCTTCTCTTTTGCTCTTAAAGACAAACAGAAAGATAACAGCTGCTTGTCCTAAGGGGGAGGGACAAGGATGGGGAACGAGGTCAGACCCAAAAGGGAAAATGAGTTATAACAAAATGGCAAAAAAGCAGCAAAATAACGGGGGCTGGAAAAAACAATAACCCCAAACTGTAGTAACGTTACAGAATGGGGGGGAGGGGGGCAGTGGAAAAGTGGGTTTAGGGTTAAAGTGGGGAGTCTGGGGAGACAACTGTTTCTGGGCACCTGCCTCTTTCACTCAAACAACGGGGTGAATTACAAAGACAGCTGGGAGGACAACAAAGAATTCATTTACACCCACAGCCCCCCCCCTTAAGGACACAGCCACAAGAGCCCCATATGAGATGCAAGCATTTATGTAGACTAAATCTGCTGACACGTTCAGTCCTCGCGGTGAGACAAGGACCTTACCGCTCCCTCTGCGCGATGCAATCGCCTGCCTCATGTCCCTCCCGCTGTAGGAATGGTGCTCTTGTACAGAGGAAGGACTAGACTGGATTTGACTGCTCATCTCAAGCTGGCGGAACTTATGATGCACAGAGGTGCAGAGACGCACCGTGGAACCCCGTCCACAAGGACTGCGTGTTTGGAACATGACCGATCCCAAACACAGAGACACAAGTGAAATTAGCAGCACAGATCTTTATTAGCAAACTGCTCATATTAGCTTACGCTGTTCACAAAGTCACGCAAACACCACCGTTGCAATGAGAACAGCGAGGCGTAGCAGAGAGGACACAAAAGGCCTAGTAAGCACTTGGACATCAACTCACCGACAGCACAGCAGGATAGTACAGTCCCATCATCGTACACGTGCAGGGAACATCCAGTCGTGTCCTCCAGTCCTCTCCCGCAGCCTGGCGCACGTTACTGCCGGCTCTCCTGCTCCGCGCTCCCCTTCACAGATTCAAATTCTCCCTCTCGCTGTGGGTAACCCCAGCAAGCCCCCCTCCCCCCTCTCCTTCTGTCTCTGTCACTCTATGCTCTTCTGTTCTCGCTTACCCCTGGTGTCTTCTGCCCCTCCACTGGCCCTTGGCCAGCTTTTCGCGTTTGCGATTGCGCCGATCCCTCCTCTCGCCTCCCCACCCAGCCCTACCCTCTCCCACACACCCGGCCCACTTCCTTGTCTTGTGGGCACACAGGCTGCCCACCCCTCCCCCCCCCCCACAGAGGCTCCCTGAATCCCAACATCAATTGACTGGGTCACTGGGACTGTTCGCAGGTTGCTGAGAAGCCCAGAGGCGCTACACTTTCACCTTTGCCTGGACCTCCGGGGTATTTCGGAGATGCAGGGTCGACTGGCAAACTCAGTTGTGCAGCAGGATTCAACCTGCCCTCCTGAAGTGTGTAACCACCCAGACAGACAGCACGTTGCTCTCGTTTACATATACTTTGTCTCACAGGCACACATACAGTCACTGTGCATCAAATGCAGCACACTTGCATTTCTTTCTCTGCTAACTACTTGGCGGAATCTGCCTTTTATGGACCGGTGTCGTTTCACTACGTCTGCACACACAAATATGTATTTTAGTTTGGCGTCTTGATTTTAAAAACAGCTGAGGTCAAAGTATAAGTGACTCTACGCTGAAGGCAGACCCACAGTGTCGCGCTCAGAGGCAAAGCGTTTGACTCCGACGAGCTTCTTCAGCAGCACTTTGTACGAACACGAGACCTGGCTTTTTATGGAAAGAGTTCAGCCGGGTGAATGTATTTGTGGCAGCCAGTCTTGGCATACCTGACTAGCTCGCGCTGTCCACTATGAGCCAGAACAAGTTCACATTGCCTTCAAGGATATTTTTGTTGTGCACACCCCCCCGACCCCACAGTGCATACAGGAAATGTGTAAGGTATGAGCTATGCAAGCCATGGGGGTTGCTGTGTAGGAACAATACGCTGCATTAATAGAAAAGAAACGCTTGAAGAACCTGCTTCAGAAAGAGCTTACTGGGGTAATTCAGAACAATAAAAGCAAGACAAACTGACACGCGTCTTCATGCAAAAGTAACAATGAGTCAGTGCACGTCCATTTGCTTTACCTCAGAATGACTGCTACTCAAATGTGAATTTGGGCAAGTTGTACAGATGCACATGATCCTAACATGCATGCCTACAAATAGGATATGAACACTGAAGATTTACAAGGATGAAGCCACTGCTGCCACTAACTGTATAGTGTTGTGCAGCTTTGCTTTTATGTGTCATAATTTTTCCTTTTCACCCTATTTTCGTAGACTGCTTGTCCTATAGGGGGTTCACAGCCTATCTGGGAAGCATCATCATAATACACACACACACACACACACACACACACACACTTTCAGAACTGCTTGTCCCATACGGGGTCGCGGGGAACCGGAACCTACCCGGTAACACAAGGCGTAAAGCCGGAGGGGGGAGGGGACACACCCAGGACGGGACGCCAGTCCGTCGCAAAGCACCCCAAGGGGGACTCGAACCCCAGACCCACCGGAAAGCAGGACCGTGGTCCAACCCACTGAGCCACCGCACCCCCTCATCATAATATAAAACGGAAAAAAAAAAAAAAAAACATGCAGTCATGGGCACGGGTTTCTGTGCTACACAGCGACAAGCACAGAAGCTTCTGCAAAAAGAGTAATATATGCATGACAAAAGTGTGCAGTCAATGAGAGACACCAAAGCACCCCACAAAGGGAATGAATCACCATGTAACAATTCACCTTCAGCAATACGTAAAGGTTAAGCAAAAGGCAAAATTCCACTCTATTATGAAAGAAGCCCAAAAGGAAACATGAGCAGGATTCAGAGGGGCGGATATGCACAATCCAAGCTTTCGTCTTTCCCATAATCCTCCTGTACCCCGTTACAGCTCTCCCCTGCGGCTTGGGCTTCCTTAGGACATGAAAAATCTATCAGATCAAAGCATATTGGAGAAAAAGGAGACAATGTCTGAGAGGTTAGCGTTGCATGGCCCCACCACCCACCCCATGGTGAACTCTCAGTGGCTTCAAGCTGCCCTCCTGTGGCACGACAGCGTAGATGCAAGACCCTGCACTTGGATTAACCCATAAGCACAGGAATGGGTGGGGATGTTCTGACAGTCACCAAAAGATTTGAATTTGTTGTTCCTGAACATGCCACCCGGTATCAAACATGACATGCATTACGGTCATTTCCTCCGGACACCTCCCCAAGGTCCCTCCTAATGGGGTAATGGAACTCAAAAGCGCTCAAAACGTGGCTCGTTCATCCCTACATACTGCCATGAGAGAACTTCTTACAAGCACCCAATACTGTAAAGATGCTTCAAAGAACACACAACCATACAAGCAGTCAGGTGACACTACACTAGAGTGTTAAGGCTTACTGATATTCCTCATGCCCCCATGAACAAGCCGACAGGAAGTGCTGATTGTCATAAGGAGCTGGCAAACCTCTCTCTAAACGCTTCCCTTCTTGCAGACGAGTGAAACAGTCATGTGCCACAATCATGCCATTTCTCCATGTCTTTACTGGTCATCGTCACCCATGAGACACATCCTTGTGACAGGTTAGCAGCCATTTCCAGGAAGGCCCTTACTGCTCAAAAACACTTGCCTCTTCTTCATTAGCCATCACTGCCAGGCTGCACAAAAAACTCGAGAAACCAGACACACTTCACATGTGCCACATACACCACTGCAGTACAGGCTCTCAGCAACAGCCGTAGTCAACATCTCTAAGATGCTGCATGCACTACTGGCTTCAAGTCAAATAATTCCTACAAGACTGTGTGCGATTCAATGCCAGGTACTTTATAACACTACCCATAAGGTTAAACTGTAAGAATGATTGTGGTATCAGTTTCTCGCAACTCCTGAATCCTTTCCAGCATTTAAAAAGGGTCTTACAACACATCTTTTTCAGACCCGGTTCTCTCGTGGTCTCAGCTCTGCTCAATAAAATTGCATCGGGCCATCTGGCACGATCACGTTTGCAGTATTTCCCCATCAGACTCAATTCTAGAAGCAGCCACTCATGTAGTGTGCTGGCAAAAATGGTTGCATCAAACTGCTTTGATAATCACAAGTCTGCATCTGAAGTCTTTTGTCTGCTGAGAAACACACTTTTCACATTGATGTGTACTTTAGAGAAAATAATTTACTAGATTAATAAATCTCAATGTCTGTTTACACAATGATCTGAAATGTAACATCTCACAGTACCTGCTTAGGGTGATGCCAAGAGGGTCATTACAGCAGAAAAGACAGGAGCAGGCTCTAAGAGGCTCTAAGCAACATGCTCATACTTTGATTCCATGCTATTCTCAGTTTGGCAATAACGCTTTGCTTCAGATTCACTCTCAACGCCTGTCATGCTGTTCTGGTCTCTTAGCAAGGGCTACTTCAGTATACGCGTGTGGAGCTTGTTCAGACTGCGAGCTGCAGTCTTCTCCAAGAGCTGTCAAAGCTCATCTCTCTCACAAGCCCACACGCTCTACGCTCTGCACTCTCCCTTCTTCCTGTTCCACGTGAAATTCCCCCCCGTACCACCTCCTCATCCCTTCGTTTGACATGCTGCCTAATTGTTATTTAATTAGATTAATGCCATCTCTGGCCTCCGTCTCTCCCGTTCCCCACTCTGTCCCCTCATTTCTCACTCCAGTGAAGCCATTGTGCCAGAAAAAAAAGGGAGAAGGAAGCAAGGGGAAGGGGGCACTGGTGGGGAAACTGGCAGCGAATTTATTAATGCCAAACCACCAGAGGAAGTTCTAAACATAAAGCCCTCAACATGTCATTTAGCATGCCAACTTGGGTCACTGATGCGGCACAGTCCACAATCCTCATGATCATGAACACCACCCGACTCATGTGACATGCTGCTTCAGTTAATATCTACCGAAGTTTCATTTGTCTGCTTTCTTTACTGCTACTGGCTGAGACAATGCCATTTGTTCCCCTTGACGCGTATCCTGCACCAGATCATGTTTCTGCACCCAGGATCTGTGCCCATCTGGAGCCATTTTGTTCCATACTTCGTACTCAATTCAACCCAGGACCCAGCCTGCAACATCACATGACATCATCTGTCCTACAGCCGGCATTGTCGTTATTAACATAAATTAACACATTTGTACCATACAGGATTTTCCTGGAGTGGTGCATTTTCTCCCTCACACTGGGTTTCTTCTGGGAATATAACCAGCACAACATTTTGTAAAAACGTGCCATGCTAAATAACATAATAACATTGCCTGACTGGAAACAAACTTTGACGCCATCTGCTTCAGCGTTTAAGTTACTGAACCTGCAGTTTGAAGGCACAGCAATATAAATATTGCCAGCCTCCACATTCACATAACACTAAGGTGCTGGCCCTCCTTGGAAAAAGGGGTCCACTTCCTGCTTTTTCACTGAACAACTAGTGTTCTTACCCTGGGGTCCAAGGACACTTTGGGTGTTTCTAGATGTGCTTCAAGGAGTCCATAAAATGTATACTTGCTTTGAGAACATCACTAAATAAAAGCAACAAAAATTACAATTCTACTATCTATATAACAATTCTATATGACTATAATCAATTCTGAGTGCAATGAAGACAAATTTTTTAAGGAATGGCCAAGGACCTAGAAAAGGTTAAGCTCCGCTATATGCGATGCTTCACGTACTCTGTGTGTCCCTTTGGGAGCACTTTGTTCAGCAGCTATCACAGCTTGCACGCATTTAACCGTTAAGCACCTCACAAATGCAAACTAATCAGCAAAATGTGATAAGATTGTTTAAAGTCCTTCCAAGTTAACACAAAAATGAGATCATCATGCCAGAAAATTTAATAAAATCATACTGCAGTAATATCATTACTAAATGTCCTGGGTGTTTAAAGGCTTTCCGCAATAAACATACTAAACTGTTCAATGAGAACTTAGCAATAAACAGAGCGGTATAGATTTATACATCACATTTAAACTTTCTCATGTTCTTCCTGGAAAGCAACCGCAAAACTTCACTTTCATAAAATTCATTTGTCTGGTTCCTACAGTTTCCAGTAGGAACACATTGAGCTTTAATTTCAATGAGAAAAGTGTTTATTCACACACATACTCCGATTCCTCCTCTTGCATGGTTATGGTTAAAAATTTGAGGCATGGAAAATGCCTTTCACCAGGCAACTAGGCAGGGGGTTGGGTCTGTTAACATCTGGACTGAATTATGTCTGAAAAATTAAATAAAGGGGTAAGACCACAGTAAGAAAAAAAAATACAGCTAGACCAGCAGGAGAGGAAGAAAAAGTGAGCAAAGAAAGAGCAGAGACTTAAATAAAATTTAAAAAAAAAACCCAAGACAATGCGTCACATTTTAAGAAAATATGACTAATCCCCTTGAAGGGGGATGGGATTAGCTTACTCCACAGCCATCTACTGCCACCAAGACACACACTGCAAGTAACTGCTCCCAAACTGTGATCTCACCAGATGCAGACCACAACACTGTTCATTTGCCTTGATATTCAAAAGTATGAAGGCATTCATCAGATATGTCAAAGCCCAATCATAAGCCATCCCACTGCACTTACACAACATAAAGGCACAGATGCAAAAAAAAGGACAAAATGTTACAGGACAACTAAGCATACGACAGCCTGATGTGCTTCTTTTCTGTGCGAGGGATTTGTGCAGTACACAAACTTTAAAAATGAGCCCCATGTTAAAGCACAAGGAAGGAGATAAGCTTAATAAAGAGACCCTCTGACCAAGGGGTCGACAGACAGCAAGGAGGAAGAGGTGAAAGCAAACAGGAGGTATGGCTTGAGGAAGAAAAGGTGCTAAATAAGTGTGAGACTAGAAAAGCATGAAGTGCAATTCATACCACCACTCAAGTACAGAGTAGCTTTCGATGAACGTGCCAACAGTCTCTCCAGCATGTCATTCTTCTCTGAGTCAGTGATTTGTTTTCATAGGATTTTTCAATTACGAATTTCACTGTCTGGTAGCGCAGAAAGACCTAATATTTATCAGTAAAAGAGAAATACAACATGTAAATACAGCTATCTGCTAGCTACAAATACGCACAAGATCATTATGATCCAAGCTATAAACTTGTTATTAGCAACAGATTTGTTTTTGTTAATCCTCTTTACCCAATAAAAGCCAGATTACTGCCCTGCTTTCTTAGTCTTGAAATACTCTAAGCACATGTTCACAGTCATGTACAGACTCACCAGATAGTGAATTGGTGTATAACTAATGGAGACTCACATAATACCCTACATATACACATATCTCTTTACTGACTGAAATAACTGTTGGGTGTAAGGTTAGCCTAACTGAATGTAGCTTCAAATGTAATGTAACTGAGTCAAAGACAGAGGTTCACATGTACAATTTAAGGGACAGCGGATGACCGGGTGGGTAGAGCTCCCACCTTCCACTCAAAGGACCCAGAACCGAATACCAGTTCTTTCTGTAGCATCCTTGAACAAGGCACTTACCCTGAATTGCTCCAGTTTGAAAAGTATGCAGCTGTATAAATGAGTAAATCACTGTAAATGGCTTAAGAGACCAAGCACCAGCTAAATAAAAGCACATCTGACCAAATATCCCTGCACAAGCTCTGTGCCACTACTCTCCATCTTAATTGTACATGGAGAAAGACAAAACACCACACACTGGTTTTATATGGTTTCCTTAGTGTGCTGAATAAATAAAAATAGCTTGACATTTCCAGACACCAATCCTTGTAAAACTGCACTGACGTCAACAACCCAGCGCACACTTGCATACACTGCTGCCTAACGAGCAGTGCACACAATACACACAGTACAGACACGAACACAGTAACATTGACTGGCTCACACTGCTAACCAACCTGACATGCAAGTTATGTAAATACTTTGCGTTCTGGCTCTCTTAAGATGACTGTAGCTAGCAGGCACACTAACAATTAAGTATTATTATCATAACCCGAAGCATATCAGTTCAGGGGATCTTGCCATAGTATGAGCAAGCACTTACCCTGAAGCGCTCCAGTAAATACCTGTTTGCAAAGAACTCTATTTGTAAGCTGCCTTGGACAGAAAAAGCAACTGAGCCAACAAAAGAATTCATAATAATATGAGAATTAATATAATGACCAGAACATGCCGTCAGCTACTTTATCCTTGGAGTTGGACAGTAGGAATCTGGTTTCAGTCACAACAAAAGAGAGCACATGAAGCAAAGGGGTTTTACTGCAGCATACTGCCTTACTGAGTGCATCCTGAGTGCCCATGCTGGATCAGGCCCACTCTCCTCGATAATCATGTCAGATGAGTTGGCCTAATGCTCTATCCTAAAGGAGTTGTGATCTCGTTAGCTAAACACAAAGCCTCTTTACTGTCAACGATAGGGAAAATCAGCTCAATGAGTGGAGGGTAAACACTGAAAATGAACGCTGAAGGACTCAACAACCAGCGCTGGAACGCCAAAGCATCCAACTACAACCAGCAGCATTTCAGACTGACAAAAAAAAGCCCGTGTGTTTTTCAGAAGTACTTCAACATAAATTCTTGCTGCTGTTATTTTCCCCCTAAGGGCAAATATTTATTCTAGGGTCAGTTTTCCAAAACCTCTGATATTACACAACATTATCATATCATATCAACACACCTTTACTACCAAACTGCTTTCAGATTCTTCTTCCAACTGCAACAAAAACTTGCTGTTGCATTCTGCAGTTCCACCTAAAGCTTGTGTTTTAAGCGGTTCCCATTTAAAACTTTCAAGAGAGCAGAAGAGATCTGATATTCTTTATTAAAACACAACTGTTAATGATTCAGACTGCACATGTTAGGAGTGAGCCAGACTTATTCTTGAGTCTTTTTCTTATATAAACGTGTCCCACTGACTTCACTTCCCACATCTGACACACTATGCTCTTTTTGAACCCTTGCATTGCTGCACCATGCCACTCACCCATCCTCTGCTCCGCTCTCTTATCACCTTCAATGCCACTGCATTCTGACCCATCTGTACCAGTCAATAAGTCCCATCAGGTGCACGGCAGTGACGCACATCATACTGTTTACACACACCCATATGTAAACTGCATGTTACAAGCTGCCAATCAGAAATTTTCCCCCTTAGTAGCCAGGCTCCTCACCTCTAGGCCTTGGAGGTCATGCATCTACACAATGGTGGAGGCAGAAGTAGTGTGACTGACCCATGAAACGACAACCACACAAGCGAAACAGACATCACCATGTAAAACAAGGGTTGACAAGTGTCTGACTGGTCAGTGAAACCCAAATTCAAAACCCTCTCTCATGGACATTACAGCTCCAGCGATGGTGACCCTCACAAAAAAAACTTTTTATTATTTATTCCTTTAGCTGACACTTCTCCCCGAAGCAACATACAATGTAGAGTTACAGCATACAATTATGTACTCATTTAGACAGCTGGGTAATTTTTACTGGAGCAGTTCAGGGTAAGTACCTCACTCAAGGGTACTACAGCAAAAGCAGCAATTTGAACATGGGTCTTCTTGGTCCAAGGCAGCAGCTCTAACTACTACAACACCTGCTGCCCCCATAGTCCCCCCCTTCCTTGTATTCTCGGATCAAAGAAAGCTAGAGGCAGCACTGGAAACGTGGCAGGGAGTTTAAGACAACGAGGCAGCAGTTCTCCCATACGACTTCTATCAGATGACGCTTCCAGACGCAGAGGCGCATCTGCAATTTAAAGACACTACTTCCTGTAAACACACAACCATGCCCTACAGTATGGGATTTTCCCCAATCACCGACTCTGCTGCCATTTAGGATGCAGACGGGCCTGGTCTTTGTCTTCCTTTGCTGACCCCTCCCCCCTCTCCCTGTTCTCCTTTCCCAGCCCCCCTGCCACAGGGAAAACTGCACACATTAAAGAACCATGGTATAAGGTTACCATGTGTACGGTTACATGGTATAACTTAAACCCTCACAATCATCAATACTTAAAGCATCCCAATCATCCTCAAAGCATTAAAAAAGACTTTATGTACTGTTGAGGGGGAGGTATCAAAAAGTGGCAGCTGGTAGCATAGTGGTTAGAGCTACTGCCTTTGGACACAAAGGTCATATATTCAATTCCCACCTCCAGCTGCAGTACCCTTGAGCAAGGAACTTACCCTAAAATTGCTCCAGTAAAGTTACCCATCTCAGATCATCTGTACACAGGCGTAAATAATTCTAAGTATGTTAATACTAAGTCACTTTGGAAAAAAGTGCCAGCTAAATGAAAAAAAGTAATGCAAATGTAATGTAAACAGTATTCACACTGTCCTCTCCATGGGGCAATATGCAGTGTAAGGGTTTGGGCTATCACCTTCAAATGTGAAGGTTTCTGGGTTCAATCCAATTCCTGCTGTGTTACTCTTGACCAAGGTACTTACCCTGCATTGATACGGTAAAAATTACCTTGCTGTACAAAAGGATAAATCACTGTCAGTCACCTTGAGCGAAGGTGTCAGCTAAATGAAGGTTAGTCAAGAAGGAAGTATGTACACAGCCTGACACATGGACACGTGGCACAAGAAAACACTCGAGGGAGAGAAAAGGCAGAACTATGGACCATGGACTGGATCCCTTCCAAAAGGAATTAACCTTTGGGGAGTGTGTATTTCACAAGTCATCTCTGTACAAAGGATTGCTGAAGCGTGTTATTAAAACTCACTCCTCGACCGACGCCTCAACCCAAGAATGCAGCGTTTTAACAGCATTATGTGCGCGTGCGTTTAAGTCTCTCTGCAGCTGCTGCAGCAGCAGGGAATGGGGTCCAACCCCTGCTCATCAATATGTTTCACTCACTGCGGGGTCGTGCTGCGCACACTTTTTTAGTGTGACACTACTTGTTCAGGAAACGTGACCGCGGCTACATGTTCCGTTCCCCTCCCCTCCCCTCGGTCGCACCTGGACCCACCTGCCCGCATGCGGCGTCCATCCGCGCCCTCTTGCACTCCGCCCCCGGGGACTCGCTGAAGGGCGGCGCGGCAGCAGCGTGCGCGTCCGGCTCGGGGTCGCCCCTCTTGGTCCCGCGCCCGACCCCCGAGGAACCCCCGCCGCCGCTGGGGCTCGGGTGAAGGTCCAGGTCCCTCTCCCGGTCCATCAAACCCCGAGACACGGGCAGCATCATGGAAGCGACGTCGGCGGACATTAACATGGACAGGAGGCTCCGTCCGCAATTTTCTGTCCCGTTCGCCTCAGCTCAGCTCGGTCCCTCCGCCTCGCGCCTGCGCTCCCGCTGCCTCCGCACAGAGTCAGACACGCGCCGCTCCGCTGGGAAGCACGAGAGAAACGCCTCAGATGAGTGTCCTCGGCTCGAGCAAGGCGCGAGGCCGAGCTGAGGCGCTAGTATTGTTTCCACACGCCGCGCAACTGCATCTATCTGCCCGAAACAGCCGCCCGCGAAACCTCTCCCGGGCCTTCACACGTATGCATCGTAAAATATCATTACGTACTATAACATACGTCCGTGCCCACTATATCACTTATTAATTAGCCTGAGTGCTAATGGCGAATCTGTATGATGTCAGCGCAGTAAGCGCCTCGGTCACGGTATCGCCAAACTGTGTCGTAGAGGTGGCCAAAATGTAGTTAAATAATGGTTTTATTTCCCCACTTTTTCTGTTTACGCATACTAACGAGTTAATGTACTAACAAACTCGCTCAGCCATCCCACCGCGCCTAAAGCGAAATATCGCAGGAAAACACCATGTCCTACCTCTGCGACATGTTCCACATTATTTTCTTGTCAGGGTTTCTCTCCGTTTCCGAACCGCCGACCGCGGGACCGAGCTGGATCGATACGGATCGATACCGTGAATGCGACTCCCTTCTAGCCCACAACACACAAAGGAACGTCCTTCTCGCGCTCGCTCGCTCTCTTTCTTTCTCCCTCCCTCGTGCCGTTTCTTACAACGTTTCCTCCGGGCACCCGCTCAGCGCGCGCCACCTCCTCCTCCTCCTTCTACTCCCCTCCACGCGCTCCACTGTATCCCTCTTTCCTCTTCCTACTTCCACCCGCCCTCTGTGTCTGTCCGCGCGCTTCCCTCCTCCCTCAACCGTATGCGCAAAAGGGCTTTAACGTCGGTCACACTTTAAAAATACAACTTACCTACTATACATTCACATTATGCATCTTTTAACGTACCGCGCGCTGCGCCACACTGCGGTTTTACAGCTGTTCGTTGTTACAAATCGTGGGTTGTTTTTCACTATCGGCCACTAGATGTTCGTTCCCCCAGAGAGATGCGCAATCTAGCCTGTAGGGGGCGCTATACTTCACTCCTCCGCCGTTCCCGGAGTGCGGTGAGACAGGGCAATTAACATGGTGCTGGAGTGTTTCCTTACTGCTACCAGCGGGGTTGGGCTCTGACTGGGGGTGTCGTGGCGGGTGTTGACTGAGCTCGGCTTCCTCAGTTCTCAGGCCGCAGAGCGAGAGGGACAAGGAACCGCAATAAACACACGTGTGGATCAACCGTTTACTGATTTTTATTAATACAGTAGAAATAGTACCGGTGTAACAAGACTTGTGAAAAGGTAAAGTACAGTAACCCGTACCATGATACTCCAGTCTTGGTATTTCAGCGACCTCTGGTGGCCATTGATAATATTGTTCCTACAGGTTTTCTCGCTTAAATGTTCTAAGGTTTAAAATAAATTCAATTTCCCTTGAAGTACATGGAAAAAGTGACTCGAAACAGGTATATTAGAGCTACATTACACAACGTAATTTGGTAATCATAGGTTAAAATGACAAGGACTAGTAATGTCCACTAATGACCATAATATCAAAAACTGAGTTTTGTACAATGGATATGGGGGGGAAACACAACTTTCCTTCCATTAGAGACTGGCATAAAACTCAAACATCAGACCTGCCAAACTAAGCAGAACACACCACAGAAATCTCTTCTGCTTCCCTTCTACTGGACTTTGTTTGGCTTCCTAGTAAATCACAGGCTTTAAGGAGCATGCTACTGAACCGTGAAGATGTTTCTCCTTTGAGGTACAATGGTCTGTTCCCCTTAATTGGCCTGTTAACTTATAATTCTGGTATATTTTTCATGCGACTAAAATATTTGTCCCAAATGTTAAAAGTCTGAGTAATGCTGAGTGCAACAGACAATAGTGTCACTGTATGTGCTGCCAAGTCCTACTTGGAAACCAGGAGTTTCATATAGCCCAGGCAGAGCAATGGAGAGCAGGACAAGCAACATTTCTACCTAGACAAGGCATGAAATGGCAGTGCTCTCTTTTGCAGGCTAACACCGTAAGCTGTGATACATTTCCCATCTCATCTGAAAGAGCTTTATGTTAGACTTTTCAAAGATTTATTCTGAGGGATCCTTTTAATACCTCTATCATATAAACTTCAGCTGAATATATGCTTTTTAAAATGTATATAGATGTGTTTGCACTGCAGTTCTTAAAGAAACTGAGGTGGTCCACCATCGCCACAGAAAGTTTTAAGTGACAAGTTGGACTAGATTTAAGGTAAATAACACTTTAACAGAAGAGTCAGACATCCTTACATTAAAAGCAAGAAAACAGCAGCCGGCTGAGCTGCTAGTGAATTTTTTTTTTTTTTTTCTTAAAACAAATCTTTAGGGACCACCGATTGCTAGATTAAAGAAAAAGGTGATGCATTTCATAACAGTAGTGTCCTTCTGCACCCCTCAACACACACAACCTCTGAAAGATGTTTAATGTAGTCTACCTTCTGTAAAATTATAGTGAATATATAACTTTAGAAAAGGGGATGTGTAAATATAGTGAAAGCTGATGCTTATATCAGCACATATGACCCTGCATCATCAGGTGACAGAAGTGTGTAGATTATGCTGGCAGAACATACAGCCTTTCCCCACAACAGTGGTCACTGTGAGCACAGTAAGAAATAAAGCAGGGGACACTGAAGTGAGCAAGAATGCTAGGCTGTCCTCAAGTGATACACAACACTCGAAGGGAGAGAAACAAGTACATATTAATGTTTGTAGGGAGGCCCTATCCACATGTTTAACTGCCTTTGCAACAGGCTCAATGCTATGTGAGGAAGTCTGGAGCCTGGAGGAAGGTTGCTTAATAGGTTTCACAGCAGGCTTGACACAGGATGGCACGAAGACACACTCGTGCAGAGAAAGCGTGGGCTGAGTTTGGTTCCAAACTTGGAAATTCCTATTTTGCACTGAACAAATGTACAAAATGCCAAAAAATGAAGTGCATTCTGGCTTCAAGTTTAATAGCTACAGGAACATGCTTCATTACACAAGGAACACCATCTACTTTAAGTCTATGATGCCCATGTATTAACATGATTAAAAGTGGTATAACATTTTAACAAACAAAGTCACATGATTTATAACCCTTTAATCCATTTATATGGCTGAAAGTGTTATGGTAGCAGGTTACATGTCTGTGCTGTTGGTGCACTACTGACCTTGGCTGAACAGTCATGGAGATAATTTGGTTCAATTATGAGCTATAAAAACCATCCCATTCGGGTAGGTCTTCAAAACCTGCCATTAGCTCCCCAGCCACTCACTGAGGGGTTAAAAATAGAAGTTGATGTGCCTTAAGTCCACACTGCAGTCTCAACCACTCGAGACCAGCTGGTATTCAAAGCTTGTATGATTGCAATGGTTTATCCTTAAATGATTAACCACTTCATGTTTATCTTTGTTTCACTCCAAAACGTAATGAGTGTTTAGCAGCTCAGATTGAATACCAGTCTGAATGAGGAAGCCTGCTTGCTGCTAATCCCAGACCTGCCTCAAAGAATTTAAAAGTGTTTGCAGATGGGGGATAAAGTTTACTGCCCTCTGCAGGGTATGGGAAAAGTAAGGCAGGCAAATGGGTAACATTTCATCAAACTGCTCAGACACAGAAGAAAAGTAGGACACAGTAACTGTCAGTTATCAACATTTAGTTCAGGCTGACATGAAGCTACCACTCAAAATCAACCATTTCTACAAAAAAAAGTCAAGCTTTGTTTCTTGCAACTTCAACTGTCATCCATATCACTGTCCAGTTGGATTAGTAAGTGGAATTTCTGAATGTGCCTGACAGTGAAGTAGGTTCTGCATCGACACCCATCACGTTCTGTTAAGACCAATAAAATTAAAAAGGGTTGAACAGTAAGTAGGAAGGGAATGAGCAAGACTGATTTCCACCACATTTGTAGAAAACATGTTGAGCCTGCCAACAAAAGGAAGAGGTTAATCCAGCAAAGCTCTGTGCCTTTCTACATTACATCCCTGTAGCCAAAGTTACTGACCGCCTTACCCGTCAGGGCCACGCAGTTGACCATTTAAGACTTAATTGAAGCCAAGGCTGGAAGAGAAGAAAAAAAAAATTTCTGCATGCATTAATGTTTACTGTTCAGGGGGTAGTCACATTTATTCATTCAGCAGATGCTTCTCTCCAAAGAGACATACAATAACTAGTGTTTAGCTGACAGCTTTGTCAGAGGGATCTCACTGCTTAAAATGCAATTATTCATCTATTTATACAGCAATGTAATATCTTTCTTGCACACATACTATGGGTAATTTAGAGTCACTAGCCAAAATGAAGCACCTTTCGATTGTGGGATGACATTCACATGAAGAGAACATGCAGGCTGAGCAGGATTTGGTCAGTCTAGGTGCTGTGAGGCACAAGCACTACCTACTGTGCCACTATGTGGCATGTGCAAGTTTAGTTAGATCTGCTCTTTCAGAAGTTTGGTGCTGCTATTCCAGTCCAAGCCTTTCCAGGATATTTTAGTTAAGCACTAATAAAAGAAAAGTGACAGCACCCTTGTGGCTTCACATACATTGTTCCCCACCAGTAAAGCAGCCTTCCACACAGGGGCCTTCAGAAGGTGAGCAAACTTCAGTAGAACACATGAAGTAGATCTGTTAGACACAGGCAGAAAAGGGTGTTAATTCCTTGCTTGTCACTAATGCTTACCTGACATTCACTTTTATTCATCTGGCACATGCTTTTCTCCAAAGAAACAGTACAGCTTGAAAGTATGGTCCTTAATTGACAGTTATACAATAAATTCATTCATATTCTATTATTTAGACACCCAATTCTATGTACCCATTTGGTTTAACCAATGCAACTCACGGTTGCAATTTTTGCACCTGCACTGCAATTTTTCCCCCACTACAGGCAGTATTTCCCTGTAAACCAACATATGGAATTACATCTATATCAGTTGAGGAAGACTAAGAATTTAGTGGTAAAACTAAGAAACAAGGATTTCACATGCTTTCAACCAATACTGTACGTGCCTCGGAAACAAAAAAAAAAAAAAAAAAAAAAAAAAAAAAAAAGTTAACCGAAAGATTTGGATGCAGACAAGACTTGAGCAGCCCAAGGTAGTTCACCTCTTCATCTAACTGAGTATGGCCATCAGGAGCAAGAAACTGGAACGTAGTAATTGTAAACCTCTTAGTCTGGCTTGGGACAGGTGCAGGAGGTGGTAAGGGTTGCTTTGGGGCCAAATCCAGGCGGTTTGGACATCTAGAAGTATGTAGTAATTAGACTGCTGCTTCCAAGCTGGAAAAAAAGACTATTCCACTGTTCATCATGAAGTCTTGCAGTACTACCCTGTAAGAGGCTAGTCTTTTAAAAAGACTAAAACAGCTCACCCATCATAGATGAGCACCCAAGTGGCCTGCGCTGAGCGGGGATAAGCCAAGCAGTAGTGAACCAGCAAAACCAAATTAGGATCTGGGGGATTCAGTAGTCGCACCTCAAGGTGCAGCGGCTTCCCCAGAAGCAAGCGAAGGGGACGGTGATACTGGGGGTAAAAGCTTGTGTAATGCTCATCTGCAGGGTAACAACCACAAATGGGCTGCAAGTCATTTGTTTTGGTTAAAAAACATGTTACATTTCTAAGACAAATTAATACTGGACAGAAGTCAAGTAAGGTACCTGTTGCAATCCTTAGTTGCACACCAAATGTCCCATGAGCCTGAATGGATGGGCCCAACGATGGAGTCTTCACTAGGTAGCCCACAGTGACTCGAGAACCAGGAACAAACCTGCACTCTACCAGTAGTCTAGGGGCATGTAGAGAGCAGCTACTAATACATCATGTTCAAATGCCATAAATTTTCAGAAATGAGGAAAAAAGTACTGTGCACTCACAATTCCAAACAAATTAAGTATAGGCTTACAATTTAAAATCATTACATTATACAAGCTATGGGGTTGCCTGTTGATTAATTACTACTTAACATTCACACAGGGCAATTTAATGTCATGTTTCTATATGAAACTGAATTGTTCTAGTATGAATGTAATTAAAGTGCAAGTACCTTGACCAAAAGTGGTAATAAGCAGATATGCTATACCTTAAAGGAGAGTCCCTGGTGATTGTGCCATAGCCTAGCGTAATTGAGCGGACAATATTCAGGATCTCAAGCATGTAGACCACTGTCTGGCCAATCTCCTGTCCACAGAGGCATCTGTCAACATCACTTCTTGTTATGAAGACAAGATGAAGCAAATGGCAACAAGAGGATGCTTACATATCTGTGGGCCCCACATCCTACCAAAGGAATCTTGAACAAGGCAAAGTTGGGGGTAACCTTCTGGGGAGTGCAGGAGTTGTTACTAGCCACAAACAGTGAGGCAGGATTCAGGGGAGGGTCCATGATAGATGCAGGTACAGAGAAGACAAAATGGTCCACTGTGCATTCTGAAAGACATACACAACCCAGTATCCCATACAGTTCACAGTATCCCAACCCACCAAAGCTGTGTTGACAGACTAACCATCCATGGGATAGAAACAGGTTCCAGAGCTGGAAGAGAAGCAACAGCCCAGGGAATCGCACTCTTTCCGAGAGCAAGACTCAGGACCACATGGAATGCGTTTCTCAATGGGGAAGCTGCACTCTGTGGGCAGAACAGAATATTAAGGTGTGTGTATGAGGGGGAGAGAAAAGTAGAACACTGTAACAAGATAGCTGCTTCACTTAGTAACATAAAATTAAGTGCCACAAATTGCTGTGGCATTCAAATGTCCATTTTCAGTTATACTTTATCTAGAACTAGACTCTCAATGTATAAAAAAAAATTTTGATCTGAGTTGAATTAGTGTTCTCACTAGAACGCACGTCATTTATCAAAAGAGGTGTATAAAACTTTGTACAATGGATAAGATTTATACTACAGTTCAAAACTGCATCTGATCTGAATTTCAGGAAACTATCTACAGTGTACAGATTGTAGACAACTTGTTTACATAATTGTAGGCCTAAACTCTTATGCAAGACTGCATTACTACAGTTTAAGTTAAAGCCAAACCCAGCCAACAATTACAGTACCACCTTGTGACCCCTTACCTTGTTTTGTGATGAGTGAGTGGACTGGGCAAGATAAAACTGACTCTTCTTCCTGACCATCCTGAGTCTGAAACCTCAGATGAATTCTGTACTCATTTCCCTATTACAGCCAATGATTAGTTACAAACCATGCTTTATTTATGAACATATTTATATATAATATTTATATTACAGACCTGAAGTGTCATGTGACAAGAGTTGAAGGGTAGAACAAGTATATTGATACCACCCTTTCCCTTGTTAACATTATACCCACATTGCTTGGGGGCATCCTTTACACGAACTGCACCACCACTGACATCTGTATTAGAGGTCAAGTGAAGAATTAAAATTTAAGTGCAACTGATGCTTTATTACATGCACCTCATGTTATTCTGACTACAGTCATCCAAAATACACTTCCTGTTCATCATTGGCTGATGTGGAGTATTACACTATACACATTTACTTACCTTTTATACTTATACTCCAAATGGGTCCTGGGGGCAGTTCTACACGCATATTATTTGCAGAACAGAAAACTGTAGGGCTTAAGAATGGGGGAGGTTTAAGTGGGGAAGGTTCAATAGGGGTCTGGATAGGAGGATGCGTAGGCACAGATGGCACATTAAGTGGCGATGGGGTGGGACACCGCAGCTCCAAAGTCCGATATCGTCCAAGGATGGCATCCCAGAACATCAGAAGGAAGGAGCGTACAGATGGCTAGGAGAAGACACCCGTGACCGTTCAGTACATGAGACTGAGAGAAGCTGTCGGCATCTGCTCTTTGATCAACTCACCAGGTTACGAGTGTGACAAGCTGGGAGGGGGGTAGATAGGATTACTCCTCTTGTGCCACTTATTAATTTGTAAGCACAGGATGGAGGGACTGTGCTAATCGGTACCCAGTTGTTATTTGGACCTGAAACAGATGCAAGTCATTCAGACCTTTACCCATGACACATTTTCCATATTTTGTACCAGTTTGTTAGATTTAATCACATTAACACTGCTGTCCATTTAACAATCACAACTTGCAATATCAGTTAGTGCATATCAAATGGCTAAAATCTCAAAGAAATACACCGAATACCTACCCATTACTCTGAGGGAGTCCGGGTGGGCAGAAGGGAGCTTGACAGTCATTATGTTAGTCAAGCATGTAAGAGAGGGCATGACTTCTGTCTGAGGCCTGTTGGGAATTGGTGTTGACAAGGATTGCGAAGGGAAAGAATGACCTGTGCAGTCAGGGTAGGATGCAGGGACCTGTTGTGGATATTGGACATAATCACCATGCAGGCCATGGGGGCTTGTAGGTCGGCAGACTTTGGGAATATAAGGTCTGTAGCCCAAGGTAGTAGAAGGCTCAGTTGTGGGGGTAGGTGGAATATAACCCAGCACTGCAAGAGGCTTAGCTGTAGTGGGAACAGGAGGACTAGCAGCTGATGCAGAGGGTGGAACAGCAGGAGGATGAAAGTATGGATAGAACATAGGCAACATATGATGATAGTGTGGGGAGGCAAGAATACTCATCAAAAGATGTGGGTAGAACATATGCATCATGGGAAAGTAGTGATGTTTGCTAGGAAGGTGAGGTATATCTACAGGGTAAGCACCCAATGGAAGGGGAGCAGGAAGACTGGAAGTTTGCCGAGGAGTCAAACCGGGATGCTTAGCCACTGGATCAGGTATAGGCCTCATAGGGTAAAAGTAAGAAAATTCCAAAGACTGAGTGGAATGAGCTGTGGGAGCAGGAGTTGAGGGATGAGGTGGCTGGTAATTAAACGCAAAATATTGAGGGAACTGAGTATTTGTGGTGGCTGTGCAGGAAATGATTTGTTCACTCCCATTCCAAAGTACAGAGACTGTATGCACACCATCCTAAGAAAGAGAAAAATATTTAGAATGGAAGAGTAAGTTTGTCCATAAGTTTCACACTGACAGGGCTTACCTATGCAGTACTGCTCACCTTAAGAGGCAGGTCACAGAGAGAGTAAGGGAGATACAGGACCACCTCACCTGGAGAAGCCTCTATACGATATACACATTGTGCAGACATGGAAGGCACCCATTTGCCGTTCACTAAAGGGAGCAAGAAAGAGTTAGAGGAGCAGTTCGGCACAGGATGCCACACTTCAGTCGACTAAAAGCAACCAGGAACTGATGGTCCAACTTAAGATTCACTCCAACTGTCAAAAAAGCCCCCCCAACACTTACACTTTATCCAAAGCTTGTTTGCTTCAACCTGCTGTCCTTTAATCTTCAGAGACATGCCTAAAGGCAAGCAACTGACAGACACATGACTGCGTGGGAGGGCTGACTTAACAGGACAGGCCACCTTGACCGGAGTCCCCCACCAAAGCAGTGGCAAGATATAGTTGTCATTCTGAAAGATGACAGGTGAGGCCCAGTTAAGAGCATGTGCCCTTTCCAAACAAACATCTGTCATCACATTCAGTTTGCTTGGAGTATTGGTGTTACTACTTCTCAGGTACTGGGTGACCAAAAATTCTATGTAAAAACCATACTCAGGGAAGTTACAGGTTTGCTTGAAACTATTGATACCTCCCTCCAAGCCCTTGCTGTATGGCCTGAACTACAGTCTCATTCAGAACAGTATCTAAAGATGAAATTAGAAGGATAACAATAACAAGAGCAAAGTAAAGTGGAAATCTGAGCACCGCACCTCCTTCAGAACATGGCATCCATCATAGGGAGCCTTCAAGACAAGGTCTTGCCACGTGATCTTCACAGAGTAGCCACAGTTAGAAGGCAGCTCAAAGAAAGAAATGGGAGGCCCATTCTCTAGAGAATCAGTGGAATTAAAAATCAATAAGCACATGGGTACTCCTGCTTTATTGCTGCCATTACATGCCAGGTAGTTCCACCATGACATACCCCTGGCTATTAAGAGGTGTGTGTTTCCTCTCCCTCTTGCAGTGACCGTCATCACGTTGCTCCCACACTCCACCACCGGCCTCATGTCCTCCCACTCACGAGGAATGTGTGGTTGAGGACCCCCAGCTGTGCCTCTCTTGTCCCTGTCCCGCCTCAGCCCTGAGTGATGAGGCAGATAGTGATGGGTGGTGCCCATGGCGCTCAAGGTGTGCAGCAAAACATAACATTCAAAAACGCGTCACCTTCGCTCAAGTACTCAGGAGTCGGTGCAGCGTTGTATCTGGACGAGGTGTCGGTGTGTGGGCGCGCACGGCTACTCGTCTCAAGCCAGTCTCGTGCGAGATCCGCAGCGCCCGCACTTTCCCGCGTCTTCTCAAGCTGGCGCCATTTCCAGAACGTTCCCAGGCGCGAGCTCGTGTCCGCGAGCCAACCTTCCACACCGACGGCGCCTTTTCCCGGCGCGTCGGACAAGTCATTTGTATCCGCACCGCGACATGGGCGGAAAGTGCAGAACGTGATACCGACTGTAAATATTAGTAAAACCGTTCCTTCTTCTCTACAAAACATTGCAAGTTAGAAATTCGCCCAAAGTTAAGTAACTACAGGAGGCGTCATGGACGTAATGGGGGGCAAACCTCAGTGAGAAGGAACAGCCTCCGCGCGCCTATATGCTTTACGAGTCTCGCTGGGAGAGACCAATCCAGTCTTGTGACGTTCTGCATTTTCACGCGTTTTAAACGTCGCGTTCGAACACACTAAAAGCTATGTTTGCAAGATATCAGATTAATCTGTCTAAAAAAAAAAAAAACTCAGTATTGACACGGGTTTTGGAAATCAGTATCACGCACCCCTTTTCAGGGTTTATGTAACTCGTGCAAATATTATAGAATTAACAATTAGCAAGCGTGCAACCGAAACAACGAGCAGTTGCCTTTTAAAAGTTTTATTTTTCATTTTAGGCATAATTTACATTTAGGTTAGTTACAACAACGCCGAAATAAGTAAGGAACACAAGTTGCAAGTTAAGGAATTGCATGCTTCACAGAAAACTATTTCAAAAAAGGAGTTTCAAGACCCACGAGGTCTGATTATGAAATCTTGGGAAAAGTATAAGTGAACGTACCGTAGCTGTATAAAAAGAGAAAGGGGAGAGAAAGCAGCAGAATTGCCGCAGCTCTTTGTTTCTTTGTTACACAGTGCTCCAGAAATGTGTAGCCAGTAACTGCCATATCTGTTCCACAAAAACACATTTTTGCAGGCCCCACATAAATTAAAATGGTAGAGTAACAATTACAGAAACTCCCACTGCTGAGGCTGTATTACAAGTGAAACGCTGTCTTAGGTTAACTGTTTTGTCGCATTTGCTTGTGTAAACATTGATAAAGTCACACTTTTTTATATAAATGCTCCATTTCTAATATGGATAGCAGATTATAGAGGTAGATGGCTTGGTGACTGTGACAGCATTTTGTCTTATGAAAAACAGTTTTGTTAGCTGGATAAGTGAGATAGTTGCCCACATTTTCCCCCACATATGTTCAACATCTGGTCTCCCTGGGAGTAAAACACACATTTGTTAACATTGATTCCAGCCCCTTTCCCTGCTCATACAATATTCTGGGAAAAAATGGAGAGCGTAATATACAGAAATATCTCCTGTATAGTATTTTTTTTTCCATAAAAATAAATGAGACTCAAACAGAAGTAACCATAATGAAGTGTGAAATGTTCTTTTTTAGTGGTTATGTGTTACTTTTAAGTCCCAGCTAAGCTATTTTCATGGAAAGCTAAATGTGGTTTCCTGGAAGCTTCTGGAAAGGAACTGGTTAAAGACAACTTGAAGCAATGAATGTTGTAAACTGCACTCAGCTGTGAGGGCAAAGGGAAGATGGAGAAAAGGGAAGCTGCACAGAACTACGGTTTCAAGTTTTCTGGCAGCTGCTGTACTTCTAGCCACATAGGAGCAGTGCAATAAAAGGCCAGAGAGATAGACAGGGATGCCGGGTGTGGCTGTCCAGTGACTCACATTTTAGCTTGCCAAGTTACTGAGAACTGTTTTCATTTGAAATGTTCAGAGCAAAATATGCGTGTCTGGATTTCATTGAAAGAAAAGGGGGGAGGAGGAGGAGGTGCAGCCAAAGTTTGAGGGGAGGGAAACTGGGAGTCAAGCAGAAACATGGAGTCCTCTTTGGTGACTGAGTGCTGGGGCAACAAGCAACCTTAACAAGGACCTCTTCGTTATCAGCAGAACCTTGAACTACCTTTAAAAACACCCTTACATTGGTGCATTGGTGGATTTTTTTTTTTTTTTAAATCTTTTTGTTGTTGTTTTGGGCCAGGGCTGTTATTCATAATTTGGGCTCTTACACACCAGCATATCTGATCTCTGATATTAAACAGCTGCAATGGTTTATGATAAACAAGCTTTGCTGAGCTCAGCATATAATCTTCAGTCGGCTGATGCAGAAAACTTACTTCACCACGCCAACAAATGTCTGGCCGACAACAAAATCTCATGACTGAAGGACAAACAGGACTGTTTTTATCTTTTAAGAGACACATGTGCTTTGTTCATCTTTGCAAATTACTATGACGTGCCAGTAGATTCACTGGAATTGAAATGTTAAACTTACAATTTTAGTTGCAAAGATTTTAAAAACTAGAGAAAAACTCTTTGGTATTTTTTTTAGGACACTGGTGCAGTTCAGTAAATTAAAGCACTTTTTTACATCATGTCTCAAACCATGAAAGAAGTAATGCTTCCCTTAGATAATAAGTGTTTACATAAAGCAAAGGGATCTCCCATGAGTGTCTGTACAAGGCTTGTCAGCTTTTTACCTTGTTTCTCTCTCATTTGGGGAGGTGTGCTTCACATGCAGTGGTCTTGTACAGGGTGACATCTTGCACCTGGTCCAAATGTTTCTCTCAGCATACTGCAATGGCTGCTGTGCTTCAGGGACAGGTAGGGCAGCATGCAAGAACTTTGACTCCCAACATGCTCCCCCATCTGGGCTGCTGTGTTGGAGTCAAAAGGTACCCTCTGTGATTTGCAGTTAAATACAGGTTGTTCAGTCTGTGCCAGACTGCGTTTGCAAGACTGTGTCCTCGAGCAGAGCAGTGATCAGGCACTATGACCCATCCCTTTTTATCTAACTGACCTGTTGCCCAATCACTCATTTTCACCAGCAGCAGCTAAAACATGCTGACAGAGTTCAAAATGAGGACTGAGAGCCTTAGATGAAAGAAGGACAGTATGCTTATAGCTGCTGCCTTTAGAGCTACAGGTCACAGGTTCAATCCCTACTTCTAGCTGTAGTATATGTGAGCAGGGTACTTACCCTAAATTGCTCCAGTAAAATTAAATGGGGAAAATAATTGTAACAAACTTTGGAGAAAAGTTACAGCTAAATGAGTAAGCTGCCTAAAGAGTAGCAGAAATGATGGCTGCAGGTGAGTGAACCCTGGCAAAGTCAGGGAAGATTATGGCCTATAAAACCATCATTGAATTTTGTCCCGAATATGCACAGGACCTGATTACTTGCTACACCCCAACCTGACCGCTCTGCCCATTTAGTGGTCCCAAAATCAAAAGGTTTTTGCTTCTGGCTCTAATGTGGTTGAATGACCTCCCCCTCTCACTCAGAACTGCTGAATCTCTACATTTAAGAAGGATATTAAAACTCAACTCTTTCTGACCCATTTCTCTCCTGATATCTTAAGTGCAGGATAAACATGTAAATGTTCATGTGTAATAATTTTGTGATTATAAACTGTTGAATACTGCATTATCTTGTTTGTTGCTACTCGTATGATGTAAATATTTATGGTTTATAATTTCAGTATTAGAAATTGTTGAATAATGGATAAACTTTTTGCAGCTACTTGTATAATGTTTACCGGTTCATATGATGGAATGTAGGAAATTAACAGTGCTTTAGAATCACATGTTTGCATCCAAGTCTCTCTTTCTGTTAATGTAATGCACTCATTGTATTTTTCTCTGAGATGTACGTCGCTCTGGAGAGAAGCGTCTGCTAAATGAATAAATGCAAACGTAAGTAATAGACTTGTACACAAAGCAACACCATGATGAATACTAGCAGGAATCGTTCAAGCAGGCCTGCGAATCACATTTTCTTGCCCCTATCCTTCCCTCCTCTTTTCAGGCTCATTGCATTCCTGCGTTCAGATGGTCGGCCCCTACCGAGGTGGGAAAGGGAGTGGTGAGACATATCTGTCAAGTGCCATCAAACACAGAGAAAAATAAGATAAAAATGAGATGTGAGGAAGGGATGGTGCAGGGAAGTAAAACAAGGAGATAGTATGGAGCACAATATACAGAGTGAAAGAAATTTGCTTTAAGAAAATGATCATATTAAGAGAATCAGAATGAGAGTGGTGGCATGGGAAAGAAAGATTATGACATAAACAGTGGAATGATCACACACATGGTTGTTGCACAGTAGCACACACTGCCGCAATGGCACCATTTGATTTGGGAATTCAACAAGCACTGATGAGAAATTCACTGGTAGAAGTGTGTGGCTGCGTGGACGGGAAGGATGACGAAATCACACACACACACACAAAACAGATAAAACTTAACTTAAGGACTAACGTTAGAACTTAAGATACACAGATTCAAGTTCCCTTCAGCAGCGGGCTTTTAAGTTTTAAAAGCAGCGTGAAGAAAATACTACTCATTTTCTATAATGACTTAAGGAACTTGTTGAATGTGGCAGAAGGTGACTGAGGGGAAAACAGAACCTCGGGAACAGACGGCTGCAAAGCAGCGCGTGGACGTGTGGGAAGGATAAGCCGAGAAGGAGGGAAGCGAGGAGCAGGGAAGGCGGGTGGGGCTTCTCGTGTGTTTGCGCGAGCCATCAGCGCGAGCGCGGCAGTCTGGACTCCGCGTGCGCCTCCCAGCTTCGGTCAGCGCTGCGAGCGCGAAAGTGCGCGCGCCCCAGGGAACTCTTTCTCTTTTCGTTGCTCCTGCAAAAATCCACTCCTTGTGTTTTCACTAGTACTTCTTCTTAAAGTAGTTATTACCTGCGGTGTTCGGTGATTCCACGAGGTTTTTTTTTTTTAGACCGAGTTAAAAGAAAACAAACAACAACAAAAAGGAAAAAAAAAAAACAGAAAGTGGAACAACTTGACTGAGGAGTTTCTCTACAATCCTGCTGTGCTTCATTTTTTTTTTAAGTTAACAAGAACTTGCATACTTTTTGGGTTTTAAACTTTTTCCATTCGAAGTTTAACCAGATTTTACTAGTTAGCTGCCACTGAAGGATACTCACTATTTTGAAATACATAAATATTGCCTCAGTTTCGCTAGATAGCGAGGAGCGAGCGGAGACGCCTCGATACAGGTAAGTGTTAATGTGGCCATCGCTCACACGTCACCAGGCTACTGCCAGCAGGGGGTGAACGCTGCTGCGCTAGTGGGCACCGTGGACACTGATCTCTTGTAAATGTCACAGAGGAAAGGCGGCGCGCGGTCACGTGACGTGTGGCGTGTCACGGTCAAACCCGCGCCCAGCTCCGCTGTAACTTTTTTCTTGCCAAATATCATATGGATAAGCGTAAATACATAAAACTGTCGGGTGTTCGGCTCAACACTTTTTGTCCGTCTGCGAAAAGTTTGACTCAGTGGAGCTTCTTGTTGTGTGTTTTCTGTAAACAAGCGAAAGCAGCCAGCAAATTTAAAGCAACATGGTGAAACGGATTCAAATCTCATCAGTCGACTTCTACATTACAACGCGTGGCACAGACAAAGTTTTCTAAAAACTGGCGCGTAAATTAATTACTTGGCGCGCGACTTTGATTTTTTACAGATTTAAAATTACGAACGTCAAACGTTTTTTAACAAGATGATTTAATTTTAAAAATGCTTGTGCATTATTAATTTGTAGTCAGTTACCTCGCAGGTTAAACGCGGTAAACACTGCTGCTGCTGGCCATTGAGTTATAAAATTATGTTTTGGAGATGTGCTGCCTTCATTGGCGGTATGTTTACATTTTTCGTGATTAAATTAATTGAAAATCCACTTTGTTATTTGGTAATCTTTTTCAGAATTTAAGGTCCTAGCTCTTTAGTGTTTGTTCTTTCTTAATATTCTGGCATCACACAGTGGTTGTAACTGCAACTTAATAGGATTCGTTTCTTTTGGGCGGCACAGCGAGTAGCGCTGCTGGCACAGCGCCTGGGAGGTGCGACTGGACGTGGGTTCGATCCCCATTAACTTAAGTCTGTATGCAGTTTGCATGTTCTCCCCATGTGCTCTGATTTCCTCCCACAGATATGCTGTTTGGGTGGGTTGATGACTCTAAAATCACCCTAGTGTGATCGAGAGAGTGTGTTCCACTGATGTACGGATGAGTGACCCATTGTAAGTAGTGTATCTAGTAGTGTAAGTTACCTTGTGGGCTGGTAACACTACATAGAGTTAATTGGAAGTTGCTTGGGGAAGAAGCGTCTGTTAAATTAATAAAATATAATGTATGTAAATGTCATGGGATGCCATGTGGTTGATGTGTGCGTTTCGGTGTGCCACTGTGTGTTTGGACGAACAAGCGTGCTGCTAAGGGGTGACTGTGATTAGTCAAGGAGATTAGATTATTACATCTGATATAATGCCAAAGTGTACATCCAGTGTGACCCTGTACTGGTATATCTTTATTCAGGATAAATTGCCTATTAACATGTATTCTGCCATAGTTCAACTCTAACCTGAACATAATGTTATGTCCTAAAAACTTAATTAAAAGCAAATTAACATTTCCTCCTCTTATTTGCATTTAACATTCTGCTATACCAGAAATACACATTTATTTCATTTTGCTGTGAGTGTGGTTTACTGTATGGCCCTTTTGAGATTCCTTTGCATCTGTTCTGTGTAAAATGCTCATCTCATGATTTCAACATATTTACTGTAATAGGTTTTGCTGTCTTCTGAACTGGCATGGAGTTTCTGGCCTCGTATGGAAGATATCTGCGGCTTAATCCATTCAGTGGTTCTTTGGTAATCAAGTTAACCCTTCCATCTTCTCCTTCTCTTAGTTACCATGTTGATACATGTGGCTGGGATCTTCATCCTTCATGTTACCACCGTCATTCTCCTCCTTGTTGCCACAATTAACAACGTAAGTGTCCCCTTGTGATCCCCATGACATTCTGCTCCGTGTCCCAGTTCTTTTTTTCCCCATTTCCTGTCTCCAGTTGTTTCTTTCCTCAGTGTGGCTGTGGCCTTTGGACTCCCTGTGTTTTTACTCACCTTCAACCTTTACCCTTTCTATTTTAGAGGATCCTCAGCTCAGCATGCTGTTCTCCCTTTGCAGTCAGACCAATGAGTATAATCATGTGCATCAAATTCTTGCAGTTTTCCGGTAGTTTTACTAAACACACACAACCACCACTGTCGAGGACACAGACTTGCATCCCAAAGCTTCCCAGTTTGTCATACAAATTTCCTACTTCAGTACCTTTGAGCCAGGTTTTTCACTCAAGTGACTTCATTAGAAATAACAACCAACATCAACAACCGCTTGTCCCGAGCGGGGTCAAGCTGAAGCCTACCTGGCCACACAGGGTATAAGGCTGAAGGGGGAGGGGACACACCCCGGATGGGACGCCAGTCCACCACAAGGCACTCCAAGCAGGGCTCGAATCCCAGACCCACCATACAGCGGGCACCAGCCAAACCTGCCGTGCCACCTCGCCATTACAAATACAGCTTTTGAAAATGAGAAAACATATAAGGTGCTTTGGATGAAATCATCAGAAAAGCAGCAATGACAGTACAAAAGTAAACATACTGAAAAATATTTTCTTGTTTTCATGCTGTGTCTGAGTGTTTTAGTCACTTCTCTGTACATGAATGGCAGTAACACTGCTGAGGGATGTTTTTGCATGCATTCTGTCAAGTTGTTTTTTCGTCCTTCTCAGGCATGGTGGTTGACAGACACATTGTCAGCAGATGTATGGGGTCGGTGGGAGATGGTTGGCAGGGGCTGGACCTACAATGAAATCCCCAGCACTTACAATGAAGGTAAATAATTTGCGTCATTGTATCAGCTCAGGGAAGCAAAGAGGTCCTTGTTTGTTCACGCCATTTTGAAACTGCGATTACCGCCCTGTCCTTGTCAGAGCTTCTGTCTTTTGCTCTCATATATTTGCTTAGTTGGTAAATAATTAGAGATAACTGTCTGTGTGGTTGGGAAGTATAAATATACCATGTTTTCCAGAGAATGTCAGGTGTAGTTCTGGACTGTACTGCCTTGCCAATGTGCTCTGTACAAATCCCACTATCTGTGCATTATTCTCCATCATTGCAGTGTAAATATATTCCCAGCATGTAGCCTTTATCAGCTGCTGTGTTGTTAGCATTGCAACACAAGCTGTGCTTCTGCGGCTCAGTAACGTTCAGTGTCTCCCCCTTCAGATTACCTCCAGGTGGTGCAGGCCACCGCAGTACTGGCCTGTATCTTCTGCATCCTGGGCTTGTTCATTTATGTGGCTCAGCTCTTCATGCTCAGCAAGGGCGAGAAGTTCACGTTCTCTGGCATCTTCCAGCTCATCTCCTGTGAGTTTTTCATAAACCGGTGCCCTGACACACACTGCTGGACAGTAGATATCACCACAGGGTTCTACCATGTAAGCCTTACCAGGTTTTAACTCTTTCACTCTATGTCATGCTTTTCTCTCACTGTTTCAGACTGTGTCTCCGGACTTCCATTTCACCTCCATTCTTCATTTTCACTTCCATTTTCATAACCTTTATTGTTGTCTTCAGGCCATCGTTCTTATTCCCCATTTTCTATATAGCCACTTCTTTTTTTGACCCTCGACTCTTAATCTTTTAGGCTTGTGTATAATGATTGCTGCCTCCATCTACACGAGCGTATTCCACAATGGTGAAGACGGCTGGTATGGGTCTTCTTTTGTGCTCGCTTGGATCTCCTTTGTCCTCACTCTGATCTCCAGCATCATCTACTTCTTTCTGCGCAAGAAAACTGATTAAGGAACCAAAGAAGGAGATGGGGAACACAAGTGGTAGGAGAAATGCCTGGATGTTTCTTATGAAGAAATTAGCAGAGGGAATTAAGAGAGGATTTTCTGTTTTTCAACTTATTTTCTGACTAGTGTATTGCTTTCATTTCTACCCTTTTAACCATTTATCAGTACTACTATGACACTAAGGACAAATAACAAAACATATTAGAATGAAAGAAGAATAAGGCAAATTCCATATCGGTTCCATTGTTCTTTTTCATTGGCCCAGGGGAAAACATTCTTTCCTCTTTAGTGACCGAGTTTAAGAAGCAATTGGGGAATTAATAGAGAAAGAAGAGTGGGATGTGAGGTAGACAGCGATTATTAACTGGAGGTGATAGAGGACTCTGTTGCGAGAAGCAGAATATGAAGAGAGCAAAATAAAGTGGGTTTGAGCTAAATCAAATTGAGAGAAGACTTTTTATGTATTAGCAATTTTTAAGGCCTGTAATTTGATCCTTTAGCAGGTATGGCAGCTAGAGAAGTATGCTTTAGGAGCTCGATGAAGCCTGCTTAATGGAGAGGCTGTTTTTGAACCTGGGCCAACATTCAGTGGATCAGTGAACCCTAACTCTCACCCAGTGCTTCTCCAGATGAACGTGAAGATGCTTTGACTGTGGGTTGTGAAGGAGCATTATCTTTTTTTTATTGAAGGTCATTCAGAGGAATGATCAGTGCAGCTACATTTGGGCTGTAGAATTTCACTCAAATTGGTTAAGCTGTTTTATCTTTGTAAAACAAGACAGCTCAGTTCTATCAGTACAGTACCAGTGTTGTAGATTTTTACCACCATCAACTCAGGTACCACTAAGCTGTGACTGTTTATCTTATTTTGTACTAATATGCCTGTATTTCTCTGAGATACTGAGATAAATATATCCAGGTACAGCTTTGACACCTATATATATGATATGTGTCCATTGTTGGCAATTCATTAACAAGCTCTAATTTTGCTACTATAAATTTGATTTTGGAAACATATGTTGTTCTGTGTATAAACTGATTACTTTGGCTACTTTAAATGTTTTACTCCATTAGTCAGACACGTAACTGCTGCAAAACAATCAGGTAATTTCGTATGGGATAGAAGGAAATCTGTTTATAAGGAAAGGAAAGTGTAATACTTGCATTATTTTTTCCTGATTCTGTTACCAGAAATTAAATTAGTGTAACTGCATAATTTCTAATATAGTAGATTTTTGTTTAAACTGACAAATCTTAATAGTAAAATACTTTGGAGTAAATTTGTCCATTTGAATTCTTCTGGGGAAAGGAGAGGTTTACAAGTCACAGTTTTTCCAGCTTAGGAAGACATTTGGATTTTATAGCTCCCTTTTAATTAGGGACTGTTTTTTTTTTTTTTTTTTGTCTGCGGTGTCAGATTCATCTAAGAAGCATTCAAGTGTAATGTACAAAAACCTACAATAAGATCCCTTGCTGTTTCTCTGCTCATTACACTGCGCAAAATTCACCCTTTCCAGTGAACTCCTGACAAAGCGAGTTAAACTAGGGTGGGTTTTATGGATCAGCTTTACAAAAGTGCTGGACTTTCCAGTTATCAAATTCTCACTGCAGAGCAGCCAGGGTCAACAGACACTGAGGTCCAATGAGCACAGATTCCTCTGACAGGAAGATGAACAAAAGAACAACAGTGATTTTTCCACTTCCAGTTCCTGCATTTGTGTCTGGAAAAGTGAAATCATTTACCTTTTAAGCAGAAGCACTAAAGTGAAACATGTGAACAGAAGTGTGAAAGGGAAGAACATCTGCAGGTCAACAAATATGTTGCCATGTCAATGAGGAAGCTTCTCTCAAACCACACAGAGGTGCGGTTGACCTCACATAGGTGATTCACAACAGTATAACTCAGGTCCCTGGTTATTGGCCCAGACATTCATTCAACACATCAACAAAGTTAGAGTAATAATACAAAGTATTTAGCTGATGTCTTTATCCAAGGCATACTATTACTATACATACTACAGTAAACTGCTAACAGTTAATCACTTATTTACGCACTTGACCAGGGTAATATTCATACATATAAACACATTATAGCCCATTTAGAATCACCAATTTGCCTGAAACATGTCTTTGGACAGCAGGAGGAAACTCATGCAAACTTCATGCAGACTGAGCAGGGATCAACTCCACATCAGTGTTAATGGGTGTCGGGTTGTTAATACAGACAAGGATTTACCGATTTGTACAGCAAGGTCATTTTCACTGGAGTAATTTGAGGTCAGTACCTTGTTTAAGAGATGGGATATGAACCTGGGTCCTTTTGAGTTCTTATAGCAATTGACCATAACCATGTAATTACGAAGACCTCCACCTCACCATGTGGACACACCATAATCACATACACAGCTTTAATGATATGGATGCCCCTACATTAGTGTAATGAAATCCTTATTCTCTTGATCAAATGAAGATCTAACATAACATTTCTGAGCAAAGCCCCACAAGGCTTCTAACAGCAGTATCTGTGCTTTGCCCAGTAACAAAGTGTTCTTGGAAACTGTACTTCATAAACATTCTCGAGCCAAATTACCAAGACCTCTCTGTCCAGTTTACCATGTCTTACACTCTTTGCTTGCAAGCAAGACTCTAGACTGTTATGACCTTTTACTAGACAAGTGGTTGTTGATAATGATGTATAACAAGACAAGCTAGAAATACATACTGCAATATGTTGTCATTGCCATGCATAAAAACACCTTTCAATTTGGTTTTGTAATTAGTTTTTGGTGATATTTTTCATCTAAGAAGTTTTATACAGCTACTCATGTGATGTACTTAGATTCATAGGGTGGTAAGAAAAACTAACTGCACTTAATCACGCATCTATGTCTCTCTGTTAATGTAATGTACACATTGTATTTTCTATGAGATATACATCACTTCGGAGAAGAACCATCTGCTAAATGAATAAGAACCATTCACTTTTCTTTTTATATGAAATGTCACTTTTATCCTCTCACAACAGAAATGTATCAAAAAGAGGTGATTTCACAGAACAAATAAACCCTGTTAAGCAAGAAATGGGTGTATTAAATGAGTATGCCAAAGCAGTAGTCCATCCATAACGGTTTGTCCAGTGCAGGGTCATGGTGACCTGGAACCTATCCACCACAGGGCAATCTCTCTCTCTCATTACTGTAGAACCACCAAATGACCTGAAATGCATCTTTGGATTGTGGGAGGAGACCTATAAAAACATGGAGCCAGAAGGCTAAGGACAAGAGCTCCCCTTTATAGGACCAGATATAAAACTGTTCAGGATGTTGAGCAAAATGTAGCATTTATTTAAAGTGCACAACCATTACAAATTTACCTACAGTCATATTTATTAACATACAAAGCCACAGAGAGATACAGCTATTTACATAACTCCTACTGCTTTACATTAAATCAACGTGCACAAGTGAGGGGGGGGGGAATTCTATCCCCGTTTCTCCAGTCGACTGGTCTGGAAAAACCACATTGCTCTGTAGTTTTGTTTGACCTCAAGTGTTTCTAGATGGGCAAGAGCTGTGGAGGGACTAGAGGCAGGGCTCTAATTTAAATGCAGAAGATCCTGGAGACAGTTTTTGCTGGAATATACCATGGTATGGCAGCATGGAGGTACAGTGCAAATATTCTGGAAGGAGGAGCTGGAATGAAAAAACTTAAATGCCTTGACCAGAGGGGGTGATACGCTCCTGCACCACCAAATGAAGAAGGTGGTTTTGCTCCGCAGAAAGAAGAGGCCTAAGGGATTTAGATGGAACAGAGCATTAAAAGATTGGGAAAAGGGACAAAATTACTTAATATTTCACAAACACTATGCCAAATAGTTGGTATAAATAAGATCTGCAATTGTTATGGTAATGTTAACTTTATTTCAGTCAAGTAAGACAGTGAACTGTTTAGACAACTCACCACAGTTCAGTCTGCAAAGATTTCAGGGATTCTGTGTCTTTTTCTTGACAGGCCATCTGCAACAAAGTCACACAGCATCCCATCAGTAAAAAGATAGACACTGCTGAGACACTACCAAGACACTGCTGATGAGTTCTTTTAAGAGCCATCCATCTCCACATTGCTCACGGACCCATTAAATCAGAGGTTGACACCTTAAGTGAAATGAAAGGGAGAGCAAGACCGAGAGGGAAAAATAATCAGCGAAGGTCCAGTCACTGCATTTTTAGTGCAAGCGACTATCGAGCCCACTCTTCTCCTGTAATTTCACTATAACAGTAAACAAGTGCTTTGATCATTTGATTCAAGAGAGGTGCCAGTCACTAAGATACTGTCCTTGCTGTTTTTTATTCCCCTGCACATATAGCAAGGCTGTCATAATTATTAGTCTCAGATGGTACGTGTTGCACATTTAAATATTCATGGGAGAGAAAATTCCAGTGTACGCTGGCACCAGGACTTAAGAGCCTAAGAGAAACATACCATCATCCTTCACTGCATGCTCTCTCATGCCTCTGCAGTAACTAAACACTAAAGAGTAATGCACTAAATTCTTTAAAAACACATCCTTTATGTTATTTCACGAAAGCAATACTGAACAGCTACTCATGAAAATGCACACAGCACACGACATCCCACTGCTTTCAACACTGCACTGCAGAGTGGCTATCAGAAAAATTAAAAAAAAAAAAGAAAAAAAAAGCTAAGTTTAAACGCGCACTCGGCCTACAAGCTATGACATATTAATGACAGCTACAAAACAGATTTGGTCCTAAGCAGCTGCCATACTTCAGCATGTTTAAAAGCCTCGAGACTAATAATGCATTTCTCGGCATGTTACATAACCTTAGCGCCCTAATTAACCACATAATACAGACCCATGACTGTTTTACGGATGGCAAAAAATATGAGGAAAAACTTGCTGTTCTGCCACCTTAAGGGCTTTGATGATATTAAACAGGGGACAGCTGCAGGATTACACAGCATCCGTACGATCCGGCTGTACCAGAAAGGCAGAACCCCGTCCAGCTGCTGAAATCAATCCTCTGCACCAGAGCAGCAGCTTAGCTGGTCACGTTTCTCTCAAACATAACCAAACTGCAGAAGGCCGGGATCAGAGCGCTTCATACTAAGTTCACCTACACGTTCTCTTTCAAAGCCATTTAATGCACTGTGTACCGAATGAGCTGTGGCTGCAACAACAGAAAGCACACTGGGTTAAAGCTACTTCTCCCAATACAGACAGTCCCCAAGTTACGATGGTCCAACTTGGGAATTTTTCGACTTTATGATGGTGTGATAGCAATACTCATTTAGTAGAAACCGTACTTAGATTTTTTTTTTTTCCCCTGGGCAAGCAATATGTGGTATTATAGTCTCTCGTGATGCTGGGCAATGGCAGCGATCTGCATTTCCCCAATCTGCCATGCGGTCACAAGTGTACACAAACGATACTCTACAGCATTCCGTGTTGACAGTATTTTTGGATACCCCCCCGTATCTACGTTGTGTTTTGTGCAACCATCTTGTCTACGAAACACCCATCTGCATCTCCTGCTACTGGTGGGAAGAAGGCAATTACTCCTGAGGAGAAATTCAAGATAACTGCCCAGCTGAAGGCCACCGCACGTGAACTTGGACTTTCACAATCGATAATCTCGACCATCTTAAAGGGTAAGAAGCGATGATGTTCGGTAGGTTAGGTGTACTAAATCCATTTTCAATTTACAACAGGTTTATCGGAACGTAACCCCATCTTAAGTCGGAGACCGTCCGTATATTATTTTTACTAATATAGCAGCTGACACTAGGACTTGAAATGTCCACTGGTATTTTGCACTAATAAGCTAGTTCATATGTGCATATTTTTATATTAAAACCTATTTCACAGTACTAAAAAGCTTACACGTGCATGGCTAATATACCTGAATGCGTCAAAAACATTGTGTTGTATATGGGGGGGGGGGGTTATCACCACAATAAATGTATCCTGCTTGGGATGATACCATAAAAATGAGCTGAGCTCTAGTTAAGACCATAACAGCAGTTTTATCCCCAACAGTTGCGCCCACTTACCACCACAGATTGCAGGAGAAGAAAAACATTCTCAGGAAGAAATGTCACTGGGGGAGGTACACCAAAAACAAACAAACAGAGGGCAAACAAAGACAAAGGGTAAGATGAATAACATCACAAAAGATAAAACAATGTACAATAATTCATGTCTGTGTAATTAAACTCTGTAGATGTTCTGTTCTGTATTACTAGCAAAAGACTTTAAAATAAATAGACAAACAGACAGTCTGTCTCATCACTGGGGGCACACAGGTCACCTGCCCACCCCTCCGAGATGAACAAGCAAACAATACCTTGGCTGTGTGAGTCAAAGGACTCCCAGGCATATCTCTCCAGCGTCTGAGCATGCTCTGGTAACAACTTCTGAGGAGGGGGCTGAACAGTTGGGGTGGGGGGGGGGGGGGGGGTGTCTTCCGTGAGTTAAAAACAACGCACTTTTTCTACTAGGCAGCAGGAGGCATAGTGGTTAGAGCTGCCGCCCGTAACCCGCAAAGACCCAGATTCTAATCCCATCCTTGATCAAGGTACTTGCTCTAAATTGTTCTAGTAAAACTTCAGTTTTAACAATAGGTAAAACACTAAGCAGATAAACACTTCCCTGCTTTGGAGAATAGTGTCAGCTAAAGGAACAAACAACCAAATAACCTTTTTTTAAAAGCCAACTGTATCCGGGAATGTAGCATAATGTTCAGTGGTGACATATAACATAAAAATGTCAGTTAAATTACTTTAAAACTGTACCTCTAGCAGCATGAGCAGCAGCACTCTGGAAATCTCGCATCTAGCCACGACATCCAGGAAAACACCTGTGCGAGAGAATGATGAGAGACAGAAAGACTGCGCTGAACAAGGAAATAAATGCTTTAATGAGGAAAACAGCCCTACTGTATGAACGCCACTGTCTATATAGATTTCACAGAACTAACAACTGCTTCTTATTTTAGCACACGTTTGGATATAAACAAAAGGGAGTCTCTCAAAATTCTTCACCTCAACTTTTTACAGCATCTTAACATTTTTACCTCCTACAATTAAAATAGCAGGGGGGGAAAAAAAAAAAAAAAAAAAAAAAAGGATCTTTTCTGGGTGCCTCCCTACTTTTATGAAAGCCAAAATATCAAAGAACGACAGAATGTTCTCAACCTTCGCACATAATTGTTTCATAAAGTAATTATTGATAAATTAGAAAGTGCCAAAAACATACCCAAAGTTCTCATCGTGTACATTTTTATGCAACACTACACATGTAAATAGGTATGTGAGATGGTAATGGAAGACATTACGTCCCATCTGTCTTCATGTCTTACACTTGCGTTTAAACTCTGGTTACTAAACAACTTCTTTCTCAGCCCCTAATGGTGCTTCTCCTCACAGGCAAACAAAGACTTTAGCTACTAATGCATTTCTCCTGCTTGTTAAAGCCACTTACCGGCCATGGGAACACGCAACATTTGGAAGCTTTTACGAACTTCCAAAAGCTTTCTATCAATTTTCAGATAACAGATGATCATTTCAGTGGACTTTATTTCAAAATACCTAAAGTTATGCATCAGTTTGACCACTCTGACTTCAAAAAAAAAAAAAAAAAAAAAAAAAATCCACGTGACTGACATATGCTAATACACCCACACTATGCTGGCAGTATAATTTAATATCTGGATAGTAATCTTGCTTGCATGCATCTCTTCTGCTGAACATTCTTTCAGTGGGAAGAAAAACCAGTGAGAAAGCAATATGAACTGGCATTCTCTTTAGTATTGGCACAGCTCCTAATTTTTAACACAAAAAAGTTAGCCAAATGCAATATTAACTTTTAAAATATATTCTGCAAATGTTTGCATAGAAAAAATAAACTACTGACAGAAGCCAGCGATAACTGTGCCAAATCAGGCTATTTTCCGTTTACTGAGGATGACAGTAAAATGACTACTCACTCAATACCTGTATACACCGCATTACCATGTTTGTCTTCAAAGTTTACACACTGGTTCCTTTAAATGCAGTAATTTCGGAAAAAAAGGCTCAAATTATTGTCTGACTTTCCAAATTTCATCATGAAAAGATCAAGAACTGCCTCTGTTAATTACAGATCCAAAAGGTAGCGACAGCCGACAGGTGGACAGACAACTGGCAGAGAAATCCAATAAGCCCACGGATAGAGCACCAGGACGTCGGCTGAGCGTGGGGAGCTGTGAGGATATACAGTTGTCAGCTAGTTAACAACTCGCCGTTGTTAAAGCTTCCGCAGCAGCGTGCCTGCATGCCTGCTGGGACTCTGCATACTGAGCTGTTGCCTCCATATCGCTCTTTTGCCATTTCTACCACCGCGACTAGTGGTGCTGTTCACACAGTTCAGGATGGTTAATCTTAATGCACAGCAGGAAGACATGTCATTGCAGTGCAAGTCTGTTACTTCCTTACCCACTGGTGTGCTGGTGCCAGGCAACTGCAGTCCCCTCTCCTGACACATAAACTGCATATCTGTCAGCACTGCCAGGGCACCATCATAGTCACCTGGAAACAATTAATAAAAATAAAAATAAAAACTTTTAAATTATAAAACACTGCTGTATATTAAAAAGCATTAAATGATACTGAAAGGGGGGGGGGGCGCGGTGGCGCAGTGGCGCAGTGGGTTGGACCACAGTCCTGCTCTCCGGTGGGTCTGGGGTTCGAGTCCCGCTTGGGGTGCCTTGCAGCGGACTGGCGTCCCGTCCTGGGTGTGTCCCCTCCCCCTCCGGCCTTACGCCCTGTGTTGCCGGGTTAGGCTCCGGTTCCCCCGCGACCCCGTATGGGACAAGCGGTTCTGAAAATGTGTGTGTGTGATACTGAAAGTTGCAAACCTAACAGTGTGCACATTATGCAAATCTAACAAATGACAATTTTCGTAGCTGTAAAAAAGAAAAAAAGAAAAAAAAAAAGTCCCTGTCGGTGATATGCTAATGATGTAGAATGAGACACCCACGAGTCAGGATCTTGCAGGAGGCCACCTCCCCCAGGGAGAGAAGAGATTCAATGGGAGCCTGAGACTGCAGTTCTGCAGCTCTTTGGAAATGGACAATGGCCTCCCCAGGCCGGTTCATTTCCTGGAGAGATAAATTACACACCGGCTGGTTTTTCTACACATTTGCATTCAAACCGTGTTAACAGTAAAAGCAGCAAGTAAAGAGCTGCACATCACGTATCTTCAGAGCTTCAAATGCAGTTGCTGACCAGGTTTTGATGCAGAACTGTGCACCATGACAACTGATAATATTAACAAATGAAAAAGGAGACAGAACAATGCAGCTACCTTGAGAGCATTGCCCAATTCCAGAGACAGGCTGGCAGCCATCACTGGCTGGTTCATCTCTATATAGACCTGAAATACAAACAAAGGGCTTAGCAATTCTAACACACAGCACACTTACAAACACACACTCAACTATTCATCTTTTTAAGTGGAATCATGGAGCTACACTAGTGCTATTGTACAAAGATGTATTATAAACAGACTATCAACACATGTGCCGCTTGACACACACAAAAAAAAAAAACATACAAACTCTGGCAAACTACCTGTTTTTCTTTGCTGCCAAGACACCTATTCTGTCACCAGCCTGACCAGTTAAACATTGCGAATTGGCAGTAATTCTGTCTCATATACCATATTCAAATCTCTCATGAAATTAGTTTTATGTCACAGTTTTGGGCACCCTCTCTGATTACATCAAAGTCAAAAGCCACTCCTCTAACAAGCACCTAGCTATCTGCTAATGTAACACTGGCCACATTTACATGTAGAGCCCATTTGGAAAACTTGCATTCAAAATGAAAATGCAGAACTACTGTTTAAAAGTACATTGACCTATTTGAAATAATATCATTACATGTGTGCAGTGGAATTTTCACTATCCATCAACTCCTGCATTAAGCCAGAAAAAAAAAAAAAAAGTTGCTGTAGTTGCTTTAGAGGGGGATTTGTCTCAAAGAACCCAGTAAGTTCAACAGTTTAACAGTAATTCTGAATTTGCCAAATAGTTTACTTCATAGGCAAACGCTCAAAGAATTAGACCTTTATTGCAAAACTGTAGCAGTTGAGGGCAGCCTGAAGATGTTCATCAAATCCTGGGACTCGAAGTGAGCGACTCTCCCGCTCAGAGAGCAGGAAAAGTCGGGCAGCCTCGGTGAGGGCGAGGGCCTCTCCTGGACCGTTGAACAAAGTCTGCTCGCATCTGGGCGAAAAGATGACACAGTAAAAGCATAAATATGACTTAACTAAAAGACCACTACAACACATGCAAAGTACACATTGAAAGTTAAGGGGGGGGGTGGAGGGCAATTGCTGGGGAGGACTAGGTACAGTCGCACCCTGAGAATACTCAATCACATCAACATTAAACTGAAGTAGCAAATTATTAATTTAACATGCCATCTGTTGTTGACAGCAGAGCCTTATCACTGAGTCACTAACAGTGTCTTAGTTCTGCGAAAAACACCAGAACACGGGATTGCACCAAATAGTCCTCAAACAGGCAGTTACATCTTGTCCTAACATTATGCACAGAAAACCAAGTCAGTCCTATCCCATTATACACTTTTTATGCATGTCACATGTTCTCCGCAGCCTTTCTTCATTTTATGCCCTCTTTTAAAGAGAAATAAAGGTGGATGCATGTACATCAATCCTGTAACAAAGCAAGCAGAGAGAGAAGGCACAGAACTAAGTTATACATTGTTACCATATGGTATTACAGCAACAGCATCCCCTAAATCAACCATTAAGGCAGAGGTTCCACATAAGATGCTTAAAGACAGTACAGCAACAAGACAGCCCATGCCACACTTGGCTCCTGCTGTAAACATGGGAGAAACCACTCTGCTGGTGGCTGCCTCAATATTTACATTTATTGAGAGGGCAGATGCTTTTTCTCCCAAAGAAACATACAACTCAGAATAAACAGAAGTGTTTTTATCATTATCAAAGCACAGCTTGCTGGTTCAATACCACCGTTCCAGTGGTTCACAACACTTAAATAGCTGCTTACAGAGGAGGCATTCAAATATGTATGTGACCCGGGCAGATGGCGCCAGAGAAATTTATGCAGCTGTCAGATCAGAAGAGAAATGGATCTCAAAAAGAAGGCTTGTGAGACATTTATTTAATGAAGGATTCAGCAGTTCTGAGGGAGAGAGGGCACACATTCCACCAGACCGGAGCCAAAAGCAAGAAATGAAAGACGTCTGCTTTCGGACTTCTAGCGATTGGGATCGCAGGCAGAGGAACACAGGGAGAAGGGACCGAATCGCACGTGAAAAATGTAGCAACAAATGAATGGCCGCTCATCTGGGCTCGAACCCAGAACAGCAAGCGGTGCCGGGGGGGGGGGGGATGGACCATCACCTCGCCATGGCCAAACTGCAGAAGGCGGCATATTGCAGGCAGTCCTGTTGTTTTAGCTCTTTGGCCAGTTGACCTAGAAAGAGGAGAACAAAAAAATGGTCACGTTTTTACACGTAAAACATGGTGTTTTACTGTGTACCTCTGCATTTGTCCAACACTGACCACTGACACATATGATGAATAAACCCACCGAACTGCTCACTCGCCTCTGCAACGTTGGGTTTGCGGAGGAATCGTCTGGAAGGAGGGAAAGAAAGAAGAAGAGTCGAGCAATTATAAAGAAAAAAAAAAAGGATTCATTAAATTGTGTTTAAAACACAAATACTAGTGTAAAACAAAAAGTATTTTTTTCCATTTCATACATTTGGAGAATAATTTGAGTTTTTTTTCCCCACATCCGACTGAAATGACAAAGCCTGGTAATACATCTTGTTCTACCAGGCGTAAAATGCATAATGGGATACAACATGTTATTAATTCAGTGCTAACTGTGTGTTTTTGAAAATTATGAAGTCAGTCAGTCAGTGAGTGAGTGAGTGTGTCGACTCACGACTGTCACTGACTACCATCCGCGCACACAGTATCTCTACAATACTAGTAATTATACACAGGAGAAGAAAACGCCGCTGACAGATTTGGTTTTAAGAAAAACCGTTAAATCATGAGGAAAAACATTTAATGCATATCTTACTTTTTTAGTTTATTGGTTACTGCTCGGTACCGCAACAAAAAGTCACCCTCTGCCGCCATGTTCACGGAATTTCGTGTTATTGCAAGATTTGACTGGTCAGATTGTGTTGACAGACATCACGCGTGAGCAGCTTTTGTGCGCCTTATATCTGCGTCCTGTGAGAAAGCCATACGTGGCACAACTATTGAGGTGGTTTATATGCGTCTTAACGTACGCAGGAAACGAACGAGGACCATTTCAAATGACGTATCTCAGCTGTACTTAATTCATGTAGAAATGACAGTCAAGTGAAAATTGTGCTGCCTGTATTAAAGTCGTATGTATAATATTAAAAGAACGCAACAGAAAAGCGAGAACTGATATTCTCAAACGCTACCATTCCAATGCAGTCGCTCATACGTTTGCCTTTATTTATTGGTCCTGACTAAACCATCGTTGGTTTCATTGGCTTGACATATAGTTAGGCGGGATCTACGGACACCGACAAGGGACATGAAGTATACATGAAAAATTATGGAGAGCTGGGCTTGATGGTATGCTTGCAGTGTGTTGTTACCCACACTGTCAACCACATTCGGGCTGTGATCTGAGTTTTTGGTTATTGGCTCAGTTTCACACGTTCTCTTTTTTTCTAAACAACAGTTTAAAATAGATTTAGTTATTTTACCTTTTTTGGTAAACTTGAGTAATAAACATGTAATTTTCAAGACACTATACACACTAAGATTGAATATAAACAGCTTATTGTAGTGCTCTGTGCTTTATTGTATTTTGCTAAAATCTATTGTTTAAATAACAAACCTTTAACTTGAAGTAAAACCATTTAACTGTAAAAATGTAGGCATCAGTCTGTAATGCATTTACACAGCCTGCAATTCACTCAGAAAAGTACAGACAGCTTCAGCTTGAAAAGAGACCCTTATTTTTGTATTCAGTGTTCACATTAAAATAATATCACACCTTATTAATTTAAAGTTTGACTGGTGGCCTATGAAAGCAATGGATTTGCCAGTAAAGTTCCCGGTTCATTATTAGGAACGATGTTCCCTTGTTGCACGTAGGCCAACTCTTGAGACAGTCACAACTCAATGTCCAGAAGTATACAGGGACCAGAAGATACAACTGTAATCTTTGTAAAGGTATTTTGAATAAAAGTATAAACTATTTAGGGGGATGCAGTGGCGTGACGGGTTTGGCTGGAGCCCGCTTTCTGGCAGGTCTGGGGTTTGAGTCCTGCTGGGGGTGCCTTGTGATGGACTGGCATCCCATCCTGGGTGTGTTCCCTCCCCTTCCAGCCTTGTGCCCTGTGTTGCTGGGTTAGGCTTCAGCTCAGGGCAAGCGGGCTGGTTTCAGCCAGTATGTGTGTATAAACTATTTGTTTTTTGACTGGACAGGCTGGCTCAGGAATAGATCTGACCGCTAAACACAGGGACTCACCAGGCTGGAATGCAGAGAATAGCAGTGAAACAAAGAGAAGCTGGTGATTTGTTTAAAATAAAAAACATGGTGTGCAGCACTGAGAAGGGAAGCAGCCCGCAGAGGCTCTATCGGGTCTCAACATCATCACAGGTTTTCCAGCTTCCATGACTCAGTAATAATCACCAGCAATCAAAAGTGCCACAGCTACTTGTGTCGGGAGGCCGGATGGGATAAAAACAGACAGGTTCGGTTTGTGTTTGACACGGCCTGCAAAATGATCGTCGAAGTGGCCGGATGTGGCTCCGCAGCGTTCGCTGACATCTGATTGGCAGCAGCTCGTATGATTCCAGACAGATCTCGTAGTCCTGGCTCCAGGTCCAGCATCTGTTCCAGCAATGAGAGCCAACAGGAGAGTGACTGCTGACAGCACTTCTGCCCTCTGTCCCCCAATGCCACACTGCCACACTGCCATGCAGCTGTGATAAACTTCGAAGCAAACTTACACCGTGCTTCTGAACATACTGTAACGGTGCTGGGGAGATCTGATTTAGCTCAGTGTAAATAGTTGTGATTTATGTCTATTTCTGTACATAGTTTGGTGTTCCGTGTTGATTGGCTGTTTTGTTGTTTATGCACAGTTCGTCACGAGGGGAATTCTGGGGAGTTCCAGGAGTGGCACCTTAACCGTTGGGCACGGTAGAGGTGCTGTGGGTGTCTTAGGGGGGCTCTCCAGTGTTTGTGAGTGATTTGTACTGTCTGAAGCATTTTTGTTAAGATTGCTGCTGAAAAAAAAACAACTAAGGGTCAGCTGGTAGTGTAGTGGTCAGTGTCACTGGCTTTGGATCCAAGGATTGCAGGTTCAGTCCCTAGTTGTAGTACCCTTGAGCAAGGTACTTACCCTAAATTGCTCCAGTAAAATTACCCAGCTGTTGAAATGGGTAAATAATTGTAAGTACCTTAATATTATAAGTTGCTTTGGAGAAGAGCATCAATTAAATATAATGCAAATACTATGCTGCCCAAAAGCCATGTACTCTATAAATAAAGAACACATTCCTTTTACTTTGACTCCTGAGCCTCTTTCCAGTAGCTCCATGAGGGGGGGATGCTACAATAGTGCAAATTTACAAAAAAGTAACAGTATCGCCCATTTTGCTGGTCACCCTATTCAGAATGAAACTCAGGTTGGGAAAATACAACTTTAAAATTGTTCCATATATTCTGTAGTGTCACTTTGTGGCAACATCTCAGCGAAAAGCATTGTGATCACTGGTCTGCCGACACCTTCATCCAAAACATTGTCCTGGAGCGATTTGGGAAAAATATTTTTCAGGGGTTTGGCAACACAGTATCTCATGAGACTTAAACTAGCATGTTTCAGGTTAAAAGCCTGTCCTCAGTCACTATGTTACCTACTGCCCTAAAGTAGCACCATAATAGTTTATTGATTATTTTGAGGTAGTTATTAGTATTTAAGCACAAAGGTCGATTTTCTGAAGAAACGAATGAAAAGGAATCCAGGCGTTACATGTAGCAAGGAAATCAAGGATATTATACTTGGCGAAGGTGAAACGTGATAAACGTCATACTTGTGGCAGGGACACTGCTACTGTATCCTTCAGTAAGTTATTTCACCTGCACTTCTCTCTAAGTAAAAATTAACAACTGTAACTCTAAACAGACCTGTCAGTCATTCAAAAAATGTTTTTTTTATATACAGTATATACAGTATATGTAATGTGTATATATATATAATCATATACAGTATGTATTTCTAATATATATTATATAATTGAAGAGTAGCTTGGCCAGTGAATCAACAATGTATAAATGGGCTCATTGTCCTGTTTACAGCAATAAAATGCTCTCTCTCATTATCAGCCAAACATTGGTGGAGCTGCTAAATGAAAATGCACAAAATGTCGGAGGCAAATTGCCGAGACAGCCATCAACCAAGCTGCAGACTCAGAGACGGGATACAAAGAGAAGTGTTCATGACTGAGGCCCATCGTGGGGCACGAGTCAGAGTAGTTTACTGCTCTATAATTACAAGATCGTTGCACTGTACAAATCTGCATTTATAAATAAAGCATTTACATAAACAATTGCTGCCAGTTGGAGGAAAACTATACCGACAGTTTAGCAAGCTGGCAGATGAACAGACCTGATCGCTCACTGCACTCCAACCAGACTGCATGCTCCTCCACCCCTGCCCACTTGATGGTCCCACACACGAAGTGGTCCAAAATCACAAGCACAAAGGTTTTCAGTTGTGGCTGCATTGTGGTGGAATGACCTCTCCCTCTTACTTGCTGGATCTCGCTCAACATTCAAGAAGGGTCTCAAAACTCATCTCTTTAAGACCCATTTCTTTTATGATCTCCAATGTTCTCTATAAAGATGTACCGTTATCCGTTTAATAATAATGATAAAAAAAACGAACTACAGGTGGTCCCTGACTTACGACGGTTTGACTTACGATTTTTCGACTTTACGATGGTACAATAGCGATACGCATTCAGTAGAAACCGTACTTCGAATTGGAATTTTGATTTTTTTCCTGGGCAGGCGATATGCGGTGCATACTCTCTCACGATGCTGGGAAGCGGCAGCGATCCGCATCTCCCAGTTTGTCACGCAGAGGTGTGTTTTAAGTGTATTAAATGCATTTTCGACTTACGATATTTTCGACTTACGATGGGTTTCGCGGAACGTAACCCTGTCGTAAGATGGGGACCCTCTATATGCAGCTAGAGGTGTGATGTACGCTCGTTCATGTGGTGGTGTGTGACAAATTGACCGTACTCAAGAATCACGCGTCTGCATCTAGATCCCTCCGTCTTTTGGTGTAATGAACGGTTGCGTTATACTCTGGGATGTAAACTGCTTCGGAGAAAAGCGTCTGCTAAATGAATGAACGTAAATGAATGAACGCAAGTAAAAATCAAAGCTAGTTCAGCCTTGAAACAGTAATATAGCGTTTGTGTTATTATAGGCTTATTCGACGCGAGACTGTCGCAGCACAGCAGAGAAATGTTAGTGGGCGTCCGTGCGGCACACAACCCCAGATTTACCGCGTTGAGGCCCAGAGAACTAATGGTAATCGTTTCCAAAAAAGAAGCTGGAGACGGGAATTTCTCCAAGAGGGGACCTGCGCAACGTGCGGTGCGTTGTGAGCACTGGTGCAGTAAGCTGAATGCACAGAATGGGACCCTCTTAACCGGGCACTGCGCAGCGTGTGTAAAGGTTTGAACCCAGTTCACGTTCCACGTGATGTACAAGTTTTACGGAGCATTTCTGTGCAACTAGAAATCCCCGAAGTGGACATTGCTGCAGTTGGAACCAATTACAGAACACAGCACTACTCTGCTCACTGCCAGAAATAACTACCCATTTCCTTCCATATCCAGCTTTGTTTGGGGGAAATATGACCATAGCACACATGCTGAAAAATATGTAACTGCTCTCAGAGACATAAGTCTGTTTCCAAGGCAACCTCCTAGGCTTGTAATTATGCACACGGTTAGGTCAAGAGCTTTGCTTGATTTTCTTTTAAAGAAATACTCGACTTTCTAAATACTCAGCAACACATTTTTCTACACTTTCGTATATGAAATCCACTTTGGGAAAAGCGTGATGTTTTGCAGTTCATCGATTACCTTTTACTTTCAGCGACTGCTTATCCAGGAGCGGTGGCGTGTGGATCTGGAACCTATCTAGAGGAGCAGAGCACACAAAGTGGGAGGGAGATGCATTGGATGGGATTCCTGATCATCACAGGGCTTCTCTCTCCCTTTCTTTTAAGCACACACACACACACACAGGCTCTCACAGACACATACACACACAGTCATTTTGAGTCAAAGATTCACCTGAACTGCACGTCTGCGCCAAAACGATGGAGAACATCAAACTCCTACAAAGACACAGCCCGGGTTAAATTCCGACACAGAACTGTAAACTGCTTAAAATAATCACACTACGGCCATACAGTCACAAGAGATTCGGTGACGCCGCAGAAGTTTAAATGCCGAAAATGAACCGTCTTTCACACGGAAGAGAATGAGAGGAAATGCACGCAAGACTGCGCTGATCAGATTTTGTTTGCCCAAAACATACTCTTTGTCCATGATTTCACTATAAGTATCGAAACCCATCACAGGTGAGCGGTATACTGAAAATAGGCATGTCCGCATGGTTAGCGTTCATCCAAATCATCTCAGACCTCACAAGTGGCTGCAGTAACACCCGAGCCACCTAAACTGAGCAGTGTAAAAGGTGACTGTTATAACAGATTGGCTCAGAACCAGGACTTATGACTTTAAATGGTCTGGCCTTTCGCACAGTGCGCCAACACCATTTATACATTCATTCTAAATCTTTGTGTGACTACTGACACCAGACGCTCTTGTTTTTTTTTTCCCCCCACAGCACAGAGACCTGTTTCAGGAGAACTGCTGACTCTAAATTACCCTTAGTGTGTGTGAGAGAGAGAATGTGCACTATTGCCCTGCGATAGGCTCCAGACCACCCTGACCCTGCACTGGACAGGAGATAGTCGACAATAGATGGATGGATTTGTTAATGGGAATATTGGTCAAGTCAGTTCAGTTGGTCAAGTTGTAGAGACGACAACCATACGGCTAAGAGCAATAGCGATAGTGATAGTGACTGGAAAAGTAACAGGGATAAGTGATAGTGATTGTAATAGTGTTTCCTTTGAATTAAGTCTGACAGATATTATTACCAAACACTGGGCAATAATATCTAATGACCACAAGAGGGGGTAAATAAAATAAACTGCTTTTATTTGTGGACAAAGGAGTTTAATCAGTTGGAAGAGGCTAAGAAGATTCTTAATATGATTAAATGAGTACACATAAACGGAGTGAAGTAAAAAAAAATAAGAAAATAAGTAATTGAAATGGAAATAATTTCTGAATATTGATTCTAAAGTGTCTTCCTTATCTACATTTTTCTGACGCTTTCGTCCGAACTGTCTTACAATGTTATGGTACTTACAATCATTTACCCATTTATACAGTTGGGTAACTTTACTGGAGCAGTTTAAGGTAAGTACCTTGCTCAAGGGTACAACTGGAGATTGAACCCCCCCCCCCCCCCCACCGCCCCGCTTGTCCCAAGTGAGGTTGCGGCGAACCGGAGCCTAACCCAGCAACATAGGATGCAAGCCTGGAGGGGGAGGGGACACACCCAGGACGGGACGCCAGTCCATTGCAAGGGACCCCAAGCAGGACTCGAATCCCAGACCCACCTGAGAGCAGGACCCCGTCAAACCCACCGGGCCTCTGCACCCCCACCCCCACACTATATTACCAGCTGTCCCTTTTTTTGAATCTGATACATGTACACAGATAATAACTGGCATTACTATTATTATTACTACAAAATGTGTTTTGTATGGGATCAAGATAGTACATGAAAAGTGTATTTTAAAGCGAAACAGATTAAGAAGGGTTCCTTTGTCACACTCTATAAGTATCCTAATTCACTTTTATCCACTTACAATATTTTATGTCTAGAGTTTCTTCCACATTTCTTCTTGGAAAGTGCTGTTGTGCATTTATTTCTGAAAGAAAAGCTGAACCGTAAAGATAGACAAACATTTAGGGAGAAAATTTGTTAAAAATATGACATCTCGCCGTGTGCTCTGAGGAACTGAGAATTACAGCCCTGGGCCAAGCACAGACTGTTAAATGAATTTAGATTACAATCATGAATTTTGTCATTTATTCCTAAAGGAAAAATGGGTGTTATGGCTGCAAACATTTTTAAGAAATACATTTAAATATATTTAACATGTATTTACTGGCATATAACCTCTTGAAAACCCTTGCAGATAAGGATGAGTGGATACACACACACACACACACACACACACACACACACACAGAATTAGTGACAGTGAAAAAAGAAAATGCAGAGACAGAGGAAGATGTGTTACTGACAAAGATGCAGTGGGAGTGGAGTTATCTTTTGTATCATTCTTTGCTTGCACAGAGGTCCTTTACACAAAATTTACCATATGGCATGTACCGTATACAAAATGAAAAGCAATCAAATGAATCATTTAGAAAAAAAGAAACAGAACTGAAAAAAATGAGTCAAATATAAATTTTAAACTTGAGGACATAAGTTTATGCAACGTATGTTTACTAAAATAAATACTAATGAATATGTAAAACATTATATATTATTATGCATCTTCAAGCATTATAATCATTATAATTTTAATAATTACATTGCGGCATAGGGCTAACTCACCTGCCTGAATATTTTAGATGATTTGCAGTCCATCACTGTGCATACTTTAAAAGACTTTTAAAGCAGATAAGATGAGAAAGAGACCCGTAGTAAGAAACCCGACAATGAGCCGAAGAGGAGTGTCAGATGCTGGCTGATGATGTTCTTCTTAACGAGAGAAAAGTGGAGGGTAAGGAATGACAGTCGTTAGAAGAATCCAGCTAAACAAAGATGCATTGCAGAGTAAGGAAACTATATATTTTAGTTGCAACTAATGTTAAGTCCCTGCGTGTAGTATTTTTCACCAAAAAATATGCCTCATTCATCCTTGACATATTTGCATTCTTTCTTCAGGGTTATCAAAAGACAGGGCTATTCTTCTGCTTTTTCAGACTGCTAATTATTGTAGGCTTTCAGACATTTATTGCTTTATTTCTGAGGTCTTTTCATGTAATTTCCATAAGCCTCTTTCCTTCTCCTCATTCCTTATTCCTCACAGTCACTCTAGTTCTTACCCTTTGCCATCACACCCTGAAGGCCTTTCTGGTCTTGTACAAACAGCGTTGCTTCACTGAACTGTTAATGACGTGCAGTTGCACTTTATCCTGGAAGTGATGTGTGCTTTGGGGAAAATTTTTAATGTGTGTCTCAGCTTTGCTGTCATTACTGCAAAAACGAAGGTGCTTTGGGTTGTCTGGGATAGGCACATCGAGAGTAAAATCAAGTTCTACTGCGATTGCCCTGAATTTAAGAAGGAGTTGAGACTTGGCCCTATGAGTCAAAGAGAAGAAACGCATTAATGCTTTTCTGCCCACTAATATATAAGACCAGATGAGTGGTATCTAGTGGCCTCAACAGGCAGACAGTGCAATTATATAAATGCAGAAGAAGGACAGTAGAAATTTGATGAATAATATTTCATATAAAAATTAAACTTTAAATTAGTGTTCTGTACCCTGCAAAAGATGTATTCCAGAATCACTCAAACAGCAACCACTGGCCACATAACTGCTTTAAGTATACATTTTTTTTTTACATTTATTTAAATATAAATAAATGTAAAATGTAAACGTAAGTCACTATGTTAGCAGATATGAAAATGACATAGTAATAGCTAAACCAGCATAGATAACTTCCTGTTTGAGCCAGAATTTGTAGAGTATGTCACAACGACTACCTTATGCATTTCAGACCACATAAGAACACAGCCATTTTCCTGACATGCTTAAGGTAACACATCTGTAAGGGCAGCCGTTTCCCTTTGGGTTCCGTTCCAATTCTGCGGTAACTTGGCGTGGAAACACACCTGCATCAGCATAACGTCGGATCATGACCTGCCTCAGCCTGTGCACGAGACACGCTTGGGTCTCTGGCTTTGTATGCAAAAAGTATGACTCGACCTGTCTGTCTGAATCCTGAACCTGAATGAGGAGCTTATGGCTCTGGTTCTCAAAAGACTGATTCTATTACTATATTTTTTCATCATACACTTTCGAAAACTGTAAAAATGACTTCTAAGTGTAGAACATGCCAAAGCCCATAACTGGGATGTCCCTCTCAATACAGAAGAACAAGGGGAGAAGGATCATTACACAGACAAGTACAGACATATTTTTGTAAACATTAGAAAGAGAAACGTGGACATCAGAGTATAAAAGTAAAACCCATCAAGAAGCATTTTCCATTTTTTTCCATTAAATTTATAATTCCTGTTCATATTTACAGGAGGCTGTAGTACCCCTTTATATTGTCATTTTTTACTGGAATTAAAAAAAAACTGAAATGATGAAAACAGCAACAGACAGATCAGTTTACATTTCAGCGTTATATTAACATTGCCTTTTCTAGGATGGAAAAATGTTTATGCCTATCTGTATTTTTAGTTTACTGAACCTCTTCACTGCAAGAAATAAGGTTTTTTTTTTTTTTTTTTTTAAAACTTAAATCTTGGCTTCATTCACTCAGACACCCATAGGGTCAATATGGTCATTTGCATTCTTCCATCTTTCACTCAGATAATCTTTCTCTGTCTATAAACAAGACTTCAAAAAAGTCTGTACATATGTTGTTTGTGTCTGCTCTGTAAAACTGGAATGTGAAATAAGAACACTTTTCAAAGGACTGAAGGTAGATGACCAAATGCACACACATGTGAACCTAAATACACTCACACATAAATGAATTATTCAAAAGGCAACAGGCATTCAAATTTCAAGGCAATGCCACCCTCATGGAAACCCAAACTGTCATATTACTGATTCTTCTTCTCAGGCATTTGGTGGCATAAGAAATATTAAATGAGTAAGACATTTACGACTTTTTTTGTAGTGTATGAATTCCAAATTAAAATACTGCCATTCAAATCTGGAATGTCTTGATGACAATAACAGCAAAGATCAAAATAATGACAGAAAAATCATAATGATTATAAGAATAACACATAACATATTGGCCCTTTCTCAGTTTTTCATAATCTCTCGATGTCCTCTCAGATGCTTGTTCACAATTCCCTGTTCCCCTTTCCATCCATGTATCTGTACAGAGCTTCACAATAAAAAAAAAGATAAAATAACAGCAACGGTAAGAAGGAAAGCACAACAGCTCGGTCAGTTTCTCTACAAATTCAAAGCTTATTTAAGAGAAAGAAAAGTCCTTTTTATGAATTTCTTTATGCTCTCAGTCCGAGGGGTCGGCTCAGATTTTCTTTTCGGTCCAGTTTGTTTGCCTTCCCTCAGTCCTACTGTACAATCGTCCACAATGTTTTCTTTTTCAATAAATCTTTTTCATTTTTTTTTTTTTTTTTACACATTTTCTCAACCAATGACAGAAAACCGCAAATTTTTATTTTTTGCTTGGTAAAAAAGTCTTTCTAGTTCGTTAGCACTAAAATAAAATTGCCACGTTTTTCATTTCCTTTCATTTTTATCTCTTCATCCCTCTTTCTTGAACTGGCATTAGTCAACCTGAAAAAGGACAAAATAAGAAAATCCAAATCAAATCCACAGTTTAACCACATGATATTGAAGTTTCACCACAAAATTAAGATTGTTTAGTGGCTCAGAGAAGTACACAGATCCCTTCAAGCTAAGAGAGACATAGCTTCATTCGTCGCTACATCGCCTAAATTGAATCTCTATCTCACCAGTCCCAGTTGGAATTTCTTCTCTTCCTCACACAATCACCCTCAGCCTCTCTCTGGTTGTTCTGGGTGGATGATCTTAGCTGGTTTAACATTCTGAGAGAACTGCAGAAAGAGGAATTATGAGAAAGGGTGGAGAACTGGACGACACCAAACATACCTGCCTACACGTAGCGTTCAGAGAAATGAGTTTACAACAAGTGGCCAGTTCTAGGGGTGGTGATCCAGCCACAATGTGACTTAAATCAAATGGGCACCACAACTGTGTCAGAGGAAGATGCAGTCCATTTTAGGAATATTTCATTTGAAGGAACAATGACATGCACCCTGATGTGGAATGGCAGGAGTTTCTTAGCTACTCATAAGTGCCTTCAAGCAATATGTCCGGTGCATTCGGGTTGTCAGTGTCTTCCTTTCTGAAAAGTACTAGTCCTTCTCCCTTTGTTTCTTGGGAAGCACTTTGTGACCCACAATGAGTGAAATGGACAAAAACATGTAGGGAGTGTGAAATACATAAATTATTAATTCTGTGTTTTTTTGATGTTTGTTGTAAGCGTAATATTTAAGACGCCCTAATTTGGTATTTAAACTGGCTAGCATCTGTTCCAGACCCTCCTCTTCAGGATTTGACAACAAACAAAACATCTGTGTACACCACTTAACAGCATTAGTTTCACTCACTAAAACAATCAAAGAATCTCTTGACATTTGACTAATGTGCAGACTTTTTACCAAGTCTTTTCCTACCTTGTGCTTTGGACATCGTAATGAAAAGTTGTCTTCGTTCAGGGAGCACTCTAGGGCAGAGGAAGAAACAGAAATAGATGCATTAATTTCATACATATTGAAGTATAGAAAAGTCTTACAGACTAAATAGCTTATAAGGAAGATCTTGCATCCTTTTATTCTGCTGTTTCCTTTACAAAAACTAATTTTTTCCATAATAAACTACAATTTGCAGCTAACAATCCAAACAAGCTTTTTGCCACAATGCTAATGATTTTGCCTCATTTTTACATTTACATTACATTTATTTATTTACATAAATTTTTTAGAGACAAAGCTGATTTCTTCACCAGGATGTTCTTGACATCCACTTCCCCATCCTTGCTAGGACTCCAAGCAAAGTCTCAGTCTCCAGATTTCACCCCCAAAATCTCTGACCTCCTGAACTCACACCAAGCCACCACCTGCTCTCTTGATCCAATCCTCTCTCTTACAGTCCATTTCTGTACAACTCATTCCTTTCATTTCTTGCATTTTTAATTCTTCACTCTCCTCTGCTTGCTTCCCATATGTCTTTAAAGTGGCTGATATGGCTGTCAAAGAAACATTCTCTGAACCCAAACTCAGTCCAGAAATACAGGCCAATCTCTCTTCTCCCCTTTCTTTCCAAAATTCTGGATCATGCAGCTTACAACCAGTTATCCACATTTCTTGCCTAGAATGATCTGGGAATGGATGTCAATCTGGATTCAAGATTGGCCATTCCACACAGAGTGCTCTCCTTGCATGGTCAGAGGCTCTTCAGTCAACTAGAGCGGCAACATTTTAGACTGCACTGTCAACAACCGCATCCCACTTGCATCTACAAGGTGCTTAGGATTAAAAGACTGCAACTGAAACGGTCTGAGTTTTAATTATCGGGTAGATCTTACCAGGTGGCTTGGCGTAGCTCCCTGTCTTCCCCTCAGTCTCTTTCAACCGGTGTTCCACAGGGGTTGGAGCTGGATCTGTTACTCTTCTCCATCTACACTGCTTGATCTTTGGCTCTGTCTTGCCTGTCATGGACTCTCCTATCATTGCAATGCTGATGATAGTCAACTCCTCTCTTTCCCCCAACTGCCAGAGATGTGTCCTCTCACATTGCTGCCTGCCTCATGGACATCGCTACTTGGGTGACTGACCTCCCTCTACAACTTAATATTTTCAAAAGAGAGATCTTCTGTCCAATAGCATCTATCCAGCAGGCCCATCCACCTGTCAGCATCTCTCCATTAACGTAGAAAATTTGCTTGCTCTACGCAGCTCTTGGCCCAGGCCATGGTAATATCTTATCTGGACTAACGCAACTCCAGTTGCCAAAGTGTTTCCATGTATCTCCCCTCTTTGTCTCTCTCAATTAGCTTCCTGTGATTTTCCATATCGAGTTCAAATCTCTGATTATGTTCTACAAGACAGTCAAAGGATCTGCACCCTGATACCTACAAAACCTCATCACACTCTATACCTTTGCAAGACTGCTACACAAGAGGTCCAAAACTGAAAGTTAGTATGTTTTCAGTTTAGGCTCAGATGTAGTGGAATGAGCTGCTGCCGAATGTCTTTTAGACCCAAGACTCTCAAAACCCATCTCTTTCAGACCAACCGTTATGATGTCCTGGTAGTTTAATAAATTTCCATGACACCATCTGTCATGATCACCTGTGGTATTGGAGAAACTAACTGTACTTTGACAATCACATTACTGCAACTGAAGCTTTCATCTGTTGTGAAATGTATGTTGTTTACCTTGAGGTGTACACTACTTAAGAAACAAGCTTCTGCTAAATAAATAAATCTAATGTATACACAGATACCAAAGGATACTGATCCATCATTGTATGTTTTCACTAATACAAGAGATGTGAAAATATCCTCTTCTGAAAAAACCTACACTGACCTGCCTCCAGGGCACAAAGGTAGTGATATCTCAGAGTGCAGCCTTTACTGTAGCAACCAAGAGTTGAACCCGCCGCTTCACAGTAAGAGCAGCTCTAGCGGAGATAGAGAGAGGACTGTTACAACATATATATCGTTTACTGACTGTAAATCTCATGAACAACAGTCAGGCAAAGAAATGCAAAAGGTAACCACAAAACATAATAGTGCAAAGTCATGAGAGAGTCACGCATAAGAGATCCAGATAAAAAAATTCCAAAATATTTAATCATCTGTAACTGTTTTTGAAGAAAGTTAACAGTAATATAAATCTACTGTTTAAATTTGAAATAAGATGGGTAACAGCATTTTAAAATGAACGCTCAGAAGATCTTTAAAACAAAGATGAACTGGAGTGAAAAAAACTCACTGTGTCTCTGGCACCGTCTAGGGCTTCCTGCAGTCCATACAGCCTTCCATTGACCAAATACACCCCACTGGTCCAGACTATACACCCCTCATGTACCCACAACTCTTCAGCATCTATGGGCACCTGAGGGAGCAGGGATAAGACTGCTGAAGGATCAGTGGGTTCCTGGTTAACAAGCTGAAGAGGTGGAGGGGGCTGAAAGGGCAATAAGGCTTTGTTGTTAATGGATCCAGTTTTGGGCAAATCCTCATTGGATTTATGTCGTCTTTTGAAACGTGGGTGTGACGTTAGCTTCCTGAGTTGTGGTCTTTTCTGAGCATCCTCCGTCTGTTGCTGTGGACTCTGCAGTGATTGTTCAGGGTTAAATGCATCTCCTGTCAGATTCAACCTCACATCTGTGATGGTCAGTTCAGATGTCAGGTCCCAACTGTCCTTTGTTATTTCTTTGTTCCCACTTTTGTCTGTATTACATGACACACTCAGTCCTTCCACTGGAGACACTTTTTCAGTTGGAGTAGCAGCAGATGCAGGGTCTCTATCTTTTTCTGCTGAAGAATTACCATTTATTACAGATACAGGGGTCTGGATCTCTGTTAGCAACACCTGTTGCTTTGACAATTCAGCTGTGGTTGTTCCCAAATCTACCCCTATAGTGCTTAGCTTTACAGTTATCTGGTTCTGCCTGGTCACTGGAGAGTTCTTGGGAAGCTTTGTTAAATAATCAGGAGGATAGTAAGGTCCATAGAGATCTCCTAGATCTTTGTAGTTAGCCCACTTTTTGCATAAGCAGCAGAGGAGATGGTCACTTGTGCTTGACTCAGTCATCACAGGTCCAGAGAGCACAAATCCAGAGGAAGGAAGGGCCTTACCCGTTGGGCTGGACTGAACAAGGACAGATGCTAAGTTTTCTGCATTTCTCTTCTCTTTCACTTTATCCTTTTCTCCATCTCTCCTGACAAGTTGAGAAGAAAGGGCTGAGCTCAGTGGAGTGTCAGCTCCTTGACCCACATCCTTCCCTGCACATCTACCTCTGCTGTATTCCACAGCAATTTCAATCTTCTTCTTATCATCTTCTCCATTCACAATGGTACACACATTCCCCATCTCCTCCAGCTTTCTTTCTACATGAATATAAGGGGTAAAAACAGATTTTCTGTATGTAGAGAAAACCCCACGGCTGCAGAATTTTCCACTTCCTATCTCAGCATCAATTTCTTCCTTACTCAAAACCCCTACTATGCCTCTTTTTCTCCGTCTTTGTTGTAGCCCGGCATCTTCTATATGACCATCTTCCTTCTTTCTTCGTCTCTGTCTTCGAGGTTTTGCTTCTGGATCAGGTTTGGTCTCTTCAGTTTCAGTGTCTTCTTTTTTTGTTTGTGATATAATAGGAGGAGAAACTGAGGTAGGAGGTATTTTTGGAAATTGCAATGAGTCAGCAGGAACTAAACTTGTGTTGTTAGTGCTTTGATTCTCTACTGGAGGTGTAGGAGCTGGCACAGATGTGTGGGATACGGGTAAAGCATTAACAGACAAATTCTGAGACTGGGTTTGAGTCCTCTTTTGTTTATTCACACTTCCAACTGGGCGTCCCTTTTTCTTCCCAGATGGAAAATAGCCTTTTGGCACTGCATTCTCAAGCTTGGGTTCTATAAACTGTTGGTCTGTCATTGTGGTGCCAGTAGAAGAATGTTGATGATGATGTGGCAAATGGGGGTGTGAGGGACTGTTTAGCAGGCAGTGACCTAAGCTCTGGTTATGGTGGGGTGACTTGATACCAATGTAATCCCTTCTAGTATAATTATCCATACCTAATTCAATATCGCTCTCTTGAAGTTTTTGTTTCAAAAGCGTAGCTGCTGTGTGCTTACCTTTTCGTGTCTCTAGCTGCAAATAAGTAGTTTCAAAATGCTGAATGTCTGCCAAGCCAGAGGATGAGGGAGGTGGGGAGGCCTGTACAGGACAAGGTAATGGTGGGGGTGGGGGTAAAGGTCCTAGAAGAGGAAAATCAGGAGGCATCCTTAAATCATCCTTGATCCTCTCTCCAGCGCACTCTCTCTCTGTTTTTGGAACTCCTGACACCCCTAAGTCAAAGTTTAATTCTGACTCCAAATCCTTGATAACATTCCTTGTCATGTTTCCCATTACATCACATTTAAGCATGTTTTGATCTTGATGGGGACCACATGGATACGCAGTAGGTGGTTGAGGCCCTGTCTCCTCAGCACCTCTGTATAATACAATATCATCTAAAGAGAGAGCATCTCTCATATAGGGCAAGCAATTTCCAGAGCGAGCACTAATTCCTGTGAAATTCCCTTCATCAGTAGATTCATGGTCCTGGATGTCAGTGTTGTAAGAAGATGTTGTGTGAGACAAGTTTGACAGATGATTTGGGACTGAATCTGTATTACTAACACTGCTGTCACCATCTGCTTTTTTAATGTTAGGTGTAATTTTTTGAACTATTGCCTCCAATTTCATACCTCTGCCTTTCCTCTGTGGAAGAATTTTTGTTTTAGTAATAGTAGATGTTGGAGACACCGAAGAGTCAATTTGAGCAGATACAGTCAATGGCATTCTTGGACTGGATGGATTGAGATGGACTGCATCTATATTGAAATTAGCAGCATCATTATGACTGGATGCAGAGCTGGTATGCTGAATTGGGGGTCCTCGTTGCTGTCGGAATGTGTCCTGGTGCTGCCTTTTTGCTGGAATTGGAGAGATGAAAGAACGGATCTTCCTTCTCATCATTAAGGGTTTTGTATCCCCAGACCCACTTGTTCTGCTTTTACTACAGGTCCCTACACTATTACTACCTCCAGTACCACCACTTGTTCCATTATCAGTCACTGGATGCAATGATTTGACAATGTTTTCCCGTCCATCTCTTACATGGTTTGAATCTAATTGCTTCAGGCCTGTTGATGTAATTAGATGATTAACAACTGATTCAGGGGGTAGAGCAGAAGCAGGCTGCTGTTGTCCATCAGTTTGTCCATCTATTGCCCCTTGCGACATCTTTTCAGACAGTGACATGTTCCACATTTTGTTATAGTAATTTCCATGTGAAGACACTGAGGGCAGTTGGTGGTTAGAAAGCATACTTGTTTGTACTCCAACTTCTGAAGAGTTCAGGCGTTCACTTGTGTCTGGGTATATTACATCCTTGGATGAAGGATGATTGGTGCTTGGAGCTCGCCAGTCATCTACACTATGAGAGTACTGAACAGAATGTGAGTGAGGATAAACTTGTAATCTGTTAGTGGATTGTGGGGTTTGTGTATGATGAGAGGATAAATGAGGGTGTTTGGAAAGATGATGAGCACTCTGAATTTTGTTGGTTGCCTCCTTTCTTGTTTCTTCAAACCCAAATCCAGCAGTTTTTGTAGAATGGCTAGATTCATCTGAACCTTCAAAGTAGGACCGAAACCTTGAAGAATTTGGTGATGACTGAGAATTAGAATTTGAGAGAGAATGTTGGGAGGCTTGTTGAGGTTTGTAAGAAGCTAAGTTGGTGAGAGCTTTTCCTTCATTGTAAGTCCTACAGAAGTTCATATTTCTGTCCATTGATTTAGGAGATCTGGCATGGTGTTCAGAGGCATTTACTTTTGAAGTTTTAGAATTAAATATTTCAATGCTAGGGGCTCCCTTTATTTCATGGTTGATCTCTTCCTGCTTCACTTCCCTCTTTATATTCGGTTCTGTTTCATTGTCTTGTTTTAACATTTCAGATGAAGAACTTACTGACTGTTGAATAACGGAAGCTCCTGGGCACCCAATTTGTTGCTCACAATTCCCCGTCTCCATTTCTTTTTCTGTGCCAAGCACACCTTCAGATGTCACATCATCAGCTGGTGAATTGTCACAGATGACTGAATGACGCTCAGCTAAAGATATGTTCTGAGGGTTTCTTTGTCTTACTGATACTTGACTGTCACTTGTTTGTTCATGTTTGTTTATTGCAGTCTCCTGCAATAGCAGTTGCTGTACTGCAGAAGTGGGAGTAGACTGATTTAAGGACAATTTCCTTGGGGAAAGAGAATAGTCCGCCAGATTGATATGTTTGGAACTGGGTATGTCTGCAGATTGCGGCATGCTAGAAGCAGTGTGACCTGGGGGTATTACCATTTTACTCTGACTGTCTGAGGAAGTCCACTGAACTCCCTTTGATCCAATGCCAACAGCACTCCAGGACTGAAGAGAAGGTTCTTGTCTTAGGAAAACCTCACTTTGATGTCTCTCCTTTTGTGGGTATTGTTTTTGAAGGGCTGGTGTTTGAGAAGTGATGTGATGGTCCACACTCAGTGTAGTGTGGGTGGTCATAACATGGGGTCTTAACTGTTCCATCACAGATTGAGGATGTCTGTATTGGGAATAATGATGAGTATTAGGGGTTAGTAAGGGTTGAGAAAATCTCTCGTGGCATCCATAGCGTTTATCTGTGTGATAACCCTGAAGAACTTCTTGTAAAAGACTTGGAAATGGTTGTTGCAGATGAGCATTGAGATCATGCACTATTCTGTCCTGCCCTTCAATGTCTGACCTTTTTCGTACTGGAGAGCTGTAATGTGATTGATGCTGATGGTAATCCCGATACCGAAGATTTGTCCCTATTCCTGCTTCACATGATGTCGGTTGCCCGCTTGTCTTTAAATTCATCCCAGTACCCTTTGATAATTCATATACATAGAGAGTTTTCTGAATGTCAGAATGAGGTTGATGAGTCGTTACCCAGTGGTCGAAAAATGGTTTAGAAGGAAATTTAGCACCATGATATGAAGGGTTGGCAGTCAAAATTCCTTCACTTTCACCATTTTGACAACTTGAATCCGTGAGGGAAGAGCAAGAGTGAGTCTCATCTTTTGGGTAAGAGCTACAGTTTCCAGCTTTATTCTTTTGATCAGACTCATCTGATAATTCTGTCTGTTCTGGCATTGTCTCAGGCTGAGTTACTTCTAAACGGGTTGAGACAATTACCCCAACACCTCCTGTTGTGTAGGTTTCTTTAGAGCTCAGTTTTCCATTTGATTCTTGAGAATGGTCTGTCTTTTCACATTTGTTTCTCTCACTCTTTGTTTCTTTCCATGAAGGCTGTGTATGCTCCCATTCCTCCTTCTCCTTTTGTTTGCTTCTTCCTTCCTCTTTTTGAAGGCTCTTTTCTTTCTGGGAAATATCAAGTTTTGTCTTTCCCACAGGTGATTTGCTGTCTTCCTCCAGCTCCTTTAATTTATTGCTTATCTGCTCATGCTCTAGCTCTTTAGTAACATTATTAGAATGTACACAAGAAACAACAGTTTCATCATTAGCATTAGATGAAGAAATTCCAGGGGAAGGAGGAGAAACAGGAGAAGAGCCTATTGAAGAATGGACTGCAATGGGTTTCACTGATGGAGCAAGACAAATTGTGGAAGAAGGTGTAACAGCACATTCATCAGTCTGGCCAGTTTTCTGCGAGGGAGATGACATTTTGCACTGTTTAGATGTTACCATGTTCACATGAACAGGTGAGACATGACAACCCTTTTCAGTCTGAGACTTGACTTCATCTTGAATAATCTGGGATGGAGGGCAGCGGTCATCTGATTCAGACACAATGTCTATTCCACTCAACCTTCTCACATTCTCCATATGCCTTTCTGTAAACTGCTCTTCAACTTCAGCGCTCCTCATTGGACTGTCCAACATTTGAGAAGATTCCTCCTGCATTGCAACTTCAGAATTAGTGCTCCCATTATCCCTTTTACTTTTACTTCCTTCTCTTTTTGCAGTTGTACTACAAGCAGCATTTATAATCTTGTTTTTGTGCTGACTTGAAGGAATATACTGCTCTGATTGCTGGCCTTGACTTTGTGGTCCATTTTCTTTGCTTTTTTTACGTGAGACAACAGAATCTGAGAGCAGCATGTGTTGCACAGTATTCGGTAAATTAGCCACTTGCGTAGTTAAAGCATTCAGACTATTGTTTCCAGGGCCCAGGATTATTTTATCTTGTGGAGAAGCTGGGTACAGGGAGGAAGATGGAGGCTCACCACTGAACCCACCTTTGGTTCCTACTCCCATTTGTGATGGAGGGTGACTGTTACTTGGGTTTGTACTCAGACTGGCAGTGTTAACACTGCTGCTTCCACAACTGCTGCTGCTGTTGTTAGAACTGGGTGTAGGGCTTAGTTGAGGAATCATCTGTAGCAGATGATTGTTACTGTGGGTGGTTCGTGGCTTCAGAACAGGAGGGTGAGCTGGGTGTACAGAAGCTCCAGCAGAACTGCCTTCAACACTACCCATCAAAGGAGAAGGAGATGAACTACAGCTGGGTGACTGAACCACAGAGGCAGCTGGAGAGGGGTTAGAAATTGGACTAAAATTCTGGTGGAACTGGGGTTGCTGGGTTTGAGAATGCATCGGAGACTTCGGTACTTCTTGTGATGGGAACTGAGGTATAGAGAGAGCCATGGAGGAAGACTTGGAGGATGAGGGGTGTTTAGGGTAAGGAAGCCCTGGTTGGTGTAACACACTGGAAGGATGCATTTTGTAAGATGGGTCACAGGTTTGTGCCAAATTTTGCTGATGACTGTGATTAGGATAAATAGGATGGATAGGATGGTTCGGATGCGAATGAGACGACTGTGAATTATATGCATAATCAGAAGTGGGATAACTCTGACCCACGCTCTCAAACTGCCCTATGCTATTTGTACTAGGCAAACTGGGATTAGGATTTGAGTTTGAATTGACATGAGTAGAACTGTTTATTTTGCACTCAAAATTGTTTCTCCCAGTATGGTACCTTTGTGGAGGAGAATTATAAACACCTCCTGACCCTATGGATCCATTTGGAGGGTAGTGTAAGAAAGTATGAGGCAGTCTGTGACCAGAGAGACCATAGCCTCTTTGGTGGTGCCCTTGGTGTGAGGAATAATTTGGGGCCTGATGACGTAAGTGAATCTGAGGTCCAACTGCTGGAACTGGGGAGTTCTGACCTAAACGGTACTGGTGTGAGGGAGAAAAGGTTCCAACACCACTGCTACTGCCGTTACCACTACTACCAGAGCCAGCTGCAGTACCGTAGTCCACCTGATAGTGAGACATCCCAGAAGCAGAACCTGAATTTCTGACAGGCCGGTATGGATGAGGCACTTGACTATCCACATTTGAAAAACCCAAACCGATCCCATAACTGAATCCCTGGCTTCCTCTTCGATTTTCTTCCTTGCTACTTGCTGAAAAATAATAATCAATCACTTCTTTCCTGAAAGGGATGTTGGTGCTGTTAATATCAGCATGTTTTGAGTCACTCGGGAATACCTCCCCACCTCCACTGACTCGGCTTCTTGCCCCATAACCCTGCATGAGGGCTGCCTGGCTGGTGTGAATAGGCATCATATTGTGAGGATGCTGGCTCTGTGCCTGAGGATTGTGTTGTTGCTGTTGTTGTTGTGCTGCCACATATTCTTCAGGTATTCTTGGAGAGCTCTGAGGGTCTAATGACCGTGATGGGTAAAGGGAGGTCCCGCTGCCTCCATCAACCCCACTAGCAAACACAGGATGAGGAGCAGAACCATCACGAAAACTTTTCATTTTTCTCTCACTACACTGAATAAATCAGCGTACAAATAATTTCACTGATACTGTGGTGAGAACACTTCTGGAAAACTATTTCCGTAGCTGTAATAATACAAAAAGAGTCTGTAATAGTAACTGCAGACAGAACTGCATAAAAGTGGCGTCACAAGCGCAAGAAGTCCATCGTTGCCACAGGCGCAGCTGAAGCAGGTGTAATTCGCGCAGTTGTAGCAGCAAGACTTTTAATTTGCTACAGCCAAGGCAGACAGGTGATAGAAGACCTGGCCAATAAAAATCTTCAAGGTACACAACTGCAGTTCTTTTGTCCTTTTTGGCTAAAGGTAATTAAAGTATCTTACTGGATCTCGAATTGTAAAGTAAAGGAAGTGAAAACGGGCTGCCTTCTGAAAATTTACACAGACGTGAGTAACAATTGAATAGAAAATATAAATATTGCAATTATCACAAAGCAGACACAGCAGTTTGGCACTAGAAGAGAGCAAATATGAAAATTTAAATGGATCTGCACCGAAGAGTAAAGTAAAGCTCAAGCTACCTTAGATAACTACAAACAAAACTGAAAGAAGATAGTTACACTGTAATAAAACACAACTGTTTTTGCAAATGCTGTTAACTGCTATGGTTACTGTAATGCTTCAAATCAGGTATCACAGCCATATCTAAAATCTGAGGAAAAAAAAAATTTGCAATAGCATTAGCAGCAGCAGTCCTGTACTATATAGCACAACTGGTATTTCAAGCTTAAGCTTTGCTCTACAGTGACAAAATTATTAAAAACATGACATTCGTTTGTCCAGAAAAATATCTACTTCAACTTCAATAATTCTTAGTTTATTTTTTCTTCGTTCTTAATGACTGCCTGTCCTTGTTTTTCACTTGTTAATACTGACTTTATAAGTGGAATCTTAGTTTGCATTTGCTTACTGTTACATCATGAAAAAAGAAAAAAGTGATTCTTTGGTCCCCAATCAATCCTCTTTTGTAATCCCAAGTTTTTTTTCTTTTCCTAGTTGGATATATCAAAAATATATTCCCTTTTTGTATTTTATTTTAGCGTTCTGTTGATTGATTTATCCCTCTCTTCTTTTAATGTGTCTTCTGTTTATCATTCTGTAATTCCAAGAATTTTTTTGCTTTCCTTTTTCATTGTGATGTCCATGAGCACATCTCAGTCAGCCTTCTTTTCTTGCTTTCTTCTGCATGCAAGGGAGGACCTTACATTCAATATTCAAATATTCCATTGAGGGAAAACACCTGAAAATATACGGGGAAAAAAAAAATCAATTACCATTAACAACAATTTTTTGGTGGCCAAGCAAGCTACTACTAATTACAGTTCAGTACACAGTTGGATTTTAGAAGTTTGCATTTTTATGGATCAAAACACTTCTTACATCTCCAGTTTCATGTTCTGTTTATACACCCTTCTTTCATACTGTGATTCACAGTTTAGTATAGTATGAAAATATGTGCATATCCATATGCATGCATGCAGTACTTTCAAACAACATTTCAAAATTATGTCCTGGAAGCAATGAATATGACACAGGGAGCATTGTAGATGGGATGCCAGTCTGCTGCAGGAGTTTTATTAAACTAAAGCAACATTAAAGTCTACGTTTTAAAGTGAGAGTAAAAATCTCCACAACCTGCTTTATACATGGAAGACAGTCACATTGCGTGTGTGTCAGACAGCTTGGTAGTGAAGTGGAGAACAGTGTGGAGAGAATGAATTAAAAAGTGTTTGATCTTAAACAGCAACTGCCTGTCTGGTTTGTGACTGAAGACAAAAAAACATAAGGATGGACCCATTCATCAAATAAATGTGCAATGTTTGTCAGTCTATGCTCACCTTCAGTTTGCAATTAAAAAAGCATAACAGTAGACAGGCACCTTTATTTATTCACTGGATGGTGTCTGTAAAAGTCTAGGATATACAGATATAATAAAAAAAAACACACTGAATCAAATCAGTCCTACAAAGCTCTGTGAAATTATCCCTGTACAAACAGAACCTTTTATTACAGGATACTAGGATAATAATTTATTAATCTCTGCAGGGAAATTCTCATTTAGTTTCTATTCTGAGTGCATTTTGCTGCAGATTAATGGAGGTAAACTGAACAACAGACCAGTTTCACTCCTCAACAGAGAAATTTTAGAAAAAAAAGTGGTGAACAAGACACCATTACAAATAAAAGAACTGGGAAATGTTTGTATGTTTGAAAATTTAAAACTGAAACATCTGCAATTCCAGTGTATAGCACTAAAAGACAAACCAGAAATAATTGTTTTTGCTAGAAACATTATAAAATGTGCTTTAGTCTGGTATTTTAATTTTAGGCGACACCCTTCATCCATGGATCTTTAACCATTATAGATAATGCTAATTCAAACCCCTCACAAAGGGAATCTGCCTAGGCTAATGGGGTGGTTTCACGAAATGAATTAACATCATCATGTGAGGAATGAGTATACTGAAATACTCAATGCACTTGAAAAATAATGTTTTTCAGTACTTTCATAGATTTATTGCGAGATTTACATGTAGCATCTTGAATGATTAAAGCAATTAAACCATCATGGAGTCAGCCTTTTTTTGCCGCTTTTAAAAAAATAAAATATGAGTACACAATTGTGGCACTTGAGTTTAATGGAAAACAAAGAAAAATTCTTTTCAGTATGATAAATTGGTACTGGTATTCTTGTAGATGTTTATCACATATGTTAATGGTTTCTTCTCTACAATAATGAAAAATCAGTTATTTTTTAAAACAATCTACAGTACCTAATTTGTGGCAAAGATTACTGCTCCCTGAGTGCTAAAGAACTTTCTTCCTAGAAAACTCAGAATCACCTTTCTAAATCAAGCCTTGAATAATTAATGTACTGCTTTTATTGCAGCCATTCACCCTTCACTTGACTCGTCACTTTCAATGTTAAGTTTTTCACTAAATGCATACTAAACAGTTCAAACTTTACATTTATTACCCAGTTACTGTGATAACCATCAATTTTGTTATGCAGATGTGTACATAAGATTTGGAAACAAACTCACAGCAAAATTAAAATTACTTTAAAAATACAAAAATAAAATAAACCCAACAAAAAAGAATCAGCTGTGGCACAGGCAGAATACACTGGTTTGCCATCACATTACCCAGTCAAGCATTTTTCTGTCAATCGTATAAGCCCACCAGTCTTCTTACTAGTATTTGTTTTATAGAACCGCTGTACCTCTAATTTGCATAAATTCAGAATATTTACCCATCCCCAAAAAATAACACCTCTCAGTTAACAAAATTTTAGTAGGACATAAAAGTGAATTGCAATCAAATTTGCTCAGTTATGCCCACAGTCATTCACTGTTTATAGCCATTCATCCTAAGGCAGGATCACAGAGGTCCGGAGTCTATCCCAGTAGCACAGGGCATTAGGCTGGGATGAGTACAAAATGACCCAACAACAATGAGTAACAGGGAATTAAATTCTAATTTGTGGTTTATTTTCTCAGTTGATATGGTTTTACCCTAAATACAGTCACATATTGGTGTGCTTGCAGCATTAACATTTATCAAGATTACAAGCCTACCTCAACATTTATACAATGTGGCCAGTAGACATACGGATGCAGCTAGAATGTATGTGAAAATGAGCATCTGCATGATGACGTAGATGAATATAAGCTGGAAGTTTTTTCAAGATCGGTATTAAAATCCATCATGTGTGCCATATAAAATATGCCTGGAATTAATTAATTCAGCAGGGATTCCAGCATCCAGGCCTCCGTGAAAAATAGTGGGTTGACAAGCCTCAAATCATAACAATGATGCAAAACAGAAAGGCATCAGTTAAATAATATTTCATTTGAATGTATCTGTATATGTGATTTGTCCATGTTACAACCACAACTGGGACCAAAAATCTGTTAATGAAATTTTATTTGTTCTTCGATCAAAAATCACTTTTACCACTAATTCTCAATGGATAAAAGCTTAATAATACAGGTACCCTCAATTAATTCATAGGAAACGTTCTGTAAAAATCTTGGACATCCATCAATTGTCAATAACAACGGTTTAATGCAGAGATGTGACCTGAAGCTTATCCCTGAAGCACATCAGGCAGGGTACATCCTGCATATGATGGTCTCGAATATATCAATAATAAATAAAAACAGTTTGCAAAAGTTTTTACTTCAGTGTTAAAAAGTTTATTTATTTTAGTATCTACTATTAATTTAGTATTAATTTGGTGCCACATTAAAACTTTTAAAATGAATGAAAATAAATATTATTTACCTCTACATCTTGTTTTTGATGACAGTTACTATGAACGGCAAATCGTGGAAGCAAGGTAAATTAGTTGCTCACTCGTAAAATGAAGAGCTGGTGCATTTTAGTAATATCTGAACTTCACTACAACTTGCTCATTAAGATATACTGTATACAGGTGGTCACCGACTTACGATGGGGTTACGTTCCGCGAAACCCATCGTAAATCCAAAATAGCGCAAGTCAAAAAGGCATTTAATACACAGCTCTGCATGACAGACTGGGAGATGCAAGAGAGAGCATCACGTTTTTTTTAAAAAAAAGTGCGTTTTTAACCGAATGTCTATCGCCAGCTCACCATCAGAAAGTCGAAAAAATAGTAATTCGAACCATCGTAAATCGGGGACCACCTATACAGGCTGGGGGGGGGGGGGGGTTGATAAAAACAACCAGGTGAGGTCTGTTTAAACATGAAACACAGGGGGCCAATTTCAGTATGGGACACAGTCAGCCAGTTAGGCTTAAGTAAACAAAAACAGCATCCAGTGGGGGTGTACCAGAAAATCTCTCAGCACCTCTTTGGTAAACCAGAGTTAGACCAGAAATGGGTAAGTCTGCTGCAAAAGCTTTCTGCCTCTGCTTCTGAACCTGTGTCTTTTATATTTCTCAGTCCTGTAAATGACCTGAATAATAGACCACAAATCTAACACTGTCCACACAACGCTAAGGGCAGTAATATGTTTGCAGAATCAGGCAAATAAATCCCTGGAATCTCATATTCATATTGCAGTACACTTGATATCACCCTTGGTGGTACATGTTTGTGCACCCACTGGTTCAAAGAGCACAGGCAGTGGACCACCAGGCTTAAGATAAATAGTCAGATGACTCACCCTTTACTGTGTACCACAAAAATGGAGGACTATGGGCCAAACTAAAAGAGCTCGAAGTGCTTTCTAGATTCAGGCAGTTCTGCAGTAATCTGGTGCACATATTTCCTGGCATGGTTTGAATGCATTCGCTGTCACGGGAGCACAGTCAATGTTAATTGCTATTTAATGACACTAAGTGGTCATATTCACCCCACCCCATTTTTCAGCCTTTCCTACTTGCAGATAAGGGTGTTTCAGAATGACGGCACCCCCTACAGAGCACGTGTAGTTGCTCAGTTGTTTGATATTTATATTTATTTATTTACGTTTATTTATTTAGCTGAAGCTTTTCTCCAAAGCAACTTCCAATGGATACTATGCAGTGTTATCAGCCCACACACCTTATTCACCAAGGCGACTTACATGTGCAAAGGTACTTGGTTCATCCAAATTCTAAGACCTTGCAGATCAACAGATCTGAATGCAGTCTAGCCCATACAAAGTACTCAGTTCAGTTCAATTCACTTTATGTAGCACTCTGGCATGGTTGCCCTGTAACACATGTACTTATGTAAACACATATTTTGAGCCTTTGTACCTACAAAATGGTGTTAAACTGCTGCAGCATCCATCACAACAATTTTATACTCAATACCCAATTGCACTTAACTTACGAGATACTTGTAAGTTAACATACCAAAGGTACTGTCTGCCTTCATGCAGTAATTTAGATTTTCAAGGAGGAAAAAAAGCATGGTTAATGAATATGGAATTAGACTCCACAGGCACCTAAAATGAAGGACTGACTGAAAAATTGAGGCCTAAAAATATAACTGTTACAGAACAATTTAACGGTTGTGAAAATTTTTAACTTTTTTTTCCCCCCACCTTACAAATGTAATTTGTTTCTGAAAAACTTTTTGTATAATGAACTGTCATAAATCAAAGACTTAATTAGCATTTGCAATATTTATCATGTGTTCCTGAGCCCCAAAACTGATACTCATTTATGCTACAATATCAGCCACTCCCATTAAAATGGACACAATTTAAATGTATTAAATTAACTGAAGCTTTTGGCAAGGAGACTTAAAATGTTGAGTGGCTTACAATTATTATTTTCCCATTTACACAGTTCAGTATTTTTTTTACTGGAACAATTCAGGTAAGTACCTCAGTCAAGTGTATTACAGTTGAAGATGTAATTTAAAAAGGCATCCTCTTAATCCAGTAGTAGCAGCTCTAACTACTACGCCATCTGCTGCCGCCTCTAATTAAATGACTTCAATATTTAACATTAGTTATCATAGCACACCATTAAAAGGCCTTCGTTAATTGCTCTGCAATATCCTATAGCTATCTATACTCATTCAACACTTTCATAGCTATTATGTACCATACATTGAATAAATGCTCACAAACAAAACATATTTGCACACAGTATGACACTCAAAGTCTGTTGTATTAATCTGAGGGAGGTTGAATAGCCAAACACAGCACTCAAGTACTATTTTTCAAAAAAAAAAAAAAAAATTACTCAAGTTCAAAAATGTTGTTACTCTTATTCTAATTTCATGAATAAGTAGCAACGGTAACAGCTACAAGATACAACTTTTACTTATTATTCAATAAATGAACTCTGATGTGCAAATGAAAACACAAACAACCAGACTATAGGTTCCAGCTGGAAGCAGAGGGGTGAGCGACAGGACTAAAGTGGAGGTGAAACTATCCAGTTTTACTATGAAATGAGTTCACAGAATTCAGAAATGATTTTCAAAAATTAAACCGATACAAATGTACATTTGTTATACTAAGATGATCATAAGTGAACATCTGTCATAACGTCACACTGGGAACTTCCTTTACTGTATGCTTGTAGTAAAAAAAATAAAAAATACATTATTCTCCAAAATAAAGAAACTTAACTGATGACCAATGTAATACATATAAATGTAGCTTTGGAAATTTTCCTCAAATCAGTACAAAAATGTATGTTTACTCCCAACTCTCCATCAGGAGCCAATGCAAAGGAATAACTCCAAGAATAATGCTGCATTTAAATGATTTCTGATGTTCTAAGCTGAATAGGCTTTCACAGTTCTTTTCAAACACTTTCTATTTACCTGTTATTAAAAACAAAATGGTAATTTCTATTACCACAGACAGTATGCTTAAATTAATAAAACAGGAGCAACTGACTTCCCCAATAAGTCTGTTCAAGAACAATTTAGACACACTTTTCCAAATTCAACTCACAATACAGATGAAAAAATATATATTTTTAACTTATCTTTTCTTATCCTTAACTGTTGGCCTCTGATCAGAGAAAAGATTGGTTTTAAGGAGAGAAAGTTAAAATATTAAAAGTGACAAACTGAAGTAATGAAAAGAGGGCAACAAAAATGTAACAGTAAAAGTACCTTTATTTACAAAGGTATTTGAATAGAAGTAAAAACTCTACAAGCCAAAAATCCAAAGTTTACTTAGGTACAAGTAATAAAGTAAATTTAATGCACTACACCCAACCTCTGGTATTAATTCAATGTTTAATGTAAAATAAATACATAAAAATCAATTAAAACACTGCAGGTGAATTCATACTGAAACAAGGTGACATTGGATAGTCTAAAGAAGGGCCATGATTACTGAAATATTAACAGCAAAAACTAGGAAACACACACACACACACACACACACACACACACACATTTTCAGAACCGCTTGTCCCATACGGGGTTGCGGGGGAACCGGAGCCTACCCCAGCAACACAGGGCGTAAGGCCAGAGGGGGAGGGGACACACCCAGGACGGGACGCCAGTCCGTCGCAAGGCACCCCAAGCGGGACTTGAACCCCAGACCCACCGGAGAGCAGGACCGTGGTCCAACCCACTGCACCACCGCGCCCCCCAACTAGGAAACATGGGGTACTTAATTTATTGAGAGCCAAACTACAACTGTTAAGAAGACAACATAGTGGCTTTGGTCTCGTCTCACTGAGTTGTTGGGAGGCAAGTAAAATGTAAATTCAGTCTTCATAAATGTGAAAAATTGTCCTGTATGCCAAAGAACGGGTATTAAATGAAACTAATCGTAAAGTCGATTTCTCATAATCCAAATGGGTATATCCTGGGGCATGGCTGGTTTTCATTTTAAGACTGCTCAACATTAAATCTTCATTTCAACATGTTATACTTAGGTATGTACTAACATTAGCTGCAGTAAGTACATGCACTTAGAGCTACATCTTTATTTACCACTCCAAAACATCCTCCACAATAGTCTCTGGTAATGCTGCTAAGCAGGCAGCTATACAAGTTATAACAATTTAAAAAAAGATATAGCCTTATAGACAACGTTCAGCATAATACCTTGGATATAACAAAATTACTTGTTAAAAGTTATCTTTCAGAATAAAATACAGTAAACTTCAGGCATAAAACTTTGCATTTCCTTCTTGGCTATATTTTTTAATCACAGAAAAATGAGATATAAACAGCAGACCAAACAATAAAAACAACAGTAAATAAACAAAATTAAATAAAAAATCCAAATGGCTGAATTGTGTATTAATAGATTTTACTTTTGCATACTTGAAAAATGTGAAGTTATAACCCTATAACAATTTTTGCATGCCCAAATTCCTGTCAATATATACATTTCCACTAACTGGATAATTAACTTTCAGTATGGTGGTGTTTTTATCTTTTATCCCATCTAATCCCTGTTGCTATTCTTCTCTTCATCTTCAGTGCTGTTCAGGACAGTAAACACCCCATCATCTAAGAAAGTTTCCTCCATCATTAAACTGTTCTGTCATCCCTCATACTACTCTGTCATTTATGTCAGGACACTTAAACAGTTATAACCTGGATTTTCATCTGCAATTTTCGAAACAATGTATAAAATGTATTTATTTCAATAACCAAACTGGTCTGCCTCTGCAGTAGCAAGACTTAAAATATAAGTTTGAAAACTTCCTTGACTACGTCATAGCTGCAAGTGTGAGGCAATTCTGAAGTGCTTCTGAAGTGTTGAAGTTTCAGGTTTTTATGTGAAAAATACCAGTAAAAAGACAATTGGGAATTAAGCAGAATTAAAGAATTAAAGCTACTATACAATACAGTGACTACTGATCTTAGACCATAATCCTCATCGGCACATTTTCTGCTGCGACTGGTTCCAAACATCCAAAACATCCAAGTGAATTAACTAGTTGGCTGCCTGCAATGGTTAAAGTGGAGAACTATTTTAAATCAGCACAGGTAAAAGAAATAACAACAAGAGCCATGTCTCCAACGACTGAAACGCCTGTTGCAGACTACTGATAATGAATAGATAGCTATGGATGTCTTAGACAATAGGAGTAAATGGAAGAAAACTGATTTTAAAAAGTTTCAAAAATATTTCTTCTGCTTTAGGATAAGATAGGTTTAAGTTTAATATATGCTTTTTTAATTTAATGCTTTTAAATTTGTTGTTTACACAAGCCATGACACTACCCTCAAAATTTAAAAGTGGGATATTGTTTGAATAGTTTGGTTGTTTGTGTAAATTAAACATTATGGGTTTCAAGTTCGAATACTGCCCTATTACACTGCTTTCATTTTATCGTCGTATGGAACTGTATCTGAATATCTTTTGAAAAATGTTTTGATGTTTGTCATTGACATATTGTAAAAGCGAAAAATGACTAGAATGGATTTCTGCTAAGATTACTTCATTTAAACAATATTTTTTTAAAAAACTCAGACCTCACCAAAAAAGATGAAAGATTTAAGTATAAACACATGTTTAAAAATTACATTCTAAAACAAAATCCATCAAAATTACTCTTGGATAAACATTTGAATATTTGGAAGCTTACTAGTATATTTTTGGAACATTATATTTTCACAACAGTGGTCTCTGCATGTGGAGAATAATCAGAACTTAGCCAAATGGATATCATTCGACCTTTGTAAATTTTCTCAAGAAAACATGAATCACTGATCTTCTAAAACAGAAGAATGGCAAAACTGTAAATTACTTTCATCTCAGCCTACAGTTTCCATGGTAGCCTCCTTCATTCAAGGCAGCTAAAACAGCCATTCAATTGCTGTGAAGAGACTGCAGGAAAATAGTACTGCTACCTGCAATCAGACTATTTGATCAACAAGCTAACAATTGAAACTGTCACAGGCTAATCTACTATCAAGTTTCAAATTTGGTACCAAATTTCTCTGCCCTCTTCAGAAACAGATAAAAAGTGCTTTAACCAAAGTTGTTACTGATACATTGTTCTCATTTTCATGTAGGCAGGATGCTGAGAAACTGGTTCATGTTTCTGTTTCGAGCAGGTAAGACTACTGTAATGGTCTTTTATCAGACTGTCTGTATAAAACTGTATCCAGGTTACAGCTAATACACAATGATGCTGCTAGAACTGTTCCAAGAACTACCTTGAAGTACCTGTGATCAATAAGATCTCAGTAGGAGGGTGTGCCTTTAGCTACAGAGTACTGAAATTTTGGAGTAGTGTGCCAGGAATGCTCAATTTATTTCAGCCTTTAAATCCAAGCTAAAGACTCATCTGTTCCCTGTCACACATCCATAACTAATTCCTGTTTTCTGTGTTGTCTTTCAGTATAAAACTCTCCAGTCTTGTTATGTTCTCAGTTACTAACACTTTCCTTTTGCTCTGAGAATTTTTTATTTTTTTCCCCAACAAGACCAGAGGAGACTGGCCATGATACCGGCACTCCACATTGCCAGGAGCTGATTAATGCATGCTATGGTGGACAAGACTGGCATATCTGAACCTGGAAATCAACTCATCAACTTATTAGCAACCTTAGTAACCTTAGTACAAGCAGCTGTTTAAATTGGATTAAAAGTCTTATCTAGAATGCCTAAGAGGGGTGGGTAGCTACTGGCACTTGGACCCCTAGAGGTTTTTCTTCTCCCTTACATTTCAGGTGGGAGTTTTTTGTTTCCTTTCCTGCGTCGCCAATTGGTTTACTTATTATGCTTTAATAATTAATAATGGCCCTAGAAAAATTGTACCCATGTTCGGGATACGGGCTAACTGCTCCTATCTTTAGACTTTTTCAGGGGTGTTTGCAGTAGACACAAAAATTATGAGCCAATGAGGCACAGACTTTACAACAATGTATGATAACCTCTTCTTCATTTTGTATTGCTTAACAAGTTGCTTTCATTACAGTTTTGACAAATGTTTTCCTTTTAATTTTTGAATATTTTTTTGTTCATGTAGCTCTGTACATTTAAGGGGGGGTCTCAAAACTCACCTCTTTCATTAAGTACTCTGTTCACCCCTGACCTCGTAAGTCCTCAATAAACATCTACAGGTTTGTTATGTTTAATAACTTTAAATGATTTAACAATTTGTTTAATATTGGAAAAGCCTTTATGCAGCTACTCATAAACTGATCAAGTGGTATGTGCAAAATATACTCAAGAATCACGTGGGTGTATACAAATCTTTCTTTCTATTGATGTAATACACCTTTTGTATTGTTCCCTGGGATATGTTGCTTTAGAGAAAAATGTCTACTAAAGGGAATAAATGTAAATTTGTTTCCGTAACTATATGTGTCTTTCGTATGTTTACGTGTACTGTAGTTTAGTAAAAAATATAAAATTAGTGTAGAAATCTTCTTTGTTCATTTCCCTCATGATTATTTTTAATATCTTATCATCCGAATGTTTTTCATTAGTATTTCTTGAGACTACTTTTAAATGTTTGAAGGGTGTTCGATGAAGTATTTGGGCATGTCTGTAAAGTCCAGCAACCCATCATTTCTTCCCCATTTAAAATAACAGGAAAGGACCTCCTGGTTTACAAACTAATGTTAGATAGACCATTTTCAGGAATGAATTGGGACCATTTAATGGGAGAGCCTGTAATTAAACTGAACCCCCTGGCACAGAAATTTCTACAGTGACAAGCACACCATTGCTTTTAGACTATAGCGCTACATTTGATCAAGCAGATAATATTGTATTACATAATGTAGAGTCCCACACTGACCCATGCTTAAGCGATTGACCTCTTACCTCTAAAATCATGTTCAATATGTTCAGTGTGACAAACACATTGGTGATGTCTCTAGTTAAATATGGATTTGAACAGGTTTTCATGTTTGCACCATTACTGTTCTTTTCCCATTCTGACAGAACAAACTTATATCTTGGTAAGACCAAATGACATGGTGTGAGTACCATCCATCCAACCATCCATCCATCCATCCATCCATGCTTGTCCCGCACCAATCTAATTATTTTTGTGATATAAAAAAACCAACCAACCAATGTCTACAACTGCTTGCCCTGAGCGGAGTCGCGGCGAGCTGGAGCATACCCAGCAACACAGGGCGCAAAGCCAAAGTGGGAGGGGACACACCGTGGACAGGATGCCAGTCCACTGCAAGGCACCCCAAGCAGGGCTCAAACCACAGACCCGCCACACAGCGCTGCACTGGCCAAACTCGCCGCACCACCCAATATAGAAAACTGCATAAACAAAGACTTTCTCAAAAAATAAAACAAATGTCCAACTTCTTATACATGGACAAGGTACATAAGAAACTATCACTGATTACTATTTAACAGAAGTTAAAATTTAAAATGCGCAGGATTAGTAAAGAATTTTAGCATCATTATTGGGCAGGTCCTTGTTTGAGCAAAATCCCTATCATACGTTTTAGTTAAGAAACATTAATAACAGAAATAAAAGCATTTAGTATTAGTTCAACACACTCGAAGCAATATGTGCATTTGTCCAAAACAAATTAGACTATGTTCTTGCCTTCTTCACAGAGTAACAACAGCACCCTTACTACAGCACAACAAAAGTGCTTCAGTATGTCTATAAAAAGAAGTAGAAAGTATGACTATATTACACTAGTTCTCACATCCCTGCATTGACTTCAAGTAAAGTTTAAAATCCTACTGCACACATACAGGGCTCTGAAGGGATTGGCCCCTACTTACTCATTAGCATACAAAAGCCAGAACACTCTTCTGTTGCAGGTTGCAGGCTTTCTTGTAATTTGGAGAATAAATAAATCAGGAGTACGCAGTAAAGCCTTCAGCACAGAGTGCTTAAACTATCAAGTGGTCTACCAGGCAATTTTAAAGATGCCCTATTAGTCACAACATTCAAATCTAGACTAATTAATCCTACTTCAAATGAAAATGCTGGTGCTTTGATCTATGTTACTATCAAATTGTGCAATAAAGGTAAGTAAGTGTTTTACAGTTTTATGCAGCTACTTGTATGATGAATGTTGGTGCATATGGTGAAGGAAACTAACTGTACTTAAGAATCACATATCTGCAGCTATGTCTCTTTCTCCTGATGTAATGCACAAATTGTATTTTCTATGAGATATGCGTACGTTGTTTTGAATAAAAGCACCTGCTAAATGAATAAATGTGTGTAAATGTAAACAGTGGTAACAATACTTCATACATTTCTTATCTTGTGGGTGCTGGTATGCTCAGGCATATTTGGCTGGTATGAAACCTGCAAGCATTTATGACTACAAGCCTTCACCATGCTGGCCAGTTCACTGCTCTCACCACCTATCTAGGTGAACATTACAAGCTGACCTGACAATTTATCATTTTGAGGACCAGTACGTTCCTTTTCAGCTTGCTTATGGAGCACTCTTACTTTTTTTTTTCTTTTTATACAAATTGTGTAAAGTTAGCATGCCTGCTGTGGAAGAAGGACACTGAGCAACCAGTAGGCCCAAGTATTTCTGTTCTCCTGTATTCACCTTAGGAGTCTGGTTTCCTTCTAGTTTGCGGTCTTCTTTCTCTTTTGCCACCCGCACTTGTTTTAAAACTGTATTGTACACTATATTCATCTGTGATTGTCTCATCAGTGCCAGTTACAAGTGTTACTTGTTTTAATTTTCCTTGTATTTTTCCAAGACAGGAAAGCTCTTATTGCATCAAAATCTGAAACATCTTATCAGGAAAGATGCCATTTTGACATTAACCTGAAATCATCTGAGTTGAACTGTATCATGAGGATATATCTGAAAAATTGCAATTCACAACAAACTGCAAGAACCCTTTGCTAATTTGGAGGACTGAAAAAATCTGTTCTAAATGCATAATAAAAGGCAGTACAGTTACATCAACATACATTAAAGCAATAAGTGGGTATGTTTTGTAATAAGACAAAAACAAAGTTAAATCTAAGTCTTTGCTCAATGACATGTAAAAAAACACTGTAACCTTCCCCACACAAGGAGCGTTCATGTTATGAGAATTTGATCAAAAGTAATTTGTGCCCTAAAATTTGCATAACGATGACAACTCAAGATGGCACACTGATGCAGCAGGTAGTGCTGCCAATTCAGGCTGTTTATGTGTTGGTGTCCTCCAGGTGCTCTGGTTTCTTTTCACAGTCCAAAGACACATGTTTAAGATTAACTGGTATCTCTAAATTGGCTGTAGTGTGTGAATGGGTGAGTGAGGATGGACAAGTGTCCCATCGAGGGTACATAGGTTCTGGACTGCTGTGACCCTGACCAGGACAAGCAGTTAGTGATAGTGAGTGAGAGAGATGTTAGCTCACACTGAAGAGAAACACCTTACGAGAACAGAAATGTCAATTCAAAGTATGATTATGTGTTAGGTGTTTTTCAGGTGAAAAATCCCCCATGCTTAGCATGGCTTCTCCTGCACACCTCACTTGTAGCTGTGTGCCCACTTGCAACCATCACACAGAAATTTAGTGACTTTTTAAATTGTTTTGTGGTTCTGGAAGACTATACCTATTTAAACAAATGGTAATGCATTTTTTAATGACTACTAACCTTACAGAGGGGGCGCGGTGGCGCAGTGGGCTTAGTTGGGTCCTGCTCCCTGGTGGGTCTGGGGTTCGAGTCCTGCTTGGGATGCCTTGCGGGTGTTTCCCCTCCCCCTCCAGCCTTGTGCCCTCTGTTGCCGGGTTGGGCTCCCGCTCAGGACTAGCAGTTTCAGACAGTGTGTGTGTGGGTGTGAGAGAGTAATACAAAAACTGCAAAAATAGCTTGAAGTTCATAAAAGACTGGTGATCAGCTACTCAGTCCTAGTACTGGCATGCCTGTGTTTAAGATGTCTATTCTTAAATTATCTGCAAAATCTGTTCTACTGCAGCTAATAGCTGAGCACTCATTATAGCTTTGTGACAAAACACCTGAAACAGAGAAAAAGTAAAAAAAAAAAAAAAATGTTTATAGTTATCACTCAGAGGTAAAAAAATTATTTATAATTTAGATTAATTCATTAAACTGTCATTACAATTAATTTTATTTGGCTTTGATCAATGAAATAACATAAACCCATTAAACTGGATATTCATTTAATTACAAATGAATAAACAAACATATTTGCACAAGTGAATGTGCCACATTTTGCCATCATACCATTTACACTAAAATAGACATTCTTCAAAAACAAATGCAAAACACAACTGACATTACAGTAACTCAACTGACGTGTTAAGTTTAAATGATTTATGTAATTAAACATAAAGCAACACCACGTTCACTGTCTGAAATCGCTTTTCCCAAGCAGGGTTGTGGTGAACCAGAGCCTAACCCAGGAACACAGGATGCAAGGCTGGAGGAGGGAGGGGACACACCAAGCACCGAGGGCCAGTCTGTCGCAAGGCACGCCAAGCAGGACTTGAACCCCAGACCCGCCAGAGAGCATGACCCAGCCAAGTCCGCCACCCCACCACACCCCCTACATCACATTCAGTATATTACATTTAATTTTACCATTGTGAGGCAACTTATTTCAACTGAAATTGTACAACAATTTATAACCATGTCATTAATCCCATGCACTAATTTATCTAATTTCCTTTATCGAGAAGTTAAACGTCCAAAGTTGAAATGAGATTTCAAAAGTAACAATTCAAAGTAGAGTATACACCAAAACAAGCAAAAAAAAAAAAAGCTTTGAGAATGATATTTTCATCTGGTCACTCAAATCCACAGACCTCAAAGCCAGAAAAATATTTTGGTTTGAACTACAAGATATCATACAGAGGCACATGAAAAAGAAGGAAATTCATGGAGTAAGGGCACAAGTCTTAAAACATTACCTTCTGCAAAACAAGATGAAGCCCTGTGCAATTCTGTTTGTTTTTTTATAAGAAAAAAAAAAAGATCTTTATTTAAACTGACTGTTCAATGCTTCAACACTAAGAACAAATTTTGTGGATACTGTAGAATATATGCCACCCTATACCAAAGTTGCCAAAACTACATCTTTCCCAAACTCAATAGAAACATATAATCTTTTCTTCTTTTTCAAACTCAAAACTGAGTTCCTGTTTGCTGTAAATGGAACTGCTAGGGATTTATGAAAAAAGGGACAAATTACCCACTTTATCATCTCTTTCTATGTTTTCCATTTAATGCTGTGAGTATTTAAAAAAAAAATCTATCCTTTACTTACACGGCTCCAAACTATTCGGTCACATCTGAGGAAGCTCATTACTCTGATTTTGTTAGACATTAAAACTCACAACCAGCTTGCTAGTCCTGAACAAGTTAAAAAAATGAAAACAAAGAACTGGGCTTTTCCCCACTAAAGGTACTAAACATTAAAAACAAAAACTTACCTATGCACAGAAGAGAAACATCAAATATTCAATTCTGTTCTTTTGGCATTTCAGTCATCACAAAGGAATTCATTTTAATTTCTGCTGTACCCCAGAAACCACAAACCTACTGCACATTCTTCCATATTTACATTGCTAGCTCATTAAATTCATTCTTCCCATATGTTGATCTTTCACAACTGCACTTTACAAGCTGTTTTCAAGCAAAGTTCTGTACAATACCAATTCGTATTCACAAGAAAGTATGGTTTATTTTAGTTATAAACAACAGAACAAAAATGGCTGCCAACTTGTGAGATCATGTTGGATGTTTGGATGGACAGAAGTACATATGTATACAGTGAATACTGTTTTCACTCATGACAAGAGTCAATCAGACTGTTTCAGCAGTAATGGCTCAGGAAGGAAAAGTACAAAAGCCAATGTGGTCTGAATAAAACATGTCAAGAGCAAAAGCTGTACTCTACACTTTGCAGAAACACACTGTCTCAAAAGAAATGATGGAAACTAAAGAGCAGTATGTGTTTTGATTAATGCGTTTAGTTTTTATTTAAATAAAATGGTAAGGGACAGTATGCATGTTATGCTTATGTCTGTTTTATTACATTTTAGTTTTATGAAACTGAAGGACAAAAGAACATTCCATATGGTTTATGTAAAACCAGTAACCTTCGTCAGCTTTTGCAGGCGTTTGTGTAACAATCCTAATAGGCATGAAACAAATATGTAATGTTTTTTACTTGACATGTAAGCTGTAAAGTAAAAGTTGCTACACTGAAATGACCTGAAAAAGTTACAGTGAAAATTCAGATATAACAAACAATTAGCTGCTGGTGTTGGTGGAAAGTCAGCATTTACAATTATAGACAGTCAGCATTATCTGTGGACAATTTAGAAGGAATTAATTTACTGTATATACTGAACTAATTACTGTTACAGTACGGTACAAAATAATGTGCAGTAGTTGTATCCAGCCAACCCAACTCAAAGTGCCACTTTATCTTGTCACCCATACCATGGGCAAATACCTTCTCTATCAATAACAAGGTCTTAGACAGGCCTCAGGTGTGGAACACAAGTTTTTACTGCAACAAGATAATAGATGGCAGACATAAAGGATGCATTAAAAAAAAATGCATTTTTCAGTGCTTTAATTGCCTACTATTAGGTAAAATAAACAAATATGAACTTGAGTTTTTTTGATTATGGAAAATGACTTAAATAAAAATGCAATTAATCGGCATGGTGATTATTCCATGGCCCAACCCTAAGACAATGTTCATTCTACAACCCTGCAGATATCAGATATTTGAATAAAGGCAGATTTGTCTGTAGTTTTAAGAAAACACATTCACTTTTTAATGACAGATCATGAAAACAAACAGGGGGAAAAAAAATCACAGGACATTAGTCCCTGAAAAACAGTTACAGTAATACTGATAATCATTCAAGTGTGTTCTCTTTGCATGCAGCATAAATGTAAACAATTAAGCTGCTACTGTTTTGCCTCAAAGTGAAAATGTTAGAATATACTTACTGAAAGCTCTGGCAAAAACATGAAGAAAAAACACTTCATTTCAAAATACAAACTTCCTTTGGAAGACCGCTGCAGTTTGGAACTCTTGTTTAATTGCAGGGCGGTTTAATTAGTGGATGATGTCACCACAACAGGGTCATTATTCCTGAATAGGCCAGTGGCAGGCATCAAATATATCAATGCCAAGGTGAGGCCACTGCCGCTCCATTGTTCTTAATGGCACCGGGCCGTGCGCGCGCTTCGGCTTCCGCTCATTAGCATACGACACGGTGAACGACACGCGCACATTGTGTAGCGCGGTATTAAAATGAGACGCGTCGTGACGCAACACGTTTAGGTCCGGCGGAGCGCATTAATCATCGAGTATGACAGTAAATAGTAACACATTTGAGCCTCGAGAAAGTCATTATTTGTGGAGTGTTTTAAAACAAGGCGCCGCGTTCCGCCAAGTTACGCGGTGCAGCGGGAATGTGCAACGCCGAAGAACAATAGCATAATTAGAAAGTAAACCAGTTCAACATTGGCTAGTGGGGTCAGTTTGTCTGAGAGTGTACTGTACAGGCCAGGAGTACAACAGAAACACAAATTATCTGAAAAAAAGTGTACTACAGTACTACATTCATAGGTCGGTGCAGCCAGCGAATTGAGTTTTTTTCCTCGTAAACATACAGTTACGGTGGAAGGTAGTTAGGCTGGTAAAAAATGCTCGAATCAATCAATGCCGTTCGTGCTAGCCTAGTAGTAGTTCTTCAAAATCTCACACCGAAACTCGGGTAATATATGTTACTTAATCAAAACCGCAAACAAACTAGGCATAAAAACTGAGCGCAGATTTTCCGGGTCTCCCCCTTCTCCCCATTAGCTAGTTAGCTTCGAAACTACTTTGTATGCTATTCCAACGAACGTTCGGGTGACAGGCTGGCGGCTAGCGAGCAATTAGCGACACCTCCCCGCATTGTCGAGACGTTAGCGAATATTCCCCATACAGGTTTTGTACACGTACAATATAACCGTCCCAATGTTCCATTTCCTTTTTCTACCCCAAAAAAACACGAGCTAGGGTTCACACAGCCACACAGAGACCTTTCTACCTGAGTGAGCAGCGCTCCTCAGCTCGAGGACATGGGGAGAGTGGGGGGCTCCTCGTTTTCCTCACGGAAATTTACCTTGGCTTGGTCCGGCGCGCGGCAGAGCTCGCGAGCTATGCTCGCTCTCCCGTCTCTTTTGTGCCCGCGATCCTCGGGCTCGAGTAGAAAGCCACGCCGACTCTCGCTCTTCCGTCGGGACCACCCAGACCAGCAGCAGCAGAGGCGGCGGCGGTGGCGGTGGCGGTGGCGAAGGAGCTGCGGGGCCCCCGTTACACATACACAATTCGCGGGCCTTTTCCTCCAGTGTATTTCCTTTTGTTTTATCCTCGCCTCCCAAAAATAACGGGTCCAAAATCGGGGTGTCAGTCAGCCCAGTGAGATCCATAAAAAGACCCCCGCCCCTTCTCCTCCTCTCGCTCTCCTTCCTCCCCTCTCACACACCGTTTGTTAGGTAAATCTGCTCGAAACGCCACATCCAGTGTGCCCCCTCCGCACAACTACTGCCGCTGGGTTTCGCTCATTGAAACCAGTTTCCACCTTTCGTGAAAGCACCACAGTTTTTTCCTCTTATGTATGTAGATTCGTTGCTCTTAAATTTTTTTACTCAAGACCGCCTCAAATTGCACACACACTCACACACACACACACACCACCTCCCACATTTCTCCCCATAATTAATATCCTCCTCTCTTCCCTTTTCCAATTACTCCCTTTTCCAAAAAAATCCATTTTTAAGTTATACACATGCCACTGCACCCCTAGAAGAACAAACAGAAATACATCTGCCTGTGTAGTTCTGCTGGACAGCCATGGCATGAGCTGAATATGTACTTTCTATCGACAATACTTGTACGTAATCATTTTTTCAGCAAAGTTAAATTAACTGCATGCAAAGACCACAAAGCAGGGGGTACATACAAGTACACCAATGTGATAAAATTAAGGTTATGAAATACGAGTAATCCTCATTTGCATCTGTGCTACTTTTGACCATATCTTGAAAAATTTTACATTTCATTATGTCATTCTTACTTCAGTTGAGAACCTTCCAGTTTTATCAACCTTTGTCTTTTGATCATATATAACCACATCAGTTGTTCAGAATATTGAGATATTAGGAGAGGAAGCAATCCTCTCAGATATTTTTCTTGATGTCTGGTTCCCCTGTCATTGCAAATTCAAATAGACTTTGGTTTAACACTTAAAGCAGGGTTCAGTTGCTCAGTGAAGCACTATATATTAAGCCCTCTAAATATAGCCACATCTCATACTACAGTGCAAATGGGCACAAACACCACTTTCATCCTTAAAATCATGCTATATTACAGAGTGCCAACCAAATGCCTTACATTCATTCACTGCAGTAAATATCTCTCCCCCGTTAGAAGTATAGAACCTTTCTTTTTTTACGCAAGGCCATTCTGTCATTCCTATAGTGAACCATAACTATTTTCATCACAGTTGCCGTGGCAACGACATCACTTGAGACATATATGATGAACCTGCCTATTATTCCCTTGCTTAATAACTCACTTTTATATTATTTTTAAAAGTACCAGCCATCAGTTTTCTTCTCATGCCAACTCTCCTAATATCACAGGCAAACTTAATAACGCTAGTCTTGTCTGCAAATCAAATCATGAGAGTGGGAGAAAAATTGGTGTAAGAAACAGAGGCAGAGACAGAAAGACCATTGTGTGAACAGTTCACAAAGAAACAAAAAATAAACTAATAAGAAAAATAATGTGATATGAACATAAAATAAAAGTTTAAGTTAAGAAGTACCTGCATTATAGGTACAAACATTAAAACATTATTGCCTATACTTTTTGACTTAACTCATTTAAAGGGAGAGAGAACCATGAGTTAAAATACAAGTGGGAATGAGCTGAGTATGTTAAAATGAGGAGGCTGTTGTTCAAAGAAGCAGGATGTGTAAAAAGTAGACATAGCCACAATCTTAACAATTATGAATCAAGATCTGTCAACATGGATATGCCATGCTCTGAAAAAGAATTTGCTTCCTTTTCAATTTTCTATTTTTGCAGTTCTTTTAACATTAAATCTGAGCTGATCTTTTTGTCAGTTTTTGTTTATGTTTGGAGCCTGGGAGATAGAAATGAAATCTATTGTTTTAATGTCATTTCCTTGTGTGGAAGATAATTCTGTGTACAGTTATAGGTGTGAAGAAGTAATTGCCCTTTTACAGTGAATAACTGGTTCTGGCACCTTTAGCTGCAAACTAAACACCTCATATAGCTTGTTGTAAAGGGTCTCACATTGCGGTGGAGCAATTTTGGCCCACTCCTCCCTGCAGAACTGGGTTCAACAACATTTGCAGAGTTTCAAGCATGCTACAACACATCAGTCAGATTCAGGTCAGGATATTGACTAGGACATTTCATAACTGTTTTAAACCATTTTGATGTTGACTTGTCTGTTTGCAATCATTGCGTGCTGCATGACCCAGCTGCATGTCAGCTTTAATCCACAGAATGGATGTCCTGTAATTCTCCTTTCTGATACAAAGTATAATTCATAGCTTCTTCACTGATAAGAAGGTTCAGAGGTCCTGTGGCAGAAAACGTTACCTGATCACCACGCTGCCACTACCATGCTTGACTCTAGGTGAAGGTGCTTTGAAAGACTGATAGGCTTCTGCATCTTCTCTCCAGAGGGCTTCAGAAATTTCCTCTGAGTGTGGCATGACATATTTCTTTGAATCGCAGTTTTGTCAAATTGACTTTTGCTGGTAAGGGTTTAAATGGTTGAAAATGATATTGTACAGGGATTGCCAAAATAAAGTCTCATTGTATTCAAATGTCTGATTGTAATTAGCCATTTCATTAGGTTGGTTATACATATACATCTTTTTCTTTATTCTTCCACATCAAGGAAATGGCATAAAAATCAGTGCTGGTGTAAATCTTTCTCTCTCAATCACTATTCATATACAACTAGAAAACACAAAAAGATCTTCTTGGCAATGTGAACAACTTGCAAAATTAGTGAAAAGGAGCCAATGCTTTTAACAGCATTGTATGTATGTAATATGGGGGGTGCGGTGGTGCAGTGGCGCAGTGGGTTGGACCAGGTATTGCTCTCTGGTGGGTCTGGGGTTCGAGTCCTGCTTGGGGTGCCTTGCGGTGGAGTGGCGTCCCGTCCTGGGTGTGTCCCCTCCCCCTCCGGCCCTACGCCCTGTGTTGCCGGGTAGGCTCTGGTTCCCCGCGACCCCGTATGGGACAAGCAGTTCAGAAAGTGTGTGTGTATGTATGTTAAAAAGTCAAGGTTTAACAATGTTGTTATCTGCTTCTTTTATTTATTGAAAATTTAAATTAATCTGTTTTATATTTTAATTTTCTAATGAAGAAAATGGTTTGAAAAGCAACAGAATGTTCATATTCTCTGCATTTATTATTTTCTGTTACTGTATCAAAATAACATTTTCCTACAGGCTTCAGCAAGCTCATTGGGAAATACATTCTAATAACACTGTGGTCATATACAGTACATTAATGTGTAATATTCAGTAAAATTTAAAGATTTATTTTTTGCAAGGCTTATATGCCTACAGATGCAACACGTTTGTGTACAAACCAGTACAGTGCCTTAAAATGTGTTCACACCCTTACCGATTATTTCTCATTTTACTGTGTTGCAAGGTTTAATCAAATATACCGTTCTACTCATTTATGCTCAACCTTCATATAACTAGGTTCCATACAAAGAAAAACAGCTACAACATCTTATGCAGATAAATACCTCTTTTTCATACAACAGACTTATTATTCAGTACAATATCATTTTCCCCATTATGATTATTTTAATGAAGCAAGTTTTTATTCCGTTAAAAAGCTTTTAATTGACATACTAAAGCATAACTATACACTTGCTCTGTCAAGCTCGCGAGGGTGTAAGTTAGAAATAATCCAGATGCCCAGATGTTTGCCAAGCTTGGCATTCAGACTGCACACATTTCATCAGCAGTCAAGGTGACATCATCAGCACTCAATGTGTGTAATGTAGGTTTGAATGTCAGTCTTTATATTGGGTCTAGAAGCTGGAAACTTCCTTGTCTTCAATTTGATTGGCTGATTTCAGATGACCTTGAGTGTTGGATCCCATTCTACTTTCTGGTTGGCTGATCACTGTGGCTGTAACTGGTTCTAAGGCTGATTTAATCTAAATAACCTAATTAATTAACCTGATTAAACCCTACCAGTTTAGTTTTTGGTTCACATTGGGTGGTCCTTGTGTCATATGGGCTCATAGATGGGGTCCAGATCAACATGCTTGTTTATTGACTTTGTTGAAGAGTACCAGGCCTCGAAGAAAACTCTGAGCGCTTTGTATCCACTTGAGACTGGATTTCCGGATTCTCCAGGTTAAAAGTATGCCCTTCCTGGTCCTGGTGCACAGATATCAGGGAGAATGGGTCGTGTCTTTTTGTTGCCAGTTTGTGTTCACAGAGATGTGTTGATAATTTCCTCCCTGTTTGGCCAATGTAGTGTTTGTTGCAATTGTTGCAGCTGATTTTGTATATAATTTTTGTTCTTTCTTCTGTCTTGAGTTTTTCTTTTGGTCTTGAGATGATTCTTTGTAGAGTAGCTGTTGGCTTGTGGGCTATTGAAACCATGTGGTTGGAGCAACCTGGCTGTCTTTTCTTATATCTTCTTAATGTATGGTAGAGTGATTTTTCAATTTGGTTATTCGTTGGCACTTGTTTGTTCATTTTGGTGGATTAGACAGCATCTGATGAAGTTTCTTAGGTAGCCATTGTGTACAAACATCTTGAAGAGGTAGTTTTCTTCCTTTGCTTTGAGGGCCGTTGTGCTGTAGTGTGTTTGTGCCATTGTAAATAAAGTTCGTACTCAGCTCATCTTGTGACAGTTTGAATGATTGCCGTCGATTGTCCCATATTAAAACAAATTTTTGTTGCAAAAAATGTTGGTGCAGTCATTCATGAATAAAAACATCTTTTGATGTTAGAAAATTTTTGGTGACACATTTTAGTCCACCAACTGTTTTTTTTTTTTCTACTGTACCTTCAGAAATAACAGTAATTTAATCCCTTGCAACAGGAATTTGCCTAATTGGGTGGCTTTGCTGTATGAATTAACCCTGTTATGAGAGGAACAGAGGTATAACTATAACTGGAGTTTTTTGGGAGGGTATTATTACACTAACTCATGGCTTCACCTAACTGTCAGTTACATAGAATGTATATAAGCATCCATTAACCTTCATGTAGTATTTTCAGAAACCCACCACTCCTCCACCTGTCTCTCTCTTTTTTCAAAAGGTGTCACAAAGAGAGAGGCTCAATGACCATGCTTTACAGCTGGTGCAAACCCTCCAATGAACTCTATGACAAAGTGTAAAGTACACTAAGCACTCACCCGAACACACAGTCTTAGTTTCAAAATGAAAAAAAAATCAAATACACACACACACACACATTTTCAGAACCGCTTGTCCCATACGGGGTCACGGGGAAAAATCAAATATATAATTGAAAATGACTTAATTGATATTGAGCCAGCTGGACTCCATTTTCTTGAGAGATCATGCTAAGTTCATTAGGCTCTTTCTGTATTGACTTGGAACCTACCTATGCTCAATTGCATGAGTGGAGGATAAATTATTATTGGCTTTATGAGGTCTCAGAACTGAAACAGCAGATCTGATTAGTTATGCTGTGGAATTTTCAGATAACATTATTAGGCGGCAAGAAGATGAATGTTATAAGAGGACTTGTATTGCCTGGGACCTTCCCATGAGCACAGTTAAGTCAAGTGTAAAAAATGGAAATGCTACAGATGCTACCAAGATCAGGCCCTCCTATCATACCAAGCAACAGGAGGAGAAGGGCAGTTGTCAGCGATGCAACCAAGAGGGCTCCCACAACACAATTAGAGCTGCAGAGCATTGTCTGCAATAGGAAACAGCACTCAGAGATTTAACCTCTCTTTTAGTACTTCACTCATTTGGGAAAACTGATAGACATGTGCAACTGCTGAGAGAAGTCAGTGTTACATTCATGCTCGGGTTTTGCTAGAAATGATGTAACAGATCCTGAGACCTTAGAAGAAGTTCTTTTGGTTTGGTGACACAAAAATTGAGCTCTTTGGCCTGAAAATGAGGCACTTTGACTGGTGCAAACCAAACGCAATTTGTAATTCGGGTAACGTAGTCTCTTACATCAAGCATGGCTGTGACAGTGTCATAATGTGTGTTTTTTTACAACCAGATGGGCTGATAAAATTTTGCTGTCAAGGATAAGATGGACTGAACCACCAACAGACTAATCATGCTGGACAACCAGTTTCAGAGAACAGGAGATCTATGATCTGCAAAAGGTAAAACTCGGAGGTTCTTCGTTCTGGGTCCGTTGTGGTGGAATGACCTTCCCTTGTGACTCACAACTGCGGAAACTCTGTCTACTTTCAAGAAGGATCTGAAAACTCACCTTTTACAGATCCACTTCACCCAAGATCTCTCCAGCTCGTCTATGGTGTAACTGTTCAGGCATCGTAACTCCATAAGCATCCCCAGATACAACTTTTATTCAGCCACTACTCTGGCATTGTACTTGCTTATTTCTGTATCTTATAAAATTAAAAAAAAAAAAAAAAATTGGTGGGAGGGTATCGGGATTTGTCTATCCTGTGTTTGATGCACCTACTCGATCGATGAACCTCGGTGAAGCAAGTGGTAGGTAATGAACTAGGGTTGCTTGAGACTTTCATGTCTGCAGCTGTGTCTCCTTCTCTTAATGTAATGCATAAATTGTATGTTTGCTAAGATGTATGTCGATTTGGACAAAAGCGTCTGCTAAATGAATAAATGTAAATGTAAGTGTAAATGTAAGATTCACATTTTAATTGGACAATGACTGAAAGCATATGACAAAAACTACCGAACGATTTTATAAAAATAAAGTTAGAAATCTGCAATGGCAAACCAAAGCCCGTTTCAGTTCAGTTCCTGCTGCTACTGAATATTTGTTGTGTGACATGAAAATTTCCATCCACTGATGCTCTTCGTCTCTCTTTGCAGAGTTGAACCAATTCTGCCCTGAGGAATGAGCAAAAATTTTAGAATGGAAGGCTGCAACGCCTAGACTTTCCAGAGCTGTAATTGCTGCTCAAAGCATATGTGCAAAATGTTGACTAGGGTTTACAGCTAAGCAAAGGCTAGTTAATGTGACAGAAAATTAACCTTTATGCATATGTTTAATCTAAATCAACCTTATAAACAAGTATAAGGAAAAGAATGGCCATAAAATGCTTCAGTGAATTAAAAAAAAAAAAAAACATTTTAACATACAAACAGTTGGTGTGAGATTCATTATGGCACAGGCTGGTTTTAGTCCTGGTATATTATTTTGTCACGCAGAGGTGTGTATTAGGTGTATTAAATGCATTTTCGACTTACGATGGGTTTCGGGGAACGTAACCCCATCGTAAATTGGGGACCACCTGTGTCTTAAATCAATACCAAAGATTTATATTTAAATAACAGTAACATAAAGAAAAAAATAACAGGATTGTGTTTGCGGTAGTCTTGTTAGCAAAATATTAATTCACACAAAACTAAACTGTAGTCTAACTTCGAGACTCATGAACAAAAGTATCCATATAGAGCTCGTAAATAAATTGATGGGACTTTAATTAATGTTCATAAATTAGAAAAAGGATTCTGCATATAATTTCTTGTGGTTTAGATACAAGCTAGAGGGTAATTAAACTGGTGCAAAATTCCCTTATCCAAAACAATAAATGTATTAGGTAACAGTTATGTATGACTATACATTATACATGTCCTTGAACATCCTGAGTTGCTATTTTGGTGTTTACAGTAGGATGCGGAAACTATGTTGTGATGTACACCACACTATAAAATTGTGAAGACTGAAGCTGCAATGGTAGTAGTTCCAAGAGCATTTAAACTATGTTGTTTTTCCCTGGCATAAGATAAGACAGAAGTAAATTCACTGAATACAACCTCCAGATTAATCAGTTACATGTCTGAGTTTGAGACCCTTGGAAGAGCAGTTGCATGACTGGGTTTTGAATGTGCCACACAAATTCTAAAAAAAAATATGTAAAAAAATCTTGGGAAGATGTTCTGTCTTTCTTTTAAAAAATGCCACCCAAATGTTTCTGAAACTTAATACAGAATAACATGTATTTTGCCCAATTTGAATTTATACAGAACACATTTCAGCATTAAAGGTGTCCTAGCTCAACGCAGCATACGATTAACAATGGCATTATAAAAGTACATACACTTTCGCAACCCCTTTAGTTCAACTGTCGGAGTCCTGGGTACAAGAAGTAGAAAACTCTGATACTACCAACAGAAAGGTGGAGCTGTCAAAGTCTTACCATGGGAATATTATAAAGAATTCAAAAGTAGGCCAATTTAGTAGGCAGCATATCGTAAAATGTATTTAAATAATTAACATTATACTCCTTATATACAGCACTTTCAACATGACATTGTAAATGGCTACTTCATCATTAATTAATGTTGAATAAAATATATAACATGAAAATAAAAAATAGATTGAAAATTCTGGTATAATTTGTAGCGCACTTAAAGAGATTGAATTTGGAATCCATTTAGTATAAATTTATATGACTAAAATATAGAAATGTACTATTCATTTTAAGAAGCGAAGCAAGGAAGAATACTTAAATGGACAAACCTTTTCTAAAAAAAGGGATCTTTACTGCAGATGAAAAAGTCAGTTCTTATTTGTTACTTACAGATAAGGGATTTAACTGACATTTCAGTGTTTCTAGTGACTAGCATATGCCTGACTGGTACAATGTAAATGTAAAATATTTCTAATATTCAGTGTATTTGTCTGAATGCAATGTCAGTATTTAACGGCAAACATTTTAGATGATATTCTTTTTCAACTTTAAGTGTACTGGTGACAAATAATGGATAATGTTCTGTTTCTCTAGCCTCTGTATGGGGAAGTTGCTGATGCACATAGTAAATTAAGGAACTGCAGAACATTCTGCAATATTTAAACTATTTAACAAAAGACAACATCAAAGGTTTTACAGTAAAATGCATGATCGCACAGTTACATGTATAATTTAGCATTAATGGAGTTTGCTTCATGACCAAAAAAATTCCAGGGTCCCAAAGGTACCAGAGTGATACTACTCTTACCGAATAGGCAGGATGATTCACCAGAATTACTTTAATCAGTCTGGCCCTGATTCATAAATAACATTAGTGTCATAGCCTGAAAACATATTTTTAATTATGTGTTATTATTTTTGTTTTTCTTCTTTAAGAGTACAGTAATGTCACACTGTACTCAAATAAGATAAACAAAAATAATAATACATAATACACTAGAAAACACTGGGGAGGATTTGAGCTTAGAAAAAAATCAATGTTTGCCTAAATTATCAGATTTTCTTGACAATTGAAATGTAGAGTGCTGTGAGAAAGTATTTTTCCCAATTCCAGTTTTCTCTGATTTTGCAGCTTTTTAACACGAAATTTATCATCACAGCATGAATACAGCCTACCACCAAGAAAATGACAAAACCAGTACTAGTGTTAATTTTTTTGCTCGCAGGCTCTATTCATATACATTATATTTACTCATTTAGCTGAAGTTTTCTCCAGAGCAACTTGTAATATTAAGCTGTTTACTATGATTAACCCATTTAAACAGCTGGGTAATTTTTCTGGAACAATTTTAGGGTAAGTACCTTGCTCAAGGCTAATATAGCTGGGATTCAAACCTGCCACCTTTGGGTCCAAAGACAGCAGCTGGAAGCACTATGCTTCCAACCATGCCCACTGAATGCTACTTACAGAATCATCTGACTAAATTTAATATAAAAACTCCAAAAACAGAGAACATACTTGTTTACGGCACTTCACATAAAAAAATAAACAATGTTAGTAAAATACTTAACGTTACATTAAGATGATGCATTAAAATTGTTATGATAACATACAGTTATGATGTACTGCGCTGACCATTCTCAAAGTGATTATGTAACTTTAATTCTCCAGAAGATGCACATAATTTTGTACCAAAAACACATTGTTCCAGTGCCATGATTGACTTCAAAATGTACAATTTTATGGTAACTAACAGATTTTTTTTCTTTTTTTTTTACCCATAGGTCAGCCCTCCCAACAGAATATTGAGAAATGATTGTTTTTTATGAACATCAACAAACAGGAGCTGTTTGTTGCTTTTATAGTGATCTGTTTTTAAGCTTGCCTGAGCGAGAGGAGAGCGAGAGAGTCATCGACAGGCATGCAGAGGTAACAGCTGCTGTTGTTTTAATAAGAAACGGGTGTGCTTTTCTCTTACTGGTTGTGTGTACTAATGCATGGGTTGATGGTCACTCTGGGGAAAAACAACATGGTCTCTCGTCATCCATTCTTTGTATCTCGCTGGTGTTTTTTGGAGCGCACGGGAAGCCAATGCTGACTTCATATTTAGCAACTTCACAAAAACAGAAAGTGAGAGCATGAGAGAGGGAACAGACTCAACATCTGCTTGCCAGTGAATGAAAATATGTTGCCTCTTCTAGCGGCCCCCTCTTTTTTTCTCCTTCGCTCTCCTTTTGACCTGAAATCACATTATCAGATTCCCTTTCATAGACCAGGTCATAAACATGCAAAAAATTCACATATTTTCTGAGCCTGTTTTTTCCGTAACAGTATTCCAGATATGAGGTGTTCTACTCAGTAACGTTTTGACTGTATGGACCTTCACCATAGCACAGCAGGATGTACCAGATGGGCTGAGAATTTTAACAGGCTCAGAAAAAGTGACACCTTCCAGCTACAGAGAACAGTGACCAACAACCTGCTATGAAAAGCAGGGGGCAGAAAAAAACCAGGGCTACAGAGAGGCGAAAAGGAGCAAAAACCCACATCTGGCAACAGCTGGAGAGAAACAGGAGGAGGGCTTAGGGGCAGGGGTGGAGCGATCAAAGAGTATTTGCTGTAATACTTTTTTAGTGTCTATTAACAGGGTTTTTAGGTGTGACTATACTGAGGAGACTGGACACTTCATTTCATTATTTCTGCTGAAGGCCAGAGGAGCAAAGCAGAGGAAGAGGAGTCAGTGACATATTGGGAGAATAGAGACAAAGAGAATATGCATACAATTTAGACTGCTTTAACAAAATTTCTGAGAAAGACTTTTTTTTTCACGCTGGAAAAATTCACCTTTCCAAAGTGTGAGTACAAATCATTCGTCTGTTAAAAAAAAACTATGTGTCAGTATGTCATTTAATCCTTTTCTCTTCTTTCTCTGCCTCAATAATTTCCTGCATTTAATTTTTTATTACTCTCACATACAGTATTCGTTGCGATGTCTCATGATCTGGGCCTAACAAATTTCAGTGGGTGTAGTAAATTATGATCTTTTGTCAAATGGTATGTGTGGAGAACAGTCAGCAAGCCCCACAGAACCCTAACCCAATAATAAGGTCCAATCAGTTGATTAAATGCTATCTCTAATGTGTCCAGAATTAATTCCACAAGCAGTTTTTAAAATGATTTTAAGTTCAGCTCTTTTTCTTTCTGTGTTATTCATCTCTGCATTTACTATTTTTAAGGAAAACGGTCTCTTGTTGTTTCTCTGACAATGAATATGTGATCAAACTCTGCAAACTACAGATTTCTCCCTCTGTGCCTGTTTAACCTGTATGTCTCTCCAAAACTATGCACTGGGCTAATTTCCTTAGCAGAGCTTTCCAGTGTCGCAGACACTAAGCCTACGATTCTTAAAAGTAAGCTCCTTGCTTCAGAGTTTTAAAAAACCTAATTAAGTTAGAAGTGTATTAGTTTGGTCATGAGACTTTCTACTCCTCTTTTGCATTTTGCCTAAGACGACCATCCCTTTTTTCCTTTCCCCTATATTATTCTCAAATGTATGACATCACATTTACTTTTACTTTGCTTATGCTGACAAATGTCAGTGCGCAGTTTCAACATCCCTAGAGAGAACATAATGGAATACAGGAACTTGCTAAAGACAAACAAATAAAGAAATACACGTGTACATACTGCAAATTTGTTGTTCAGTTTACTGGCTGCAGAACTGGTCTGGCCTTTTTACACGGAAAAAGTAGCATGGTGTCCCAATGTACCATTTCCCTTTCTCTGACTCATTCACTCTCTCCAGAGATTACAAAATGAGATTGGCAGATTTCTAAAGGTTTACATGATTTTCTGTTTTTATGACAAATGTCTGTTAATTTTTCCCTCTATTTTTCTCCTGCAGGTAAACATGTGTCGTATCAGCATAGTCCGTCCTGCGGTGATGATTACGCTACTGGTTGTCATGGTGTTTGCAAAACCATTGGCAGGAGAGACCAATGAAATTGACTATGGATACTGGAATTACAGAGAAGGAAGTAAGAGATGGAAATGCAGATTATGAGTTCACCTATTTGCATTTGCTACTAAACAGTTTGCGTTAAGGAAAGCTATGTGCTAATACTACAGGTTGTCATTGTGCACTCATCAAATGAGCATTCAGTGTTAATTTCTTTAGCTCACGCTACAGCTTGAAGGGGAATATAACAACTATATATTGGCCCCTTTGTCACCATGGCAGCTGACAACGTGAACGTGGCATCCGTGCGCAGCGTGACTCGGGTTCTGGATGTGTGGGGGAAACGAATATTCAGCGAGATCAAGAACTTGCTGCACTCTCAGCCCAGTGCTCTCCTGCCAGACTACTCCAGGTGATTGGGCACTGCCTCAACAGGTTTCCAGGCCAGACATGTAGCAGACGCAGCAGCCATTTCAGTCCATCCAAACCTGTGCTTATGTTAAAGCATGCCAATGTACTGCAAATCTTAAGTTGCATGCAGAATTATAGGATTTTTTCAGGGTGTGTGCTTCATACAGAGTCTCCCAGTTATCCACTTTAATGATTTAGAAGTATTAGACCAAGGTGGTAGGTCTAGGAGAATGCTTTGTAAACGTTGTTTTGGCTTTGAGTCTGCTGCAGGGATTGCATATGTGGTTGGCCAAGGCTTTTAAGCACCCCACTGGGAGATCTTTGATAGGAGGTGATGGGGTGGTGGTAGGGTGCTGTGAACAGCATGCGCAAGACTTTGGAGGTTGGTGGGAGTTTAGAAACGTTATTTGTGATGGACAGGTTGTTGTGGATGGTAGGGGGTCTAATACTAATACTTTTATCCCAAATGTTCCTTTAAAACTTCATTTACCCTAGCAGATTTTTTTTTGCAATTTCACTGAAATGTCACGAGATTCTCGTATTTCTCTATTCTGTAAATGCAGAGCATCAAACACAAGAAACACATATTAATATTATCTTGGCCTTTCGTTAAATGTGACTTGGAGAATAAAACAGTATGATTTTGAGTATCCTGTGCTATGTGCCAATAAAAGCAAAATTTTTACTTCATGTTACTAATGCAATAATACAACTTAACAGACAACAGCAGACTTCTCTGAAATGACACTAAAAGCTTTACAAGATTCCAAACTTCTGCCTATTCATGTCTTCAGTGTGCATTTGTGTGCAATTTTTCAGAATAATTGATGAGTAATAACACATCCTTATTCTGGTACAGCACCATTCAGAGCACCAGTTATTAAGACATCAAGTATAAGATGTCATGTTTAACAAAACATTAAGCTACATAATATTCGAAGACTGTGTGTATTTTAATATGCCATAATAAGTGTTGCAGAAAAAAATTAATTGCCTTGTTTTGTGTGTCCTACAGGGTGCGCCCGCTCTCAGAGTCTCTTAATGATCTCTTCAGGGAAGTCTCTTTGTTGCAGAGGCGCATCACAGAACTCAACAATCGCCTAGCAACCTTGGAACCCCATCTTCGTCGCCACGGCTACCGTGAGGAAGTAGAGAGAGGAGGGGAAAGAAGTGGTGGTAGAGCATCAGTTCCTCAGAGTACAAGAGGAGGGAGGAGACGCTTGGCTAAATACACCCCAAGGTATATGGTTAGAGTGGTACATCCAATGAATTAAACAATGCGGAGGAGAAAGGTGAAAGTGTACATGAAGGGGGTAGCCACTGACAGTGAAAGATAGAAAAAAAATGGAAGGAATGAAGATGGGAAGGTAGAAAAAGGCAAGTGACTGAGAGCAGTACTTCTATACAGAAAAAAGACAGCTATAAGAGTACATTAAAAATGTGGAAATTAATATTACTCTTTCAGTGCTGCTTATAAATAAAATGGCAGTCTATCAAATGTAACATTTTTTATACATTTTTGCTCAGTGTCTGGTAAGCAGTAATAATTATCCAAAAATTAATTCATTACTCCTCTACAAATGTAACAAATACATGTACCACAAAAATGGTATTTACATGGTGCCATAGGTTTGGTGCCAAATAAAGAAAATCATGTATGCAGAAATCTTCTTTTCTGTGTGTTCTTTAATATGACTTGTTGGTCTGAAATGGTAGTTGCATTGCAGTATTAAAATGGAAACAGCTTGATGCAATACTCATGCCTGATAGCGTAACAAATCCATCTTCTGTGCCGCTTCAAAAGGAGCATAGCTGTGGGTCTTCAACCACATGGTGGCAGCCGGTCACAGTTTTGTGGTGTGTTCTGGGTTTGGCCAAAAACTGTAGGTGAATTCACTTGTGCAGCGTTTCAAGCATGAATGATAAAGCTTGAATTAATGTAAAACGTCTTTTGTTGCACATTCCTGTGAATTTTCGTGTCAAACTATCATAACCAACGTGGTGCGGACAGAGTTGAACTTTAGAATAAACTAATTTAACTAATAAACATTTATTCTTTCACGTAATGCTCTTGTCCAAGGCGACTTTACTATGCTGAGGTTGTATGCTCAGCTACTTACAAATATTTCACCCCTTTATAGAGCTGGGTAATTTTTACTGTATCAACTCCGGGTAAATATTTTGCTCAAGAGTTCTACATTAGAAACAGAAATTCAAATGTAAGTCTTTTGATTCCAAGCTGACAACTGTAACCAACTGCAAACCCATGCATGACACTTAAGGTGCGTTCCGCTCGAAGATGGTGCAGTGAGATACCTCAGTGGATTTTTTGGTCACAGTTCCAGCCCCTTAACCACTATTCAAAATGTTACCTTTTAATCTGTCAATTTCTCTAATGATGGGACGTTGTTCCTATGAGAACTACAAATTCTTCTTCTCACTTTCTCTCTACTTGTTTGCCCATCACCTTCTGTCTATCACCCTGCATCAAAATGTTCCTTCACTCTTTTTGCTCCTTCCTTTCCATCTGTCTCCTCTCTGCATTTCTCTTTGCTGTCCTCTCTTCTTTCTCACCATCCTGCCCTCCCTCCCTCCCTCTACATCCTTCATCTGGTGCATGCTATATTCTCCCTCCCCCATCCATCTCTGTCTCTATCACCAATCAATGTGGGCGTCCGGCTGCATGCTGCATTTTTCTGGTGTGTGTTGCTTCCCTGTTATGTCGAATCCGGCAAGACAGTTTACATATACAATACTAACCTCCCACTCTCCCCTTTTCTCTCTCCCGCTCTAAAAAGATCATGTTGCTAGGTAACGGTTAATTGTCAAGAAGAAGTGACATGTGTTGCAATGCATTCAGGAATTGTGGGAGTGAGAGAGAAAGGCAGGGAGGGTGACAGAGGCAGAGAGGCAGGGTACGAAGGTAGGGCTAAATACAGTAATACACATTAAAGCCTTACAGAATTCGCTGAGTATCACAAGAAATGGAACGCCTTTCTTTTGCTCCCTTTCCCCAACATTTCGCTATACGTAATATAAGCAATATCTTACAATGGAATGTTAAGGCTTTTTAGAGTATGTTCTGTATTCATACCTTTTATGCCAGAATGTAGATAATTATTTCAAGTTTACTGCACATAAAACCCGCTGCAAAGGAGGTAAAAACAGACACACAGGTATGACACAATTTGAAGATTTTTAAAAATTAAGAATGCAGATCAGGTCACGTAATGAAGTTATTTCAAGAGTAGCTATGAATTTCTAATACTTCCAGAGACATATGTTTCATGACTGCAGTTATTTTGAATAAATGCTTCATAGTTTTTGAAAGATTAAATCTTCATCTATCATATTATAATAATAGAGGGAAAAATGTAGCAGTGCAGTTGCTAACAATCCAAATTATTACCTCATTGTTATGATTTATTAATAAATTGCGAGGTTTAAGTATACTGGTAAATCAGATGTATGTGAAAATGACGGGTATGAAACGATAACTCATTTAACTGATAAATCAAACATTATTCATTAGGTCTGTAGAGAGGCTAACATAGTAGATTCCCATGGAAAGAAACACTGGTCCGTATCAACAATTATTGACATTCAGCTTAAACAGTGAAGTTCCATTATGCACTACTCTCTCTCTCCGATCTCATAATTGCTCGATAAATGCGTACGTTTATGTTTAACAATTTTGAAGAACAATTTGTTTAATCATTGAAATGCTTATGTGCACCGACTTGTATAATGCATACTGGTTTATACAGTGGTATGTGACAAAATGTAAGTGTACTACTGTGGTCTGCTTTTGTAAGCATGATTACCTCAATGATGTAGTGCTGCAGCAGTGGTATAGCAGTTAAGGACACAGAACACTGCAGATTCAGACAGCTCTCCCTTTTACTGCTGTGGTACGCTTGAGTCTGAACTGCTGCAGTAAAAATACCTTTGAATAAATGAGTTAAATATTGTAAGTTCTGTTGGATAAATGTATATAACTAAGCAAATAATTAACAATGACTTACCTCTGGTACGGGGACACGGTGGCGTGGTGCTCTTGCCTAGATCCCGATCTCTGGTGGGTCGGGGGTTCGAGTCCTGCTTGGGGTGCCTTGTGATGGACTGGCGTCCCGTCCTGGGTGAGTTCCCTCCAGCCTTGCGGCCTGCGTTGCCGGGGTAGGCTCCGACTCGTCATGACCCTGCTTGGGTCAAGCGGTTTCAGCCAACGTATGTGTACTTTTGGTACAAGTGTCAGAGTTATTAAAGACTAAACATTGACACTATATGTTGAAAAATGAAAAGACACATATTTGTTGAGGACATTATGTCACAGGATGGGCTCTTGCCCTGTTGAGCAAGGTAGTTAAACGGAATTCCCCCAATAAATGGATGAAATTGTAAGCAAGTTTGATAAAATATGGTTAAAAATTTCAAAGCAATTAGATTGACAAGGTTTGGAAAGGATTATTGCTTGTCTGCTGCTTGTAAAGATGAAAAACTTTTCTTTTGAAATTTTCATAGATTTTTTTTTTATTAATATGATATTGTTGACATCAAAACCTTAACCAAAAACCTTTTAAGATTGGTAAGTTATATCCATGCAAGGCTTGCATATTATGCACAATTCTATGTATTTCTCCACACCCTCTTCACTTTTGCAGATTTATTTTTTTTGATAGAATACATTATTATTGTTATTATTGTGCACTGTGGAATATTTGATCTGCATGACTTCTTCATGGCTTGGCCATCACTACCATCTTCAATGACAAAATAACACCACTTTCAAAACACCGCTAACAAAATGCCTTAACTATTATTGACAATTATTTACAGAAGTGCTGCTTTATGCAAGCTTCTGTTCATGATGACCTACCAACTTAAACTGTGAACATAAAATCCCAGAATCACTAATGCATGCAAATACAATTTTGTTCACTTAGGTAAATATGCTTAGTACTCTGTGTCACCTATGAAAGCACAGTATTAAACACCTAGCATATATTCTATAACTGTACCATCTATCTTTGATGTTTTCAGTTTTATATACTGTGTTTTTGTTCTTTTCCACTTTATAGTATGAAGCATGTCTTTGGGATAACAGCAGGAGTTGTTCCCCAGTTTCAATAATAACTGCAAAGAAATTGAAATCAAATTATAATGAAGAAAATATGGAAAATTCAGCAAAGAGAAATCCTGATGATTTTCTGTGTAACAATGCAGTGGTGTTTTATAACCAATACAAAAGAAAAACAGCACAGCCAATATTACTGTGATTTGATTTAATTTTAGGCAGCATGGAAATTTTCATTTTGTAGCCCTGTAGCTATATACCCATATTTCAAAACTGACTTTTGTCTTGGCATTCCTACACATTGTCTGAGATTGACATTTTTGTCACTATGACCTGCACTATTAGAACAACTTTTTCTTCCTATGTTGTAATAGTTTGTAATATCTAATGAACCAAGCACATCTTTTCTTCACACTCAGTCAAAATTAAGCTTGAAAACAAACTCTTTAAGTATTTGGTATCATTGCATCTACTCTCACAAACAGAGCAAACAGTCTAATGTTCTAAAAACATGAACTTTCATAAGAAGGCTTATTAAGAAGGCATTAAATACATAGAATGTCCTTTCAATCAACCTTCATTTTAAATAACACCTCTTTAAATTGGCATAAACTGTCCTGAAGGTGTGTTCAGTGTCATTTATGCCAGTCAGCATGGTACTATATGCTTTTTGTTGTCTCAGTATGACATAGTTCATTACAAATGACATCCATCATGAATGAGCTGAACAGGGAGATACTGTATTTGTTGCTGTTTTGACAATGTTAATTATTTTGTAATCTCAAAAGACTGATTAGAATCATTACAGTATTGCTAATTTTCCAATACACAAATACCCTGGATTACAATACCTCAGGGTATGAGAATTCGCTTTTATGAAGAACTTACGTTTGCAAAATCAGGTTTTCCTCTACTTTCCCTACTGTAACGAGAAATGCCTTTTGGGGAAATATATAACTAGAAAACTGCTTCTTTCTGATATAGAGGGTTACTTGTAAAGTGTGAACAAAATCAGAGCCACCACCTGACTTCTTTATAACATGGAGGAATACTCAAGGAATGGGAAGATATCAGGGCCAACTCATGAACTTTTTTCTTCTTCTCACATCTGAGTACCTATGGGATTGCACAAAAGTCTCTCCTAAATGAGAGATTTATTCAGTTTTTTCTTTATTTTATGCATTTTACTTTTTTAAACATTCAAAATCTTAACTGTGTTTCTAATAATTAACAAATGTGGCAACATAGGGGAGAAATGGTAATAATTAGGTGAACAACTTGATTGGTCACATGCAAGTTTTAATCAAAATATAACTTCCCTACAGAGAATATGAGAAGAATGGGGACAGCTTATAAGCTTGGCCAACAGTTATTGCACTGTTATTTTATTATGACATTCACAAGTTCACAAGTTAGTTACATCTCTAGTGAGATATTAGCATTTTGCTTGCTACCTCACTCTGCTAGAAATCACCAGGAATATTATCACGTATCTCGAAGAAAATAAATGCCTTTTTTTCAGTTTCACCATTAAATGTGTCAAGTGTCCATCTGCCCAACTCTTTATGGCCCAGTTTCTTGCATTATACTTAGGAAAACAACATTTACAGGGCTGTAGCTCACACACACACACATTTTCAGAACCGCTTGTCCCATACGGGGTCGCGGGGAACCGGAGCCTACCTGGTAACACAGGGCATAAGGCCGGAGGGGGAGGGGACACACCCAGGACGGGACGCCAGTCCATCGCAAGGCACCCCAAGTGGGACTCGAACCCCAGAAGGGCTGTAGCTTTCCAAGGTATTTCATGTAAAAATATTCCTTTTTGGTTGTACTATAATAACCATTGGTAAGTGTTGCAGTAAGTTATTTTTACATATTTCAGGGAAGTTAGACTTCCAACAAAACACCATAGCAGGGGTCTTTCTTCCCAGGTATTGGAAATGTTAATGAGGAAGAAACTGTCACAAATATATGTATATATATATATATATATATATATATATATAATATCTCCTGAGGGGGGCGCAGTGGTGCAGTAGGCTTGGCCGGGTCCTGCTCTCTGGTGGGTCCAAGGTCCAAGTTCAGCTTGGGGTGCGTTGCGCCGGACTGGTGTCCCGTCCAGGGTGTGCTCCCTCCCCCTCCAGCCTTGCGCCCTGTGTTGCCGAGTTAGGCTCCGGGTTGGCACGACCCCGCTCGGGACAAGCAGTTTCAGCCAGCGTGTGTGTATGTATATCTCTCCCTCTCACCCCGACATGGGGTGGTGTGTGTGTCTTCTTCAAGCTTGGGTCCTCTACCAGAGGCCTTGGAGTTTGAGGGTTCTGCACAGTATCTTAGCTTTTCCTAGGTCTGGACTCTTCTGGACAGAGACTTCAGATGTTGTTCCCGGAATCTGCTGGAGCCAGTCTGGGGGTCACAGCGCCGAGTGCTCCTATTACCACTGGGACCACTCTGGACTTCACCTTCCGCATCCATTCCAGTTCTTCCTTCAGCCCTTGGTACTTCTTGATCTTCTCATGTTCCTTCTTTCTAATGTTGCTATCACTTGGGATTGCCACATCTATCACAGTTGCCCTCTTCTCCTCCTTATTGACCACTACTATGTCTGGTTGGTTGGCCAGCAACTGCTTGTCAGTTTGGAACTTGAAGTCCCACAGCACCTTAGCTCTGCTGTTTTCAATCACCTTTGGTGGTGTCTTCCATTTTGACTTGGGGACTTGCAGTTCTTGTTTTGTGTAGATGTTCCTGTACACTATAACAGCCACTTAGTTATGTCTCTCAGTGTATGCTATCCCAGCTTGCATCTTACACCCTGCTACTACATGCTGGACTGATTCAGGGGGATCTTTGCACAGCCTGCACCTTGGGTCCTGTCTGCTATGGTAGACCATGGCTTCTACGGATCTGGTGCTTAGAGCATGTTCTTGTGCTGCTATGACAGAGCCTCTGTGCAGTCCTTCACGCTAGCCTTTTCCAGCCACTGGTAGGATTTCTTAATGTCAACCACTCTCTGTATCTGTCAATGGTAGAGCTCGTTCAGGAACTTGGTCTTCTACGGTGTCTCTTCTTCTTCCTCATCACCCTCTGCCTTCTGCTGCCTGAGGTACTCACTTAGTGGTTTGTCCTGGAGGGGCAGCTTCCCGATTTACTCTTGGATGCTCCTTGTTTCATCCTAGATAGTTGTTCTGACACTCACTAACCCTCAGCACCCTTTATTTTGGTTATCATACAGTATCAGGGTGCTGGACTTTGGGTGGATCCCTCCGTGCATCATGAAGAGTTTTCATGTCTTGACATCTGTGGCACCTATCTCCTCCTGTGGATAACTTATTATTCCAGTTGGGTATCTGACAACTGGTAAGGTGTACATGTTGATGGCTTAGACCTTATTCCTACCATTGACCTGGCTTCTCAAGACCTGCCTTACTCTCTGAAGGTATTGGGTTGTGGCTGACTTCCTTGCTGCCTCATCGTAGTTCCCATTGACCTGTGGGATACCCAGGTACTTGTAGCTGTCCTGTATGTCTGCTGTCCCCAAACCGCTGCACCACTGCACCCCTCTGGATATTTTTTGTTTTTATTTTGTGAAGCTTTTGATTATGAATTAAAACACATCCTACTATGAGACGTTCTGCATCCTTCTGTGGGTCTAGCAACAAATCTGTTTGACAAAACTATTAGCCACAAATAAGGAGTACTATACAAAATAACATTTAGTAGGATGTTGTATACCAGAGACATCTGTGTTATTCTTCTAAATTTCATCTCATATATTTTCCAGAGGTAATAAAAATTTCATGGCATTATATTTTATGTTTTTTCCTTTTCTTATATGACCTCTGTGTGCAGAGTTCTTTTACAGCCTATAAGTTTAGCAGGGCTCATGCATCCTTTATGAGTCCAGAATGAGTCGTGTCAAGGATCTGACTACCTCACTAAGCTACAAATTCAGATTTTTAGCTCATCAAGGTAATTATAACACTTGCTGGGAGGTTGCTCAGGTTGTGGCTGTTGAAGAAGCAGTTCAGTTAATTAGAAATAATGATGATTCGGAATCAACCTTTCAGCGAAACCATTTTGATTATGTTTTTGAAAAATTATCACATTTTTGCACTGATTATGTTAATAATAGTGCAATATTCACATTGTAAAAGGCATACAGGACTACCGTGTGATTAAAAGTGCCTAACCTAAAAGTGCCGACATGCCTCTTTCAAAGAGACTGACAGTAGTTGGATCTTGACACTAATTTGAGACTAACATACTGAATCTAAATGACGATTTATGATGACTGCTGCAAACATGAGTTTTAAAAAATATATATGTAAGAGACGAGGCAGGAGGCAGGAGATGCAGTCGCCTGTTGCTGTGGGCTTTTACTTGCCTTAGACAGCAGAGAAGGAAGGAGACGGGAAAGGGAGAGCAGGGAACAGGTAGGGAGAAGTTTTGTGCTGGTCAAGGGGGCTGGGAGAGCCGGGTCGGTCGGGCCCCGGGCGTCGTCTCAGGGTTCGGGTTTGCGGTCGCCTCTGTCTGGTTCTCCTCCTCGGTCTCTCCTCCTTACTGCTGGGCACCGGGGAAGAAACAGGGGATGAAAGCCCCAGCTGTGGCTGCTTTGCCCCCCATCTCCGCCCCCTCCCTGGGCGGCCTCGGCGTGCTATAATATATTTGTAAAATAAACACTTTCCATATAACATACCTGTCATAAAGTGACCAGTATACTGGTGTCAATTCAAACCCACTGGGCTTTCAAAAGAAACATTATCAGCATTAAGTATTCAGATAATTAAAGGGATGGTAATGTTGTCCAAATAACTGTGATCAAAATAATTAATCTAAACCACTGTCTCTAAACATTGACAAGCCTGATTCATAAATGACTAAATGACATGAAGACTAAAATGCAAATGAGCTATAGCTGCATATGACGCACTTCAGTTAATGCTAGTCCAGAGCTCTAATGTAGAGTACATGGCCAAAAACATACAAAACTTTTAAGTTATTCAAGTCTCTACCATAATGCTGTTTTTTAATTCTACTAGGAAAGTGGGATATGTGTTTGGCTCAGACTAAGAAAGTCTTAATATTTGTTCAAAGTTCCATATACAGTACCACTCTCCCCAAGTCACATATGCGCAATGAAAGATGACAAACCTGATATATTTTGTACATTTTCTTAACGAAGCTAGTCTTCTGTTCTCATACTTATCTTACAAAGAACAATTTCAGTATAACAGTACAACAGTGTCAAAACCTAGTGCTGAATTTAAGTATAAAAATGTGTTAGTGTTTTTGTCTGCCCACCCTCCCTGATTGTGCAGACCAGATGAGGCCTTTAACACCTCGCCTTGACTCAACTGCTTTGTGGCTGTGTCTTCAGAAATATAGGGCTGTAACTTAATTTGTTCTAAAGTCACTTTTAACGCTGCAGTCCATTTAAGTTTAATAATAGAGACATCACAATTTATTCATGATTTAGGTTCTGTAAAAACCTCTGATAAAATAAAAGTGAATAAAAATTCTCTGTAAGACCCTTATTTTTATATATATGTATCATCTTGTGACCGGGGGGTGCAGTGGCGCAGCGGTTTTGGCTGCTCTGGTGGGGTTCGAGTCCTGCTTGGGGTGCCTTCCGACGGACTGGCATCCCCTCCAGGGTGTGTCTCCTCCCCCTCCAGCCTTGAGCCCTGTGTGGCCGGGTTAGGCTCCAGCTTGTCACGACCTCACTTGGGCTGAGCGGCTTCAGACAATGTGCATCTTGTGACCATAACATGCTGATAAAATGCAGATATGCAGTTGTCCAGAGCCTATCCAATAAACACAGCGTGCAACACAGGCTACACCTTGACTGAGATGCCAGTTTGCTGCAGGACATTAATTTTACTGCTTTTTATTAATTTTAAACACTAAAATGAAGTCTGCCTTAAAACTACTGAACATAAATAAATATCATCATCACAATCTTCTATATGATGTTGATTGTTGACTAAGCCACGGGGTAAGATCTGCCTAACAGATCAGACTCAAACCATTTCTGTGGCGATGCTTTAATTTAAAGGTGTTCTATAGTGGAAAACAGTATTTGGTGGTTGACAGTGTCAAAAATTACAAAGAGTTCAAGGTGAATGAGAAGAGAAAAAAGGAAGGAAGCTATAACTGAATAGAAAGCTCAAAACTGCAAGGAGAGAAGTATTTTTTTGAATCGCCAATCTGGAATCCAGACTGACATCCATCAAGGAGAACTTTCCAGACAAATAATGAGATAACTCGTAAGCTTCACATTCATATTTGTTGGCAACGAAAGGGAGTAATTCAAGTTGAGTACTACCAAAATACAGTTGTTCAAATCCTGCTCCCACTGTTGTAACTCTGAGGAAGGTACTTAAACTGAAGTGTTCCGGAAAGAATACCCTACTAAATAAAGGGATCGATTATAAGTTGAAAGCAAAGTTGTTCAGCCAGCACTGAAAGTGGCCTTGGACAAAGGAATTAGTAACAGAAAGGTTAGTATTAAATATTACATAGCTTGCTGATGATGATTGCGGCATGGGGAAATAGTGCTGATCAGACACTAGGTATGACTCAGTGTATTTATACATCTCTTCAGCAATGCTCAACAACACTCTTAAAAAATGTAGGACTGGAGAGGTTAGGCTCCGGCTCCCCGCGCACCTGCATGGCACAAGTGGTTTCAGACAACGTGTGTGTGCGTGTGCAATTTATTTATTTATTTATTTAATTTTAGTTTTGTCAGTGTGCTCCAAAATGGCACGTTGTATGCTATGCACTGTGTGTTTTTTAGGGGTTTAGAATAATCGTAGTGCCCCTTTGTTTCTGTTCTAATCAGGGCGTAGTTTTGGTTTTTGGCTCTCAGCCTTCGACTTCATATAAATAGCACTATATTCGGCCTTCTGCGTTATATTCGCATTGGAAGCTCGCCACTGCAGTTTATCATGTTCGTGTAAGTTTTTTTGTTTTCCCTCTGCTATATCCAGACATGCATTTCTTTTGTGTAAATCTGCTTGTAGATCTATGTAATCTGTTATTGTCGTTTGTGTAGTTGTTGGTTTATTTATTTTCTTGCAGTTTTGTTAGTGTACTCTGAAATCCCATAGTGTCATGTACTGTAGACTGCTAATCACTCAGGGGTTCAGAATAATTGCATGGCCCCTTTGTTTTTAATTCCAGTTAAGGAGTAGTTTCAGTTTTCAGCTCTTAGCGGATATAAATTATATTATGGCAGCTGACACATAGGAGCAGCCTTATGGTGCAAACATTCAGGGTGCAAAGGCAAGGGAGCAGAACTGCTAGAGTCCACTGAGGGAGGCCACCGCTACTACCTGAGTTCAGGCATCCACATTGTGTTCTGCAAGGGATCATGGACAAAAATGTTTGACATTAAAGTTGTCTACAGTAACCAAGCTAAGTCCTGCCACTGTCATCACAGGCCCAGACACTCCTGCAGGTACAATAACCTGGTGTATCCTTGTCTTTCAAGCCTTCCATCCTGTTTCAACCTCTCCATGGGACTTTCAAACGGCCAGTCTGCTGTGAGGAAGGCTGACTTCATTTCAGCCTATGGCTTTTACCTCTCACTGGACCCTATAGTCCTGACAGAAACTTGAATCACCTCAAAAAATATAGCCACACCTGCAGTCCCTTCCACAAACAACTCCTTCCACACCCTTCATTCCTCTTGCAAACATGGAGGCACAGACCTCTTCATCTCTCCCCAGTAGGAATGTCTTGTTCTGCCTTTAAACCTGCCAATCAGTGCTCCTTTGAATTCCATAATGCTTCTATCAGTGCCCCGACCGTTCACAGTGGTTGTTATCTATCACCCTTATGGCCTTCCTGCCTGCTTCCTGGATAACCTTGACATCTTGTTGAGCTCTCTCACAGGGGACAACACTCTATTGATTTTCCAGTGTCCCCTCCCCCTCCGGCCTTACGCCCTGTGTTGCCGGGTAGGCTCCGGTTCCCTGTGACCCTGTATGGGACAAGCGGTTCTGAAAATGTTTGTGTGTGTGATTTCAACCTACACATTGGGGATATTCATGCAAGCAGCCTTCTGTCACTCCTGCAGTCCTTTGACCTCTCAATGTGTCAGTCCTTTGCTACTCACAAGGCTGGCAATCACCTCAACCTTGTCTTTTCTTGAAACTGTAGCCGTCCTGTCCTCTCTCTTACTCTGTTACATGTCTCTGATCATTTGGTCATCTCCTTCCAGAACTGCATTACTGCTACCGACCAATCTCCTGCTTCTTCATGCTCTGTCATTTCCACCACAACCTGAAATCTTGTATGAATTCTTCCCTCTCCTTTGCTGCACTATCCTCCCTCCCTTCTGCCGTTCTCAGAACTGTCCACAGACAATGCTACCAATGCCTCCCTTTCAGCCCTACCCTCCTCTATAAACTGTTTCTGTCTTCTAACATCCAGACCAGCAAGCTCGAATTCCACCCCCTGGCTATCAGATCTACTACGTGCCAACAAATGCAGACTCCAAGCCACAGAACAATAATGAGAGGAATCAAAGACTCTCACAAACCTGGAAGTTTACAAGGAACTCTCAGTAAACTGGTACTCTGTTGTCTCCTTGGCTAAAACTCATCTTCTACCACAACAAAATACAGTCTGGAGTCAACAAACCAGACTGACTCTTCACCACCTTCTCTTCTGTACTCTGCTCTCATCCTCCCCCTTCTCCCTTCTATCTCACCAGTGACAATTTTTCCCTGTTCCTCAGAGAACAAAGTCAACTCTATGACTGTTAAGTTCTCAGCATCCACCTGCCCGGACCTCCCTGCCAAGTCAAGTTCTCTGCATTTCAACCCCTGTCAGAAACTGAAATCTCTGACCTCCTGCTCTCACACAGAACCACCACCTGCTGCCTCAGTTCAATTCCTTCGCCTCTCCTACAGGAAATTTTCTCGTAACTTATCTCATTTATCTCCAAGATCATCAACTCCTTACTATCCTCTGGTAGCTTCCCATCTGCCTTCAAAAATTGTTCTCATTTCACTGCTGTTAAAGTACCCTCTTTGGCTCCAGAGTCAGTCCAAAACTACAAGCTAGTCTCCCTCCTCTCTTTCCTGTCCAAAACTCTGTACTCTCTCACAGTATCAGATGCTCTCCACTCTTTCTCCTTAGGCCTCATCCTCTTTGACATGTCTTCAGCAACTGACACCATAAACCACTGAATTCTAGTCTCCTCTCACTACTGAATTCTAGTTTCCTCTCTTGGACAGTTTGGCATCAAAGGACCTTCACTAAAATGTTTTAAGTCCTATCTATCAGGTAGAGCTCATTAAGTGCTCTGGTATATCTCCCAGTCACCCCCTCCGCCTCTCTCAACTGGTGTTCCACAGGGTTCAGTACTCTGCCCCCTACTCTTTTCCATGTACACCTCTTCCCTCGGCTCTGTCATTGTCTCCCACAGATTTTCCTATTACTGGTATGCTGATGATACACACGTTTTCCCGCTCTTTCACCCTGGAGGCACAGATGTTTTCTCATGCATCATTGCTCGCCTCTTGGCTATCTCTGCCTGGATGTTTGTTCACCACCTAGAACTCTACCTCTATAAAACTGTGATCCTTCACCTTCCAACTTGTCCATCCTCCTGTCCAGCACTCTCCAACAAACTGGACAACTTGCTCATTTCACCTACCTCATCGGCAAAGAGTCTGAGAGTAATGATCAACTCAAGTCCCTCTTTCTTTAAACATATTGAAACCACAATCAGATTGTGCGGATACATCTTGCATAACATCCACAGGATCTGCGCTTATCTCACAACAGACTCTATGCAACTCCTGGTCCAGGCCATGGTGTTGTCCTGGTTGGACAACTGCAACTCTCTCCTGTTCAACCCCCGCTTTGAACGAGCAGTTTTGGACTGTGTGTGTGTTGCCCGTCACCCCGAGTGGGGAAAGCCACTGACAGTAGTTTATCAAAGACCTCTGGAGATCTTTGTATTGCTCCTATTGGTATTTCTGTAGCATGCTGAGTTTTTTGAGGTGTGGATGCTAGCCCCATGCTCAGCCCTCCTCATTTTATATCTGGACTTGAGCCTGCTACTGTTGGAGCCATTATAAAAAATACCATAAGGGGTTATCACTTCTCTGTGTCATGAGACTGGTAATAGCTTAGTGCAGAGTTTTCTCTAGCTTTGATTGGCACCCTGTTCATTCACAGACAGGGGAAATAGTAGCAGAAGTCTGAGGCAAAATGTAAGTCTAAATATATTCAGTAAGAAAATTTTTTCATATTGTCAGAACTGAATGAAGTAAGTTTGTCTATGTTCTTGTGTGTTCTCATTTGGAGAGATTTTATTTTAATAAGTTATTGAACTATGCTAACTAAAATGTCATTTTATGTGTTACATTTAATAGTGAGTTAAACATTTGTAAGTGCTACTCAAGAGTTGAGAGTGAACATGTAATTATAGAACTGAGTTCTAGAATTTACACAAAGATATATTAACATGTTGTAATGCAAAGTGTAATGACAGTAAACTACAGTGATAGTCAATTGCAGCATGTAAATCTTGGATTTTTTATTGATCACTGTTTTCATGTACAATGCTGTTAAAAGAAATGTGTGGCTACATATTCTGTGAACTTCTTCAGATTTATTGTAATTTAATGTTTAATGTAACCTTTGATCTCTGTACTCATTTAACTGTAGAGCAAGTCACCAACAAAACTTAGCTGTTATGTTTGACTATGATTCCCATCTCTAAGTAGCAGTAATGAATATTCTACAAACTTACATTTGTGCAGGCAACTACTTTTAGCACTTCAAAGATTCGTGGCTGTCCTTTGCCACTCTTCTGCTTGAGTTCACTTAGTGGTCTATTTATATTTGAGAAAGTTGGCACAAAGCAACAATATGTCTGGGCCATTACAAAGTCCAAAAGGCATTTTGTTGTATTTAAGTAGTCCATGTCTGGCAATGAAATCAAATTAATTTATTTCTGTATAAGATCTGGAAAATGTCTTTTAACTCATCTTTCTGAAGGGATATGCAGCTTTATACTGTACATTCGTTTAGCTTGTAGTAGTCTACAGAGCCAGGGACTCAAGGAAAGTTCCTTGTGGTGGCTGCCACAGGAGCATGTTTTACATTTTACAGTTTGATGAGTAATTGAAATGACACAGGATATGGTCACTAGCTGTCAATATGCATTAATCCTCACAATTTAAATTGAAACGATAGAGAATTCTGAAAAGGGGATAGGTGGATCAAGAATACTAGTTGAAAGAATTTCTTCATTCTTATAGTAGGGAGACCTGGCTGCCTATTCAGGTAGTTTTTGTCAGCTTTGGAAACTAAACAGTGCACAACCATCTCAAATATAATGACCTGCACATGATATTGAAGGTTTGTACTAAGAGGAGACACACATATCCTGCATTGTTTCCTGTACTTCCAGGTTAGGATTGGGACCACTGCAGTACTGCATTGCATAGTTACTGAAACTGAAAGAATGACTGAATATTACGACTGCTGAAGACACTGTGTCCCTCAGTATATAGAAAATTGTGAGATAAACCTAGTTACACTGTTGATTTATTGAAGCCTTGTCCATCTCTTACTTTCAGTCCAGACATAAAGCTCAGTTTTAAGGATCCTGCACATTCTCAATTGACATCAGTAAATATCACCCACTCTGCAGATATCCCATGTCGCCCTGTGAACGCATAAGCTTATTATATGTTTTGTGTCAAAAAATTTAGGATATGCTCAGTCATGTTGTATTTAATCACTATTAATCACTTTTGTAGCGCCTTCAACCCCCACATACAACTCCATGTCTGGTACTAAAGTCCCACCCACACCTTAATCTTGACAGGTGCAGAGATGGATGGTTGCAGGAATTCAACCTACTAACCTAAGACAAAATTAATTGTTAAATGTAGACATTTAAAGTAAGGCACTATCAACTGACAGGGCACTTTACCATACCCCCAAAACTGGAGAGTTTCCAATCTGCAGTCTACAATCTTATCATCTGTTCCATCCTTCCAGTTTTGATGAGACTTGTGTTAATAATTCTGCAATAGGGCTTCCAACATTTCTGCAGGTTTCCCATTTTACTGTATACTGCCGTGAGCTCAGAAAGAAGATAAGTTCACTCAAAATCCTAAATTAAAATTGCATGTTCATTGCATGCTTTGAATAGTTACACAATGGCTAATGATGTAGACTTGCTGGCAATGTTGTTAATCCTGTGTGTGGAGCAAATTTTTTCCTGATAGTTTGTACCTTTTTAACCCCCTCCAGTTCTCAGTTGTCAGAGACATCAGGTCACTCTTTATAATCAGTAAAAAAATGTAACTTGAATTACCTGAATTACAAAAACTGCTTTGATATGTCAGTAACAGAGGTATCATCAAAAGTCTATTTACTGTATTTTAGTTTTCTTTTTAGCTGTAATCCTCTGTCCCACATTTATGGAAAAGTGAACCCAGGGACCCTGAAAGCTAGCAGCTGCCCAAGGAGACATGATGTCAGCCCTTACAGGTATTGTGGACTTACCCTAAGTACAGGTCAATGAACCTGGAGAGGAAAGACATGCCCACACATCGTGGTAGATTGGAGAGAAAGCGAGAGAAAGACATAGAATGTGAGAGAGACACTCCTACTTAGGTAAACCTATATACGTAGATGTTATATGATTTTCATGGAGAAGTGTTTTTGTGAGGGGGCGTGGTGGCGCAGTGGGTTGGACCGGGTCCTGCTCTTGGGTGGGTCTAGGGTTCGAGTCCCACTTGGGGTGCCTTGCGGTGGACTGGCGTCCCGTCCTGGGTGTGTCCCCTCCCCCTCTGGCCATATGCCCTGTGTTGCCGGGTAGGCTCCGGTTCCTCGCGACCCCGTATGGGATGAGCGGTTCAGAAAATGTGTGTGTGTGTGTTTTTGTGAACTGAAACTGATCAGAAGGCTGCAAATCACCAATGGTTTATTCCTATTCCATTGAATCTGTTGTGTCACATGAGATGTTTTACTGCAGGAATGGGGTATACTCCAAAGGTATGCCATGGCAGTTATGGTCAATAAAAAAAGTTTGTTAAACAAACTACAGAAATAATTGAAAGGGTCAAGTTCTTAGAGTTGTTACTCAGTAGCTTGTACACTTTTTGTTCCAGATGCAGAAACCAAAATCTCAAGAAAGACAGATGGAAAGGAGGATCCTGTTACAGAATACAAAATAAGAAACTGCCATGGGAGAGGGTAAACAAGATCAACAAATGCTAGAAAAAGAAAAATAATTGTGTGAGAGTCTTTTTATTAATACTTAACATGTCTTGGTTTGTAATTGTACAAAGAAACAAAGAGGTAATTATTTCTGCAGTCAGCATCATAAATAAATATTGTCCTTTTAACTATTACTCCTTGGATTTTTGTAATGAACTGATGAACAATATTGTTACTTGAATATTATTTATTAATAATAACTGATGATAGGTTTAATTTGTACTTCCATAATCTGTACAAACATGTATTTTGCTAAATTTGGTAATACTTTAAAACAGAAAAATGAAGAAAATTAAATGTTACATTTAATGTACCACTGCATGTGACTTTTCTCATCAAAATTTGTGATAAAATAAAGGGCTCTAAAATGTGTAGTTCATCAACATAATTATATTGAAAGGGAAAGTATTATGTGCACATTTTACAGTTGTCAGCCAAAGAGTATTCATATTGTTCCCATTTAAATTTTTATAAAACACTGTCCACAACAATTCTTCACCATCAAATTTTATGCAAATTTCTTTTAACCTTTTTAAAAATGTTTCAAAAATTATTTTTATTGAAAGTTAAAGGGAAATTATTTTTTACAAACTAATTCAGACATCAGAATACAAACTGTTGGCTTTCTGTGTTCGTTCACTCACTCACTGTTCACAAACTTTCTTACGCACTTAACGGCATACAGTCATTCATGCTTAAAAAATTAATAAAAACAGGGACATTGTAAGATCAGACAAAACAATCTTATTTGGAGAAAATGTCATTTGCGTACAAAACAGCCCTCCACCCACTTGATAGTCACTGAAAATATACAATATGGGCTCAATGCAGAAAAAATGACAAAGATCAAATGTAGTTCCTCTCTTAACAACCAACATCAGTAATTATATTTATCCTGTCACCGTATTATTGATATCATCATATTTAATATTAAGTTACAGTATACTTTTGTACAATCTGGTTTTACACACATTTTAAAAATGAGCAAAACCTGTAGTAAATAAACACAACACCAAAATTGTAAATGATGGCTTAAGAAACTACTGAATTGTCAATGAAATATGTAATTTAATTTATGAAGTATGCATATAACTGTATGTTCATTCACATTTTAATATATGTAACATATTTGACATACTTTGCTTTACATTTTTTTGCTTTCACGACCAACATTTTTTTTTTCAATAAATATGTGGACTATGAATAATTGAAAATTTAGGCTTTATAACTGAGGTACAAAATGAACTTGTGTAGAACTCTGAGCCTCTAAATAATACACATTTAAATAAATTGCTGTTGCACACTTTCAGACATCAGTGAACAGGTAAGGCTAATTTGTAGATAATGATTCAGAAACAGACCGATGCAAAAATGCCTTCAAAATCAATTGCTGGTTAAGTGCAAATAGAACTGTTTTCAGATTCTAATTCATATACACAACCACACACTCACTTAAATGGAACTATTCTGTCCTTTAAACTTTTCTTATTCTTATCAAAAATTGAAATCAATATGTGAAATGACAAAGATGTTCCAGAAAATCCTCAGACAATACAACGGCACTTTTACACATACAATGATTGCTCACATAGTCTCATACCTGCACCTGCACACGCATTCATCAGTGCATGCTGAACTATTTGTCCATAATTAATGAAAGTGCCAAAAAAGTTCACAAAAAAGTAAAATCATTTGCACAAATGTTTCATTCGGACAAAAGACATTAGGATGTTTTAATTCATTTGACGAAATAGTAAATAAAGCCAAATATTGTTTGATATAAAACAAGTCATAAAACTGGAAAATTTCACAGCACATTGACCAAGTGTGACCAAGTTCTATAGATTTCAGATCACCTACCTTAATGTTCTCCTTATTAACTGTGGAAACCATGGCATAAATTAACATGTTATGATCTGAATGTGACAATTACTTTACAGTTTTGGGCACTAGTCCCACTGACCAGTTCTCCGGGGTCTCTGCAAGAGTAGATAATAAGTGCTTGGCAAACAGCAGAAGTCCATCATTTAGTTTGCTATAATATTTATTGAAGTAAAGAACTGCAGAACTTTATATTACATATATATACATATATGTATAAGTACATATATGTACTACACATATACATGTGTTTGTGTATGTATAGCAAATGCATCAAAATTTCTCTATGACCTTAAATGTTGCAATGATCCCATAACTTTTTTAATTCCACAAAAAATTTCCATAACTATTTTTGACCGTCAGTTCTCAACATCTTAATGAAAATAAGCAAAAGCAGTGAAAATAACTGTGATAAATAACGTATATAAGTAACAAAGATATGTAAGTACCTAGAACCAAATAAAAGTATTCCTATTTGAAGCTTAAGTTGTAAGATTTTTCATTAAACATTTTTTTATTTTTTCATTTTTACTTTTTTCATTTTTATCTGATTCTATTTCTTGATTTTTTTGTAAAACAGTATATTGAAAGTTACATCCTTACTGTCTGCTTTCTGTGCAAAGTGAAAAGGTTTTTTATTTACAAGGATTCAAGATAACACACTGATACTGACCATGATTGATGTACTCTCCCTTCCTTTCCACCTACCCCTTGCTTTTGGCCACTGTGCGCTCAAAACACTTTCGCTTTCGTGTATAAAATGGAAAACAGAGAGCTTGGTTCAAAGGATAACAGCAACAACTTCATATTAGTCAAGAATTAGCCAAGTTCATTTTAATGGGATGGATGAGAAAGTAAGATAGGAAAAAAATACTGTAAATAACTTGTCAGTGGCAACTTGTCTTAACATTAACCTCCTCCACTGTATTTCCTTTCAAGTTTTGAAAAACTAATTATGCAAAACGTCATACACAGTATAAGATTATTTATAACTTTCATGAGATTAATCAAGTCAAATATATATTTCAACAACCAGAGAATGGTTTTCAGTTCAACATCTCAATCCACCATCAGCCCTTATGAGACATCTTTTGAGAAGTATGGTATTAAGCCTACTTCAGGCATATGATGCACACAGAAACAGGCTTAAGATAAACCCTATTCAATAACCTGTGTATTTAAATGAAGCTTGCATGACAGTGCATATTATTAGTTAGTGTGAGACTAGTGGGCTATACAGTGTTCTGTATATAAGGTCTTGAAAGAAACAGGTGTTGTGCTATGCTGTGTGGAACACTTTTTCACATTGTGATTAGTTTAAATTTACCAATGTCTTTACATTTATTACTACATATATCTGTGTATATGTAGTGAGGCCAATAAATAATAAAAGACAAATGCTTGAACTACAGTGTCCCATTTATACACAGTGTGCTTACTGCACTGCTCAGCAGTTCAAGGACATTTTTAGGAAAAACTCTGAGGTGTATTCCACACAATATGCTAAACCCTATTAAACTTGCCGAGACAAATCGTTTTATATAGTCTTTACGTCATTATCCAGTAATGCGCTAAGTTCAGCTCTGTGAGATGCAACTTTTGGAATCCGATTATACACACTCAACACCATTTCTTAAGCCCACTCCAATCAGCAAAACATACATTCTGACATTTTGTCAGCCAATAAGATTTGAGATATGTCTTTCAAAACACCATGAAACATCCCAAACAAGTATTGTTTCAGAACTGTGCAAATCATGCCTTTTACAAACTTTAACAACACTCCAAATGAGCAAATAAATAACCAAACATGGATAATAATAATAGTAGTAGTAGTAATAATAATAATAATAATAATAATGATAATAATAATAATAATAATCATAATAATAACAACGGGAAACCCAATTATGTTCAATTCTACAAACTACTCAGTTTCAACTGATTATAAGCTTCCTGTTATGTAGTGAGCTAGTAAAGATTTCTACAAATATTCAACAGCATAAAGTATTTTCATAAATATACAACCCAAAACTAAACATTGTTATTACAGTCAATTCCTATATTAACAATGCTATTTTATTAATAGCAATGCAGTGTATTTAATGTTTACCCTGTTGTTTAAATTAAGCATTTCTTTTTTGAGTCATGATTGTATTTCCACAGCGAACCAGGTTTAGGTGAAACAGTTTATTTTGTCGTTTTGCAGCAGTGGGAGAGAGGAAGAGTGAATGAGAGAGTTAAATGCAAAAAGTGCAGAGTAAAGGCATTTTTAGAATGTCCACAGTTATTTAGTCATGTCTGGTTTTTGTCTTTCTTTTAACTCTCTCTGTTCGCTGGGATATGTTCACAGGTAGCCCTTTCCATGTTGACGTATGTTGTAACTTTTCAACAGTTTCTAATTTTTACTGTCACAAATGGCACAGACTCATCTTGGCAGCCTTTCCGGTCTTTCAGTTGGTCTGCTCTCCCCTGGTTCCCTGGTTTATATTCTCTTCCTCTTTTCAGCAGATGCAAGGACTCTGTAGACGGCACTCGTCCATCCGTTCTTGCTGCGGTGCCTGCGTACCTCTTTCCACATGCGTACCTCCTTGTTTCAGACGTCAGACTCAATGCTAGACAGCTTCTCATACACATGCCCGTTGCTCGAGCTGTTGAAGGGCCTTTGCGTTGGCCCCAGTCCAAGTCCCTCCCTATTGTTTGGGCCTCCGTGGTGGTTTCCCAGTCCACTCCCAATTCCTCCCAGACTCAGCTCTTTAGGAAGCCGTGGAGCCACATTGGACATCACCCCAGTTGTGGCTGATGTAGGCAAGTAGGAAGTCACGCTCATCGAGCTTCTGAATTCATTTCGATTATTCTTCATGAGCTGCTGCTGCTGCTGCTGCTGTTGCTTTTTGATGTAGTATGATTTGGCACCATGTAACAGACACTGGTCATCACCAAAGGTTGGAATGAAAGGATTTTGGTTGACCTTATCTGGGTAAAGCGATTTGGACAAGGAGTATGTCCCAATCCCTCCTCCACTCCCACCTCCCCCCATCATCCCTCTCTCTCTGTCTCTGCTGTCCCTCTCCCCCATGGAACGACGATGAAGTCCCCCTTCTCCTCCACGGAACAAGCCAAAGGATGACCCTTCTTTTCCCCTGTCCCCTCCAAAAAACAACGGGTCTCTGTCTCGATCCCTGTCTCGCTCAGATCCCGCATGCCTCTCAAACATGTGGGCATATGGGCTGACTCCTTCCATGAATCTGTCTTTGTCTTTCAAGCTCACACTTCTTGGCTGTGGAAGCATGCCTCCCATCCCACCCCTCCCCATTCCCATGCCCATACCACCAATCCCACCTGCTTCTTCTTTCTGCAAGTCTACAAACGTATCGTATGAATGCTGCCTTCGCAATACTTTCCCTCCTAAGCCTGGTTTCCTTCGCTGAGCTTGTGTCTGGGTCTGAGCAGCCCCTGTACTACTCATTATTGCCCCCTTTCCACCCCCCAGTTGATCCAGAAGAGGGTTATTGTCCTCGCTGATGTCATACAGGTTACCAGTTTTCTTGCATGCCTCACACCGTAGACAGGCAGAACTGGGGCGTCCAGAAACGGAACTGTTCGCCCCACCTCCTCCACCCCCAGAGCAACTGCCTCCCCCTGCTGAATACACTCCACTACCACCACCATGCAAAGGCATTGGCTTGGACCCTCCGCCACACCCAGGGCAGTTTCGACATTCCCAGTCACCCCCCGTCAGCCCCCCACCTCCAATCCCAGTCACATTCTTTTCCCAGCAAGCCTGTGTTTGTTGCCCTGGAATGGCTGTGCTGGTTCCTGGCCCTACCCCACTTTTAACATCTGTCTTTTTGGCTTTGCCTTTGAGGAAATCATCCACTGCCACCAGACTGGTGCAGTTACCTCCTCCACCACCAACTCCACCACTGTTACCCCCAACTCCTCCACTCACTCGGCCCCCTCCACCTCCACCAGGCACATCCGTCAAATCTACATGCTCCCATTGTGGTACCCCCTCCTTGGGGCGAAACTGGTCCAAGTAGAAATCTCTCAAATTCTCTTTGTCACGAAATAAATATGAGTTTCCCCCAGGACCCCCTCCCCCTCTTTGGGAGTTTTGCTCCAGGGGCAACAGCGGAGGTGAGGTTGAGCGGTGCCCCTGGGAGCTATGGTAATGGTGGTGAGATGAATGATAGGCACGTCTCCGGTACCCCAGCTCGATCTCATCTAGCTCTCGCCTCGATTTTGCCGAAGCAGGCCTCTTCTTCAGGCTGTCACGGTACTGCTTCCGCCTCTTGGCATTTCCCTCCAGGTTCCCATAGGTGACAGTGTGGGTAGAAATGTCCGACACGTCTGATCGGATGTTGCCATCCTCACCTATTCCTCCCCCTCCCCCACAGTACCTGTCATGTCCCGCAATAAAGCCAGAGCTTGATGCCCCACCTTTGAAGGAAAACTTTCCATAGATATCAGACACACCTTGCTTGAACCCTTGGCCAGAGGACTGAGTGTGGCCTGCAATAAGGTCAAATTTACTATTGTTTCTGTGTGTCAGAGAGGCACGGGGTTGTGTGGTAAAAATTGGAGCAACCCCACCCCCTATGCTGTCGCAGTCATATAAACCTCCCTCTAGTGAACTTGCACTCCCTAGACTATGAGGTCTGTTGGGTGGAGGGCCAGTCAGTCCCAAACCTATTCCAGGCCCTGAGCCCGAGTGGTGGTGTAGGTAGTGGTCCTGATACAAATTACTGTCCTTCAAGTGCAGGTTCCCAAAAGTCCTCTCCACCTCACTAATGTAGTCACTGAACATGTTGTCCTCTGGCAGGTAAGGTGGCTTGCAGTCAGAATGGCCAGCCAGGCTACGGCGGTGTTCAGAGATGTCATATACACTGGACTCGCGACGGATGAAGTCCAGGGCACTGTGTGGTGAGCCATTGACCCCAGAGACAGAGGTCATATTCTTGGCGGTGCGAAGTAGCCTCAGGATGTTGGAGTGTGTGTTGTTCATGGTGGCTGAAGGGGAGTTGAGGGATGACTTGGTCTCTTCAATCTGCACTCCATGGATGCAGCTGTAGATACCCTGTTATAAACACAAATGACAGTTTACTTGGAGAGCAATGGAGATAGACTGTGCAGTACATTAAACACTGCTCTGACAAGCTAATTAACACAGTATATATTGTACTGACAGCATGGACTGGACCCAGTGGTGCTTCTGAAAAGCTTAGAGGGAATGGCTAGGAGAGGAGGAGACTAGGGCCAAATAAATTACTTCCGACAGAGAGATGCAGTAACCTTGCAGTTTTTACTGTCAGTCTGTTCATTCAACAGTATATCTTTGTAAATCCATGTACAAGTATATTACTATTGCAGCAGTAATGAATTAAGTTGGATTATAAAGTGAAGACTACTAGCATGTAAGCAGTTGTTCAGGAACAGAGGGATGGAGGCATGGAAAGATATAATGATTAATGTAAGGGTGCCCTAAACAATAAAAGTCCAATATGCATATTTTGCATATTCTGGGCTTGGAGTTAAGACCCTTTGCTGCATTCAGAGGTAAATTGCATGCTAAACAAACAGGGGTTCATTGTGCTGGAGTTTGCTGAATTCAGAATACATTTTTTTAAATTTGTCTCTTCCTGTGTAGGGGGCGTGGTGGTGCAGTGGGTTGAACCGGGTCCTGCTCTCCAGTGGGTCTGGGGTTCGAGTCCTGCTTGGGGTGCCTTGCGACAGACTGGTGTCCTGTTCTGGGTGTGTCCCCTCTGGCCTTGCGCCCTGTGTTGCCGGGTAGGCTCCGGTTCCCCGCCACCCCGTATGGGACAAGCGGTTCTGAAAATGTGTGTGTGTGTGTGTGTCTCTTCCTGTTAGCTCTATTTTTTTCTTGAGCATCTTAGCATAAGTATGTTACCTCTGCCTTCGATATATTTGCTTCTTTTTGGTTTGGCAGTAGGTTACTTGTGTTTATTGTCCATTGTGGGGTCTTTGCTTTAAAAATCTCTTTTCATATTCTATTTTTCTTGTCTGCTTATACTTGGTAAGATGTCCATTTTTCTTTCTCTGTTCTTCTGTGGTGTTGTCTTCCATCCTATGTGCAGTCAACCCATGGTGCTTAGAGGAACTGTTTCGGGTCAGGACTCAAATAGTTTCATTATGGTTGAGCACAGTTCTGGCCATTGGCATAGGATGTGTCGGGGGGACTCTGCCCTTAACTTTCCAAATGATATCATTTATCATCCACTTCTACAGATCTCTATTTTCCCTCCCATGCGCAAAGCTTTTTAAGATAAAAGTTGTACACTTGCTTTGGGCAATAGAAATGCATCATTTTAACCAAGGTCATTCCATGGGACAGATCTAAACAGTCTATGAAGTGAACATCTACTTCTCCACAATAGGTATTTCACAAAAAACACTTTCAGGATTTACATGGTTGGCAGAGAAAGGTATCAGGCATTTGTGCTGTTTCATTTTTCTTAACAGGTTTTAGGTGGTCAGTTTAGAGATTAATATGAAGGACAGAATTTGCATTACAGCAACACCTTTTCATAATTTATATATATAAACAAAAGTAGGAGGTGTGGGAAACACCACCCACCTTAACATCATGTGTTAGTAGGATGATAAGTCGAGATGTTACTGACATGTCTTGTACTGATGGGATGATTCATGCATTCCATCACTTGAGTTTAGCTTCACAGCATTAATTTTTTTTCCCCAACTGATTATGTTTTCATTTGATTTTCCACTGAATTATCACCGATCAGGTGCTTCAATGTATATGTTCTGTTCCACTAAAGCTAGCATGCATATACTGTATGGATGAATACATTTGTGTGTTTGTGTGTCTGTGTAGTGGCCAGTGAGAAAAACTGTTACCAAATTGTTAAAATACAGTTATTGATTAGTGTGACGTATAACTCCTTGTGACGTCATCATGTGTGGCAGGAGAAATGGGAATGTTGAGGCTGTCCAAGCCAACCAGCCTGCTGCTGTGAGTTCACTTCAGCCCAGGGGTAAATCAGCCATCTATAATTAAAGTCACTGTACAGCTGACCGCTGCATCAGTGACGAGGGGAGACGAGCCTAGCATGTGTCCCTGGGTCAGAAAAATCACTGCAGCGCACTAGCTAGCCCTTCCTGTAGCAACTTGCAGTGATGTCTTACACAAATATGTGCTGTCGATGGACCAGTGGGTCTCACATCTTTTGCAGGCATACTTCTCTCATCTCAACATTTATGCTAATTCATATTTGTGCTGCACAAACACTGCTTGCTCTTTACAGACTGGGCAATTAAGGTTTGCATTAATCTCTGAAAAAAAGATTTTATTTGAACAATCCACTGTAGAAGCAAAGCGAAATGGTTATGCCTAGTGTATCATGCAGTCTTCAACTTTTGCTCTTAAAATTTGAATGATCGATGCTGAGATGTTTCAGCATCCCTGTCTAAATTGTGAACATAAAAGCCATCTCGAAGCCACCTCAGTTTACTATATTGAAACAGAGGCATAACTCCCCCTCACTCATCTCCCTGAGAGCAGTTCTCATGATACAGAGGCCACAGTGCAAGACATGTTCACTGCATGGACTGAGGGCCTGTCAAGCACATACGATGTAGTGCCATGAAAACACTGGGATGCATTATCTGCCATGTAGACAAATGTAATGTTAAACTCACTGGGGCATCTCTATTTTTGGCTCTGTGCAGTGTCTATTAGTATGGGTTATTTCCAGTTTTAAAAAAAAATATTACAAAGCACATCAAAATATGCTATCCTTATATTTAGCACTGGTGTTTATATCTGTTACTGATATTGTATAGTCAATAGGTACAGTATTAGATTACTGCCACAGAAATATAAATCATTTATCATTTGTTTTCCCTTTGTCAGATTTAAATAATCATGATAGTGCATATCTCAAGGCTTTATTTTCAATAAAAGCAGCAAAAGTTTGCTTTCCCCTGAAGTTTATTTGAGAGAAATATTCCCAGCTATAACAAAGCCTAGAGCAGCTTTGTAAAGGTGAGTAATGACATTGGGGTTAATTTGCATACAAGATTCCGCTGCTGGGCTGAAACTCATGTATCATTTCCTGTCCCGGGAACTGCGCAACTGACAGTTGATGGTCACATTATTATCTGTGACAGCCGCTGTGTGAATCTTTAAACACATTTCCGTGACTTAATGTTCATGGGAAGATAATCAATTACCACTTATTCTTGGCCTAACGCGCCTTGCTCAAAGGTAATGAACCCCTAAAACCATGTTTAGCAACATGAAACACATTCAGTGGTGTTTTGGTATGTTTTATAGGCAATTGACTGCAAAGAAATAAAACAAATCTATTTTGAAGTACATGGGGCTTAATGACTGGAATCCCCAACTTTGTTTTTAAAAGCAGTTTCAAAACGTTGTTGCCACAGCAAAACAGAATGTGAAATGGTAACCATTTAGGTCTTCCCCACACTCACCCTGCTGATGGAGAAGGTGATGCCAGGCTTGCCAGAGCAGACTCCCATGAAGCAGAAGCGCAGCTGCCAGTAGAAGAGGTGCTCACAGATGAAGGTGACAAGTGAGAGTGCCATCGCTGCCCCCAGCATGTAGAAGACACCCGCCATGTTGTCAACATCCAGCTGGCTGCTCATCACCTCATTCTTCTCATTATGGCAAATGCCGGTTAACCACAATGCTTCTAGCTCCTCCATCTCACCTGATTTTGGATATGAAAGAGCCAGGGGTGAGGGAGATAAGGAAGGGGGGCCAAGAGGAGGGGTAGGTGAAGGGAAGAGAATGAAAAGACAGAAAAGTTAATAAAGGATAAAATACAGGGGTACAACTGAAAAGATGAGCAATTGTGGGTTTCAAGAAAGCATGACAATTAAGGAAGGTTGTGAAGAACAGCAGGACACAGGCATTTTTTTTTTTTACACTTGTGCACGTATGTACATGTCCATACAGTATGTGCCTGTAAAGTCTCCAAACGGTCATGTGTGTAACTTGTCATGTTCCATCACCCATAGTTACATTTGATAAAAGACACCTGATTTCTATTGTGTAAATATGCAAGTCGTACCTTATTTGCTTTTTGACAGGGCTTGCACCCCTTGCAGGTTGACTGTGGGTTAAGAATGCACATGGCATAAACCTCTCTCAAACACACACACACACACACACACATTGTCGGAAACCGCTTGTCCTGAGTGGGGTTGTGGTGACCTGGAACCTAACCCTGCAACACAAGGCGCAAGGCTGGAGGGGGAGGGGACACCCCCAGGACGGGATGCCTCATTTTATGAAAAAAGTCCCTTTTCTGGAGCGTGGAGAGTCAGTGACATGGGTTATTCTGAGGTTCCCTGAGATCAATATGAGTGACGTGGTAACAACTTCATACCGCTTATTCTTGGTCTGCCAATCTGTGCCAGGCTGTGTAACTAGGTTGCATGGGGCAGCTCTATATCTGCGTGTGTCAATATGACTTTGAAATTCTCTGATGGATCCCAGTTCAGGCAAGGATGACATTCAAGTTCAACCTACATTCAAAAACAGTTAAAAAATCAGAAACAATATGGCCACATTCTTAGTTGTGGAGCAGTTGAAAGAAGCTCTGTGAAGTTGGCTCCCCTACAAAAAGCACAAATGAAGAAAACCTTATGATTCGTTAGTGCTACATTTGTGCCATTTGTTTATTTCTTCATGTTTTCTGTTAAGTTGGCATTATTTCACAGGAAATTATATGTGTTGTGTACACAGGACTCTGGAAACATTGCAGTGAATTTGTACATATTTTGAGTTCTGTTGTTCATTAAAAAAAATGGAGGTAAACTGTACAGTGTTGGTTTTTTCACTTGTGTCCACCTGGGTGAATTAATACGGTTCACTAAGCAGCAGCAGTTTTTCTGTTGTATTTGACGACAACATGGACTGGTGCGTGAAGTGGGATAGGTAAAAGGCAGTAATGTCATACAGAGTGGAAGTCATAATACCCATATCATGAATATCGCCAGAAATAATGTCATATAATCACTAATACCTGAAATCTGAAATACTGCATGGATGTCATCTATAATATATTCCTTAATATTTAAAAAAGTAATAGAGGTACAACTGCGGTTTGAAGGGCACAAATGTAGCACTAATGAATGAGCCTGAATTCGAACGTCTAAAGCATTGTAAGGGGGCTGGTGAAATCACTTCCAGTGTAAACAACCTTCATTGTCTCCAAAAGTAAAAGAGGTACAACCACGGTTTAAATGGCACAGACTGGCACAAAGGTAGCACTAACAAATGAGCCCAAATTTGAGTTTCTGTGGCGTTGTGGGGGGTTCGAGTGAGGTCATGTGCCATGTAAACAACCTTTAATATCTCCAGAACCAAAGGAGGTAGAACCATGGTTTGAACGGCACAAATGTTGCACAAATGAATGAGCCTGAATTTGAGTTTCTGTGGCGTTATAGGCGGGCTGGAGTGATGTCACGTGCTATGTAAACAACATTTAATATCTCCAGAACCAAAGGAGATAGAACATTTGTTTGAATAGCACAAATCGGCACAAATGTAACACAAATGAATGAGCCTAAATTCGAGTTTCTGCTGCATTGTTGGGGAGCTAGAGTGACATCACTTCCAAAAAAAATAAATGTTAATATCTCAAAAACTGCAACGGCACAAATTCAAATTTTTACAGCACAAACGTAGCACTAACGAATCATACGGTCTTCTTCATTTGTGTTGTTTGTAGGGGGGACAACTTCATAGAGCTGTTGTAAGAACCAGGACCATTTTGCATCCCATGTTACATGATGCATGGTACAAGTGGTCAATTAATAAAAGTTAATTTTCTTTTAGGAAACCACTAGAATAAAGCTGCAATAAAGGAAAAATTCTCTGTATATATCCATTTACATCATATATATGATCCAGGCCTCCTCCAAACTATCATCTATAAAACCTCCTTCCTTCTAATCACCATACTTCCACCCTTCAAGTACTGGGGCTTTATCTGTTCTATTACCCTGCGCTCTTCTCTCTCCCTCTCTCACTCTGTCTGTTCAGCCTCTCCTGTCCACTCTACTTTCCACAACGCACCTGTCAACAGAATGCCGACATTTTCCTGATCTTGGCACTTAGTGACATCAGTTACAGTATTCCAGCATACCCTTGGAGCCTCATTTGTCCTATCACTCCTGCAAGTCTTCTAGTATCCTGCACAGCTGGCTGTATGCCCATTCCTCACTTCATTTCATCATTTTACTCTTTTGATTTCATATCAAAAATTGGGAGGAAATTGGGAATCATTCCAGGTAACTTGCTTGAAATACCCCTTAAAATCTATGCTAATATACAATTTAACTATAAACTATGTTGTGGCAGGTCTGGCCCAGTCAGAGGTAGAAACCATGTCCTTGAGACCCACAGCTGGTAACTACTATATTTAGGGTGCAAAGCTAAAAACCATATAAGCTAATCAAACTGTTGGTAGCACTGACGTCATTGTGGTAATGGAATCGTTTATTTGCAGTCTCCAAAGTAATATACTGAGCACTTGTGTCTAGTAATTTGCAGTGTGTCATACTTTGGAAGACCATTTGGCAAACAAATGTATAATATGATCTTGTATTAATGAATTCTTTCATTTGATAATGATGTGTAATAAGAGTCTGAACACTGACAAGAACAGGAAGTCACTGAACCTGTGAAAAGACTGGTTAATGAAAACCAGAGTAAGTTGAACAATGACCCAAAATAAATGTTTCTATGAGATACCATAACATACAAAAGAAAAAGTTAACTGAGATTGAAAGTTTTAATTTTACAAAAATAACTATAAAAATACCTTTTTTAAAATATAAGAAACTGAAATATAGACATTTTTAGATATTTTTATAATTGTAATTTATATCGATATTATTAGAAAAACAAGTAAAAAAATCCAAAAATTTAAAAATATCAGTATGTTGTTAGAATATGTTTTCCAGCTCTTTAATCTGCATATATCAAAGAAAACCTAATACAGCATGTTTTGTTGTGAATAACTGGTTTTATTGTTGTCCTGTTAAATTAATAATCGTCCCTCAGTCTCAATAGAAAAGGCAAAGTCTTAAGCTTTTAAATGAATTTTCATTCTTTCCATGTGAGTGAGTCCTTTGTTGAATTTCAAGGTATAAAATTTTAGTTCCATAATTATTTGGTTGTCTTGAATAGATATAAGTCATCAGCCAGACTCTAAATGGAATGAAACTAGTTTGCCTGGCAGCCTTTGTCCTATGATCAAAAATATGTGCTCTGTGCAAGTAGAGCTGATTGGCCATATATGCACTTGTGCTCAGAATAAAGGATACAGTAATTAATCTGCACTAAAGCAAAAAATAGAAAAAGTAGGAAATTAAGCTTGTTTCTCTTTCAGTTCTCTTTCGGTTCATTTTGCAAAAAAGTAGTGACACTTGCTGTGACCAGTACTTCTGATGAGTATCTTAAAGTCAGAACCTTTGTCACAGGCAAGACATTGTCACTTTATGATTGTTTTCAGTCGTAATGCTTCATAAGTCCAGCAGCACACAGCAATCAGTCTATCCCTTGACTATATTCTTGCACAGATTCTTTGACTATATTCCTTTTCACAGATATGCAATTCCTTGCCCAAAAAAAGTGTAAAGATGGGAATATTGCATGTACACACACAATGTACTGTAGTAAATTTATACCTCCAGAATTATTCTTAAGCACAACGTATATGTCCTTTTTATATTGAAAAAAGGGTCATCCTCAAACCCACTATCTGAGTGTTTGACAAATAATATCCAATTATTTCCGAAAGTTAGTGGTCCATGTCTGAGCAGATGTTTCATCCGGTTCCCTCCACATGGACTCCAAAGATTTAATAAAGGGAGCAGCAGTGCCAATTGGAAGGCCAAGCTCTACAAATACATGTATGGCTTTGCAATATATGGTCCCCATCCGCAGTCTCCACGTCCTCTCAGCACGTGTAGGTCACCTTGTCTACTCTAATCAGTGTCTGAAAGCAACACACCACTGCTAAGCCAGGAGTGCAAAGTCAAGTTGAAAGGTACAGGGAAATACATGTAATGAAACTATACCATCTCCGAAGAGCTGAAGTATAGCCAGGTCAACCTGTCTCTTCCAACCCGAATCCTTCTGTATGGCGATACCGTAGCCCGTTGAGGCAAAAACTTTGCCGCTGCCGATGGTCACCAGCTTGCAACCTTCATCCCGCCCTGCCATGTAGTTCAGCACAGCTGCATCATAGATGAAGGCATCAAGTTTGCTAGTTGGAGAGGAAACGGAGGGAAAATAACATTAGAGAGATCTGATGTTCCATCTGTGTAACAACTGCATTAATAATTTTCTCCGACATGCTTACAAAATAGTTTCATTCATCTCTCAGGCTGCTTAGACAAAACTATAGCTGTACGTAACAAATTTAGTGATGTTCGCTTTGGTATTTGAGTCAACAATGTGACACAAACATAGGTGCCAGCTTGTGTTCCCAAAAACATCTTGATTTTTAGCTGTAAAGACTGCAAAATATCTCAACATCTGAACATACGGCATCATCAAAGGTTAACAGGTCCCAGAACAGCCCTGTACCACTGCTTGCTCATCATCTCCTTGCAAACTCACCCAGACTTCAAGCTCTGCAGTGCCTCCTCCACATTCTTCTGGTGAAACTTCACCATGTAGCTGTGCATCTCCTTATAGTTGTTTCTGATGTTTCTTTCTGTGCTGCCATTGGGCACCGTACCGAAACGGAAAGGTGGAGAGAAGTCGTTTGGTCTCTGGAACTGAGAGTACAGTAGAAGGAACGGAATAAGCATCAGTCATAAGTGACAGAGTAAAATAGAGCACTACGAGGGGCAGAACTTCACACTTTTTCAGATAATTGAAAGTATCTTGCCTTTCCCATCACAGATGGTGTAACCCCCCAACCTGGGTCAACGAGGCATGGCATACCTTTTTATCGCTCAACCCAGAGACTTGGTCCACATACTCCTCCTGGATCATGAAGGCAGCCAGATTGGCAGTATAGCTGGCCAAGAAAATGACAGCGAAGAAGGCCCATACTGACACCATGATCTTACTGGTGGTGCCCTTGGGGTTTTGCACAGGCACGGAGTTGTTGAAAACCAGGCCCCAGAGCAGCCAGATGGCCTTGCCGATGGTGAAGGAGGGGCCACCAGGCTCTGGGTAGGGGGTTGGAGTCAGAGTTGAGAAATGGGAGGGAAGGGGAATGGAGGAGACGGTTGAGCACTATTGTGTTGTGTTTCTTGGTTGCTCAGTGTCATACAGGTGAGAATGAAAAATCTAAGACAAAAGCTTTACATTAGTTGGTGACAATAGTAAACTGTGACACAAAGACACAGAAAAGGCCATGAACTCAAAAGACTGCATATGAATTTTACTTGTACTGAAAACTGGCCATCATGCTTAAAGAAAAATCTGAAAGCAGTTCCATTAGGCAGGAGCACTAAATGTTGGGTTGAGCACTATTCATGCTGAGTGTAAATCAGAATGCAAGATAGAACTATGCTCATAAACTCGAAAGAACGTACAATGGAAGACAAACCGGATCAAGAGGTGAACTGAACTTTAAACAGAGACGTTCCAAAGTGCCTGCCCGACATCACTTACAATGTGTAGGCTGTAACCACAAACATACTTATTCTTGCCTAGGAGTATCCCATCAATATATTTATTTTACTGTAGCTAAACAAATCTATATCACTCTTTACTACAGTCCATATGCATTCTATGTACTCAGCTTTAAGTCCTTTGTTTTTACAAACACAACTCTAGGAGTTCATCTCTTGGCTAGCTGCCTGAAGAAGGCTGACCAGTTGAAAAAGGTATCACCTTCGAATATTTTTTCAGTATTTAATTTTCTGATAGCTATATTGCACTAAGGGGGGGTGCGGTGGCGCAGTGGGTTGGACCACGGTCCTTCTCTCCGGTGGGTCTGGGGTTCGAGTCCCACTTGGGGTGCCTTGAGACGGACTGGCGTCCCATCCCAGGTGTGTCCCCTCCCCCTCCGGCCTTACGCCCTGTGTTGCCGGGTTGGGCTCCGGTTCCCCGTGACCCCGTATGGGACAAGCGGTTCTGAAAATGTGTGTGTGTGTGTGTGTGTGTGTGTGTGTGTGTGTGTGTGTGTATATTGCACTAAATGGTCTGAAACATGCTTAAAACTGTTGAGCAAGCATGCCAAATTAAAAAAAAAAAAACAATAAACAATTAATTTAGATTGCAGAAATGGAGAATGTTGAAAAGGGTATGATTTAGGTTAGCTTGTCAGATGTTTCAGAGTTAACTTCACAAAGCTGTTGGGTGAACCTTCATTGATCCTCTTAAAACTCTAGTTATCCCTCCTGCCCTCTTGCTTTCAGACACACACAGTGCGTTTAGGGATTGTGAGAGTGCCTTTCAGACAATCGACATGGCGCGTGTGCCGAGTTGATGCTGTGCGGCCTCATCGTGAGCTCTCACCTCTCCCGTCTGCGAGACAGCGATTGTACCCCACTGGGCTGAAGTACTCAAACACAAAGACGGCCACCGCCGACACGATCAGGAGCATCACGAACATCATCACCCACACATCTGCGCTAAAGGGCTCTGGGGGGACAGACGGAGAGGGGGGGTGTCAGTAGAGGCACAGATACAGCACAGGCACAGATGTCCAATGCATCTTATTTACTGCGAATAGAGAGAGAAGCAGGCAAAAATCTGAGACAAACTGAAAAAATGGTTTGTGTGTATTTGTGTTTTCACATGTATATACGTGTATATGCGTGTACATGGGAGTGTATTTTTGTAGCTGCCTAAGAAGAGGACTCTCACCGAGGAAGGCAGAAGGAGAGACAGTGCCATTGCTGCGGGAGACCATGACACTAATGCCCGTCTCAATGAAGGGTACGGAAAAGTCGATGACCTCTGACCTCTCCTCGTTGATTGTGAGCGAGCCCACTGCCATATGGGCCTTTTTAATGACAACCTGAGTAAGAGGCAAAGAAAACAGGGTGGTGGGGAGGTCAGTCTCCAAGTGCAATTTTTAAATACTGACTGACTGAAAGGAACACAGTGCTGCAGATAGAGAACACTGGATAAACAAACTGGGTTACAACAGTAGGTCACAGTGGCTGGAAATAGACACCCTCCTCCTCCCGTCATGCTCTATCCTGCTCTCCTATCCCCGGCCCCCCATTTCTACAGGTATATTTAGCCATTAACACCTCAGCCCTACAGCATTGCTCAAAGTAGGACAAATTTGACTTGAGTGGAGAATGTTTGGGTGTTCTTCAGAGAGTGGGGATAGCAGTATAACAGGGAGCAGACCTGTTATCTGTGTGTGTACAGAGAGAACAGAAGTTCCTCTATTCTTTCTTTATCCATTGTCCCAGCTGCACCACATATTTGCAGAACTAATTTGTTTAATTTATTGTTTTTTTTTTTGTCACTGAATTAATTCCGCGGTTTTTTTACACATCACTCGGGCAAACGTATTACCATTTTTCCTTGATCCCATAATGAAACAGTAACACCATAAAAACATTATGATATTAATTCTGCAGTTTAATTTAATCATTAGGAACTGCAAAGTATATCACTTCATTTAGCCGCTTTCTTGTTTGACAGCGAAGCGAAACCGCGGTGATGTAAGTCATATTCATTTAAAATCAGTTTGAATCTTCATTCTCAGAATGAGCACATCCTGGGATGTGGTCAGTCCTCAGTATCTAAGTTATTGCCTTTAATCAAGCGGTTTTACTAATATTTTTTCGATTTTAGTATTTATAAATAAGTGCTCCTATTCAGCCAGTGAAAGTAGAGATGAATCACTGTAGAAGACAAAAAAAAATACTGAAGAAAAAGATACAAAAAAAAAAAACAGAAGAAATATCTCACCTCCCCGACCATGCCATTCCAGGTACCGTTCACCTTCTTTCCATGTTTTCCATTGGTGACAAGATAGAGGTCATAGGTGAACTTGACGGACTTGGCGATCTTCTTTAAGATATCAATACAGAATCCTTTGCAGCAGCGTTTAATGTACATGCTGGATTCCCCCGTCCCGTTGCTGCGAGAGAAGGAGGGGATCATGCAGGGACAGAGAGATGATGAGTTAAAATACAAAGATAACAGTGCAGATGACCAGCAAAGGCATTAAAGAAACAATAAAAGGTGTGGAAGGTCAAACATGATCATACAAGAAGGGCTAAAAAGAATAACTACTGTAAAAGGAGTAAAAGCAAGAAGAAAGTTAAAAGGAAACTCAAAAAGTGCAAAGAAAGAAAATGAGCAAGGAAAAGCAAGATCAAAAAGAGAAGAGACAAATAATATGGCCATCATGACGATTATGCAAAGCAGAGTACAACAGACAAGATATTTCAACTTGTAAATAAAAAAGGCATTTCAGCATTAAGCATTAACAAATTGTAAATTAAAATTTGTATGCCTCTTCTCCTCACAAAGTTACCCATAACATATCTTTTAAATATTAGTGCATGTTTAGCTAAACACTGTAGAAATGCAGAATGACCATAATCATTATCAGGAAAGATTTAATTTAGACACGCTACGTAACTGGGGGGGGATCAAGGTCTGCAAAGCTATATGAACAATAATGCATGTACATTAATGCTGTTAATTGCAACCTGTGAGATATTTGCATTGTTTTTTATTTTTGCCAGGAACAATAGATGCAAATGAGCTTGTTTGTTCATTTTTATGCAGCCAGCTGCTGTGCTGATAAATAAAATATTGAAAATACAACAAATGTATATAATATATAATAATGGGAGTGGCTGTCAGAATGTCAATGACAGAGACAGACATACTGCTCCACCAGAAAAGCCTAAGTACTGGCTCAGCTGTAGCTGTTTCTGAAAGCTCCTGTGAAGGTGTAACAAATGCATTAATGGTTCTCTGTGCAACAGGTTCACAATGCAGACTTTGGCAAAAACAAACATTGTGATAGGCGAGGCCATAAGACAAACCCACGGAAGAAGATGAGAGGAGATGAAACAAATTCTGAGCTCTTGAGGAAAATTGTTTGTCACAATGGCTTTTCATATACGCACACTGTTTGAAACCACTTGTCCCAAGTGGGGTTGCGGTGAGCCGGAGCCTAACCCAGCAGCACAGGGTGCAAGGCCGGAGGGGAGAGGACACACCCAGGATGGGATGCTAGTATGTTGCAAGGCACCCCAAGCAGGACTTGAACCCCAGACCCACCAGAGAGCAGGCACAGGTCAAACCTGCTGTGCCACCACATCCCCCCCCTTTTGTACACTGACATTTTTAATTTTTTATTGTTTCAAACCCTGACTACTGTCTGCACTGTTGACCAGTGCATTTAATGAAATCCTTATTGAAGCCATCACAACGGGTCTGCAGCATCTTTTCTTCCTAAACAACAATTTGACAAACGCAGCACTGATTTTCAACCATCATAGACGGTCATAAAGAACATGACACAGTTGCAATGAAGTCAAATGATCAGACACGTCAGAATATATTCAGCAACGTTAGATAGTCTTTCCAGTTATGGAAAGCATTGGACATTGTGTTCTCAAAGGACAAACAGATACACAGAATAATGATAATGATGAATGATTCACTGCTATTACTGTTATTATGTTTACTTGGTATAGCATAAATGATTTTCTCAAAGAAGGTGACGCAATTAAATTGCTACTTCACATGTAAGTATCTCATTACTTTCAGAAGCCCTTTCCTAAGGTAGACTTACTAAAATGTGATGGTTTAAAAAAAACCAAAAGAAAAAATAATAGAAAGCCCTTCGACGTGACCTTCATGTACTTCGCCAAATTTTAAATTGTGCCTGGAAGTATGCCCTTTGAACGGAAGACACTTTAATTCAGGATTGGCTCCATCTATACGTCCATACCTAGCTATTTTCTGTCCATGCCTTAAAGCCCTGCTTTACATGTGAAATGCCAGAGTGACTGAATTGCCAATAACACTTTAATTTAGGCTTGGATTACTAAGCTTTTTGTGCAGGCTAAATTATTCTGAGGGAGAGGGAGGGAACGTGCAAAGAGTGCTTTTAGTGTGGACTAAATGAGGCTTCCTCCAAGAATCTCAAATTCACTGCAAACATTACATGTTGATCAAATCTATTTTCTACATGTAATGCACGAAGAGATACATTCAGGGAAACTTGTAGTAAGAAATCCACACAACTAAACATAAGCCAGTGTTAAAGACCGGCCAATTTTTTAAAGGCTGAGAAAAAACTACCAATATTAAATGACTGCAGAATAAAAAAGAGTTTCCAAAAATAGAGGGGAGTCAAAACAGCAGATCAGGGCAAAAGAGAGTAAAATGTGGTGTTGTGAATGGATTGGGCTTCATGGAACAATGAGAGAGCAGAAAAGAGACAGGAATGCAAGTACATGCAACAGTATAGATGCTAAGGAGGGGGTCACACATGGCAGGATATGGAAGTAGGAGGCAATGTGACATATGAATGAGTTAGAGGAAATTAAGGGCAGTAGAAAGCAATCAGAATACGTGGATGCGTATGGACACTGGGCATGGACGTAGGTCAGCACTCAGGAGGGTGGACTTATGAACAATAGAGAGCTACGGCTAGCAAGTGAGAAAAGAAGATAATGCTACAAACAAGCAGCTACAGGGTTTGGATGTGAGGGAGAGTTATGCCGCACAGCAGGCAGGAGGAAGGTAGCTCAGGCGGGAATACACGGATGGCGTGCTCACAGGCCTTTGATCTGCTTCCGGCACGGCACTGTGTTCCTCATGCAGGTGCCGCTGAGCGGGTCCACATCCTCGACGATGACGAAGGGTGCTTCCTCCAGTGTGACGATGGAGAGGTGCTCGTCCTTGTGCTCCTCTGCGTCCGAGTAAAGCTCAAAGCGGGGCCACACATGGTACTTCATCGTCAACGAGCCATTCTCCCACTTCCCCACCTGTGCACAGATGGCCAGATGGAAGGAAGCATAAGGGCTAGGGTGAGGTGAGGATGATAACAACGCTGGGATGGCAAGCACTTATGTCCTTTGACCAACACTTGACCTGAATGAAGTATTGATGATGCAGGAGAAGACGACACAACTCGCTCAGACTTTTTCGGAAAAGATGGAGAAGCTACCAACGCCTCAGTGACAGGTAGCACAATAAGTAACCAGGGCAGCAGTACCGACAGTTCGCAATATGCAAGAAGAGGGTACTCACCCTGTCCCACTGTCTCCGCTTGTCCAACAGAATAATGACTAGTTTGGGATGCATCTGATACCCATCCTCACTGAAGGACAAGTTGCGCCCCTCAAAGGTCACATTCATGAGATACCTGAAAGCAAGATGGAGCCAATCAACCGCAGTTAGAATTATTCATCATCTGACTGCCCTTTTACGCCTGCTTTTCGGCTCTTTCCGCACTTACATAACTGCGTGTAATGGCTTAGCAGACACTTTTATTCACTGTGACTTGAACAGAGTTCATAGTTTGACTTTACATTTATTTATGCACTCAGATACTTATTGAAGTAATTCAGCCTAAGTACTTTGCTCAAGGGTGTCTCCTGGGGCTTATACTGGCAACCTTTTTGGTCACAAGCCCAGATGAAGCAATACTCCCTGAATAAAGGCACTCTCATCAAACCACTGATATACAGTATAAATGTAGAATACAACATTTAATTCAAGATTCCCAGGTTTAGTGCTGCCTACTTACAGTTCAGAGGCAGCACTGTATTGAACAGGTAACCGGTAGATTGCGTGTTTAAATCCTTGGATTCGACAAACATTGATGTTATGGTACCACACATCGAGGTACACTACCTTAATCCGCACAATGACCTTGCAATGCTATAAAAGGGTTAAAACTGTTAAAAAGGGAACCAAATGAGTAAACATGAGGCTCAGTTAGTGTTGAGCCTATTACAGACTGTACAGAAAATGTATGAAAATTTACTATACTGTACTGAAATTATTTGTATTCGTGCAAGATTTCAGGCTATTCACTGTGATGTGTTAATGTGTTATAGCTTACACATTAGTTACTAACTCCATTTAGATCACTGCACTCTGTGTCCCACCCTGTTACCACAGTCTTTATTAATTTTCATTCTTAACAGTCACTGGAGATTATATACGGTAGCACAACCCAGTTAAACAGTGGCAGGTGATCCTACTGGATTGAAACAATACAGTAAAAAGACTGTAAGAAGACCTACTAGTTACCTTCATTCTTTCCTCTGATTGCCATATATGAGACTGTGAGTTGTCATTGAGTTCATGCTTTTAAATGTTCATTTATTCAACTTGTCCAGGGGAATTCAAATTGCTTTAAACATGAGAGGAAATACAGGTGCACATAACAGCACCAGAATTACACCCCACAGTGCCACTTTTTACATGATAAAGAATGACATCAACACAGGGGTGGCCTGTTTGTACTCTTTAGGTGGTAATCTTGCACATGATTTTATGATGTCCGATTATCATTATTAGCTTCGGCCTCAGTTCAACTGCTCTGCCTGATAGTTAGTGGTTAAAGGAGCATTTCCCCCTTTCTTCTCATCTACTCTTCATATACCAAATACCTTGGGGTGTATATGTATATATATATATGCTTCAGACCATTTTTAAGTCAATCACGTGTATTGCAAGTTATTTTATTGTTCCATGAAAAACATGCACATTTCTGAAATGACCTAATTTGCTAGAATGACCTTTTTGTTCTCGGCTGTATAATTACGTCAATTTACTTTGGATTTAAAAGTGATCTACAGTATGTCTTGGAAATAAATTTAAAAAAGATCTATTTCTGGGCAAGACGTGGTCTTTACCATTCTCATTTCCTCCAAAGATCAGTTTCTATTAGTATTGGTCTTCAGGACAGCAAAGAAAAGTTTGCTAAGGATGCAATCACTTGTTCTGAACAATAGAGGAAGTAAAAGTTACAGTCGGCAATTTTGTTGAAAATGAGGTGCACTGTACCGGTAAATGTTCTGGTGCTTTGTTTTATGTTGCCAAACTCTGAATTAACATTATTTCCTGGATTTTAAAAAAAAAATTAAAAAGTTATAAAAAAATGTAGCTCAAAATAATATATCATTAAAATAGCGCTGAGACTTTCATTTCAAAGATTTTTTCGGCCATGACAAGCAGTGGGGTGTGTTTGTAAGATATTGTAGCACGCTGTGCTCTGGGTTCAGATGTGATGAAAAAGAACGCATGGACACTGTTCATTATGAACATTTATTGGAACACTGGTACACGGTGAGAGGTATAGGTGCCTACACAGGAAAATAATATTCTTGGTCTGAGGAACCCTTTATCTCAAGGACCTGCACCTCAAGCCAGTTTTTTTTAGGGCCCCTCACACTGGCCAACAGACACTCACCCCCTTATAGTTCCCATGAGTCCCCACAGCGGTCAAACAACTAATTCACAATTTACTCACAATTTTCAACTATTTACAATAAACCCATTTTCCTGCTCAAACATGACACTCCTCAGTAACGCTGGTCTTTACAGTATACAATATGGGTAATGTGAATATGGAATGTGTCTCTGCCAAGAGCAGAGGTTGGTTCAACTCATTAATGTAGATCTTTCTATGTGATATAGTCACATAGAGCCAGGATGTGAAAAGGGTAAAATTCCCTTTTACAGTACTACACCACTGTAATATTTCTTACTGTATGCTTCCCCCACTGTGCTTGAGGAAGCTGCAATTCAACTTACACACACACACTGGCTGAAGCCACTTGTCCCAAGTGGGGTTGCGGCGAGCCAGAGCCTCACCCAGCAATGCAGGCTGTGAGGGGACACACCCAGGACGGGATGGCAGGCCATCACGAGGCACCCAGCCAAGCCCGCTGCGCCACTGAGCCACCCCAATTCAACTTAAATATTCTAATGTAGAAGCTATATTCTGGGGGTGCAGTGGCACAGCGGGCTTGGCCGGGTCCTGCTCTGTGGTGGGTCTAGGGTTCGAGTCCCGCTTGGGGTCTCCTGTCCTGGGTGTGTCCCCTCCCCCTCCAGCCTTACGCCCTGTTTTGCCGGGTTAGGCTCCGGCTCCCCGGGACCCCACATGGGACAAGCGGTTTCAGCCAGTGTGTGTGTGTATGTTTAAGCTATATTTGAAAACAGTACTGAGCATGTTTATAAAGTGTGCAATAAAGAATTTTTTGGCAAAATCTAAAAGGTTTTAACCGCGTTGCCTATTTGGTACACAGATAATTGTGTTCAGCCATATGTGAAAGACATCGTTTTCATTTTCTCCCCTAGTGGAGTTTTTCTTGGACAAATGATACAATATTTATGCTAGTTTTTGACCATCTCATAAATTCTGTACCTGTGCTGGTGTACGAAAAGCCACAGCATTAGGTAAACGATTGTCATATGTTGTCATATTTTTAGAAAAGTGCACACACTCCTACATTGCCACGTGTTTCTGTTAAATATTCAGAGAGGCTTGCATCAATCTGACCTTCCCTGAAAGGTTGTGTAAACAGATAAGGACCAGGATCAGAGGAGAGAACAGCAGGGAAATGAATCCAAGTTTTCACTGAAATTATTATGCAGAAATGTAAACATCAGAAGTGGAAATATTGTTAAGGGCTTTTAAATTTAAGGGAAAAACTATTTGCATATTTCTAAGAACAAAATTTAATCTCAGCTGTTTCAATAAACATCCTGCCGTAATATGAATACCCTTTAACAGGCTTCCTCATATTGGCATCTTCTAAACAAATTATGTCCACTTATGAAGCCCTAAGAGTCTCACTGAGTACTTCTAACACCATGTAAAATGTGCTTTTTACACATTTACAGTGTATTTCAACCAGAGGAGCAGGGTTCTAACTGGCCCTGTCTCTGAGAGCAGATGTAACACGGAAACCCCAAATGTGTCCTCATCCTGAGGAGAGATGGCAAGTGACGCAAGTTCTCCAGCCATATTTTTTTTTGTGTGTTGCTGGCATCGATGTGACAGTGGGGTTCTGGAATCTGACAGATCTGTGTTAGCACATTACTACCCTGTGTGTAAGAGCTTTTGTGCCAGTTAACAGGTGTAGGTGTGCCCGGATGTGTCTCTCAGAGTTTGAATAGCCTCACATGTACACGTGTGTGTGAGAAGGGGCACGCTACTGTCAGATAAACTGAAATCATTGCTGTTCCACCCTCACCACCTCCCTACTTCTCAACAACCCCCGCTCTTGCTCTCCATCCCTCTCCCCCCTCTCTTTTTCGCTTTCTCTGGGGGTGGCTATATCCACAGCAACGATCAGCCTAAAAATTCAAGCGCAGCAGGAATAAACTGAAAATTTAAATGTCTTATTAAGTAGTCAGTTTATGCTACATCAGTAACCTGTAAATAAATCAGTGAAAAATTCATAATAATGAGAATGAGAGCCCTGACTCATGAGCGATATATACAAAGTCAGCTCATGTCTAATTATATTTAATTCAAGTTCTATATCCCTTTAAAGTGAAAATTGTTCCACCACTTCCATATTCAGATATAACCCACATATTAATAGCTGTTTGACTCCTTGTTTAACATTGACTATGTATGCATAAAGTTTAATGGTATGAATTATATGCTTTGTGGGTATTATATCACATATATAGTTATGTATTCATATATATCCTCTAAACTGATGTTGAGTCCTGGGAAGAGACTCACCAGCATATGTAATGTGTTGCCATGGCACCCACAACCACAGCGATTTCCAAGCAATCTGCCGCGTTGCCATGGGAACAATAATCTCACCCAGGAGAGAGAGGGGGGAGAGAAGAAGGAAAAGATAGGGGCATCTCTTTACCCTAACTGCTGCCCCCTGTACACTCAACCTCTCCCTGCACATGGAACAAACTCATGTACCCTGTATGTATTCCTTAGCCTGTTGAGGTTGTATTTTCACTCCTACGCTCAGTCTTTATGCTCTATTTCATGAGGTAAAAATGTCTACAAATTTATGTAGAAGAAAATATAGTCCTTTCATTGCCTACATTTAAAATTTACATTCGCTGAAGTATGTAGTATTAACAGTATACACACACACACACTTTTTTCACACAATTAGAAACACAAATGTCATGACGAACATATACCGTGTACGTTCTCTGTGAATAATGAAGAGGTCCATAAAATATTGATTGGGTGCTTTAATAACTTAGCTCTTCCATTAATTAGTAACGAATTACAGAACAACAGACAAATCAATTAGTAAAAACTAGTAGCAGGATTTGTGTGGTTCGGTATATGTGTAGCGTTGCAATGCCCCTGTCAGTCCACATACACATGCAAACTCATGTATCCAAAGGCTCCTTTGCACTGCAGACACAGGCATAGGTGTGCATGATACATCCGTGAGTTGGATGCTTATAAGGCGTGCAGAAGAAGCGAAATGCAGAGATGTGTGGAGAGAAGAGAAGGGACAAGGCTTGAAAAATGGGAGGGAGAACATGGTATTAAACTGTGTTAATGGGGAGACTGCAGGAGATGGAGAGCAGAGGAGCAACCAGGAGAGAGTAAGCAAGTAGAGAGAGAAGGAGAACGGGGAGGGGTCTCCATATTACACACTTTGCAGAAAGAGAGGGGTTGGATGCTAACATTATCTATACTTTTTCTGGCTTTTGCTCCTTTATCAGAATAGAACAGCTTTTTACCATAATAGGGAAAAATGGAATGCTTGAAAATGGCGAGTTGCGTCGAAAAAAGCGAGAAGGAGGTGCTGAAAGAGTCGGGGAAAGAGCACAGAGCCAGTCCCATTAAGCACTGTCATGAAAAGGGCCCATTTTAACAATGCCCAAAGCGCAGTGAAATAGTCCACTCTAATCCTAATAAACAGATCCACAGCCAAGTGTATTGCCTGTAATATATACCAAACCCATTGAAGACTTCAGCAACAGAGCTTACTGCCTCAGGAAGGCAACTTTAAAGGTAAAGCCGGCTAAAAATAACACTGAAACATTTCCATCCCCAAAACACAGCCGAGGTGTCAAACAACCAGAGGCCCTCAAGAAAATGCTAAACGGCTGGAGAGCGTGGCTCCAAAGCACTTACACATTTCAATATGTATGGGACACAAATTGTGGAGCAGTTAAAAGAAAAGCCAAGACAAAACCGTAAAAAGATAAACACTATTTCTATAAGATTCCTAAAAGGTTAACTGGTTCCAGACCCCCTTGAGCTCCAAAACAACCACTCACTCTGACTCCATTTTATGCTGAGCCAAATTTTCTTCCAGTCAAAGTTGCTATGAAATGCAGTTTCTGCCTAAAGTATATCCAAAGCAAAGAGAAAATTGCAAGTAATTCAGCAATATATGTCTAATTTGACAGAAAAAGTGTAGGATTCAATCAAAAATCACACACTGACTCTGAAAAACAAAGTAAATAGCATAAAATAAATAAAAATTATAGAATAAAGCATTTTAATTTATTGTTTAGCTTTCTACCAATGTTCATCTATGTCAGAGTGCTTCAGACAGACACAGGAGAGGACAACTGCCCAACAAGTGCCCAAGTCAACAAGTCAAACTGGAAATGGAAACATTATTATAGGACAGGCATTCAAAATTATATTGCACATATCTACCATGTTGTGCTATGTTTTCATATGTAATACCAACCAATATAAAGCCGGAACCTCAAATAAAGGCAATGCATTGAGTGTAACAACACAACATCACAAATACCTAGATTAAGAATAGCGTTAAGAAGCATAAACCTCAATTTGAAAAGTCTGTTGATTTCACATTCAAAGAACCCCAAACACTGCTGGCTCACCTGAGCACTTCATTGGGGTTTCCTGAGCTGGATCCTTTCTTGTCAGGAGCTCCATGGCACTCAGACTTCAGAAGGGTGTGTGGCCCCCTGTCCAGCATCATGGTGGAGGTTGCCATGGCGATGACTGCCACCGCATCCCGGACGCGAGCCTCCAGCCCATAATCCCACTCATCATACGACACAGAGATGAGACCTGAAGAAACACAGAAACAGTGAACAAACAGTCTGTACTGTCATAGGACCCACTAGGTAATACAGTACTATTTATTACCTGCTGCTGACCATAAGAAACATAAATGAATGCTTTTTTTTCCTTGAAATAATTCTTATAAAACTCTGTGCAGCACCCCTGGCCCTTCACACATTCTCCAGAAGACAAAGATTCCTTTTCCATGGATAAAACCATGAATCTCTTGAAAGAAAGCACTTTTCCTAGCAGGGTCATCACCTCTTAATCACACATCTGATAACCGTATAGTGATATATGCGGCCAAAACCTCTACAGCACTTTATCAAATACTTTTCTTCCAGTAGTTCCTTTGCACAGGGAACCACACACACACACATTTTCGGAACCGCTTGTCCCATACGGGGTCACGGGGAACCGGAGCCTACCCGGTAACACAGGGCATAAGGCCGGAGGGGGAGGGGACACACCCAGGACGGGACGCCAGTCCATCGCAAGGCACCCCAAGCGGGACTTGAACCCCAGACCCACTGGAGAACAGGACTGCGGTCCAACCCACTGCGCCACCGCACCCCCTACCGCAGGGAACCAGTCAACTGAAATTTAGAAAAATCCTTTCTTTAAGAGATTTGATAGCCTGAAAGTATGTATGTTTAATAGAGAAGAAATATTATGATGACTGAAATGTATTTTGTGCACTGATTTAACATCCTCATGTGTTATATTTTGCACCTGCTGGCAATATTACTAACCAGCCACGTAACAGCACCTAGACTGGTGACTCAGACTCTTGCAGTAGATGTCAGTCAAGGTCGAGGTATTTAGAGGAGGTACTTAGAACTAAACTAAAGGTATTATTTAGGCTTGAAAATCACTGTTACTGCTATAAATCACCAGCTCATTGGCGGATGGGCGTCCATTCTGTGGAACTGGTTCCTCAGAGGTTGCTCTCTGGCCCCAGTCTTACAGAACCCCTCCAGTGGACAATTGTCTTCACTCCATGCCCTGCCCCCCTCATACCTGAAGGGAATACCGAGGGCACATTGTCGGCATCCCCAGCCACCAGTGAGGGGACGATCCAGGTGTAGCCATATCCCGTAAGGCCCACCGAGTGGGCCACCTCAAAGATGGTGGTAGCCTCCTCCTTAGTGCAATAGAGCAAGATTACAGGACTCTGCAGCTTCTTCAACTGGTTCTGGATCTTGGAGTCACCATCGTCCACTGACATGTCCAGCAGCAGCACCTCCTCCAGCTCCCAGCCCACAAAGCTGTTTTCAATGGTGCTGCGGATCTGATTCGAACATGTGATACACTCAGCACTTTACAGCGCTGCGCTAATATTATTACTCTAAAAAATGGGTGCTTTACTTGCAAAAAAAAACAACTATTACTACTACTACTACTAATAGTAATAATAATAATAATTTTCATTAATGTTCAATAAACAAATGTAAAAATTAGGTTATATCAATTTGGTCACTGGTTTGTGTGTTTTCATTGCAGGGAGTTCACACACTACAGGTGCAATTTACAGTAACCAACATCCCTGGACCTGTGAGACACCACTGTGATCTGCTACAGCACCATGGCAACCTGTGAAAGTCTTGATATCTGCAATTTGGAATCAGACTTTAATTCTTTATCTAAATCTTAAATCTCAGCCTTCTGCTAAAATGCTGATGACAAGGATATTACTCCATTGGACTTACCTTGTTTATGAAGTCCTGATAGCCAGGATAGTAAGTGGTGACAATGGAAAATATGTACCAGTCATATTCTTCCATTATATTTAATATGACTGAGGCTTGTTGTTCAATTGAGGGGCCGAACTGGAAGAACATAGAGTGGTCATCCTGAGAAGAAAACAAAGAGGAAAAAAATAATAAAGAAACAAATACTGAGCATCTGTAATAATTTCGCAGTGTTTTTGTTCTGTTTTCACCATGGGCCATATACTGCTTACATAAGGCTGTTACAAGACTGATATGTGACTGATATAAGAGTGAGGAGCACGCTGCTACTGCATGTTGCGTGTGTGTATTAGCATAAGAGCCCAGTGGTATCTACCAGTCAGGCAGGGATGATGAACTCTTTGGTTCATGACTGTCCATCTCACTCCACATCAAAGCTCTTTCTGTGCCCACCCCCACACCCCCGGCCAGCACCTCCGGGGAAGGAAAACGGCTCATCTGATACCTCAATTCGGCATTAATGAGATGATCACACTGATGAGGCAAGGGGCATGGGTACGGCGCTCCGACACGTCCATAATGAAACACAGAAACGCAACCGCACACACATTTGGATTGCACTGAGCAGCATTTTTGTGCCATCCTTACTCATCTCTCCTTCTCTATCCCTCTTCCCTTCTGTTTTGTGCTTTCCTTTTGCCCCAGACCTCTTTTTACCACACTCCCCTGCTCCTGCACGCTGCATGATTCACTGCCTCTCTCCGCTCCATTGTCCTGCTCTCTATTACATTTATTAAGCTGAAATTAGTGCCAAGATACAGATATAATTCAATCTGAATAGCCCCCTCCCTCCTGTGTCTGTCTGTGGTGCCCAGTCCAACCACTGGACTTGTTTTTCCGCCATGTTGGACACCTACTGCCTTGTAATTCATTGAAAAAACTAATATTAGCACTAACGGCTCTTTTCTTTATTGCCACAATAATTACTAGCAGCATGTGTGCTTTATCATTTCCAGGAGTCCGACATTTAACGACAAGGAGATGTCGGCGTCCTGCAGAGCTCAAGTATTGCTTTGTCTTTAATGGCGGGTCTTTTTCATCACTACCATCCTGACTGCAGGGAGAGCACATTAAATACCTTGTATGCTGAGGCAGACTGCTGAAGGGCGAGCTCGAGACACACAATGCGTTGACACAGTCTACAAGTCTAGGAGCGGCGAGCGAACAAAGATGGACGGAGGCGGAAAGCAGCAGGTTACATGGTTGGATAAGGAACTGGAGCTCAGTGAGTCCCAGGAGGCCCCCATTGCTATACCCTTGTGCCATGACTTCAGTAAAAATGCATCCAGGTATACATATAGGTACGAACATAAGCTGACTTAGTCACTCTAGACAAAAGTATCTTGCTGTGCAACTAAATGAAACCTATAATATGAATGTGTGAGACAGAGAGCAAAGTGGGGGGGAGTGGGACAGACCTTGAGAGCAGCTTTAAGCAAAATCCACATGGGGCTTCCTGACCCACAGAGCACGGGTGGCCACTCTGTCCGACTGTTGCGGCCAAAAAGGCAGGCATGCAAAGGGCTCGGAAAAGCTCATCATGACCCCATTCAGTTTTCATCCACCAATATCATCTGGTGTCTGAGCAGGCCTGCTGCTCTGAGATGCTGAGAGTGCAATGTGCGTGAACTAAAATGTAATCTACACATGTACACACTCTGTGGAACACAAACTAAACCGTTATTACAGAGTGCAGAAACTTTATGCTGAGGCTGAACATGTGGGACTGATGCAGTGTATAAGATCACGTGTAATGTGTAACAATGGCACACATGCAGTGCGTATGATCCGCTAATTTTAAAAGCAATAGTTTTACAATGGGCAATTTCTCTCAAGCCTTCTTTCTTAAATTGTACTCATGACAGCATTCATATATTCATTCATAAATAAATTCTTGTCTAATGCAGTGCTGCAGTGGTCCAGAGCCTACTCTGGAAGCATAGGGCAAAGAATAGGGAACACCCTGGAAGGGATGCCAGTCCATCAGAGATCAGGGAACATTTATATGGCCAGGAATATAGCAAATGCCTCACCCAAACAGGTAAATAACTGTTTAGTATTGTGGTTAAGTCCATAGAGTGTGTAAAACCCAGTAAATGTGCAATTCAAAACATGTGTACAGATGCTGCTCTTTTGAGGAGGTAACAGCATCTCAATAGCTCTGCCAGCACACGTGTTCATACCGGCCACAAAACCGGCCTAGAACTCAGCATGCACAAGAGCAGATGTGTCAGTCGCTTCACTGTTCTCCTCGCATGGTGGGAAGTTAGAGAGACAGAGGGAACAGAGGTGGGAGGGAACAGCTGGGCCATGCATGGAAATTGAGGCAACCTTCCCAGCTACCAGAAACACACACACATACTAACAAGCACACTCATATGAATAAGACCAACCAATATACACAGACTGAGAGGGGAAAAATGAGGAATGAAGTTGCAAAAGGGAATTTTAACAGGACATGTACTGAAACACATTACGCACAGATAACACATACCGACTCTGGAATGCATATATTCTGAAAGAGGGCACACAGCAAGTGATGCAATATTACACTTAACACTTTTGGATTCACAGATTATTCAAATTTTATTATTAATCAAACACAGTCACATCTGGATATTGGATTAATAATACAAATACTCAACACACTACAAGAATAAAACACACACAGCTTAGCTCCCTAATAATGTTCAGCATTCATAAAACAGCATTCATTCTGCCACATGCTGCAAACCCATTAGCACAGACTTGCAGGCAACGTGCCTTTTCTCCCTTTATTTCCCTTTCCTCTTCCAGGCTCAGACACTTCCTTTTGCCTTATCATTATAATTTTTTTTAAATCCTCATCTTTAATCTAATACACATGGAATTAATTATGTCTTACAGTCGCTGGGCCATCACCTAATTAGCAGCAACCTTATTTTAACTATGGTTCTTTCCCCTTCTTTTTTAACTTTAATTAAAAACTGTAGCCTTGATTAAAGTATTTGTCTAATTTTGTCCTGGACATAATTCAGATTTGAATGTAACCCCTTCCGGTCCTTGAACATTTAATGGGAAAGAGGGAAAGAATGGGAGATGAGGAGATGGGGAGTGGGATAGTGCGGAAGAGAGAAACACTTCACCAGAGGAGAGTGAAACATCCAGGATGAACCACCAGGCTGACAAGTTGAAGAGCCAGTGGGGAGTAGTTTATCTCCCATCAGAAGCCTCCAGTGCAGCCTCTCTTCCCAAGACGATGCAAGAGACCTAATATGCCATCACATAACTCACAACCACAGCAAAGATTTAAAGTCAAAGGTAAAGGAGGAAGGCGGAGTTAGTGAAGAGAAGTGGGCTAGTCCACGAGGGAGGAGAAGCACAACAATGGGACTCTGGAAGATTCTCTCTTGTTCTGGAAGAGCTCTTCATTCATTGCTGTGCTCTCTTCATATGATTCAAACCTTCTCCTCTTTACTGACACATGAGGAACATTCCCTACTTTTGGGTTGCCTTTGGGAAATGAGGCAGCGTGAAGAAACTTAGATCTTGAACTTTTCACGTGACTGAACATGGTATTGTGTGCACAGTAGGATTTTAAATTCCATTTAAAAGTTTAATTTTTGTTAATTAGATGTTTAGATGTACATTTAATGTATTATCTACTGTTAAGTAAACCGAACAAGGCGATATTGTATTGCTGTTGTGTGTCCAAACAGGTGTTTAATGTAGAATTTTAAAATTTAGGTACAGTATATGGGAAACAGTTAAGGTGGTATATTACTTAACTTTTTCTCAAACTGTATGTGTTTTATCACCTCAAGTTTTATTTGAATCCGGTATAGTGAGCTGGCCAATGCAGAAAATAGAAGCTGCTGATATCAAGACCTGGAAACTCCTCACAATCCATGGAGGATTCCACCCGAAGTTCAGTACTCAGAGACTATACACCAGTCATAAGGAAGGGGGCTGGGGCTTAGTGAGTGTCAAGGCCACTACCCTAGATGAAACGCAGAACATCCAGAAATACATCGGAGAAATGGCTCTTGGGGATGACCTACTAATTGAATGCCTTAGACAGCACCAGACAGAGCAGGTGGTTAAAGAATCAACAGAAGTGCCATGGCAGATAGCAGAGATAGCAGTGGCTGACATCCTGAAATCCTACCAATGGCTGGAAAAGGCTCCACTGAAGGACAATACTGAGGCACTAATCATAGCAGCAAAGTAGCAAGCTCTAAGCACCAGATCAACAGAAGCAGGGGTCTACCATTCCAGGCAGGACCAAAGGTGCAGACTCTGCAAAGACACCCTTGAGACAATCCAACACCTAGTGGCAGGGTGTAAGTTGCAGGTGGGAAGAGCATACACTGAACTAACAATGTAGCAGGAATAATATACAATATCATCTACACTGAGTATGGGCTGGAGGCTCCCAGGTCCAAATGGGAGACACCACAGAAGGTGGTTGAGAATGACAGGGCTAAGTTCCTCTGGGATTTCCAGATGGTGAACCAACCAGACATTGTGGTGGTGGATAAAGAACAGAAGATGGCAGTAGTGATAGATGTAGCAGTCCCAAATGACAGCAAGATCAAGAAGATGGAGTATGAGAAGCTGGAGAAGTACCAGGGGCTGGGAGAGGAACTGGAATGTATAAGGTGAAAGCCAAAGTAATCACAGTGTTGGTGGGAGTCCTCGGGTCAGTGACACCCAAGTTGGAAGAGTGGCTCCAACAGATCCCAGGAACAAAACCAGAGCTCTCAGCCCAGAGAAGTACAATACTAGGAACAGCAAAGATACTGCGCAGAACCCTCAGACTCCCAGGCTTCTGGTAGAGGACCTGAGATTGGCGGGAGAGAACCACCCAGAGAGGTGAAAAAGGAATTTTTAAAAATTATTATAATATATATGTTCTTAAAAAATGAATGGGTTCATTCTGATGGACATGTGTTTGTTTGTCTCATGGAGACGAATACTGGTGTCCATTCCAACTGTCCATCGTCAACAAACGCTTCTCCAGACCAGGGTCACAGCAAGCGGGAGCCTTACCCTGCAACACAGGGCGTAAGGCCGAAGGGGGAGGGGACACACCCAGGATGGGACGCCAGGCTGTTGCAAGGCACCCCAAGCAAACCCCAGACCTGCCACACAGCGGGCACCGGCTGAACCCCGACGCTCCCCCTCCCAGAAATACCAACCAATCAGTGTCTGCAACCGTTTGTCCCGAGCGGGGTCGCGGTGAGCCGGAGCCCACCCAGCAACACAAGGCACAAAACCGAAGGAGGAGGGAACACGCTTTAGACGGGACACCAGTCTGCCGCAAGACATCCCAGGCAGGGCTCAAACCCCATTCCATCTACCGTCTGGCAAAGCACCTTATTCCAGTGAAGGTTTTTGGTGAGGAATACATCACTTTAAGTATCATCATTGTGGTTTATACGCCCTGGAACATCAGGAGACCCCTCCTAGGTACAGATTTCAGTGCCTGGTACAAAATGCAGGCCGCCAAGGGCAGAACACAGATGCATAGCTTTTGCTTGTCCTTTACACGGTAGAAGTCAGCAAGGTTTGGAACTATACATGCTCCTGAGGGCAGATCACTTGCAACAGGATTGCCCCAGGGGTACACCAAGTTTAGACAGCCAATCCGTGTACTATACGTGCACACAAAAACAGACACACAAACACACGCATACACAAACCAGTTGCCTTTGGCAGAGAAATCAGCTCACTCACTCCCTGTCCTGCCTGCCTCCTATTCCCTCTTTCCCTTCACGGGTCCACGTTCAAATCCAAATCTGCTTTCTTGGCATGGTATGAATGCTACTGAAGCATAAAGCACCACAGGACGGTGTGAGACAGCGAGCCAGTTCACCCCCCCCCCCCTCCCACCACTACCATCAGTCTGCAGGGACGCTGGCTTTCAAAACTTCACAGAGTTCTCAGACCATATTCCAAATCCATAGTCTTCAAGCTGGTCTCTTAGTCTAGTATTGGGGCTCTTCTCCATCTCTTCCACACCACCTCCCCCTTAGTACCTTGGTGTCTGACACAGGTGCTCATACCAGGTCACTTTGAGGTGAGCTCCTGTGTTGCTGTTCTGTACACCGCAAAATGTCAAAGTAGACTTATTAATTGTTGAAAAGGTTTTTCTTTTGCAGGATGACAGGTAATGCATCTATTTTTAGGCCTTTCTCCTGCCCTTGGATTACAGTATGGGATGAGAGAGGGCCACTGTGGTAGTGGCATGACGTTGGGACAAATCTTTCTGTAAATGGCACTGAATGAAACACACACACACACTTTCTGAACTGCCTGTCCCATATGCGGTCGCAGGGAACCGGAGCCTACCCGGCAACACAGGGCGTAAGGCCGGAGGAGGAGGGGACACACCCAGGACGGGACGCCAGTCCGCCACAAGGCACCCCAAGTGGGACTCGAACCCCAGACCCACCAGAGAGGAGGACCCAGTCCAACCCACTGCGCCACTGCGCCACCGTGCCCCCTGACTGAATGAAACATCAAACTGATCTGCAATCAGCTGATCAACTTCCACTGCAAGCACATTTTCTCCAGTCTTCTGCTTTCTCTCGCTCACTCAGATACACACAAACAGCAACTAACAACTACACACGCATACATACACACATTTGTTTTCTAAGCATTTTGGTCATTTTTAAGTAACTTCACCCACTACAACCCTAAAAACATATACATGCTTCTATCACATGACGAGCATAATTTTTTTCCTGAAGATTTGCTTGTAAAGCAAATGCACATAAAAAGAACACTTCATCACCATGCATTTAAAGGGTAAAATTAATGTCTTTCTGCAAATTAGAACTGCTCTAGACAACTTTAAATCCAAGATTAAGACACACATGTTAGAAATTAGTTATACATGGCACATCTTCAGGGCAGCATAGTGGTGTAATGATTAGAGCTGGTACCTCCGAGCACCTGCGTGGTGCAAAAGAAGTTGGGTTCAGTCATCACTCAGTCTATGTGGAGTTTGATGTTCTCCCCGGGTTTGCATGCATTTCCTCACTCACTCCAAATACATGCAGTTCAGGTGGATTGGTCTGAGCTGCCCTTGGTGTGAACGTGTGTGGGTAACCTATGATGAACTGTTGTTCCAACCAAGGTATAACCCTTTTTAGTCTTGTGCCCGATGCTTCTGAGATAGGCTCCGGATTACTGTGACCCTGCTCAGGACAAATGGTTTTTGAAACTGGATGGGCAAGCTTGTTTTTTCTATATCCTTTCAAGCTTATCATTTATTTTACTATTTTTTCCTCTCTCTTTTTATTTTTTCTTTTATTCTGTTATTCTTGGGCATCACTGTAACATAGCGGGTGCCTCAAAATTCCTGGTCAAACATTCCTGGTAATAGGAAATTCTACAGCAGAATGCCAGGGCATCTATCTGTGATCTAAACCATAAAAGAAGTTTAGTCATGCAAAATGACAACGATCCAAAATACAAGAGTAATTCAATAAGAGAGCAGCTCAAACAGACACGATTCTACATTTTAGAATGGCCAAGTCAGAGCCCTGACCTCAGTCCCATTGAAATGCAATCTGAGGCAGGCCATTCAAAGCAAGAAATCCCCAAAATGAACTGAACTGAAACAGTTTTGCAAAAAGGAATAGGCCAAAATACCTTCTAAATACCGTAGGGGTCTGAACAGCAGTTTTAGAGAGCACTCACCTGAGGTTATTGCCAATAAAGGAATCACCCGGTCAATACAGATAAGGTGATGAATAAGATTGTTTTAAAGATTTAAGATAAATAAGATTGTTTTCAATTATTACTATGATTTACATGAAGGTCAGATCACAGTTTATAGGACATTCAAGCCGATTTCCAGATAATTCCCAAAGATCACAAACTTTTTCTCAAAATGTGTTTTATCACCTTAAGTTTTATCTAAGGCTTTTGTTTGCCTTTTTATCCTTTGCTTTCTTCAAAATGTTTTGCTTTAAGACTGATTATTATTATAGATTTTAAACAACTGCAGGATTTCAGACATGTTTATGAGCAAATTTTCTTTTAAAAATCTACATTTGCTTGTCATTTGGAATTCTTTTAAAATTTTTTAATTATCCCTAATGGCAGAGTGCATGGATACAACAGCTCTTTGGCTCCCTGCTCAACTGAATTTTAAAAGGAGCCTTTGTTATACAAGGGAACGCTGCATTTAAGTTGATTTTAAAAGTTGTAGCACTTCCTGTTTTATCTAAAATGCTGACAAAATGCTAAAAGTACAGTTTTTGTAGGTTAGCCATTTCTTTTGTCAATACTATTTTTGAGGTATACGAAAATATACACAGGAGCTCATAAAAGCAAGTAAAAGGTAGATATGCAAATAAAGTCAGAGATTAACTCTGGAAGAACCCTGTTATCCTAAATTTGGTCAAACTGTGCTATGAGAAGTTAAGAACAAAAGGATATTTGAAGAAATTACTGTGTAAAGAAACGCGAAGTCAGGAAGAAGGACAGTGCTTTGACGGAAAAGGGTAAATGCAGAAACGCTATGCATTTAAAAGATACTGGAACATCTTCCATTTTCAAATTCCTAATGAAATGGCACAACGAAGCTGTCCCATTTATGGAAAACTGTTTCATGTTGATGTGCAAAAATCGGAAGTTAGAAATTTGCTTAGCTGACACCTTTCCAAATCAGATCACCTTTTTCTGCAGAGGGGAATGTTTACTGGAGACTTAATGCAAAGTGCTATACTCAAGGGTACTATAGAACCAGTAGACCTTCAGATTATACCAGTATGTCCTGATGAAAGCACTCAAGTTTGGTACACTGTGTCCCATGCTGTTCTGGCTAGACAGATGACTACAGCTGTAGGTACACCTTATGTGTGAACGGCACATATGGTACCCATTTACTGAGTGCAAACTGGCCACCCTGGCACACACAGCACTGTCTGACCTTTGTCTGCTGCTCCCAGCAACACACAGGCCCACTCTTTGTAGTTTATCTTTGAACAAAAAGTGCTTTTCAGACTCCAGCGGGTTCTTCTGACGTTAGCAGTTGACAGCAGGTAAGAAAGCGCTTTCTGATTTTGAGTAATGACAAAATGGGGCAAAAGCTTTTATCTCTGAGTAAGTGAAAAATTCCCCCATAACTTTGCTCCCCTGACACTTTGGTAAGGAAAAAGCGGCTGTGTGCTGTTTACCGGTCAGAGCGCCAGCCCACCATCCATTAACAAAGCCTGATTTACTTTCCTCCACACGCCTGCCTTCATCTCAAACCTTCTGAAACTCAGACCTTGCTCTCTTCCCCCCCCGACCTTTCACTTCCTGTTCGCACCTACATTTTTAGTGCCACGATACCCTCTTTTATAGGTATCACTATGCTAGACAATTCTCTCCACTTTCCCTGACCTTCTCAGTTCTTGCACATTTTTATCATTTTCATCTCTGCATTATTCAAATTAGCTTGATTAGTAGGATGGAACTTTTTCAATAATTCCAGAAACACTCCAGGAAGCACAATCAGTCTTTCCTCCTTTCCTTCTCTTGCAATATTGCTGTCATTCTCTCTATTTCATTCTCCAACATTCTCGATTTCTTCGTCTTTCAGTGAGATCCTTATGCCACTTCTTCTCTCCTTCTTTTTCTTTCACTCCAATCCTCCCTTTTCCCTACATTTTGCTAGCTGTCCTCACCCTTTCCCTTTCACCCCTTTTTCTACAGCCTTTCCAGCACTTCCTTGCAGCTAAAACTGTACCTCCAAACCTCTCTGGCATCCACCTCCCTCCACCTGCAACTCATCTCTCCTCTCTCCTCTCCCAGCAATATCTCTACATGTTTCCACCAGGATTAACTGTGCATCTTCAGGTTAGAGGAGAAAGCCAGAGAGACGGAGAAAGAGACAGAGGAGAGAGAGAAGTTTATGATTCAGAGAGACAGGCTGTGTTTCCGTAGCAACATGGTTTCCATCGAAACAGTCTCACTAAAGATGCCATTAGTGTGAAGTGGGGAAAAAACGAGTTACTTACACACAGGCACACTGTATGCAAACACTAAGCCTCCCTCCCTCAAACAGCACATTTTAGTACACCTGATATCAAGTGCAGGTGTGTGACCACGGGCAAAGAACCTCGCGTGAGGATCCACAGTCTTCTGGCTAATGACTTTGATGAATGTCTACGGACCCATCTTCACACTGCAACGCCCACAGTTTCATTTTTTAATCTAACTGGACCCTTCTGGCTGTGATTCTTATCAAGCAGCAGCACAACTCTTTTGAATCAGACTGAAGCCACTATGGGACTAGTGTTCTTTCAGAAATCCAAATTATTTGAATCTATAAAGGTGAGACAGGTCCTACTGACAGAGAGCAGATGGTCCTTAGTCTCTAGGTGTAGACTAGGGAGGAATGGGAGAGAGGAGGGAAAAACAAAGCAAATCAACTGCTACCATAACATTACATCATCATCTCCTGCCTTCCTGTTCTTCCAGAGATCCACATTGTCCCAAGTTACATTTACATATTGCATTTGCTGTAAAAGTTTCCACGAAACACTGCCACTTCGTGACAATGAAGCCTTCTTTGAATTTCAATTTCCACTGCATCTCTTCTAACAGCCTGCTTCTGTGTGAAACACTTGAAAATGTGCATCAGGGACTGATGGCTTTGATGCTGAAGAAGGGCACAAAAATTCTTCAAACTTAATATCTCGGTACACACTGTATTTCATAATGATATTTATTTATTTACTATGTGCGCCATACTCCCTGTAGCATTTTTGTAAATTAAACCAAGCAGTTGGTTTTACCGCACTGTCGTTGAGGCCAGTCAGTCCCTTGTCAGTTTCTGAGGAACGTTCTAAAGGGGAGGTACACTCCAGTCAATTGCCCCCCCAGCTGTCTCTTGATCAGACTATAGAAGAACAAAGGCCCTCTCTTGATACACAAGGCAGAGTCGTGATCGACATAGAGGCACTCTGTCACATATTTGCAATGTGAGATTTGTAAGCTTTTGATTGATATTCGGAACATTGCAGTTCCCTTTGCGGCGAAGAGTCAATACACCAAGACCTGCCAATCATGTTGTCTCAAGTCTCTGATTGTCAATGTTGCTTAAAAAAAATCTGAATGCATTATGGGGGTCTACTGTATAAAATCACTTGTTCCCACATATTAATATACATGAAAACACAGGTGCACAAACATGTAAAACGTGCAAAATAAAAATGGTCTGGACATTGGGTAAGCACCGAAGGTGTGATGTGTAGATGTACATGCAGCTACTCATGTGATGAACATTGGTTCATATGGTGGAAAGAAACAAACTGACTGTACTTAAGAATAAAACATCTGCAACTATGTCCCTTTCTCCTAATGTAATGCACAAACTGTATTTTCTATGAGACGTACATCGCTGTGGAGAAAAGCATCTGCTAAATGAATAAATGTAAATAAATGTAAATGTGATGACCCCACATGTGATAACCCCGGTCCTTCGATTCTACACATAAATGCAAATTTGTGAGCATTCGTGTGCAGCAGCAACCAACAGCAGGCTAAGTGTGTCAGAGCTCATATCAATCCTGGATCACTTCTCCTTGGAGCCAAGACCTCTGTGTGTACCACTGTTCCTGGGCCGAAAGAGCTTGTGACACTAACCACTGGCCCCAGGTGCCCAGTGGTCTGCTGTGAACACTGTAGCTACTTAAGCCTCAACTGGGTAAGTGCTAAAGACTCAGCATGTTAACACAGGGTGGGAGGGGAAAGGCAGTGTTTGCACTAATTCAGGACAGCATGGGAAGGCCATCATTGAAATTCATCAAAGCAGCTTGTTTTATTTTAGTGGGAATGGCAGGGAGGTTGGGGGGGGGGCAAGAAAAGAAAATAGTCCAACTCTTCTGTGGATGAAAGGGGTACAATAGCTTGGAATGCAAAGCAGTTTAGCAGACACACTTTATGCGCTGTTAAATTTCCACGGCAGCACATTCTCCTTGTAATGCTAATAGTGGACTATCTCAGCCTGAATGTGTCACTAGGGGGGACTGGCATGCCAAGGGGCACGTGTTTGCAGGGCTGTGGACCAGCAGTATGAAGCATATGGGTGCATTTCCAGGGCTCTGTGCGTCCATAATTGAGACACTCTCACTGAAATGGGTCTTTATTCATGACTTTCTGAGCACACTATTAATTGACTGGACACCTCTTTTCTCTCCCTCTTCATTAATCCCAGCTGGCCCCCCTCAGTGGAGGGACCCCACAAAGCCCCACTTGACTCACCCTGCTTTATCACTCAGTCCATCAAGGGGAGGGGGGAATATGAGACCCAGGAGACAAAAGGAGAGCAAGATGGGAGCAGCAGGGTCCAAGGGAAGTACAGGCACAGTAGTTTGACAAGAGAAGGCCAGAGGTACGGGAGAATGCAAGGGTGGTTATAGCAAGGAGAAGGAAAGTAGAAGGAAGGGTACAGGGGGTGAAGCTCAGATCAGAATGCAGACTGTGAGTATAGAGCCCATGGGTTAGGTGGATCAGAGGGAGAAAGACCAACGAGGAGGAGGTGGAGAGGGGAAGGACAAGGAGAGTGGAACAGCTGGAATACTGAGCTGCAGGCTGCATTTCCCAGTGGGCTGCTCATACCAGGGTTCTGTTCTACTTCTCACACTTGACCTTTGGCAAGAAGGGTATGCACTCCTTAAACATCCAGATGCTTTCATGCTTGGCAATCTGACTGAGTTCTGACAACATAAGCAGCCCAAGCATGAGCACTGCCCTTACTACTGCTATTCATAATAGAGTCAAAGTGGACAGACACTCTGTAGAACTGGCACAGATCAAAGCCACATTATCAGGAGGGAGAACACAATGAGAAAGGAGCAAGAGATCTTGTTGAGTGTAAAAAAAAGAGAATGAGGAAAAGGCCTGGAGGGCTACACAATGATGTGAAAAAGTACGGAGAAAGGGGCAATAGGAGGAATGAGTGAAAGGAGGTGAAGGTGAAGGGGTGAAAACAGGTCAGAGTTTATTCTGTTATTCTCACTCTGTGGGGAACTTTTAACAAATAGTACCCTTTGCCAAACCAGGATAAAAATGAGAGTTATGGGGTGGGGCCAAACAGAAGAGTATGAGAGGGAGTAACTGCAGAAAAAGAGAGACTGACATATAGTATGCAAGAATATTGACTTTATATTAGCAAGCAGGAGAGAGAAGAGCAGGACAGTCAAGCTCTATTTTAATCCCTTTATCTTTTGGGATGTATCCTAATTGAGCACACAGAGTTTTATAATGGCACACAATGTCGATCTATGGGGTGGAACAGACTATTGTAATAGAGTGTAGGACAATGCGCAATGTTATTACAAAATGAGGTATTGTATGTAAAGTAATTGGGTACATTTGTGGCCAGCACAATGCAATCAATCTTGGATTTAAAAAAATTATGCTTTCTGCCAGTCGTTGAGCCTCATGGCTACTTGGCTTCACAAGGCTGAGATGATTTATTTTGAAAATATTGTTTCCCTATTAAATATTCTTCAGCACAGCTCATAACTATAAATTGTTCCACTGTGACAGAATCCCGCAGTACTATCCACATGTTTGTCCCGTGGACAATTAATCCCACACACAATGCACTGCCATTATCGCTCACCCCAATGCACTAAGCCTTAGCAATGATTCCCTCCCAGCGTCATTCATTTTCCTAAAATTGGTCCCAGAAACAAACTAGCCTCACAGGCTCCACAGACGGTCCACAGTCGGTCAACCGGAACAATGGTGGAGTCATTACAAGACTGTAACATACTGTGGCACAACATGATGGGTACTGTATGGCAGGCCAGAACGTGCCTTCACATATTGCTGCTGTCACCCTGTATTGAATACACATGAGACACACAGATACAGCTGATCACACACAGTTACGGTGTAACACACACAGATAGAAGAGAATTACACAGTTCTGATGCATTGAATGCAGATATACACACATCACTGTCAGTAGCCACTACGTCAGTGGCAGATTCATATGTATCACATACAAGAGTGTGAACAATATGCACATAGAGATGCAACACATATATACTACAGCCAGTCCCCGGATTATGAATGCGTTCCGTGTCCTCATGTTGTTTTTAAATTGGATTTTGACGTAAGTCGGAACCGTTAGGTATGGTGGGTATCTAACATCAGTTTGTCAAATGTTTGTCTCAGTATATAGTATGTTGTGTACCTTTCTATGCATAAAAAACATTAAAGAAACACTTACAAATACATAAAAACATAATAATACAGTAATAACAACAACAATAATAATAATAATAATAATAATAATAATAATAATAATGTAAGTACAATATTTATAATAGAGAGAGACATAGAAAGAGATAATAGTAAATGTTACTACTGTCATGATAAACAGAAGACACGGAGAAGGCTGAACCCAGGTGTAGGATCATTTATTCAGATGAAAGGACGAGACGTGATCTTGTGGTTGGGGACGTGCGAATGGTTGGTCGATCGATCGGTGAACTGAACAGAAGCAAAGATCTGAAATCGTGGTTGGGGGACAAGGCGGGCGGTTATTATCAAAGAGATGTGGAACAGGACTTGCAACACATTTACGTCTTGGTGCCATGGTTAGAAGGGTAAAAGAAAAAAAATTAAAGCCAAATACAGTAACACACGAGACACTTAACGGGAAAAGAAGGAAGTCTGTCCTACCTCGGGCTCACGCGCCCTGCCCAGGAGCCAGCAAACTGCTGTAGTTGTGCAATATTTTGATGCGCGTAGCAAAGTAGCGCCCATTTATTATTATGAACTATTGTATGTACAGTAACTCAAATTTTTAATAGGCTTAATTATGAAGTTTTCATTTGATTGTTACTTAAGGGTGACAAAAATATTAACTTCCAGTCAGTAAGGAGGCGGTTTGTAACTACGGGTTGTACGTAAATCAGATGTTCATAACCCGGGGACTGCCTGCATATAAACTTAGTATAGGTACAGCACAGAAACATACAACATTCTCATTTACACTTGCAGGTAATGGACATAGATCCATATCACAGACATTGTGTCTTCAGATTTTTCTCCAGAAACTATAAAACACATACCAGGTATGACACTTTCACAGGCTTTTCACACCATATCCTGCAGTATTAAACTGAGAGGAAATAGAACGAACCCTTAGAAAGCCCAGAATTACTTAGAACAGATCCGTAGCAGTTTCTAACAAGGACTATAGCCACAGAATGTCATTTGACTGTACCCACAAAGAGACCAAATATCACTGATCCTCATTTGTGGTAATGTGGAATGACTGTATAATTTATGAGCACAGAAAGAGTTTTAAAGCAAAATTTCAAACTCTCCATATCTTTCATGCCAAGCCCTCCTCCACCTCTCATTGTTCCACTCCTGGCCACTTCTGGTTCAAAGCACTACGACTCCCTCCCTCCATCTCCCTCTCCCTCCCATCATCTCTTCATCCATGCCTTGTTCCCTTTCTTTTTACACATGGACACAAGACACTCAGCATGGCTTTGCTGCTCTGTTTTCTCATCTTGAGTTACCTCAGGCATACTCCATTCCTGTATCTTTGCTCTCTTTCATTTTCTTTAACTCAAAGAAATATAAATTCCTCTCCTCCTTAGATATAGATGTGTGCAGTAGGTTGCCATGCCAACTGTATCAGCTGTATTCAGCTTGTGTGTGTGTGTGTGTGTGTGTGGGATGGGCAGGCTGGACAAGAGAAAGGTAATCATCAAGGGAAAGACAGGAAAAAATATTTCCCCTGCAACCCCTTTTTTCATCTTCTCCCTCCGTTCTGTTTCATACTTTCTATTTCACGCTCAGTCTGTTTTTCTTCAGGCACTCTCTCATCTTCCTCTAGTTCTCTCCCTCTGCCTCCTGTCTGTTTCTCGCTTTTTTTATCCACCCTCTAAATGTGCTTCTCATCTTGTGCTGCAAGTTACACGTTTTGTCCATGTCTCTCTGTCTCCCTTCGTTTCCCATTCCTTGTATCACCACCCTGCACTTTTGTAAGGGTTAAAAGAATGTGAAATGCATGTGGAGGAAGCTTGTCTTCCTCCTTCACACCCACGCCTGCTTCTCTGCGAGTCTCTGTTTTTCCTATTGTTCTGCTCTACCCATTCCTTACACGTTGTCTTCCGCACATTGTCACATTAAATCTCTGATATTTGATTCCACTCTCTTTTCATTTGTCCCTGAAAATGAGCAAAATTCCCTGGCAAATTGTGCATGAAAAGGTTTTTTCAAAGGTGTGTAACAAGACCATCAATGGATTTCACTCGGTAGCTCTTGCAGCAACAACTGTTAGCCTTTTCAGCATGTCTGAAAACATGCTGTATGCGGTCCCCGTAACCATGCTTGCACAAGCTAAGCACAATCATACACATGCTTAACATAGTTCAGCAAAACACTTCCAGCGAAGAACACTTGTGCATTGGTTTCATCTCTACAAACAATGATGAGGTTACTTCGATCACTGTAATGTGACCATTTGTTGCCTGTTTTTTTTTCTTTCTGATCCTATTATGCCTTTTAGCATAAAATCAAAGTCCATATAATCATATTCATTAAGTACAGATCCAGTCACATCAAGCAAAGGCCACAAGCCAAAATGCACACTGTCAAGAAAGCTGCTCCACTACGCAAGAATCACAAATCAAAATACTGTGATTCAAACTAAACATCTTTAAAAGTTGATGAATCACATGTCTTTCACCATGGTAGATGGTTACACCTGCTAGCTTCCTCTTTTATAAAGATTTATGGACTAATTAAATAGGTGTGACCCAGTTTGGACTTTCTGACCCCAACTAATTGAATAGTTTTGTCAGACCTGAGAACAGCAGGCAGATCTTGCTTCTGGGGTGTCGTCCTTACAGGACTGCATCGTTCCATGTTGTGAGTGGCCCCATGGGCTCTTGCTATGTCACACTTACAAATGTGTCACAGCTGCAAGCTCTTCCCCCGTGGGGGCAAGATGCTGTGTAAGGACAAGGCTGGACACAACCAGGACGTCGGCAGGCAGGCGGGTGGATTACCATCCAGGTGGGGGAATTCTATTACTTTTCTCCAAGCTGCTACCAACACCAGTCGATAGGGGGCAAAGACCACTGCCACTACTGGCAACCCGCCTTAATTACTTGCATAGTGAGGGCAGAGGCCCAATCCTGTGTGAAAGGCCCGTGGCCACTTATAGGCCACTAAGGCAGGATTGTAACAGCCTTCAGGGCACAGGCTTTGTGTTGGTACAGGAGACAAAAGGACAGCAGCTAGTGGGGGGGCAAAGACAGGGTTCTAACCATAAGGTTCCTGGTTCAAGTCTCGATGAGGCTCTGCTGTTGTACCTTTAGTTAACAGAAGGTGCACTAGTACATAATGGTCTTGCATCTGTTATCCTTGTTATTTATTGAACAAACTTACTGTCTGCTCTGAATTGTAAGATGCTATAGAGATAACCATGTGTCAAATGCCTAAATGACTTTGGACAAAAGCATTAATGTAATAATATAATACTAATAAGCTTAAACATTTTAAATTAAACATTTATAAACAGATAAAAATCAGTGTAGTGACACATTAATGGTATTACTGGCTGAGAGGGGTATCTTGAAATACTGTCATGTTAGAATTTAAAAGTTTCAGTTCAATACTGTATATCCTGCACTCTCTAAGACAGTTGCACTTGAGTTATTCCTGTTTCCCTTTATCTTTCTCATAATATCAAACTTATCTTGTCACCAGCTTACTTCAAATTATCTTAATGCAACTCACATTCAGTGTCGCTTCATCTTAAGGCTGGTCTCAGGCTGTAACCCTCCCCTTCCAAATGGCCTATAGATTTGCTCACTCTTCAGACCATTTCAGTTTCATGACCTCTAGCAGTAAAGTGTAACACCTACATTAAGCCATTACTGTATTTTCTAAAAGACCTACCTGAAGTTTGCAGAAAGGACCAAACCAAGAAAATACACTAAATGCAATACAAAATCCATATGTCAGCCAAACATAAAGCATATGCGTGTGATTTTTTTCACAAAAACATGAAAAAACTTATGAACCTTAAATCTGAGCATCTCCTGACCTTACCTTGTCAGCCATGATCATGGAGGAGCCCCCACGGATGCCTAGGATGGGGATGTGTGTCTGAGCTGAGATGAAATCCAGGATCTGAGCGATGGCCTCCTGGTCAGTGTCATCACCAAAAACCACACCCTGCAACCAGTGCTTGGTCATCAGGTCACAGATGCAGGTGATGATGCTCTTGGGGTCTGTCTCGTTCATAGTGACCAACTCCACGTTGGGTGGCAGAGGCATGTATAGGAAGTCCTCTTTCTCACGGCCCTCGGCCAGGGCCACTTCACTAGAGTTGCCCATTAGGACCACAGCGATGCTCAGGCCCTGGGACAGCTTGGAAGAGGGTGGTGGAAGTGCCATCACAGGCGGGTAGTGTGGCGGGATGATCACTGCCCCGGTTCTTTCGCCTCCGCCGCCTACGCCACCCCCGCCCCCCCCTCTCCGGGATTCGCAGACTGGGATGAGCAGCAGAGAAAGGCAGAGGAGGGACAGGGAGAGGGAGAATGGAGAGAAGGGGGTCCTGTGCTGGGAGGATGAGCTTTCGGCCGGGCAAAGGATCAGAGAAATACGCCGCTCTTGGGGCGGTGAAGGCAAGGGGGGCTCGCAGAAAGGCATGATGGTGGCGCGTAAATGCATTTCCTGAAACAGAGAGACACAGGAAAAATATGGTCACTTCAGCACAAACATATTAATAGCAGACATCACAGGTCAGTACAGCAACATATGTATGATTAAATTCAGATTTGTATAGGAACATGTCAGTGTCTGAGAATCTACTTGGATGATGAGTACAGAAGAGGTAGAATGAGGAAAGTGAGAGAGTATTTTTGGCATATACAGCACAAGCAATGACTAAAGCACCAAACACACTGAAACAGACTTGGCATGTTTCACACATAGCAGACCAACAATTGACTAAATATCTGGTGAGGCAGGATAGCATTGCTGTGTTGCATATCGCACAACCTCTCCACACAGAAGCCTATGTGGCTCTCTGACAGACGGAGTGGAAGAGAAAGGAGCGGGGTATGAGGAAGTGACACACAGACAGGGATAAGGACGACTGACAGACTGACATGCAGGCCGACTGCCACACTAGCAAATGACTTATGCGTGCGAAGACCCGTCACAATGCGCCGATGTGTTGACTGGCAGCCAGTGTCACCCCATGATGGGCACATACCACCTTTGACCAAGCTGGTTCCTATTCATGCTACTCTCCTCTCACCCCTCCCTTCATCCATTCATCCAGCCCGTTTTACATGCCTTCTCTTCCTGCCACCTTCTTTCGAATCTCTTTGGATGTCTTACTATTATTTACAGCTTGTTTCATTAACAGTGATGTTGAGGGCTGGGGTAGATGGGGTAAGTACAGTCATAGTTGGGTAACGTTTGAGTTAAGACACTGCCAACCTGTATGCAAAATATCAAGCTATTTAGAGGCAAGGGTGAGACAGAGTGAGAGTAAAATATTGATGGAGGAGGCAAGCTACTTTGAGGGGGAAAAAAATGGAAAACAAAGAAGAAAAAGACCATTAGAAAACTCTAATAACGAAAAGAAGGGAAAAGGAGAGATGGGGGATGAAAAAGAGATGTTCCAGGAGTATGACGACAAAAACAAGCATCTTTAAGGCGACTAATTACTGGAACTTTGTCAGCACTAATTACAGGCCTGCATGCTAATTGTCAATTGACGACTTTTCTAAACGCAAGTTCGTGAAAGAAGAGGCGGAGGATGGAAGAAGGGAAAATGGAGGTAAGGAGGAGAGGAGAGGAGGAACTGGGAAACACAAAGTCGGAAAGCAGGCTGTGCACAGCAAACACACAAGAACTGCAGGGATGTGGACAGAAGAACACCTGTAGGTTTGCTCAGGGTTCATGGACAAATGCCTGCAAAACACACCCCGCGTTGAAAAGGGTAAAAATATGTTGAAAACAGACAATAGACCATAACTGAAGGCATGGTGATGGAAAAACACAACAGCTGAAGGAAAGCTAGTAAGAAATAGAAAAAAGGACAAGCAATACATAGATGAAGAAACAAAAAAGTAGAGGTGGGGGAGGTATGGAAAGAGAAAAGATGCTTCCATTTGAATCTGCACTTCTTTTTAACAGTGCTCTGTTTCCATGGAAACAATTCAAATAAGCCTCAACAAGAACATGTTGACGGACACAGTGATGGACACCAGTAGCATTTACACACCGATAAACACGGACACTTTGTACACACTACTAGACACGGCATGTAGCCTTGTGCCAGGGCTGCACTTCACATACACACTGATACACAGATAAGTCTGATGCATCTTCACACAGTCTTGGCACATTGATACCCACAGCAAAGCATTGCATACACACTGATACACCTCCACCCTGGTGTTAGCCCTGGGGTGAATAACTGGGCCTTCATCCTCTCAGTTCACATGTTTACAGAAACAAATCTAGAGGATACACCAGTGTCTATGTTCCAAAACACGCTTAAATACTGCATCTCAAATCGTTTCTGTCTATTGTAAATACTACACTTATGCCATTTACCTAAAAAAAATTTGACTGCAGACTAAAATGAATGATGTAACATACACAGATAAAATTGCATTGGCAAAATTTGCTCATAAGAAGAACCCAGGTAAAAGAAATTATACATTTTGGAACAATTAACTGATCAGATGCAAACCAAACAAATCATAGGTGTGCACTGGATCTAGACAGATGCAGGGAGGGAGAGATAACTGGTGAAGAAAGCCAACAATAAAGTAATGGCAAAATCTGCAAGCAGACTGTATATGATTTGTAAATGCACATATGAAGCGTGACAAAGGCAGAAATGGCATAGCTCCAGCACAAATGGCTATAGCAGAGATTCTGCCTTTTGTATGCACATACTGCAAAGTTGGACAAGTTCAAAGACTTACGGGATGTATGTGCATCGGTATTTTGCTGTTAAATTTGATCTAAACATGACCGAGATGTATGCTTTGATTATACATGTTTAAAAATTAAAATGTACACTTAGAATGCATTATGACTTAACTAAGTACGAGAAGTACTAACAAACAAGCTCGTGACACCCAGAAGTGATCAAACAAGTGCAGGACTAGGTGGTGCCTGTATGTGTAAGATATGATATGAAATGAGGTCAGTAGGTTCTCAAGAGGTGGGGTATTAACTGCTTCTGCTTCCACAGAAAGAGCAGAAACTGATAAAGAAGAAAGTTCAGAGACCCAACAAGTGGAAAGTTACTAATATGCATAACTGTTACACCCTGAAATGAATTGTGCATGAGCTTGGCAAATAAAAGCAAGCAATCAAGACTGATCGGGGAGACACCCAATTTCTGGGACTCTCCCGTCGGCCGATGTTGTGAAAAGTCTTTGTGTGTCGGAGTGTGTTTCTTTCAGTGTCTCCTACAGCTGAATGGGAAGGAGAACATTTCTTTCACAGTATATATTCCAGATGCTAACACAATTGTTAATTCCTGTTTTTTTTTTAATATTTTTACATACATGTCATATCATACGCCCGTGTGCAGATACTATACGTTCACAACTAACCAGGTACTTCCAATGTCAACCGTACATGCAGGTTGGATACTGAAACCAGAATACAGTATTAGTATTCCTTTTATTCTTAATTAATATCAATATTCATACCCAGAATAAATATTTCATCATTCAGATTATGAGTTGGTCACTTCATTGTTCCATATCTGGGAGTCAAAGCTCATGTTATTCAGCTGTCTGTTAGACAGGGGCAACGGGATAAACAAGAAACTAACTGTTTCAAAACTTAAACTGCATTGATTCTCAAAGACAAGAGTTTCAGTGCTACGAATTTCAGTTTAAAAAAAAAATACAGATTCTGCCATTTTGTTGTCAGGTGTTTATAGTTCATCTGCGAGTGTCCGTGTTTGTGTGGGTGCGTACATGCTATTAGATATACGGCCGAGTTTCAAAGTGTCTGTCTCAAAGACAGCAGCTTGGAACAACCAGCGGAGGAACAATGCGCCAGGGGTTATGATGTTAATAACTCTCATGCAAGCCAGAAATAAATTAAAATGTCAACCCATCCACTGATCACTAATTACAAATCTGGCAGAACTTTTGTTTTGTGGCTATCGCTCCAAAACACTGCAGCTGTTTTGAAAACCTACAGTATAAAGTAATACACTTACTTAAAAAAAGCACCTTGAGTCACACAAAAGCCATTACTACATTAAATTATTCATTAGGTTGTCAGATATTGACACTAATTAAAAATTTGCACAAACATACATCTGAATTAAATAAGGCAGTAAAGTATTTGTCTCAAGGGTACAATATAAATGAACCTAACAGGATTTGAATACTAAAATGAGCCAACTTTCTCATCCATTTATTCAGTCTTCTGCTCAGTTACCCTTCAATACATGAACCATTTAACCAAAAAAAATCTAAAAAAAAAAAGCTCAACCTTCAAGAAATGAAAAGTGAATGAATCAGCAGTACCAACACTGTAAGAAGTATGCACATTAACTGCGTTTTGTCTCAGTGACAAGCGAAAATAATGTCTCTCAATATGCTGGCAGCGTGCTTCTGTGCTGTGCCAGTCAGTAGGTGTGCCAACGGCTTCCCTGCATCCACACCGAAAGTCAGAAGACATAAGTTCATTCTCTGGAGGAGCAGCCATGTATGCAGTTGGCCTAGGTTACATAAAAGTGTCAAGAGCAAAAGAGTCCTCCCACGACCATAAAACAAAACAAACTGCAAGGTAAATTCAATAAAATACAAAGTGAAATGTAAATTACAAATCATTACATGAGAAGCATTTTGTTTGAAAAGCAAAAATTAATAGCGAAGCCTCATATGCAGTCTACAGTACAACATGTCTCTTTTGGAAATAACGTCATATCGGCCAGGACGCCGACTGCCTTTAAATCTTACCGTTAAAAAAATGAGTACAATGTGTATAGTGCATTAGTGAGGGAAATTTTGCACTTTAATGAAAAACAGCTCAGAAGCGAGTTGACATTCATTCCACAAAATCAGGAGTGCTAATGAAGCCGGTGCTTTAACGGACAACTGTCTGTCTGGAATAAAGGGGCACGAAGAGAGCAGGTACAATTTTATTCCATTCAGGCGCTTAAATTATGCAAGAACTTCCGAACAAATAATGAAGAAAGCACTGCTCATGTTATGTTCTCCTTTACCCAGTTTGAGTTTTTTTTTTTTTTTTTTTTTTTTTATGGATGGTTCTTCACATTTGGATTCCGTAAGGGTACAAAAATTCATGAATTAGAAATTAGGAAATTTGATGGAGACAAGGTGGAATTTTCAGAGAGACTGCTGCAGAAGAATGGCTTTTAAAGAAATTTGTGTTTTTGTGTGAATGTTTTCATTTTTTATTAATTTCTTTGTTTTGCTGTAAATAAGGTCCAAAGTTAAAAAGCATATTACATTTTTGCAATGTTTGAAATTTTCCATCATACTGTTTTTCAACAAAAATGGACTTGGGCTGTTTCTGCTTATGAACATTGTGTTTCAGGGTATAATGGTTTAAGGGTATAATGTATATCACTGCTATTACACACAAATAATTCCACTGAGAAAAAAACAACTGCAGCACATGCATTATGGTACATTATGTATAATGATTTCAGGAAGTATAACTACATAAGAAGGATTTAAATAGACAAAATATAGTAAACATTTTGATCTTTTTACAACCAAGAATCCTGTACAGGGAAGTTTTTAAAATGATTAAGTAAAGGAAATTTTTGATCGGCGCGGGAATCGACATTTTTGATTGTGACAGAAATACTGCTGGATACGTAACTCTTCTTTAAATAATGTTGATTATATTATAGTATATTATATATATTATATATTATATATTAAATTCAAGGTTTTATAAATTAAAGGTCACAGTTAGGAAAATATTCAGATGGATAAAGACATAAAATCTAGAAAGTTCTTGGAATAGCAGTTTTGCATGAGAATAAAATACACAATTAAAAACAAGGAATCAAACTGTAAAATAAATTGTTGTAGAAATACTATTTCTATACATGTTGCCTATCTCCATGTTTCCGTCGCTGCCTTCCCCTCAGACAAGCCGTGTTGTCTAGCGGTTTGCTTGCCCCCTGCAGAGCTGCCTCTCACTCCCCCCTGTCAGACCCCTTGATTGATACTCGGGCAACTGGAGCACACCCACCATGTGGAGAGCAGCCAGAAGCGCAGGAGAGTGCACAGATGCATGCCCATGCAGCCGGGGAGGGGGACAATGAGGGTGTGCTGCATAGCACCCTCCAGAAAACACACACACACACACACACACACACACAGACAAAGTATACAGGGGTTGGCAAGCCAGGATTGCCTGTGTGAACAGCTGTGTCTGACTGCTAATCCACCCTGACACTTTTCACGCAGCCTTTTCTCAGGCGTCTGCCTTGAGCCTTTTTTCTCATTACATCGGTACCATCTACAAACACGCACACGCGCTCTTTCATACGCACGCAAGGACACAGCATAGGTTTCCGCAGCTCCACCCCGACAGACCCTCAGGACCTGACAACTGTCTCTCCCCAGGTACTCTCTACCACGGTAGCGCTGCTTTTTGGTTCAGAAACCAAGCCAGCTGAATCCAGATGTGCTGCAAGTTGAAGAGTACCATACAATGCTGAAAGACACTCACAGATCCTTGGGGCAGGGCCCACTTAGGGCCATCCAGGGCCACATTTTTTCCCTCTGCCTGAATCTCACTAGCCCAATGACAGCCATCATCAACACTGATCTTCTGAAGTAACAATTCCGGCGAAGTGCCAGGCACATTGCATGCTCCGGCTCTCAATATTTCTAACCATTTCCACATCTGGAGCAGTTCAGTGCAAGCAGTCACATCTCACAGATGTGACAAGGCTCTCCAGCTCAGTTAATTGCATTCGTTGCTCTGGCCACAGGTCCAGTTCCATTACAAGAGCAGCAGCTGGGGCCAGTTACCACTGCGCGCCAGCGTGGCTGTTTCAAACACACAGAACACTTGTCAGTGTTTCCATGGTTTTGGACCACCGCTCTGTTCTTTAGTGTATATCTCTGCATTCACCGTGCTGCATTCCCACCCCTCCCTGCAATGGCGTTTCAGCACAAAATGCAGAGCTTTGTCTTTTTCCGCTGAAATATTATGCCACATGACAATTAATTTTTAGTACATTTTAAGAGCAGCTTGTCTATTACCACTGCATCTTTCATTGGGGAAACATGACATCCCAAAATTGAGACTCACGACATGATACTTTTGATTAAGCCCCCAACAGCAGCACATGGCACATTCACAATTGAACACTATTGATACAGCAAAAGTGTGTGTACAGTCTGCACGCACATAAGAGTTTGTGGCATACCTACCGAGGATGCCAGAGCAACAAATAAACACACCCACACACAGGCTCAGACAGACACAGACACAAGCGAATGAAAACACACAAACACTGCAGAGTGACGTCTGTCCCAGTCAATGGGAATGTGAATCTTAATTGTCTTGTCGGTGAAGGTATTGAGTTTCTGGGCAGTGACTGGGTTTCCCCACAGGTGACTTTGTCATGGATTGGTTCCCTGGGCCAACCCCTCCTTGTCACCATCATCCATAATGCCCCCCCCCCCCCCCCCCCCCCCCCCCCCTTTTCTGGTCCCCTCCCCCCTTTTCTCTGGTCATGGTTAATTAATTACCAAGCTGTTCTCAGTCAGTGCCAAACTGTAAGACAGACTAATACTCAGACACATGGACACTAAAAAGTACAGTATTACGACCAAGATACATTCAGGCTCAATAATAACAATAATAAGAAGAAAAAACATCTTGCAATTGATAATGACAGTTGTGAAACAATAATAACGATGATGATAATAATAATTACTGTTAGTACTGTTTGTACTCTTATAAGATGCATACATCTTTATTTATGGTATGGATTAACACTTTAACACTGAATGGATTAGATAGTATCTAATATTGAGCATTACGGCTGAGCGTATCCGCATTCATCAAAAAGCAAGTCATTTGTTTTATAAATTCAAGGATATAAATCAAGCTAAAAAGCAATAAATGCCAGGGAGCACAGATGTGGGATAGGACTAGGGAAACATGGGTTATTAGAGAGGGGGAAAATCATTGTTCATCTCTGCGGAGAGTCTCTGAGAATTCCTGAGAACAGGAGGCCACTGCAAGCTTGGATTAGAGATGTGTGCAGTTTGAAGACGGGGAACAGATATGCATGCTTCTATAGTTGGCGAGAAGTTCACTCAACCGCTCAGGAGACGGGGATTAGATTAACTGTGATTTGGGGATGGATAAAGCAGGAAGCCAGGGGAGAAACCGCCTTCCAAAGTGAAAGGGGCTCAGCAGACACACAGAAGACTAGGTACACACAGCAAGTGGTCACCAATAACAGCCGAGAGGTCTAACAACTGGACGTGATGTAGGGCTTTCTAAGAAGAAGCGGCGAAGTTAGGAGCGAGAAGTGAACAAGTTGGTCGCCCCAAACCATCATCGACTTTCACCGAGTCACCGACTCAGCTGATCTTTCCTAAGAGTTTGGAAGCACAGAGCTTGAAAGGGGATATTTTTGGATCGTTAGTAATGTATTCCGGGGGCAGTTTTTTAACTGATTTGGAAAAAAAAAAAAAAAAAAAAAAACAGCTGGTGCTTGCAGTGTTTTTGTTGTGTTCAGTGGAGTTCTTTAGTTATCTTTTAAGTTTCTCTTGCCGCACTGTGACATCACAGTTTTTCCCTGGGAATCTAATGAAGAATCAATTAAAGAGGCTATTTTTGTTCTCTTCACGCATTTTCTTACAATCCAGTGTGACTGCCACAGAATCTACAGTATGTGACTGCAGTTCAGGAACTGGCAATTACATAACGGTTCCTCACAATACGTGGGCGCAGTCAAGTAATCTATGGCACACAGACCCCATCAAATTTGAAACATGTGTCTTTGTCTAAAATATTGACCGGAAGCAAATCGCTGCTGGTTCTCAAGTGCCGAAGACGGGGAGGCAACGCTGGAGTATTTCAACTCCACAGGAAGGCGCACACACACACACACACACACACACACACACACACGCAAAGACCCAGAGCAGACACACTTGTTGTTCCCTTGCTCCTTCCTCTCTCCCTGTCTCACTGCTGTCTCTACCTGGCTGTGTACCTCAACCGCATGCATACTGAATTAACTGCACTGCCTCACACTCTTTGATGTGTACATGTTGAAAGTACACTTCCCTCGCTGTCATTCTCCCACTTGCTTTCTATCCAGAAATTTCTCGTCACGTTCCTGTCTACCGTTTTTTTTTTTTTTTTTTTTGCTGGATTCCTGGGTGCATATTAATCATGTGCTCTTTTACACTTTTCTAATATCACAGCTTTCTTACTCCTCCTTCCATTTGAAGCCTTAGTGTAAACAAGTTGGACTTGTTTTCCTTTTGTTCGAGTCCTTATTATCACACCTCCAAGTCTCACACCACTCCTCTTTCTTTACTGCATGTCAGACCCAAGATAATAAGAAATGTGTCTTCCTGGCATGACAATAAGGACAATACTGCCAAAAACATTGCGCTGCACCTTGATCATTCATGCACGAGTAATAAACTCATGCACGAGTAAATAAAACATGATATATTTGTTTGGCATACATTAACAAAGCAATCTAACACCAATAGCTTGAATATGTACCTGTGACCTCTGGGCCCAATAGCAGCAGGTACAATAGTGGTTAGAGCTGTGACCTTTGGGCCTTCAATCATACCTGCTGCTGTAGTGCCCTTCAGCAATGTACTTACCCTGAACTGCTTCACTAAAAATTACCCCGCTAAACTGAGTAAATGATTGCAGGCAGCTTAACATTGTAAGTTGCTTTGAAGAAAAGCATCAGCTTATGGATATCGCTTTTTAAAAAGTAGCACCTGCTCAAAGAATAAGACTGACCCCTTGGGTATAGAATTAACCTTAGAAGAAGATGTATTGAAATGTGTATTGAAGTAATTAGTTGGCTGTGATTGCAGTGGTACCTGCAGCAGAAGTACATTAGACCCTCAGGAGTAAATCCTTCTTTATCAGGCAGCCCTCTGTGCCCCTTCTGTGGAGAGCGCCGTACCTGACTGACAGTGCGTGGCGTTACACAGGGGGTGTCTGTTGAAAGTCAAATGAGGTAAGAGAAGAAGAAGAGACAGGGAGAGGATGAAAGAAAAGGAGAAATGGATGGAGAGTGATGACAAGAAAAAAATACATATTTATTCTGAGAAGGGGGCAGGTTAACCAAGAAGTGTGCGTGTGTGTGTGTGTGTGTCCCATTAAATGGTACAAAATATAATTTTAGGATTTTAATGAAAAGAGAAAGAGTGTGTGAACTGAGGGTTATGCTATGGACTTGAAACAAAGGGGGATGGATAGGAGGAGGAGAACAAGGAGGATAAGAGGGACGAATGAAAGAGGAGAAGGGGGAGAAGTGAGACTAGACTGAGAACAGCAGGAGGGGTGTCTGGGTGCACAAGAGAGTCTAGGCCACACATCACAGATTGGGAGGAGGTCCAACGTGGACAGAGAGAAACGGTTTTCCAAAAGGTGTGAGAAATACCAGAAAGGAGAGGTTCAAGCATAGATGGAGGAGGAATACATATGTGAGAGACTGAGGAGAAGATGGCTTGAAATTAATGAAGAAATAAAGTGAGTTAAACAAGAACGCCAGATAAAACCAAGGAGGAGAGTGTTGTGTTAACTTGAAGGGAGAAGGACAAGCATAAAGGTTCCAATATTGAAATATTACCATCGTAGGCCTTTGGGACAAATTCAATAAAGCATCACAGTTTGACAAATAGACCTTGGTCATCATTACTCATAGCAGGGTTTGCTTCTTCTTGTGTGAAAAGCTTTAAACTGACTCCCGTTGCACTGCTGTGAATATTCTTTCCTGCACATAAACCAGAACATGTTATTTATTTGGGATGTGGGGTAGGGTATATGCTGTCAAGTCAAATGTGACTCATATAAACCACTCACACGGTTTTTGTGGTATTAAAGGGAAAGGATGTGGTCTATCATCACCTCCTTCCACTCTTGTCTTTGCTTTCAAGACATGACGAGAACATGCAAACTCTGCACACCCTGAGTCACATTGGAACCGACGCCAAACCAAGCAACTCAGACACTGTAAAGCACTGGTGTTATAAGCTGTGCCAATAGCTTTCATGTTGCTTTTCTCCAAAGCAACTTACAGTGATTTACCCATTTATACAGCAGGCTATTCTTACTGTATCATTTCAGAGTAAATACCTTGATCAAGGGCGCTACAGCAGGAGGCAGGACTTGAACCTGAGCTTTTCGAGTGCAATGCAGCTCTAATCACTGTGCCACCTGCTGCCCATTTACACCATACAAGATGCATACATGAAGACACCTCCATAGTATTTCATCTGAAGAACCATGTCATTGAGAAATACTCAGTAATTGCTGGATCGGATGTCAGTTCAATGTGTAGTCCAGGGCACGTTTCCTTGTGCACACTAACAACAGCTTACACACAAGGATAAGCTCTACTTTTCCATACTACATATTTAAGTTTAAACTGTGCTGTCAGCAATCCAAGTCAAACAGACAAGCAGCTAAATAAATAATGTCATGATGAGGGGCCAGATGGCGAAGATTCTCAAGAAATTCACAAACCCCACATCTGTGGTGACCTCCGAAGTGCAAGCAAGGTGACCCTCAGCTACTCCTATGAAAGCAATAAACAAACCCAAGTTCCATTGCAGTTGTCTATTGTTAATTTTCTTAATCAGTCTCCACAACACATACCTGTAGTTTTAGAAGAGGTAGGTGAGTGAATGCTAAATTCCAGTAGACCTTCATACAGTAAAACTGTGAGACATTAAGGAGAAATAATTCATTCCGGAGTACTTTGTACCCAAAAATCAATGCTTTATAAGCAGCAGGGCAGACAGCATACAGACAGACAAGTGAATCACAAACAGCGACGGACACAGGAGAATAAAAGCTTTCCAGAAGAGAGCAGCGATGGGGTGTGGTACGAGCTCAGAGTCTTACCTTGTTCATGGCCAGCCCAAATCTGATCCCTGCTTCTCAGAACTGGCATGATGGTGAGACCTGGGCTGTTCCTCTAACACTCATAGCCTAAGGTAGGAGATGAACTGGTGAAGTCAGACAAAGAGAGCTGGAGATGGGGGTTGGGAGGGAAAGGGCACAGTTGTGGAGGAAGTATGGAATTTATAGAAGGCCAGCAGTGAGGGTTGAGGCCTTACATTCACATTAATGTTTCTTAAAAACAGAACAGATGGAACAATGTGGGAAGGATGTCCACAGTTCTGCCCGAATTAAAGTAATGGGAAAAACGCTTTAGAAAAAAACAGAGTGTGCTTCCTCTATCACTGACGGAAATATGCGTATAGATTAATATGAGCAAGTGTAATGTTTCATCTATACACAAAAAAGGACAAAGTAACAAATTATTGTGTTTAAAAGTGTTTTAAAGGATTTAGTTAAACAGTGTTCAAATACAAATCAATACTGTTTCATTAATAACTGTGTAAAAAGTTAAGCTAAACTGTACTTTATAACAGCAGCAAATTAAGGAAAACCTTAAAAACACCCAAACAACCAAATCATATAAGTGAATGAGTAATGAGTATTAAAGTGTCTTGTTTGAAACTTATCTAACTCACAGAAACATGTTACATATCAGATTGTTCTGTTGTTATTACAAGCAAAAAAGCATAGAAAAGTTGTACATAGAACTTGACATGAAATTTCTATCTATAAAGAACAGTAATCATTAAATTGTTTTTAATATAAAGAACTGTCTTGGGAGCTGATGAATTAGAAAAAAGGATAAGCCAGTGTAAAAAATCAAAATCCTGCTATCCCTTTTCTTGTTTCTTTTTGCTTTAACTATGTGATGAAAAGTTAAAAAAACAGAAATATGTTTATCGAAATATGTACATGCAGTAATAGGTGGTTTTGATGGTGACACAGAGAAGTAGAGTATGGAAGATGAGAGAGTGACTGAGGGATGAGAAGTTCTTTTTCATCTGATTCTTGTCCAGATCATAATCCCTTCATGGCTTGATGAGGAGCAGAAGCTTTTTTGTCACTGCTCCCTTTTATTCTGACTTCAGCCAGGCTGTTGAGCGGTACCGGCTGGGGGGTGCTGCCAGAGACAGCCGTCTTCTCTCTTCCTCTTTCTTGCCTCACTCCCCCTGTCCTATTTAGTCATCCACCCGACTGCAAGTTCAGTCCCACCTGGCGCTGTCTCTGCAGCTGTGGAAAAGAGCAGCAGAAGGGAGCATCAGATTTTGACTCATGGTTAAAGACAGTGTGATTTCAGCAAAGTGCAAAGGAAAAGCGTCAAACTGTCACACAGCAAATGTAGCACTGAAAGTTCGAAGGAGGACATGACATAACACACTTCAGGTGGGTAAAATACTTGGCCACTGGCCATGTGAACATCCACTGTTACTGCTGAGTGTGTATATAGCAGTTTTTGGCCACATTAGCATATGCCCATAATGGTAGTAAAGCTGATAAACTGTTACTTTAAAAAGAATACACACATACTTGACAGGGTGTTCTCAGTGCTTTACTCTTTCCACATGTATGAAACACCCATATGTATTCCTGTTTTGTCCAGAAAACAGAAGCAAGAGACGATACATCAGAGGTTTTTAAATCCACCAGGCAAACTAATGAATTATGCATCGGGCTAAAGTGAAGTACAAATATATTTACATTTAAATATATATATGAAATATTTATGCAATTTCATAACTGTGCTCGTAACTTTCATTTGCTGTTAAAAACGTAATAGATAATTATACACCATTACTTAATATATTGTGTATATCACATACCTGTAATATACTAAGACTCCTGGGACAAACGTTAACATAAGCAAATAAACAGCAATTTTTAAATTTATTTGATGAAATAAAAATTTCACTGACACCGCAGCCAGTCGAAATGTTGTGGATTTATAGCAATAAATTTAAAAATTCCACATTAGTTCCGAGACTGACATTCTGTGACATAATGAGTATTTCAAATTCATCATAACGCACAAACAAACAAACATGTTCTGGTACATTCAGTACGAAAACATAAAAATGCTGCAAGGACAAATAAAAACTTAAACACAGGCTGACTTAAAGAATTACACAATAATACCAACTGTGCATCACCTTTTCCACAATATCTTTACTTTCTCCCATAAGCAAGATTAATGTGCCAAATAATCAAGAGCAAAGAATGAGCTGCGTGGAGCTAAAGGTCAGAAAAGATTTTAGGGATATTTAATTTGGAGATGGCATCAAGGCTTTATTTCACATTTTACTGTATTTTTGTGTTTTCATTTACCTTACCAAGTCTGAGAACAATATGAAATTTTATTTATGCCCAGTAGCTCTGCACAATTAAAGACTGCACTGACACTCCAGTTTTTTGACTATTGGGAAAATCACGCTATAATAATCAGAGATAAGCAAGTCTCCTACAAACTGCTGTCTTCCACTCAGTCTGACTTATAAAAAATCTGACTTGCATTAGATATTTAAACCTGAAATCAGGCAATATTTTTGGACAATACAGCTTAGATCACAGCCAGCTTAGAAGGTTTAATGTTCTGAACAAACCACAGAAGAAATTTAGTTAATACAGCAGGTTGGGACTTGAATTTGCAACCTTCATATTAAGTATAGAAGTCTTTTCTTTCACCATTTTATTTATTGCTATCCTATATTAAGCTAAATGGGTATGAGCACTACATTTATTTTTTAAAAAAAATTCAGTAAATTGAAATCTGGTAAAAACGAACAGCAGTGGGCACCTGAAAAGAAGTCATCAAAATACTATAAAATACTTCACATGTACTTTGAACAATCTAGACCAGAGTAAAGCTGTAGACGCAATTATTACACAATTGTTTTTGGGTGTAATGAAAGTATTATTCAGTAGTATGTCAGCCCGTGGCTTATTCCAAAATGAAGCAAAATGAAGCGCTACAGGGAAACAGCAGAGGTTGTGGAATTCAATGCTAGTCGAAATCCCTGATGTGGTTCACTTGGAAGCAAGGTATCCTGGCACTGATTCAGCAGGTGCTTCAAGCAAGAGTAAGTGGAGCATTTCTGTCCGACCAAGAACAGGACCATGTGAACTGTGTGACGCCCAGATCTGTGTAATTTACTGTTGAGTCTATAATGCACAGATAAGCAAGTGTGTGTCGACAGTGATGCTGAGAAAGATATTATCTGCTCAGGATGACAAGCGGATGGAATGGAGGCAAGGCAGACACTGGGAAAGTGATGTCATCGACATGGAAGTGACATAATAACACACACAAGTATATGCAGACATAAATGTACACACACGCACTACAATGTCAAGAATACTGATTGGAAATCAATTATGTTGCTCAGAAAGGAGAGGGAGGCGCTTCTTGTAAACACAGAGATGCCAGTTACATAAGAGTGTGTGAGGAAGACAGATGGGTAGGAGAGATCCTAGATAAAGGTGAGACAGCCTGATAAACTGAAATGTGATCCAGGTGCAGTGGAACAGGTTCACAGGACATAAAGACAAATGGAGATTTTATATCAGGAGGGGGGAAATGCAGATAGACAGCCGAGATATAAAAAAGACTGCACATTCGAGTGGAGCCACGCGAGCACACAGTGGCACTCTGACGGACACACTCACACCTGCAGTGGTGCACTCACATGCACACGTACACTGTGATCTTCTGCTGTGCTAATTTATGCACATTGAAAAAAATGGTTACTTAAGCAAGAGAAGCATTCAGATTTCCCACAGATATAAATATATAATTGACCACTGTAATGAATACCATGCAGGCACGCACAAACCCACACATGCACACACACACACACACACACACACACACACACACACACACACACACACACACAATAGTAGCATTAATTGGATATAGAGGAAAAGGGAGAAGCTTTGTCGGAGTAGTGCTGTACTCACCTAATTAACCCTTTCTTTTAACTGATTATTAATTCAGTTATAATTACAAGATAAGTATATCAATAGTAAGAACAGTGTGTCAGTATTAAAACAAAAACACGTAGTCCTTAATCCTGGATGACAAAATTCCGTTCAAAATCAATTTATGAAAAAGTATTGGAATTTGTTTTAGTCCACAAGAAAAAAGACCAAAAAATCCTTAATTACATTATGGATTGCAATCACTAATGATAAATATCATGTTTCTTGGAGAATCCAATCCAAGAGACACACCAAAATACCTTGATGAACTACATCCGAATTTAGCATAGAAGACTTCATTCAAAAAGGATTTTTTTTTCAAAACATTTCAACTGCAGTTAAAGAGAACCACTAAAGACCTCAGTCGAGAAAGAAGGGAAAACATGACAGAGAGAGATGGGAGAGGTGAAATGAAGTAATTGTCATCTTCTCTATCTACTTATCTCTTGGTCACTATTACAGTCAGCGGGATGCACACACTGAGAGCCATGGGTACAAGGTCCTGGCTGGACAGCATTTTCTTCAACATTCAGTGTCTATCCCCATCCCCCACCTCTGCCATGTGCTGCATGTTCTTCTCAGAATTATTCAACAAACATAAAAATGCAAAACTGGTGTGTGGGCTTAAGAAGAGGAATAAAAAATTTTCTGGCAACAACAGAAAACCAGAGCAAGAAATAAAATAATCATTGTGATGTTTTGATTTTAAAAAATTAATAAATAAATAAATAAAAACTGAAACAAGGAAATAGATATAACAAATGAAGTAAGAGTGCAGGAGAACACAACTGGAGAAAGATAATTAAATTTTAAAAAAGAACTTTAAAAGGTAGAGCGTTTTCAAGGATTTTTTGATGATACGTGTGCGTGCGTGCCCAACAGAGAAACGGGGAGAGTGAGGTGAGGGGCTGGGGGTCAAGAACACAAATAAAGCAGGCCACATACAAACACAGGTGAGAGACCATTTGGACAGAACCTTGATTAATGAGAACCCTTTAAGAACATATGATACATTAGAAATAATAATATGCATATAATTACATGAATATAATTATATTTATATATATATCTACCCTTCATAAACCAAATTCAATTAGGTGCTATCAAAATCATCCTTAAACAACTTATTAAGTACCAAATATGGAAAATCACTTGGGACAATCAACCTCTGTAAAATATTCCAGAAACAGAAAGAACAGAGGGATAGAAAGACGTCACAGAAAGAGTTATGCCTTTCTTTTTTGTATTATGAAAATTACACTTACTTTCCTCATACGAAATATAACTTTTTGTCATGTAACAAACAAAAATGAATGAAGTGTGGAAGGACAAAAGGATGAGGGTTCGGGGTGGCGCGAAACAAATACAATACAAACTGACAGAACTGGTAAGCTTACTTCCTCCTTGCAGAGTTTAGTGTGTCTGTATGTGTGTGTCAATGTGTGTTTTATGTATATGTAATGCACACACAAATACACACACACACACAGATAGACAGACACTAAACAATAGTAAACCTACCTATAAATACATTAAAGAATCCCCCAAAACAGTGATGCATAAAATGGAAGGAGAAAAGACATAAAAAAGAAAAGGAAAAAGGGAAGTAATTGATGAGGTGTTTCTTTTAATGTTAAAAAAAAAAAAATTCTTTCCAAAATTTAGTTTAAAGGCAAGTTAGACTTTGGAGGGGTGTGAACATGTTCTGCAGAACAGGGAGAGAAATGGATGAGAGGATGGAGGAATGATGGATACAGTGGAGGGATGGAGAGATGGAGAAGAAGCTCAAGGGGAGTAAAGACAAAGGAAAAAGGAGGAAAGGGGGAAAGGAAAGGCAAATAAAAAACTCTCCCCCCTCCTGTGTCTTCCTCCCCCTCTCTCATTCATACATAGTAGAAATTGTTGACCAGGTAGATAGAGAAATAAATGAAGAGGCAAAGGATGGAGAGCGCAAATAAGTGGAAAGATGAAGCACCTCCCAGCACCACGATGAGGAAGAAGAAGAACAAAAAGCGAAAGAATAAAACGAATACTCCAGAGCCTTCCGTGTTGCCTTCTTATTTTTAAGGGAGGGGGGATCATCAATTATTCCCCCTCTCCCTGCCTCTCTCCCTCTGTCTTCTTTCTTCGGGTACCTCACAAAAAGGTATTGTCCGGAAAAATAACAAATAGCTTTTGGCTGCTGCAGTTGTGAGACCTTATGTACATGGAGCACATGAGCGCGGCGCGTGTACGCAGCATCGGGGCAGCCTGTACGTGGAGCATCAGGCTGTCACACCAGCACTGCTGTCTGCCTTGCGAGGAAGGATGCTGTACTGAAATCGCTCCGTCTCACTCCTCTCTCCCCCTCCCTGCCCAGAAGAGCTCGAGATAGAGGCTGGCCAAGAGGTGGGCCCTTCCTCTCTATTAGTATGCGCTTTAGACGGGGTGGGGGTTGGGGGGGGGGGGATCCTTGCAACAAATGTCAAGGAAAGAGTTTAACATTTTTTTCAAAACTGAAAGAGAATGGCGCCCCCTACTGTTTGTGTCCCAGCTGCAGACATCTACATTACTCACCCTAAAACTAAGCCATACAAACACACGTCATTTTTAAATTTAAGAATAACTTTAAAGGATCAACAGACACAGGCATCAAGTTTCTCTTTGTTTCTCTTTCTCCATTGTGCAAGTTTGTAGTGATGTACACGTTCTCACAAATTTCACATCTTTTCTGCATTGAAAGATGTGCTGATACAGAAAGGTCCCTCTATGTATCAGCGCAAAGAGGACAAGCAGTTATCGGCAATGAATGATAGTGAACGTGAGAAGAAATGGAAACTCTGAAGACAAATAAAGAGCCAGGGAGAAGCAGTAATAGTTACCCATATGAACAGAGATGTAAAAAAACTGGGGGGAAAAAAAGAGATTTACTTACTGGAGGGGTGGGACTGAAAGCAAGAGACTGATATACGTATTCCACCTCTTTTCACCATCTGAGTACCTTGTCTTCATTTATAGTTTGTCATCGATAGCAGACATTTTAAATGCACATTTTGGTTATGTATTTAAAGAAGCAGCTCACATTAAACACATTTCAGCACAGTACAGCTATAACTCTTTCCCGTTGGGATGTGAACTGGTAACCATTCACTGACACTCCTCGTCCACAACGGCAGCTGCTGCGCTTATGAAGGACAAACCTCCCCTTTCCACTCAGCTGAATTCCTTCCACTGTTTTATTTCCTTTCATCACAGCTAGGGCACAAATTCTTCCAACATATCTGTTCTGTCTTCAGTTCCGGAGCTTCACATACTAATATTCACTTTTGCTCTTTGCTTTGACTCCCTCTACAAACACCGGCTACCTGGTCTGCTGCAGCATCCCTGTCAGAGCCTCATCTTGGCACCCCGAACCTCCCCAGTACACCTCCTGCCAGCATGTTCTCCACTCCTTTCCAACTCCTTCCCCTTTTTCTTAGTCTCCGGGTGCTTGTAACTGTCTCCATCCTCCTTACTAGGCACCGCCAAGTCTTCTGCCATAATGTTTCTAGAAAGATGCTTTCATGCAAACATATGCACTGGTAGCCTTTATTTACTGAAGGCAGCTTAAAATGTTAGGTTTGTACAGCAAAAAGCAATTTCACAATGCAGCAGGGTATTTTACTGTGTTCTGTTCAGGGTTTGCTCAGAAATGCTGGAGAAAAGAAAGACTAAAACCAGTCTCCTTCAGCAGTCTCCTTCAGGATCTGACAAGGGAAAATCATATACCTCAACCACCTTAACAAGTTTTTTCGAGAGACACTATATACATGCACACTCTCTATATTAATGTAGTATTACATAGCTGTATTAATCTAGCAATAGCATATCTGTTGTGGTATGGTTTCAGTATTGATATGCAGTAGTGTGGTACATTGTACTGTCTAATGTTGCTGAAAGGAGAGAAAGGACACCTGGTGGGGATACTCTTAGCAGCACTGGAATTCAACCAGAACCAGCTTTTCTGTGTTTTTCAGTGTGTACCTTCTGTTGTGTTATTCTGTCCCCATGTGGCCACTATTACTACAACCAGCAGTTGTATAGGAACAGTATAGCATAGCAACGAAAGAATGCAAAGAAGTAGAACTGCTGGTAAAAATGACGGACAAACCGGAAGGCTGTAATAAAATCAGATGCGTGGCTACAAGTTATACCAAACTGGATTGGTTGCCTGCATGTGGATTCTGCTGCAAACGAATGTTCTTTAGTGATATGCTACATCAGAGCTCAGAGTGCTTGTGAAGAACAGACTATTTCTCTCCATACAGAGGAATGAGCCTTTAAGACATCCTGTGTGTGTGTGTGTGTGTGTGTGTGTGTGTGTGTGTGTGTGTGAGCGAGCGAGAGAGAGAGAGAGACTGGTGTCCCATTCAGGGCGTACCTTCCTTCACACTCTGTAGCTGTAGGGTAGGAACTGGAGCAGTGAAATACTGCATTGGACAAGCAGTTATTGATAGTAGATGCCGAGGAGGAGCATTCCAAGCTCAAATATTGTAGTGTTATGTGTACTGTGCCTTTTACAAAGAGATTTTTAAAAATACTCTTATTATTATTATTATTATTATTATTATTATTATTATTATTATTATTATGTCTGACCTACTTCAGCCCAATTACTGGCATGTTGAAGACAAATGTTTAGGATTTTAACCTTATTTAGTCATCATATGGTGGGAGTTGTGGTGGTGCAGCAGGTTTGGCTGGGTCCTGTTCTCTGGTGGGTCTGGGGTTTGAGTCCCACTTGGGGTGCCCTGTGACGGACTGGTGTCCAGTCCTGGCTGTGTCCCCTCCCCCCTTCAGCCTTGGGCCCTGTGTTGCTGGGTTAGGCTCTGGTTTCCCGCAACCCTGCTTGGGATAAACGGCTTCAGCCAGTGTGTGTGTGTAGTCATCATACATGTTGCACAAAGCATTAGGGAGATGTTCTGGGGCAGCAAGCTGGTGTCAAAAGAAAGGTGTACACTTCTCTTTTGAATTAAGTCTTTCTCATGCACATATAATGATGAACACAAGATTAGGGTGGGGATTTTTTTCCCTTATGAACTGCTATAACCATGAGATCTTGAAAATCATTCCAAAATAATTGGCATCAGCGTCCCTGTGACAGCAGGTGATGTAGCACTTAAGGTTTCAAGCTGAATTTCTGAGCAGAGCTGTATTTATGACCTTAAGGTAGCTGACCTAAAACTGCTTTAGTACACATCCAGTTGGAAATGTGGAATTTGATTTTTCGAAGAAAAAAGCCAAAATATTCAAAAATCCCTACAGAACTGTTCTCTTTATGAAGTGAGAGGAGAGAGGTGGATGTTGATTTTACCAAGTGATTATTACGACTTCTGTGAATAATTATTTGCATTTTAGATAGTATATTATATAGTATTTTTGACAGGTAACCATTTTCCAGGGCATCTAAATATGACAAAATATTTTAAACCAACTTCTACAACTGCTTGTCCTGGCGAGCCAGAGCCCGACCCGGTAACACAGGGCGCAAGGCCGAGGGGAGAGGGGACACACACTGGGCGGAACGCCAGTCCGCCGCAAGGTACCCCAAGCAGGGCTCAAACCTCAGCCAGAACTGAACAGCTTTGTGCTTTGAATTCTGTACCTTTTGTGCATGGGATCACCAAGTGGACAGGTGGAGGAACATAGCAGTCTGGTTGGGGTGTAGCGAATGATCAGGTCTTGTAGGTATCAGGGAGCACTTCCTTTGATGCTTTTGTAAGCCATGACCAGAGTCTTTAATTTTATCTGGGCAGCTATAGGAAGCCAATGTAGAGAGACAAGAAGCGGAGATACATGGGAACGTGTTGGCAGGTCAAACACAACTAGTGTACCAGCATTCTATATCAGCTGTAGAGGTTTGATGGCAGAAACTGGAAGGCCAGACAGGAGAGAGTTACAGTAGTCCAGGCGGGATATCACCATGCACTGAACAAGTAGTGACGTAGAGTCTGTTGTTAGATGGGGCAAATCCTGTAGATGTTATGTAGGATGTATCTGCAGGTCCGGATTGTGGTTTTGATGTGCTGTGATAAAGACAGACTTATGTCAATCATTACACCCAGGCTCTCAGCCAAAGAGGCAGGCAAAATGAGTAAGTTGTCCAATTTCATAGAGAGTTCATGACAGGAAGACAGACCAGCTGGGAGGTGAAGGATCTCTGTTTTGGAGAGGTTAAGTTGTAAATGGTGAGAAGACACCCAGGGAGAGATGTCCAATAAGCAGGCAGCAATGCATGAGGAAATATCTATAGCTTCTGGTGGAAAGGAGACAAAGAGCTAGGTATCATCAATATAGGTCTGAACCACTTGTCCCATTCGCGGTCGCGGGGAGCCGGAGCCAAACCTGGCAACACAGAGCATAAGGCTGGAGGGGGAGGGGACACACCCAGGATGGGATGCCAGTCCGTCACAAGGCACCCCAAGCAGGATTTGAACCCCAGACCCACCAGAGAGCAGTACCCGGTCCAACCCACTGCACCACCGCGCCCCCCCCCCCCCCCAGTATAGTAGTGATAAGTGAATCCATGAGACGCAATGACAGGGAAGTGGTGTACATTGAAAAGAATAGGGAGCCCAGTACTGAGATCTGTGGGACACTAGTTGAGAGAGGCCAAGCTGCCCAAGAGAAGAGAGTAGAGTCCTATGGTTGACAGTGTCAAATGTTGCAGACAGGCCGAGGAGGATAAGGGCTAAGGAGAGGGAGACCACTTTAGTTGACTGGAGACCATTTGACTCTACAAGGAGAGCTGTCTCGGTGGAATGTCAAGCTTTGAAACCACACTGATATCTGTCAAAGAGATCATTCTGGGTGAAGAATGCAGCTAGTTGATCACAGGTTGCCCTTTCCAGAGTTTTTGACAGAAAAGGGAGGAGGGAGACTGGCCTCTGGTTCTGGACTGAGTCAGGATCTAGAGAGGGTTTCTTCAACAGAGGTGAAATGAAGGCATATGGGAAGCAGCCAGAGGAGAAAAAGGAGTCGATGATCATGGAGATGATGGTGGCGAGTTGAGGGAAGATGGTTAAAAGGAATGTCGATGGGATCAGAGAGAGGGAGTAGGTCTTGGCTCTGTGTGACAGCAGGAGGTCAGAGATTTCCATTTCTGACAGGGGCCTGAATTCATGGAGTGTGACTTCGCAGCACTAAATTTGTTCGTGATTGCATTGACTTTGTCTTTGAAAAAGAAAGCAAAATCATCAGTAGTGAGAACACAGGGAGGAGGAGGAGGACAGACTAAGGATGAGAAGGTGGCGAAGTGTGTGGTTTGTTAATTGCAGACTGCACTGTTTTGTGGAAGAAGGTGGTTTTAGCAGAGTGGAAGGTTGCTAAAAAACCTTGTAAGCATGCAGATCAATGAGTCTTTGATTTTCAACATCGTCACTCTGCAGCCTGGAGTTTGGTCCTGTTTGGTACATAGATGTACATTGCTTAGCTATGGCGTGGAACCTTGGGCGTGCTGGTCTGGAAGTTAGGGGACAGAGACAGTCAAGAGAGAAGGATAGGGCAGAGAGGAAAACATCAGTAGCATTCTCTGTGGACAACTCTGAGAAATGTGCAGCAGAAGGGAGAGAGGGTAGTGTTGCAGAGGAGAGGCAGAATGGCGAGAGATTTTAGGTTGCGACAAAAGGTGACAATGGGTGCAGAAGTAGAAGACTGGTCAGTAGTGATGCAGGGCTGGAAGGAGATGAAGAAATTATCAGAGACATACAGCAAAGTACCACAGATGACAGGATAGCCACAGTTACGAGAGAAAACAAGGTCATGGTTATTGCTGGCTTTGTAAGTAGCAGAGGACTGGGACAGAGAGAGGTTGAAGAACAGGAGAGACCAAAGACTGCTTGCATGAATGCCCTTGAGATTAAGGTTGAAGTCACCCAGGAGAATCAATGGAGTGTTGTCCCTTGGGAGAGAGCTCAACAAGATGTCAATGTCATCCAGGAAGTGGATGGGAGGGCTGCTGGGAAAACAGGGCAGTTGGACCGTGGGGTAGTATTCCCTAGAGTTTAGGACCCTGGGGGAACAAAGCAGCTGGAACCAAGTTGCCCTCCTGGAACCTTTCAGGCACAGGTTACACCCGCGGATCCAAGCGGAACTGGCCTACAGGGGGGAAGACTGGACCTTGGATTGATTCATAGAAACGGGTATCGTCATCAAATGTGTTCAGCACTGATTCCTTCAAGTTCCTTGGCACTACCATCTGCAAAGACTTGAAGTGGGAGAAGAACACTACTACCATAACAAAGAAAGCCCAGCAGAGGATGTACTTTCTCTGCCAACTAAAGAAGCTCAACCTACCGAAGGAACTGCTGTGCCAATTCTACAGGGCCACCACTGAATCCATACTATGTTCATCGATCACTGTCTGGTTTGGTGCTGCCATCCAATCAGACAAGCGCTGCCTTCACACACTGGTTAAGTCAGCAGAGTGCATCACCGGGACCAATCTGTCCTCTCTCCAGGACCTGTACATGTCCCACGTTAGGAAAGGGCTAAGAAAATCATAGGGGACCCCTCACACTGTTTACCCTACTTCTCTCTGGCAGGCGATACAGACCAATCAAAACAAGAACTACCAGACACCAAAACAGCTTTTTCCCGGCAGCCATAAAGATTCTAAAAACCCTCCTATAACCGCAATCTACACTGGACTTTTTGCTACTGCTGTACCCTACTTGTTCAACATTACACCCATGTGCAGTATGTTCTTTACATCTTTTGTGCAACATCATGTGCAATATGTTTCTTTATATCTTTTGAGTAACATCATACCCATTTGCAATATGTTCTCTAAATAACTGACAATCACTGCACTATAATGTCACTTTATGTTACAGGTCAACTCGTACTTTTTTCTATGCTTGGTCATTTAGTTGTGTTATGTTTGCATGGTTTTGTGTTCTGTCATTTTGTTGTGTTCTGTCTGCATTATACTATGTTCTTGTCTGCTGCATTATCGGTAATCATGTTTGTATTAGTCTATGTCTAGTTCACTATGTACGTATGTAGCCTGTATGCGTGAATGTGCACTGTAGGTTCGCTCTAAAGCGGAAACAAATGCCTTGTATGCTCAGGTATACTTGGTCAATAAAGCTGATTCTGATTCTGAACAATCTCACGCAGGACTGACAGCCATGCCCTTGGTTACACCCCATGGAACCCCCCACAACAGTGGATGCTCTGGAGCCCATGCACCTGGGCCAAGGATGCCTGACACCCGAAGAGCGATAGCGATGGCTCTTGGGGCCAATTATGTCTCTACTGTGGAGGGTCCGGGCACTTCAGAGCAGACTGTCTTGCCGACGGCCCACCAGGAAACCCCACCAGGGAACAGAGATGAGTACCCCTCACCGCTCTGATACCCAGTTGATGGTGCCAATAGAGGTATACTGGGGGAGCCGCCCGGGTAAAGGCACAGGCATTAATAGATCCCAGGGCAGCCAGCTGCTTTATGGATTTGGTCTTTGCCCAATGGTAGGGCATCCTGGTGCAAGAGTGCAATGTCACACTGCGGATTAGTGCACTGGACGGACAGCTGTTGGGTACCGGTGTGGTGGGACACCAGACTGAGTCTTTACGCGTGCGAGTGGGGGCTTGTCACACGAAGGAACTCTCGTTTTTTCTGATTCAGTTCCGCAACATGCCATTAATACTGGGGTTCACCTGACTAGCAAAACATGACCCAGATTTTTTCATGGAGCACCTGTGAGTTAGTGGCATGGGGACTGCAATGCACCAGCACCTGCTTAGCCCTTCCATGCTGGGCCACCTTGGTGGAGACCCCAGACACTGCTGCAGTGGTAACTATTCCTGCAGAGTATCAGAGCCTCGCCAAAGTTTTTAGTAAGAGCAAAGCCGCTATGCTTCTCTCGCACTGACCTTGGGATTGTGTGAGCGATCTATTGCCGGGCACCAGTCCCCGTCGGGGTAGAATCAACCCACTGTCATTACCGGAACAAAATGCATTGCGGAAGTATGTGCCTGAAGCCTTGGCCTCTGAGATCATTCGGCCCTCCACTTCTCTAGCTGCTGTTGAGTTTTTTTTTTGTAGAAAAAAAAGACGGCGGGCTGCGTCCCTGTATCGATTAGCGCGGTTTAAATGCTATCGCCATAAAGTACCCGCATCCTTACCCCTCATTACTGCGGCTCTGCAACAGGTCCAAGGAGCTCAGGTGTTTACGAAGCTTGACCTGCGCAATGCATACCACCTGATCTGAATCCGGGAAGGTGATGAATGGAAGACCGCCGTTAGCACCTCCCTTGGTCATTACGAGTATACTGTTATGCATTTTTGTATATCCAATGCACCTTCAGCGTTTCAGGCATTTGTCAACCCTGTGCTGGGGGACCTAGTCAACCATAGAATCTCGGTATACTTCGACAACATCTTAATTTACTCACAGAACTTAACCCAGCACGTATTTCTTATGTGTCAGATATTGCAGAGACTGCTTGAGCACTGTCTTTATGTAAAGGAGGAGAAATGCCTATTCCATCAGCATCAGGTGGCCTTCCTTGAATTCATTTTGAAGGCCGAAGGGGTAGCTATGGACCCAAAAAAAGTCCAAGCAGTGCTGGACTGGCCCCGACCCATGTTGGTTAAATCCATTCAGCACTTCTTAGGGTTTGCGAATTTCTACCGCCGGTTCATCAGAGGATTCAGTTCGGTGGTCACCCCACTGACGGCCCTGCTACAGGGAAAGGGAGTACGGCTGATGTGGACTGAAGACGCACAACAAGCCTTCCAGTCCCTCAAAGACAGGTTCACTACGGTACCAATCCTGCAACATCCGGACCCCTCGCTCCCGTTTGTGGTGAAAGCGGATGCCTCACAGGTAGGAGTCGGTGTGGCCCTTTGTGAACAGCAGAGTACCCCACCAAAACTGCACCTGTGCACGTACTTTTCACGCAAGTTGTCACAGGCTGAGCATAATTACGACATTGGGAACCAGGAACTGTTGGCCATAAAGCTGGCCCTTGAGGAGTGGAGACACTGGCTGGAGGGTGCTGTGCATCCGTTCCTCATGCTTACGGTCCACCGGAACCTCGAATACCTGCAACAGACACGGTATCTGAACTCGCGCCAGGACTGCTGGGCACTGTTTTTGACCCAGTTTCGATTCACGGTGTCTTACAGTCCAGGAACAAAGAACACCAAGGCCGATGCCTTGTCCCGCTTGTATGAAAAAGATCCGGGCCCGAGGCCGCCCCAATCAATTTTACCTGAACGGTTGGTGGTGGCCCCAATCATGTGGTAATTTCAACAGGAGCTCCAGACAGCCCAAGAATGGGATCCAGGGCTAGCCGACAATCCGGCAAGTAAGGAATACGTTCCTCTTAGCCTCCAACCTTCTCTCCTACAGTGGACACATGATTCTCTTGCGGTGAGACACCTGGGCAACAGACGGTATTGGTGGCTGTCCCTCTGGGAGGACATACAGGAATCTGTAGAGGCCTGTGAAACGTGCTCACAGGCCCAGTCTTCTAATCAGAAACCTGCAGGCCTGCAAGAACCCCTGCCGGTCCCAGCGCGGCTGTGGTCTCACATCTCGATCGACTTCGTAGTGGGACTTCCAGGGTCCTAAGGTAACACCGTGATCTTAACCATCCTTGATCGGTTCTCGAAGGCCTGTTGCTTGGTGTCCTTACCACGACTCCCATCGGCACTAGACATGGCTGAAGCCCTGTTTCATAACGTCTTCCACATCTATGGCCTCCCCGACAACATCTTGTCAGACGGAGGCCCGCAGTTTACATCCTGATTGTAGAAGGCATTCTGGCGCAAGCTGGGGGTATTAGTAAGTGTGACATCAGGGTACCACTCATAGGAAAGTGGACAGGAGGAAAGATTACATCAGGACCTGGGCAGGTTCTTGCGCAACTACTGCTGCTGTAAACAACACCAATGGGCTGAGGAGACGTGGCGGACGGTGACAGTCCGTCTACAACAAAGCGCCCGCAGGTACAAGCAACAGGCCGACCATCACCGTTAACCCATCTCCTTTCACCCTGGCCAGTGGGTCTGGTTGTCCACCAGGAACCTGAAATTGCGACTCCTCCCCAGAAAGCTAGGCCCACGATACATCAGCTCCTACAGGATCGTCCCTCAGGTCAACCTGGTCATGGATCAGCTGCAACTGCTACCGTCTCTTTGGATCTGTCCTTCGTTCCATATCTCCCTCCTTAAACCATACAAAGTGTCCTCTCTCTAGGCACCTCAGGAATCGGGACCTCCACTGCAGGTCCAGGTGGACGGGGCCCCAACGTATTTGGTTCGGGAGCTCCTAGACTTCGGTTGCCATCATGGCCACATGCAGCACCTGGTAGATTGGGAGGGGTACAGCCCAGAGTAACGTTGTTGGGTTCCTGCGATGGAGATCCTCGACCCGACTCTTTTCTTCTCCTCTTTTCAGAGAGATCATCCAGATTGCCCAGCACCCCAGCCCAGGAGCTGGGGCCGCCTGTGGGGGGGGTACTGTCACGCCCACCCCCGCAAGCCAAGCAGTGCACCTGACATTAATCAACAAGGCTAGGGATAAAGGCAGTGTCGTTCCTGCAAAGGGTTGAGGAATCTTGCAACGCCTAGCTGCTTGGCTTTTAAATTCAGCACTCTGTGCCCTACACGTTGGGGTCCCATCCTGGCTGTGTCCCCTCCCCCTCCAGCCTTGCGCCCTGTGTTGCAGAGTTAGGCTCCAGGTCCCTGCAACCCCGCTTGGGACAAGTGGTTTTGGACTCTGTGTGTGTGTGTGTGTGTGTGTGTGTGTGTGTGTGTGTGTGTGTGTGTGTGTGTTTACTTATTTTTGTGGAATCGAGCTGAAGCAGTATTTGATATTCTCTGTCTGCTTCCCTTTTCTGGGATGTCACTGAGTCATGATGCCGAACCTGCACCAATTCCCACACAATCTTACTCTTCTTATGCTAATCATCAACCACTTACATTTACAATTACAGTTACCTTTGTTCATTTCTCAGACGCACTTCTACAAAGCGACGTACATCTCATAGAAAATAGAATGCGTGCATTACATTAGCAGAAAGAGAGATTTAGATGCAAACACTTGATTCTTGTACAGTTAGTTTCTTTCCACCATATGAACCAATGTACATTGCACGAGTAACTGCATAAAACTTTCTCCAAATATCAACGATTCCTAATCACCTTCCTAGTATTTATGTATATATATATATATATATATACATTGGAGTACACTTGGACAATCCTGGATTCAACTATCCATGGAAATAAGAGGGGTTCATACTCTAAAACACACTGTAAAGGTGTTGGGTTTGTGGAAAATGAATGAGGGAGTTCTGGGTATTCAGCCCATGGGAGGAGCAGACTCAATTCTGCTTGGTTGTGCACACACTAACTATGCAGAAAGTGTCTAAGCTCCAGATTCACCACTCCGCCTGGCCATTAAACTGGGGATAATATCCAGATGTTAGATTGACAGAAACCCAGCCTAGAGAAGAAAGCCTTCCATGCTTTGGATGTGAACTGTCAGGACTGATCTGAAATGACATCTTTTCTGAGGCAAAACAATCTGAACAACTGCTGAAACAACAACTCTACTGTTTTCATTGCTGTTGGAAGTCTTTTGAGGGGAATTAACCTGCAGGTGTTTGAGAAACAATCTGCCACTGCTACAGTAATGATGTTCCCCTCTGATTTCGGCAGGTCAGTAACTTTGACTGTGATTTGAGACCTTGGCCAATTAGCAATGGGCAGGGGTTCTAGGACTCCAGCAGGGAGTGGTCATGGAACCTTGGCTTAGACACAGGCTGTACAGGTCATGACAAAGTCTGACACATCTTCTTTAATGGTGAGCCACCAAAATCTCTCTGAAACTAGTTTTAATGTTCTACCAATCTTGAGATAGCCTGTGCTGGGATAGTCATGGGACAAGTGCAGTAGCTGGATAGGCAATGATGCAGGGACATATTCTTTGTCCATTGGCTAGCCGTAGGACATGGGCTCTTCTCTTGGGTGGTCCGCGTGTCCTCCAGGAGAGTGCACCGAGTACCAGGTGTCAGTGCTAAGACCCAGAGACAGGAGGTAGGACTTGGGACCCAAGTGCAGGTACGTTTATTCCACAGCCAGAACACAGGAGCAGACAAAATTGCTGGTCAGGGACAGGAATGAGGAACAGGGTGTAGGGAACACACAAGCACACACATTTGCTAAAACTGCTTGCCCCAAGCGGGGGTCACGGGGAGCCAGAGCCTAACCCAGCAACACAGGGTGTAAGGCTGGAGGGGGAGGGGACATACCCAGAACGGGATGCCAGTCTGTCGCAAGGGGCCCCAAGCGGGACTCAAACCCCAGACCTACCAGAGAGTGGGACCCGGCCAAGTCCGCTATGCCACCGCGCCCCCATAAAATAAGTAAACCCACAACATAATGCTAATAGTAACAATTTTTCATAGAAGCACATACATATTTTGGACAATATAGATAATGACAATGCTCATATTTAATACCTCTTTTTTGAATTGAAATGTTATAAATGGTCAATTTCTAATAAATGATTTACTCTTGGAAGAACAAATTAACATATTTATTGAGATGGAGAAAGGTGGGAGAATAGAAGATGTGTGTGATGGTGAAGGAGGTGAACACTTCCTCCATTTGGTTTGCTTTGGCTTGTGTTAAATGGTGCCTTCAAAAAGTGTGAGCTGTAGAATTTCATCAATCACCCAATAAATGTGTCTTTTCTCACCTTGCTGTAAGCACTTTAAAACTCCCAGATCCACAATCACAGGAAAGATTTGTTTTCAGTTTTGCTTTTTCTGTGACATCAGGAGCTTTCTTTACATTATTACTCTTTGGAGGCATAAAGAATTAATTACAAATGCCAACAAACACCATTTAAAGTGATGAAAGAAGGATGACAACTGTGATGGAGTCATTTTTTTTCTTCACAAATGTACTTAAGTAAAAGGAACAACTGAGGCCAGAAGTGACTCTACATTAAAATTACACACATTTAAAATGACTGAAACAATAAACTGTACAATTTCTTGTTTAATACCAGTTGTTGACTGATTGTGATCAGTCATGGACAGATCAGTAATAGAGGTGATGCTAGCCCTATATTCACTAATTAAGTAAAGTCTGCAGTTTTTTTTTTACCAGAACATCAGTTTCAGCTAGCTAATTTAGTTATCTGCAATCAACTACATTCATAAATTGTATTTAAGATATTGATTTTGGCCTTCAAATTGCCCAGCTAGATGACAAATCAGATAGACTGCCAGAATAAAACAAGTTCATAGAATGACTAATCCAGTAGGATTTTAGCGTTCTTTGGATTTTGTTTGGTAGGTAATTGGATAGTATACTCTCTCTCTGGGTTTTCTTACTATGGGGCAGTCTATAGTGTAGTGGCTTGAGCTAATGATTTCTAATCCAAAGCGTAAATGTTTGAATCTCACTCCAGCCACACTTCACAGATGTGAAACTGAATTGCTCTAGTAAAAAAGCCTTGCTGTTTAAAGTTGTAAATCAGTTTGAACCCTAACCCTAACGCCTGCTCAATAGCAAATGATATAACTCCATTTAGAGTAGCAGGTATAGCTGTGCCTTTAAAGTCAAGGAAAATGAGTTTCAATCCTTGCTTTTGCTGTAGTGTTCTAAATCAAGGTACTTACACTGAACTGCTCCAGAAAATATTACCTAGTATAACGTCCAGACATGAAACGAACATGGATGTGTTTTGCTGTAACCTCCAGACACGGATGTAAAGTGCAATGATCTTAACAGCAGAGTGTATGTACAAATGCACAGTGCAAATTCAGAGATAAAGTGCATGATTGAAATGGAGAACACGGAATAAGAAAGACTGTTGCGTACACAAAGCTAAAACAAAGAGACAAGACAGGAACACTGGTTCACTGGACTTGGATAGGATCACAAAGGACTGGCACAAAGAGGACAAGAGCTCAGGACTGGAACAGAAACACACTGGAAAAGCAACAGGTCAGTGAATAGGAATCATTAGATAATCATAGAGAAAGCAGTAAAGTGCTAATCAAGAATCCACCAACTAGTGATGTGCCTTTACCCTATTTTATAGAACTATGGACTGGTGATGAGGTTAACTGAAAAAACGTGCGTTGGTTTAGTTATATGGATCACAGGTGGTGCCTGTGGTGAACTTTAGAACATGTCAGAACATTTCACCCCCTGGGACTGTAGTACCTAGATTTATTACTATGTAAATAATTATAACAAGCTTATTGTAAAAACCTAACTTTTTAAGTCACTTTGGAAAAAGGTATCAGCTAAGCAGTGGATAATAATAATACATAGCTGACTGTGGTCTTTTGTTTCATATTCATTTGGTCAGTCTAACTGGCAATATCACATTTTATTTACACAGCACATTTAATGTATTGAAAAGTGTTAAAACTGTGTTCTTCATATGGTAATACTTTCCTGAGAAAACCCTTTGTAACACGAACTCCTGTAATTCGAAACCGTAATTACCATTAGTTTTAAGGGAACAAGTTTTCATGTGCTCCTGAGCCCCAAATGTGTAATTGAGTTATGCTACAATGTCATTAAAGTGGACACTGTACTTAACAGGAGTTATCACAACTATTTATTACTGTATGTTTGCATATCTGCCCTAGTTCAGCACTTTTCAAGGTATTACGTACTGTACACTCAAACAAAATATGCAAACATATAATGCTCAGTGCTGATTGTATTAATCCAACTTCTAATGCACGTTTCGGTGGATTGGTGACTCTAAACTGTCAATAGTGTGTGCAAGTGAGTGTTACATTGCTCTGCTGTGTAAACGAGAGAATGACTGTAGATTGTTTACTGTAGTTTAATATTTCATGTGAACTTGGATAAAACTGTAAAATATGAGTAAATCATTTTGTGTGGGTTTGGAGTTGAGCGTCTGCTAAATGAATAAATATGAATTTCTTGTGCTCTCACAGCAGTTGGGAAACACAATATTCAACCTCGGTGATCGTAAATACAAAGGAATGCTTTGTAAATAAAAGTAGGGGTATTAAATGAAACTCATTATAAATTTGAATTAACTTAATTCAAATTGGATTACTCTCTATTTAAGATGAGAGTATATTGTGGTCCTGGTACACTACTGGTTCAGAACATTTAAAAACCCTAATCTGAGTCAAGTAATTTGAGAGACTGAGTATTTTCTTTTGAGTATCAACTTTTTACTTTTACTGTAGATCTCTGGATAAATAGTTTCACTGAGTATTTACTTTATAAAGGTAACAGTACTTTCACTTGAGTATTGTCTTTGGTTACCCTACCCATCGCTGAATTTAATATGAACCTTAATAAAAGATTGTTGCCAAAGGAGTAAAACAAATAGCGGGGGGGGGGCGGTGGCACAGTGGGTTGGACTGGGTCCTGCTCTCCGGTGGGTCTGGGATTCAAGCCCTGCTTGGGGTGCCTTGCGACAGACTGGCTTCCCATCCTGGGTGTGTCCCCTCCCCCTCCGGCCCTATGCCCTGCGCTGCCGGGCAGGCTCTGATTCCCCGCGACCCCGTATGGGACAAGCAGTTCAAAAGATGTGTGTGTGTAAAACAAATAGAAACAATATTTTTAAATATCTTTATTTAAATTCATCAGTTCTATAAAGTCTGGTTACCAGACAAAAAATAAAAAACACCTTTATACATTTAGTTTCTAAGTGGAACATACTGTACTTGAACTTTTTGTGCAATTTCTTTAATGATTTTTACAAATTTCATTTCATGTTAATACTTTATAAAATGATAGAGAACATACAGATGGAAACAGATTATTTATAATGTATTTATAACCAACCTTCCCTTTTGACAATTTATTCCAAAGTAGAACAGTTTCTTTCATTATAGGACTGTAATTCTGTACACTGTCATGCTCCCAAACCTTTGAGAGGTATATGAAGACAATCAGCAGTCCATTTTGTTTCACACATCTTTCCTGTAGATGGGACATAGTAAGTAAATCAATCCTTGCTTAAGTTCAAGATATGCTTACAGTACATCCTCCACTTTCATGCTGTCTCCAACCCTTTTACTCAGCAGAAGTCTCAGTTGGAAGAGGTGGTGCTGATCACATCTGTGCACTGGGGCTCACAGAAGGGCCCAAAGCGGCCATAGACATCACGGGCACGGACAGCAAAGTAGTATGTAGATCCCGAGACAAACTGGGTGAGGGTGCAAGCCATGGGCAATGGGAGTGCCTTCACCTCACCTATCTTCTTCCACTGCGACTGCAGCGGTGCCAAACCAGTCTGGCCTGAATGGTCTTGGTGATAAGCATAGAGGTGATAGCTGTCTACTGCAGCGCAGCTACGATCTGTCTCCGACACACACCAGGACAGCACAATGCCGTTCTGGCTCTGCACTCGTGCCAGTTTGAGCTGGGGCTGCTGTGGAGGGGAAGTGTGTGCTGCCTCAGGAGGTAGGCGACCCGTCGTTGGGGGTGGCGATGGCAAAGGGGGAAGGCCAGAGGTCTGGGGGTTGGGAATGGTAACAGGGGATGGTGTTGTTGCAGAGGTAGCACTGGCAGTACGAGCCTTTGATGGGGAATCCTAAAGGAAACACAATAGAGGACAAAGAACATTGAAATATTGGAATGAAGGAAAAAGTAAAAAGTAGTGAGGGATGCATGAAAGAGAGATAATAACTAATGTTGAACTTTATAGCATCTACCAAAAGTGAAATAGTGTTTCAGTAAATTCATTTTTTACGTACTAAGTCTGCCCCACAGAACAAAAGGGGCAGTTATACAACATTTCTTTACTATTCCACATAAGATGGTTCCATTGCTTTTTGTAAATATGTGAATGGCCTTCCTTACTGACAACCAAAAACAAAACGCACTCCAAAATTCTAATGATGGCAGACTGCTTTAGAACATTCAGGTAAGAAATCTCCTGCAAACAGCAATCAAGCCTGTGGAGTCTGGAAATACATTATATAACAAATTACAATCCCCTTGTTCGCATCAACCCCATATCTAGGTTTATCAGTGTTTTTTTAGGTTAGTGCCTTACAGTGCAGCAATCTCACCTGGGAAGAGCGATGGAGAGCAGCTAGTTGCGACCCGCCAACTTGATTAGTGTGAGGAGAGGACCTCAGTGTGACGCCTGAGGTAGGCAATCAAAAACATACAAATGTTAAACTGACACCCTGGGAGAAAGAACCAGAGCATGACATGCATTAGGCTTTTTCCTCTGTTGCACTGTTATCCTATACACAGGCAGAATACAGCTTGGTTACTTTATTAAGCCTAGCTTTCACATGAGCCCTGAGCACTGTTCTGTCCTTTTTTCCGTTGGGTTAACATTTGCCGTCAGTGCAAGTTTGGGGAACTGCTGGCTTTAGTATATGGAGGTATGGGAGATGAATATAGTACACTGGGGAGGATGAAGGGCACTCCTACCAGTGGGGGTGGAGGTGGCACTAATAAGCGGAGGCGGAGCCCCAGCAGGCCGTTGAGAAGGTGAAGAGGAGGAGGAAGAAGCAGTTGCTGCTATGGCAAGGCTGGATGGGACAGGACCCTTCTTCACCCCTGTTACTACAAAGGAAGAAAGAATAAAATGTAAGCTGACAATTCAATCGCAGTCCTGAAGATCTGGACATGTTGCACTGCTATACATCACATACAGCACTAGAGGCAATTCTCACCTTGTACATCATCATCATCCTCAGTCAAGTCTATCACTGCCCCAGAGCCACTGGTGCGAGTCACCTGCAAAACAACGATAACTTCTTACCAAGCAGTTAATCAGCTGTGCTCTGTTCATTCTGCATATGTATTTAAGAAACTGGCAGTTATACAGATTTATAGATTTCATTGTTTAAATTCATAGCAAAAGAAACCTGTGTGAATTTTAGTAGTATAAGCATTCATTCTGGATCTTACCACCTCAGAATAAAACTTGAACAAGAGCAAGACAGCATAGTTTTCTATCAAATATGCTGGACCACAATTCTATACCTAGCTTTTATCTGGACTGATGCTTTTTAAAATCAGTGTATACGAATAATAAAATACCATATGCAAATATGCAGCACTCCAATCAGTTTTTAGAGTGGTGGTGGCATTTTACTTTAAAATTATCAAACAAAATAAAGTGTCTTTGAAATAATTGCAATAATAAATGCTTTTGTGCATTGTTTAATTCAAATTTAAACTGCCTTTTTCCATTGCTTTCAAATTCTTGTTCTAAATTCTGCATCTGGTGATGAAAGGCAGTTATATAAATGTAGCACAATAACTTTTAAAACACTGACTTGAGTTTACCACATTATAGTATTAAAAAAATAAACTAATCTACAAGCACAAAATGTTCATTTAGCGTACTCCTTTAAATGTACTTCAAATTTCATACAGCAATTTTGCTAAAAAAAAAACAGCATACAGCACCTTCTAATTTCATAAGGCAATTATGATGGAAAAACCACGCACAAGGTAGGTCCACAGGAACAATGTTGGCAAACCATGTTCCGAAGTAGTAAAAAAAACTATTTCCCTAACCTTCCTAATTATCCTAACCAGGAATTAAAGGTTAAAAGTAAAGACATGCCATTACCAGTGACAAGTCTTTCTTAGTTCATTGCTTTCCACTATATCCCTTATACCTGGGTTAATTTAGTTCCGGTTCCAGCTTTTATCAAGGGTTGGTCCTATGCCTCCTAGGTATTTTCTTCGTATTATTTCTAGAAAAATTGTTTGGCTCCAGAACTGGTTGCATCACAGCCATGCAATCCAGCCTCCCACACTAATTTTCTGCAACTGAGTTACTCCTGAACTATAGCAAAATTCCTCCCTGTCACCTCAACTCAACCAGCATATGTCTATCCCACTATCCCAGCATCAGACAATATTGTTGCCAAAATCTTTGAAGATCAAGCTGAATTAAAGAAGTTCATTTGAAAACATAAAGAAATGGGATAAGTTATGAAAAGTATGCTAAATACTTTTTCTTGCACACTATTTGTAGCTATTTAAAAGAGCAACAAATGTCCTGTGTAATAAGCTTTCGTATTTAAGAAAAACTCCCAGAGGGATAATTAGCTCATTTCACTCCGATTAATTACATAGATATGTGGTTGAAAAAAAGCACATAGTCAAAAACAACTGATAAAAGAAAAAAAAAACTAAATAATGGCAAGAAAATCCAGCCAAATACACAAATCCTTACCTGCACAGGAGTCTTTGCTACACTGGAGCTTGTCGCCTGATTGTCTGACAGGAAGAAATGCAAGGAGATTAAAACAGCATTCCAGGGGAACTCCAGTGCTAAACCTAAAATGAAACTGCATACAAAATACCACAGTATGTATCCTAAACTGGGACTTTAAGTACCACTTTACACCATCAAATGATGACTGGTACACATTATGTGTACTGATCAGTACAGCATGATACAGTTTCCATGTTTCCAATAAAACGGATTTACCTGTTTTTGAAGCCATTGCAGTGACCATCACTGGCCCACACGTGGTAGTCCCAGTAGACTGACCTCCAGTGGCAGCAGGTTTAGAGGTCACTGGTAACGAGGAGGATGAGGTCACCCCCACTACGGAGATAGATTGTGTTGGAGTGCGTGCAGAGGACATGGACACACCAGAGCTGGGAGTGCTGACAATCCCGCTGCTCCCTGGACATATAGCCCGGGCCACCGTAAGCGTTGGGGTCGGTGTCAGGGGGAGAGTGGAGGACGCTGGGGTATTCTTTTGAAGAACAAATGTGGTGGCAGGCGCAGTGGTCTTGGCTTTGCTAGCAGTGGTCACTGCCGCCAGAGATGTCACAGGGAAGAGTTCAACCCCAGTGCTGTGGTTTGTTACTATGCTCCCTCCTTGGGTGTTGGTGACGGTCAGAGGTAGCTGTATAAGCAGTGGAAGGGTCTGTGGGGTAGACCCAGAGGCAGCCTGGGAAGTGGTATTACTGGGTAGAGGTTTCAACATCAAGGCTCCAGACTGGTTTTGGGAGGCAACAGGGGCCACATTTGAACTGGACGGAGTGGAGTTGGATGCTGACAGTGTGGAGCCGAGTGAGAGGACTGGAACTGGTGCCACAGCAGCAGAGACCACAGGACTTGCAGTTGAAGGGGACTTGGACAAACCTGGAGAGGCTGAAAAAGGAGGGTGAGGAGTTCATTAGGGAATATATTACATGTCTGGAAGGAATGTTTTTAAAAAAATCCACAAGCTATACAACAGTTACTGTGTAGGTGATTCTTAATACTGCAGCAGTTGTGTCTTCAGTCACTCTAATGTGGAAAGCAGGAAGTATGGCATACACTGTCAATTTTGAAACTGGTACAGTTTGTAGTGTTGCGTTGTTAAGGCTGTAGTAAGACAAGGCATTACCTATGACACCAGGGTTGGCTAATTTAAGTCACGTTGATTAAAATAATGGTTTTGGTCATCAATTTAAATCAATGATTTTTTTAAAAATCATTGCTTTAAATCAAGTTTGCTGATTTTTTTTTAATATATGTTTTCATCAAATCTTCGAAGGTTTAACTGGTTACATATTTAGAAGCACTTGAAAACAGCTGTGAATAACAGGAAGCTATCAGCACAAAGTACTTAAAATGAATAAAACAAATGAATTAAATGAATAACGACAAGGACTCCAGGATAATGAAACCACAGTGTTTAATACACAATTAAACTTTAAACAGCCTATAACACATAAAACTTTTCAAAAATTAAATTACACTACAGCTTTTGTATAATGTTTAGAAAAAATGTTTTGTTTGATGATATTATAGCTCTTCATTCACAGACACCCACAGTTTTACTAGAATTATGGGTTATCTATGGCTCACCCCGCTCAATGTTCTTGTTTAGGATCTTGAAGAGAAACACAAGTTTTGCTGCATTTTCTGTGCTAAGCTTGTTCCTAAGCTTACACTGGACAACTCTATATGTACCAAAGACACTCTATGCACACCTGCAGGGGCAGAAAGAAGCAGGTTGATAGCAGCCATGGCTTCCACATCATTGACATCATTGTGGGAGAGACACCATTCACATGGAGTTACGCTTTCAACAACCTCTTGCACTGAAAAGGCTTTGATCTGGCCTGAAATTTAACTACAGGCAGTCCTCGGGTTACGAACGTCCGACTTACGTACAACCCGTACTTACAAACCACCCCCTTAATGATCGAAGTTAATTTTTTTTGTCACCCTTAGGTAACAATCAGATGAAAACTTCATAATTAAATCTATTATATTAAATATTTGAGTTACCTACAATGACTCGTAATAACAAACGGCGCTACTTTGCAACGTGCATCAAAACATTGCATATCTACAGCAGTTCGTCAGCTCATGAGTCCGAGGTAGGACAAAGACTTGTTTCTTTTCAGTCGGACTGTCACATCCACAACCTTGCCCCGAACATCCGCACCTGCCCAGAATCAGAGCAACGGGATATAAAGAAGCCGCACCTGCAAACCTGTTGCAGAACCTCATTTGAAAAACCCGCCTCTTCAGCGCTCTCTAACAAATCCACGACAACCTAGCCATCCTTCCAAGTCCCTTGTTCTCCTCACTCCTTCATTCCTGCTCCTGACGTCCACGGCTCCCGACACTTGCATCACTTCCTCAAATACGACATCGGATTCTCCCCAAGCCCTACGTTTGCGCATCAACCTACCCATGCCTGTCCCCGACCATGAATCTTGCCTGCTCCCTTGTGAACTGACAATAAAGATCCCACGATTGAGTCCATACACACACACACACACACACACACACACACACACATACACCTCAATCTTTTGCCCGTTCAATATAACACAGACCACATTGCTGTTAACAGTGTCTCGTGTGTTAGTGTATTGGGCTTTAATTTTGTTTTTTTTCAAAAAAATTAAAGCCAAATACAGTAACACACACAAAAACGATTATGATTGATACTAAAGTGGAAATAAAAAAGAGATTGGAAAAAGGTGAAACGCAAACGAACATGGAACATGGAAGAGCAAACAAAGTTTCTTCAATGCTTTTTAATACCTACACACACATACACAGTCTCTCTCTCTCTCTCCTCCTCTTTTCTCTCTATTATAAATACTGTAGCTACATTTATTATTATTATCATTATATTGTATTATTATTATTACTGTATTGTTATATTAAAGATGTTTAGTGTATCCGGAAGTGTTTCTTTAATGTTTTTTATGCATAGAATGGTATAAAAATATACACTACATACTAAGAGAAACATTTAACTAACCTTGGATACCAACCGTACTTAACTGTTCCAATTCACATCAAAATCCAACTTAAAGACAAACTCAGGAACGGAACTCATTCGTAATCTGGGGACTGTCTGTATAAGAAAACTCAAGAATGGCCACTTCCAATGGGCAAACTCTATAGCTGCATTTTTTTTCTTTGTTCAATTTTTTCCCTTGCACATTGGGATGAAGAAGGTTGGCTAGGAAATGTGCTGGGGTATTGGCCTGGTCAAATCTCACTTGGCACAACTTCCTGACTTGTTGGATACTCTTCTGAAGCTTCTCTCTGAGTACTTTCCACACGTCCAAAGTATTGGCGATTATGCACCTCTCACTCTGCACCGTGTTCAAAGCTGTTGTTAAGGGGCATTAGACAATCATATACATCTTCAGCTGAGCATTTCATTCCAAAATTGGTCACTTTATTCTTCACCTGTCCATCCATTTTCCCCTTGTTCACTTGATCTTCACATATCTTCACAAGTGTGTGCCAGTTGTCAAGGTAGGAGTTGAGACAGTCCAGCATTCTGTTCCACCTCATATCCTATGGTATGATCAGTGATGTGGTTCCTTCTGGTCTGTATTAGGTACTGGCAAAGTGGTTGTTTTTTGAAATACTTAACATGAATCACTTGTTCACTCATATTAGGGATTTCTATGTCGTGTGTCAGAAGATTCAAAAGATGTGCAGAACAGCCGAAAGTGATAAGACTGCTTCCTCCCTCCAGGATCTTTCTCATTTTGGAAATGTTTGCAGCATTATAGGTGACTATGCTCCTAACACGACATCCAAAATCAGTTTTTACCTTCTCAATGGAGGATTTGGACAGGCTAGTAAAATAATCTGCAGTGTGAGCTTCTCCAGAGGTGTCCACAGTCTACCAAATATACCGCCCTCTCTGATGCTGGGGTCGTCACACATACATTGGGTTCCTTGTGGACATTAGACCAACTATCTAGTCCAAGGCACACAGTGTTTCCAGACAGGGCTTTTGCACATTTCTTGTACTCCTATTTACACACAAGTGGAAGGTAGTTTTCTGCAATGCGTTTTCTTGAAGGAGGAGATTTCCCAGGTCTCAGCATCATCTGAACAAAATGTGGGTATTCAACCATACGGAGCTCATGGCAAATACCACCCTGGGTACTTGTTCATCCAGCTATGATCTTTGTGTGGCATTTGTAAAGACAAAGAAGCTTTTCAAGGAACTTTCAGAAGGCTTTCAGGAACTTGTCATCCAAGGTTGTGAAGCTGGCCTCTTGACAGCACTTGTTGATGTAGATGGGCTTGGCTGAGAGGCACCTTCTGGAATTCAAAGCAAATTAGGTGACAACTTGTGATCTAATCATTCAGATATGACAGATCATACATACATGTTTAACTACAATTACTGGAGTATCTAATATATAGAGTAACCATCATAAGCTTTTTTCATATAAGGTTTGAAATTTACAAAAAAAATGAAAATTTGCCTTTTATTTGCAGTGAAAGCCTAATTCTCATATTTTATTACTTAGATTGACAGTCATAATAAAAAAAAAATCAGAAATGTCCCAATACCTTTAATTTTTTACTGTTGGAAAAATAACAGAAGTTAGAGAAGCAAAAAGTGTTCTTACCAGCTCCTTCATCATCTAGAATCTCACAATCACCAGGTTGAAGGCCATTGCATTTTCTCTGTGCTTTTTCAATCTAGCTATTAGTTCCTGTAGTTCAACATTACAGTGTTTATACCTAGCTTTCCATCCAGAGGCAATAACTCCAAACAAGGTTGGTTTTCCTGCCTGACATCTTGAATGCATCTAACATCCAGGTTGTACTTGGTGTTATATAGTTGGGTCCCAGAGAAAGTTATTTTCATTTGATCAGATGTATGCCAGTCATTCATAAAAGGATTAAAATAATCTACACTAATCATTACATTAACCAATCAACAATTTGTAAAATTTTCAGGAAGGAAAAAAATATTTTGATAGCATTGCTGCTAAAATATAGTTATAGTTACAGAGAATGGTTCAAGATTTAAACATTCAAGAAAAATCCGATATTTTAGATTTAAAAAAAAAAAAAATTAAAAACATCACCAACCCTGTATGGAACAAATATCAGTAAACAATCCATATTGCAAACAGCACAGCAAAAATACCATGTTAAAGTGATGATCTGTATATTTTAAAATAACAGTAATGGTACACAGCAACAGGAGGCAGCTGATAGTGTATCAATTAGAGCTGCTGCCTTTGGGCCTAACGATTGCTGGTTCATATCTCACCTACTGTTGTAACAATCTTGAGCAAGGTGTTTACCCTAAATTGCTCCAGTAAAAATGACTCGGGTATATAATTGTAAGTAATTTAGCATTTTAAGCCGCTCTGAAGAAAAGCATCAGGTAAATGCAATGTTACAGATGCCAGTATAAAATGTGTTCCATTGCTCATACATTAAAATAACAGTGCACACTTTTCCCTCTCAATGACAGTAATTTAAACACGGTAAGTAAACATGGTAATTAAACACTACCTAAAATGCATTCTTCACACCATCTGTAACTGAACTTTTTTGTCCCAAAAACAGTGCAGGTAAGATTATATTCATTTATTTTAATTAAATGAATTATAAAATATACCACATTTGCTAAAAATCTCAGAAATTTCTTGATTATAACAAAATTCACACTTGTATAAAATTTGTCCCAGCATTGCAAAGCAGAGCAATACTGTAAAATTTCACTTGTATATTGATGCATTTATTTATTGATACAACTGAACAACACTGTCTGCCATAGCAAACTCCTTTATGTCATAAAAAAATGGAAGAATTATAAGATTCTCTTAAGTTGAAGAGTGGGTGTTCTACGGCTCTAAGTAAATAAGGTAAACAGGAGTTTGTTTTAACCAGCTGCAAGGGTTTAAACTTTACCTTTGCAGAATCAGACAGAAATTATAACCAGGATGTGTTTTTTTTCTTTTCAGTGCATACTGAAGATGACTGTTATGCCTTACTGTCAGGAAGCCTAAGCACCATTTTTGCCAGGTTACAGTGTTAGCGCTAACCCCTTGCTATTGCAATATGTCATTAGCACTTAATAAATCCAAGGCTTTGTATAAAGAGGCAAACAGCTCAGCTAATGAACACCATGCAAAGAACAAAACATGAAAAGAAGATATACAATGATCATGTGCAGCATATGAATGTATATAAAGATATATTACGCACACATATACAGACAAACATACATACATATATATATATATATATATATATATATATATATACACACACACACATTTTCAGAACCGCTTGTCCCATTCGGGGTCACGGGGAACCGGAGCCAACCCGGTAACACAGGGCGTAAGGCCAGAGGGGGAGGGGACACACCCAGGACGGGACGCCAGTCCGTCGCAAGGCACCCCAAGCGGGATTCGAACCCCAGACCCACCGGAGAGGAGGACTGTGGTCCAACCCACTGCGCCACCGCACCCCCGCTATATATATATATATATATATATATATATATATATATATGCCACAAATTATCAGAGGTTTTTAGCTATATACAGTATATATATGTGTGTGTGTGTGTGTGTGTGTGTGTGTGTGTGTGTGTGTGTGTGTGTGTGTGTGATGTTTATGTGTGTGGGGGAGTTTGAAGGCATAAAATACTTGAGATGTTTCACAATTCATCACACAACTGCAGAACAGATTAATTCTGCCTGCTGCTTGAGAAATGATTTTAACCATCATAGATGGGAAGTCAACAGAAAAACCTAAGTGAATCAACACATGGTGATAACTGAGCAATAACTGTTTCCATTTCGATTAATGACCCTGCAACAAATTTAGAAGAGCGACTGATTTACTGATTAAAGACAGCTGGATATTTCCCCATATAACTCAATGCGACAATCAGCGTTTCAAAATGTGCGACTTTATGAAACTTGGATACAAGTTTATGATCTGCCAGTTTGTTGATTCATTGATGATTTACGATTTTTCTTGACTTTACCAAGCAGCAGAACACAGACAGAAATTTTTGAAGCCTCAAACTGCGGTAAACAGTCTGAAGTGGACCTACCTAAATGTAAAAGAATAACCTGCTTGCTTCCAGCAAGTTTTTAAACTCCTAATTAGTCACAATACCTTCCATACTGACTCATAAGGTTGGTATTCATGAATGTTTCCAAATTCTGTTCTCTTAATTTAACCTTTAAAATATTTACTGTAGATGGCTGATTTACAAGGCCCTGAGTATCTTTGTTTTTAAACCCTTACTGATATTTCTGCACATTATACATTTAAGATATTTCACTTTGAAGAAATAGGAGCACGTTGGCCTTAAATCTGTTTGTATAAAAACTATAATGCAGTATCATAATGCAATAAGGACACCTTTCACTGAGGGTGGCACGGTGGCACAGCAAGTAGTCGCACACCTCTTGAGCTGTCAGTTTGAGTCCAGCTCAGATTCAGTGGCATTTGCATGTTCCTTCCACAGCCCAAACAGGCGTTTCAGGTTGAATGTTTAAGGGTGTGTCTGAACTGGTGTCCCATCCAGGTGTTTCTACGATTGACAACAGACCACTACAATGCTGCAACGGACACACAGCTACTGACACTGAATGAACGAAAAATTCACAGCTTGTAAAAAGCATTTCTGTTTAAATGATAAAATAAACTGTAAGGTTGTCAATCAGAAACATAAAACCCAGCTAAAATCTGTAGTGCATAAGGCTATGACTTTGCAGTTTAGTAACATATTTCTTTTTCAGCCTGCTACTCCATCTAGTGGTAATGTGGATCATGATACAGCACCTCTATTGCAGACCAATACTATAATTTTACCTGCACACACAATAAATGTTCCTGCAGGCTAGTTGATGGTCACTTAAAGATAAACACATCCAATAAGGCATCTGAATAGCCGCAGGAGCAGGGAGCAGGGAGAATGTGTGCAGAGACAGGGTTTCTCACCTGTGGCACTGACAGGACTTGGAGTGTGGTTCTGAGTTGCTTGCTTGGATTCCATAGTCATCCTGACTGCGCTGCTGACAACAAAATAAGGCCATTAACAGACAGAAGAGAGTTGTAAAACCTACCAGTTTAGAAGTACAATATGTTCTTTGTCTGGTACAGTTGTCTGTATGAAACTGATGTTATTCTATTGCTATATAAAAAACTATTAGAAAAGGTTGTTGAAAAGAAGAATGAAAACTGAAAATGAAATTCTGACTATGGTTTTAATTATGCTACAATTCATTTTGTGTACATTTCACTTCTCTAATCTCGTCAAATTAATCTTTTTCTGTTTTCAAATTAATCTTCTTCCATTTATTCTGTAATATTCCATAAAAAAACAAATTTTGGCTATCTAAATAGTTTTAAAATAAATCATGCTCCAGCATCATTACCTTTATGTACTGTCTGCATTTTTAAATAAATTTCAAATCATCAAATTTCAAATAAATAAATTTCAAGTCATAGCTGAGGAAAAAATGAAACAAATGCCTTGCATTAACTTGTAGTATCACACCCATCAAACTCATGAACACATCAAATCATTTGCAGGTATTTATCTCATTTAGGCCAGTTCAAGTAAATTTACCCAGTGGGATTCTAAGTGTAATGTACATGATTCCTGAGTTATGGGGCAATGAAGGGTTTCAAGTTCTTAACGGTAGTGCCATGTAATGAAGATGTGTTTGGCCTGGGTGTAATCATCATGCATGAGCTGGGTGTGAGACAAGCATTAGACTTATACACAATCCAGCATGTGTTACCAACATAGGCTGCTAAGTACCTTTCCAAGGAACAAGGTGATGCAGTAAATGTAAGAGAGGTATTATAAAATGTTGAATGATTTTTATATAGTGAAAAAGTATTATTCCTGAAAAATCATGGGAAAAACAAAGCAATGACACATAAACCCAAACATTTATTATCAAAGTAACTACAACCATTGACCACAGTAACTGTTTTTGTTTTGAAATCAAAACTCATACAGCATTACTGTGCCATAACAGCTCATTACACAAAGAGCTGTTCCTCCAACAACATCTAAATCATCAAATAGACAGCACAAGGGCATGGTGGTTAGCACTGGTGTCTCACAGTCCCTAGGCTATGCAGTCAACCACTCGACTTCAGTCCCGACTCAGTCTGTGCAGAGCTCACAATGCACAAATCAATGTCTGTGATTGTGCTGTGACTGTCCTGTCAAGGGTGTATCCTACCTAGAGCATCTGGGAAATGTTCTGTACTGCAGTGAACCTGCAGACAAGCAGTTTTTGAAAATTTAATGGTAGTTGATCAGTCATATTGTTAGATAGCACATGATCTGTTACATTGTTAGCATAGCTTTTTCATTGTTGTCACTTTTAACCACAGTTCTTTACAAAATATTTGAAATATTATAATGACAGGATTTCTTTTATTAGACAATGTCAGTGACCCATACAAAGCTTATCAACACTGCACTGAAATTGCTTTGTACGTTAGGTAAAATTTTGTACATGGTAGAAAACTTCAAAATGGAGTATGCACTTGTAACCTTTGCTCAAAGTAATACATTTCACTGAAACCAACTGTAATGCATGGCCCTAGGTTATCTAATTCCATGCAAAAACTGAAAGAACTGTAGGGATTAGAGTTCAATCTCTCTGAAAAACCTCTGTCTATTGGAAAATGCTGTTTTGACCTGATGTTGTTCATTATGGAAAGTATAACAGTGCTTTAAATTTTTTTAATTTGGCATTTGTGATCTGCAAGTTCTTTGAGGTAAAGGTGGTTATGAGACACTTCACAGTAGGCCTTCAGCATTTGATGAAATACATGGGCAGTGGTTACAAAACTTTACTTCCAAGCTAAGACAACAGTACCAAATATTCTATCACAGGAATACTGTGGCACTCATATACATCTAGTGCATCAAAAAGATAACCCAAAACAATATCAGCTTAAAGTGCTCATGGTCTGGTGAAAGATTTTTTTCTCTTGTTGTGTGACATACCTTAAGAATTAAGTCTAAGGCTGCTTGTGCAATTGCTATATAGTCCTTCCAGAAATGGAACTGCAAGCTTAACTAAAAAATATTCAGCTGAATGCCAGAATTTCACCATGATCCAATATCTTCATGTATCATATAGTAGTGAAGTCTGATAAAAGGAATTTTACCATCAGAACCAAGAGCACACTTAATATTTCTAAGTCATTCAAAATTTTCTACAACAATCCTGAAACACAGAAAATTCTTCCAATTTTTCTGAGTCTCCACTGAGAATCCTCATATTGATAAATACAATGCAATGATGAGGTCGTTGAGATTGAGATAGTACACCCACCCCGTGCAAATAGTTACAACAGATGGTTCTAATGGCTGTGCCTATGTCTCTTCACTTGGTGAATTCTATGGTAAAGTGTCATACTGAGGGTCACTGCTGTCATGTACAATTGATGAATGATTAATGAAAATTTAACTGATGGTGTGAAGTATTTGTAAATTCTACCTCAGACTTAAAAATGTGTCTTGTTTGCTTTACATAAACTCTGGTTTAATGTCAGATCAAGTGAAATTTCCTTTGAAATTCCTTTCATCAGTGTGTCCATAATGTTTATTTTCTGTAGTAGGTATGATGCTAAAATAATGTTGATGCTGTTGTCAGTAGCATCAGCCATTTCACCATGTTAACTGGCATCAGAAGCTTTTGAGTTACAAGTCCCTGTAGGGATGGTGGCAGTCGTGCTGAAGTAAAGATTTATATTAGCAGGCTTTGTTAATTCACATTTCAGTAGTTTTTGATGACTGTGCACGGATACAACCTATGTATTATAACTTTATTGGATTCATAAAGTTCTTCAGCTGTGCTAAATTTGTTTAATTTCAGACAAATCTCTTATTTTGTGTTTAATAACTCAACCTTTTCCTGTCCAAAAATGGTACCAAAGTGACAGCCTGACAATCATCAAATTATTTCCAGAACCACAGTTATATATGTAACCAATAGTTTACTAATTATTAGGTTTTGGAAAAATCAGCTGTAGAATATCTCCCCCCTTGATTCTCGAGGGGAAAAAATCAATCACTGTCTATGTGACCTGCAGTCTAGATAAGCTTTTTTGAATGATACCACCATGAATAAGCCACTGAAAATTAAACTTCTACTCGCTGGATCTATCATTTTCCCAGGAAGATATTAAAACGGAATTACTGGATTTAGCCTACCTTGTCATTTTCAAGCTTTCTGATGCATTCTTCATCAATATCCCATCCTTGCAAAAAATCCCTTAGGGACGCTTCGATGTTTCTTTAGACTTAAAGACATCAAAACCACAAGTTGGTACAAGGTTATGAAGAAAATTAAAAAGTTAAAGCCTCTTGTAAACTAACAAAGCTAAAAAGCAAATGCTATTTGACTACTAACTAGTTTACTTATGCTAGGCTCTCCTTCAGCAGAGAAAGACTTTCAAATAACTAGTCTACAGCATTAAATCTTTTTCAGACAAAATGATGTAGCTTAATTATGTCTCATTTCCTTCATACCTGCATGCACCTTTTTAAAGGATATGATTTTTTATGAGGATGAGTGTACCTTCCACAATCTGCACCTGTTTAGAATGAAACCACTGGAGCTGAACAGAAATCAGTGTAAAGCTTTTTAACTATCTTCTGAGCATGATTTAGTGCATAGGTTTTGATATTTCATGTGCTTGTTTACCTCTCACAGAAGCATTATTGTCTGTCATGTACATTACTAGTCCTTTCAAAAAATAACATTTTTTGATGGTTTCTTATGGACTCCATACTTTTTTGCAAGCAGCTATACAGAGTTAGTTTTACAGTTTCTGCCACACCTTATTAGTACTTGACAGGAATCGTGCCTTGTTGATAACACCTTCTGAATCAAGTTTGAAATTCCATTGTTAGCTTTGACTTATTTTCACCAATTTGTCTAAGACTCCTCTCTTGGCATTAAAGTTCACTTCACCTTCTGCTAGAACTCACAGCTCATATTGTGCATGGGTCCTGGAGGATCCTGTCTTTAATTGAAGACCATTAAAACAGGAACTAGCCAGCAATGGACTAAGTAGAATGTAATGAATTAGAACATGTGATCTTGGGTCAATGAGTTTTTCTAGGAGCTCAACAACAACCAACTGAATTTTTGAATCAATCCAACAGATCATACAGACACTATAATTGTCAACCTTTTCATACACCAAAATTCTATCCAAACCTCCATGAACTGAGGGACTAAGTTAGGAGCCCAACACTCCTCCTTCTTGGGGCTATGATGGTAATTCTGTTACCTTTAAGGGTTTCCTGATGCTGTGTTTTTGGCTTTTGAACTTCATTGGTCTTTCTTTGCCTCCTACTACACCAGGGTGGCACACATAACTTTTTTATTCTTCAGAAAGGCTGTGACCTGAGCAACCATGCTATGGAATCAAGTTCAATACAAGTTCAATACTCCACCTAGAGCAATTTGTTGTTAGTTTAAACACACACTAAGGAAAGCTCTATCTTATGCTGAGGTCCTAGTCAATGGCTAACTAATGCAATTGAATATCACATATTAGCCTGGAAAGTTGGTGGTATCAGCCCACGCTGATGACCACTTCTTGGAAAGGCCTGATAGGGGAGGTAAAGGATGAACTGTGCCCTAGGATCCCAAGCACAACTTGGAATGCCTTATCCAGGTAGCAATACAGATGGATAATCTAACTGGGGAGAAAATATAGGAACATGCTAATCATAAACCACAGATTACTGTGGTTATTGGTTTCTCCATTTCTTACTCTTCTTTCAGCATTCCAGAACCAAGAGGAACCCATTCAACTTGGAAGTTGTTTCCCTCACCCAACTGAGAGGGAGCAGCAGATGTAACACGGTCACTGCCAATATTGCAGAGTTCTTAGTGGCCATCACCACAAATGTCCCCACATGTTACAAAAAGAGATGGCTCGTGACATTGGGATTACTACAGTAAGTACATTGGTCGCTCCACACCATGCTCTTTCCCATATGGAAAATCTTGTCATTAACTGAAGACCCTTACAACAGGAACTATTCAGCAATAGATCAAGTGGCATGAAGTAAATCAGGGGATTCTTCTTTCTGCATGTGAGTCCTGAAATACTAATATTAATACTCTGACAAAACTGAGACAAACACCCATTATGTGACCTGACCAAAATGACACATATTTCCCTATACCCCGGTGTTGAATTTCCATTATACAGTAACTCCAGGAAATCAATGCATATGTGTTTTATTTATTTTACTGTACTTTTAAAAAGTGTAACAGTAAAACACATGGCTTGCAATTGAAATTGAAAAATTTGCATTGCAGATTAAAGCAAATAAATATTTGTACTGCTATGGGTTTATCAAGGTCAATAGTGCATACTTTATAGCAGGACACACACATCAATATGCAACAGTATTTTACTCATGTTTTGTTTGATGAGAATTATACTCTTTACATAGTTCAAAACAAGGTTCAAAATATTTCTATAAGGCTACTTTTAAGTATACTTGGGTTGGTAGCTACTTGTCCTTATCAGTCATAAATGGGAATAGCACATACCTTATCAGGACACCTAACTTAATGGTACATTTTCAATAATGAATCGTGATCATGTCTGGATACTAGAGTCTTGTCACAACCACGCCCACACCTTAACCAGCAACACCTGGCTAATTAAAGCACCTGGCTACAATTGGAGAACCTGGCTATAAAAACCACCACTCAACCACTTCCTAGTCGCAGAATCTCTTGAGAGAACCGTCCCCTCTGTACTCTCAAATTTACCTTGCCTTCTCTATCCCACGTCCTGTTCCTCATTGTTCCCCAGTCCCACTCCCACATCCCTTTGGTGAACGACCATTCGCCTTGTACCCCGACCATGAGAACAAGTCTGATTCCTTAATGCTGAATAAACTATCTTGCACTTGGGTTCAGCCTCCCCCGTGTCCTTTGTTCTCCGTGACGTGAAGATTCTGCCTACGACATAGACCCAGCAGAGATCGGATCCCATGAGCAGACGCTGAAACAACTGTCCAGCTCCCAGTAGGAGCTCTTGCATCTGTTCCAATAGAGAAAGCATCCAAGGACTGAGATGATGCCTGCTCCTGTGCCAGATCCTGCATCATCATGAGGTGCTGTCCCTGTCCCAGCTAGCCACGCCCAAACTCTATGATGGTGACTCAGAGAACTGTAAAGGTTTTTTGCTTCAATGCGAACTGGTGTTCTCAAGCTGGCTGCATGTCTACCGTACCAACTCCAGCTGGATACCCTACTCGGTGACGCTACTGATGGGCCCCACCCTAGACTGGGCTACAACAGTTTGGAGGCAGTGCACACCGACTCATATGAACATTTCAGGATGCAGTTGGAGGCCGTCTTCAACCACCCTGCTGCAGGGCGACCGGACCGTCTCGGACTACGCCCTGCAGTTCTGCATCTTCACTGCAGTCACGCAATGGAACCTGGCAGAACTGTTACCATGCTACCAGCAGAGTCTGAATTCCTATATCCAAGCCAAGCTAGGCCACTGGGGCGAAAGCTGGACCCTGGGCAAGTACATAAAGAATGCTATTGCCTTGGACAACCTAGCCTGTGAGCGCCTGCAACATCCCCGGCCAACTGCAAGTGACCCTGGCTCTCTCTTTGATACTCCAATACCCTTGCAAGTTAGTCAAGGACACCTGAACCCTACTGAGAGACAGAGACACCTCCAAGAGGGTCTTTGACTCTACTGCGGCAGTTCTAGACACTTCTAAGCAACCTGTTCTGAGCGGCCCTCCACGGGAGTTCCCAAATGTGGCCTTCAGTAAGTGACCCCCTCCATTCAGCCTGACAGTTAAACGTTCCTATTGTCTTGTCTTGTCTTGGGAAGAGGGAATCCACCAGATAGTCACATGCATGCTTGTAGACTCTAGAGAGGCTCTTTATGGACATCGCCTTTGTGAACTCACATGGAATTCCCACACGGGATTGTGACGTAACGTTATGAATCAGTGTGCTTGATCAGCAACAGCTGGGGAAGGGTATAGTGGAATCCCATACCAAAACACTAGGGCTTTAGGTAGGTGCTTGCCACAAGGAAGCTCTCCCCTTTTTCTCATTAAGTCCCCCGACAACCCGATTATCCTGAGATACACCTGGTGGGCCCTAGAAGACCCTGTGTTCTCCTGGAGTACAGGAGAGCTGGTTTCCTGAGGGGAGCAGTGCACCTGCTCTTCTTTGTCTCTACCCTGCAGAGCCACCTCTATCGAGAGCATTGGGTCCACAGAGCCTCTGGCTGTGCCGAAAGAGTACAGAGACCTCGCAGAGGTCTTCAGTAAGGTCCGAGCATCTGCCCTGTCCCCGTATCGGCCGTGGGACTAGGCCGTTGACTTCCTTCCTGGGATCTCCCCTCTGAGAGGCCATGTCTATATGACCAAGGCCTTAGCCTTGGGTATTATCAGGCCATCTACCTCGCCTGCCTCTGCAGGCTTCTTTTTTGTGGGGAAAAATGGACGGCAGGCTCCACCCTTGTATTGAAAATCGCAAAATTAACGAGATAACAGTAAAATACCTCCGTCCTTTGCCATTGATCACAGCAGCACGGGAACAGGTCCATGGGGTGCAGGTTTTCACCAAGTTGGACCTCCATAGCACATATAACCTGATTCGTATTGGGGGGGGATGAGTAGAAGATGACTTTTAGCACCTGGGTCACTATGAGTATTTGGTGATGCCGTTTGGGCTAGTTAATGCTCCCTCTGTTTTCCAACTCTTCATGAGCCTCATGCTGGGGGATTTGGTCAATAAGTGTGTCCTGGTGTACATGGGATGACATACCGGTGTTGTCACGTTCCATGGCCGAGCATGTGGAGCATGTACGTCAGGTTCTGCTCCGTCTGCTTAATAATCATCTTTTTGTCAAGAGTGAAAAATGCCTTTTTCATCAGGAGCGCATGGCTTTCCTGGGTTTCATTCTTGGCCCAGACGGGGTGGCCATAGACCCAGACCCATGTAGGGCCTTTACAGAAGTTAGGCATTGCTAGATTGGACCCGCCCGACTTCTCTAAAGGCCCTACAAAGGTACCTGGGGTTCGCAAATTTCTACCGCCAGTTCATTTCGAGTTTCAGCAGTATTGCTGCTCCCCTCACTTCCCTGCTCAAGGGGAAGGGGCCCTGGCTTGTGTGGCAGCCAGAGGCCCTGCTTGAATTCCAGGAGCTCAAATAATGGTTTACAACTGTCCCCGTGCTCTGACACACCGATCCCTCGTTGCCCTTCGTTGTCGAAGTAGATGCTTCAACTGTGGGTGTAGGAGCGATCCTTTCGCAGAGACAGGGGATCCCTGCAAAGCTCCATCCTTATGCATACTTCTCCCATAAACTGTCGCCCACCTAGTGAAATTATGACATCGGTAATAGGGAGTTACTGGCAATTAAGCTTGTGCTAGAGGAGTGGAGGCTCTGGTTGGAGGAGGCCGCTTACCCATTCTTGGTCCTTACTAATCCCCTGACAAGCCCGATGGGCTCTCTTTTTCACTAGGTTCCAATTCCACATATCATATCGCTCGGGTTTGAAGAACACCAAGGCCGATGTCGTTTTCAGGTGCTACGACAAGGACCCAGCCCCTACCACTCCACCATCCTGCCAAAGTCTTGCTTCGTGGCCCCTGTGCAGTGGCAGTTTACAAAGGATCTCCAGAGAGCCCAAGAGGAGAATCCAGGACCAGCGGATACCCCTGAGGGCAAGGAGTATGTCCAAGTGAGAATGCAATCACAGCTACTACACTGGATACACAATACCCCAGCAACCGGCCACCCAAGGAGCAAATGGACTCTTTCCCTGCAAGAGAAGAGGTACTGGTGGCCCTCCCCTCATGAGGATGTACAGGAATTTGTAGAAGCATGTGAGGTCTGTGCCCAGGCTAGGACCCTGGACCAAAAGCCCACAGGGTTTCTGGAACCACTCCCAGTTCTGTCTCGGCCCTGGTCCCACATAGCACTGGATTTCCTCACGGACTTGCCACCCTCCGCTAATAACACCGTGATCCTGGTGGTCATAGATTGATTCTCAAAGGCCTGCCGTTTTATCCCATTGCCCCGAGTCCCCAGTGCTCATGTCACGGCCGAGCAGCTGTTCCAGCACGTGTGCCGCATCTTTGGGTTGGCAGAAGACATCGTGTCCGACCAAGGGCCACAATTCGTGTCCATAGTGTGGATGGCCTTCTGGCAGAAGATCAGTGTCTTCATCAGTCTCACATCTGCTTACCACCCCCAGGCCAACGAACAAGTGAAATGGTTGAAGCAGGACCTTGATTGCTTCCTTCGGAGCTACTGCAATCAGGACCAGCAGGCAAGGTTCCTACCATGGGTTGAGTATGCCCACAACTCTTTTTCACACTCCTCCACAGGTCTCTCCCCTTTCTAGTGTCTCCTCAGGTATCAACCTCCCCGTTCCCATGGCACCCTGGTTCCTCTGAGGTCACTGCTGTTGATTCCTGGTTCCAGAATAGCGAAGAGGCCTTGCATATGGTTCGGGACCACTTGTGCAAAAGCGTCCACCAATATAAACAGCAGGCCGACAAACATCGCACCACCCTGACCTTTCAACCAGGACAAAGGGTGTGGCTGTCTACCTGCATCTACCAACCTCAAGCTTCCCTACAGAAAATTTGGGCTCTGTTATATCAGCCTGGATCAGGGCCTTGTCGTGACAAAAGGCTTGCATATCTAGGGATCTCCAGAGCTATATTGTCGGGAGCAGTATGCTCCTAGTAGGATCTCCCATGGCGACCAGATCTGGAGTGAAGATCCAGACTAACACGATCCAAAAAACCCCTATGATAAATGTGAACAAGTCAATGCTTACCCCGCCCGGAATACGGTTGCCAGGACCTACCCCTGGAGCCAGGCCTGGGGGTAGTGTTCCTAGGCGAGTGCCTGGTGGCCGGGCAGCCCACGTAACCAGGCTGGGCTCAGCCTGAAAAGGCAATGTGGGGGGGCCATGTGGGCCCACCACCCACGAGGTCCAACATGGGGGTCGGGTGCAATGCCTTTCAGGTAGCAGGAGGGGGCAGGGTGGCGCATGGTGTCATGGATCCTCACAGCAGAAACTGGCTCTTGGGACATGGAATGTAACCTCACTGTGGGGGGGGGGAGCCGGAACTACTGCATGAGGTTGCAAAATACCAACTAGCTATAGTTGGGCTCACCTCCACTCACAGTGTTGGCTCTGGAATCAAACTCTCCGTTAGGGGGTGGTCTCTCTCCTACTCAGGAGTTGCACAGGGTGAGAGGTGCTGGGCAGGTGTGGGGATACTCACAAGCCCCTGGCTGGCTGCCATACAGTTGGAGTTCGTCCCGGTGGACAAGACGGTCGCCTCAATGCAACACGTTCGCAGAAAGGAAAACTCTGATTATTGTCTGTACTTATGCACCAAACAGCGGTTCAAAGTATTCAACTTTCTTGAGAGAGAGTGGGTGGGGTTCTAGACAGGGCCCCACCTACAGAGTCCATAGTCCTGCTGGGGGACTTCAAAGCTCCCGTTGGCAATGACTGGGAAATCTGGAGTGGGGTGATTGGGAAGAACAGCTTGCCCAATCTAAATTTGAATGGTGAAATGTTATTGGACTTCTGTGCTAGACATGGTTTGTCCATAACAAACACCATGTTCAAACACAAGGATACTCATTAGTGTACTTGATACCAAAGTTCCTTGGGCTAAAGGTCAATGACTGACTTTGTAGTCATTTCATCTGACTTGAGGCCACATGTTCTGGACACTTGGGTGAAGAGAGGTGCTGAGCTGTCAACGATCACCATCTGGTGGTGAGTTGGATCAGATGGCGGGGAAAACTGATGGACAGACCCGGTAGGCTCAGACATTTAACGAGGGTGTGCTGGGAACGACTGTCGAAGGACCCTGTCCGGGATGATTTTAACTCCCACCTCCATGAGAACTTCTCCCGTGTCCCGGAATGGACCCTGTTCAAAACCTCCATTGTGGAAGCAGCCAGGTGCAGCTGTAGCCAAAACCTTGTTGGTGCCAGTCACGGCAGCAACCCCAGAGAACCCACTGGTAGACACTGGTGGTGAGGGAAGCCATCAAGCTAAAGAAGGAGGCCTTAAGGACCTGGTTGGCTCTGGGGACTCCTGACTCAGCAGATAGATACCGGCAGGCAAAAAAGGTGGCAGCAGCTACAGTTGCAGAAGCAAAATCCAGAGCATGGGAAGAATTTGGAGAAACCATGGAAAATGACTTTCGGTTGGCCTCAAAGAGGTTCTGAAGAAGCATCCGGCGACTCAGGAGGGGTCGGAGGAGTTTCACTCAAGCTGTGCTCAGCAAAGGTGGAGAAACTATGACCTAAAATAAAGATATTGTTGGGAGGTAGAAGCACTTTGAGGAATTCCTAAACCCGAGAAATATGCCTCCCTCACAGGAATCAGAGGCCAGAGGCTTCTAGGTGTCAGAGATCATTTCCCTGGTGGAAGTCACTGAGGTAGTTGGAAAGCTCCACAGTGGTAAAGCACTGGGGGTGGATGAGATATGTTTGGAACCGCTTAAGACCCTGGATGTTGTGGGGCTGTCATGACTGACACGCCTGACACACAATGTTGCATGGACCTTGGGAAGAGTGCCTTTGAATTGGCAAACTGGGGTGGTGGTCGCTATCTTTAAGAAAGGGGACCGGAGACTGTGTTCCAACTATCGGGGTATCACACTTCTCGGCCTCCCAGCGAAAGTCTATGCCAGGTTGCTGGAAAGGAGGCTGCGGCTAATAGTTAAACCTCAGACTGAAGAGGAATAATGCAGATTCTGTCCTGGCCATGGAACAGTGGACCAGCTTTTTACCCTCTCACAGATAACTGAGAGGGCATGGGAGTTCGCTAACCCAGTCTACATGTGTTTTGTGGACTTGGAGAAGGCCTACGACTATGTTCTCCGAGAAATTCTGTGGAAGTTGCTTCAGGGATATAGGATGCTGGGGCCACTACTGTGGGTCATTTGGTCTTTGTACACACGGAGCGAGAGCTGTGTCCACATACTTGGCATTAAGTCAAGCACATTTGATGTGGGTGTTGGACCCCATCAAGGTTGTGCCTTGTCCCCACTCCTGTTTGTAATTTTCATGGACAAGATATCAAAGTGCAGCAGAGGTCATGAAGGCATTTTATGTGAGGCCGGAAGGTGAAGTCTCTGCTTTTTGCAGATGATGTTGGTCTTTTGGCACCGTCACATGGATGCCTCCCTTAATACTGAATAAACGATCCTGCATTTGGGTCCAACCTCCTCTGTGTCCTCCATGACAAGTCTTAGTGTCTGTGCATATACTACCTGTGTTAGGTACACCTTGCTAATATTGGGTAGGACCCCTTTTGCCACAATTCTTCAAAGAATGATTTCAAATAGGTGCTTGAAATGTTCCATAGGGATCCTGATGTATGCTGACTAACACATCAAACGAGTACCTAACTCGCTACGTCTCAACCAGACTGCTGTGCTCCTTCACCTCTGACCACTTTGCGGTTGCCTACACAAGAAGTCCAAAATCAAAAGCCCAGGTTCTTCGATCAGTTTCCAATGTGGTGGAATTAGCTACATTTCTCACTGAGAACAGCTGAATCCCTGTCAACATTCAACACATCTCAAAATACATCTCTCTTTCAGATTCCACTTCTCTCCTGACCTATCTATTCCATAAACTTTCGCTACCTTATCTGTTAAAAAAGCAAAGTCCTCCTATCAGTTCTATATACAGCTAGTATTTGTGTAATGCATGCTGACAAAAATGGTGGAATTTAATTTATTGACTGTACTTTGTGAATGATATATTTTGGTGCTATGCACTTTTTTACTCTGAGTTGTACATCGCTGTGGAGAAAAGCATCTACCAAATGAGTTGAAGTCAATGTATTGTGTGCTACCCCCCTTTTCCTCTGAATTCTTCAGGACATGTTTTCAAATAGGTGCTTGAAAGGTTCCACACAATCTTTGCCCATGCATATTCACAATCATTATCACTACAAATCGCATCACACAGTTCTTGCAAATATATTGACAATACATTCATGCTGTAAACATTTCATTTCACCTCATTGAAAAAGTTCTTTATTAGGTTGAGATCTGTGGATTTGCAGCTCATTGGAGAAAAGTACCGTACTTTCCGCGCTATAGAGCGCACCTGACTATAAGCCTCACCACCCAAATTTCATAAAATTTAAGAAAAATTACACACATAAGCCGCACCTGACTATAAGCCGCGCCTGCCTATCAGCCGCAGGTTCACACTGAACCACGATATCTTTATGGTACACAGAAAGATGGTACATAGAAAGATTTTTTTAAATGTTTAATTACTAAACACAGCAGTAAAATGAGATAACCATACCGGCTTTTTTCCGAACAGTGCCTTAACACGGCAGTAACGCAGCAGTGAAATTACATTATAGTAACATGCCGGTTAAAAAAATAACAAGCCTACCAGCTGTTGATCGTTAGCCTTTTAAAAAAGTCATTGATCGCTCTCTTCATCTTCCTCACTAAAACCACTGAATTCGTCATCTTCAGTGTCGGAATTGAACAGCCTCAGAATGACTTCGTCACACACTTTCTCAGTCTCTCTTTCGTTGTCGCTCTCAACGTCACTTTCGTTCCGTGGCGAATTTGTGCTTGTGCTGTCCTCTTCATCATGCAGTAGTCCAGCCTTTCGAAACCCGTTGGTGATTGTGGATTTTTTCCACACTGCTCCACGCTGTCAGGATCCACTGGCAGACTTGAGCAAAAGTTGCTTTTCGCATGCGGCCAGTTTTGGTGAATGATTTCTCGCCGCTGGTCATCCAAGCCTCCCACTCAACCCTGAGTGCCACTTTAAATGCACGATTCACACTGATGTCGAGCGGCTGCAAATGCTTCGTTGTGCCCCCAGGAATCACAGCTGGAATTGAGTTTGTCCTCTTGATGGCTGCTTTCACAGAATCTGTTATATGGGCCCTCATGCTGTCCAAAACGAGCAATGCTTTTTTTCCGTGAAAAAATCCTCCCGGTCGCTTGACGTAGGACTCCGTCAGCCATTCCTTCATTAGACTTTCCATCATCCACCCTTTTGTGTTGACTTTCACGACAATGTTTTTCGGGAGTTCTTCATTTGGCATAGTCATCCGCTTAAAAATCACCATTGGTGGAAGCTTTTGTCCGGATGCTGTGCAGCTCAGAACACAAGTGAAATGCGTCCTCTCATGGCCAGTTGTTTTCAGCATGATGGACGATTTAGCTTTCTTGTCAACAGTCCTAGTGAGAGGTAAGTCAAATGTCAAAGGTACTTCATCCATGTTTATGATCTCGTCTGGTCCGATGGAATTCTCCGCTATCTTTGTTTGAGTGAATTTGCGGAAGTTTGTAACTTTTTCCTCATAGTCGGGAGGGAGTTGCTGACATAGAGTTGTCCGTGCTCTGATTGACAGGCCTTTTCGTCTCATAAATCTGAGGCACCACGATGGTCCACCTGTAAAATCTTCAATCTTCTTTTCGGTGGCGATTGTTTTGGCCTTCAGTCGGATCTGCACGGTGGAAACACCTCGGCCGGCTGCTCTCTGTGTGTTCACCCAGTCTTCAAGAACGTTTTCAAGTTCAGGCCATCTGCTTTTATTACCTCTGAAAGCTTTTGTCGTTTTTTTGCATTGAGTCAGTTCTTCACGCTGCCGTCTCCAACATCTCACCATCGATTCATTGATGCCAAGCTTACGTGCAGCGGCTCTGTTTCCTTCTTCTACAGCCAGATTGATTGCCTTTAACTTAAAAGATGCATCATATGCATTTCTTCGTGTGTTTTCCATGATAAGGGTGTGCGCATGACGCGCAAAATGACTGTTCAAAACACAATTAACGTGTGTCAATCAAACTAGCGACTTCCTCGGCGCATTATTTCTCCTGCCTGTCTGTCACGCTCTTGCGCTTCCTGCTAGAGCGCCCGCTATAGGCCGTTAGCCCGTAAAAATATATAGATTAACCGCATCGTTGTTTAAGCCGCAGGGTTCAAAGCGTGTGATAAAAGTAGCGGCTTATAGTCCGGCAATCACGGTAAATGCATTGTCATGTTCATGGAACCTCTTGTGTCATGTTCATGGTCAGCAAGAGTGTATGAATATTATGAAGTGTTCAAGTAAACATAATTTTTTACTAAGCATTATATGCGATTCTCCATACCACTGCACTACCAGAAGCATGTACCATTCACAATAAGGTATGGTCGATTTATGGATCATTTTGCACTAAGATGTTATTTGCTTGCTTGAATCCAACTGTCAAGATGTTTTTGTCAAGAGGATTATTAGAAACTGGACTGCATTTATTCATTAGCATTAGTGTTAATTTACATTCCATCATTACAGACATGCCTTAACCAACAAATTATGTTCAACAAAAAAACATGTCTAGTTCAACATCTTTTGATGCGTGCAATGAAGCATTAATTAAAAAGAAACAATTCAATCAATATTAGCTATTCAGTGAAATAAACTGAGTTCAATTCTCCAGCTGGAAAAGACATATGGTATACATCGCTATCCTCACCTATAGTCATGAGCTTTCCGTTGTGGAAGAAATCAAGAAATCTTGCCAGATAAGTAAAACATTTCATTGGTTCAGTCAAGGCTCAGTCAAAGCGCTACACAGACTACCACCAGTGAAAGGAAGTCAAAAGGTGCTTTGGGTGTCCCCCCCAAAAGAAGACAGGTATTCATGCCATAAAGGATGACATGTCCACTGCATGATCGGAGCTCATTCACTAATCAAGTTTAGGCCAGGCACAAATAAGCAGTAAGATGTAAAAACAAGAGCATTGCCTGTCTTGGCTGAGGTCAGTATTAAATTCGCTAGATCATTAAAGAAACACAAAAATACTAAAGATAAGGTGATATTCTAGCACAGAAACAAAGAGATACACAGTAAAAGGCCAGAAGTCGTTTAGTGCCAGGCAGGGAGTTAATGCAGGTGCATCCTGACACTAATTTCAATATAAATAAGGATGCTTCAAAACTAATTAAGCAGGCCAAGACTTCACTTCAGAGGAATTTTCCAGAGGCTTCCACAAAATATTGAGAAAGAACAAGATCATGGCCACAAGAAGCAGAAATCATATTCCTCGACAGGGTGGTAGGGGGTCACATTTCTTGACAGGGTGTAAAGTTCAGCATTTGGAGGAACTGTTGCCTCTCAAGATTGAAAAGAGAAAATGGATGTATGGATACATAACTAAAACCAAAATGGTGTGTGATGCTGAGAACATGGCGAAATACAGTCTCATCCAGTAAGTCAGTGTAGCCTTCATTTTAAACTAAAAACAGCTTGTGTCAGAATGCGTTCTAATAACATTCTGCAGCCTGCAGGAGTATAATGCAACACAACAAGCTTTGTCTGAATACAATTCAGATTCAGCACTTAATCAGTAAAGAGAAAGAAAAATAAGTTCATGGGTTAAGAAAAAGACAAGGATTGAATCAATCCCTTACCGTGATGTTGGAGTGCTGCTTACAGAGGAAACTGAAGTAGTGACAGCAGCAGATGATACCTAAAAATTAAGCAAATATATGTTTAACCCTTAAACAGGCAGGAGTGGAAAATGAGTTGTAAAAAATAATTAAATTTTACTACTTCTCATTTGTACCTAAGTAAAACATTTCCATATATATTTTTTTTAAATAATTTTTATATTTTGGATTTTATGAGTTGTATCTCCCAGGATACATTGCATTACTATTAAGAGGTAAACAGAGTTAAAATGGTAAACATTTTAATGTTTTATTTGATGAAGAGAAGTGATACATTCTTGTTTTCCCTGGTAACTTACATCACACATGCTAGTTTTTAAACTGACTTTATTATTTCTATTAAAGTATAGGCCTACCACAACCTTCAGTTCTTCCAATACAGTTCTACCAAGTGAATAGCAACCACATAAAAATAACAAAAGTACATTGCAACTTTGTTTTTCAGCTGATTCAAAAAGGACAAGGCACGTACAAATGAATAATCACAATGTCTTTCACTCCCTCTCTCTATTCATTTTTTGTGGAATTTCTGGAAGCAGTTGCATGGAATTTTCCTAGTGACGATACACAAACGAGCACCACATTTCTGACAGGAGATGGTTGTCTGTCCAACTGGGCAGAACTTGCACCTTCCCTTGTCAGTAAAAACTGGGAAGTGATCCATTTGATCGTAGCAGACATCTTGGGCTTCTTGGGGTTGTTGGTCTCTTTTATGCATCTAGTTGGCACATCTTCCTCCCTTCCCTTGTAGGGCCTTCCCTGCTTCTTTCCATCATGGATAAGCGCATCTGCAACCTCCATCCTGATGTCTTGAGGTTTTTCTGCTTTTGCACACCAAGGCTTTCGGTATCTCGGTAATACAGCAGCCATCTATTGTTGATGACTATATCGACCATTTGTCAAAAGATGCACATGTACCAGCAGTGGGATTTTGCAGTACAAGGCCACCATCACGTCAACAAGGTCATCTCCTCACATGTGGACATTGTATTGTGACACAATGTTTGGACAAGAAACACCAACTTTTCTTCTCTCCTCTCTGGAGAAATGCCTGACTTCTTTAAGAAGGCTTACAGCAGCACAGGAGCTAGCTAGAGTGGTAGAGATGTGAAAATGCTGTCAAAGTAGACAAAATACTCTGATGGGTTCCTGATGGTCTTGCAGAGTTGAAAAACAACATTGGCTCCAAGCCTAAGTTCTTTGACAGGACCATTTGCTGTGCCAAATGTGCTCTTTCCAGTGTATGTCAGGAAATTATACACTATCCCAGAAACAACTGCTTGACCAAAGATCTTGATAACCCAATGGTGAGGTTTGCTTGGAAGTTATTGTCGGAGAGACCCTGCCTTTGTTCCCTTATAAAGGACCATCATCTCGTCTATTGAAAACTGGTTCTTGCTATCAATTTCCAGACACTCATCCCTTTGTGCTCCAGCACTGGTGTGACTTTGCAGAGCCGATCCTGAGTAAGGTCTGATGTCTCATTATCTTGAAAGTGGATGAATCTTGAGAGGCATTTAAAATTTTTATCAGCATCACATCGGCTATTTTGGATAACGTGTGCCTTCTGCCTAATAATAATCCATAGATGGCATTCTCACCACCCCCATGATTAGCGTAATACCAACAAATGACTTGAGCTCATCCACAGTGGTGTTAATGCTGGCTCCAATTAGTTGACAGCTGTAGAGATTTGACTGTTCAGCAATAAGGTGGAACAGATCATCATCAAGAAATCGGACAAAGTAGCTACAAGGAGAACACAGCTCATTGGGTGCTCTGAATTCACTGACAGCTGCTTTTGAATGGTGCTCAAACCTTTTCTTTCGCCAGCTGTAAAAAACACAGGTTTTTTCAGGTAGTACACACACAAAGTTATGAAATGGGTTAAATTCGTACTTTGTCAATATTTGTACCCCAGATACTAATCTGTCCCTTATGTTGAACTACACACAATTATAATTAGTTTTATCAATCCAAAATACCTGTATACCTGTACGTGCTATGCTGTGTGTATATATGATTAATCTTTAAAGGAGCAATCCATAGTTTTAGGTAGCTGTCATACTCCACACCAATAGGGGGAAACATATTGGTTTATACACCACCATTGCAAGAAAAAAGGAAATGCAAGGTCTTTTGTTTTGTGGGCAGACTGAACACTATAGTGAAAAGCAGTATTACAAGCAAGTACGGACTGAAGTTAGCTGGTTAGCTTGCTACCTTCAGTAAATATCACGACTATACAGTAGGTTTGCGTTTGTCACATTACATCAATATGTTAGGCCTTTATATTCTATTGATATTACTAGTCAATGGTTAGATGTTCTACACTAAAATTAATATGAATTGCACCTTTAAGAGGTTTCTTCAAAATTGCACATGTAAGTGTCCCTCAATAAAAGCACTGTCACCTAAATCCCTTCACTTTTGGGACTTTTGGACATCTCCTCCTCCTCCTCCTCCTCTCCTTCCTCAGTAGAACTATCCTCACTTGCCAACTCCCTCTTTCCGTGTTGCCTGAAAATGATTTCCTCATCTTCATCACTGGAGTCTGAGTCTGAAGAGCTTGCAGGGATCTCCTCTATCACGCTCATCCTCTCTCATTCCGCTACTGGTCTTTCTTTTGCCATAAAATGAGCTAACTGTGATGCCCTGCAGGAAAATTTATGGTTATACTGTCACAATGTACATATCTGTGCATGATAATCTGTTTTGCAGTGAATATTAAGATGTCTTCCTGTTTGAAACTAAATTTTGAATACGACACATTGACCAACTTTCTACCCCTAATATAGCAAAATGTATCTCGGGGGATACATACATTTCAAATGTTGCTGAAGAACACCATTAGAGCATTTTTTTCTTCATCAACATATTAAGACAGTAGTCATTTATTTTTATGAATTTATATTATTGTTTTATTGAAAATAACGATGACTAATATATAATTATTTACCACTTGGTCAGCATGTCCTGCACGACTGGCAGCCACGATTATTTCTGATCAGGCTGACTAAACAATGACAGATAACCTGAACCAACTTATGTGACCTAGATACTAATGACAGACAAGACTTTCGATAAATGATAACTTGATGAAAACCTCAGTCATGCCCCCGACAAGATGTTAAACAGTTTCTGTCTCCTGGTACATGTTGCCTGTTTTTAATGAAACAGAGTTCAAGAGAAACACTGCATTAAACTCTTTTCAGTAAAGATTTGCCCTGCTATAAACCCTTACCCCATTTCTAAAAACAGCTTGGAAAATAAAGCTCATTTCCCATTATTCCTTATGGGTAAAACAATAATCGATTCCCACCTCATCCCAGAAATCTCAACTAACTTTGACAGATGCTTCTAAAATGCTGTAAAACACCTAACTCTGAAAATGATACAAAAACTTGAAATAACAACAAATAAAAATAATCATAATAATAAAGTACAACAGTATACTATTGAATTGAATTGAAGACTTTGTCCTTTTACTGCTGTGCAATACAACAAAATTATACTTGGTGGTACTCCCTGAGATCTTTAGAAAACAATATAAAACACAAACATTTAAGTATAATACTGGAACAACCTGCCTGGACCAATAGCTTAGGAGACAGAAGCATCGGAACACATGCTTTATTGCACCTCCACATCGTTAGACAGCAGCACTCACAGTGCACACATGCTTGTCCAGAAACACTCGAACAGAACACAAGACTCATTAATCCCCCCACAACTCCCCACAATGGCTGCCCAACAACTATTTACATCCACAGCAGCAGTGCTGCATTATACAAATGCTACCGCTCCCATTTCCACTGCACATAGCATTTTTTGTCATTTTGAGTAAGAATATATAAAAAAATACATGTTCTTACAGACTTATTTTTATGTTTTTTCAGAGACACTTTGACAAAATGTGTTACAGCAAGAGGGATTGAGGGGATAGCAGAAGAGAGGTAATAATTTTCAAGAGGCATTATAGCAGGAGCATGGACACTGGGACAGCAGATAGCAGGCTAAGCCTCTATTTCAGTTCATGCCCCAAAATAACAGATCTTCCCTCCTTAAAGAAAGCAGTTGGCTCAATCTTCCTTCTTTTGCAAAAATTCAAAAATTTCACTCAGTATCACACATTCACTTTCAAAAATAAAACTGATAGTTGTTACATTAAATGCCTTTACAAAACAGAATTCATTCAATTCTTGAATACTTTACCTAATATAAATGATCAATAAAGTACCTTTTAAGAATAGTTCATGAACATAAGCACCTAAACCATAGTCAAAAAAACCTTAATGACAATTAATTTTGGAATCTTCACCATTACTTTTATATATCATTTTCTGATTTCTCTGTTTCATGTAGTCTCCTATATACCACCTGCAAGAATGTCCTTCTTGTCCCAGGAAGCAGTGTGGCAGTGAATATGGACTCCTGCAATATCTCACCGAACTTTTAACCATTAGACAAGCAGTGGTTTTTAAAAGGCCAGGGGGAACAAAGTTTGTCATCATGCACTAGGCTGCAGGATATGCTCAACATAATAATGAAGCCCATGGCAAGCAAATGCCACAACAAAGACAAATGTAATTTGAACAAGTTTACAACAATGCAGAAATATCTCAAATCTACCAAAAAATAACAATACGGTGTCAAGCACCAATACTGTGTGCCTGTGAGACCCCTTGTATATGTACTCAATGGCCACATTATTAGGTACTAGTAGGATAACTAGGATACTAGGTTAGGTACTAGTAGGATAACTAGGATAACTAGTACTGCGTGCGACCCTTTATCCCCTTGGGGTATTCCTCCAGAAAAGAATTTGTCAAGGTGTTGAACACATTCCATGGGTTCTTAGTCTGCATTCAAATGGGTCCTTAGTCCACAATGGCTTAACAGTCTCACACAGCTTCTGAAGATTTTTTGGCAAGAAATTCATTCTACTAATATCACATTGCACTTTATCCCGAAGATCCTCTTTTGGCTTGAGAGATTGAGGCTGTGCAGGCCACTGGATTAAAGTAAAGAAACTGTCATATTTGTAGAACCAACCTGACAAAATATATGCTTTGAGACATAATATATTATCTATCTTAAAATATCAATTAATTAAATGAAATATTGTGAGAGGAAAATAAGAAAATTGAGCAGAAATGATGGTATGTATTAAATATACAACTGATGTGTTTTTTAACTGCTGCAGAAAGCCCATTTTGTGAGAAGCAGGAATGTACCAAAATTGCACCCTCAACTCTATGGGGAAAATAGACACTGACCAGACAACCAGACGCTGGTACTGAAAAAAGAAGAAAATAAATTATGCTGACAGGTTCAGAGATAAGCTGCGTATACCTTACTTAGCCTATAGGAAACGTCGTAGATAACCGAGTAACAAATTAGAAGTAAATACGAGCTGAGCACGCGTTGATTATGCAGAACGAAAGCCAATGAGAAATGTTACTATGTATGTAGCATGCATTTTAAGAACTATATAATATGTGATTAAGGGGTGCGGTGGCACAGTGGGTTGGACCACAGTCCTGCTCTCCGGTGGGTCTGGGGTTCGAGTCCCGCTTGGGGTGCCTTGCGATGGACTGGCGTCCTGTCCTGGGTGTGTCCCCTCCCCCTCTGGCCTTACACCCTGTGTTACTGGGTAGGCTCCGTGACCCCGTATGGGACAAGCGGTTCTGAAAATGTGTGTGATGTGTGTATAATATGTGTGTATTGGATGCTTGGAGACTCCCTAGACTCTGACATAGGACAGGGCACTTTCCCTCCAGCTGGGGTGAAATAAAGTAAGATACTCTCTCCTACCTTGGATCCTTTCTTTGAGCTTTGTTGAATTTCTTCCAGAATATCAATGCTCAGTTGATACTAAAAAGCCTAATGAGAAGCAAGATAACATTCCCCACACCATTACACCATCACCACCAGTCTGTACCATTGACAACATGCATGATGGGACCATGGACTCATTCTTTTTACACCAATTTCTGACCTTTCCATCAATATGTTGAAACTACAGTATGTTGCAAGACTTTTCTAATCTTCAATCATCCAGTTTGTCCATATCCACTGGAACCATATCTTGTTATTCTGAGCTCACAGGAGATAACCCAGCATGGTCTTGTGCTGCTGTAGTCCATCCACTTCAGTGTTATGCATTCAGAGATGTGTTTCTCCATAACACTATTGTACAGAGCTGGTATTTTTGCGCTTGTGGTCTTGCTATTAGCTTTAATGAGCGGGGCTGTTTTCCCCTAATCTCACTCTTTACCAACGACTCACTGCTCTCCTCTGTAGCCATTTAGATGCCTTTTTCACTGTCTTTTTGAGGGTGGCATTCCTGCAAATCCTCGCAGCCAAATCATTGGAGACAAACCCTGTTTTCCAGCCTTCTGAGCAGAGCTGCTTCACCTGTTACTCATGTTACCATTTTTCTCTAATTGACCTGTTCCATCCATTGCTCTGAGGAACTGTTAGCGCCAAGAAGGTTACTTGCTCAGAAGTTTCTGGCAGCAGGACAGTGCTGACTCTATTATGATGAATGGAAACCTACATTGCCTTGCTATGTCAACCGTTAACTGGCAGTCTCATACTGTTCCAGGAGCAATGAGCTAGATTTGGATGCTGTGACAAATACTATGGCCTGTTTTACCGGCATGTGGCTCTTGCTGTGTTCCATTTCCATAATGATAGACTATCACAGCCATGAGCACCTAGTTGTGCTGACACAGCAACCTTTGTCTAGCCCTCTTGCACACCTGCTGAGAATGTGTCCTAATTTCCCTCTCTTAGAATGGACTTAATGGAATTGGTAGACCTGCCCCAATAAAGAACTTGATATGCTGAAGCTCTTTTTTCAGAAGCTCCATCATAAAGGCCTTACAGCTCATTGGTTGCTCCAGCTTCACCCACAAGCCTTGGTTTGGTATCCATACCATACTAGTCAGTCGTTCCTTGTATGTTGTTGTCCCCCTCTCCTTCTGAGTATGAGTATGAACTTCTCCTTCTGTTGGACCTTGTCACAACACCATGATAAAAAACTGTCCCGACCAGCACTTCAAGATGCAGCTGTGCAGTTTCAAATAATTACTCTGCCCATAGAAGGAAATGCTGCTCAAGCATTAAGGTACATATTGTACATGTTAAGGTAAGGATGAGTCTTTCTCTCAGATACCACAACCCATGATAAACCAGAAGGGGCCAGAAAATTCATGGCAGGATGCTGAACTGATATACCCATGCTATAAACTTACCTGGATGTCTTGACTTATCCTCTGCTGTTAGTCACCCCTCAAACTCCTGATAAGTTCCCTGGACAGCAACTGTATTCCTCAAGCCGCTGTTAAACAAGTTACCTAAGCTTCTCTCTGACCTCTAAAAGATCAACGAAACCAGTGGACTTCCTATGATAAAGTAAAACTCATCATTAGGCTTTCTCTTGCTCAGTACCAGAGATCTGTACTTTGATGGCTTGAAACTCCGCCCATGCTATGAGCCTTCCCAGGTTTCAAAAACGCCTACATCCAGGGACAGATGATGTTTTCAGTGTCAATGCATCCACGAAGTCCATCCAATCATCCATGAAGCCTCTGATCGACAGTTCTCTGGCACCTTAGTCTGTGGGTCTCTACTCTGTACCGCTAACTTTCTTATTTGTTAATACCTACAGATAAGGTCATTTGTCAGCAATACATTCAATAACATGGCTCCTGAACTATTACAGAGTTTACTGACTGCATATACGATGGTGGTCCCATAAGATTATAATGCAGCTGAAAAATTCTTATGAACTAGGTACTTCGTGGTGATCATAACGTTGTAGTGCAACATGTTATGTGTTTGTGGTGGTGCTGGTGTAAACAAACCTTCTGCGCTGCCAGTCATATAAAAGTATAGCACATACAATTATGTACAGTACATAATACTTGATAATGATAATAAACACTTATGTTACTGGTTTATGTATTTACTGTACTGTACTTTTTATTGTCATTTTAGAGTGTACTCTTTCTACTTATAAAAAGTTTACTGTAAAACAGAATGCTGTGTTACGCCAGCAGCAGCATCATCTTGTGTTTTCCGCTCCTCTTGACTGCACCGAGGCCATACCATCTAGGTTTGTATAAGTACACTCCATGATGTTCACACAATGACAAAATCGCCTATCAACACATTTCTCAGAACATATCTCCGTTGTTAAGCGACACATGTCTGTAATAGTTTTTTTTCACATTTTCCTGTCACACTACTATGTGTAAATTTTCAGGATTAGCCTGAGCCGATACGGCTATTATACCACTGGCACTGCCTGACTTGGTAAAGATCACCTGCTAAACTGATGAAGCTGGACATTCAATGGACAAGATCATTCACACATTTTTATTATGATGTGAAAGGTTGCCTACCTGGATTTTAGGCAGCTGGTTAATCATGAACCTCTACAGATATTTGATCTCTAAAGTTTTTTGTTTTCTTTCCTCTGCTGACCTGGCTTTGCCTACATTTACTCTTTCATTTGTTTACCTCCATAATATTGTTTGTGTAGCCACCACTGATTTTGTTTACTTTGGTCAGTTGATTAAACTATTGTTACATCATACACAAAGCACTGGAAGAAAACTGTTGGGAAGAGTGCTACATAAAATAAAATGAACTGAAAATAAATTAACAAAATGGAACAGTCTTGCCTGGTAAAATGTTGATTTCGACAGAGATCTACAGCAGGTTTCACAGAGATGAGACCAAAACTGCTCAGTTTTATCTTGAAGCTTACCTCTAATGGTCTCCTAACGTTCTCCTTGGCCTGGTTGGCAGCTCCAAATTTCTTGGCCAATCGCGTGATCTTTGCCTGAATAAAAGATACCCGCAAACTGCATAAAAGATGATGAATATGTCACGGCTGTAGACTATGAAGGGCTATGTTAACAATACAACATGAATCTGATGATTTATCCAATCATCTCATTGCTCCTGAGATGGGACGTAGCAGTTTTGATAAACAGGTACCTAACATCAGGAATGTATTAGGGCCACAAGCTTTTGTGTTTCATCAATCGCTTCTTCTCTCACATGAGGCTTGTTATGTTCATACCCACCTGCAGTGTGTTGAGCATATGCTGGTGCTTGGTGGCACAATCCAACTTCTCCACCCTCTCCCGTAATTCCTGCAGAGTCCTGTCGAAGACGCTTAGTTGCAGGACCCGTAACTGCTCCTCCACCAGCCGTTGTACCACCTGTAGAGAGAGAAACAGAGAGAAACAGAAAGTGGTCAGCTCCTGGATGATAATTTATTGACTTTTTACTTCTAACATGCAGATACAACTGCTCAGAAGAATTAAATGTTTTTACAAGGCAAGTAAAAATTAAATAAGGCTTCAGAGTGTCTACCTTTTCAAGTTTGTGTCGATGGGCTGTGTTTGCACTGATTTTCAGCTCCAGCTGGGCCTCCAGCTCCTCGCCTTGTACCTTCTGCCTCTTTCCCCCTCTTTCTTCAGCTACCTGCTGTCCATTTGTTGCCGTGTCTTTTGACAGAGAACGTTTCACTCCTTGTGGGACATTAGTAGACTCCTCTCCTGCTCGTTAGAAGGAGGTGAAAAAAATACACACTCACTGTTGATTTATCAAAGTCTGTATTAATAATAATTTTATATATATATTACCTTAATAACTGCCCAGAGACTAATCCATCACCATTCACTCTGTTTGCCACTCAACACAAAACATCCCACTACTGGACTGAGCTTTCCACCACTTGGTGCTCAATCATATATTTGCTCACCTGAGGATGTGAGCAATGGAAAAGGGGACGTAGATGGAGGAGATGAAGAAGAAAATGCAGCTGAAGCCTCCACTGGCTCCTCATATCTTGTCTCTGCCTCTCGCTCCATTGTCTCCCCATTTTGCTCTTCTACTGATGCATCTTTCTCTTTCTCCTCATCCCCATCAGCCTGATTCTCATCCTCTTCACTGAGTACCAGAAAGCCTTCTTTTACCTCCTGGTCAGACTCTGGTGCATGGGATGGGGAGAGGGAAGGAGAGGAGGGGATGGTTGTATTCAAAGCTGGACCAGTCCTTTTGTCATCTGTCAGGTAATCTGCCACCATGGCAGCAGGGGCTGTATCCATGGCCTCTTCAGATATCATCTTACTGTCCTTTGTTGTCTCTTTATCCTGCGAATTCAGAGAAGTTGTGAAGCCTAGAGGAAGTCCCTGAAGTGATGAAGGCCAGTCAGACTTGAGGTGGCCATCCTGCAATAAGTAGTATTGAAGAGGTAAGAAATGGAACATAACACATAAGAAATGAGAAAAAACCAATATTTGTTCCTTATAATTTCTAGGTGTCTTTCTCTATTATAACCATCCAACCCTACTTTTAAACTACTTTCTCTTACAAATTGCACAAACCTCTTTATCTCCAACAAGCAAACCGGTCTGTTCTCCGTTCTTTTTCATCTCTCCTTTTTCCATCTTCACTTCAGTTTCTTCCCCCTTTTCATTAGTCACAGGGGACCCCCGGCCCACATCCTCATTCTCCCCAACAGCTGACGTGGGGGAGATGTGTTGAGACGAAGTGGGTGGAGTGCAGGTCCTTATCTCAGAGTTTTGAGAAGGTGGTGATGGGGACAAAGACAGGGAGAGTGCAAGGGGTGATGGCGAGGGAGACACAGGGGAGGTGTGATGTCCGTCCTTTTTGTCATTACTGGAGCGACTTTGCCCCTCTTTCTCAGTGTCCGTGAGGTCTTCCTCTGAATGGTTCCCATTCACCAAAGGAGGTAGGAGTACGGAAGAGGTGTTGGTGGTAGAAAAGGAAGAGGGGAGGGAATTATGGAGGAATTCCAGTTGCTGACGGTCACTCATTTTCATGGTTTTCCTAGCTCGAAATACTTTCTTTTGAGGCTCCTCTGCAACTGCCACATCCATTTTTTTTACCTGGATAAAAAACAAAAGTAGGTTATTCAAGCCATCTGACAGTGCTTCTTACCAGAAAACTGGAATCTTGAGTAGACGACAGATAAATTACATTGGTTTTTGCCTCACCCATCAAAGATGGAGAGGCAAAATAAATTTTAAAATGGGCAAAAAGATTACTGCAGCATGCAGTAGTTATAATCCAACACCAGGGGGTGGTATAATACTTTTAATGTTCTCTATGCTCTTTCCAGAACCTTCTTTTTTTCGTAGTGGCAGATATTTCAATACATTCTAGCAGAAAAAAAAATCCATTAGCCCTTCATAATCCAGTTAGTAATCTGAGTAGAGTGCAAACTTGTAGTAAATACAAATATTCAACACAACTATTTCAAAAAATTTAAAAAGAATCATGGCAAATATACCCCGGTGTATAGTTTACGCCATAACCCTATGGTCAGAATCATAAAGTCAAATGTATGTTCTTCGTTTATGGACGAGTACAAAACTAATGGAAAAAAAGAATGAACACATGGTTACGAGACCAGATACACCAACGACGTACGGCTCCTCCCTTGTACACTTCCTCATCACTTCCATTGGTCAGTTCCCTGCAGCAAATCAGAGGTCTAGCTACTAAAGCCACCCAGCAACAAAGGGTCGGTATTATGTAATGGTTCACGTGTTTTTCACTTTCTACCAGAGATCAGGACTCCTGAGCTGCGGCCCTGGAGGGCCTCAGTGTCTGGTGTTCCTGTGCTATGAATCTACTGGTTTCAAACTAATCGTTTTGTTACCTTCGTAACTACATTAACTCCTCATCTTGCTTTGCGCAAGATGACTCAAGTGATTTCATGTGACTCAAGTGACAGCTGAAGAACTCCTTGGACTGCAGTCCCTTCAGGATTGGAAATGAGGAGCCGCGAACACTGTTACATACACTGACTAATCATGTGTCGCTTGTTTGATTGCATGCTCTCTAATAGTAAAATGCACCGGCACATGAAATGAGCACTATGAAATGGTAGAACATAGTTGTTCATGAAGGACTTAGTGAAATACTTTAAATCCACAATGACTATGTCCAACCTGAAGGTTTCATCGAGTTAGTAAGAAAAATCACACAGTTTGTTAAAAACTACTTTAATATAAAGTCTAAGTCAGTAGGCAACCATAGTGAAAACATGAGACTCATATAGAACACAGTCTAGAATGACCTTGGTCAAACACAACAAAAATCAATATGCAAGAGAGCTAAAATCAAAAGCACATAACAATGCAGGTTAGTAAAGAATTTCAAGAGGCATTACAAATTGAAACAATGGTTCCAAGTAGCATTTGGTTCTGTTTTATTAGTCACTGACAAGGAACAGAAGGGAAAGGCTATATTATGACTTACATGAACTTGTATTAAACAGGCTGGAATGCTGAAAAAGGATATGTTTATCGTTCTCAATTTTTTTGCAAAAATATTAAAGATATCTAAGTTCCAAAGGGCAGAAAATGACAGACAAATGTAATTATAAGGTGGGTGAACTACAAAAACAGTTTGGCCAACACAGAGGGAAAAAATGGTCAAGCTTCAAGCCTCAGGCATGGACCCATCCAATAAAATGTATAACTGTGTTTTTTAAAAGAATCCATTGAAGGTCATCAACTTGCCAGAAATCATAAACCAACAGACAGACAGTTGCACAAGTGATCTACTGAATTCTTGAATTCAAAATCTGGTTTATTGTCTTGTTTCTTATTCTCTTTTCATTGCTATTGGTCCATTTTTCATTGCCAAGGCAATAATTAAAACTCTCCTGCCTCTAATAACCAAAGATGAAGAAGAATTATGGACATACAATTGTGCTTTAAAATAATTTTTAGTATTTTTTAAACAAACTAAACAATACTGCTCTCCTTCCTCAAGCAGGCATGCAGTCTGCAAGCAGCCTTTAGGAAGTGGCACAACCACTGTGGACAAGTTAGTAACATAACGTTATTTTGTACCTCTCACACTTTCACCTAAAGTTCATGACCTCAATCATGCAATTAAACAACACAAAGAAAAACAGAAAAGATAATGTCATGACTGTTTAGTATTAGAAAATTGTTATAGTTGTTGTGTCATTGAGTCAATACTGACATTAAGCGACCAGTTAGAAAATGGAAAAACATAATTATGCTACCAAATTTTTGTTGAAATAACTATTATAGATTTTCCAGAGCAAAATCATATAGGATTCAAGCAGAATTGGACTTTCTGACAAATACAGAAAAAATTAAGTTCAGTCTCTTAAACTAAATCTAGTCTTCCACCTTAACATGTATGAGAATGCATTTTAATTAAATGAGAAACAATAGTAGTCTTCATTTATTAACCACTATTTAGCTGTTGCCCAAATAATTTCGTGCTACGCATTACATTGTATTCAACGCTATGCTCCAAATTAGCATGCTAAACAGAATCATATTTACTTTATTACATCTATTCTTTTAGCAGATGGCTTTCTTCAAATGTATTTTAATCTATTATTTCACTGATGCCTTTGTCCAAGGTGGCCTAATGTTGGATGTGTACTCAGAGATCCTGAAAATTATTATTATTAGTTTAGCAAATGCTTTCTTTTAAAGTGACATACAGCTCACCGTGTATTCCACAACAAAGAGCTTTAGAAAAAAACGTGACTATCAAAGCCCAGTATCTGTGATTCCACAGTTTTTTGCTTGCACACATTACTCAAGTGATTGATCAAGAGAGACAAGAGACTAAAAAAGATAAACTTGAGAATCTTCTTGATCGCTAGGAGGGATTCAGCAGTTCTGAGGGAGAGATGGCGCTCATTCCATCACAGTGGAGCATGAACCAAGGGCCTACAGAGGTAGAGGAACACAGCAATTTTGCTGGAGTGTAAGAAACTGTTATGTGCCAATGTTACTTGGATGCTGATCCTTTATATAGCTGGTTAATATTTAAAAAAATTAAAGGTAAGAACCTGGCACAGCAGTACCGAGCCAGGAGCAGGGTTTTGAACTCAAGGCAATGGCTCTAACTGCTATGATACTCACTGATCTCATTAAAATCCATAAAATATTAAAGTGGACTTTTCTAATTAAAGTGAATGTTGTAAAGTAGCTTATTCCAGGAAGCCAGCGTACTTTTTATTCCCCATTCCTTTTTACCTTTTTGAGCCATTGTTGATAATCAATGGCATAAGCATTTGGCCTGCCATGTTCCCAGCCAGAAGTAGAGGGTCGGACACAATTGCAGAGCACCGGATTTTATTGAGGGGAATCCAAGAATCGTGGTCTCAAGACAGGCAAGGTCGTCGATGTGCGAATGTGGTTATCAGGATAATCCAAAGTCATCGTCAAAGTACAGGCAATGGTCAAAACACACTAAGCAAAGAGGGGGAGGTCAGGAGTGAGGCGAAGGAACAGGGACGAGGACAGGAGAACAGGGAAGGTAAGCAATAGAGCACAGTAGTGAGTAGATTAGCTGAACGAGGTTCCACAGTTGCTACTGCTCTTCTGTAGCCTTTTATGCCTCTCCCTTTGCTGCGCCCCCCAGGTGTTCTGTGTCGTGTGGATGGTGTGGGCGTGGCATGGCCAAAAGTTTCAGTAGATCAGCTGGGTGCAAATCTGCCATTTGTTACCTTGTTTCCAAAAGAAGTCCAAAAAATGGATCACAAATTCTTTGTACAGCTGCCAATATAACGGTATTTTTGTGAATTACAGGACAGGATATATTTGAGGCAATGCATTGTCCATCCAGAACAGGTCAGGGATTCAATAAGCTAGCAGTCATAAAAGACAAAAACAGCTTCCACAGCATCCAAATAAACAGCTCCAGCAATTTCTGTACTGTCTGTATTGCTCTCACATTCTCCTAGAGTAGCACTTGCAATGAGCATTGCTTGACAATCCAAAATTAAATGTGCTCAGCTGTGTGTACATAAAGAGTCTTATGTAAATCATTTTGATTTATTTACGCTTTATAGCTGCAGTAGAATAACTATGACCTTCACCAGGATAAGTGGACAGAAACCGACTGACTTACTTTAAGTAAAACAGAATGTTCGTATCGGATCATTCTTTTCAGATTCAGAACTGGAACACATAACCTTAAGCCTAAAATAATAATAAACCAAAAATATCAAGAAAACAACAACTGGGGTTATATGTCAAATTAAAACAATATTTTCAATGTAGTACTGAAAATTTATATTTTAAAATTAAATAATGACTATAATTGTCTAGAACCAATGATATAGCCTTTTAAAAATAAAACAGTAAGTGGGATTACATGCAAAATTTCACAATGAAATATAAGTTAAAAGCTAAATCATGTATTTAGTCAAAATTCAGTAATCTTCTTAAAACCAAAAGGGCTATGTGGACCTTTGACCAGTCTAAATGCACCACCTTCTTCATTTCTTTTCGTTGTCAGGGTGTGTAGTGCTGCAGCAAATGAAGAACCATGGAGAAACGTGAAACGGCTGGAGTGAGTGGGGGTGGGGTTGATGGACAAGAAAAGCTAGACCAGACTGTACCAGTGTAGTGGGTGAGAGTGTTTTTGAGGCTCTTGACAAGATTGTTCAAAATGCATTTGAAATAAACACACTAGATACAGACTGCATACCCCACATGTGACTGAATGATAATGTTGTATATTTCTACACATGTACGTAGGCAAGAACAATTTCACCCACCATCAACAAATCCAATGCAATGTGAACACATACATGCACTCGCTCAAAGGTATTTTATAAACACAAGCCCACTGCAACTTTTATTTGATAAACACAAGCCCACTGCAACTTTATCAGAGCCGATTCCACATGAACAAAAAGCTTCTGAACTCGTCATTGATTTTTTTCTCCAGTCACACGAAATGTGCTTGTGCACACCCCTCCCCCTCACTGGAACAGTCAGACAGTAGCCGACAAAGAGCAAGTGGAAAATTACAGCTCAGAACGGACTGTACCATTTGTAGATAAGGGCAGCTGAAGGGGATTCTACCATCCTACATCAACTGTAGCTACACTGACATCCCAGCCCATTACGTTATTAGCAAAGCAATGGAGTTCAGCAAAAATAAGTACTTGTGTGTCGCATATATCAGAAGGGGCTGTTTCTGTGTTACTCAAAATATACTTAAGAAAATGCCAGGAAGCATGACAACCTTTGGTATATTATCGGTTACTTTGAGCAGATAACAAAATGGCTCCAAGGCAACAGGGCACAACTTCTGCATTAATCCTTAGATGGAGTAAATTCATGAATATTTATTTTTCAAAAAATCAGTTTTTTCTTCCTGTGGCCTGACAACTGTGCTTATTTTCAGTTTGGCTATTTAGACAGGGAAACGTTTCACTAATAACATTATATGCACAAGTGTTTCATAATATGACGCTAGATATATCAATACACTTTTTCCCTCCAAATCATTGACATCACAGGTTATAATCTATAAAGGGCAAAAAACTATCCATTTAATGCCATAGTTATATGTTTGGGAAACAAATAAGCTAATGTTAGCTTCTTCCTCCAAGAAATAAATTTCAATGGTCATGAAGAGACCAAACGTAAGAAGCCATAAGAGCTAGTCTGAATTAAGTACAAAACTGTTTTGTAGTATTGTCATCTATAAATAAGTTTATAAAATTATTAGTTCAGTATGGTTTCTCTGACATTTTTTTATTCAGCAGCACATGATGTTTTCATATTTTCCACCAATGGAAGAATTTTTTTACCTGTGTTTTTTTGTCAACCCAGTGTTTCACTGTCAATGCAACCAATAAAATAAAAGACTACACTTTGCTTTCTTTGAATAGACTGTTCACCCCTCTTTGAAGCAGGGGCCTTCAGTCTGAAGAAGGCACAAGAGGTTCCAAAGGGCATTGCTTCCATTTTGAAAGTCTTTCAAAGATTTCACTTTTCTTAGCTGCTTATAGAAATAACAGAAGAGAACCTGCAGAAACCAAGCTCCACAAGAGGCCAAATGATTAAGTCTGCCATAAGAGCCAAAATCTAACAATCTCACTCCCCTTTTTTGCTTGACAATGCTAGATTGCTCTTTAGGGGAAAATATGAGTAAGACCTAGGTGACAAGCAGCAAATAAGCACATATCATTCTACAGAAAATGCAGGAGAGCAAATAAAAAATGATATAACGACTTGAATACCTAATCCTAGGACTAAATTAACTTTTCATTGAACAGGAAAGTCTGATTAATGATTTAACTCAGGATTAATGGACTATATTTCCTTGTGTATAAACAATGTAAATCAAGTCTTTAGAACACACACGTAAACTGTCATTAAGTTTAAGGGTACAGATAAAACATACTCAATGCATAACGTACGTGTTCCTTTGCTGCAGTACTAAAATGAAACACAAAAGCTATATGAAATATTAGTAATAAATTCAAGAACAGATGTACTTCTACAGAACATTATCCGTTCAATGAAATTATTATTCTCCAATACGGAGTTACAGTGGTCCAGAGCCTATCCAGGAAGAATATAGTGTGAAGTAGGATACACCCTGGATGGGATGCCAGGTCATTACAAGGCAAACGCACACACGCAGATACAGAAAAAATGGTAACAAATTTAACTGGTAAAGCTGACTGATTAAAATGGATAATGTCAAGAGTTTCTACCCAAAGTAGCAAGGACCAAAACAGGGATGAGCAATGTTGTGTATTCCCAAGAGATCTTATATACAAGTGGAAATCTGTCCATTAGTATGGACTTGGATATAATTGTAAATCGTTAAATCATTTAAATTCAATTAGATTTACTGCATGAGACTCAACCGCTTACTGTAAAATGTTGACTGAACATGCTAGAACCTGCTGAAACTGACACTACATGAAAAAACCAATGAATGTAGAAACAGATAAACCCACTGTCACTACATGATAAATTTATATACCATAAACCAGAAAGTAATCCTCTAACACACAATGATAGATTGTTTTGGGACAAAAGAGAACTGGAATGAGATGGGGCTTTCTCTCATTTTCACTCTTCTTTTCAGTTTTCTCTCTCTGGGATCAGCAGAAGTTGTTGGTCAGTCATACATTATCTATGACTTCCGCTATGGCATATAAGCTTACCCATATTCAAGTTTTCCGAACACCCTTATTGTATGTAATAATACCGCTCGGTTGAATTAAATCAATTGATTAAACTTTTGATCTGCCAGAGTTTTGTTGAGCTGTTCTTCTACAACAACCTGAGGGGCAGCAGGAAGCACAGTGGCTAAGGGCAAAGCCTTGTATTCTGAAGGCTGCCTGTTTAAGCCCAGTCCCTGCTGAAACTGAAGTGCCATCAAGGAAGTTATTCTACCTCAACTGTTCCATTAATTTTTATTGTAAAAATAGGTCAAATACTATAGCCATTGCAGGGGAGATAGAAAAGGTACTAAACTGTTATCAATTTGTATTAATTGTACTAAACTAGGGGGTGCGGTGGCGCAGTGGGTTGGACCACAGTCCTGCTCTTCGGTGGGTCTGGGGTTCAAGTCCCGCTTGGGGTGCCTTGCGACGGACTGGCGTCCCGTCCTGGGTGTGTCCCCTCCCCCTCCAGCCTTACGCTCTGAGTTGCCGGGTTAGGCTCCGGTTCCCCGTGACCCCGTATGGGACAAGCGGTTCTGGAAATGTGTGTGTGTGTGTGTACTAAACTATTATAATGTCAGGCCTGAGTGACATTAAAAGTGGTGTTAGTGCAAACAAAATACAACCTTTAAAAACTCATCTGTTTAAACAAAGTCATCCATAACACATGTAAAGCATAATCAGTTTTTAGTATTTATGTCCATTATTTCACAATGACCCTTATTAGGAGAAGCAGATGTAAACAGGAACTATATCTTAGACATCACAAAAATGTTGTGATATTACATAATCTTTAGGAAGGATGCATACATCATCTGACTGCTGCTGTAGGTTATTTAATGACAAATTAGACCAGTTACTGTTTTCCAGACTTTTAGTATGTATTCATTAAAATGCATTGATATGAATTTCTTACAAACACGTAGACATTACACACATATACAGATAAATTGTACTTCTCACCATAATTCTATACAGAATCTTTATCAGAGCAAAGGGTATTCTTAAGGGTTTGGTGCCAATTACATTCTTCTGGAATTACTTGAGAGTTTACCAGCTAACTGCAAGACCCAAAACGAAACTGTAGCAAGTGGAATTAATATGCTTGATTAATATCACGGTGTTCTGAAATCTCTAGCTATATCTCCCTCCCTGTGAAGGAGCCTTTTTGATCTTTTCTTCATTTACAGAGAGAGCAAAGGTTAAGCGATCTTAGAATGTGGCTACAGCATGCACTCTTCCTTGGTCTCTTTCACTCTCTCACTCTCTCAGTCACACACACACAGAGGAATATTCCTGATAGTATTGTGCCAACACCTCCTCTCAACACTAACAACAACCAACCAGATTGTTTGAGCTGCTGGCCAATCAGGAACCAGGCCATCATAAACCAGTTTAATCCTGCTCATTCCTGTCTAAACCTGCTGGGGTGTGACATTTTATGTTGGCAAATGGGGACAAAAACAATCTTGTTTAATTCTGTCTTCATCTATTACAACAGCTAGTAAAATGTACTCAAAATTACATTGCAAAAGAGCAAGGTTCGAATCCCTACTCCTGCTTTGAGCAAAGTACTTATCCTGAATTGCTCTAGTAAAAGTTACCCAGCTGTACAGATAGGTAAAATATTTGAAGTTGCTTTGGCAAAAAGAGTCATCTAAATAAACAAATACAAATACATAGCAACCCACATTTCCCTAAAAAGGTACAGTGCATAATGGTAAGATTATAAATATTGCAACTGCATAACTGAAAGACATATCATTATGTCTGAGCCTTGTCTATGACAACACTGTACTATGCAAGAAAGGTCTGATCACTTAATACAGAAACAAACCTTAGTAACAGCTGGAATGTTCGGTAGCTATGCAAAACTTAAAAGCTTTGGCAGGTATATACACATGCAGACATAGAAATACCATAAACAAAATCAGTGTAGGCCTAAGAATAACAATCGCAATCCAATACATTAGTAGGTTCTGTACTTATTTTTGAAAGAAGTACATATTTTGTGGTAAAATACAATACAAGAAAATTTCTTTGAAGCCTAGATAGTAATGCACAAGAAAAAATAAAGGAAATGTACAGATATAAAATATGTTATTGTATTGATATATTCACACACTGAAACACACAGGTGTTGAGATACAATACTTCAATCAAATCCAGGCAAAATTCTAACATGTTTATAATCCCTTTGACATATGAAAACAAGAAGAAAAACATTTCTGTGGCATCTAGCTGAATATCATAATAAGGAAAACCAGCAGCGATTTGTGAGAACATGCTTTTATTGCAATGACTAGCTAAAACCAAATTGCTGGCATACTTCATGGTTCTATTCCTCAATAGCTACATTCATATTACACTGACTACATTCCTAGTATAGTGTTAAGTGATTTAACTTAAAAAGTTCAGATTTCTATTTCTAAATAAACTATAAGCAGAAATGAAAATAGACCCCCATGGATCAGCACACTACAGCAAAATGCATTCATGGTTTAATATAAAGTCAGGGTACATCCTGGCATTCAGCAAACAAAACCATATATATAAGTGGCTTAAATGTCATGCTTAGCCTTCAATAACAGTGATGTATGTGGTGTTCTGTCTGCTTTCTATTGGAAATAAAAAGCGCAGGTTGTGTGTTTTGCACAGGTTTAGAGATTGCTCCCGCAGCTGCACCCTACTGCACTACTGCCAGGACAAACTGCAGCTGCTGCACTTTCCATTGATATAATTAGACTTGTCAGCCTTCCCTCCCCTCCCCCACTTCCTGTCAGCCTTGCCAACACTCGTTACATTACAATATAATGCAACAAATAACATTAATAATATTTAGATTTACATGAGGAACAAACTTTGATTTGCCTTTATACTAATAAACTTTTATTCAGCCCTTGGCTGATAATAAACCCACACATTGATAGCAGCGTAAAGCATGCACAGTTGCATTCCTAACTATTTGTCGTACTGTAATGAGACACTAGAGAGCAAATAAAAAAATGTGATGAGAGAGCTTCAGAGAACAGATCATTTTAATTCCCTCCATTCACAGGTACAGCAAAAATCAACTAATACTAGTAAAAACAACATTCCTTTTTTCCATTTTCATCAGCTCCTTGTTCAACGCTGGACTGTGACGGTTGAATAACGGTTAAACTAAAGTGTGTAATTTTCTTTCTCTAGAAAAGGTAACATTTCAACTGCATAATAATTCGAAAGAACACTGGAAAATTTGGGCACCCTTTTGCAACTTCTTTGATCGTATTATGTGCCCTCCCCGTTAAGTACTGTAACCTTTAACCCTTGTGTTGTAATGTACTGTTTCTGTACTTTGCTGTTACCCAGGTCTGTTCCACAGTTAATTAAAAATATTAATTACCTTTAGAACAGACCTGGATAACAGCAAAGTTTTAAAAAAGGTTGGAAGTGCTAAAGGACCAGAGGAAATTTTTTTTAGCTATGATGTCGTAATGCTCGAGCACGGGGCAGGATACTGTATGTCGCTAGTTGGCTGTTTAAGGCTAAATGATTCAGAACCTTTCCTCTATCTACTGTCTTGTATAACCAGATGACATGTTAAAAATATTAACATAGCTTAAGAAAAAGACCTTTTGCAACAACATTCTAGCACTCGTGCATGGTTAGGCGCCCATCCCCCACCCCGGCTTGCTTGCAGAAAGTGCCTGGACTCTATCCCTGCAGCGACTCAAAATGGCCGCCAGCGCTGCTGAAGGCAGGCAGCCTTGATCCCTGGCAGCTGCGCACTGCGTGCACCCTAACTGAAGCAGGGCCATTATCAAGTGCACCTCTCCCTTTACTGCTATACCAGAGCTCTGATTTTATTCTGTTTTCTCCTCTCTCCTAACTATCGAGTTTGTTTGCTTTCCATATTATTTATTGTAGCATACTCAAAGATATCTCAGGTGCGCAATTTTTCTTATATTAAGGTATCTATGGATATCATGTGATATTAATTGGTCCAGAGGTCTCGTAATCAATGTCTTGTTCGTAGATTCATGGATGTTTCTCCAAAACATTAAGGCACTATTTGTGAGTCTACTTGTTTTATCGAGTACGTTATGGGCTAAATGATGACATTAATTTATTTATTTAGCTGATACTTTTCTCTAAAGTGACTTGTAATGTTAAGCTCCTTACAATGATTTACCCATTTACACAGCTAGATAACTAACGTGGTTCAGGTTAAGTACTTTTCTCAAGGGTAATACAGTAAGAGGTGAGATTGCAACCTGGGTCCTTGGAATGGGGGGTGGCAGCTCTACTTATGCAACCTGCTGTCCTCTATTATTCCATTTATATATATTTGTGTGTGTGTATGTGTGTGTGTGTGTGTGTGTGTATGTGTGTGTTTATATACACATCACTATTTTTTTATACCTCTAGGGTCATTCCCTACAATCCTTTTCAGTACAACTTCCAAAACTATGATTATTCAAATCAAGTACCTTACTTATTTAGCCATGTGCTCTGTTCACAAGAAAGAAACTAATCTGTCAATTAACTTTCAATACAACAGGTTTTCAATTAATATTATTATCTCTTATTTTTCTGACACCTTTGTCTGGCAGAGTTGTACTATATTACTACACAACGTCCTGGAGGAACGTTGTTTCGTTTCACTGTATACTGTACCAGCTGTTTTTTGGCTGAAATGACAATAAAGCCACTTTGACGTTATTATATTTTTAGCTGACACTTTTCCGTAAAGCAATGAATTTACACAGCCAGAAAATTTTAATGGGAGCAATTCAGGGTAAGCTCAAGGTTAGTAAAGCAGGAAGGGATCTGAACCTGGGTTTTGTTTGCAAGGCAATGGGTTTGAACACTGTTACCTACTAACCCTGTGTGATCAGTTCACACAAGCAGACTGAAGACCAGGGATCTATATCTGGAACAATGGAGCTTCTCACCAACTTCACTCATTAACCTGTAACCTCTCATTCCCCTCTAACCAGAATGAAAAACCACTATCCATTAATGCATAATTTTCTCCAAGTAGCCAAGTCAACCTTCCTTTCGGCTATTTCGCAATAGTCTGCAGCAGTATTAGCCATTTTAACGTTAATCCAAAACATTTCCCCATTTTGTTACAGGAACAAAATAGATATTTTCCTCTGTAATAGAACCTCAAAAAGCTTCTCAATCTAAGGCATATGTCATTTTTCAAAAAGAAAATTAATGTTTTATGAAAAAAATAGAAAAACATTTCATGTGTTTAGCATATAAAATCACAAAAACTGAAAACTACATATTTCATGCTCAAGATTTAGTTTGGAAATGCCCAAAACCAAACAGTAAAATAATTTTCTCAGGCATAGCTTAAATCAGTATCCTATATGTATATTTTAGCAATTGTGCTAAAAAATTAATAAATGACCTCAGGCAAATTAAAATACCGTTCTTTAGTTCTAACTTGCAATGAAAAAATAACTTTATCCCAATAGAAGAACATGTATGGCACTAATCTGCCAGCTGCTAAACTTACAAGTCATTTTAGGATTACAAAGCAGTGTTTTAAAATGCAGGGGTGCGGTGGTGCAGTGGGTTGGACCACAGTCCTGCTCTCCGGTGGGTCTGGGGTTTGAGTCCCGCTTGGGGTGCCTTGCGACGGACTGGCGTCCCGTCCTGGGTGTGTCCCCTCCCCCTCCGGCCTTATGCCCTGTGTTACCGGGTAGGCTCCGGTTCCCCGTGACCCCGTATGGGACGAGCAGTTCTGAAAATGTGTGTGTGTGTTTTAAAATGTCTTTAATTTAAATAGCTAAGTGATTCAGTATTAGAAATTCAGTTATCAAATTCACTTAAAATGGAGACATTTTAAAAACAAGTTACATAAATGAATCATTGAGAGAGCCACAACATTTAGTGCCTGCATCAAAATTCATCTGAGCATTAAAATATTTAACAATGGTTAAGTATAGTTAAGGACTATGTCTTGTGACCAGGTTGCCTGCTTAGCAAATAAAAATAATCTTGCACTGCACTGTCTCACAGGTTTCTCACAAGAAAAAATAGTGTGATACCCTAAGGGAGACAGAATGAATAGTCCTGCATCACTAAACTCTTCAAGCTGAATTGTGCTGTAGTACTGTATTTCAGTTGTATTCCAAATAAATGTATTAGCCCCAGATATTTCAAAGCACTGGACTAGAAAAGACCTCATAGTGAGACTGCAGGTGATGACCACAACTCTTATAATGAGTGGAATGAGGAAAAATGCTACCCCAAAAAACAGCACTGGATCTGTAGTTTGCTTGCAATGTTCAATGGATTCCACAGCCTGGTTTAAGAAGCTGTTTTAATCAAGAACATTGCCTCTCTTCCCATGTTGTGGAAACTGGTAGCTAGCAAAGGGAATACATCTGAGAGAGTCTATGTATGGTCTGCATACCTGTGGTAAAGACTTTCTTCCAAAAACTCAACACTGAACACATAAATGCAGGGCATCTGGTATTTTATTCCAATTTTATGCTCACCCGAAACATGAAGTAAAAATAACAAATCCAAAGAGGCTGTCTATTGACTACAATTGCCTTAATGGTGGCACAGTTGCCCAGAGGGTAGAAGTGGTGCTACACAGCTTCTGAGGTGAAGGTTTGGACATGGGTTTGAAACCAACGCTGTATGGAGTTTGATCTCACAAAGTTTATGTGGGTTTCCATCCATAGTCCAAAGGTGCATGCAAAAGAAGGCAGTGGTAAACTACTTCCGTAGCCTCACCTACCGTGAAAACTCCTACATAAGTGGTTGCCAGAAGTCAGTTTTGACTCGGTAGCACTCACCCTTACCTTAACTTATGACATTTAAAAAGATATAAGGGTGTCACAGAAACTTGGAAAATAGGATAAATCGCTGTTGATACATGTTGTTATGGGAAATCCAAGATGATGTGGTGGAATTCCGAGAAACAAAACCCTGCTTGGATGGTGGAAGAGAAATGACCTTTCAACTGACAAAAAAAAAGAATGGATAATGGAATGGCTCTTTGTTCATATCCACATACAGTTGTAATTCTGTGATTCCAGTAAGATCTAAAAATCAGTTAAATGTATTCTTATTGGAACTGCAGATAAAATCTAAATACTAGCTGCAATTGCTAAAAGAGCAGTCGCTTGAAAGACGATATCCAAAAGGTGAACGATAAATTCAAAAGCATGCCGGAAAGTCAAGAAGCATGAGCAAAAATTGTGAATAGAATCGTTTCTGCTGAACTCCCCTGTTACCAGATTATTATTAATGAATGAATTTAGGAAAATGATATTTGCACACATGAAAACAGTTGTTATATGTCACCGTTGAAGTCTAAAGCCATAGTAATGACGTCAAAAGCTGGAATTTAAACAAGAAACAAATTGATAAAATATGTTTTCGATGTCGGGGGGTGCGGTGGCGCAGTGGGTTGGACCGCAGTCCTGCTCTCCGGTGGGTCTGGGGTTCAGGTCCCGCTTGGGGTGCCTTGCGGCGGACTGGCGTCCCGTCCTGGGTGTGTTCCCTTCCCCCTCCGGCCTTACGCCCTGTGTTGCCGGGTTGGCTCCGGTTCCCCGTGACCCCGTAAGGGACAAGCGGTTCTGAAAATGTGTGTGTGTGTGTGTGTTTTCGATGTGGGGGATGAGGTGGCGCTGCGGGTTTGACCGGGTCCTACTCTCTGGTGGGTCTGGGGTTTGAGTCCTGCTTGGGATGCCTTGCAACGGACTGGCGTCCCATCCTGGGTGTGTCCCCTCCCCCTCCAGCCTTGTGCCCTGTGTTTCCAGATTAGGCTCTGGCTCACCGCGACTCTGCTCGGGACAAGCGGTTTCAGTCAATGTGTGTGTGTGTGTATGTGTGTGTGTGTGTGTATGTGAGACAACTGCAGAAGGGTGTCAAGAGCAACACTTCCAAAATGTGCTCGCATGGGGATTGAACACATGATGAGGGCACCACACTATAGTTCCACACTGTTTTGAGCCCGGGGGGTGCAGTGGAGTGGTGGGTTTGGCCGGCTCCTGCTCTCTGGCAGGTCTGGGGTTCGAATCCTGCTTGGGGTGCCTTGCAATGGACTGGCGTCCTGTCCTGGGTGTGTCCCCTCCCCCTCCAGCCTTGTGCCTTGTGTTGCCGGGTTAGGCTCTGGTTCGTCGCAACTCCACTTGGGATAAGTGGTTTCAGACAGTGTGTGTGTGTGTGTGTGTGTTATGGGGGGGTGGTGGCGCAACAGGTTTGGCGTGGTCCTGCTCTCTGTTGGGTCTGGGGTTTGAGTCCTGCTTGGGGTGCCTTGTGACAGACTGGCATCCCATCCTGGGTGTGTTCCCCTCCCTTCCAGCCCTTCACCCTGTGTTGCTGGGTTAGGCTCCGGCTTGCTGCGACCCCCGCTTGGGACAAGCAGTTTCAGCAAATGTGTGTGTTTTGAGGCAACATCTTCATTGCATTTACAAATGGTCTTCTTTTTAAATGTAAAAAAGACATGTATAATAGTGAGGAGATTTAGCTTGCTCGAACTAGCCTACCCCTTTCTAAAAGTGTTGGTACATGCCAATAGGAAAATCCAGCAGAACATCTATGACATCATTTGCATAGTTGGTATAATAATACCTTCCTAAAGTTAGACAAAACATACGTAGACTTGGTAACTGAACAGGTAACTAAAACAGTTTCTATCTTTTCAAATAGTCCATAAGTGCAAAGAAACTGCTACACTCAAATATTCCGTATAACAAATGTTTTACCTTTCGAATTCCCACGTCTACCAGAAGTTCAACAAAACAATAAAAAATAAAACATCTTTTGGAAATCCTTGATAAAAACTCAAATTTACATTAGACATAAAGGTAATGCATAAAATGACAAATCAATAATTAATCAGCAGAAAACAGTATAAAACATTCACTTGACCTCAAAAGGTTGAAATACATGCGTAAAACACTACCACTGAAACCCTTCATAAAGCAAACACACCTAACCCAACACCTACATACAAACACATACTTCACCCTTCTGGCAGAACAACATTTCAAAGTTCAGATCAGCATAAATCTATTAAATGAATAATCAATCCAGTTTAGAAAACACTAATTCAGTTCATAAATGAAAAATCAGTCAAACAGAGCAAAATTACAAGTTTCCATAGCAAAAAAATTTATGAAAAAGTCTCCTTCTGAAAAACAGAAAAGCGATAAAAATGTGCAACTTACCTTACCGCCTAAACAAGTGTGATCTATCTGTTTTCAGTTATTTAATAAGCCTACTGCAGCCTTTTGTGTAGCTGAAATCACTGAGTCGGTGAGCGTCTGACTGTAGTTACCATCGACGCAAGACTGTCAAAGTCAGATGCGGAGGAACAGTCACACGCTGCAGAGGACTACAACAAAACAAGGCCTCTTTCCGTCAACACACCACTGCTGTGGGCAACCAACAGTCAGACTAACTCTCCTCCTCTTCTTCCCTCTCGCGCACAAAGCAGGAAGGCAAATGGGGGCAGGGCTTCGAGAGAGAGAGCGGGAGAGAGAGAGTATGAAGGCAAGAAAAAAAAGCAATAAGCACCTCCCACCAGATGCTTGGTATTACAAACCCGCTACAGTCGTACATACGAAAATTAACTGAGTGTTCTTGTTGCAAAAATGGCTTCACAGAGAATGTGCACACAAAACAATGTAGCCTTGCACTGCAGTTTTGAGTTACACTACTGGTGCTTTTAAAAACAAGCAGTTTTCCATAAGCCTGAATGATTTTTTTAGAAATCTGTTGAGATTTTGTTACTTTGATATAGTTAAAGTATTACTGTAAGAGCAAGGACATTACATTTTGATAAAGGATTTTAAAGAAAAAGCATTAAACCCCTTTCTTATGTTTTTGCAACCCCCCCCCCCTTCCCTCCAGGGAAAACTGTTACTGGGGACCCGAAGGTAAAAAAAATTACAAAAACTGCTGAAAAATACTAATTTTAACAAATAACAATAGCTAAAATTAAAAACCACACATTTCAAATGAAAAATTAATGAAAACAGATTTAAATGGGTTGAATCTGATTATTTATTTTACCAGGTGCTGTACACAATCCACAATCCAGTCCTACGTTTTTAAGTGTAACCAATTTTATTTCCAGCAAAAATGTACTGAAACTCAAACCCATCTACCTTACTTTGTTCCCCTGTTATCCCACTCCTTCTTTTGCATGGAGGCTAAATAAAAGAAAGCACTTTAGTTACTTAGTATTACACAAAAGTTCCCTTCGGTGCATGCACATCATGATTTCTATAGAACTGTGACACATAAAAAGGCACTGATCCATACAGTCAGGTGATATGGACAGTTCTTGTCACGTGTATATACTAACAGTAACACTCGACAGTCCAGTTTATCATACGATAGCTCATCCTTTAAGTGATCTCAATTCCGACGTAAAATGTGCAGATGCAGAAACACATTGAAATGTAAGGCAAATAAAGTGCCTTCACAAATCAAAACAAAACTAAAACTCTGTACACTGTGGCTCCTCAGGAAAAAGAATACGGAACACAATTAAGAGGAGCGCAGAATTATTTCCATCTGGCTCAAAAATTACTGTCCCACCAAAGCTGTAGGCCAGACAGCAGCGAGAGAATCAATTTGACAAATTAACATGGAACAGAGCACACACATACAGAGGAAATGCGAGCGATGGGAGGGTGCTGCATGGAGGACTGCTAGCAAGAGAGGGGGAGGAGTGCACAGAGCTGCAAGACGAAAGGGGGATGGGGGCGCCAGAGCCTGTGGAAAAATGGGAGGAGTCATGAAGAGTATCACGAGAACAATGTTCAAAAACCTAACGCATGAGAAACTAAATAAAATACTTTGACAAACCAATTCTGTTTTATATGTATTTTGGGCCAACGTAAATTACAATTAAATTAAAACCATGTAATGATGGGTTATGTGTATTTGTAACCTTAAGGTTGCTGGATCAAATCCCATCCGCTGTAACCAATAAAGTGAGCTTGAGAATGGCATTTGCCCTAAATTTCTTTAATAAAACACCCAGCACATAAATGGGTCAATTTTTTTTTTTAAAGTTTGGATAGTAACAGTCAGCTATGATGAGGGATGTGCAATCGAGTTGAAGCTGACTCATAACAACCACTTGTGTGGTTTCCATGACAAGTAACCACATGGAAGTCACTTGCCATTGCTTTCTCCCATGCATATTTCCAGGGTGCAACCATGCAAACTCACACACCCCGAGCTGGATTCAAACCCCACTGATACCAAGCAGCACTCCCACCAACTGTGAGGCCTCAGCATTACCCATTCCGCCACTGTGTAATAGATAACTACAGTGTAGGACAAAACTGTACCCCAGTTAGTTAAGAAGAAAATACAGATAAAAACCCATATACACTACTTTTTAACCACCCTGAAACAATTGAAATTGTGCTATTGTTCTGCCGAAAACCAATTTATTTCAACATCCAGTCTCTCAAAAAAATTGTAAGATTCCAAATTAGACTCCTCCCAAAGTATTTTATTTCCTATTTAGCATATCTTCTTACTTTATCATTATGATGGGAAGTGTCCTCTCTTCCACTGTAAATGGTTCCTATTTCCCACACTGTATGAACAAGTGAGCATAATAGCAATTCTCTCAGAATCGTGATTTAAATTTCCAACCTGACCTTCGATAACTTCTCTCCTCTCCTCTTGCTATAAACAAATGGTCAGCGTCTGCAAAGGAGCACATATACAAAAAAACTCAGTAAAACAGTAAACATGGAACTATATAAATGTAAAATATAGGTAAATTTAAATTATAGCAAGAGCTTGTTTAAAGAGACACGCTTCAAAAAATGTTTATCAGAATATAAAGAAGTATTTAAATCACAAACAAAAAATGGAGGGAAAAACAGAAAAAGGCCTAGCAATAGCCCCTCCTCTCCACATGTGAATACTCCCCAGTCAGCCATTTTGTAACCGACTCTCCCTGCAAATTCACTCTCAGAGCATCTAACATGTCTGCTACTTCCACTGACATTCCAGTGTCAGCCAGCAGAGGTCTTTCAAAGTAGACAAAAAGAAACGTTATCTTCTCGTTGCTCCTTTTCGCTGCTCTGTCTGGTTTATGAAATGTCGGTTAACCACATTCGCATGTAGCTGGACATGAAGTCATCAAGGCACGTGTGATTATTCTGATAATTCTCATTAACGAAACATTATAATCCCATTTGAAAGCACACAAAATACTCACACATAAGTCAGTAAATAAGAAAAAAAATGACTATATGAATACGACTTTATATTGTAACAAATTTCAGGTATATGCAGACCAACCTTTATATCTTATTCAAACAGACAATCTTCATTCATTATCTAAAATACCGAAATGAGGTTTTCTTCACCCAGTACCTATTCACTGTTTAGCCCTTTTGCCCCCTCCCTCCCCCACAAAATGCTGCAAAGCAGGACAACAGCTAGCAAGAGAGTGAAGGGGGTTAATGGTTGTTAGGCCAGGCTGCATTCTGCAGTTATTCACGTGTGCTCGAGGCAGGGGAACACGAGACAGGGAGCACACAACGGTCTCACTCCTTCGCTGGCTCCTCCCACTCCCCCCCAGCTTAGGAAGGGGGAGGGGACAGTGGGGGGAGGGAGCTGCCTACAGCCGCAGCACAAAGGGCCACAACGACCAGAACAAGGAAATGGGCGGGAGGAAGATGTTTTACAGTCAGAAAAAACACAGTCAGACTGAGCCACAACAGCCCATGGACCAGAAAGTGGGGGAGGAGGTGAAGCATGCGGCAGCGGCATGAGTGAATGGAAGAAGTGAGAGCAGAAAGGCAAGAAAACTGTTGGTGGGACCGTGTGCGTGTGTGCAGGCATGAATGCAGTCAGGGTGCGGGTGTGTCCAAGTACATGTGAGTGTGTGTGTGAATTAACTGTAGCAGATATCGTCATTGTGATGAACTAGAAAAACAAGAGGAAAACCTGCCGTGTCCATTGCTTTATTCAGTGTCACTGAGTTCATTCTTTGGCTTTTTGGGAGAGGGGAATGGGGTAGCATAATTTACTACTAACTTACTTGATGAACATTAGTATGAAATTGAAGGGCAATTGTACCTTTTGAGAGAAAATAAAATACATATTTAAAATTTCCATAATTAAAATCACAGTTACTGAATGCTAACAAAAATTCCCAGCATAACATGTCAAATTTCTTAGATAAAACTGTCCCAGCAATAAGGGGTGAAATGCATTACAATACTAATACATTGCTTTTAACTGAATCCTTGGGTCACAGATAAGGAATACACCAATTCATGTATAAATGTAATCTCACTTTTCAAACAAGTAGTATACATGTTTGAGTGTACTTTGCAAAGTATGCTTCTTGATTAATGTCCTTAATCACAGTGCACTGAACAGCAGATAAGAATTCTTTGCATGAACTTAAGTGAAGCAATATGACGGAAGGCAAACAGACATCATATCAAAAAAGAAACACGTTTTTCCATTGTGGAAAAATTAGGGGTTTTATATAATATCAGACAGGAGGTTCTGCATTCAAATGCAGATTTATAAACCCAACAAGTCTTTTTACCTACGCTTCTGCAACATGCCGAAAGGGCAGAAGGTATTAAGAGCGATCTGTCAAACCAAACATACTGTATGTTCCAACCAATTTCACTGGTATGGACATAAACTTTTTCAAAGTCCAAGTCATTCTGGGATTTGCTAATTGCAAGTCAGACCACAGTATGTTACGTTACTTAAACGTTTACTGCCAGCTTGTTAACATCCAGATTGATTCTTAAAGCAAGTAAAGGGACCATTGCAATCATTGTTTCTGAGGGACCATCAGACTGACTTTATATTCATTTGGGTGAAAACCAGGGGCCCCACCCTGCAAAGAAATTATTTTAGTTCAGTACACAGAGCTCCTGCATACAAATTTCTGACAGATCTCTTTTTACAACACACCAGTTAAATAAAGGACTGGTGACTTCTGAAGCTACAAAGGAAATTTGAGACACTGGAAATTTCTGAGTTGCTGTAATGCCAGTTTAGGCTTTTTTGCTGCTCTCTACACAACCAGAATAGAATAAAGTATGAGACTCAGCTAGCTTGTTAACTAAATTCATCAAAAAGTGTACGTTTTTTTCAAATGAGCATAAGTACACAAAGCATCAACCACATGTATTTTGCTGGTTGGCTAATATGGCTAGTTTGCTTAAACAGCATATTTTGTGTCCAACCGATTTAGTTTTTGTCATGTAATTTCAACAACGCATTTTTTTTTTCTTCATTTTACCAATATAAGCACTGAAGTTTAAATCAGTAGAAGGCTCCGCCATGTACAGAATTTCCTTCTAGTCATATCACAATTCTCAAATTAAATTAAACATGTAGCCTGTTTTTACAATAAAAACGATAGGGGCAAACTGTAAATACATTTACATGTATATTTATTCATTTAGCAGATGCTTTTCGTCAAAGTGACGTACAGCTCATAGAAAATACAATGTGTGCATTACATTAGCAGAAAGAGACTTAGATGAAGATGTGTGATTCTTAAGTAGTTTGTTTCTTTCCACCATTTGAATCAATGTACATCACATGAGTAGCTGTATAAAACTTTATCTGAATACTGATGATTCCTTCCTAGTAATTTTTTTTGAATATGTGTAAATATGTATATCCATATAAACATTTGCATTATTTTATACATGTATTATTTTAAAGATTTCTATGAAAAAAATTCCTGTAAAGCTGCCTTTTTTTTGTGTGTACAGTTCAGCATTTTGCTGGAGCCTTTCAGGTCATTCTAGCTCAAGGATATGGCAGCAGGCCCCTCCTGGCATTACCTTCTTCGAGTTACAATCCCAGTTCAGATTACAAAACCACTACGTTACCCGCTGAGAACTGTTACTGGGTGGTACAGTGGCACAGCAAGTAGTGCTGCTGTGGTGTGAGAGAACATGGGTTCATCTTTGCTCAGTCTGCGTGGAGTTTGCATGTTCTCCCCGTGTCTTTGTGGGTTTCCTCTGGGTGCTCTGGTTTCCTTCCACAGTCCAAAGACATGCTGTTCAGGTTTCCCCATAGTGTGTGAGTGACACAGAGAGAGTGTGTTTCACTGATGTATGGATGAGTGACCCATTGTAAGTCATGTATCTAGTAGTGTAAGTCATCTGGGTGAATAAGGTGTGTGGGCTGGAAACACTACATAGTATCTATTGTAAGCTGCTTTGGAGAAAAGCATCTGCTAAGTGAATAAATGTAAATGTCTTGATAGGAAGGAAGAGCACCTTCAGAAGGATTGAGGATTTTTTTCCACCTGCTTAAAGTCTAAATTTCACACTTAGCAATTATTACATTTATTAATTTAGCCAACTCCTCTCCAAAGGAATGTACAGTGTTAAGCTACTTACAATTATTTACACAGCTAGGTAATTTTAGTGGAGAAATTTAGAGTAAGTATCTTGCTCAGCAGTTCTACAGCTAGAAGTGGAATTCAAACCTGTGACATCAGGGTTGAAAAGCATCAGCTCTAACCACTACACTACCCGCTGCCCAACTGTTGTGCAGCAGGAGCTGTATTCATGTATAATGTGCAAAACACAAAGCTACGCAAACATTAGACAGCTAGTCTTAGCCTGTGGAAATGATGAATTGCAACTGACTGCAGGCAGCTAGATCTCCAAAGGTAAGTTTTCCTCTGACATACGTATCGCTAAGGCCTTTACTTGCAAACCATCTTCCTGTTGATTTCAACTTCTCATTACGCTGTCTATTTTAAACTAATTCCAAATTTCATATGGTCTCATTACCAAAAGCAGCAAGATATCATGGCTAACATGTCAAGCTAAGTTTTAGGAAAACAGCGTATTTCCTCCATTACTCTGCCAAGTAGACCTGTCCATACAACATTGTTTTTAATAGACAGAGGGATGCAAAAAATTTCCACTAAAAATATAAATTCTATCTACTCAATTTAATCCCGTGATGACAACTACTGTAATGTTAATAAATATTCCGAATAAAAAATGCATTACATTATAAATATCGTGCGTATAAAACCTACTGCCACAAGAGGGCATATGCCCTGCCATTTGTTTCTTTCCCTTTCAGCTCAAAGGCTCAGTTGAAGTCATGCATTTCTAGCAACTGCTGATCAATTTAGAAATGCAGGGGCCCAAAGCTTGTCCCAGGAAATGTAAGCAAGGGGTTCACCTTGCACAGCGCACCAATCCATCACAGAGCACACACACATATTTACACACTGTTGGCAATTACACACACACACACACACACACACACACACATTGTCTGAACTGCTTGTCCCATTTGGGGTTAAAGGGAGCCGGAGCCTAACCCGGCAACACAGGGTGTAAGGCTGGAGGGGGAGGGGACACACCCAGGACAGGATGCCACTCCATTGCAAGGCACCCCAAGCGGGACGCAAACCCCAGACCCATCGGAGAGCAGGACCCAGTGCAACCCACTGCGCCACCGCACCCCCTGCTGGCAATTAATAATCACAAATTTACCTGTAGCACATCTTACATGTATTTAAAGAAAAATTATTAAGGCTGGTTGTTATACCAACACTCAAATCCTCATTGCAGCTGCTTCTCTTCCATTCCATCATCTCTTGTGGGACAACAGTGATAGTACTGAGTGTCAGCCGTGTTTTTAGCTGTATGATTTTTGCTCACTTTATATCTTGCTCTTTGCTCACAGCAGATGCTTTTTCTCCAAAAACACATTCACTTCGGAATATACAAAAGTGCATTCCTTGGAATGGTTTGTAAGTCCACTCACTATGTCACAATTAATAAAATCTTACTAATACAGCTTAATCCTTCTCATTTTCTCTCACATTCTGTTAAAAATGTATGAAAAATTCACTCCAAGACTTTATTAAACATATTTTCATCAACACAGGCCGGACACCAGTTTATTATTTTTTATCATCCTAAAGCAATATTACAGTGTAGTGTAAAATAACTGAAAATGTCACTAGTGCTGTGGAGTTGGAGTCAGAAGCAATTATTGGGTTACTGGAGTCGGTAAAAATATATAGACTCGAACTAAATGTACCGTATATGCCGGCATATAAGTCGACCCCCAAAATAATGTGCAACTTTTGTGCAGTGCTGTGAAGTCGGCGTCATGGAGTTGGAAGTAATTATTGGGTTACTGGAGTCGGAGTCAAAGGTTTTGTATGCCAACTCCACAGCCCTGAATGTCACCATGGGGCTGCATGTGTTCGGCAGTGATGGGAACAGGAGAGAATTGTTTAGTCAAAGCAGGCTCTGTTGGCAATCCAGGCTTTATGCAAACACTAGGTGATAAAGAGTTCCCTGGCATGAACTTCAAACCTGGAATCAGTATTACACATAGGTCTACAGTGCAAATATTGAATATTGCTGGGATTCAAGCTCCCAATCTCATTATTAGATTCTGACACTGAGATGAGCATGCCTTTTGATAATTTTAGTTTTTACAAGTTATTCAAGACAAGTACCTTGATCAAGGGTACTACAGCAGCAGTAGAAACAATGTATTGGACAAGTGGTTGAGTAATGAATGAAAAAATGAAAACTTAAATGTTTAAAGACAAGCTATCAATTTTTGATAAATGTATTATAGAGGCTAGGGGTGCGGTGGCGCAGTGGGTTGGACCACAGTCCTGCTCTCCGGTGGGTCTGGGGTTCGAGTCCCGCTTGGGGTGCTTTGCGGCAGACTGGCGTCCCGTCCTGGGTGTGTCCCCTCCCCCTCCGGCCTTACGCCCTGTGTTACCAGGTAGGCTCCGGTTCCCCGCGACCCCGTATGGGACAAGCGGTTCTGAAAATGTGTGTGTGTGTGTGTATTATAGAGTGTTGGTGTTATCACTGTTACACATAGTAATACTATGTTTATCTATTTATGTACTTACTGTATTGCACTGCTTTTATCATATACTTGTACTACTTCAGTCTAGCTTTACATAAACTTGTCCCAACCCTACCTCAACTTCAGTCAAAAATCACCAAAAATAATGCTTGAGAAAAAAGTTGTGTAACATGTTAAACCATGTTAAATTACAGTGAACAAATAATTACAGTATTTCATTTATCATTCAGTCTCAACCATGAAACTTTTTCAAGCTGTACTCATGTCCCTTAAACATTCTTTCAAATCATACATGTCATGCCCTCTGCCGTACCCCTAACGAGGACACCTGAGGCTAAACAAAACAAGAGAACATGACTTCTCTCTTGTTGGCACCGAACCACCACCTTCCAGTAGCAGAATTTTGTTTGAAACAATCATCCCCTCTGTGCTCTTTAGTCCTGCCTTCCTGTTCCCATTGAAAACCTGTCACCTCGCCACCCCTTGCCATATTCCACATCTTCCCGGATAAGATCACTTGCTTTGCCCCTCGACCACGTCTTTGGATCCTTGCTTCAACCCAGTTCACCCATCCGCAACCACAAGAACCTACCTAGCCCTTCTGAGTTTAATCAAAAACCCTGCACTTGGATCCAGTGTCCTCCGTGTCATTTTTCTGACCTGACAGAAGATTCCGCCATCAACGTGGACCCAGCAGAGATCAAAAACCTGCAATACAGCTTCTCGGACTCAGTGCAGGAGGTCCTGAGTTTGCTCCGTCAAGAGCAATACTTGGAAACCAGAGGGGTGACTACTGCCGCTCCCACACTAACATCCACGTCATCATCAAGCATATCTAGTGCCAGGGCTTCCTGTTACAATGTGAGCTGGTCTTTACCAGTCTATCGCATGTTTATAACACAGATTCTAGCCGTGTAACCTACCATATGTCGCTGCTGACTAGACCTGCTCCAGACTGGACTACGACAGTATGGAAACAACACATGCCAGCACAGCTGGCGTGTTTCAAACAAGCTCTGAAGCCTTAACTGAGGCTGAGCTGGCCTACCAAGGTGACAGTTGGACCTTGAACTAGTTCATCGAGAATGTCATTACCCTGGAAAACCTAGCCCAAGAATGCCTGTGACACCCCTGGCGTGTCCCGACAGACACTGGACCTAAATTCGACCCCCCAGAGTTAATGCAGATTGGCTGAGGATGTTTTAGCCCCACCGGAAGACAACTGCAGCTGCAGGAGGGCCGTTGCATCTACTGTGGCTGTCCCGGCCACTTCCGGGAAGCATGAGCAACCCTACACAGGAGCCCCCCCAGCACAACAATGGGTGAGTGATCCCTTCCATCCAGCCTTGCAACTCACAGTACTGATTGTACTATCATGGGGGAGTCAACCAGGTAACCTCTCAAGCATTTGTGGATTCCAAGACGGCCAGTTTTTTTATGGAAACAGCTTTTGCCATCTCATGTGGTACACCCACTCGTGAATGTGATGTCACGTTAGAGGTGAGTATAATCAATGGGCAACTGCTGGGAGCAGGCATAGTGGAGTCCCACACCAATTCCCTGAGACTTCAGGTAGGGGCGTGTCACCAAGAAAATCTCACCTTTTTTCTCATTAAGTCCCGTGACCACTCAGTTATCCTGGGGTACACCTGGCTGGCTCAACACAACCCAGTATTTTCCTGGAGCACTGGGGAGCTTGTCTCCTGGGGAACATAGTGTGCTGCCAGCTGTCTGGCACTGCGCTGTAGAGCTACCTCTATAGAAAACCCTGAGCCTTCACAGCCTCTGGGCATGCCGGAAGAATATAAAGACCTCAAGGAGGACTTCAGCAGGGCGAGAGTGTCTTCCCAGCCCTCATATCAGCTGTGAGACTGTGCCATAGACCTCTTACTGGTGACCCTTCCTCCAAGGGGATGTGTGTATCCATTATTGCTATCTGAACAAAGGAGCATGGAGGAGTATGTGACCTTGCCACTGGCTTCAGGCATAATTAGACCATCTACCTTGCCAGCTTCAGTGGGATTTTTTTTTTGTGAGAAAAGGATAGGGGGCTGTGCCCTTGCATTGACTACCGAAGTCTTAATGAAATAACAGTTAAATACCCACATCCCTTGCTTCTGATCACTGCAGTGTTCGAAGAAGTCCATGGAGCGCAGGTGTTCACGAAGTTAGACCTGTGCAGCACTTACAACCTGATCCACATTAGAGAGAGGGATGAGTGGAAGGTGGTTTTTAGCACCGCTTTTGGTCACTATGAATATCTGATGATGCCGTTTGAGCTGGCAAACACCTCCTTTGTGTTCCAGGCTTTTGTAAACCAGATATTAGAAGACTTGGTGAACAAATGTGTCCTGGTTTTTCTGGATTATGTATTGGTATTTTTGCGCTTGATGGCAGAACATGTGGTCCACATGTGCCAGGTCTTGCGCCACCTGCTGGATAACAGCCTCCTTGTTAAGGGGGAAAAAGTGCCGCTTCCACTAAGAGTGCATGGCATTCCTGGGCTTCATCCTCTGCCCGAACAGGGTGGCAATGGATCCCATCAAAGTACAGGCAGTACTAGACTGGCCCTGTCTGACCTCAGCAAAGGCAGTACAGAGGTTCTTGGGGTTTGCAAATTTTTACTGCCGGTTCAGCACTATCGCCACGCTCCCCACTTCCTTGCTCAAGGGAAATGGGTCCCGACTCGCTTGGCATCTAGTGTTTCTGGAGGCCTTCCAGGAGAGAGGTTGTTTACAACCACCCCAGTGCTCTGGCATCCGGATCCCTCATTGCTGTTTATGATTCAGGCGGACGCTTCAGTCGTGGGAATAGGGGCAGTTCACTCCCAGCGACAGGGGACTTTGCAAAAGCTCCACCCTTGTGCATTTTAATCCCGTAAGCTGTTGTCCACCAAATGGAAATATGACATTGGGAATAAGGAGCTACTGGTCTTCAAGTTGGCACTAGAAGAATGGAGACATTGGCAGGAGGGGGCCGCTCACCCGTTTCTGGTTTCTACAGACTATCCAAACCTTGAAAACATACAGACAGCCCACCAATTAAACGAGCTGTCCAAGAACACCAAGGCCGACGCCCTGTCTCAACTCTATGAGAAGGACCAGGTGACGACCTCACCTGAGACCGTCCTGCCAAAGTCGTACTTTGTGGTACCCATGAGTTGGCAGTTCTCACAGGATTTACAGAGGGCGCAGGAGGAGGACCCGGGACCCGTGGACATCCCTGATGGAAAGGAGTGTGTCACAGCCAGGATGAGATTCTACCTGCACCGCCGGGTGCATGACACCCCAGCAGCCGGCCACCCAGACAGCCAATGGTCCCTTTCCTGATGCAACAGACATACTAGTGGACCTCTATCCATGAGGACATACAAGAATTTGTGGGGGCATGCACGGTATGTTCCCAGGCAAAAACCCCTAACTAAAACCCACTGGGTTGCAGGAACTGCTTCCTGTCCCTTCCCTGGTCCCGCGTAGCAGTAGACTTCCTAACAAACTTACCTGCCTCCGCTGGCAACACCATGATCCTGGTGGTCATAGACCAGCTGTTCAAGGCCTGTCACCTGATCCCATTGCCTCACCTCCCAACCGCCCTAGGTATGGCCAAACAATTGTTTCAGCACGTTTCCCTTCTTTGGGTTGCCAGAAGACATTGTTTCCGACAGAGGGCCAGAGTTTTGTGCCCAAGGTATGGAAAGCCTTCTGGCAGAAACTGGATCTATTGGTCATCCTCACGTCCGGTTATCACCCCCAGGACAGCAGGCTGAGCGGCTGAATCTTACTGTAGCCAGAATCAGGACCAGTGGACATGGTTCCTGCCGTGGGCCGAGTATGCCCATAACTTTCTCGGACTCCTCCACAGGTCTTTTCCCATTTCAGTGCCTTCTCAGATACCAGCCTCCTCTGCTTCCATGGACCCTGGCCCCTTGGACATCACTGCTGTTGACTCTTGCTTCTAGAACATCGAGGAGGTCTGGCATTCAGTTCAAGCGCACCTGCATCACAGCGCCCACTGCTACAAACAACAGGCCAACAAACGTTGCTGCACCCTGACCTTCCAACCAGGACAAGTGTGGCAACTCAAACTCCCTTCCAAAAAATTCAGCTCCCGCTACTTTGGACCTTACAAAATCATCAGACACATCACCACCATCACCTATCGGTTGCAGTTTCCCCCACACTTACGTATCTGTCTGACTTTCCACATCTCACTGATCAAGCTGTACAGGACCTCACTGTTCTAGGCAATCCGGGGAGACCCAATGCCCCCTGCCCCCTGGATGGGGCACCAGCGTACTCTGTTCGTTCTCTCTTAGACTCCCAGCGCCGCCATGGGAGTTTTTATTACCTAGTTGACTTTGAGGGTTATGAGCCAGAGGAACATAGTAGGGTGCTGGCATGTGACATCCTAGACCCCCTCACATCTCTGACTTCAACAGGGATCACCCGGATCGGCCAGTACAACAGCCCAGGGGGCATCCTTCTTCCAGAGGCTGCAGGGAGGCAAGAGCTGCCCGTGAGGGAGGGGGTACTGTCATGTTTTCCAGCTCACCACTAACAAGGACACCTGAGACTAACAGGACAAGCAAACATAAAGCACAAAACCACCACCTTCCACTTGAGAAATCTGACTTGAAACAACCGTCCCCTCTGTGCTCTCTAGTCCTGCATTTCTGTTCCCATTCCAAACCCCTCTCCTCCTCGCCCCTTGCCCTACTCCACATCTCCCTGGATAAGACCACATTTTCGGATCCTCACTTCAACCCAGTTTGCCCATCAACTGACCATTCACCCTTACACTGAAGCCCACACATGTTGAAGGTGAGTTTAGAAGACAAAAGCACTAAGCACATCTAGCACAAACGACAATTAAAATGAAAATGAATGGAAAACAAAGACTTCACTTTCAGTTTTCATTTGGAAATGTTCATTTTTAGAAAGGCAGTGTTTCTGAATTTTTGAATGTTTGTTATTGTGTTTCTCTTTTCAGTTTTATTTGAACCTGTTATTTTAATCACGAGAGGGGTGCAGTGCAGCAGGATTGGCTGGGTCCTGCTCTCTGGTGGGTCTGGGGTTTGATGTCCTGCTAGGGTTGTTCTGCGACTGACGTCCCACCCGGGGTGTATTCCCTCCCCCCAGACTCATACCCTGTGCTGTCGGGCTAGGCTCCAGCTTGCTGTGACCCCGCTTGGGATAAGCAGCTTCAGCCTGTGTGTGTGTGTGTGTGTGTGTGTGTGTGTGTGTGTGTGTGTGTGTGTGTGTGTGTGTGTGTGTGTGTGTAGTGCTTAGCTATTTTTTTCTATATAGTTCTTTTTTGGTGGTTGTGTTTATGAATTTTATTTAAAATGGGAAAGAAGTCAGTTAAAAATTGCTATCACACCCATACCTGCCTTATACCTGTCACTTCCTAGACCACGTGTACAGCATGACATGTGCACGACACAGCAAACTAAACAGGGCTACTCTGCTAAAAACAATCTTCATTTCTTCACCCAGTACATGCTGTCTGAGGACAGAACGTCTGTACAATGTATGAAGAATATTTTTACAAAAGGACTATCTTTTGCTTTATGAACAGATTCTTTGTTTTCCACATGGTGTATGCTTTATTAAATTTGACCTTTAACTCTTCATGTCTATGACTACATATGTCCTCCATTTGAAAGGTGATTTTAGAAGATTGTTCAGGAATTTACCAGCAAACCTGAGTTGGTGTCAGTTTGCCAGAATCAATTTTCACTGTTAGGATAGAGTCTGTCGATGCCAATGCCACTCATGCCTGTACTTGGCTGGTATTTCATCTAACCTCACACTTCCTCTTCGCTAATAGAGTGTTTCGCTTTCTCTTTGAGGGAAGGGAATTTCTCCTAGTTGAAGAAAGCAAGTATCTCATTTATGACTAAATGGAACATTTTGTCTTGTTCAAGAGCAAAGGAAAAAGGGAACTGCAAAATGAAAGGCAGACTGGTATTAGTGTCTGCAGTTCTGCAAACACTGTATTAATCAGTAAGGATGTAGCAGGAGCCAAGTCTTCAACAAAGCCTCTTAGCTGACCATTCAGTCTACATCATCATCTTCTCCTTTGATGATTTGCTTTGGATAATGACCAAAAAAAAATTACAAATGCAAGCACCCCAAATGAGGTTTCATTGAAGGATTGCTGGGTCACTCTCTGTAACAGGGCAAGGAGTTCAGCAATCCAGGAGTAGACTTTGTGTTCCTCTGAATCCAGAAGAGTCAGTTAAGATGGTTCAGGCATGTTATACATATGCTGCCTGATCAGCTCCCACTAGAGTAATACCGAACATGTTCCACTGGGAGGAGGCAGACCTCAGACAAAGGGGAAGAATTATATCTTTCAATTGGCATGGGAACACCTACGGGTCCCACTGGAGAAGACGGAGGCTTTCTGAGAAAATGAAGGCTCAGGCCTGCCTGTGCAACTACCATCACCGCAACCCTAACCAGGACAAGCAGAAGGAAACTGACTTGACTGAAGTTTTCCCAAAAATCTGCCTCACTGTTTGCATACTGCCTCACTGTTTGCATAATTTATTTAGCTGATACTTTTTCCCACAGTTGTTTACAGTATTAAGCTATGTGAAAGAAATTCTATTTCCTTTTCTGGAACCGATCAGCCACAGGAGATCCGCACAAAACACTCAGACACATAGAGACTTTTCATGACAACATTGGTCGATAGGAAAGCCCCAAACAGCTGGCTGTCTCTCCCCGATCAGTTTGCATTACCTCTTTTTATTTGCAAGCTTATACATACATCATCGTAAGGCATGGCAACACTTTCGAAACTTCCCTTGCATCCGACGCAAAAGTGATTTTTACTCCAAACAATTTGTTCCCGTTTCAGAAGTGTGTCGGGACACATCCTAAGAGTTAAATTTCCTTTGTGTTTCGTTTTCCCTATCAACATTTCTCCATTCTGTTAAACAGACAGCATACATTTTCTGAACATCTTAACTCTTAAATCACATTAGAACATATTAATTACTTGAAAATATTAACTACTTGAACATATTTTCACACCACACTTGAACAAACAATTTTTCACACCACTCCTCCCCATGAAATGCTTACATATAGTCCCCCTCGTTGTCATCGTGTAACAGGAGATTATTCTGGTACTACACTACCATGGTGTTCACAGGCATGGCGGAGGAGGCAATTCTTGTAGTCATACCTTTCATCCATTTAATGCAACATAACAATAAAAGGAACACACTTCCAATAACGCCCAAAGGTAGGGGGAACAAATGTAGACTGGTTCTTGCAGCATGTGGGATCTGTGGGCACATCCCCGACAGCCAGTATTGTTAACCACTGCTGCATTTCCATTGCTCAGTGCTGGGAAGGTGTTAATGGCATGAAGTCTTTCTTCATATAAATGGTGGTCAGCGTCAACTCCCACTGTGGTCAGGCTCAGACAGGCCCAAATGAGAACCACCAGAGTCATGGCAACGGTGGAGTGGTCATTTTCCTACAATGTGACGGATGAGTTCAAGAGTCGATGCCTTCAACCTTAACGGTATGTGGGATAGTCAGCAACAGTTGGTAGGGGCTTCTCCGGCAGGGTTGGTTCCAGTGAGTTCTCCGCATGTCCCAAATCATGACCCAGTCACCGGGTGTCAGCACAGTCAGCGAGTCAGCACATGCATTCTCCAGCAATCTCGAACCTGTCGGTGGACTGCATTCGGACTCACAGTTTGTAACGTTACATGACCACCTGGCATGGGCGCCAGCACTGGATGACCTGTCAGAACCTGAAAAGGTGATACTTCTAATTGTCAGTGAGTCCTCCTGTGTTGCGCTGTTAAAACTATAGGCAGTGCATCGAGCTAGGGCAGCCCAGTGTCTATGCACTTTGCCCAACTAAATTTTGACAATTTGATTACTGGGGGTGATAAGAACAATAGTGGCACAGATCTCATTTTAGCAACTCAGATAAACAGTAAACCAATGAATCCTGTTGTTACTAGTAAGGTGCACCGGAGCACCTCACCTCTGAGTGATGTCTTTTATTAACTGTGTGGCCATAGTGCGCACATTCTGCCATTTGCAAGGAAACGCCTCAACCTACTGAGAGGAAGCAATTACTACCATAACAATACTTGTATCCTCTGCTTGGAGTTAATTCAATGAAATCGAGCTCAATTAGTGTGAAAGGTCCATCAGGCAGAGGAGTGGTTGACACGGGTAGTGAGGTTGACTTGCCAATGTTATATTCCATGAATACTACACAATTCTGACAGCCCACCAATGCATAAGTGGTGAATCCTGGGGCTTCCCAGTGACAGCATGCTGTTGTTACCATGGCCATGGGCTGCCTTAGCCATTTCCAGATAAGTGCTTTGAGGAAGAAAAGGTTCATTATTTGTGGTGTGTCAGCCCAGCAGGTCATCAACATACTACACCACTACACTTCCATAGGGTGTGACAAACCCTTCATTTATTTAGCTGGATAATTTTTAATGGTGCTCACTTTCTTTCATTAACCACTTGTCCAAGTCACGGTCGTGGCAATCCAGAGCCCATCTTGGAAAGATAAAATACAAGGCTAATTACGGTACACCCCAGAAGGCCAGTCCATTGCAGGGTAGTGACTCACACATGCAAAGTCACACACTACGCGAAATTCAGATTCCCCAGTTCACCACAAAGGCATGTTAGCAAACTGTGAGAGGAAACCAAGGCTCCTGGAGAAAACCCAAGAAGACACAAATAGAATTTACACACTCCACAGAGGCAGAGATGCATACAAACTGATAACCGAACCTCACAGGTGCTAAGGCACCAGCATTACCTACTGCACCATTATACTAACCTTTAATGAAGCTACACTCGGTCCCCTATCTATGAACTTTCAAGTGACAAACTTTTCGTTGTTACAAGCTTTGAGAAGTGTTTTTTATGTATTATAAATAAAATTAGCACACAATTCTGTATGTATGCCAAAGCTTCACTTGATGTGCTCACAGATAGCAATCATGAATAGTAATCACTGCCTTAAGGTTTTCAAAACCTTATTTGCAGGTCACACATACCCAGCCAGGGGACTCAAAGAGTGCAGGCACATATAAAATGCTGTTGGTTAACCTGGTATCTATGAGCTGCTCAGTGGGAGAAAGAGAGGGTCTGCTGCTCTGTTCTCATCTGTAATGCAAGACTATCATGTTGCAGACATTTACATCTGCATTTATTCATTTAGCAAATGCTTTTCTCCAAAACAACTCAGAATGAACTTAGTCCAATACCACTGCTTTTGTTGGGACACGTTACACCAATAGCTACATACAGAAATAGAAGAAAATAGAATTACAGAACGAATGACAAGCCGCAGCTCACTCTGTGTCACACTTGATGAAACCTTTGAGTAACAAATCAACATTCAGTCTCAGTTAACTTTCTAAGTAGGTGCCCACTGTTTTAAGGGTAAGTACTTTGCTAGAGTCCATAGGAGACTGACTCGCTGTTGCACCAGGCAAAGTGTACTTCGACATTCTGTTTTTGATGATCTTGCAGTGTTTACTGCTGGCCACATGACTGTCTAAAGATTTCATGCTATGAGAGGCGTAACTGATTGTGTCTTTCCAAAAGTTACAAAGAACTTTCCTCGGCATATCAATCTTGCAATGTACTCGCCCAGCATGCAGTCCATGTTTCTGTCATCATCTCCAGTTTTGATTGTTACTACTTGATCTAACCTATTCCATCAGAATTTGTTTTTTACTATCAAATCGATTTCTTTCACTTGCACATCATCTTCGTAATCTAAAATTCCTGCAGCCATTTTCAGCAGGGAGAGAACAACAAGCACAAACTCACTCACTGCTGCAATTCACTGTCATTTTCTCTGATATTTCTCAGTGCACCAAGAGATCCCTGCAGTACTTCAGCTGCACTGCACAAATCAACATGCTGAGACTGTAGGATGGCATTTGCTGGTGTCAAAATGGCAGAAAATCTATCAGAAATTTGCCAATTTCAAAAAAAGATATTGTTTCAGCTGAAAGAAAAGCCCAGAGGCTTCTTTTGCAAGGTCAACTGAGGCATTGTCATCACTGGAAACCGTGGAAAGAATGTCAAGAATGAATTCCTCATTCTCCACAACACACTTGATGACTTGTCCAGTGGATTTCTAACAATCTCTTGAGATACGGGCAACTGTATCTCTGACAGACAAAATGATGCCTGAAAAAAGAGTACAGAGAGCCTGACAAGTCAAAAAATCTTTTGGCACAAGATTCACTTTGAATTGCATGTATGATTGAGAGGTGAAGCTGGTGGTTATAGCAGTGGATGTAGGGGATATGCTTGCCTAACCTTTTTTGCAATAAAGCCTGAGCACCACTTCACACCCCACTCATCACTGATGCTCCATCATAACACTGGCTCAGTATATTGTCAGCACTGAATCCTGTTTCAGACAAGTGTTGTAATATTTCAGTGGTGATGTAATCTGCACCAAGCTGCTGGAGTTCTAACAAGCCAACGAGATGTTCCTCTGGCATACCATTGCACACAAAGTGGATCACAACAGACAAATTTTCAATGTTGCACTGAGCCCTTGTGCCAAAACTCTTTAAACAGAATGCAGCTGAATCAGCAGTGCAGCAGAAGCATGGATGCCAAAATTTCAATCACTTCATTCTGGATGGTTTTGGAAATGTACTTTGCATTTTGTAGGATATCTGATGTAATGTCAGCAAGGTATTTATCTTTTTCCAACGTGTATTTAAACAACTTGGCAAAAAGCCCCACAGCTATGCAATCCTCCTCATTGTTAAATGTTTCCCAATCCCCACGTAGCGGAAGGTCATTGACTGCTAAAAATTTCACAAACCCCGCCACGCTTTTTATGTAATAGTGATTCTTTTCTATCTGTTGGGGGCCAAGCAAACATGCTACGGTCCCCCTGACACCTGTCAGTGGCAAAACTCTCTCCATACGGTTAAGGCTTGTAAATGAGCCTGGCTACAAGCACGTTTTTGAAGACCGCGGTCACGTTCTAATGCTGCTTTCTAGTCTATAAAACCTGTCAAAATGAAAGTGTCTTTTTCGTAGAAAGCAGCATCAAACACTCCACACGGAAAACAAAAGCATGCATCGCGCTCTATAGAATATTCAAGCTAGAGTCATGACTGATACCAAGCGGCCGAAAAGCATCTCTCCCTCCCTCCAAAAAGAATTCAGGGATATGATTTCAGAACTGGCGGTTGAGGATATACCCTGTTTAAATTATTTGGGACAGAATTGCTGTATTTTTGAGTGGGTGTAATTGTGTTTTTGACACCATCGGAAGCTGCTGATGAACTTGACTTGTCTATTTCTCCGACCTCATTGCCGCACATGGATGAGGTGGTAGCTGTGTCCTGGTGAACTAAAGTGGTTTTCTTTTGTCCTTTTGGAACAAGAAATATATACATGTTGTGTTGTCTTAGGCTACTAAAGTGTGTAGTAGTAATAAAGTTCACTAATAATTCTAATACAGTTCACTGGCTGTTTCTATCGTTGCTTCATATCAGCACGTCCATTAACTTCAAAGGTAGCGAAGTGAATGAGGCTAACGCTATTTGTCTCCACAGCCAAAAAAAAAAAAAAAAAAAATCAAAAGAAAATATCTGGAGCTGAACTGAATATCGCACCAATTTTGTGATTGGTTGTGGGGTGTGGGGCCAGGGTGGGCCAAGCTTCTGATTGGGTGGTCCAGGCCCACCATGGCCCCCCCGTTGAGCTGGGCTTGGCTGCGGTTCTAAGTCTGGGTTGCCACTACACCTGTTGGACTACTCAATTACAGAACGTGGAGTATTCAAGCGCTTGGCTGTCTTGGATCTCGCAACATCACAAACCAGGCTCGGTACAACTGATTCATTTGTTTATCAAGTTTATCACCATCCTCACGGAAACGTGGTCATGACCGACCTTTATGCTTAAGTGGACAAAAGAAAAGTTGTAGAGAAAGTAGAGAGAGAGAGAGAGAGAGAGAGAGAGAGAGAGAGAGAGAGAGAGAGAGAGAGAGAGAGAGAGAGAGAGAGAGAGAGAGAGACGGGAACATTGTTCAAGAAAGTACAGGAAGTGGTATAAAAAGACAGAAGGTTATTAGCCAGTACAGGGCTCTTTGGACCCCATGGTGATCCAGAAGACAAAAGACATTTTACGGGAAAAACAAGGTAGCAGATGCTGTGGTAATGATATGCATTTAAGTACGCTTAGAAAATGGGAAGCTGTTGAAAGGGGGAGAAAGTATTAGAAACAGCACAGAAACATGTAACTGACCTCACTGCCAAGAGCTCAAAATAAAGCCCAAGTGGTGGTACTGACAGTGTCTGCTCAGGTACTCCCCGCAGAAGCACCTCGCTGAAAGAAGAGAGAGGAAGTGCCTCTGGTCCACCTACATGTGAGCATCCCGCCTCCCACCTCCCACAAAAACAACTCTCCAAAGTACACTTCCCACAGCGTCACCCCCAGAGTTGAACGGGTCAGCAGAGAGGGTAGCGGTCGCAGGTATGTTTCGCCTCATCCAGATGCCAGATGGAAGAGGGGCCGGAGAGCCGCAATAGACTCGCCAAGAGGGAGGCACAGGGAACAATGCCTGTTTTAACTGTGGGACTGCCCTGACCCACCCCGTGGGGGCATAAAGGGGGTTGGCCAGCAGGCCCCTCAGAGGACGTCACCACCCACAACTCAGCCTAGGGAAACAAGGGGGTGGACAACAGCAAGGAAAAGGGTCAGTACATCGCCCTAACCTGGTGTCCTGAAACTAACTCCATGGTAACACTCTATGAAAACCATCGTCAAGTGTCTTTCCTGGTAGACACGGGTGCCACTTGCTCCACCTTGAGAACACAAGAGGTACCAGGGACCCCCACAAATGGACAGTTCATGAAGGTCGTTGGAGCAACGGGTTTGTTCCAGCTCTTGGCTGAAACTCAACGACTCACTGCAAGTATCCTGGGTCACACTGAAAGGATACATCACAAGTTCCTGCTAAGTGGTCATTGCCCTGTCAACCTATTGGGGAGAGATCTACTGTCCGAACTGGGGGCAGCAATCAAGGTCTCCGGAGCAGGAACCACGCTACCTGCTCCAACCCTGGGACTGTTTACCGTCACTGTTGAAAAGGCATCTTACTGTGCATGGGCACTGGAGGACAACACTTTACTGAGGGACATGGCTCCCTACTCTCAAGAGTACCCAGAATGTTTGCATTGTACAGCATGTTACTTTGCAGAACAACAAGAGAATGACGAAGGATGGAAAAGAGATTCTGTGGCGGCAGGATTCCCCGATGAAAGACTGTTCTTTCAATATCTGTATTGCACTAATCAGTTGACAGCTGTCTCTGTCCTTCTCTCTGACAGCTGGGATGAATGGTACAAAGGAGAATCGGTTCCACATCTGTCGCTGGGTAAGGTGAGCAGTATAGCACGGAAAGACTTAGGTCCATGGGTTTTTGAGTGTGAGGCTAGAATTGACTGAGTATGGGAAGAAGAAGACAAGTGGGAGTGAGAAGGCAGGAAGTAGAGGTAGAGAACACAACGGTGAGGGAAGGGATCAGTGCAGTACCTGAGGATCTAGTAGCAAGAGACGCTGTAGTGCAAATAAATTACTCACTAGTAAATTCACCAATCTTACCAGTTAAAAAGACAGACGGGTCCTGGCGTTTTGTACACTATCTAAGGGAGGTGAACATAACAGAACATCCCCATGCTCCGATCGTGCCGAATCCTGCTACCATCCTGACGTCCAGACCCCAGAAGCTAAGTGGTTTTTCAGTAGTCGAATTTTGCTGACACATTTTTCTCTATTCCGGTGCACCTGGATACGCAGTACTGACTTATCTAAGTGCTTGAGGGTAAAAGGTAAACATGGGCAGTGGCACTGACAAGTCTTGCCGAATTCCCGAGCACTGACGCTTGAAAAGTCAGAAAGAATCTCGAGATGTTTGTTACACCTAGAAAGGCCTGTAACCCTGTTCATGGAAAACGAAGGGTATTAAGACTGACTTGAGAGCTCTAGTAATATTTCGGGCCGTTAAGGCCTACGGGCCCAAAAAACCAAAACTGTAGCAGATACAATAATCAGGACGTCCTCTCCCCTTCGGTTGCTCCCTAGGAGCTAAACAACTAGAAATCATATTCAAATCACCAAAGTCAGTAATCAAAGGGCAACTGACGCACTACTGGGCATGACTGGCTGTTGTCGTCCCTGGATCCAAAATTCCGTGCAGCGACCCCCACCCCTGTAAAACATGGCGCAAAGAAGAGACTTAGTCCTTATGGAAAGACGGACCTGGACTGTAGAATACGCCCTGATGACAGCCAACCCTAAGTGTTCTTAACTATGGTCCCCAGACACCATTTGTCGTCTGACTAACGACCTATTGCTCCTACGAGCACGTGCGACCGAGAAGGAAAGCCAATCCTGGGTTTGCCAAGGAATAAAACAAAATAACACAGGGGTGTTCCACTCCACAACAACTAAAAAGCCTTCTTCTTCCCCGCAGTGCTTTTCCAGGTATCACAAAGCTGGCTCATGGGCTCAATCATATTTTGTGGGACACAATGATTGCGACGGTCTCTCAGTTCTGGGAGGCCCCCGGGTTTTCCACCTATGCATTGGCTTTTTGTCAGAAATGTTTTCTTTGTTTCAAACAAAACATAGGGAAAGGGATGCCTTTGCCAGGCTCCCATACACCACAGCCCGAGGGACCTTTCAAAAATCTGCAGATGGACTTCATTGAGTCGACTCCCTCGAATGGATACAAGTATTCTCTAGTCATTGTCGATGTTTTCTCATGATGGGTTGAGGCATTTCCCGCCCGAAAAGCTACCACTCAGACAGCTGTCAAGCGCCTCTACCCAGGTGGGGAGTCCCTTCCCGCCTCACAAGCGACAATGGCACCCATTTCGTGAACACGGTCATACATTAGCTCTCTGAATGGATGTAGACTGACCTCAGACACTATTGTGCGTATCACCTTCAGAGTGAAGGTCTGGTGGAAAGGGCTAACCAAACAGTAAAAATCAAATTAGCTAAGGTATGCGAAGACACTGGCCTTAGTTGACTGGATGCGTTATCCATTGTGCTAACAGCGATGAAAGGAAAGACACACAGACAGTTGGGTGTATCCCCTTTTGAAGTTCTGACCGGAAGACCAATGCCAGTCCCAGTGCCAGGTGGAAGGGTAACGTTTGAAATTGTGGATGGTGGTCTGCTCTCCTATCTTACAGGTCTGAAAGCAGTGCTGATGGAAGTTCATCACCAAGTGTGAGCGTGTTGACAGACCAATGGTCCAGATAAAAAGGTACAGCTCCGTCCAGGTGACTGGGTCCTGCTCCGTGACCTGGGAAGTAAAACACTGGAACCAACCCCGGTGGTGCGAACCCTATCAAGTGCTGCTGACTACACCACACACTGTGAAGGTTGAGGGTATTGACTCCTGGACTCATCTTTCCCACTGCTGATGGTGCCCTGACCTACTTGTGCAGAACAAAACCTGACAATGCATTCGAGCATTCACCGTTGGCATCCGTTTTGACGGCCTGACTGGTGTGGACTAACAGTGTGCTGTTTCTAATAGCTCTGTATAGCTCTGTGTTTACTTTGTTGCTGTTTCTCTATGTTATGATCTATGCTCATGAAAATGTTCACTGGTCAGTTAACCAAGTTGCTTTCTGTGAGTGATACATTGGATGACATCAGGTCACTGTTTGGTGATCATGATGTTGAACCTGAATGCTCTGGTTCTGAAGGTGACACAGTGGTGTGAACTGTGTTAAAGGAGGGAGTCTGAGAGAAAAAGAAAATTTTAATAATCAAGCATTTTTGTAATAGGCGCAGACAGGAGACGGGAGGTAGGGTTTGGACCCAAGTGCGGGTGCTGCTGTGCCGAAACACGGGAGCAATCAAAGACTGAGGTCGGGGAAAGCAAAACTCAAGAAACCAGTAAACAATCCGAGGTCAAAAAGCCAGGAAAAGCAGGAACTGTAAACAGGGAACAGGGTACTTGGGAAAGCAAGACACTGAATGCACAAGTTTCAGGAAGGGCGTTGTAGATTCTGCACCTGTTGCCATGTTGACACTGCTTTTTTACTGTGCCACGTTAATCGGCAACAGGTGCTATCGCTGAGCCGATGGGTGTGGGTGTGACAATTATGTACAGCTATACGTTATTTCTGGATAAGGGGCTAACGGAAAATAACTGGTGATTATGCTACAAGTTGTTGTAAGAACAGGGACTAACTAGAATAGCATTGTGTGTGAGAAACTTGTTCCACTGGCTGTCTCGTGGGAATAAAGGAACCGAAAGTACCTACACCAAACTGCAGGCAGGATGTGTCTGCAGAAAACTGTCTGTGCCTTGAAGAAGAGAAGACTTGAGCAAGAAGAAGATTACTGGAGGGCGTGACTGTCCAGCGCAGCTGTGTATAATTAACTGCTGTTTACATTTGCTCGGAGAGACTCTCTACACAGAGACTCTCCCGCATCAACATGTGTGATTAGAGGAGGATTTTCTACGAAACTCTGATTGTCCGTGTGTCCGTTATGTCTTCAACAGATCCAAAGGTTGCAGGTTCAATCCCAATCTCTGGCTGTAGTACTTTGAATAAGGTACTTTTCCTAAATTCAATCAAGAGGATCCCTTGAAGGCAGTTGTGCCTGTAAAACACAATAGTGGAGTAGTGAGAACAGCACATGAGGAAGTAAAACCCCAAAGTTGCGATCCATATCAAGATAAGAATCAGGCAGACTATAGTAGGTGCCACTGTGACTGAAGGACCATTAACCAAAACAGCTGTGAAAATAGTGGCCAGATCCAAGAGGCATCTGGACCACGTAAAAAAGGAGTGTCCAGTTAATCCAAAATTGTATAAAGGTACTGTTTGTGAGTTGTCTGGCAGTTACTCTGTAGACGAACTTGGCTTTGTTACTCTGTAATAAAATTACTTGTGTAGCCCCCACACAGTTTGTTCCCATGTGTGGTTGGATGTTTGGGGTGAAAAATGCTTATATAAATATGCAGGGGGTTATGGTTTTGTAACGTGACGTTTTTTTGTTGTTCCTGTATTGTGCGTTTTCTTTGGTGTTTGTTGGTGGAAGAGATGTCGTTTAGGAACTGCCCAATCAGTGCTGGTAGGGAAAGTGCTTGCGACCTTGTGAGGCGGGATGTTCCGGGAGAGGAGGGGAAGAAGACGGAGGAGGAAGAGAGTTGGAACACGGCGTGGGGAGATTTTTTTTTGAGACCAGGCGAGGAGCAATCGGGTGTTTTGGGGAAAAAAAATGGCGCGAGCAAGACAACCAGCCGGCGGGCAGTCAGTTAGGCTTGGAGTAGTTTAAGGGAAAGAGGGGGAACGGAGCACGTGTGGGAGACACCGCGTTGCACCGAGTTTTTTTTCGGAGTTGGGGAGTGGAAGGTTAGAGTTTGGCCAGCGCAACTGGACCCAGAGAGAGTGTCGCCAGGACTCGCCATCATCGCTCCATCCTCGCTGAGAGAGGGTGGATGTGAGGACAGGTCGCTGTCGGTTTCCTGCACTGCACGAAAACCGTGAGTAACGGCAGGAATTTCCCTCGGTGGTGGACAAGGAGCTCCAGACTAAAAAGCGCGCCAACGAGACGACGATACCAGAGACTGAGTCATATAAAAGGAAAAAACGTGTTTGTTTTCTTTGGTGGTGTGAACAATGTTTATTTGTGTGGACGTTTTATATTAAATGTTTGTCGGGTTTATTTCACCTGAATGTTGTGACAGTCCCTGTGCGGGTGTGAATGTTTTTTTTGGGGAAAGGAAAAGGGGCTGAGGTTGCTGTGTGTGACATATGGAGGTTTGTACTCACAGTAGTATAACAGTATAGCTGCACGACGCTAACTGGGCCTCTCCTCACCCTAGCGAGAGCCATACCCCGTAATTGGTGGAGCAACAGTACACGCATCCCAAAGTTGTGTTGTAGACACCACCGATTCACCTCCCATGCTAGTAATATTAAAAAAAAACATCAGAATTGAGTGGGTGGGCTACACTTGAATTTACAAACTACCCGAAGAGTCTGGTGTGTCATCTCTGGAAACCATGACAAACAAACAGAGGCAAGCATCCAAAATCGTGGTCGAGGGATAAGGCAGGCAGTTGTTATCAAAGAGACTTGGAACGTGACTTGAAAGAGCAAAGCACGGAGGGTTTGAGAATGCTGAGGGGCCAATTGCCTCAAGTGAGATTCTGCAACCGGGAAGAAGTTGAGAAGTGTCTTTTATAACGGAGTGCTCCGATTGAAGCAAGGTGTTTAATCGGAGCCAGGTGCTTCTGCTCAACGTGCAGGCGTGGTTGTGTATTCACACACACACATCTTCAGAACCGCTTGTCCCATACGGGGTCGCGGGGAACCGGAGCCTTGTGTATTCATAAACACTATTTGAAATAGAGAGAGAGAAAGAGTGCGCGTGCGTGTGTGCGTACGTGTGTGTAAAAAACATTAAAGAAACTTTAATGTTCGTTTTCAATGCTTGTTGCCATTTCACCTTTTTCCGATTGCTGTATTATTTTTTCCTCTTTAGTTTCAATCGTGATCGTTTTCCTTTTCTTTGATGCATCACCATCCCTTGCATTACATTTATGCTTCAGTGCCATGGTTAGGAGGGTAAATACAAAAAAAAAAAGCCAAATACAATAACACACGCGAGAAACTGTTAACAGCAACGTGGTCTGACTGAATAGAAGGAAGTCTTTGTCCTACCTTGAGCTTAGGCATCACACCCCCGGGAAGGAGCAAAGCACCTGCGGTTAATTGAACCACTGGGATATAAGGAGCTCTGAGTCCACACCATAACACGGATTCTCTCAAACACCTTTGTGGTTTTGCAGTATCAGCGTCTTTGCCTTGCTTGTTCCCGTGTTCCTGGTTTCTGATTCTCGCCCGTTCTTCCTGACTACTGACCTTCGGATTGCCTGTATAGTGACGTTTGTGCCTTGCAAGACCTTTGCATGTCCCTGACTTCATTTACGTCCAGTCCTACGAACCTTGCTGAAAGATTGAAAACAACCCGCAGTTGGGTCCACTACCTACCTGTCTCTAGCCTGCTTGTGTCAAACATGATAGAAGAATCCGCCTTCACCCTGGACCCTACAAGTGGAGTATGCCCACAACTCCCAGACCCATTCCTCAAATGCACTTATACCTTTCCAATGTGTTCTAGGGAATCAGCCTTCTCTATTCCCCCTACATCCAGAGCGGACGGAGATCCCCGCAGTCGATGAGTGGTATCAGCACAGCGAGGAGACCTGGAGAGCAGTGATGGCCAGGTTACGCTACAGCGTTCACCAATACAAACACCAGGCTGACCGCCACCACCATCCAGTCACCTTTCGTCCTGGCCAGTGGGTATGGTTGTCTACCAGAAATCTAAAAGTACGCCTCCCGTCCTGAAAGCTCAGCCCTTGATATATAGGCCCATATCAGGTTGCCCGCCAGGTAACCCCAGTGACTTACCGTCTGCGTCTGCCTCAGTCTCTCTGGATCTATCCTACTTTCCATGTCTCCCTTCTTAAGCCCTACAAGGTGTCACACCTCCAGGCCCCGCGAGCGCCCGAGCCGCCTCTGCCAGTGCAAGTGGATGGAGCTCCTGCGTATCGAGTCAACGAACTCCTGGACTCTCTGCAAAGTTATGGCCAGTTACAGTATCTTGTCGACTGGGAGGGGTATGGTCCAGAGGAACGCAGCTGGGTGCCCGCACAGGACATTCTGGATCCAGACCTGGTCATGTCATTTCATCGAGACCGCCTGGATCGCCCGGTGCCCCGGCCCCGAGGGCGTCCGCTTCGGCGGGCGGCAGAAGCCGCCCATAGGGTGGAAGGTACTGTCATGCCCCCGGGAAGGAGTGAAGCACCTGCATTTAATTGAACCACTGGGATATAAGGAGCTCTGAGTCCACACCATAACGCGGATTCTCTCAAACACCTTTGTGGTTTTGCAGTATCAGCATCTTTGCCTTGGTTGTTCCTGTGTTTCTGGTTTCTGACTCTCGCCCATTCTCCCTGACTACTAACCTTCGGATTGCCTGTATTGTGTTGTTCGTGCCTTGCAAGACCTTCGCCTGTCCCTGACTTCGTTTACATCCAATCCTACGAACCTCACTGAAAGATTAAAACCAACCCGCAAGTGGGGCCACTACCTACCTGTCTGTTGCCTGCTGGTGTCAAACATGACATTAAGGTGCCCACGAGCCGATGAACTGCTGTAGACACACAATGTTTTGGTGCGCGTCATGAAGTAGGGCCTGTTTGTTAGTCAAAGTCAAGTCAAAGTGGCTTTATTGTCATGTCAACCATATACAGCTGGTACAGTATACAGTGAAACGAAGCAACATTCCTCCAGGACCATGGCTCTACACAGAAACAACTCAGAGCTACCTATACAATAAATAATAAATACAAACTTCTCTATATATAAACATGATAATAAATATACAATAAATGCTGTAAATGTAAACATAGTAGTTAGGTGTTTTAGTAGCAATTTAAGAAAGAAGAGTGCAAAAAAATTGCCAAGGGAGTGGAATGGTGTTCAGTTGAATAGGGGTGTGGGTGTGTGTGTGCGTGCGTGTGTGTGTTGGTTGATGTCAGTCTAGTCCCTGGGTATTAAGGAGTCTGATGGCTTGGGGGAAAAAACTGTTACACAGTCTGGCCGGCCCGAATGCTTTGGTACCTTTTGCCAGACAGCAGGAGGGTGAAGACTTTGTTTGAGGGGTGCCTGCAATCATCTGCAATGATGACCGTTATTCGACCGTCAATCCGTTATTACGAATCATTGTGTGTAACTCAAATTTTTAATATTTACGGTTCCCAGAACAACACCAGCATCATCAAATTTGCTGATGACATGACAGTCATTGGACTGATAACGGGAGGTGATGAGTCGGCATACAGGAGGGAAGTGGCTGACCTAGCAAAGTGGTGCCATAACAACAATCTCTCCCTGAATGTCAACAAAATAAAGGAGTTGTTAGTCGATCCACAAAAGAAGGAGGGAGCAACACTCATCACTGTATATTGGTGAGAAAGAAGTGGACAGACTGAGCAGCTTCAGATTCCTGGGTGTTAACATTTCTGAGGATCTCACCTGGTCTCACAACACTACACAGCTGGTCAAGAAATCACATCAGTGTCTGCACTTCTTGAGAAGGCTGAGGAAATTTGGCATGCCAAGTCAAATCCTCAGAAGCTTCTATTGGTGTGCAATTGAGAGCGTCCTCACCAGCTCTATCACAGTCTGGTTTGGAAGCTGCACAGTACAGAATCGTAAGGTTCTACAGGGGTGGTGAAAGCTGCTCAAACCATCTTTGGAACGTCCTTACCAACACTGGAGAGCCTCTACCAGGCCAGAACCATCAGGAGAGCCATTAACATCATCAAGGACATTAATCATCCCCAGCACAGCCTTTTCACACCCTTACCATCAGGCAGACGCTACAGGAGTGTTAAAGCCTGAACTTCAAGGTTGAAAAACAGTTTTTACCCACAGGCCATCAGGCTTGTGAATGATACCCATCCACTGCCTCTCCCCCCATTATGGCAGACACAGATTACCCTCTGAGCCTGAGAGGTGTCAACTACCCCATCCTTGCTACACACACACATACACATCTACAATGCAAATAACATCAGACTATAGACTACCTCTACATACCTTGCGCACACAAACACACACCCCCTTCAACTGCAAATAGACCTAATCTACCTCTGCAGAGCTTTTCACATGTTCGTCTTCCATGTTTACATTGTGCGCTGTACACTGTATATATGCACATAACTTTGTTTCTTGGATTTTGCACTAATAGTAATGTTGTAAATTTGTGATTTACGCCTTGTGTTTTCTTTCCTTATGTCCTTATAATTTATGTCATAGGCTGCTGAGAGGATTCACAGAGTAATAATTTCATTGTATGGTGTAATGAACTGTTTACTGTACATATGACAATAAACTCTTGAATCTTGACTCTTGAATCTTTTCGGAGGGGTGGTTTGTAACTACGGCTTGTACGTAAATCAGATGTTTATAATCCAGGGACTGCCTCTATTCAAAAATCTGATACACACTGTCCTCAAACATGACACCATGCCAATGAGAGTGGACTGGTGTCTTAGTCACCACTTAAAATTTACAAGACACATGAGAATATCAATGGCATTAAATGAGGTTACCCAGATGTCCCCACCTAGTCTGTGATGCTCATCTCAACACAAAAACATCAAGACTTTTTAACCCACCACTTGACAGGTCCACAGGTAGAAGAGAACAGTTTGGAAATAACTATAGAAATTAGGCCCTCAAACAGTAAACGATACTGACTGGTTCTTGAAATGGCATAACCTGACACTAATGTAACACTAAAAGATAAGCGTGAATGCTGGTGTCTAGCCATTGAAGGGAGGCTGAGTGACATCACATTCCATGTAAACAATTATTAATATCTTCAAAAATAAAAATGACAGAACAACAATTTAAATGGCACAACTGAAGCACTGACGAAATGCGGATTTTTTTTGTGCGTGCTGTTTGTAGAGTAGGGGGCGCGGTGGCGCAGTGAGTTGGACCGGGTCCTGCTCTCCGGTGGGTCTGGGGTTCGAGTCCCGCTTGGGGTGCCTTGCGACGGACTGGTGTCCCGTCCTGGGTGTGTCCCCTCCCCCTCCAGCCTTACGCCCTGAGTTGCCGGGTTAGGCTCCGTGACCCCGTATGGGACAAGTGGTTCAGTAAATGTGTGTGTGTGTGTGTAGGGTGACCAGAGGGACATCATATAATCTTGAAAAATTAAAGAGTGAGAACCATGGTTTGAACGGCATAAACATAGCAGTCAAAAATAAGCCTAAATTTGGGTTTCTATGCTGTTGTAGGGAGGGTTGGGTGACATCATATACCATGTAAACAATTATTAATATTTCTAAAAGTAAAGAGAACAGAACCGTGATTTGAACAGCACAAATATAGCTCTAAAGAATAAACCCGAATTTGGGTGTTTACACCATTGCAAGGAGGGTTGGCTGACATCACAGTCTAGAAAAAAATAATTTCTAATATCTTAAAAACAACTACAGTGGTCCCCCTTAGTCACGGGTTCACTTTCCGCAGTTAACTCCAGGCCGAAAATATTAAATGAAAAATTCTAGAAATAAGCAATTCAATACAGTAGTTTTAAATACTGCGCCGTTCAGGATAGCATGATGAAATCTAGTGTCGTCCCACTCAGGACATGACTCATGCCTTTGTCCAGCATATCCATGCTGTATACGCTACCTGCTCGTTAGTCACTTAGTAGCCATCTTGGTCATTAGATCGGCTGTCATGGTATTGCAGTGCTTGTGTTCAAGTAACCCTTTTTTTTTTAAAAAAAAAAAATCAATACTTATGAGGACCTGAGCATTGGTCCTTAGTTCTCTTTCTTTCTTCTTCTGTATCGGAAAAAACAGTATATATAGGGTTTGGTACTATATGCGGTTTCAGGCATCTGCTGGGGGTCTTGGAACATATCTCCCTCAGATAAGGGGGGACTACTGTATGGCGTAAATTCTAATTTTTACAGCACAAACAGCGCAAATACAGCACTAACAAATCATGGTTTTTTTTCCCCCATTTGTGGTGTTGGGAGGAGGCCAACTTTGCAGAACTTACCAAAGTGCTAATAACTAAGTGCATATGAATGGACTTACCTACAACCTGCGTCTTCTCCTGTTCCAGAGGACCAGCAATTTGCCACACATGCAGTGCTGTGAAAGACTATTTCCAATTTTCTCTATTTTTGACAAATTTTATCAAATCTTTTTGCATGTTTTAACAGTATATGAATGGAGCCGGAGAGAAAAAAGTAACAAGTACCATTTTCATGGAATTTCCATGATGTGGAAAATAGTGAATTGTTCAGATACAGGTGTGGGAAAATTATTCTCCTTTCACAGTCAATCTATTGCACCACTTCTTTAGCTGCAATGTCTGCAACAAAATAATTCTTTCTATGCTGCACTAAAGGAATTTTCCAAGCGGGACTGCTTTATCTCAAGAAAATTTGAAAGTTTTCAAACATTAACAGCTTTTTTTCAGGTCTTGCAACACCATTTCATTCAGATTCATATCAGAATGTTGATTAAGCAATTCCATGACTTTAATTTTGTTTTTTTCCAGCCGGTCTGATGTTTCTTCCTTTTATGTTTGAACTCATTGCCATCTTGCATAACTCAGCTGAACTTCAGCTTCAGCTCAAACTTATAGGCTGACATTCTCTTTTATAATTTTCAAATACGAAGTAGGGTTCTTCATTAATAGCAAGGCACCAAGGTTCTATGACACCAAAACACCCCAGTGCATTACACTGTCACCACCATGCTTTACAGTTGGTAGAAGGTTCTTACTTGGAAATGTCTCATTAGGTTTTCACCAGCCTATATCTTGTAAAAAATTGTATTTTTCAATCATCAATCCACAAAACATTCTTCCGAGAAGTCTTAAGAGATATTCAGGTGCTTTCCGGGAAACTGGAGATAGGCTTCCATGTGTTTTTTTAGTGAGCAGTGGTTTCTGTTTTTCCATTCTCCCATGTACCTCATTTTTGCACAGTGCCTTTCTTATTGTGGAGTCATGGACACAGCCATTAACAATTGTCTTGAGCTGATGCAAAAGAAGCTTGCTGTTGCTTGGATGTGGTTCTGGTTTTCTTGTTAAACCCAGTAATGATTTCACACCTTGTTTGTGCAGAGATTTTGGCAGGACTGCCACTGCTAGGTGGATTCACCACTACTCCAAACTTTCCTAGTTCAGAAAAGGTGAGTTTTCAGACCCTTCTTGAATGTACACAAAGTTTCAGCAGTTCTGAGTGAGAGGGGGAGGTCATTCCACCACAATGGAGCCAGAACTGAGAACTTCCACTCTTTACCTTTTATGTGCAGGACCACCAAGAGAGCAGAAGTAGACGAGTGAAGCGGTCTGGTTGGGGTGTAGCATTTGATCAAGTCTTGTAAATAGCTAGGAGCAGTTCTATTGATGCATTTGTATTTAATGCATTTGAAGAATTAAATGTAATTTAATGTAATTAAAGAGATAATTACTTTAATGTATTTAATGTAATTATCTCTTTAATTAGGTTAATTTACATTTATGGCAATTACTTTTTCACAACAATGCACATTTCAGTGCCTTCCTCAGCAAGGGATAGAATAAAAACAATACTGATGTCATCTGTACATCTGAATTATTTTGTAACTCAGTATGACTTTGGTCAAAATTAATTATAAGTCACGTGAAGGCTAAATGTATAAATCTGTATATATACTTTTATTTTGAAAATAGCAAATTTTCTGGACTATGTTGGGTAGGTGGGGGAGTGTGGTGGCACAGCAGGTTTGGCCAGGGCCTGCTCTCTAGCGGGTCTGGGGCTTGAGTCCTGCTTGGAATGCCTTGTGATAGACTGGTGTTTTGTCCTGGGTGCGTCCCCTACCCTTCCAGCCCTGCACCCCGTGTTGCTGGGCTAGGCTCCAATTTGCCGTGACACTGCTTTGAACAAGCAGCTTCAGACAGTGTGTGTGTTTGTGTGTGTGTGTGTGTGTGTGTGTGTGTGTGTGTGTGTGTGTGTGTTGGATAGGTGTACGGCGAGTGTCATCAAGTCAAATTTGTCTCATGGCAACCACTCATGTGGTCTACCATTATCTCCTAAGACTCTTTTTGGATTAAGGTAATGGGGAGAACATGCAAACAGGACTCCAGGAAAAAAATATAACCCCAAAAAAATGACTAAATATCATGACTATTTCAACTGCCATCCCACACTATGAGATGTAAACTGTGGAGTCTGGATAGTTTAACTGGGAAAATTGTTAGAATCTGGATATGTGAAACATCTGATATAAAATGTTTAATTAACAGTTTACTATGATTTAGTTATTTAAAATTATTATAAGAAAATAAATTGTTTAAAAAATAAAATTTGCTCCAAAAAGTGTCTTTCAGGCACTTATATCGTAGAAAACTTATTGTCGTTGGTTTTATTACTGACTAAAGAAGACACATAGTATCCTTCAATCAGTCACTTTGCAAATTGCACAAAGTTATGAAAGTTCATATTTTGTCTGACTTAGGAAAATTAACAAAATATGAACTCAAACTATGAATGCCATGGTGAATACCTAATAAACCCAAGTATTCTGGATTATTATAATCTTGTTTTGTACAGCAATTTTTAATTTTGGTAACGACGCTATTACAAAAATCAATATCTTTATACAACTAACACAAATGAATTGTAATTTACCAAATAAATCATATTTTTTTTTTGGCTCATAGGTACGACAATACCTCTTCTATATCACGTTGCCTTTGTTATCGCAGACCTCTATTACTAGCTAGCTAAAGCTTTTAAATTCTGAACAAAAATTAAGGTAAACATAACATTCTAACATATCTTTTTTACGTATTATTTTCGTTCTGCTAAAGAAATACTTATGGTGAATTTGACTCAACTTTGTCTTTTTGTTGTTTGTGGGTTTGTAAATGGGCTTTTGCCACACTTGCATGACCTCTTGGTTAAACGTTTATGTGACTCATAATTAATTTTGACCAAATTAATAGTGACTTGCAAAAGTTAACCATATTGCTGTTTATTTTAACTGATATTTTCTAAAGTAAGTTTCTCAAATGATTAAATACATTTCATGTTTAATTTTTTTTCTTGACAAGCCATTTAATCAAAGACCAAAAATTGTCATAACTGGAATAGCACCTCTACTAGAAAGTGTTGTTTTTAATTTTTAAAAAAAAAAAGTTTTCACCCACATTACACTACACGAGCTCTCATCACCCCATGTGTGCTGCTTTTTTTTCCGCAGACATTTTTACTTAGCTGTAGAACTAACTGCAGAATCGAAAATGCACAGCAGGTTGTGTAGTGGTTACAGCAACTGCCAGTCTTTTCTGATTTTACAATTGTTACTATGAAAAGCACACAAGACTGTCGTGCCCCCATTGGCTGGCCCATCAGCAACACCTGGTGCCACTTAGGGAGACTGCCGATAAAAGGCTGCCCTGGAAGCTCTCCCCTTGAGGAACCTCTGCAAAGAGCAACCACTGCCTTCCATCAAGTGCATTTTTCCCTAGCCTCTGTGTTTTCCTGGATTTCCTGACCTGTGCCTGTTTCCCAACAATGAGTATTGTATTCTCCTTTGTACGACGTTTGGCCATCGCCTGACCTTCACCTGTTCCCTGACTACTCCTTCGCCTGCTTCCGGAAACATTAAAAACCAGAACCTGAGCTCTGCAACTGTGTCCGCTCCATCTGCCTGTAAGCCACCATGACAGAAGGTTCCGCCTTATAGATGGACACAGCAGAGCGCACCCAGATCCACAGCGCATTCACATCGCAGGACGCTCGACTCAGAGCACATGACCAAACCCTCAAGAGGACACACTTGATGGGTTGATCCACGCACTCTGCAACGGGGGGAGTCCTCCAGATGACAAAGGTGAGCGAGTCAATCGCCTCCCCAGAAGAAAACACCATTTCCACACCTCCGAGTACCCCGCCTCTGGGACCCCACATCGCCATGCCAGAAAGTTATGATGGGACACCAGAACAATGCCAAGGCTTCCTAATGTAGTGCGAAGTGGTGTTTGAAAGTTCGCCCCACCTGTACCAGTCTGACAAAGCCAAGATAGGGTTTCTGGTGTCACCACTCACCAGCCCGGCACATACATGGGCTACGGTGGGGTGATGCACACAGCAGAGTACCACCTATGCCGCCTTTTGCAAGAAGTTTGAGGCGGTGCTCGATCCCCTGCTCGCCCACTGTGCCTCCAGCAACCGACTTCTCCATATAAAACGGAAATCAATGTCTATGGCTTAGACTTTTGGACCCTGGCCGAACAGAGTGACTAGAACCCCTCAGCTCTTCTGGCCTGCTACAGAAATGACCTCCAACCCCGGATCCAGGCATACTGCGGGGAGAATTGGACCCTAGACTGCTTCATTGAAACAGCAATTGCGATCAATAACCTCGGCCAGAAGCTAACTCCACGCTGCTGGACCGTTTTCCCACCCCAGGCTCCCCAGGGCACTGAACCAAAGCCAATGCAGCTAGGACAGGGCAGGTTGGACCCTGAAGAGAGGACACGTCGGCTCTGGAACAACCTGTGCCTCTACTGTGGCGTATCCAGTCACGTCCGCTCAGCCTGCCCAGTATGCCCCCAAAGAGGAACCCATCCAGGACCACAGGTAAGCCAGTTGGGCTGGCCTGGTCAACTGACATTACTGATTCACATAACCTGGGAGGGAGGCCAAGTATCATTCGTGCATTAGCGGATTCAGGAGCTGCTGGCTGCTTTAAGGACATAGGCTTCGCGCAGTCAAACCACATCCCAGGTTGGGACTGTGATTTTAGGCTACAGATCCATGCCCTGGATGGTCAACTACTAGGGTCCGGTGTGGTCAATACCTGCACAATGCCGCTGCGGGCCACAGTTGGGGCGTGTCACTATGAAGACCTGGTTTTTTATCTGATCTGAGGCCCAGACACCCCCATAATTCTAGGTTTCTCCTGGCTGGTCTGACATGACCCATCATTCCAATGGAGTACAGGAGAGCTGGTGTCCTGGAGTGACGGCTGTCGACGGTCATGCCTGCAACTTCCATGCCAGGCTACATCGGTAGAAGGGATCGCAGGGCTTCCTCCTGTAGCGATCCCATGGGAATACAAGGATCTCCAGGAGGTCTTCAGTAAGACTCAAGCAGCCAAGCTTCCACCTCATAGACTATGGGACTGTGCTATTGACTTATTGCCAGGTACAACCTCTCCTAGAGGCCGTGTATATCCCCTGTCCTTACCTGAGCAACAAGTCATGCAGGCATACCTCCAGGAGACCCTGGATGCGGGCATCATTAGGCCTTCCACCTCACTTGCTTCTGCCAGGTTTTTCCTTGTTGAGAAGAAAGATGGAGGTCTCTGTCCCTGCATAGATTATAGGGGTTTGAACGCCAGAACCGTCCGTTATCCTCACCCCTTACCCCTGATCACAGCCACCCTGGAAAGGGTCCATGGAGTCATGATCTATACAAAGTTAGATCTCTGGAGTGCTTATAATCTCATCCGCATACGCGAGGGGGACAAGTGGAAGACGGCATTTAGCACCTCCCTGGGACACTATGAATACCTGGTAATGCCTTTCGGCTTACTGAATGCTCCCTCAGTGTTCCAGGCATTTGTAAACCACATCCTAGGAGACTTCATCAACCGCTTTGTTCTGGTGTACCTGGATGACATCTTGGTCTTCTCCCGCACCTGAGAGGAACACATCGGACAAGTACGAGCTGTACTGCGTCGCCTTCTCAGCCACCGGTTGTATGTGAAAGGTGAGAAATGACAATTCCACAAAACTCACATATCCTTTTTGGGATATATTCTGAGCCCGGACAGGGTGATTATGGACCCCCAGAAGGTTAGTGCAGTTACTAATTGGCCCAGACCCATCACGGTGAAGGCACTCCAATGTTTCCTAGGTTTTTCCAATTTTAAGTGACGTTTCATTAGATGTTTCAGCACCATTGCCGCTCCATTCACAGCTCCGACTGCCTCCAAAGGTCCCTGATTGCCCTGGAATGATGCCGCAGAGAAAGCCTTCAGGGACCTGTAGGACCACTTCATGTCAGCCCCAGTGCTCAAACACACCGACCCGACTTTACCATTTGTGGTCAAGGTGGATGCTTTCCAGGTAGGAGTAGGAGCAGTGCTATCCCAAAGACATGGGACCCCACCTAAACTATTCCCCTGCGCCTACTTCTCACGCAAATTGTCCCCGGCTGAATGTAACTACGACATCGGGAACCGCAAGCTTCTGGCCGTCAAACTTGTACTCGAAGAATGGCAGCATTAGCTCAAGGGTGCAGTGCACCCGTTTTTGGTGCTTACCGATGATCACAACTTGGAGTACATAGAGAAGGCTCATCGGATGAATTGCCGTCAGGCTCGATGGGGTCTGTTTTTTACCCAGTTTCGTTTTACCGTATCCTACAGACCGGGGTCAAAGGACATCAAGGCAGATGCCTTGTCCCAGATTCAAGACCCTGATCCTCCCAGTACCTCCCTGAGGGTATTTTACCTGATGGGTGCGTAGTGGCTCCAGTTCACTGGCAGTTTTTTCAAGAATCATAGGCAGCTCAAGCAGCGGAACCAACTCTTCCCGGCAAACCCAAAGGAAAAGAGTATGTGCCTCCCAACCTACAGTCCGCACTGTTGCAGCAGGCCCATGACTCTCCTGAATCCAGACATCCTGGCATCCAGAGAACCCTATCACTTCTGCAGGGGCAGTTCTGGTGGCCATCGTTAGCAGATGATGTCCGGGATTACGTGGAGGCCTGTACTCTCTGTTCCCAAGCCTGGACCCCTACTCTGAAACCCTCGGGGCTCCTGGAACCCCTGCCCGCACCTTCCCATCCATGGAACCACCTTGCGATAGACTTCCTGGTGGACCTCCCCGTCTCCGAGGGTAAGACCGTGATTCTGACCGTCATAGATTCTCTAAAGCTTGTCGTCTAATCCCTCTTCCCAAGCTCCCATCTGCATTGGAGACGGCTGAGGTCGTATTCCACCAGGTATTTAAGATGTTCAGATTGCCGGAGGATATCATCTCGGATCGAGGCCTTTGGTTTACCTTGAGGTTATGAAAGGTCTTCTGGGACCGGTTGGGAGTCCGGGTGAGCCTGACATCCAGATACCATCACCAAGCTAACGGCCAGGTGGAGCATCTCCAGCAGGACATTGCCCAGTACCTGCAAACGTACTGTGCTCAGAGACAACACCAGTGGGCCAGGTTCCTACCCTGGGTGGAATACGCACACAATGCCACGCCACACTCTGCCACCAGGCTGCCATACTGTTGCGCCCCCATTGGCTGGCCTATCAGCGACACCTGGTGCCACTTGGGGAGACTGCCGATAAAAGGCTGCCCCAGAAGTTCTCCCCTCACAGAACCTCTGCAAAGAGCAACAGCTGCCTTCCGTTGAGTGCGTTTTTCCCTAGCCTCTGTGTGTTCCTGGCTATCCTGACCTGTGCCTGTTCCCCAACAACGGGTATTGTGTTCTCCTTCGTACGACGTTCGCCCATCACGTGACCTTTGCCTGTTCCTTGACTACTCCTTCACCTGCTCCCGGAAACATTAAAAACCAGAACCTGAGCTCTGCACTTGTGTCCACGCCGTCTGCCTACAAGCCACCATGACAAAGACAATGCTGCCTGGATCTATAAACTCACAGTAATCGCTGACAAAACTGGCTAAATGTCAGCTTGGTTCTTCTTTAGAAAATTTTATAATGTTAAAAATAACTTTCTCTAAATCTTTCAGCAATGATTAGTCGTTGCATCGAAGACAGGACGTACTAATACTACAGTAAAAACACAAGGCTGTTGAAACTGTCAGAAAGAATCTTCACTGACAGGTCTAAAAGAGCATATAATTTTATATATTATTCCACATAAAATTTCCACCAAGAAATCAAAATTATTTTAGAAAGAAACTATAAATGATTGAAGTTGTTTAAAACACATATATATTTTCATAGAGATGTAAGCAATATATTGACATAAATGTAAACTTTATGGTGCGGTGGCGCAGTGGGTTGGACCGCAGTCCTGCTCTTCGGTGGGTCTGGGGTTCAAGTCCCGCTTGGGGTGCCTTGCGGCGGACTGGCGTCCCGTCCTGGGTGTGTCCCCTTCCCCCTCCGGCCTTACGCCCTGTGTTGCCGGGTAGGCTCCGGTTCCCCGTGACCCCGTAAGGGACAAGCGGTTCTGAAAATGTGTGTGTGTGTGTGTGTGTGTGTGTGTGTGTAAACTTTATGTAATATTTTATTTATAATACTTATTATAATTATTGTTTATAATACTTATTGCTTTTGGTTGAACACGATTAGTTCCCTTTTTTATGGCACGTAGACGGCAGAATTTTTGAGGAAAGTCCAGTCAATGTACAAAGAGGCGGGAAACGCTGACGGCGGTGAGATCGAGGTGATACTACTTCATCAGTACAGAGCTGCGTTACACTTCGCGAAACGTTTTCATTTTCTAAAATTAGTTATCTCGCAGAAATTAATTAACATGAGATAAAACCCGAGTTTTTGCAATTACAGTCAAGCCCTCATTCTATCTTATTACCACTGTACTTTTCCTGAATTATTGGCGTCCTTGAACAATCTTGCTGACATTTAAAAAAGATGCTCTTGATTTGTGGTTACGAATATAGGACCGCGTAGACTGTCGAATGGGGTTATAGTGGTCAAACAAATGTGTATAAAAAGCTAAGGATCCAGCTGTACGTGGCGACTGCAAATAACACGGGGAACCATTTCGAACGGGTTACAGTAATGAGAGATGACGTGCGGTTGGCAATTTTAAGAGCAGAGCTCCACCACGTGGTCAGAATGCGCGCGGCGGTATTTCATCTGCGGTGCTCGGTCTCCCCCTGGCGACACAAACACGGCACTGCGTCACGTATGTTTCCTTTCAAGTCTCGGGCCTCAGACGATCAAACCCATTGATCACATTGGCGGCGAGGTTTTTGCCTCCAAAATGTGCTACTGTGTAAGAAAGCACGCATAACTAAGAAATCGTATGATTCAAAACTGCGTTTTTTTTAAAAAAAAGAGATGCATTGAAGGGAAGTTTATACTCGCTGTTCATAAGTGTGTGTAAAATAATAGAAAAGCCATATTAATTGTAAAGTTTTCGAGTTAACGCTGTTGAAGCGCTCCGCGCAATGGCTGCATGCAAGGATGTGTAATAAAATGTCCGTACAGCATGTAATACTTTCCACTAAATCACATCGCAGTGTGTTACATTACACTTTCTTTACTGCAAATGTCAGCTCTTTGAACTGAATTATAACGTAACGACCCGCGTTACCGAGAGCTTGGGCGGGTAATGGGCTATTGCAAATAGTTGGATTCTGGGTAAATCGTAAATTAAGTGTTCAACCACTGGGGGGAATTCCAGGTAGCGTGAAGGGGTGGCTCTGTTTGGGAGTGTGCGGAGGAAAAGCTTGGGGATATTAAGCAGATTGGGAAAGCTGGTTTGGCAAGCAGATTTTTTTTTTTTTTTTTTTTTTAAAAAAAAAAAAAAAAAAAAGTAAAAGAAACTGGGTCTTCGGATCCGAGGTAGTAGTTCTCAGTGTGTCGGTGTTCTAATTTAATGTTCATTACGAAAGCTATCTGTGCACCCTTCTTCGCGCATCTAACCTCACGGCGCTGTGCGCTGCAGTGTGTTTCTGCGTGTGTCTTTTTATTTTGCATTTTTTAGCTTCCGTTTTCTTCGGGGAGAGCTGCAGTTGGTTGTCGTGCGTTAAAGGGACACGAGCGGGGACGGGCGCGCGCTCCTGCGCACGGCGATAAGAGCAGAGCTGGAAACGAGGGACACAGATACGGCGAGTAAACGGAGGCGGAGCGGAGAGGCGAGGGTACTGCGCAGCGAAGGTCTTTGGTGTATCTCTCACGGTGTGTGTGTGTGTGTGGCTGAGGAAAAATGTTCGGCATGATCAAGAACTCCCTGTTTGGGGGGAACGAGGAGGCCAAGTACGAGGTGCTCAGCACTGAGTCGAAGGTACGGAATTCCTCCTGCGTGCTCGCTCATACACACACACTGTCTTTCACAACACGTTTGTTCTTTGTATCAGGTTGTGTGTGGTCACGGTTTTTGAGGTCGCGATCGGTTGTGCATCACTTGGAACTGTGTGAGACCGTGCCCCAAATGAAAAGTGCTTTCGTTTCCTTTTGTTTTGTTTGCACAGCTCGCCCAGCTTTCCGCACACACACGCACCCGTGATGACAAGAAGTTCGGGTTAAACGCCTCGTTCAGGGCTGCAGTTTGTCCACATTCTATGTTTAAACCGCTGCTTTTGCGACAGGTCCCAGTCCTTAACTGCTCATGAGTCATGTTTGACCAGTTCGGCACATACCACATTCACTGTACACCCATAGATGAAGATTTTAAGTAAACCACATTGCCTTAAAAAAAAAAAAAAAATCACATTTTGCTTGTGCTTGTTGCACATCATCATGTCATAATTTTTTACATGACAAGTCATAACACTGTCAAGTGACTGTCATAAGACCATAGAACTAAATCATGTGACCATCCCTGTCCTTAAACTCTCTCACCTGTCTTCACCATACATGTATACACTATATTTGAAATTTTGATGACTGTGATTTCAATTATATTTATTACATAAGCAGTACATGCAAATAAATTTACATTTATTCATTTAGCAGATGCTTTTCTCCAAATGTACATCTCAGAGAAAATACAATTTGTATATTACATTTATATATTACAAAACGTTTGGAGCTACGTGGATGAGGAAGGCGCGATCCAGAGAGGAATGGAAAGTGTGCTGTGACCAGCGGAGTCGATTCGACGCCCGATAGTCTGGTCGGTCAAGTGGTCATATTACATTAGCAGAAAGAGAAACTTAAATGCAGATGCATGATACATAAGTACAGTTATTTAGTTTTTCCACCATATTAATCAATGTACTTCACATGAGTAGCTACAAACTTTGTCCTAATGTCGACAATTCCTGATCACCTAGTAATTTTAAATATATAATATAGGTGTATGTAGGTGCACGGTGGAGCAGCTGGCTTGGCCTCAGCCTGCTCTCTGGTGGGTCTGGGGTTCGAGTCCTGCTTGGGGTGCCTTACATCGGACTGGCGTCCCGTCCTGGGTGTGTTGCCCCCCCCTCCAGCCTTATGCCCTGTGTTGCTGGGTTAGGCTCCGGCTTGCCGTGACCCCGCTTAGGAGAAGCGGCTTCAGCCTGTGTATCTATATACTGTATAAATATATATTTATATTACAAGAGTAGTTGTGTGAAGGTTTATCCATTATTTAACAGTTATGATCTCAAACTTATGGTACATAAACATTTACACGTTACATGAACTTACTAGATCATCATCGAAGTGAGTCCGAAAGAGGTGAGTTTAAATGTGACAGATTCAGCAGTTACGAGCGACAGGGGGAGGTGATTATGGGAAGGGAAGTTGTATGAAATGAAAATCCTAAACATTCAGGAAAATGTTGACTTGGCTTTTAAAACTTCATACATCCACATGGTGTATCAGCAGTATTAGAAGAATAGTTTTTTCTGAATTTACAGTATTGCACAACAAAAGAACTTGAGAAATCATAATACCCTGAGTTGCAGAAAAAAATTTTAAGACAGTGACCGAAAATGCATAAAAAATTGCATGAATTAAAAGCAATTACAGTTGGGTAATACAAACAAGATTAATGCTGACAGGCTTTTGGTAACGGAAAGCTAAATGTATTAAAAAAAATGCAGTGATTGAACAAAAATAACTATACAAAAAGAAATGTTCCACAGGTATATCATAGAAAGGAGAAGGAACATCTTGTCACAGAAATGCTTCTTTGTGTTTGGTATGGTAATTCGAGAAAGCTTTAGCTTAAAAAAAAAAAAAAGTCAGTGGCCTTTGCTTGGGTTGATGCAAGAACTTTACTCGTGGGTTCCAGTCAGGCCCCTGTTGTCTCCAATGATATTATTCGAGTGAGTTTTTCAAAGAAACGTCGCTGGCACCTCCTCCAAGTTGTTCTGTCAAGTCACCTGAGTTACACGTGAATCATGATCTTAAAGTAGATTGGAGAATGAAAAGACCAAGAGGACTTCAGATCCACCACCACCTTCTGCAGCTGTCAGAAGAAGCTGTGGGCTTGTTTTGCCTTTGCCAAACATTAACCTGCCTGAAAACGGCATCAACTCAACTCCTGCGCCCATGTTATATTTTTCCACGGCTCGTGGTTCAACGTTTTGCTCTCAGAACTTCAGAATGTGTTTTTGCCCAAGAGCTTTTAGTATTGTCATTAAATATTTGTCTATCCGGGGGGCGCGGGGGCATCGTGGGTTGGACCGGATCCTGCTCTTCAGTGGGTCTGGGGTTCGAGTCCCGCTTGGGGTGCCTTGCGACGGACTGGCGTCCCGTCCTGGGTGTGTCCCCTTCCCCTCCAGCCTTGCGCCCTGTGTTGCCGGGTTGGCTCCGGTTCCCCGCGACCCTGTATGGGATGAGCGGTTCCGAAAGTGTGTGTGTGTTTATTTGTCTATCCCTATTGCTGAACTTTGAGTGCTACCAATGCTTTTCTTGCAAATTTTGTCATTTGTGTGACTGATGTAGGAGCCCTGAGTAAACTGACAACTTCGCTTTTACGAACTTTTAAGTTGTGTAATTTACCTTAGGAAATGGCATTTTACAGTGGTAAATATAGGAAGGTGGGCTCAGTTAAAACTGTTAAAACCAAAACACATTCAGCTTAATAGGACTCATCTGTATCTGCCTTTCTAATAGCAATTTTGTTATTTAGAATAGTTATTTTTCAGAGAGAGACACAAAGGCTTCACTGATCCCAAACTAAAATGATGAGGCTGAAACAGCATGCATACAGCAAGCAGTGTCAGAAGACGCAGGGATAAATATAGTGAGTGCTAACAAGTAAAACAGTGAAAAGTAGTACAGGCTGTGCAGTACCACTCGGGCAATAACAAGTCAGTACCAGCGTGACAGTCTGAGGACTCGTTATAGTGCCCAGTGGCCATTGCCATGTTTCCATATGCCCTCTATCTACTCAAATCCAGTTTGTAAGAGTCACCGAAAGATGTGTCGTGCTGATTCTACATTCATCATCAAGAAATTCATGAGCTCTCAACGTACTTGGTTGGTTTGTGGTAGCAGGTAGTGGTTTAAGCTTCTGTTTTTTTAGAGCCGAAGGTCACAGGTTCAAATCCCACATACTACTGTAGTGCTTTGGAACATGGCGCATACCCTGAAGTGCTCCAGTAAAAGTTAACCTGTGGTATAAATGGGTGAGTCATTGTAAGAAGCTTAACGTTGTAAGTCACTTTGGAGAAAAGTGTCAGCTAAATGTAAATGTCATTGTTATCATTTGTATTTGTTCATTTAGTAGACACTTTTCTCCAAAGTGATGCACTTCTCAGGGAGAACTGATTTCATGTCATTTTATTACCTGAAATTTCATATTATCTTCTGCTCTTTAAAAAGGAGACATTCTGATTGAGGTGCCTCCTGCTGATGTGTTTGTCTTAGGGATTTGTCACTCAGTGACATTTCTTTCATTTGAAAGAAAAAATTGTTGACTATGCAATTTTTTTAATTTTCATAAATGTATTTTACAAAAACTAAAAATGTAATTTTTCCACTTCTAATCCCAAACTGTATTCTTAATATAATCATTTTAATATACTTGAGTGCTCTATTTTACAAATGCCCTTGAGTTTTAATCTATATTTTATTTATTTGAAGGAAATGTCAAGGGCTGAGTTGATTTTATTGCAGATTTTGCACTTGTCCTGCAGGTTCTAATTTTGTTTACGTTATTCATGATTTGTGTTTTAAACTCAGTTTTCACTGCACTTTCATTTTGTTTACTGTGATGTTGTTCATGTTGCGGTGGATATAAAATAAATTGATGGTAATTGAGACGGTAAGACTTTAGATTTTGAGAGCTGAATTTGGTGCACTTGGTGACCTGATCTCTGTGCCCAGGAAGAGGGAAGCTATGAGGTGAGGCAGTATCAAAGTGCCCGCTATGCCACTTTGACTTGCGAGGGGAAGACCTTCGACCAGGCTACAGGCGAGTGTGTGAAGAAACTTCTTATGTATGTAGGAGGAAGCAATGACAAAGGTGAGTGGTCCTCCTCCTACATGTTACCTTACATCAAGAAAAGAAACACTTCTGTGAATTTACCCCACTGTTTCTTTAGATTTTGTGTGTGGTTTTATTTTTATTTTTTTTAATGAGCCCTTTATTTAACACATAATTAAAAAAGCCTGAGTGAAGCGTGCAGTTCAGGACCAGATTACCACCTCGAAAATAAGTGTTTTCACACAACTACATAACCCAAAGTTGTTTAGTTCACAAAGATAAAGAAATAATTTGTAACAATACAACTATGGTAAAAAATTAGTAAAATATTTTCTTTTAGTAAACAAGCATCCACCAAAGCGATCAGTTGTATGGTAATAAAATTGTGCTAGTTTAGATGTAGTTTATCTGTCAAACTTACAAAAGAATGTTAAATATTCTAGCTGGTTCACAGGTCAGCTATGCCTTGCTGGTTTTGGAATGTAGCTCCTGTAATCACGATGACTATTCAGAAATGTCTTTGCCTGCAAAGAAAGAGTGACAGTAGAAATGTTGAGTCAAAAAGTGAAAATTATAAAATGACTTTGCCATTGCATGACATTGCTTTTGCTATTGCAGGAAAATGTAGTTAAACCCAGGAAATTAAAACTGGAACTGGGTATTGCTTTTCAACTTTTTAATTTACATTTTGTTTTTCACCAACTTGACAAATCAAGCAGGGAAAACAAAATATTAAATATGTGTGGTGTTAAATATTAATTTTCTCTTTCTTTTAATTTGAATTTTTATGTTGCAAATTGGAAGATATTGTTTAACCAGGGACAGCTGGTAGCATAGTGGTTAGAGCTACTTCCTTTGGATGCAGGTTCAATTGCCACTTCAGCTGTAGTACCCTTGAGCAAAGTACTTACCCTACATTGCACCAGTAAAATTACCCTGCTATATTAATGGGTAAAGAATTGTACTTATACGTTGTGTTGGAGAAAAAGTGTCAGCTACATGTCATACATAAATATCTGTTGCACATATGATGTGTAACGGATATTTATGTATGACAAGGGTGGCACAGCAAATAGTGCAACTGACTCGCAGTGCATGGGTGGTGCAATAGAATGGGAGTTTGATCCCTGCTTAGTCTGTGTAGAGTTTGCATGCTCTCTCTGTGCCTGTGTGGTTTCCTCCCACAGTCCAAAGACCTGTAGTTCAGGTTGCCTGTATTGGATGAGTGACTATTGTAGGAACCCACAATTCAGTCATTTTAAAATCAGTTGACCATCTGTCTATCCTGTATTATCATATGAAAACATCAGGGTAATACACATTGCTTGTGGGCATTCTAGACATCTGTTGGATGATTAGATCAAACTTATAGTTGAATGGGTCTGCTTCTTAATGTGATCATAGTGAGTACTTGTGATTATTTGCATCTAAATGAAACCATGTGAAAATGATCCCAGTTCTCGTTACTAGATGATGGTCAAACCATTTGGTGATGAGGAAGTTCGGGGTAGCTAGCAGTCGGAGGTTGGTTCCTGTGAAGGCTTCCTTACCTTTGATCCTTTGTTTGAAGGTATCACCTCTAAAGCTTTGTGTAAGGTCACACCTTTAAGGACTGCCCATTGAATGCCTATAAAACCACAATGTATGTCTTCCTTAGTTAGACTTGATGACTACAGCGCGAAATAGCACGTTCTGATGTTGTAGACTGATGCTCTCATCTGCAATAAAGAATCCTGCTGAAGATACTTCCAAGTCTCCTGGTCTCCTCTCTGCAAATTCCCAGCACTATGCATGTGGTTACCCTGCGAAGGACTGGCATCCCGTCCAGGGTGTAGCCCCCATCAGCTTAATGCTTCCAGGATAGGCTCTGGTTCACCCTGACACTGCTCAGGACAAGTGGTTATTGAAATTGGATGGATGGATTATTTACATTCATTGATTTAGCAGACACTTTTCTACAAAGTGACAATGTTAAGCTACCTACAGTTATTTACCAATTTATATAGCTGAGTAATTTTACTGGAGGAATTTAGGGTGAGTACCTCGCTCAAGGGTGCTACAGCTGGAGGTGGGATTTGAACTTTTAGGTCCATAGATAGCAGCTCTAACCACTATGCTATCCACTGCCCCATTACACATGGATTATATATGCATACATTACAAAATTTGTTGTATCGCAGCCTTTGTATTCTTGACTATGACATTTCATTTGACTTAGGTCCAAGATAACTAAGTGTTTTGCTCTCCTTTTTCTCAGGGGAAGGCATGGGCATGACAGCACCCATTTGTATAACAGTCTTTCCTAAGGATGATGGCTCTCTGTCAGATCGCATTGTTACTGGGCTCCGTATCCCTGAGCGTTACCAGGGAAACCCTCCCACTCCAACTGACAGCACAATCCAGTTTGAAGAGAGACCAGCCATGACTGTATATGCACTGTGAGTACCAGTGTGTTTTGCTCTCGCTCTGCCATTTATGACTTGTCTTTCTAGTTCCCACGTTGCATTATTGTGCATGCCGAAACACTCATTGCTTCATTGACCAGGCTTGTATGTTGTTGTTGTTGTTGTTTCTGTTAGGAGGTTCGGAGGATTTGCTCATGAAAATGAGTATCGCAACGAGGCTGCTTGCCTCACCCGCATTCTGGGTGACAGCACCGCCTACCAGCGAGCAAGTTATTTTTGCTGTGGTTATGACCCCCCAATGAAACCCTACGGTCGACGCAATGAAGTGTGGTTCATAAAGGAGGAGAACTGAAACAGGATGTAGAGTGGTGGTTGAGGTTAACACCAACTGAAATCTCTTTTTAGGTACAGGCAGTCCCCGAGTTAAACATCTGACTTTCGTACAACCACGAACCACTGACTGGAAGTTAATCCCCCCCCACCCTTAAGTAACAATCAAATGAAAACTTAAGCCTATTAAAACTGTTACTGTACATATAATGGTTCATACTAATAATTTGGCGCTACTGGGCGAAGCACATCAAAACATTGTGTGTCTACAGCGGTTTCTTGGCTTGTGGGCAGGGCACGTGAGCCTGAGGTAGGACAGACTTCTTTTCCCATTAAGTGTCTCGTGTGTTACTGTATTTGGTTTTTTCCTTTTTTTTTTTTTTTGTTTTACCCTCCTAACCATGGCGCCAAAGTGTAAATGTGATGCATCCAAGTAAAAGGAAGCAATCACGCTGAAACTAAAGAGTTTATAGTAAAGTGAAAGGTGAAACACCAACAAACAATGGAAAAAGCAAACAGTTTCTTTGTTTTCCACATGCGCACACAGGCTGTCCCTCTCTCTTGCTCTCTCTGAGAACACTTGGCTACAAAAGACACTCCCCCTAGTTGTGGAATCTTATTCAACACAACCTTCCCCTCTCTGCTCTTCCAAGTCCTGTCCCGTTCCACGTTTCTTTGATAACCGCCCGCCTTGTCCCCCGACCACCATTTCAGATCCTCACCTCTGTTCAGTTCAACCGACCGACCATTCATGTCCAACTATGAGATTACATCTTATCCTTTGATCTGAATAAATGAACCTGCACTTGTATCCAGCCTCCTCCGTGTCCTCTGTTCATCATGACAGTAGTAACATTTATCTCTTAAAGCGCCGTTACCTTGTCTATGCTATTGGTATTTGACATAACAAAGTTCAACATTATACAGAGCTTTAGAGAATAAAGCTTTGTAAGACTGTAGATCTGGGGTTTCATACAATTAAATCAAGTTTAATAAAATAAAAATAAATTGCATTGGCAAGATGTCCTTTATTTCATTTAGAATTTGCAATGGGTTAAGCAAGCAGTTTTCCTTGAATATATGCACAGCAACACTGCCCAGTTTCCATCATTCAGGAATGCTTAAAGCTGTGGGAGGAGCACCATATTTCTCATTGTTGGGAACCAGCATCCTGCCAAAAGCTGTAAGCTCATCTAGTAGCAGTACCTCAAAGTGTAGCGTTTAGAGCAATCACCTTGCAAGCAAAGAACATGGGTTCGAATTCCTGCTCCTGCTGTAGCTCACTTGCACAAAAAATTACCTTATGTATAAATGACAAATAACCAAAAGAGCTCCGTATACAAACTTAACATTGTAAGTAGGCTTAGACAAAGGCAACAGCTAAAGGAATAAATTATAATTTAAAAAAAAAACTATCAGGAAATAACACTTCCAACAGCCACTACCTGTACCTATTTTTAGGTAATGTGGCACAACAATTTTGTCCCAGGAATCAATGTGTAAGCGTAAAGATGTGTTGAATCATGGTTTAGATCACAAGCTAATTCACTATATCTGAAATCAGGAGATCACGTGCTATGAAAATGTGTTCTTCAGAAATGAGAACTTCAGGCTGCTGTAGGATTCACCGTGCAGTGAGCTGTGCCACTTGGAAACCCAAAGAAAAATAGCTTTATGTAAATGAAAATTCTGAAATGCACAAACAAGGGAGAAACACACATCTGCTGCATAACAGAACAATGTTCTGACAAAGAAAATATTTATTTACATAATGTCAACAGACAGTGAAATCCACTGAAAAACACTTGGGCATTAACATTTACCTATTTACATAACTTTAACTTGTCAAACCAACCCCAAAGATGTGCAAAAACAGTTCCATAAAAGTGGTAAAACTGGAAATAAATTACCAAAATCAGGAGTGCATTAAAAGTTAAATGTTAGCAATAAGTGTGCAGCATTCACCCACATTAATACATGTGTGACCTATAGGAGTCCAGAGACAAAAGCCATATATGACCTTAAAACCTGCTTTTGTTTCTGTGACCTATTCTAATTTTGGGTTCAAATTTTGAGCTAAAAGCATTAGAGAATTGTTAGAAAACAGTGTAAGAAAAGTATCAAAAAAATTAGTTTATCAAAGCTGTTTTCTTTTAACCATACTGCCAGACCATGGAGAAGCTCTGCAAAAACCAAAAATCACAAAAGTATCTGATTTGGCTTTAACGTTTTCCGTTTCCTGTTAAACTGCACACTTCCATACTGCCAGCAATAATGCACATACCATTCCATAAATTGTAGCTTTGCTATGAAAAATTGCTTTGGCTTCCTTACCTACCTTCTCTAAAATACTATGTGAAAACACTGTGCGAAAACAGCATATGCTGAAAAATTCACAACAGGAAAACAAAACAGGCTCAGTAAAAATTAGTATTAAAACCAAAACATATTGAGCATTAATTCAACAGCAAACCAGTAAAGTCATATTTTTTATCATTACAATGTCTAACTTTCAAAACTATATGGATTACATAACTTTTATACTTACGTTTAATAACAAAGTATAACTCAGCATAACTTTAAAGATCAAGTGAGAGAAAAGGAGTGGGAAAAATACTGTTGAAAGGTTACATGGTTTTGGAGTATTATTAGTGTTATTAGTCTCCTATGTTGGTATCTATGAAGAAACTTTTGCCGTCATTTCCTGATTGTCCTGGTGCCTTAATTGTTCTTTTTGTCAGGATAAGGTGCACACGGGGCATATGGAGGTGGCTGTTCCTTGAGGGGAAAAGTATTTATGCATCTATCAGACAGACTTAAAGCAATTTGCAAGTCTGTTAAATAGCAAAAAAATGCATAAAGATACAGTAGAAACATTCATGCATGTTCCTACAAAAGGTGTTCCACAGCATGTCCTTATTCTTGTGATTAAGGAATAAATTAACATCAATACTGAAGAAAAATAGAAAGGAGATGCTCACCATGGGCATGTAGACATTGTGCGGGTTATTAGGATTGTAATAGGCGCTACCAGCTGCATCTGCGGGTCCTTGGTACAAGACAGAATAAACACATGCACGTTTACTGCAAAGCATGGAAGTATAGAGGAAAATAAAATTATACTGGCAATAATCTGTGATACAGGTCAATGATCGAAGTGTTATCCAGCACTATTCTCCAGAGTGACTCTCACAGTGAGTTCATACTGCCAGATAAAGATAATCCAACATAAACATTCTACAGAAACGAGATAAAAATAAACTAAAAAAAGATCACCTTAAAAATCTGCAATTTATATAGTTTGCAACTGGTATGATTAGAACTTTTAAAAAAAAAAAAAAAAAATCAAAATTTGATTTTTTTTTTTTTTTTTTAAGAAAATCATTCATACACACTTCAAAAAGTAATCACCCCTTTCTTCTATTGTTCAGTTACATCTTAAAATCTGAATCCTTGAAAATATTTTTCCCCTTCAGGAAAACATGATGTTAAAAATGTTTTGTGAAACAACCTTCTTCCAAAACTGAGACGACAACGGCTCATCTACAAAAATAGCACTGCCCCAACTCAATACTTCTGTAAACAGGCCTCTAGCAGCAACCACTTCATCTTTGTGTGTATGTATGCTCATCTCGATTTCACAAGTTTGGACTGTTCCTCCATTGAAATTTGCTCTTGTTCACTGAAACCATGTCTAGTAGGATTTGCCTTTACTGGACACAGTCCATTTTGCCTTTGATGAATCTCCAGTCCTTCATGCTGTCACCACCATGCTTAACTGTAAAGATTGTATTCTCTGGGTGACAGGTTGTGCTTGATCATTTTTAATTGTCAAATCATGTTTACTTTTAATACACTTTATTTTATTCTAAAATTAGAGATGCTTATATGAACAAAAAAACTGTTTTAAACTAATTTACATAACATTTGACCTACCAAAATGAGACATATGAATATCAACAGGAGCAAACAGTTTAGAAGAACCACATTTCCTCTCAATTAATGCACTCCTCTATGCCGGTCTAATCCAGAAGTTATCCATGCATATGAGGGATACTGGTATTTTACCCGGTGTGGGGGCAGCCCAGCCCTGCGGAGGTCCAGGGTATGGTGGTGGCGGGGGCATGTAGGCAGGGGCAGTTGGGGCAGATGGATATACACCTGTAACCATAAAAACAGCATTATAAATAATCGCCTGGGTGGTGCGAGAGGATATGGGTTTGATGCCCGCTCAGTCTGCGTGGAGTTTGCATGTTCTCCCTGTCTATGTGGGTTTCCTCCCACAGTGCAAAGACATGCTGTTCAGGTTCACCCATAGTGTGTGAGTGACAGGGAGAGTGTGTTCCACTAATGTACGGATGAGTGACCCACTGTAAGTAGTGTATCTAGCAGTGTAAGTCACCTTGGTGAATAAGGTGTGTGGGCTAGTAACACTACACAGAGTTCATTGGAAGTTGCTTTAGAGAAAAGCGTCTGCTAAATAAATAAATGTAATGTGATCTAAACATTATCTGAATATGTCTCTGTATTACTGAATTTGTTATTAGTATACTGTATAAATTATTGAAAAAAACAAATTATATGCCATCTTAGCGTTCAATGTTACACTTTGCGATTTTATTGATTTCTCAGTATACTAAAAGAACACCTCTACAAATGACAAATATTTCAGTGACAGCATAACATGCATTAGGTTACTGATGTCACCCACCGGGTGCTGGAGGTGCTGTAGGGTAGAGATAACCCATGTTACCCGGCGGCTGAGGTGGCACTTGATAGAAACTGTTATTCTGTGGTGGTTGCCCATAGGGGTAATTGTGAGGGGTTGGCGACAGGCCAAAACCATTCATGACTCCAGGGGAGGGATACCCAAATGATGGACCCCCACTTTGTACTGGCTGGCCACGTGATGCTACAGAAAACAAAGGATTAAAATAGACAGAACTTTACACGTTATTCTGAACACAACAGCACACTGGCAACTGGTTGATAAACAGACAATAAAATGCTCAAGTACAGACATACATATATACAAAAAAGAAAAACTACTATAACAAAGATAGATAAATTCACAGTATGTGTGGTTTTCATATTTGCAAACAAGACAAAGAGTGACAAATCAACATGGTATGAAGTGACTCGCCATGCTTCTGTAACACACAAGGGCATGGACAATACATTTTTAGCTCCTACCATTTGAGGCCAGCTTGAACAGGTTCTGTCCCAGCTCTATGGCACCTCCAGTGGGGAATGCCAGCTTAAAAGTAGCCTGGCCCTCCCATCCTCCTATGAGGAGAAAACAACAAGGTAAATTAATGCCATAGATTCATGTTGTGATGATAAAGAGCACTCACTAATTCTATATTACTCTTCACTAGTTCTAGTACCCAATGTCATTTTATCTGTGCTGCAGCATACAAATGATACTCAGTTTATACTTTCAATTACACTGTACAATATCCAATGTTAAACATGATCTTGGTTAGGCAAATAATAATTATATAGAAAATAATGTTAGATAGCAGTCCAGGTAAAATTATACTACAATCAGATAAAATATACTGAATTTCAATAATACATTATTCCTAATAACAGTAATGTGGTCAAAACATCAGGTCCACTAGATACAAAAGGTAAAATCCTACCCCCAGGTTCAGCAGATATTGTGCCTTTGATGTAGTTAGCACTGAAGACAGGTTGTTCAATGCTGCAGCCCTTCATCAGGTAATACGGGAACATCATTGAGCCCAGGATGTCTTTAGTATTGCTGGACACAAACACCATCTGCCCAGACAGGAGAGAGAGGTTGTGACAGGCTTCACTCAGAGACCACCCAGGCTGACCACCAGAGAACATCACAGTCACAACAGCAGTGGGGAGAGAGTGGATTTACCCTGTATGGAGTCAGGTAAACAGTGCCTTTCTTGGTGCCCCTCAGCAGTTCTGTTCTGTTAGTTACATCGCTGAAGGACAGCTCCACATTTTTGCACTCGTTCAGCACGCTGAGACATACAGAACAGGAGACATCAAATAAACGTTAACATTTCTTTAACACTTTCTCCTCAGCTAGATTTCTTGGCATCTTAAAGATTTTGCTGCTATCAAAAGGCACTCAATCCTTCTACTAATCCAGCAAGGGAGTGAAGAGCAGCAATAGCATCCAGTGCTTAGACTATAGGACATGCTTCCCACATCACAAATGCTAAGGCTCCAAGACAACCCAGTATTTTTTTTCATTTGATTAAGTTTATACATCAGCTGGTTCAATTAATACAATAATAAACATATAACTGAGGACACATGAAATTGGAATACATCTGTGTAAAAATTTGCCATTTTCCAGCACAACAGGAAGGCAAGGTACCATTATGAAACAAAGTTAGCCTTTCTGAGACAACCTCCCCCCGTGAAAAGCGAAGTGTAAAAAAAAAAAAAAAGTCACAGAACTAGTCTAAATTTCATTCTTGGATTAAGTTTTGGTTTCTTTTAATCATTCGATGACAATATGAATTTCACCTACTTTTTATCTCATATGTTTTGAGTAATTCAGACTGAATTGGATTAAGGAAAAGAGTTATCTGTAGCTCCTTAAATGCAAACCCATCTCTTATATAATGTGCTTAATTTTTTTCTCTGAAATCCCCAATTAGGTAAATCCCTGTTCTGTGCTGCTAAAATTAACATTTTTTCTTACGGAAATAAAACAATCCATTCATGGACCTGGACAAACACTGTGTCACCTAAAATGAATGAATACATATTTATAATATCTGTAACAACATTATTTAGCTAGTCTTTAAATGTTAAATTTTTATTAATTCATTCATTATCAATAACGGTGGCACAGTGAGCAGCGCTGCTCTCTCACAGCGCCTGCATGGCTCAAGAGGACATGGGTTTGATCCCTGCTCAGTCTGTATGGAGTTCGCATGTTCTCCCCCCGTCTATGTGGGTTTCCTTTGGGTGCTCTGGTTTCCTCCCACAGCCCAAAGACATGCTGTTCAGGTTCACCTGTAGTGTGTGAGTGACACAGAGAGAGTGTGTTCCACTGATGTATGGACAAGTGACCCATTGTAAGTAGTGTATCTAGCAGTGCAAGTCACCTTGGTGAATAAGATGTGTGGGCTGATAACACCACACAGAGTTAACTGGAAGTCGCTTTTGGAGAAAAGCACCTGTTAAATAAATAAATGTAAATGCAGAAAACCACTTGTCCAGAGCAGGGATGCAGTAATCTGCAGCCTTTCTTGCAAGCAAAGGATGCGAGGCACAGTGTACCCATACAGTGTATGGTTTAGATTGGTACTATGGCTCACAAATATTTATAATGAGAAGTAAGTTCACTACCAATGTCTCCCACTCTGCAAAGCTTGCAGACACTAAGTTGATAGAGGCACCGTATAGTGGCAGCACATAGTAATGTTTACAACAGTTCATTTTCAAAGATAAAAACTTTTCCATTTTCTGCATCCTGAAGTAGTTATTTTTAGCAGAGTGATGTGGTCACATCTGCCCACTGAGCTCACAGATGGCAGTCAAGCACACCCAAATACGGGTAGTCCCTGGCTTATGAACGAGTTCCATTCGTAAGTCCGTTTTTAAGTTGGATTTGTATGTAAGTCAGAACACTTAGGTACGGTTTGTGTCTAATGTCAGTCAGTCAAATGTTTGTCTTAGTATATAGTATATCGTATACCTTTCTACGCATACAAAACATGAAAGAAACACTTCCGGATACACTAAAACATTTAATACAGCGATACAGTAATAAAAATAATACAGTGTAATGATGTAATAAGGGGGAGGCACACTGGCACAGCGGGTTTGTGTCCTGCGTGGGGTGCCTTGCGATGGACTGGCGTCCCGTCCTGGGTGTGTCCCCCTCCCTTCAGCCCTGCGTCCTGTGTTGCTGGGTTAAGCTGCGGTTCGCTGTGACCCTGCTTGGGACAAGCTGTTTCAGCCGGTTTTTGTATGTGTGTGTGTGTGTGTGTGTGTGTGTGTGTGTGTGTGTGTGTGTGTAATGATGAAACGATAATAATGATAATAATAATAACAATAATAATAAATGTAACTACAGTATAAGAGAGACATAGAAAAAATAATAAATGTTACTACTGTCATGATGAACAGAGGACACATGAGGCTGGACTGAAGTGCAGGATCGTTTATTGAGACTCAATGGACTAGACGTAATCTTGTGGTCAGAGACAGGCGAATGGCTGGTCGGTCAATCGGCGAATTGAACAGAGGAGAGGATTCGAAATAAGGGTTGATGGACAAGGCGGGCAGTCGTTATCAAAGAGATGTGGAATGGGACTGGGGAATGATGAGGGTCAGAACTTGGAAGAGCAGAGAGGGGGAGGTTGTTTGAAGCGATATTCCGCAACTGGGAAGAAGTGTCTTTATAGCCAAGTGCTCTGACTGAAGCTGCTGGTTGAGGTGCGGGTGTAGTGCTGACAACTACAGTATTTATAATAGAAAGAGAGCGCGAGAGAAAGAAAGAGAGCGTGTGTGTGTGTGTGTGTGTATATAAAACATTAAAGAAACTTTAATGGCCACTTTTCCAATGCTCATTGGCATTTCACCTTTCGCTTTATTATTTCCATTTTAGTTGCAATCGTGATTTTTTTCTTGGCTGCATCACCATCACTTGCATCACGTTTATGCTTTAGTGCCATGGTTAAGAGGGTTAAAAACAAAAAAAGTTAAAGGAAAATACAGTAACACAAGAGACACAGTTAACAGAAACGTGGTCCTACTGAAAAGAGGGAAGTCTTTGTCCTACCTCAGGCTCATATGCCCATGATCCAACAAACTGCTGTAGATGCGCAATATTTTGATGCGCGTTGCAAAGTAGCGCCTGTTTGTTGTTACAAACCGTTGTAAGTAACTAAAATTTTTAATATAGTAGGCTTATAGTAGGCTTTTGGGGGGCAGGGTTCATAACTACGGGTTGTACATAAGTCAGACGTTCGTAACTCAGGACCTGCCTGTAGAATAGAAATGTGGGACTGTCTTAATTAAATTCACTTCCAGTATTTATCCCTCATCTTTGGTATGACTGTTGGTATTTCCTGGTATACAGCATCAGGGAAAAAAAGCCTACCGTTACTTTGGAGACAAAGTTGAATTTAACAAAGAAAGTTTCATGTGGGGCAAACAATTATAATTTTATAATTGCTCTTTGGTAAAACATACGCTCTCCTTATGCATAATGCTAGTGGGCATATGTTCTGTCCTCGCACAAGCACACTGAATTCACCTCATCAGAGGGTTCTGTATTTATGTAGTTCCATGACCAAGTTTTCCTTGTGTTTTCACACCTAACTATCAGATATTTAGCCGCGTAATTTGTGTCCATGTCCTGCTATAATACACTTACCCCACAGATGAATAGAAGTGGGTGGTGGAAAGTTACTTTGACTCTCTTACCTGTTCGTAAGTAATCTTTCAGAAGAAATCAAACTTTCCGGAATACATATTGACAAAGATATTTTTTAATTTTACAGGAATACATTTAAAAAAAAATACTGTTACATTTTGTACCTTCTTTTTGTTAATTTTGATTTTTTACACATTTAATGTTTTAACTTTGTCAGTTGTTCTCACTTTGTTAAGTTACTGATGAACATGCTAACAGTTTAATGTTCATCAATCAGAATATACAAAAAACATCTTGAGTATTAATTTTGTGAACTCATTTGCAATTTATTGTAATGTAATGCTGAACGTAACTTTGGAAAAGTGTGAAAATTTTCCTAGTTTAATTTCTGGATAGCTGATAACATTTAGAAATGAATTTTAGGGTATTTGTTTACTAACTAAGTGCTGCAGCAAAAGAGGGGCACAGTAGCGTAGCAAGTTTGGCCTGTGTCTACTCTCTGGTGGGTCTGGGGTTCAAGTCCCACTCAGGGTGCCTTGCCACAGACTGGCATCCCGTCTTGGGTGTGTCCCCTCCCCCCTAAGCCTTGTAGCCTGTGTTGCCGAGTTAGGCTCCGGCTCGCCACGACCCCGCTTGGGGCAAGCGGTTTGAGTGTGTGCGTGTTGCAAGCAAATGTATTTTCTCAGAATTCTCGAAAAACGTATTGGTCAAAATTTTTGATGATATTATTAGATATTCTCACCAATCACATCGGCCAAGTCACTTTTTGTGGATGCAATAAGCTTTTGGGTTATACTTAATTCTGAATCAACAAGCAGAGAAAAAACAAACTTAATAACAATGAAACAAACTACTTAAACTTCGAACTGATTTCTATTCATATTTATAATGGGCTTATGGGAGACATTGGGCCATGACCGCCCATAACGGAAACCCGGAACTGTGGAAGCGAACGTGGCCACGTGATTTCTTTGTAGTCCAATTACTGCACAGTACTGCGAGTTCCGCAAAGACTGACATTCCTGTCAACCAATCAAAACGCTACAAAAACTCCCTGGAAAATAGGTAACACCGTTTACGGAACGCCCTTTCGTAAAAAACCTCTTAGAATTCGTCAGACCAATGTAGTCACAGTTGACAAAAACAAGTCACTAAGTCGTGAGTAGAAGACATAGATACTTTTAGTACCATAATAATATACATGCAGAAAAACGACTTTCCAGTTAAGAAATCTAAAAGAGAATAATTCAACAAAACATTTGATTTGTTAAGAATCGTAACTTAATAACATTCATCATCATGCCATCATAATAATTTTCACCTCAGTCAAAGCTAAATATTTGAACTCAGAACTAAAGCGGAGTTTTCAGCTTCTCTTTAACTGCTTGACCCATGAAAGGCTACGGTTCATGCTGAAATCCATTAGCAGCTGAACTGTGACTGGCTACATTTTATCTTGTTTTGACATGATGATTGACTAGCTTAGCCACTACTACGCTACACAAAAAAAGTTACAGAAAATGGAATTAGAAGAAAAACTCACCTTTCGCCGCTATTAATCAGTACTCCTCCGTTTTGCGAGTGGTTTCTGTTTAGTGTCATGTTTTAAGGTAAATAAAGTCATATGCTTAGAGCCGTCCTGTACACCTTCCTCGAGCTCCTGGGCGCTGCGTGATGTGCTACGTCATCAGTTCCCCCAACCGTTCCACTTCCGGCAACGTTTCCTGGCCACGCGACTTCCATATCCGCATAGTAATGCGGTGCCTCAGTTGTTGATTTAGTGAAGAACAACACACGTAGACAGCGTATAGCCTATGTAATAAAGTATTTCTTAGAAGGAGGACCATAAGTATACAAATAAATAGATATGCATTTAAAATAGGCCATAGATAAGTAATTAAAGAGTCAAGTTTTATTTTCCTTTTACAAAAATCATAATCAACACACCAATATTATGGCAACAATAACAATTATCATTCACACACAAAGCATACTTTTGCTGTAGTTGTTCTTTTGTTTTAGGTTCAGCACAGGATATTTGGCAAGTACCGGACAAAGGAAAATGGCCAGGAAAGAATATGAGGAAAAGATGGTCCACTTGGTGAAATTAAGTTTCAGCAAATAAAATGTAAAACTGCTGAAAATACAGTGTAACACATTGTCTCATGATGTAAATAAAAAGGAAAATTAAGAACTGGAAAAAAGCATGTATATTATGGTATGATATAACTTAAGATATTGATGTTGGATATACTGAAAGCAACATCATTATATATGTATTTATATAAAAAAAAATTATTAATAAAGAATAAAAGTTTACAAATCATTAAACTGATTCATAAAACTTGTATTGAAGTAAAGTATAATAGAGAATAACATCAAGAAAAAAAGACCAGACATCATTACATTTGCATGCAGAAAATTCTGTTATAAAGTTGCACCGCCTTTAATTTATTCTCAATACTATCTTTTATTTTTTCTTACAAAACAACTACCATACTTACATTGAAATAAATTATACAACTACTTGTTACATGACAAGATATGTCCTAGACACAAAAGACAATATATACACACTCACTCGCACATATAATGTGATTGTACAAAATTTTACGAGAAAGTCTTGTGACACTGTAACAATTCTCTGAGGACTGACCTTTAATACTAGTTTATATATTGAGAGACCAGATGTTTATTTTCAGATTCCAGAAGCTGCCATTGTACTGTTATGCTATACATTACAGTATAACACCAACTCAGAAGTCTGTTGTGCCATGGTAAACTCTTTCAAACAGTAGTATCCTATTATACTTAATGAATAAGCATTATGATATACTGTAATATATACAGTTAATCATGGAAGACTGTTCAAAGTGTAAGTTTGCTTTTTGATCATGGTTTACTCTGTGGAACAGGGGAAGGAAATATACAGAAAGCAAATTACCGGTGTGCTGGAAAATGTAGAAATGAAAATAATGTGTTCAGCTTGCAGAATAGTAAACTGCGCATAGACAAATACAAAAACTAAACAGATGGAAGAAACCAGCCAAACGTCCACCTGAATCCATACAACAGAACTGGGGTGAGAAAGACAAGATGGATAAAAAACATTCATATTTGGTTATATATAATTTGGTTAATAGATTTTAGGTCAATAGGTCAATTTGTTCTCTTTCTTCAGTGTGTCTCTCTTTATATTAAAAGGTCAGTCTTTTGTGCATTTGGGGGTGCTGTAAAGGAGAGATGGAGTAGTACAGAAAATGTCTTTTCATTATAGTTACAGAAAGTCTGACTGCATTTACATCTTCCAAGCATGCAGTGATGCTGACACAATGCAAACTCCTGACACCATCTTCCTGTATCTTTCTAACGCATTCCCCTTCTCTGCTCACAGATTGCTCTCCTGCGTGTCACTGGGAGTGGCAGAGGAGATTGGGTGGAGGCCTCCGTTGTCATTAAGCCGCTTGGCACGATATGTCTCATAGTGGATATTGTGAGTGACTTCCTTGAGGTCCTGCAGGTGGGACCTGCGAGCCAGGGAAAGATTAGTACAGCACAGCCACAAAGGTGGATTACGCTACTGTAGTACATCCATGCTTAGCAAAAAAAGGACAGAGATGGAAAATACTGAAATGTTACATAATTTTGGAATTCAAACTGTTGGCATAAATTTCCAGAAAAACAAGCAGGTACAACACAACAGGATTTTGTGATCAGTTGTTGAGGTAAAAATTCACATACATGCAGGAAAACCGATTCATTCATTCAGATACATTAAGTATGTTAAAGAATTTAGATAAAATAAAATTTTCTTTAACCTTACCTAATCAGGAAATCACGCAACTGAGCAAATTCGCAGTGATTTGGGTTTTCAACTGGTAAACAGAAAATGAATAATTATGAAGATATACCAACCGGTAACGGTTTATTTATGTCATTTTAGTGGCTCTGTGTTAGATTTATCGTGTCTGTGGTACTTGAATGCATGCACATTTTAAAATCAAGGGCTTTTAACATATATTGTATTTTTTGTTTTAAAAAAAATTCTTTTGAGAATGAGCCAGCAACCAACTTCATTACAATAATGAAGAATTAAAAAAACATGAAACATACTGGAAGTATACTTTGTCTCCACTGCAAACAGTGAAATTAGCAGTTGTAAGAGGTAAATGCATGTTTAATAATTAAATGTAACACCAGTACACAAACATTCAGACACGTATCACAATGTTACAGTCCTACATTATTGCTGTTTCATTCATTTTATCCCAGAAATAATACTGACACATGCTGTTGACAATAGTTTTTATTATCTGCTTTCCACACAGTATTCATCCAAGGCCATTTGACACAGCTTATGAGGGAACACTTACACCACTTACAGTATATGGTTTGATTTATTCTGACATAGCAAAAAATAACTACCACTCACAGGAGTACAGAAGTCCTCCTAGATGGCCTCAAGCTCAAATGTTTATTCACTCGATTCTTTGTGTGAGTTTATCAGCTTCTTCAAGACACTCTATATTGTGTTTCATTAACAGCAAATCAACAGCAATTTTGCTGTATACCTGTCATCCAGTCTACAAAAATCAACTAAAAAACGTCAATGGAGAAGAATAACCATGGGAGGTGAAGGTGCAAAAACAAAAAGTTTTTGTTAAAAACTCACCTTCAACCACCCCCCAAGGGGTCTTTCTGCCCAGAACTCGTTTGCCATTCACCTGGTACTCTTTGTCGCTCCCCACCACTGCAAAAGGCATGGCCTCCTGGGATATGAGGAAAGTGGAGGCAATACATCAGGTTGCAAAAAGCAGATGGTTACTTATGAACAGAATGGAAGAGCACAGTGTGAGACTGAAGACATGTCTGGAAAAAAGACTAAAGGGATGGTGAAGCAAAGAAAGTGGTGGGAGCTGGTAAAATGCACACATCAGAAAAACAGAACATAATGTTTACTCTGATCTTATCGTTGTCGCTCTTGTCCTCCAAATCTTCGTCAAACTCTTTCTGAGGGTAAAACTCAATTCCAGATATCTCCAATTCCTTTCTGACCTACATTAGACAGATATGGAAGGCAAAGAGTTATTACAAAACAGTAATGTCAGCATGCATGCAAGCATGGGTTAATTACTCTTTTACATCTTCATATGGCAGAGCAAAGGAGAGAACACACTGGTAATGCAACATCAAATGAGTTGTACCATCCTTTAAATTCTCTCCTACCTTCTGCTTAAATTCATTCTTCTCCTCCACTGTCAGCGTGTCAGACTTGGCAATGACAGGGATGATGTTGACCACACGACTCAAGTGCTTCATGAACTCTGTGTCCAGCTGCCGCAAACTGGGAGGCAGACAGGGATAGGGTCCATTGAGATGGTGTCAGTGGGCAGAAGAGAAGCACAGAATCCAAAGTTGGCTGATGAGCATGTCAGACACAACTGGGGGAACTGGCCTTCGTCCCAGCAATACGAAATGAATGCTGAAACTGCTCTACAGAGGGAAACTTTCATGCCTCACAGAAGACACATTTGAGCATACACATTTTGTTAAAGCAGCTCTTCAGCACAGTGGTATATAGGAATAATACCTAAATACTACTGTAAGACTGAGGGTAGCTGTGGTTGAAATACTAGAATTAATCACTGCAATGGACTGCACTTCTTAGTTTAGGGTCATAGGGAGCATTTTAATGTCATAGATGTACATCAAGTTATGGACATTCGATGGGTGGAATATTATGGGAAGAGTGGCATCAAGGCTGTGTTAGTACTGGAGGTCACTCACGAGTGTCCAGTAGGGCAGATGAAATACAGGCAGCAGTGAACCCTAGTGTCTGGTATGCGCTTCTTGCGAGCGATATTGACCTCCTCCTTCAGGAACTTCTCATACTGCTCATTGATGTACTTTGAGATGGGTTCCCAGCTGCAAGATGGAAAAAGAGGGAAATGAGAAAAATGCAAAAAGTGAGAATGAACTATCTAGTATCAATACTAAAATTGTTGATTTTGTGCCATAGTTTCCCCACCGTATTGCACATGCACAATACAAACAGAACATATTCATTCTTCTTTATACTCAAATGCAAATACCCCTTCTCACCAGTTTTCATTGTTGATCTGGTCCCCAAATCCAGGAGTGTCAATTACAGTGAGTTTCATCTTCACCCCACCCTCTTCAATCACTGCAGTATCAAAATGACATAATTAAATTAACATCTTTGTGGTCATAATTTTATGTTGTAATACTCTTCGTATTTCCTTGGTAAAATCATTGTACCTAACTGCAGGGACAAGCACTTATACCATAAGGAAGGGTCGAGAAAGGTACAAGAAATGAGAGGAGAGAGTTTGTGAGTAAAACCTCTCCATCTAAAGTAAAATAAACACATTCATTTCTACTCTTGGAGGAAAATCAAATTAGTTAAGAGTCTTCAGTACAGTGTACATGAAACTACACTGTAGTTTTAGGGTCACCAAGTATTGCATTGGTTCGACCTGTCACATTGCAATCAAAGTTTGAATACCGCTCATGCTGTAGTACCTTGATCTAGTTATTAACCCTGATTTGGTGCAGTAAGAATACCCTGCTATATAAACTAGTAAATCAGCGTATGCTATGGGTGGCATGGTGGTATAGCGAGCAGTGCCTCTGCCTCACAGCAGCTCAGTGGTGTGACAGAACATGGGCTTGATCCCCACTCAGTCTGGAGTTTGCATATTCTCCCCATGTCTACCAGGGTTTCCTCCAGCTCTTGTTTCCTCCCACAGTCCAAAGACATGTGGTTCAAATGAACCAGTGTCTCTAAATTGCCCATAGTGTGTGAATGGGTGTGTGTGTGTGTGTGGCTCCCCTGCAATGGACTAACAGCCTGGCCAGGGTGTACCCCCCTTTAGCCTTGTGCCCAATGCTTCTGGGATATACTCTGGGTCACCATGCCCCTGATCAGGACAGAGCAGACATTGTCATCGGATGGACTGTATGTTATTTATTATACAAAACACTATCATCCAAAAGTGTCAGCAAAAATGAATAAATAATAGTAATAAGTGTGTGCACTGATGAGTACTTTTGATTTAAGGCATGTGTGCTGGCAAAAGACACTTGCATGGACACTCAACTCAACTGAAGTGACAGCTGAAGATAAACGCAGGGTGAGCAGGATTCCACTGTGATGTACGAGCCATTAAAAGGGCCTCAAACCCACACAAACATGCATTTTGGAATCATAAATGAAAACTGTGAATGCAAAGAAACTGTAAACTTAAAGCCTTTTAAATGCAGGCGAGAGGAGAACACACATCTGTAGGATCTTCCAGGTCAACACATCTAACACACTCAGGACAGCGTGATTTACAAAAAAAGAGCATGGAAAACTCACAGAAAAATGACAAAACCTGCAGAAAGAATCTGAAGGAGCACACAATTGGATTTTAATAGGCAGAACAGCTGGCATCCTTTCATCGCTGTGCATCTTCTCCAAACACACACTTCAGCTCCAATGGCAAGGAAGCAGGAGCAGGTGGTAAAACCGCAAGTGTCTACCCAGGCCCTGGACCGCACGGAATTTCATTTAGGCCGCGCACAAATGCAAATTATATCTGTGAAATCCTGTTTGGAATGATACGGACACTTCAGGCAAAAATACATCGAGGGCAGGGCACGTATAAGATAGGGAAAGATACTTTTGCCAACATAACAAAAAGATTTGTGTTGTGTCACAAAGCCCTGTCTGACACAGCCATCAAAACAAAGAAACATTAAGAATTGTTGCACATGCATTTATGTAATGCACAAGCACCTCAGAGCGCACTCTGGGTTTCTCACTTTCCCACTTTGAAAAAACAACAACAAAAAAAAAAAGAGTAAATGCTCCATTACTGCGTTCTTTTTCACTGCTAGAGCGGCACAGGGATGGCAGTGAAATTATACAATTAGTCTGAGATGTTACACAGCACTGGCTTCCCATCCAGGGTATACTCCCCTCATGCACCCACTATGTCCAGGATAGGCTCCGGTTCACGGTGACCGTGCTCAGAGCAAGTGGTCATCGAGACCGGCTGGATGGATGTCATGCAGCATCGATGCTCAGCAGTGCTCAAAGCCACATTTAACCCCTAATAAACTAAAAGCCCATAGTTTTTTCACAAATAACTCTCCGACCCCAGGAAACAGACAGGGGAATGAACATACCAGTCACACGGCTACTGAACAATGTACGGCTGTCTTCTCCATAACATCCACAAACCTGCTACTCCCATAGTCACGTCTCCGCAGAGCCTGACTGTGCAGGGATGAGAGGATGCCACATGGCAGCCAAGGTGTTCTCCCACTGTCAGCCGTGTCCTACACTGAGCCCCATGCACTTCCCCTGGCGGCAAAACAGTCCCTTGCTGTCCTTGATCAGATAAAGCACGATGACACCATATTGCAAAGGGCCTAAAAGCATTTGTTGCCAAGATATTGTTATGGCTGGATACGATCTGTGAACACAAGAAATGCTCGAAGGTGTAAAAATCTCCAGTGACAGTCTGCAGCATAATGTTAACTCATGCTAAAATTGAGATAACCACGTCACTGTTTCTAGGTGGAAAGTATTTTTCAACAACTACGATTGATAGTCTTAAGCTTAAAACACAGGTGTTACAGCTCCAGGCGTGGAGGGATGTGGCAAAGCAGGCTTTCTACTCCTCAGTACACCATAGGACTTGACCAAATGAAATACTGCATAATCAATCAAGATTATGTGTTAAATGCTGATGTTCAGCAGGCGAGTAAAGCAACTGCTACCCAGGACCATAACAGGACAGCCTCAAAATTTTATTATAGGCGGTACAGTGACATAAAGTCCATCCATCCATTGTTAACAACCGCTTGTCCCAAGCAGGGTCGCAGCAAGCCGGGGCCTTACCCAACAAGACGGCTCAAGGCCGAAAAGGGAGGGGACACACCCAGGACGGGATGCCAGTCCGCCGCAAGGCACCCGAAACAGAGCTTGAACCCCAGACCCACCACACAGCAGGCACCAGCTGAACCCGCCGCACCACTGCACCCCCATTTGACATAAAGTCACAAAGTAAATTCCTTTGTATTGCTTGGTGTAGTACCATCAAAATTAAATGGACAAAAGAGAGACGATAGATACAATATTAGGTGTCAGAATGATATACTGTAAACAATTCCCACTAATCATGGTGACTGGAAAATACCATAAAAAGTTCATTTCTGCCCTGCTTGATGCAGTCTGATTAACATTTCCACCAACAGAAACAACTCGGCTTGAAATGGTGATTTGACAGAGCAAATAATAAATGGATCGATGGTTTATTATCGCTACAGTGAACAATAATTATGTCTGCAATCCGCATATGGAATCCGCCAAGTCAAACTTTAAATCTCTGCCGTGTTTTGTTTAAAAACGCCAGCTGTGACCAAAGTTCAGAATGGCATCGTGTACCATCATGTCACCGTGAGCATGCCCCCCTCCCCCGGCCCACTTAAAGCGTGCCGAAACAGCTTGAGAAAGCAGGACATTTGCAGCGCATTATGATGCAATCAGCACACTTTAAGAACAGCAGACACACTCCAGTACAGTACACTCATGTCCCATACAGTAGAAAGGACTCACAGTTTCCAGGAAATTACAATGGCAACAGATAAAGCAAGCAGAATAAATTTAGAAGAACTAAATGTCAGCACCAATTGAACTCAGCCTATGCTGCCATCCCGTAAAGCATGAATGCATGTGGTTCTGCACACGGCATCGATACCGTCATGCGAATTGTAGACATGAAGCATGTGGGCTAAAGCACAGTTATGCACAGTTAACACAAGTAAAAAAGAATTCAGAATTTAATTAAGTATTTTCGGCGGCTGTTTTGATCCAATAAAATACCAGCACTACAGCAGCGGGGAGCCGTTCAGAACCATGGAGAGCACAGTAGTTACTGCAAATTTCTATTGCAGACCCCTCTGATATTCTGTTTTTGGGTAAAACAACATGATTTCTCGAGAGTTTTCTCTCCCTCACCATGGGACACAGCCTTGATCTCCACAGTCTTGGGGATCTTCTCATCTCGACTCCAGCCTGAGCTCTTCCTGCTGACCTGGGATTTGAAAAGTGTGTTGACCAGGGTGGACTTCCCCAACCCACTGCTGCCTGGACATGAGAGAGGATGGGAGAGCTGTTTAATACCACACTGAATAATATCATAATGATGCATCTGATGCCAGTGACAGGGTTCTCTTGTGAAGAACCTATGATGATCCACATTGCTTACTTTAAATACAAGTATACCTTGTATCAATATTATAAAGCTGAATTCCTGTTGGAATGATCCACATTAAGTTCTGAACGGTCCAGATCTGAATCCAAAATAACATATAAAATCCAGTGTTGATCCTAAAATATGGCGCATACGCCCAAAATAGGGTAGACAAACCTACAACATTAATACTGCTCTCACCCACGACCATGATGTTAAAGTCAAATCCTGTCTTCATGGTCTTCTTCCTCATCTGTTCGATGATGGTGTCAATCCCAATGTATCCCAAAAGTGCAGAACCTCCACCTGACCCATGGCCTCCAACCCCCGACCCCTGTGAGCCAAGGGCTGAAGGGATCCCAGTAGAGGATGGGCCAACATGAGAAGGTTTGGCTGGGACTGCTGGTTTGGGTCTCACTTCTGGGGGCACTATTTCAGACATGTCTGGATACAAGACGGACGGACAAGGGGGTTAAAGACAAGAGCTAGTCCTTCATTAGGCATTTCACCATGGTACTCGCAGAGTAAGGCAGCACAGGTAAACCATATGTTGACGACAGAGCAAGGTTCAGGTCTGAGACCATGATGCTGCTGACTCTTCCGCTCACCTCCATCGTTCTTCTCCAAGATCCTTTACATCAGCCTTTACACACATCTGCTGCCCATGCAGCTTCACACCACACACGAAAAGCCATTATGTAAAGACACGGCACACACAGATATGCAGACGTACTGCACATGCACACACACAGACCTTCACACACACATTTATGCCCACACATTTGTGCACGCGCAGATATGCCCACACGTCCATGCACGGCAACAAGCACACAGACTTGCACACACACGCAGACATACACTCATGCATTAACACAATGACATGCATGCAATATGCAAATGCAACACCTGGCTGTTACTGTACATCACAATGAAGAGGTAAATCCTAACATCCACGAGTGTTACTGACCGTATTACCACTGAGCTGATATTTTTGCAGTGAAGCAGTGGGAATTTTACAATTCAGTCAAAGTTACATTTTCCGATGGCTCGCACAGCTCGTTCGGGCATCATCATGCCGCATGCCACCCCCCCCCCCCCCAACCCCCCGCGCCCCCGTTTAACGGTTTACGCACTAAATTATCAAACTGGCGCACGGTGCTCATGAGCTGATGTCGGATCATTTATAATAAATGTAAAGCAGCTACTGCTCTCTCTTTCGGCCACGAACGGTCCTGCGCGTCATCGCTCGCGCAGCATCCCGAACGCCGTCCCTGGCTTCCTTCCATCCAGCATTCATTGTTGTCCCGCTTCGAGTGAAGGCAAAAAAAAGCACCTCCGAGCCCCGATGACACGGTTGCACTGCACTAGTCTAGAGAGCAAGCAGCCCTTTTCCACTTACCAGGTATTAATTCACTGCTCCCTCAACCCACTTCTGCTGGAATATGTCAATGAATATGTATCCCCTCCGCCCAAACAAAACCCAAAGCCCCACTATGCCCAATGGAGATGTACAGAGACGAGGCGACGTACAAGGCTGGTCACGTGACTCGTCTAGGTGCCTCTGCCCCCGCCCTCCCTTTTTTCTGTGGTCGCTCCTTGAGCCGCTCGCCCCCCTTTTTTTCAGTTGCCAGGACAACGAGAGGAGAGGACAGCCGGATGCAGCGCGCATGCTCACAAAGAGTCACGAGCCGCGAACTCCGCGCTGTCGTTGCGGTGGAGGAGGCCTCAGCTGGTTTAATCGAGTTAAATGCCGTGTAAAGTGAACACCTTTTTAATTCAGTAGTGCACGGCATGAATGGTTAATACAGACATTGCGATTTTTTATAGAGACTAGATCGTTAAAAGGGCTTATGGTTGTTTATGATTGCCCAAATAACAAAAAAGTTACTACTATTTTAATATTGTTCTCAGTGAAATGCTGACAATTCAATGCAGATTATACCAATACGATTAACATAGCAGCATTTTACAGGATAAAATTCTTTAAATTGGCTGCATTATGTACAAGCAGTCATTATGCCATTATGTCATATCATTTACTTTAAACAGCACTATTAACCAGAGTAAAAACGTACTCATCTGATTCCAGTATAAAATTACTTTTTTTAGCTCTACACCATCACTCTAGATGGTGCAGGATACCCTCCATTAACAGTCCGTACTGCAACATAGGTGTGCTTACACTCGCACGGTGACAAAACACTCACATATCAGGCTTTTCTCCGGCTGAACCTTCCCTTTAAGTGCTTAGACCCCAGCTCCTTCTGGGTGGATGTCTCTCTCCCCTCTCTTTCGGTTGTTGCCCCCTCATTTCAGTTTTATCTCCCCCAGTCGCAAACAACTGGGCCACGCAAGATAAGGCACACACAACCACTCCAGTGCTTGAGATAGTTCTTCTCAGTAATCTTTGCACGTGTCCCTCTCTGCTGGCCTACTCTCCAGTTCCCTCACCAATTCAGTTAATGGTGGCCTTTCATGTCTCATGGCTCTGCTTACCTGGTGTCCAGCTTGGTCCCGTATGATGGGGGTGATCCCTGGAGCAGTTGGAGCCCTCAGCACCCGTTCGAAAGACTGATCCTGGAGAGACAAGTCCATGTCTGGGAGAAATAGCGAGGGCTTGTTTTTCATCATGTCCAGTTCCTCTGAGGTGAGATGGTTGGCTTGACGTTTGTTGACTATGATCAACAGGAAGGATGCACCTGGTATTCCATTCCTTTGAGAAATACTGAGGTGTGTCTCGGTGTGTGTTGGTGATGCCAGGGAGAAACTTGGTTGACCTCATGCCTATGTTTTCACCATTTGTTTTTATTTCTTTGCCATATATGACAGGACACCAGCTGTATTTCTCATTTGATTGATTAAAAGCTAGATCAGGGCCTAAGCCACCATACAGAACAGCTGAGTGTGAGCAAGCCTCTGTGTAATTTGAGTCGTATATTTTTTCTGTGCCAGCGTTTTGCCCATTTGCCCTAAGATCAACATCAGTGTCCTTAGGGGCCTCTGTCTGGGCAGGTGGAGTAGATGAGGCTTCCTGGGTATGGTTTGGTGTTACCATGGTATGTGGGATATAAGGCTGGGTTTTTACTGCATGGACCTCAGGTAGAAGGGAGGTTTTGCTACTTGGTGTATTTGTTTGATAAGGCTGATCAGTATGACACAATAAATTTGCAAGTACATTCATGTTATCCATAAAACCTTTAGGTCTTGTTCTGTATTTCAGATGTGTCAGGTTCTTCTTACTCTTGATAGGGGTGGACTCTGGACTGAGCTGAGTATCTTCATTCAGTTTTTGCAACCTTTCCGTAGTTCTATGATTTAAGTTATGAGGGTTTTTTTTTCAAAGTAGTATCAAAAATAGATCTTCTGTGTGAGCTGTCTGGAAATTCATGCTTGTCAATGACAACATTAACACTAGTACATAAATGTAATGAATTTAATTGTTTGGAATTACTCCCATTTACACTTATTGCAGCCATTCTAGAGTCTAGCGTATCTTTCCTGACCTGGTAAAGATTTTTATTATGGTGCTCATTTTTGGCAGAGTCTGGAGTTTTTCCTGGGTTATGTTTGGGCTTCCAAGCATGTTCTAGTTCAGATGGAAGCAGGAATGGATTTGTATACACTGTCCTTTCTGTGCAGAGTGCAGCATTATCACCACAATTTGTTGTCTTTCCTTCACTTTGCAAATCATCAGTGCCGTTGTCATCCTGATGCTGGAGGCCCCTATCCTGAATAACAAAATTATCAGTCTGAAACATGGATTTAGCTTCTGAAGCAGAAATGCTCATTGAATTATCTGGTACATTTACTTCTAAAGGTGATGTTTCATTGAAATATAAATGTTGGTGGCAAAATTTGAGAGTAGAATTGCTTTTCATGCAGCTTACGGTAGCTTTTGTCATGAGTGGATTTTTGTAACGTGCACTAGTCTGAAGCATGTAGACAGGACTACCTTCCTTAGGCTCAACAGGAATACGACCCAAATTAGGATCAGGGACTTGGGTGCCTCGTAGAAAAAGTTTATTGACAACATGTTCTTCTGAAGGTTCTCCCTTTGGAATTGAATGCTTGCAATGCGATGGATTCTTCTTTGCAGTAAAAGGAGAATAATTCCCCTGAAACTTCTGATCTTCAGTTGCTGAACTTCTGTCCCCTTTAAACTTCACAAAGGAGTTTGGATGCTTTGTCTCTAGTCCAGGAGCCTTGCCACGCTTTTGCTCTTTCAGCTCTTTTCCATGAGCAGCTGGAATCCTGGATTTAGATTCAGAATTCTGTCCACTTTTCTTTAAGCCAAACTCTGCATGACTTGAGTCAGAATCCTGGGCTTTGTTCTGTGGAATGGATGTTTTACATCCCCTTTGAGGTTCGCTAGTAAGATGCTGCCATCTACGAGTAGTCCTTGGTTCCAAACTTGAAGTCTCTGCACTTTTCATATACCAACGCTGATGTAGATGTGACACAGCAGCTTTACTGCCAATTGTCTCACTTACAGCAGATTTAGAAAACTCCACCTTCCTTTGGCTTCCTATACCCTTATTATTCCAGGTGGGAGTTGTTAAGCCCTTCACTTCTTCAGGCAAGGTGTGGCTTAACACAGACTCTTGGCTTATATCTGCTGAGGCCAAGCCTTTCTGAATCATCCCTGTGGCAACGCTTGCTCTGGTTTTATGTGTGGGAGTTTTTGAAGGTGCATTTATATTTTGCCTCCCCGTATGACTACTCAATGAGCAGGCAAAAAAAGGTGGCTTGGGTGTTTTGATTGTCTGCCTTTGTCTTGTTGATGCCCATGTTGATTTTGCCAAAGAAGTAGAAGAAGATGACCTCACTTTGCTGGGGAAAGAGGATTACAGAAAAAGGGTGATTACAAATTAATGAAGGAGAGATTATGACTGCTTCTTCTTTAAAACTCTGGAAATTGTAAGTCAAGGATGCATACCTGCTGAGGAGGGTGTTAGGCTTAACTGGCATCTGCAAGACAAGCGCTTTGTCACTGAAGGATGAGATCTGTATGAGTTTCTTCTTGACAACTGGAGAAGATAGTGGTTGGAACTGTGTGTGCAGAAGTGTTTGGGATGGTGTGGTCAGGACAGGTACCTGGGGTGAACATGTCTCTTGGGGGTCTGGTTTGTCACTGCTCATTGTATAGTTGCTGCAATAAATTAAGAGTAATTATGAACAAAACATTGTATTAATGAGTATTCATAATAAACAGGAAAACTTGATTGTGAAAAGGAATGTAAGATTGTCGTATAGAAGCACACACTTATGGCAGCTAGGTGCAAAAGAAAGTAAAATAAGGAAGACATGCTCTTTGATTTAAGAGATCAAACAAGGAACATAGAAAGAGAAAACGATGGACAAAGACAGTCAGTGTACAGTTAAATATATCCGCAAAAAACTCAAAAGTATTCAAAGAATACAAAAGATAATCTAATTGTGACAGCATTCCAGCAAAGAAAAAATAGTGACAGTGAGAAAATACTGATAAAGACTAAATAGTTTAAGTACAAGATTTACTGGAAAAACATTTATGATAAATATGCAATGGCACATTACATTTACATGTATTTTATAGATCCATTTTGTAAACCTCATTTATCAGTAAAAAAATGATAGTTTGTACATCAAAAGTTAGCAAACTAAGTCTGTATTTCAAAACTGACCTGCGTATCCTTGTCTGCTTCTGCTGCACAGTGAATGAAGAGGAAACATGAGTAAAAGTGCGAGAGAACAACGGAAAGTAGTGGGCACCCCTCACATTCCCGCCATTTTTGTGATCTATGGCTCCACTGTTCTTCACCCACTCTCATCTCTCTGCTGACTATGGTTGGTGTGGTTCATTTGGTGTAGTGAAGGGTCGGACGCAGGGCTGACAGAATCAAGGAGGGTGTTACAGGAAAATAGACGTAGACACAAAAGTATGGCGGAGGTTGAGTAAATGTCCATAGAAAGGGTTGGAATGGAACGATTGGTCGACAGATGATTTTGAAAGAAAAGAAGTGTGGAAACATGGGTTGAAGTTTGCACTTAAATAATATTTTGTTTCATTTTATGTTATTTTATTTTGTTTTATTTACTTGCCTGGTGCCTTTGTCCAAGGCTGCTGTGGCTTGACAGCAGTAGACAATTGTGAGAAAAAGTTTATGAGCCCCTTAAATTTATCTGGATTTCTGCATGAATGCTCCTAAAATATGAGCCCATCTTCATCTAAGTGATAATAATAGACATTCTTATCTAACAAAATAACACACAACATTTTATATTGCCATATCTCCATTGAACAAATGGATGTAACACTCAAGATAATTTATTGTATCAGTCCTGCAGCAGTCCACCTTCTAACCTTGAACTGGAAAAGTTCTTAATGAAGATGCATGCATGGATAGCTATTACATGTTCACCCTGTGATCTAATGAAACACACACACACACACACACACACACACTTTCTGAACCGCTTGTCCCATACAGGGTCGTGGGGAACTGGAGCCTACCTGGCAACACAGGGCGTAGGGGGAGGGGACACACCCAGGACAGGACGCCAGTCCGTTGCAAGGCACCCCAAGCGGGACTCGAACCCCAGACCCACTGGAGAGCAGGACCTGGTCCAACCCACCGCACCCCCCCCCCCCCCAATGAAACAGAAAAAGATAACTTCTCTTCAAATTAATACTGTCTTCTCCGGATAAAGAACGATATATCACGTATTATCTGTTTAACAAACCAGAAATTAATAGCCCATCTTGTAATTATTGTGCAATTACAGGGCTTACCGGGTCTATAGCGTGCATATCACAGGCAGTCGGAGGAGGAAGGCTATAAAAGTTATGTCTGAAGCTGCAAAAATGGCATCTAGATATCTGGGAATCATAAGAGGTGAGCCATGGGTTCAAGGTAGCGCTACCTGGCTGGGGTCTGGTTAACCATGGTTTGGCCCAAGTAATATCATGGATGATGTCTCCATGAGCATTAAGTCATTTACAGGGTATGGTAAAGTTATGAATGTGTCAGATGTCAGGTGCTGAGCTCATCTGGATGGTGCAGGTGACCACATTCACACGTTACTGTTCTACTCATGTCCTTTCACTGGCAGCCATGGTCTCTTGAGATGGCTGGCATGGATCCACTGTAACTGTCAGCAACTTTGATAGCACAGTTTGTCCTGATAAGGGTCTTCCCACTTGACCCACAAGGGTTCCTTCTGGGATTTTCTGCAGAAGACTCACTTGGTACAATGGAATGACATACCACTGGTATATGACAGCAGACATCAGCAACCTGTTGGAAAGTTGTAAGTATTGGTTAGTCGGATGCAATAGATCACCAAAGCATCAGTGAATGTGAATGTCTGCACTTCTTAAATCAGTGGAACCAAGGAGTGACACAAGCCTCCCCGTGACAATCTGATGAATTGAGGCTCAGGGTGTCTGCTCTTGATGGTACTTTGACAGTCTTTCCTTTTTCATGACCCAGTTCATCCTTTCCACCTGCCCTGAGGGCTCAGCCAGTGGAAAATTTAATGTTTAGGAGTTGACAAAACCATTGCAGAGATGTTCTTGAGGTCTCATAGTTCAAAAGAAGTCACTTTGTCATTATTGTAATTCACATTTTGATGTTAACATACAGCCCATCACACTTTTGCTGTGTCAATGCCAGCAGGGCTCTAGGGCCAGGCCTACTTGGTTTTTGCCATTTCGAGGAATTTCTCTTGTTGTTTCAATATTCAGGCCTTTGTCGAAGGACCCATCTTCCCACAGTTGCAGCATGCTCCAGCTAGGCCCTTAAGACGGACGCCAGCTTTCATCTCTCCTCTCTTGGAGTTCATACCAGTCTGGTCAATTGGCACTCTCAACCAGCTGTGAATATGTTGGTCCTTGCCCATCCCATTCTGGTTTGGTGATTATCAACATTTTTGCTATCTCAGGCCTGAAACCAGATACAAAGCTGACTTCAGAGGGCTGTGCTCACTGCTGTCAAAGTTGTCAGGTGTGATCTCAGAAACACCAGAGTGTTCAAGCCACACATCACCAAAATGTTCCTCGAACTCAGAAACTTCTTCAGTGACTTTTTTGTTGACACACTACCACCTTTCCCCAATCACTTTATGCAGGGGAATACTCCAGTAGCCTATTCTTAATAGCCTTCCAGGCTAGGACTGTAGCTTTCCTCTCACAAGTGAGATGACTGAGAGGACATGTACACCATCCAGTGGTTGTAGACCATAAATGTTCTTAAGTTTGAGCGGTTCCTCCCAGATTTTCAGACCACCTTCCCTGTGGATGTGGCAGCTCCTTGGACCAGTTTCTGCAGCCATATGCAGTAACATATCATCATACCTGTCATGGTGCGGACCCGGAAGGAAGTGGCAGACCCAAGTGCGGAGCGGAATGAGGGCTTTATTATGGGAAATCCAGGAGAATTTGTCAAAGGACAGACGGAAAGGTCTTCGAGGCGCAGACATTGATAAAAAGGCAATCTAAAAGTAAGGTTGGTATACAGTCGAGAGGTCGATGATCAAAGGAGACACAGAGGTTCAAGGAGCAGGGGATCAGGAAAGGGGTGAATGGTCGCTAAGAGATTGCAGTAACAAGGCTGAACAAGGTTCCGCATCAGCTCCTTGTCTGACACTGCCTTTTTTGCAGCCGTCTGTGGTGTGCCCTAGGTGTTCCGCGTTGACTCAGTGGCGTGGGCGTGACAATACCAATACACAGCATGACCATGTCCATCAGTTTCTCTCTTCACTTTAAATCGTTTAGTTCTCATAGGAGCCAGGAATGACACTAACAATTTCATCATTGGTTTCATGGTCTGAGAATGCTGCCTCAGAAGTTGCTCCGTCAGGCCCCCCATTTCTGTTTATAGCAATTGGGTATACTTCAGCTCCTCTTTCCAATTGTTGACGATGTGGAAGAAGGCGGTAAAAAGGGTGATGCTCTGTTAATGGGCTCTGATGTCCTATTCAATTTGAGCCAGTCTGTCTCTGAGCTCTCTGCAGTCAACATCCACTTTCTCCCGTAGAGCGCTCTCCTTCTCACAACATTCCTCAGCCTTCTGCACCTGCTCATGTATGGCAGTCAACTGACCTTTTGACACTTTGTCCTTCTTATCACATTCAGTATGCAACTTGCACTCATCCCTGTTACACAATAGACACAGGATGACTAACACCCACTGGACTTGTTACCTCCTATCAGATTGCATTCTAGTTGTTTTCCCCCATGCTTTCCTGTTGTCGTCCAGCGACTACTGCTCACCAGAGATAGGAAACTTTCTCTGGATTTGGGCTGTGATTTTATGCAACCCCAGTTGTTCTTCAATACATCTTAACAACTGTTCTGACATCTGCTTTTAAGTCACTTTGGGTTGCATGGCCTCCTCTCAGAAGTGGGCCAGCTCTCAAACATGATGTAGACAAGAGAACGAGCTCACAAAAGAGGTCAAACAAAATAGACAATGGAAAAGAGCTACACAAAAAATCAAGCAGTGTACCAAGCTTAAAAATTGCAAAACCCAAAACATTCAAAAAATAGTCAGACAAAAACTCAGATGGTCAGACAGTCCAAACGCAACACAAAAACTACATAGAGCTGTGCACTGACCACACACTGGGAATCGTATGACTAAATTACAGATGTCAGACCAAAAAGGAAATCGTAGAAGCAAATGAGGATTATAGGACCAAAAAGGGGCTCTAAAAACTGAATGGGGGTCCTAACACTGAGGGTCATGACACAATGAAACACATCGATACTTCTCTTCAGTTGGATCCAGAATCAGTTTCTCTCCTCAGTTGGACCTAGTTATACAGTCCTGCATTAGCCATAAATCTTTGCTACTAAAACTCCTATCATGTATTGAGCTTTGAGAAAGCCAGTCTATAGATAGTAAGAAACAGAAGTGCAGGATAGCTTCTTGCCAGGTGAAAAGTGCTGGCAGGTGGTCTGTCACTTCAAAGTGTAGATCCAAATTCTCTGCTCTCAATGATCTTGTTTGTTAAGCCAGTTGTTGGAACTGATATGTGTTAAATTTGAGGTTCTCTGGAGTTTTTCAAAAACAAGGCACAAGAAGCTTAAAACTAAAAGCTGTTTTATTACAGCTTTCATCAGATGTTCCTCAATATAGGCATGCGCTTGTTTGTCTTTTCTTGTGTTTTTTTATACTGCTCAACCTGTGCTATTTCCTTATGCCAGAGCACAAAGACCCTTCAAAGTATTCTTCATCCAATCTCTGCTGGAATTTTACCAGCAGCAGAAACCTTCTGTTCTAGAAACTTCCACAGCAGGCCATATCACAGACACAGATAAAATACATGCAAAGATGAAAACCATGTGGTGAATATTAAAGGAAATTTAAAAATAAAACACGATAAATCATTATACAATCATTAAGAGTGAATCATAATATATAAGAATAACAATTATGTAACAAAAATAGGTACATTCCAAAAATAAGGTGTATGGTACAAATAATTTCACCCAACATATCGTATCATAGGTGCATTACACCCCCACCACTTAAGTGCAGCTATTGTAAACAAAAAAGCGAACACATGAAATACAAACTAAGGTTGATGATAAAATAAGTTTAATTTTATTCATATATATGGATTGTGTCCACACCTTGAACACATTGTTCTCATGAAGAACAGCTTTTCACTCTTCATAACTTTATATCAATTTACATATTTGATAAACAAGGTGCACTACGAAAATGCCAAGAACAAACACACAAATTTTGGAGCATTGGCACATAAAATCTAAACATACATGGCAGGAACCCTGGCCTCCGTTGTGTATGTTGACGTAAGGAAATTTGTTTGAGAGCACAAAGAGGATGGGCCTCGAACCCTTGTGCACTTGGACAGAGCAGACTGCTGTGCGCCAAGTAGAAAAGAATCACAGACGTAAAATTAGTAACATTTTAACGTACTTGTTTCTGTGTTTCTCTGTTTCACTGTTGGTACAGTTTGGCACATTTAGTAGAGGAGTACCACTATTTTTTTGAGGCGGTGTTACCTGCCCCAACAGACTGTTTTTGTTGGTGTCAGAAATGTTGTTGTTGTGAGTTCTATCTGTCTTTGATTAGGGGGTATTATGAGCCTAATCCCAATAGGAAACCTTCAGTGCAGTTCTCCCTGAAATGTAAATAAGAAGTGCTCTTCATAATGAGATAAAACAGTGCACAACATTGAAGCATCTGTCATTATTATCATATTAGTGCATTGTTGTCTTCGTCTTTGCCGTAGTTGTCATCGCTGGACACGAGTGGACGCCTGTGTGCAGACTGGGCACTCCATTTATGCGCATCCTGCAGTCCTGGCTCCAGAAAGTAGAGGCAAGCACCAAACCCAGCCAGAACCAAGACGGATACAAGCAGGTACACGGGAACAAACCAGTCCAGGAAGAGCCACGGCATCCTTCTGTTGAGAAACTTGGACAAAATCGGATTAAAAGCTCATTGTGGAAGACGGACCTTTTGAACAATTCAAATTATGGGATTTCCAAATTCTACAGGGCTGCCCCAAGTGATATACAAATAGGTTTGAAACTTATCATACCAGAACATTACAAGAAACCTGAGTGTAAGAGTTCCTTTTGGATTCAGTGATAGCAGGGACGAGAACCTCCAGGGTCACAGCATTTATTCCTCTAACTTTCTCCTGTTTAACCAAAGTTGCTGTTTAATCAAATGTGTGCTGTGATAATCAAATCCCTGTATGTTCATAACTAGTAAGAATGTAGATACATACAGTACAAGTACAGTAGGTACGTAACCAGTCTAATTTAAATCATAAAACCACTGAGTCCTGTTCCAAAGGAGTTTGGTTAGAACTCTAATTCTAATTTGTCCCACAGTATCAATCTTTTTCAGCCTAAACTAAAAATATCATTTTACTTCCACTGCAACTAAAACCTTCAAAGCTGAATAAATAACACAAAAAATACTAAAGCATTTTGTGACTTTATAAATATACAGTAGATCCAGGTAGTGCAGTGGTTAAGGCTATGGGCTTGTAATCTGTAGGATACTGGGTCAAGCCCCACACTGTAGCATCCTCGAGAAATGTATTTACCCTCAAGTGCCCAAGTGAGCTGAGAGACAGCCAGTACCTGAGTGTCTGTTCACACACTGTAATTTTTTTACTTGATTTTTGTTGTCAGGCACAGAGAAGGCGGAATGATTATTGTTTTGACCTTACTGTGAGCAGATCCATGCTGAAAGTAGATGCCTTGTGTTATACATGTCAATGTCATTCAGTGCTGCTGCTGTGACAACATTCATTTTATGCCATTAACATTCCTGTGCGAAAATGAATAAATAATGAGAAAGAGATGGCTTCATATTCTGGTGTCCTTCAAGAGCACACATCAACATTGTCAGTCTACTTTATTACCATATCTCTGATTTACGAGAACGCTTTGGCACAGCATTACTCAGGCACCTATGCGATGCGCAAAAAAGCTTCAAAGTAAGAATTTAAAACAGGGTTACGCAGAGGGCAAAAAACATTAATGGGCTTTTTCATGAAATTATTCCAGCCTCATGTTGCATTACCTGCTCAGAGGGAGCTGGATCTGCTGTAGATATCTGTGGGGTATGCCTAAAGATATGGAACAAAAATGTTTACATTCAGAATTTTACACTTAGATAACTCATATAAAATACTTTGGTGATCTGAATTTAGGTTAATATATTTACACATCTCCCTACGCTCCTAAACCAAACGCTGGAAACAGTTTTAATGGGACCATTGCCTTGCACAGTGCCTTAGCACAAATAAGAACGTGTTCATTAAAATGCATGGTTCGGTCAGCGTGTAATAATGCACGCATGACAAGACTCCGTAAATAAGGCTTGTACACATACATTTACACAGTGGCTGTACATACCAGGAATCTACAGTGTCTCTGGTCCTCCTTCGTGATGTCTGTTAAATCCAAAAGGTGTCACAGGAAATAGTGCTCCGCTGCACGATTGATTGCTGCATGCAACACTCCAGTCACTGCCTGGAGATGAGTGCTCTGATGTGTGGCAGTCAGCTGCTGCACTCGGGTTAGTCTTGCTCTGCCTTATGACATCACATTTGGAGGTGGAGGGGGGGTGTGTGAGGGAAGGGGTGGATGAGACGTTGCCATGGAGACTGGCCTGGTGATGTTGAGCCCTGAGGGAAAGGAAATTTATATAAGAGTCCTAAGCAGCCCTCAAAAAATAGGGCTGTGCTGCCAGTGTAACTTGCTTCCAGTTCATTTAATAACCTTGCCAGAGGAAGGAATTCATTACCCTAATCAGTAAAGGAAAACAAAGGAGACGGTTATTCAAACCAAAGCATAGCAGAGTGTCTCAGCCATTTATGCTCATAGGCAGAGATTAACCTGATTTCACATTATAATAAATGCTCAAGAAAACCTGCATCATGTATAGCAGCTGAAGCACTTTTGTGGAAAGATTACAAGAGGAAACATGTATCATGGCTCTGTTCTTGTTGGACTACTTGTTCAAGGATTTTTTTAATTTAAAGAAGTGAAATACAACTTAAGGCATACTTATTAGGATGAGAAGGTGGATCAGACATTTATTCATATAAATTTGTTACAGCAGTCAAGAGCCATTCAGAAAGCAAGTTTCAAAGAAATTTTATTTTCTGTAGTTACAGCATTGAACAGGCCGAAGTACAATTTTTACTGATAAAATGCTGATAAAATGCACACATTTCTGTAAATTTTCAAGCCCTATGATAACCACCGATCAAATGACCTATAAATACCAGCAAATATATATTAACACTATGATATATTTCATGTTATGTTGGCATGGAACATTCATAGCTATTGTGACTTAACATAAAGTCAAATATTTTTCCAGGTACTGTATATTTTGTTAAATTGAGTGCTTGCTACAAAAATGCCCTAAAGACTGAAAGTCAGTGTTAAATGTTTGACATTCCAATAGTGGTACAGCGATACTGTCAGTGAGAGAGAGAGAGAGAGAGAGGAGTTAAGCAAAGTGTGCGAGAGCAACCAACATCCCAAGAGTCACAGTTTGGCAGGCTGCACATCCACGGTGCTGCTGTCGGCCTGCAAAGCAGGCTCCACCTTCAGGAAGTCTGTGACAATGCTGGCCACAGTTTCTGGGCTGTTCAGATGGACGTAGTGGTCCCCTGGCACTGTAACCACAGTGGCCTTTAGAAGGAACGGGAAGATCAACCATCATAAGGTTATTTACACCGCCTGGCAGGTTGGCTCACACACTGCCAGGCACAGAGAGAACTGGAGTTAAATAATTTACCGAAGTCATTTCCCAATAACTTAATTACACAGGGCAGCTTGTTTAGTTTTTATGAAGACTGTGCTTTTACTTAGATAATGGCTGTCCTTCAGCTCCTACTTTCTCTGCCCTGCACAGATGTACATGTGCACATGCCAGAATCTGCGTGTTCACTAAGGAAGAACAGAAAGAAGTGTGTCCAAGTATGTCTGTTTGGATACTTACCCCTCTGCCTGAAAAGCCATCCAACAAAGCTGAGATATTTCTTTCCTCCTCTGGCTTATTGAAATTGGTTATAATCCCACCCTCCGCTCTGACAGAGACAGGCAGAAAAAGGCAGTTTGAACATAATTCACACATGAGTAATTTCTAGCTCCTACAAATTAACAGTAATGTAGAGCAAACAGCTAAGCATATTACAAAATCATCCTCAAGGAAACAGACACACGCTGGCTGAAACCGTTTGTAGCGAGCAGGGTCGTGGCAAACCGAAGCCTAACCCAGGGTGCAAGGCTGGAAGAGGAGGAGGGGACATACCCATATCGGGATGCCAGTCCGTCGCAAGACACCCCAAGCAGGACTTGAACCCCAGACCCACCACATAGTAGAACCTGGCCTAGCCCGCTGTGCCCCCCCCCCCCTCAAGAAAACATCTTTATTTAATAACTAGGTTGTTTCATTAGGTTCTGATATAGAAGCTGGGCTGTTCTGGTATAAGTAAAACAGTTAAAATACTGATACAAAACACTGGTGCATTTTTTTAAACTTACAAGGCTTATTATATGAACTAAAAAGGGTCATTTTTTGCAGCAACTGTATTTTACACAAGGAATTAAAATAACTTTAAAGTACCAGCACACTGTAAAAATGAGAAAATCAGCAGCCTGAAAGAAATCCCTGGTGACTGCAACACTATGACCATTAGACAAGTGCAAAAGACCATTGTTTCTTATATTTTTCTCATAAAGAAATTGTGACAATAATTCCTAAAGGTGGAACATGGAACATTTTAGACACCCAATATCAGCTCTTCAAAAAAGGGGAGGGAAAATCTTACAGTAAAACTAGAACTCTGGTCTGTATCCTGGACTGCAGCTCCAAACACTGCTCAGGACTGGTCCGAATAATGTTTGTCTGCAAGTAAGGCACAGACAGCAGAACACTGACACAATACGAATATAACAGTGCGACCAACACAACATAATGTGCATACAAACAAACTGACTATTACAACACAGAACCATAATCTGTAGATACTTGAAAACAAATACTTAAGGCTTACCAAATTGATCCTAAAATCTCGGTTGAAAACCACACCTATGAAAAAAATAAGAAGAGATCACTGCAGTGTGTCAAGACAAATAAAAAAGAGCACTGCAAACTACTACACCAGCATAGCAAAGAAACACAAATTAGTACTGTACACTTACGTTCTACATGACAACCTCTAATATGTGTATTTCCACTGAGTACGTGTAGTCCAGCACACCCATCCATGTCCACCAAAACACTCAGGCCATTTATAACGCAAGCTTGCAACATCAGTATTGATTTTACCAGTTTCTTTGGATCATCGGGTTTCTACACCCTTCCACATTCTAAACCAAGGGTCTCACCTTAGGCCGTTTGGACTCTATACAATAATGCAAGGCAGCAGGTGGCATAGTGAGTAAGAGTCACTGCCTTGCACTCAAAGCACCCAGGACTGAATATTTACTCCTGCTGCAACACCCTTTAGCAAAGTGCTTGCCCTAAATTGTTCCCGTGGGGAAAAAAAAACAAATAAAGCAGCTGTACATAATCCTAAATAGTTTAAAGTAATTTTCACACTTTGAAGACTTGTCAGGAAAACAAACAGTTTGCACGTAAGGGCAATCAGTTTTACATTTCTCATTTTTAATGGTGAATTTCTGCATTATTTTTGTCAAATACCTAATTAAGCATTTCTATGGGCACATCTTAAAATATTATCAGTTGTACCTACTGGTCCAGTATAGACAGGAGGCTTGATGAAAAAGGAAATGAGCAGGGATTAAATCCACCATGGACTGAGTTTGAGACTTCTGTTCTAAATGTTGTGGGGTTTCTTGGTTTTGCTATTAGCAGTATGCTTTTGTCATGTATGAAGCAGATAATTCTAGAGCAACATATTTTGGCTTATTGGATTTAATTTTAGACTATATTCAGAATTGTGAATATAATTATCTCTGGCCTGTGGGTTCAAACATGGATTCGAATCAAAATGTGTACAGTGTGCATTTTTTCCCACTGTTCACAAGGCTTTCCTCCCAAAGTCCAAATATATGTGTTTCAGCTGGACTAGTTACATTAAGTTACCCTTAGACTGCGAGTGTGTGATGGCCCTGTGAAGGACTGGCATCCCATCCATGATGTACCCTACCTCTCGCCCTAGCCTTCTGGTATTGGGTTCAGACCACCAAAACCTTGCACTGCACAAGCATATACAGGTAAAGAATGAATGAATAATACATTGAGTGTCATCTAAAAAAGTAGCTGCTAGCACTGAGAAACAGCAAATGAAACGAGTCTAACCTCCTTCCACTCGTGTGCTCCCTCTCTCGAGAAGAATGTGAGCCGATTGCTCAGAAAGGGATGGATTTGCTACCATCAACCTAGGATAGAGGAAAACAGTTTAGCGAATGTTTATGCCTGGTTAAATGTAAGACGGGCAGAAAAATTCCTAGAGAGACAGAATGTGCTGAACTGTAGTTACTTTTAGAGCACCAAGATCATAAATTATAGGTTTTTTCATTATTTTTTAAAAAAAAAAACATTTTATACACCTTATTGAGGGAAATGTCAGGAAGACTCATTCACATCGGTGGAGTATGTTGTTCTGCACTGGCAATTGTTCAGCTGGCATCGATTCAACATGACTGGATTACACCACTCAATCAAAACCTTTCCAAAGAAACTCTCAATTACCTTTCCACAGCTTTCTCGTATGTGTAAACACGGTTTGTCTTCTCATCTTTCTTTTTTTCATACTCAATCATCTCCTCAACCCCCTTTCTGATCAATTCAGGTATACGTTTCTGAAAAGGCAGAGAAAAAAAACAAGATTGTAAAATAGACCACTGATGGTGTGAGGAAGCTGTTAACAGCCATTATGGTCACTGATTAAACTGGTGTGAATGCAGTCGAACAGGAATGAATGAGTTACCATATCAGTGGGCTGAAAACCAACAGAATCCAGTAACACAACTGATTCGACCATCTCTGGATACAATGCGCAAAACTGCAAGAAAAGGTCCCTGCATTAAAAACTGGACAAACAACCCTTGATGAGGAACATACTATTATTCTTAATCATTACAGTTAATTCAAGTTCACAGACGTAAAAACCTTCAGACAGGAAAATGACTACACATAAAACAATAACAGAAGAAGTCTCACCTGTGCAGCAATGTTTCCTCCTATGTGACAGAAAAAAAGAGGAACATTTTATATAAGAAGAGACACTGTGACATACTAAGAAAACATATATCACTTAACTGGATGAGCTATGAAAAGCTGTAAAACCCTAAGGGAAACATAAAGGTAGAAAGAGCTAGGAAATAAAATGATAGAGAATAGGGGAAAAAAAAAAGTTACACCAATTTGCATCATAAGAGCACTGAGAGACACTCACCCATACTGTGCCCAATTATTGAGAAGCGCTTCCACTGCAGAGCTGAAACGACACAACGATTCACTGCAGTCATCACAAGTACAATCTTAATCAATTGTCACTGATTGTCACGCAACACTTCAGCCCTGGTCTAATGGATGAAGGACACAATAAAAAACAGCTTTTACTGAGATGGCACCTAAGAAGGGCAATACAGAAAACCCTGTACCTTCTATAACACGCCGCACATCAGAGAGGTAGGCAGGGAAGGTGTAGAACATGCCCTCTGGTCTGTGGGAAGAGAACCCATGGCCAACTGTGTCCACTGCTATGAACTTCCACTCTAAAAGTGAAATGGACATCTGTAATAGAGCAGCAACTCAACACAAAACTGCCAGATCTACTCAGCCAAAACTAAGCTATGTTCATCAGTTCTTCACTATAAAATGTTATCATAAAACATTTTGTAATAATAATAATGCACTAAGCTCTTATCTAACATAGTCCTGCATGACAAAAAACAAAAAACATACAATGGCTTATGAAAATATATACACTAGTGTTTCAGTATTTTTATTCAGTACAACAGTATTTTTTCCCACTACAAAGTTTTTGCACTTGCACAATGGCATCAGTAGTTCTATCAGATGTTCTAAGATGGAGACAAACATTTGGTGTCTCAGTTGCAAAAGGTGTCACGCTTGGTATCTTCTGGCTCAATCTAGCGTATTGACCTCTACATTACCCTGCAAACTATGACTGCTTGTATACAAGGAGGACTTGAATGATGGTGGTTGGACTGCTGTCTTCTAATATAGGCACTGCATGGAGATAGATATTCCTATAAGCCTACACCTTATTGAGGGTAGGAAAAAAACAACTGTGTAATTCCTACTTCCTTTTGATCACATGGACAATTGCAACAAATAACAGTCAATCAGGGTGAATATAAATCACAATATAGCAAGTTCAAAGTGATAATATATATTTTTTTAAATTGTTTAGCTGATGCTTTTCTCCAAAGTAGCTTACAATAAAGTTCTTTAGAACTATTTACCCATTTAAATATCAGGGTAATTTTTATTGTTAATGCATGGTAAGTTCCTTGCTCAAAGGTACTACAGTGGAAACAGGATTCAAAGCCAGGTGCTTTGAGTGCGAGACACTAGGTCCATCCATTGTGTTGCCTGCTGCTCCTCAACTCTAAGAAACAAACCATAAACATGTAATTATAAATTCAGTTATTAAAATCATAAAACAGCATTTACAACATGGATACCTTCATACTAAGGGGGGCGCAGTGGGTTTGGCCCAAGCCTGCTCTCTGGTGGGTCTAGAGTTCAAGTCCTGCTTGGGGTGCCCTGCAATAGACTGGAATCCCATCCGGGGTGTGTCCCCTCCCCCTCCAGCCTTGCGCCCTGTGTTGCCAAGTTGGCCTCTGGCTTGCCGCGACCCCGCTCGGGACAAGCGGTTTCAGTCTATGTATGTGTGTGTACCTTCACACTAATGAAAAGAATGCCTGAATTAGCAATGAAATGAAGATAATCTGTCATCTACACAGTACCTCTAACTGAATTGTGTACTCTTGATTTGTACGGTGAAAGGCCGGAGAATAATGGTTATTCAGGCCGTTTACACTGAACCTTCATTTAACTGGGTGATTTCATGAGTCTAAACAACCCCAATTCCTGCGGAATGGGCGTAAATTTGAAAATTACTTTTATCTGTGCATATTATAACAAGTTTAAGACCAAGGCTATATTCACTTCAATGCACACCTTCTGTAGTACGACAAACAATGAACTACATTTAGTTTGGCAGAAATTCAGAGAAGAACACTGAACACACAGCAGAATTCTGTATTGCCTGGCCCTTATTAACACAATTCCTGAGAAAGCACTGTCTTTGAAGATATTAAACTGTGGGTGGGTGTATACATAATGGGTGTATTACAACACCCTGGTCTACCAGATGAAGGTGTGGTCACTTTTACTTTGGTGTAGTATCTCTAGTATTGTAAGTTGCCTTAGATAAAAGTACAGGCAGTCCCTGGGTTACGAACGTCCAACTTACATACAGCCCATAGTTACGAACCACCCCCTTACTGATCGGAAGTTAATATTTTTGTCACCCTTAAATAACAATTAAATGAACTTCATAATGCGGGGCGGGGGGTGCGGTGGCACAGAGGGTTGGACCGGGTCCTGCTCTCTGGTGGGTCTGGGGTTTGAGTCCCGCTTGGGGTGCCTTGTGATGGACTGGCATCCCGTCCCGGGTGTGTCCCCTCCCCCTCTGGCCTTATGCCCTGAGTTGCTGGGTTAGGCTATGGTTCCCCGCAACCCCGTATGGGACAAGCGGTTCAGAAAATGTGTGTGTGTGTGTGAACTTCATAATTAAGGCTACTGAAATTTGAGTTACATACAATGATTCGTAATAACAAATGGGGGCTACTTTGTGACGCGCATCAAAATATTGCACATCTACAGCGGACTGTCGGCTCGTGGGGGCATGAGCCCGAGGTAGGACAAAGACTTCCTTCTTTTCAGTCAGACCACGCTGCTGTCAACAGTGCCTTGTGTGTTACTGTATTTGGCTTTAACTTTTTTGTATTTACCCTCCTAACCATGGCACCAAAGCATAAATGTGATGCAAGTGATGGTGATGCATCCAAGAAAAGGAAAACGATCACAACTAAAACTAAAGTGGAAATAATAAAGCGATCGTAAAAAGATTAAATGCCAATGAACATTGGAAAAGCAAACAAAGTTTCTTTAATGTTTTGCGCACGCACGCACACTCTCTCTCTCTCTCTATTATAAATACTGCAGTTGTCAGCACCACGGCCACCCCTCAACCAATCGGAACACACACACACTTTCTGAACCGCTTGTCCCATACGGGGTTGCAGGGAACCGGAGCCCAACCCGGCAACACAGGGCGTAAGGACAGGGGGGGAGGGGACACACCAGGACAGGACACCAGTCCGCCGCAAGGCACCCCAAGCGGGACTTGAACCCCAGACCCACTGCAGAGCAGGACCCGATCCAACCCACTGGGCCACTGCGCCCCCCTCCCAATCGGAACACTTAGCTATAAAAGACACTTCGACCTCTTCCCATTTACCTTGTGCTGCTCCTTCAAGTGCTGTCCCTCATTGCCCCCAGTCCCGTTCCACGTCTCTTTGATAACAACCTCCCGCCTTGTCCCCCAACCACGATTTCAGATCCTCGCCTCTGTTCAGCTCGCCGATTGACTGAATGACCATTCGCCCATCTCCGACCATAAGATCACGTCTAGTCCTTTGATCTGAATAAATGATCCTGCACTTGGGTTCAGCTGCCTCCATGTCCTCTGTTCAGCATGACAGTAGTAACATTTATTATTTCTTTCTATGTCTCTCTATTATAAATACTGCAGTTACATTTATTATTATTGTCATTATCATCATTAAATTGTATTATTATTATTACTGTATTGTTATATTAAGGGTGCGGTAGCCGAGCGCGTGGCTTTCTCCACCTCTCCCCGGGGATGCTTGGCTTCTCCGTATCGGAGAGCTGCCCGCTTCAGTGGGGTTCCTTTTGAGGGGTGCGGTGGCACAGTGGGTTGGACTACAGTCCTGCTGTCCGGTGGGTCTGGGGTTCGAGTCCCGCTTGGGATGCCTTGCGACAGACTGGCGCCCTGTCCTGGGTGTGTCCTCTGGCCCTACGCCCTGTGTTACCGGGTAGGCTCCGGTTCCTTGTGACCCCGTGTGGGACAACCGGTTCTGAAAATGTGTGTGTTATATTAAGGATGTTTTAATGAATCCGGAAGTGTTTCTCTAATGTTTTTTTATGCATAGAAAGGTACACGATATACGATATACTAAGTCAAACGTGAAAAACTGACATTACATACCCACCATACCTAACTGTTCCGACTTACGTTAAAATCTGACTTAAAGACAGACTGAGGACACGAAACTCATTCATAATCCAGGGACTATCTGTATTAGGTAAACACTACACAGTTATAATTGTACATTGCTTTGGAGAAAAGCACCAGAAAAATTACTAAATGTAAATTCCAGTTTGATAAAATAGTCAGCAATGGTATCTAAAGAAATATGAACTTTGTTATAAAAAAATAAACTAAAAATGTTTTAAGTGTCATTTATTACTCTCAAATGCTGTCTAGAAGTTATCAAAGGGTAAGCATAAACAAGCTATCTGTGTGAATACAAGTAGTGTATATGGCCATAAATTTTAAGGTACAAAATTATTTCTCAATCTGAAGAATACTTTCAAGTTAATGGACCAAAACATAGCACAGTAGGTCCTCAATTTAGATAGACATTTGTGACTGGAGGGATGATCATAACTCCTTTTGTTTGTCACTCTAAAGTTTCTAAATTGTACAGATGCGCACTCATTTATTCAAATGCTGAATTCATAAAAACCTAAGACAATGTTATAACACATTTAAAAAATTGTGAAGGCTTACTCTCTCCTTTCTGCTACTGTTTTTTTCTGAAGTAACTACAGATTGTTACTATATTCATATTGTTTGACTGCTTTCCTTCCATCTGTTGACAATGATTAAACGCTGTGGAATGGAGTTGAATTAATTCGGTTACAAACTAGGTGTTTTTTACTGCCAATTATCACCTGAGCAGGTAGACAAGTTGTGTTTGCACTACTACTTACAAATTTCAGCAAAAAAAAAGTGAAGACAGTGAAGAAAAAAAGGCAGCTTTCGGGAAAAATTTGGGGAAATCCATCCTTGAAAATTTTTAATTTGACCCGATAAAACGAGGAGGTTTTTTAATATTGGTTCTCCCTGTGCACACTAGGCAGCGATTTAAAAATTAATTAAATTAATAATTAAAATTATTTTTTGAGAAAAATTACATGGTAGAGGCTATGATAGGTTTGCATGTTCTCTGTGTTTTCATTGGTTTCCTCCCACAGTCCAAAGACATGTTTAATGAACTGTATATATTTTGCAAACATTTATATATGCTATAACTGAGGGTGTGGTGATGCAGTGGGTTTGGCCAGTGCCCGCTGTGTGGCAGGTCTGGGGTTTGAGCCCTGCTTGGGGTGCCTTGCGGCGGACTGGCATCCCAGCATCCCATCCAGGGTGTGTTTCCTCCCCCCTTGGCCCTGTGCCCCGTTGCCGGGTAGGCTCCGGCCCACCGTGACCCCGCTCGGTACAAGCAGTTACGGACATTGGTTGGTTGGTTATATATGTTATATGTACACATTACATACCACGACATAACTATTTTTTTTAAATGCCTTACAAATTTATTGCGATTCTATATTGTTAAAAAAAATAAAAAACCTGGGGGGTGAATACATTTCACAAGTATAGTTAAAGCAACACAAATAACACCTGTGGGCAGCAGTGGAATGAGAGTGTTGAAGGACCCTGCGTTGTCAGCCCAGCCATGCAGGCACAGCACTGGACGGCCCTCATTAGGACCCCAAATTCTGCCCCTTATTTCTCCCCAGGGCACGGGCACAGAGAGCTCTGAACCTGAGGGACAGTAATCGAGTGTCAAGAACAACGAAACAGCAGAAGTACGAGACATTGAGGAAAGACTTTGAGTTTGAGTCTTAAATCTGTGCATCACTATTCGTTCACCCATTCAGGGTTGAGCTTATTAAAAGTTCTTACTGAACACAAAACCGAAAAAACCAAACTTCATCTTTCCAACTTATAGTTAAATTTTATAGAAAAGAAAACCGGGTGATAAATTACAGTAGTTCAAAGTTTGAGAATACTTCCTGGAAACTTGTGTTTGACGCGTGTTTTGCTGTCTTTCTTTCTGTCCTGTACCGTGTACACAGTACGGTGTACGGTGATGCATTTTTTAAACGCTGAATTTTAAATAAGAGGCAATTGAATTTCGTGTATAAACTGTGTGTTCCTAAGTCTGCAATTACAGTATAGAGTGCCCAGAAACTCCACTTCCACACACGGTCCGGAGATCATATTATTAATATTAAAATAATAATAATAATATTAAAATAATAATAATAATAATAATAATAATAATAATAATAATAATAATAATAATATAAGCAGGTACTCACAAAGTTGCTTCATGACACCAGTCACTGTGGTAGTGGAAATCTGTCGGAAATTTCGCAAGGTCTGAATCATTCTGGACTTTAGAAAAGACAGGAGTTGTTACTTGAATTACGAGTGTGTGTCAAGACAAGTTACTGAGAGTTCCTGTCCTCAGAACTATGCCCCCCGCTACTACTACACTGTTTTCGTCATCATCATGGATTAGCAAATCGCACTTCGCTGCATTATTTAGCATCGCACCGCGGGCTCTCTACTGCACACAACACAGTACCCGTCTCTGAACAAGAACCAGACACAGCTGTTTACCCACAGCAGCCATTACCTGTGCTCAAAAAAGGCTACAAAATCCACTTCCCTAACTTCACTAAGTACAAGCGTTAAACACCCCTTCACAGAACAGCATTCGCACAAACTAGTCTAAAGTGTATCCTTTCCTGTAAAGTTTTTTTTGCCTTTATATGTCACATCTCATCAGGCCAATCAAACTCTTAAGCAGATACTCACTTCACCAATGAACGGTAGTACTTGCGTTCACAAAATTGATTGACAGCAACATTACCCAATGGTAGTTCTGAAGAGTGTCAGATTACTTTCGTGCGACTGAAAGCATTCCAATGGTTTCAGTCAGACCAAATCAGCAGATTTATTGTAATTTACAACATAACAACACCGCTGACAACGGTACATAATATTTAATTGTAAGCAAGTATGAGGGCAGCTGATAATTTAGTGGTAGAGCTGCTCCAGTACATTGTACATTGTACATACGATGAAATTCTTTATGGCTTACAAAACTCAATGGATCTGCTGCTCCCAATCTGCAAGACCTGATCACTCACTGCTCCCCACCCAGACGAAAAAGGTTCAAGTTTTCATTTCTGCCTCCAGTGTGGTGAAATGACCTCCCCCTCATACTCAGAATTGCTGAATCTCTCTCTACATTTATGAAAGCGTCTTATCTCTTAACTCACCTCTTCCGGACTCACTTCTCCCACGATCTCTTAACTTCATGTTAATTATCTGTGTAATTGTTTATGCTCAGTAACTTAGATTATAACTGTTGAACAATGGATAAACCTTTTACGCCGCTACTCCTGTAATGTACATTAGTTCGTATGAATGTGGAATATCACAAATTAAAATGTGCTTAGAATCACGCAACTGCATCTAGCCTCTCTGGTAGTACAGTGGTTCTCAGCCTTGGAACTAAAACCCCCCAAACCTCTCCTATTATGTGGCACGCCCCCCGACTAGATAGATAGATAGATTTTTTTTAGATTTTTTGTACTTTTTTTTAACTTTTATGTTTTTTTTTTCTTTTAAAACTATATAAAGGACAGTAGTGGAACACGCCCTTAATTTATCAAGAATATTTTTGAACAATATAGAACTAATTTGTAACAACGTGTAATGTAATGTGATATGCAAACTGGGACGTAGGGTGCGTTTCGCTAGCCATGCCATTATAAATCAGTGGGAAACGTGCTCTTGCTTCTTTTTACAAAGAAGCACAATGCGCGGTTCAATGTTGGACAGCGAAGCCTGAGGTCATCCTCCCCCTGCAGGCGATTTCGGTATTTTGTTTTCAACGCAGTTTATTTTTAAAACCCGACCTCGCACAAATAAGTTGAGGCGAATGGAAGCAGCAATTTAACGGCGGCGTCAGACAACTCGGATATTCAGTCATCACAGTTCAACCAAAACGAAGGCAGAGAGCAAGAGCTTAGACTTTTTAGCTGGAGGTGCTGACAACGGACCGTCGCCACAACTCATTTTAGCACTGACCTCACGAGGAGTTCTCATGAGTTACACTGACTTTAGTTTATATCATGTTTTGGATTTCATGTCACAAGGGAAGAGTTTGGCCTGGTAATGCAGGCTATTCCTAATGGTTCTGTGACTCTGCTTGGAGGTGTCTCTTACCCCGCTGTTGTTTCTGTAGTGAACCCAGTTGATACTCCATGTGGAAAGATCTGTTTTTCGCAGTCTCTCAGAAATAATAACAGAGCGGTTCGGTCTTTGCTTCGGAATGAAGTTGCCACCTTACGTTATGTCACTGCTTATTGGAACTCCTTTGTTGACAAGGTCTCATGGGAGAAAGTTTGGCTGTTGACTCACAAATATTTCTTAACCAACAAGGTTAGGGAAATCTCTTTCAGGATTATACACAAATTCTATCCTGTCAAGCATTTTCTTAGAAAATTCAAGGATGGGATTGATGTAAATTGTTCTTTTTGTAGCCTTCGCCCAGAGACGGTGCCTCACCTCTTTTGACATTGCCGTTATACCAAACAGCTATGGAGAGATGTCTCAAAATTTATTATTGATAAATTGTGTAAGGATTTTGCTTTGTATTATGAATGTGTACTGCTTGGGTTCTTCCGTTTTGATAAGCACACAGAGAAACAGGCTTATATCATTAATTTATTAATCATTTTGGCTAAATATCATATACACAGGTCAAAATTTGCTAATAAAAAGCCTATATTTTCTGTTTTTCTTAAAGAAGTTAAGCAGTACATTGACACTATCGAGGAATGTGATAATAAGAAGGCTATTAAGACTGTTTCTTATTGTGATATTTTTAAGGTCTTGATGTAATATTTGGTTATTGGAGTGTTTTATAATTTCCTTTTTTTTTTTTTTTTTTTTTAAAAAAAATTCCCCCTGGCTAGGTTGACTGTTCTGAATTAATGTTCTGGTATTGTGTGTGATTTGTTTCATAATAATAATTAAAAAAAAAACTCCTTTTAGCAGGTGTGATGAACTTATCCATACCAACTTATTAGTTCGACTGGTATCGCTTACGTTCTGACTCGTGTCTACACTGCCAGCTACACGAAAAAGCGGGCTTAAGCTCCGCGTCTCTAAATCAGAAAAAAATGCAGAGGGAGAAGGAACGCGTTTTTAAAATATTATTTTAATTACACACACACACTTTCTGAACCGCTTGTCCCATACGGAGTCGAGGGGAACCAGAGCCTACCCGGCAACACGGGGCGTAAGGCCGGAGGGGGAGGGGACACACCCAGGACGGGACGCCAGTCCGTCGCAAGGCACCCCAAGCGGGACTCGAACCCCAGACCCACCGGAAAGCAGGATCCAGTCCAACCCACTGCGCCAATGCGCCCCCCACTAATTATAATTATTTTTAATTTTTTTTTATTATATTTTTTAAATAATGAAGAGATTTTTACATAGATTTTTATAGGTTTTTCATTTTTATGCAAATTATAATTGAAAAGCAAAAAAATATACTGAGTACCCAATGATGACCTGTGTCTCTGTGCTTTTTTCTTGGAAACAATTTGCGCCCCCCGTTGAGAACCAGTGATGTAGTGCACATGTAATTTTCCGCGAGGAGTACGTCAGTTAGCGCCTGATAAAATGAATAAATGTAAAGTATAGTAATGAGGTGTCTGAGTTATATATTTGTGAATGTGTCCGTGTGTGTTTGTGTCTGTGTTGTTGTTGTTGTTAATTTGCCCGTGCACTTAAACAATATATATATTTTAGACACGTCTTTTACCATTTTACAAAATGGCTCGCTGCACGAATTCTGTTCATAACCCTTAGCTGACAATCAGAGATTTACCAAGGAAAATCAAGAACTTGCTAGAGCGAATTGTGGGTGAGAGGCCAAACAAATGTATTTGTAAAAAGTAGCTGTATCCTAGTAGCAGGACTAACCCAGCCAGAGGTGATACACAGGACTAAGGATTCACAACAGTGTACTTTTTCATGCAGACTTCCCAGCAGCGTTGTTAAAAAGCATTTATTTCTAGCTACAGAAGGTTGAATGAGTACTGTACTGCACACTAATCTACTACTACTAATAATAATAATCTACTGCTTAATAACCATTACACTGATGTTTGGATTCAATGTCATCAATGACTGCAGAGAAATGTTTTAGATTTGCTCACCACAACTGCAGGAAAGAGCAGCAGAGTAGGTAGCATCACGCACACACAGAGTATGTGCAATTTAGTGTTGCCGATTCATCTGTCTTTGGAATGTAGGAAGAAACCAGAGCATCCACTGGAAACCCACACAGACACAGCGAGAACATGCAAACCGGATTCAAATCCACACCATACAACCCAGGCACAGTGAGATGGAAGCACTAACGCTTAATGACCCGCATCTTCAGAATTACTTACAGATATTTGTTTACAGTCCTTTTTCTATCCCCTTTCCCTCCCATAATTTATCTTACTATTCCTTTTTATTTCCTTTTATTCTGTTGTTCTTGGGCAGCATGTGGCACAGCAAGTAGCTCTGGTGACTGGAGACTTTGCATGTTCTCTGTGCTGTCGTTGGTTTCCACCCACAGTGCTTGGTTTTCTCCCACACAGACGTGTTTTATTGGAACTGGTAGCTATAAACTTAGTCTATGTATGTGCGAGTAAATGAATGAATGAGAACGTTCAGAAGCATTTGAGTGTCGGATGGTGTCCATTTGGGAGACGTAGAAGGTCTGATTTTTGTTGATGATGGCTTCACCTAATTGTGGCGTTCAGCAAGCAGTGACTGTAAATCAGCTGAGAAGGACAAATCAGCATTCCATGTCTGAGGTCATAGTCCTCTTCCAGAAAGAGTGGGTTTTTCTTTCTAGGTGAGGGGGGAGCAAGTGAACCTACGGGAAGAGTTTAAGTATCTCCTGGTTTTCTTGATTAGTGATGGGGAAAAAGGGAATAGGAGGCTGAAAGTGAGGTTGGTGCACCGATTCATGGTGGTGAAGTAGCAGCTGAGCCTTTGGACAAACCTCGCAATTTACCCCTCAAAGCACACCGATCAGCCACAACATTAAAACTTAATATTTTGTGGGTCCCCCTTGTGCCACCAAAACAGCTCTGAACCGTCAAGGCCTTCACAAGACCTCTGAAGGTATCCTGTAGTATCTGAAATCTAGACATTAGCAGCAGATCCTTTCAGTCTTGTAAGTTGCAAGGTGGAGCCTCCATAGATCAGACTTGTTTTTCCTGCACATTCCTCAGATGCTTGATTGGATTGAGATCTGGAGAATTTGGAGGCCAACTTAACACCATGAACTCTTTGTCATCTTCCTCAAATCATTCCTGAACAATTTTTGCAGTGTTGCAGGGCGACTGCCATCAGGGAATACCGTTGCCATGAAGGGGTGGATATGGTCTGCAACAATCTTTAGGTAGATGGAACATGACAAAGTAACATCCACATGAATGCCAGGACCCAAGATTTCTCAGCAGAACATTGCCCAGAGCATCACACTGCCTCCACCAGCTTGCCTTCTTCCCATAGTGCATCCTGCTGCCATCTTTTCGCCAGGTAAACGACGCACACACACCCGGCTGTCCATGTAGTGGGTTCAAAATTGAATAGAAAAAAAGGGAAGAGATGGCAATGAAAACAATTTTTTTCTTTTGCCTTGTGCTCAGTTGTTGCAAAACAGTTCGTAATTGACCAGGGTGTGAATGCTCAAAGTTCAATAAGAGAACCTGTAGGGGGCGCTGGCAGTGATAAGGAACCTCTGGTTCTGGCAGAAGGCTCAAAAGTTAAAAAAATAAAAGTCACCGCCAGAACCGGTTACATTCTAACTCGTGCCTGGTCTCCTTATCACTTTTTAGGTTAGTAAAACAGTTTAAAACCTCCTAAATGTTGTACTGTAAGTATGAAGTGACTTACTGAATGTTGTACATCATATTTTACGTTTTGGGAAGCAAACGATTGTCCAATATATTTGTTTCATAAATTAGTTTAAGATAATGTTGCTCAATTGGAATGCTATGCAGGCAGTATATAATATGCAGTGTGAATCACAATGTGAATGTGTGTGATTACCATTCACAAAAGTGTGCTGTTATGTCTCAGTTTGTAAAAACTAGAAATTATTTTGATGTTGGTGTAACTGCCGTGATGGGTAAATGTGTTGGTTTATGTGAACTTTTAAAACAATTTTAGCGGCGCGGCTGCTACATGGGAGTGTTAAAATGGTAAAGGTTGGTTGTCTTGAATAGAAGTGTGGTGTTTATTGAATTAATGACTGTTTTGTTGGATTTGCCTTGTTTCTGTGGAAATTGTAAAAAAAAGTAAAAAAAAATAAAAGTCACCGCCAGAATCGGTTACGAGCTAACTCGCACCTGGTCTCCTTATCACTTTTCAGTTCACTTCCACTCAGGCACCCTCGTCTAAGAGCGGGGTAACAATTTGGGGGCTCGTCCGGGATCTGCGCTACATACTGGGTGACAGTTAATAATCACAGAACTGCTGGAATCTGAAAGCAAGTTCCGGAGATCAGCGAGCTGAGCAACAGACTTCACGTGTTCAGTCATGGCTGCACTACCTGAGCTATGGCGGGACATCCAGAGACAACTTCATCATCTGGTCAGTGCAGCAAACACTAATGTGCTGTATAGACTTGCAGTCTCATGTCAGGAAGAGGTAGGAGAGGATTTGCCTACAGCGGAGGCGACAGAGATAGAACTCTTTGATTTCCTTGTTGACTTCTTGAGAAGTGAACAACTGCGGAGTCTGGAGGACCAAGGGATGGCCCGCTTGCTTGTCTTCTGTGACCTCATTGACGCACTGCAAGCACCAACTACAGACTTGGTGTCCCATGGAAATGAGAACACTGAGTCAGCAGAGTCCATAGGGCCGATGGGCTCGCCCCCTGCAACAAGCTCACAGGTACAATCAATATCAGGAGTTGCAGCACCCTCTGGGACTGGTCCGATGACACCACTGGCAGAGGTAACTGAACAAGTTACAGTTACTGACTTCACAAGTGTCTGCATTAGCTAAGAGTCTAGAGACTGCTGTCACTCCATTGGTAAGTAGAGCACCAGAACACACCCTGGCAGCTTCATCAAGCACAAAACAGTTGGTCGGACCTGAAACCAAGGGAAAGTGCAAGCAGTGCATATCTCAGAATCAGAGAAGTTGCACTCACTGTTTTAGATGTGGCCAAGAGGTTCACAGGGCAGTTGAACAGGGCTCTTGCCTTCTGAAGAAAAGCCAAGCATTAAACTTGGGAAGGTCACTGGAGAGGGACCACCAGTGACTGCTGTACATCATGTGTCCCACGCTATGGTAAACTGTCTCCAGAAGGAAACGCTAGCAGCAGAAAGACCACAAAGACAAGGCCCTGGAACCAAAGAGAAATTTGTTGCCCAGTTAATTGGCATTAAGTGTATGATAATGAGAGGGGGTGCGGTGGCGCAGTGGGTTGGACTGCAGTCCTGCTCTCCGGTGGGTCTGGGGTTCAAGTCCCGCTTGGGGTGCCTTGTGGCGGACTGGCGTCCCGTCCTGGGTGTGTCCCCTTCCCCCTCCGGCCTTACGCCCTGTGTTGCCGGGTAGGCTCCGGTTCCCCGTGACCCCGTAAGGGACAAGCGGTTCTGAAAATGTGTGTGTGTGTGTGTGTGTGTGTGTGTGTATGATAATGTTTCACTTAAATGGAGTCAAAGTTCAGATGCTGTTAGACAGTGGGGCCCAGATTAGTATCGTTGGAAAGTCATGGGTTGAGCAAGCCTTGCCAGAGGTCAGAATCCAATCTCTTGAGAGCTTGTTAGCTGGCAGCCAGCTCCATGTCACAGCAGCCAACTGGACCTCTATACCATTTGAAGGCTGGATTGAAAGCCTGCTGGAAATCATTAGCAGCAAACATGGAAAAATAGCGATACATGTACCCATGCTAGTGAGTCCAAGTTGTGCGGACTGCCCACTGCTGGGTTTCAATGTAATCAAAAAGATCATCAGAGGGAACAATAATCAGGCAGATAGCATCCACCTAATTGAGCTACTCTCTGAAACTATGAACGTACCAAAGGACACTGCTAAGTCTCTAGTTTTGTCTGTGAATGCTTCGCTCCAGGAAATGCCAATAAGCTGTGTTGTGAAGACTGGGAAAGGTGGAGTTACTATCCACCATGGTCAAATGCAGGAGCTGAAGTGTCGTTTGGGGTCCTGGCCAGACGGGGGCACAATGGTGTTTGAGCCGGCCCTGGACCAAGGCTGCCCAGAGGGGTTGGAACTGTTTCCGGCTCTTGTGGATGTGCCCCCTGGTGCCTCTAAAATTGTAAGAATCCCTGTTCAGAATCCAACACATCATGACATCTACCTTCCTCCAAGATTAGTGTTAGGTAGCATTGAGCCACTTGTAGAAGCCAGACTCGTAAGTGCTCAGTCTAGTGCTCCAAGACCAAAGGATGAGATCAGTGACATTTTGCTGTGCTCATCGCAGCTCAGCTCCGCTGATGCTGTTTGTGAGGGGAAAGAACAGCCAAATGAAGGTGGATCCATAGAAAAATGGCACCCACCTGTTGATCTCAGTCACCTCAGTGAGCATGAACCGGAGGTAGTAAGACAGCTGCTTTATGAGGAATCAGACATATTCGTTCGTGAAGATGGAGACATTGGATGCATACCCAGTTTGAAGCTGAAAATCAACCTTGTGGATGATACCCCTGTTCAGAAGTGCTACAACACTATCCCAAAACCTCTGTATAAGGAAGTTAAAGAATACGTGCAAAATCTTTTGGAAAGAGGTTGGATTAAGAAATCCGTATCGGCTTACTCTTCGCCAGTAGTCTGTGTACGAAAAAAGGACAGTAGTTTACGCCTCTGTGTAGATTTTCGAGAGTTGAATCATAAGACCATACCTGATCGGCATCCCCTGCCCAGGATACAAGACCCGCTGGATAGCTTGGGTGGCAATGCATGGTTTTCCATTCTGGATCAAGGTAGTGCCTATCATCAAGGCTTTGTCAGTGAAGAATCCAGACATGTTACAGCTTTTAGCACACCCTGGGGGCTATATGAGTGGGTCCGCATACCCTTTGGATTGACAAATGCCCTAGCGGCATTTCAGAGATGTATGGAAGGAGTGCTGGAGGGTCTTAGAGATAAGTGCTGTGTCCCATACTTAGATGATGTGCTTTGCTACTCAAAGACCTTTAGTGAACATGTGGACCACCTCAAACAAGTACTGCATCATATGCGTGAACACAGCATAAAGCTTCGACCAAAGAAATGTGAGCTGTTTAAAAGGGTAAGTGAGGTACGTTGGTCGCTTGGTGTCAGAGGAAGGAATTCAGGTTGATCCAAAAGACCTGGAAGCAGTGATGGCACTGAAGGACAGGAAACCTTACACAGTTGGAGAGGTTCACACATTGCTTGGATTCTTCAGCTATTACAAGCCATTCATCCAAAATTTCTCTCGGCTGACAAAGCCTCTGTTCGAATTGCTCCAAAGCCCAACACCTACAAATGGTAGAACTCCCAAAATGCAGTCCAACAATCTGAGAGGTAAAGGTCACAAGCAAGACAAAGGGCAGTTACATTAAAGGAACTGCTATCACATGGACTACCGAACATCAGAGTGTTGTTTCAACACTTGTTGATATGTTGACCAATCCACCCATACTAGCTTATCCAGATTTTGAACTTCCTTTTATATTGCACACAGATGCCTCAAATGAGGGACTAGGAGCTGTACTCTAGCAAATGACAGAGTGACAAATTACGCATCATCAGATATGGGTCCAGGACATTAACTCCAGCAGAGAAAAAAGTTATCATCTACACTCGGGTAAGCTGGAATTCTTGGCACTAAAATGGACAATTTGTGATAAATTTCGTGATTACCTTTACTATGCTCCAACATTCACGGTTTACACAGATAATAACCCGTTGACCTATGTCCTTAGCACTGCCAGATTAAACACTCTGGGTCATCAATTGGTTGGTGAGCTAGCAGATTTTCACTTTGACATAAAATATAGACCTGGGAAAATTAATACGGATGCGGACACATTGTCAAGGTATCTTTTAAAACTCCAGGACCATTTGAATGAGTACATAGAAACATTGTCTCCAGAAATGGTGTCTGCAGTGTGGCAAGGCGTAAAGGGGTGAGAGATGACAATATTCCATGGGCAATAGCTTTGCAAATGAACTCTGAGGATGAACATAATCTAGTGGTGGGAAGTGTCTCAGTTGTTACACCAGAGAATATTAAAGAAGCTCAAAGAGAAGATACTGCCATCAATGAAATCATTTCACTGAAAGAAAAAAGTTGGATCTTGAATGAAAAGGAGAGGAAACACCTGAAGAAAGAAACTAGGTGTTTCCTCTCCTTTTCATTCAAGAAACACCTGAAGAAACTAGGTGAATATTGTATGAATGGAACAAACTGGAACTGGAGGATGGAATTTTATGCAGGAAGACAGCACAACACAAGCAGCTAGTACTCCCCCAGAAACTTAAAGGGATGGTACTAAAGAATCTGCATGATGACATGGGGCACGTGGAAGTAGAAAAAGTGACCCATCTTGCCCGAGAAAGGTTCTATTGGCCCTTCATGCAGAAAGAGATAGAGGAATATGTGACAAAAAATGTGCCTGAATAAAACAGAAGCACCCTCATGCCCAGCACAGAGCACCAATGGGCTCCATTTCCACCAGTTCACCATTTGAGTTGGTGAGCGTAGACTATTTGCATTTGGAAGCAAGTAAAGGGGGATATGAATATGTCCTAGTCCTCGTTGATCATTTCACCTCCACCATGATCAAGGACGTGAGTTTGAGAATAGCCTGTTTCAAAGACTACAACAATTGTCAGGAGTTACTCGCTCACATACTACTCCATATCATCCTCAGGGCAATCCAGTGGAAAGGTTGAATAGGACGCTTCTTCAGATGTTGCGGACTTTAGAGGAGAGGAAGAAAAGTGAATGAAAAGACCACGTGTCCCATATAGTGCATGCCTACAATTGTACAAGGCATGAAGCAACTGGATATTCTCAATTTTTTCTCCTTTACGGAAGGGCTCCACGATTGCCTATTGATTTATTGTTTAATCTCAAACCAGAGATTGGGACATCAGACAGTCATACTTTTGCACAAAAGTGGGCAGCCAGAATGGGAGAAGCTTACCATATTGCAGCAGAAAATAGCCGGAAATCTTCAACCAAGAGCAAGAATTACTATGACCGGACAGTGAGAGGTGCTACCCTGCAACCAGGTGACAGAGTGCTAGTGATGAACCTCTCTGAGAGAGGCGGCCCGGGAAAACTGCGTGCCTACTGGGAGAAGGAAGTACACCGGGTGGTGGAAAGAGTGGGAGATGGTCCGGTGTACAAGGTACAGCCAGAAAGTGGCAGCCAGACCTCCAGGATACTACACCGTAATCTCTTACTGCCCCTCAGTGACTTGCCCATTGAAAGCCAAGTTCCTGCCGAACAGGAGACAAGAAGAGTAAGATAGAAAAGACACTTACAAGCTCATCCTGTCAGTAAGCCAGAGGCTGATGACTCAGATGAGGAAGAATACGCTTACCATTATGATCTTCGAAGACAAATACCTTGTTACCAACCCTGTGAACCTCAGCCACAGAGCTTGGACAAGGTACAACAGAGCCCTATACACCACTCCAACCTTCATGCAACAGCCCGCGAATTTTGTCCTTCCACGCAGAGGATTGTCAGAGAAAGTCAGGATACAGGTCTGGTTCAAGATGAACAGGTACAATCTCCCCAGCTCCCCAGTCACCAGCAAGCAATGGAAGATGGGGATCAAAGAGAGACAGATGAGTTGGAGATGGAAAGGGTGGATGAAAGAAAAGAGGCAGAGAATGTAGAGAGAGGAATGGATGCGACTGAAACGGAAGGGAATGTAAGGAGATCTCAAAGGATTCGAAGACCGAGGGAAGTATTTACTTACGACTCCCTCGGTCAGCATCATACAGACCGGGGAGAGCAGGAGTGAAGTCACTGTGGTATATCCCAGCTTGGTGCACACTACACACTCCCTACCACTGCCCTGTGTTCAGTCGTCCATGCTGTTCCTACTGTCATGACCGTGCTTATTGAAGAAATAATAGAGTAGATCACATGGAACATTAAAAAAATAGGGGAGAGCGTAGTGGGTTCAAAATTGAATAGAAAAAAAGGGAAGAGATGGCAACGAAAACAATTTTTTTCTTTTGCGTTGTGTTCAGTTGTTGCAAAACAGTTCGTAATTGACCAGGGTGTGAATGCTGTTCAATAAGAGAGCTTGTAGGGGGCGCTGGCAGTGATAAGGAACCTCTGGTTCTGGCAGAAGGCTCAAAAGTTAAAAAAATAAAAGTCACCGCCAGAACCGGTTACATTCTAACTGGTGCCTGGTCTCCTTATCACTTTCAGTTCACTCCCACTCAGGCACCCTTGTCTGAGAGCGGGGTAACATCCACATGATCTACAGTAAAATAAAATGTAATTCATCAGACCAGGCCACCTTCTTCCATTCCTCCATGGTCCAGTTCTGATGCTCACATGCCCATGTAGGTGGTGTCGGCGGTGGAGAGGGGTCAGCATGGGCACTCTGACAGGTCTGCAGCTACACAGCCCCATATGCAGCAAGCTGTGATGCACTGTGTATTCTGACATCTTTCTATCATGACCAGCATTAAGGTGTTCGGCAGTTTGTGCTACAGTAGCTCTTTTGTGGGATCAGATGGGATGAGGGTGGCATGCCGTTGTGGCTAGGGAAGGGGGCGGAGAGAGGGATGAAATTGCCACAGCTAGGGCTAATCACGCACCCTATTTCTTTCCCTGTGTCGAACAGTGAGAGAGAGAGACGGAGGAGGAGAGCATGATCACGATCACAACCCTGAGTACGAGGACGTGGATGGTGTCGCAGCAACTGGAACCTGTTGCCTGTTCCCCCTTTTCCTCCCCTTCCTGCCCTGTGACAGGGGAACCACAAATAAACCAGATGAGCACCGTACCTACAGTCTCCAGCGTCTCGTCTGTTACAACGAGCTAGTCTTCGCTTCACACATACATCAATAAGCCTTGGGCACCCATGACCCTGTCACCAGTTTACCGGTGTCCTTCCTTGGACCACTTTTGGTAGGTACTAATCACTGCGTACCATGAACATGCCACAAGACCTGCCATTTTGGAGATGCTCTGACCCAGTCGTCTAGCAATCACAATCTGGCCCTTGTCTAAGTCGCTCACATTCTTATGCCTGCCCATTTTTCCTGCTTCCAACACAACAAATTCAAGAATTGACTGTTCACTTGCTGCCTAATATATCCCACCCCTTGACAGGTGCCATTGTAACAAGACAATCAATGTTATTCACTTTACCTGTCATTGGTTTTAAAGTTGTGGCTGATCAGTGTATGTCCCCTTCCTTAGCTATGACCACAAGCTTTAGATAATGACTGAAGAACCAGATTGCAGATGCAAGCAGCCAAAATGAGATTTAACCACAAGATCACTGGGTTCCCTTCCTGTGAAAGGATGTGGAGCTTGGTTTTCTGGGAGAGCTGTGGAGTAGAGTCACTAAAGAGATGTCAAAAGTTAAAGTTATTGTCAGCTGAATACTTTGACAAAGCTGGTGCGTGGTCCTAAAACCATTTTGATCAAGATAACAGCCTATTCATGCTGGAATAGCACGCACTTTAATTGCACCATCCAAGCAAATCCCAAGACAAGGACAGTGTTAAAGATGGCAAAAGGGTCAATACTATCTATTTCGTACACTGGAGAAAACCTCAGAGAGTTCTACAGTACACAATCTGTCAGTGTTGAGCTGACAAACAGGCCATTGTGCACAAGGTCGGTGACAAAAAGAAGGAACGTGGGAAAAAGAGAGATGCATATCATCAGCAGAGACACAACTGTTCAACACAAGACAAACCCATTCAGGGAGCTACACTGGTGTTACTGAAGACGGACAAAAGTACCTTTATCGCAAATACAGTTCCAAGTATGAGGCAACATTACACAAAATGTGAGGGATGAAGTAGAAGAGAGTGAAACAAGAGAGCAGCACCATCAGGGAGGCACGGTAACAGGCAGACATTATTGTAGAACAACAAAGAGAGGACAGAAAGGGCTTTGATAGGTGGGATATAACTTATGAATGAAAGTGGTTGGGTATATAAGGTAAGGCTGAAGTGCCGCAAAGATTGGACCATCTGTGGGAGTTTGAAAGCTTTATGCACATTTTATCCTTGCAGCATCATCTAGCTACGTGTTACAGTAAGTGTGTGGCTCTGTTTTCAAAATTTTGAATGTGGCACAGCTTTGAATGTGTTTAAGAGTGAATACCCAGTCCCTTTTATGTTTTCCTTGGACATGGGGGCAAGTAAATTAGTTATTACTCATTTAGAAAAATAGAAAATTCACTCTCAAGTGTTTATCAAGATATTAAATTATTTTTTTCTATTTTCAATAAATTTTCAGTTAGTGCTGGAATAACAAGCTTAGAAGAAATTAGAATGAAACTTTAGAAGAAATCATATTACGTTTTGATTCTTAAAATCATGAAAATGGATCTTAAAGAGATATTTATTCATACTAGAGAAAGCTAGTGTCTTATTTACAATTATTAATTTAGCTGACGTTTTTCTCCTAAGCAGCTTACAGTGCTAAGATACTTAGAGTTGTTTACCCATTTAGACAACAATTCTAGAGAACAATTCAGCGAGAATACCTTCGTTGGGGGTGCTGCAACCAGAGGTGAGATTGAAACCTGGGTCCTGTGAGACCAGAGGCAGCAGCAGCTCATTCCAAAATGCTGCTATACACTGAAATGTTTAATGCAAATGTCCCCCAGTACATATCAAAAATGAAATTTTGAGTCCAGCAAATCTGAAGGTATAAATATTGTTATTAAATTAATTAGTGTAGGTGTCGTATTCTGTTATTGTTTTTTCAACAAATACCTCCTATTGGTGGGGGGCGCGGTGGCGCAGTGGCTTGGACCGGGTCCTGCTTTCCGGTGGGTCTGGGGTTCAAGTCCCACTTGGGGTGCCTTGCGACAGACTGGCGTCCTGTCCTGGGTGTGTCCCCTCCCCCTCCAGTCTTACGCCCTGAGTTGCCAGGTTAGACTCTGGTTCCCCGTGACCCCGTATGGGACAAGCGGTTCAGATGTGTGTGTGTATACCTCCTATTGGTAAATTCAAAGATATAAATCTGGATCTGTCCTCACATAGCTTATGCTGCAGGAGTACTAAATAAGGTAAAGAACAGAGTATGTATTTCAGGTAATCCTTTGCTGACAACAAACTCTCTTTTTCATTAACAACAGTACAGCAATGGGTTACAGCAATATAGAATGAAACAGTGCACTGAGAATTTGCAAATAGATCCATATACAATGTACATAAAATAAAGGAAAAAGGTTACAATATTTCACAGGTGTGATCACATAGCACAGTTTAATAAGTCCCAAATGGGCCATTAGACAATCCAGAATTCATCTAAATTATCATTGTGATCAAAAGTTAATTTTACTATTTTAAGAAAATTAAACCCTTCAGTCACCCACATACAGAGGGAACTTGAAGTATACACTATAAACTATAAAATACATTTCTTTCCAAGTATATAGGACTAATCAAGTAATATTCTACAACTTAAGAAAAAGAATTCTGAGTTGTGGTTTAACACTGTAGAGGGGGACCAGTCAAAATGCTTGTTGAAGTTCCTTGGAATGGTTGAGCGAACACAGTTTCGGTAGGGTTGTGTCCTATCACATTCCCAGAATGAAGGTATCAAAGTGTCAGGAACAGCATAACATTTAAAACACTGAGTTGAGGAGTCTCTGGGAATAACATGAAGACCTACTGAAGTAAGGCACATTCTGTGGATAAGCTTGAAGTTTTTGTTTGGGAATGCTTTGGGAGAAGCATTCAAGGAAGACTTTAGCAGAAACAGATGACCATTCATCATCAGTAAAGGACAAGTCAATGCTCCATTCCCATGTCTCCTTCAATGCACTGCAAGTGCCAGTACACCAGTACATTACCTTGTGTCACTTGTTCAAATGGTATGTAGTGCAGAGATCATACCTCCAGAACATTGCTTATTGCAATGAGTTTATTTTTCCTCTTCAGTTAACTCTGTCTGTAGCCTATTCTCTTCTACTAGGGCTACAATCAAATGTTGCAACTGTCAGTATTTATATAAGGATAGACCAGGTGGAGAAAAATTATTTTGTAGATGCTAGAAACTGACCACCCTTTGATCTGCAACTAAATATGATATTATATCAATCACTGTCTTACACAGCCATTTTTGGAGTTGTGTTGAGGGCAGATCTTGGTTAAGGACAATGGGAGACCATCATAATAGTCTACTAGAGATCTCTCTTAACATCTAGACTAGAAGAGTTTAGAATTCCCTACCAGCTTTTTCTTGATGATGAATGTATAAAATGACCAGTTTGATTTATCTTGGTCCTAAGATCTCTCAACTAAGGTATGAGAAAACACCAAAAAGTTACTTAGACTGTGTATAAATGCAGCTGTTTGCTAAAACCAGTCATTGAGATATATAAGCACAGGTTCTCAAGGTCCTGGACTGAGGGAAGGAGTTTCAAGTGAAGATACATTAACTTGCTTTATAATGTAATAGGGCTTTTACTCATTTTTGAAGGAATTAAACTCAGCCATCACAATATTCAATTGAGCTAGTTTTTGGACCAATTGAAAATGAGGTAATTGTGTGCCCAAAAGTCATTGGCGCGATTTATCCTGTGTACAAAACTAAAAAACAACTTAAATTGGCCCGCACACCTTCCCATCTCTCCGCTTCTACCAGTTATTGACATTATTCCTTACAACAGAGATATGTTGAGACTATTTTACTGTTTCATTAATAGTACACTTGACCAAGGTACTTACCCTAAATTGCTCCAGCTAAATTACCCAGCTTTATAAATTGTAGGTAGTTTAACATTGTAAGTCACTTTCGAGAAAAATGAATGTGAAATGAAAAGATGTAAGGTATATGTCACAGGTAGCACTCATGCACTGGTCTCCAGTAGTTCTCTGAATATTTATATTAACACTGACATTTATTCATTTAGCAGATGCTTTTCTCCAAAGCAATGTACATCTCAGCCAAAATACAAATTTGTGCATTATATTAGGATGTAATAGAATGTGCATTACATCTAATATCTGATAGTGTGGTGTTTTGTTTCAGATGTCTGATTTTGATCTGGTTCTGAAATTCTGGGATGCCATTGAGGCTGACTACACTGCAATCGGAGGGGAGGTTCTTACCCGGTCAGTCAATGGGAATCCATAGTGTTTCTACCTCAGGGATTTGCAACTCTTGTCTCTGGGACTTAAAACTAGTAGGATTATGTATTACATCTGAAGTATAGAATGAGATATAGTTTTCCAGGTAACAATATACAATTAAGAGCAGAGGCTGAGTGAAATGGTGTAGCCAGCAGGTGCTCCAAAACTAGAGTTGTGGTTTATTCTCTGAATATACGCAGCAAATTACCTGATGGCTTTGGAACAGAAAATAATGCAGTGTACATCACAAGTTGATTTTAGACTAGTTGCTGCACAAAGAAATGAATTTAAACTGAGAACTTTGCATCCAAGAACTGTTTCGTGCATACAATTAACACCTTAGTAGCATGGTCTTCTTTGCTTTAGTTCAATCTACGGTGGTTACAAAGGAATCAAAGCTATTTTTACAATAAGCTCCCATTTCTTATTTCAGTCTGTTCAAGGATCACCCAGACACCCAGAAGCTGTTCCCAAAGTGTGCCAACATCCCACCTAGTGAGGTGGCTGGCAATGTAACAGTTGCCGCCCATGGTGCCATAGTGCTGAGGAAACTGGGAGAGCTGCTGAAGGCCAGGGGAGACCATGCATCCATCCTCAAGCCTCTGGCCACAACCCATGCCAACATACACAAGATCAGCCTCAATAACTTCACGGTGATGATTCTCATGCATTTCCTGCTTTTTTAAAATCTTTTGCTCCCCTTCCTTCTAACCTCCATGCTTGAAGACCATATTATTTCATAATCTACCTACTAGGTTTTTGAGTGTGTAAAGTACCATTGTCAAGGATATATTGGTTAGCAACATTTGTAATACATCCCCTCTGCACATTGAAATACATTAGTGTGTGTGATATTGACCTCCCTTTGTTTTTTATCTTCCAGCTGCTCACTGAGGTCATTGTGAAGGTTTTTGCAGAGAAGGCAGGCCTTGGAGCAGATGGACAAGTTGCCCTGAGGAATTTGATGGGTGTGGTTGTAGCTGACATAGGTGGCTTCTACAAGGAGCTTGGTTTCCAGGCATGAACATTATTCCACTGCTTGAAAAAACAATGAGCATGGCGCCTGAGGATACTGAGCTTCATTATACTTAAATTTGTAATTTTATCAAACATGCTATAAGTTTGGTGTAATGATGTAGCAGTACTACCTGTTTTATATGTTTGGATAAGTGTAATTTGTCTTGATGTTAAACATGTTAAGGAGAAGGGGATGGAATTGTTTTCCCTGTCATGGATAGCATTAATATTTATGCAGCTTTTTAAAATGATGTTAAAAGCAATATGCTTCCTGATGCTTGCCATTTGGTCCTGGTTATTGCCGTGCTTTCTGTTAATGTCAAGATCACTATTAAAATGCATTAGTTGAAAAACCAGTGTATGTTCTTATAATGTAATTACAGTTAATAGGAAGGGTAAGTACCTTGCTCAGTGGGCACTCTAACCACTATGCTACCAGCTGTTACAAGGTCAGGAACCTGTGTATTGTGAATGAATGAATGAATGAATGAATGAATGAATGGGGTCACAGTAACTGATATCTCACAAAAAAACAGTGTGCGGTGAACAAATCTAGTGACATGATCTTAGGTTTTTTCTTCTCACTTCACCTAATCATATATTCTCTCCATTTTATGGATTCTTTGTCATTTCTTCTGGTTCAGGCCCCACTTACCTTTTTCCTTGCAACTCCTGGCCAACTGCAGCTTTGTCTAACCACAAAATCATCTAGAAGGTCTGAAAAACCTTTTCCACGGCTTCTGGAAAACAAAATGTTTGACTTCGTGTTGGCATTAGAAGTGGCCACTGTCTAGCAGCTCCCAACTCTCACACACACACACATTGTCTGAAACCGCTTGTTCCATGCAGGGTCACAGGGAGCCAGAGCCAGAGCCTAACCCAGCAACACAGGGCAATGGGCTTGAGGGGGAGGGGATACACGCAGGAGGGAACGCCAGTCCGTCACAATGCACGCCAAGCGTGACTCAAACCCCAGACCCACCAGAGAGCAGGACCTGGCCAAACCCACTGCACCACTGCACCCCCCTTCCAAATCTCTGTTGTGCAAAAGATATTTACATTTATTCATTTAGCAGACGCTTTTGTCCAAAGCGACGTACATCTCAGCAAAAGTACAATTTATGCATTACATTGAGAGAAGGAGACATAGCTGCAGATATGAAAGTCTCAGGCAAACCTAATTTGTTCCCTACCGCTTGCTGCACCGAGATTCATCATTCAAGTAGGTGCATAAGACACAGACAAATCATGATACCCACACCAATTTTTTTTTTTTATTCTTTTAAAATTAAGTATTATAACATACACAAATGAGCAGTACAATACCAGAGTAATGGCTGAATAAAGGTTGTATCTGGGGATGCTTCTGGAGTTATGATGCGTGGACAGTTACACCATAGACGAGCTGGAGAGATCTTAGGCGAAATGGATCTGGAAAAGGTGGGTTTTCAGACCCTTCTTGAAAATAAACAGAGTTTCCACAGTTCTGAGTGACAGGGGAAGGTCATTCCACCACAACGGACCCGGAACCAAGAACCTCCGAGCTTTGCCTTTCGTGTGCTGGACCACCAAGCAAGCAGAAGTAGATGAGGGAAGGGGCCTGGCTAGGATGTAGCTGTTGATTAAGTCTTGTAATTAGCTGGGAGCAGTTCTTTGATGCATTTGTACACAGTAACCAGGGTTTTGAATTTGATTCGGGCAGCTATAGCAAGCCAGTGCAGAGAGATGAGTAGAGGAGATACATGGGAGTGCTTTGGCAAATCAAACACAACTCGTGCAGCAGCATTCTGTAGAAGCTGAAGAGGTTTGATGGCATTAGCAGGAAGGCCACACAGAAGAGAGTTGCATTAGTCCAGACAGGAAGTCACCATGGCCTGGACAAGTAGTTGGGTGGAGTCAGTAGTGAGGTAAGGATGGATCCTACGAATATTATGCAGGATGTATCTGCAGGACCGGGTTATGGCTTCGATATGTTGAGAGAATGACAGACTCGCATCAGCCGTTACTCCCAGATTCTTAGCAAAGGAGCTAGGCAAAATAAGTGACTTGTCCAGTTTGATTGAGAGGTTGTGACAGGAGGACAGGCCAGCTGGGAGTTAAAGAATCTCTCTATTTTGGAGAGGTTAAGTTGGAGATGGTGATGATACATTATATTTTTGATCTCTGAATAATGTTTATTATTGTAGCCAAAGCTCTGTAATTCTGTCATTTTCTAAACTGATGTCTTATTTACTTTGCTGACTTTACTTTCGCTTCTCGACCTTTTGGCTAAGATCAAGTGCAGTACCGCAGTTTTGTCACCAGGGGCAATAAGAGAGCTTTTCTACAGCATAGCCCTTTTAAGGGCTTTCCACATCGCTTTCAACCCTCTCTTGGATTGCGCCGGGGGATGAAGCCCTCACAGACATCAGCGGGGAGGCTGGCGATGGGAATGAAGACAACAACAACTTCAGCCAGGAAGAAGACGACGACGGCCTCGGCGGAGAAGACAATGGCGAAGACAAAGACAATCACTAGGGGGCAGGTGAGGCCATCTCCTTCAGGGAAGTAGCATTATGCTGCTCTCCCTGAGGAGTTGTACACCCAGAAGAGCTCCCCAGATGAAAAGGGATCATCAGGGATGTCGGAGCCCCTTATCAAGGGAGCCGCAATGCCAACGCTGGCAGGAGGAGGATCGGTGGTGGAGGTGGCAGTAGCGGCAAGCCTGAACATTGCGGCAGAGGCGACGAGGAAGGAGATGACAACTGTAAGGGTGGAAGCAACGATGGTCTCACCTACAGAAGAGGCGGCCAGGCCCGAGAAGAGCCCTGATGCCCCGGGTGGATGTCCAGAGGAGAAGAAGCAGTCTGCATTACTAGTGGCTCCAAGAAAGAAGCACACTACTCGCTTCAGATGGCGAAACTCGGAGGCAGCAGAGGACTTCCCGGACCATGCAGGGTTCATCAGGGAAGTCATCTTTAGAAAGCTGGGTCTGTCTGGCTGCTGCACAAGTTGTTTGCATCCAAAGGAATGGACCCCAGCAGTTTGTCGACATCACTGTTCTTGCAGATGAAACCTACCAAAAAACTGGAGAAATTTGTAAGAAGGAGAAGGACAGGGGGTTGAAGCAATACAAGATTGAGCACCTTTGGTGTACAGATAGAAGGAAAATCACTGTCCACCTCTTCAACCCCTTCGTCCCCGCCGAGGCCGTCCATGCTTTTCTTCAGCGCCACGTCGACCTCCTTCCAGGCCACAGGAATATCTGAGATGAGTCTGACATATGGAACAGGCGCAGGCAGTTTCAGGCGCGCCTGCATCCCGACCCTGTGGCCCCTGACGGCCTCCATCATCCTCCGGCATATTTTATTATACAGAATAGTAAGGTTTACCTCTTTTACCCTCAGCAGCCTCCCTTCTGCAGGCTCTGCCAGGGTCAGGGGCATGCAGCAGAAGCGTGCAAAAACATGAAATGTAATAACTGCTTAGAGACCGGATATTTCGCCAGGGACTGCAAGGGCCCCCGTCGCTGCAACATTTGCAGCAGCAAAGACCACCTGACTTGTCTCTGTCCGCAGTATAAATCCTCGTATGCAGATGCCCTGTCTGGAAGTAGGGTATTTGTGGAGCAGGATCTTCAGGAATTAACACTGGTGGATAACAAAATCGAAGTGATGGAGATGGCAGTGGAAATGGCGGCGGGGACTGGAGAATCCCTTGGCAAAGCCAATGATGTCCTGGGTGCAAGCCCTGCCCCTACCCTTGCGGAGATTCAAAAGCGGAAAAATTAGGACTCAACTCCAAAGAAAAAGAAAAAGAAAAAGTCTGGAAGGGAGGCTACGGCACCAGAGGGGGGCCTTTTGCTGGCCTGGCCCCCTTCGGAAGAAGGCCTAGAGCGCTCCTCCTCCCCAGAGGAGATGGAAGCCGTGTGGGCCCTGCGTGGCTCCCCATCGACGTCGCTGAGTCGGCGGTCGTCATATGAGGGGGGACAGGCAATGCCCAACTTGGAGGTGTATCTGCCAGACAGGGACTCTAGCGGGGCAGCGGCAGTGGTGTCCTCTGGGGAGGAGGTCTTAATGGATTGAAAAGGGCTGGTTTTTAATCTCATTTTAGTGTTATTTTATTGTTTTATTTGCTGTTTCAACAACGTACCCCAGTGGCTGATTTTAAAACTGCTTTGTTTAACCAGTTTGAGTCCTATGCCTTCAGCCTGTGTTTTTTGCAGGAAGTCCACCTCTGGGACCAGCGGAACGTGACTCTGTTCTCTCAAGAATGGAGGAAGGGTGAGTTCTACTGGAGCGCAGGTGGCGTCCGCTCTACAGGTGTGCCAATACTTTTTGGGGACCACACCTTTGAGTAAGTAAGGCCTTTCATTGTTCATACCAGCCAAGTGTTGAGGGTGGACGTCACGTGGAGAAGTTTTCACTTACGTGTTCTGTGCATCTACACTCCGGTGGAGGTCAAGTCCCACGTCACTCTGTTTGACAAGTTGGTCCCTCATTGTGTGACTGATAGACATTTACTAATAGGAGGAAACTTCAACATTGTTCTTGAGAGCAAGGACAATGCTAGTATTAAACATTTTAAAAACTTTATTAGCAGTTTTAACCTCACTGACGGTTTTAGGAAATGCAACCCCACTGATCCGGGTATTACCTGACGCAACAGTCGCGATGCCTGTAGTCGTTTAGATTACATTTTCGCATCGCCCTCCTTTACTTTTAAGAAGGTTCTCTTAACTGCCCAGTGGCCCAGGGACCATATGATGGTCGAGGCCACAATTTCCATCTTGTCTCCGACCCATGGCCGGAGCTGCTGGAAGATGAATATTGAAGTTCTCCAAGAAAAGGAGTTTAGAAACCTTTTCATGAGAATTTTTCGTTGTGGCAGGATTCCGTGGATTTTTACCCCTCGGCGGCTAATTGGTGGGAGGGGGGTCAAGGCGAAGGCCAAAACCCTCACTATCAACTATTGTATCCGACATGCCACTTTGCAACGTCAGGATATCAGCTTGCTTGAGGAGGAACTCCAGAAGATGTATTCTTGCCACAATAACAGAGGGACTTTTGATTATGATAGGGCCGTGGCGATAAAGGCTATTTTGAGGCGGCTGCATGAGCGGCAGGCCAAAGCCTTTCTGTTTGGCGCCAGAGTTAAGGAGGTAGAGGAGAATGAGAAGTGTACTTCCTACTTTTTCAATAAGGTGAAGGACTTGAAATGTAAGAGAGGTCTTACTTCTCTGCGGAACCACCAGGGCGAGTCCTTCACTGACACCACCCAGATGTTAGAAGTTGCATCTTGTTTTTATAGAAATCTTTTTAAAGTCAGGGAAACGGACCCGGTAACGGAAAGAAGCTTTTTAGATAATTTGATGTCACAGGTTCCCGAGGATGCCCTTGGCAGCTTAGAGAGCCCCATCACTTTGCTCAAGCTGTTGGAGGCGCTTGGTAAGATGAATCGGCGCAAGGTTCCCGACCTCGACGGTTTACCAGTGGAAATTTATTCCACAACCTGGAATGTCTTGGAGCCAGTTTTTCTGCGCGTTGTCAAGGAGGTGCTGGGCAGGGGCATGCTTACCAAGAGCATGAGTACAGGGGTGCTCTCTTTGTTGTACAAGAAAGGCGATAAAGCCGATCTTGCCAACTGGAGACCCCTTATAATGCTTTGTGTCGATGCAAAGATCATAGCGAAAGTCCTGACCGAGCACCTGAGGAAGGTAATGACCCCTTGCCCCACACGATGCGGAGAGGCCTCACGAAGGACGTTTTTGATCTCGCCGGGGGGGGGGGGCAGGTATGAGTACATGAGGAGGGAGGTCATGTACCTTCCAAAGGAGGAGGGACGGAGGGATGTGCCTGACATTCCTCTTAAACTGGTTTGTCTCTTCTTCTCCCAGTTATGTAACCAACTGTCAGCTCCGATTGAGCATCCCCACCAGTACTTTGTGCGTCTTTGGTTGGCCCTTCCAATGCACCAATTGGTGAAGTCCTGGTCCAACACCGGGCCAAAGGCTGAGACACGGCCTGAGTATTAGAACCATGCTGTAAATTGGAGTAAGACCACGGCCCCGGGGTCGATGCAGAGACCCTCCTTAAGCACAGGGCCTTGTATAAGACCTTGGTCAAGAAGAGAGGAACTCGAGATCTTCTGAGGCTCAAGGAGGGCACTTGGGCCAGGATTCAGCCAAAGGAGTTTGACCACCATCTGCAAGATTTGAACTGGCGTTGTCTACACAGTAAGTTTCCGGTCAAAGTAGTCCTGTACAGGCACAAATTGACTCCAGTGAGGTGAGAGTGAAACTCTCGCACATACTTTTTGGGACTCCGGGCAGGTGTGGGAGGTCTGGCGTTTGGTGACTCACCTGTGCAAGAAGATTGATCTGCAGATGGTTTTGATATACCACAAAGTCTTGAGAGGATGGGACCCTGGCTCTCAGAAGGCAGCAGCTGCCCAGATGTGGCTGGTGATTAGTGTGGCCAAGCAAATGCTTTGGAATGCAAGAACCCAGCTGGTCCAGACAGGGGTAGACTTGGGCATCCAGGGTGTGTATCATAAAATCTGGGCTGACCTAACGTTTAGGATGGCGAAAGATGTCACTCAATGAGGTTATTCAGAAGCCAAAGAGAAGTTGAAAGGCCTCTTCTGCCTGTGACCCCACAGGTTTGTGGCAGATCCTCCATCCTGGGGTAAGTAACACGTCCTTTCGCACTTATAAAACACCGTAACTCCTATTTTTGGTGAATGTAAGTGCTGCATTTTGTGGTGTGTTGTGTTTTATGTTAGGTGTAGGGTTTCTAATCCTTATGGCACATTTCATTTTTGTCAGGTTAGACTGTGTGGAGCCAGACACCTTTGGGTTGGCTGTTGATCCATTCTGACCTGGAAAAAAAAAAAAAAAAGTTTAACCTGGCCTCTTATTTACTTTGCTGACAATTACAGTTTTTGTTTGGTTGCTCTGTATGGCCTTAGTGTGGTTGTGTCTGCCTTGTACCAGACTTTTTCCTGCTTGTTACAATGGACATAACTTAATTTGGAAATTCTTTACTATTCCTTTCATACATTTCCCCACTATTTTTATCCCTTAACTGCTTCATTTTGAACTCCCACAGGCACATCCTTGCTCTTTACAAGAGTGCAATTGTTCTGATCTCTCTTCTAAAAAGAGTCATATTTATTCTGGGCTCTAAACTGAATAGACAGGCTTTAGATCAACACACATGGGCCTTGCTTGTATTTCAATGTAATCTGAAAAATACAGGATTTATTTAAATAGGCTTGAGGGCTCAACCAGAAACATTTACCACACTTGTGTCAGGGCTTTAAACTGGAGTCATGTAATCTGTCATGGTCACACACTGAAGGAAGCCATCAGACCCAAGTGCAGAGCATAGAGTTTATTTTATGATCCAGGAAGCAAAGTCAGAACAAGCCAAGGTCACCCATGAACAAACATAATCCAAGAACACAATCTGAAGTCATAAACCATGAAGACAAGCAGGAGATCAGCAACACTAGGAAGACTTAGAAGGCAAGGAATGGGCAGGAGGTTGAGGACAGGCAGGTTGAGTGGTACAAGGAAAGCACCCAAAATAGCTGAACGTGGTTCTGCGATCTTCTGTGACAGTACCTCCCCCTCTAGGGGCAGCTTTAGCCGCACTGCGGCGACTCAGAAGGCAGCCTCGAGGTCTGGGTGGTCCCTGTGGAATGCAGAGATCAAGTCAGGGTCCAATATATCCCAAGTAACCATCCAGCATTGCTCCTCTGGCCCATAGCCCTCCCAGTCAATGAGATATTGGAGCCCCCCCACCCCATCGCTGAGAACCTAGCAGAGCCCACACTGCACCACCATCCTGTAAGGGGAGAGGGTGGCAGCCCAGAGAAGTAGCACAAGGCCTGAGAAAGGTGTGGAAGGTTGGGTAGACCTGCAGATGTTGTGGCAGTAGGATACTGGGGTAATTTGAATGATCTTCAAGGGTCCCAGGTACTGGGCCTGAACTTCCAGGACATGTACAGCCCTCGGAGACCCCTGGTGGACAGCCAGACTCTCTGCCCAGGCAGAAGAAAGAAGAAAGGCCTGGCTGTGTACGGAGGCACCTCCTACATCTTGCCATACCTCTGCTGGTGCGGTACCAGGTGTCCACCACAGGTACATCACTGGACCCTGGTTGCCAGGGTAACAGTAAGGGTTGGTATCCTGGCATGCACTGGAAAGGAGAACAGCCTGTAGAAGTATGAGTGAGAGCATTGTGGGCACACTCAGCCCAGGGCAGGTACCATACCCACTGCTGCAGCTTCTCTGAGCAATAGCTGCACAGGAACCAGCCTATATCCTGCTGTAGCTGTTCTACCTGGCCGTTGGCCTGCAAATGGTACCCAGAGATGAGACTCACTGACTCTAGCTTCTGCCAGAATGCCCTCCAGAGACAGGAGGTGAATTGAGGTCTTCAATTGGAAGCGATGTCCTCAGGCAGGCCATAGAGATGGAAGACATGCAGAAACAGCAGCGCTGCAGTTTCCAGCACCGAAGCCAGCTTGGAGAGAGGCACCAGATGACAGCCCCTGGAAAAGTGATCAGTAACAGTCATAATAGTGGTCTTACCATCTGAATTGGGCAGGTTGGCCAGGAAGTCCAGGACAATGTGAGACCATGGGCAGTTGGGTACCAGCAGAGGTTCCAGCAGACCCGCAGGTTTCTGGTTTGAGTGTTTAGCTGGGCGCAAGTCTGACAGGCCCAAGCATAGTCCTGGGTGTCCTCTTGCAAGGAGAGGCACCAGATCTTCTGCAGAAGGTCCTGGGTCTAACTGAACCTGGGGTGGCCAGCCGCAGGAAGGTCATGGGCCCATTGCAAGAGAGTGGACCGCATTTGAAGGGGGGGAGAACAGTTTCCCTTCTGGCTTACCAGGTGGCTCGCATTCAGTAGCTTGAGTGAGGTCTTGAAGGAAATCTCACTGAACCAGGGCTATGAAGCATGCGAGGGGCAGGATGAACTCTGGGTCTTTCTCATATAATCAAGAGAGGGCATCTGCCTTGGTGTTCTTCCCACCAGGTCTGTAGGTGAAAATTGAAGTAAGAAGAGTGCCCACCTGGCTTGTCTGGGTGTTAGTTGCCTGACCGTTTGTAGATACTCCAGGTTCTTGTGATTCTGGAAGACCACAAAGGGGTATTTGGCTCCCTCTAGCCAGTGCTTCCACTCTTCAAGGAGAAGCTTCACTGCCAGTAACTCACGGGTCCCAGTATCATAGTTTTGTTCGGCCTAGGACAGTTCCTTTGAAAGGAAAGCACAGGGATACAGTTTGGCAGAGTCTCCCTGCCTCTGGGAAAGGACTACACCTACCCATTTCTGAAGCATCAGCCTCCACAAGGAATGGAGGGTCAGGGTCCCGGTGGCAGAGTATCAGGGCTGACGTGAACTTGCTCTTCAGAAGATTGAAGGCTCATTGCACATCCTCCAACCAGGGCAACCTAGTTGTCTTGCAGGCAGTCAAAGGGGCAGCAAGTGTACTGAAGGCCCAAATGAACCGCTGGTAGAAATGAGCAAATCCTAAGAACCTTTGAAGGGCCTTAAGCGAGGCGGGACAAAGCCAGTGAAGAATGGTTCTCATCTTATTGGGGTCCATTGTGATGCCATTCTTGCTGAGGATGAACCCTAGGAAGGAGATCTGCCTTTGGAACTGGTACTTCTTGGCCTTAAAGAGGCAGTGATGGAGTAGCCTTTGCAATCCTAATACACCATCTGAACATGCTGCTCTTGCAATGGGGAATAGATGAGGATATTATCTAAATGCACCAATATGCCTTTGTTGACCAGGTCACCTAAAACATGACTAACAGAGGCCTGGAAAACACTAAGAGCACTTGAAAGAGATGAGCTATTCATAATGCCCCAGAGACATACTAAAGGCAGTCTTCCACTCATTCCCCTCACAGATGAGGTTGTATGTGCTTCGCAGATCTACCATGGTGAACCAATGAGCCTGGTGAACCTGTTTGAGGTCAGCAGTGATCAGGGTAATGGATGTAGGTATTTTGTTGTGATGCAGTTTAATCCTTGGTAATCCATGTATGGACAGATACCACCATCCTTCAATAGAAGGAAACCCAGCTGAAACAAGCCCAAAAACTGGCCAGCCACTTAAAATAACTGAACATGGTCCCCCATTCTTCTTGGGCTCTGTGCACGCCTTTTATGTTCTTGTCCCATAATCTGCTGCAGGTGTTCCTTGTTACGCTGAGGTCATGGGTGTGGGCGTGACATAATCAAGGTTGAGTAAAAGGCCTGTTTTTTTTCAAATTGAGATCCCATTAATGTAACATAAAATGTGAGAGATCATTAAAAGAGATTGTGGAGCAGGGGAGCAATACCAGGGAGGGAGAATAAATAGAAATGTAAATGTCGTAGGATACCAGACAGGGGAGGAAAGAAAGGTTGGATGTATGTGTTTGTGGAAATCATCTGGATTGCTGTTGTGGTATATATATATGTTGATTTCTCTTTAAGTCTTTACATTGTTCAACTTTGCAATTTGTTATAGCCTTACTGTGTGTATTTATTTTTAATGAAATAATATTATGTATTAAGCATGGGTTTCTGGTTTTAAGACTTCTTCACTGGTGGGATTTTCAAAAGCCAGACTTGTGTTTATGGTGGCAAAGCATACTTAAACAGAACTGCTTGTGAACAATTCCTCAATTAACCAGTTCTTGATGAGTGTAGGGATTGCAACATTTGAAACATACTGCACAGCACTACTTAGGATTCATGAAAAGAGGCATCAAAACCTCTCTTTATTAAAGGGTAGCCAGTGCATCTGATAATTAATGAAAATGTTTTAACTATTTTAAATTCTACCCCCTTTAACAATAAATGAGTTTTTATCTGATGGTATAAATAAGATTAATTTCTCAGGAGTACTATGCTAGTAGTTTAATACATAAAGTTACTATTTCATAGCTTTAGATATGTTTATAACTTAAGTGGCACTATTCAATTTGTTTCCTCCCTTTTTTTGCTTTCTGATGGCTGATTTTTGATGAGGTTCTGAAATGCTGAGATAATGTTGAGGTACATTGGAATTGGTGGAGAGGTTTTGACCAAGTTAGTAGATGGATTTTAAAGTATTTCAAAGCAAGAAATGATCAGTTATTGCAAAATGTGTGTTATGTGGTGCCTGACTCATAGTACGAGAAGGGCACATCAATGCTTTTTAACATGATGAAGAACTGCCATTTAGCAAACTACTACATGCCCCGCAGCCATTCAACGTTCCAAGTACAGAATTGGCTGTAACGAAACCAAACATCTATTAAGGCAGTGATTTACTGGTGACCTAGTGTACTGAGAAAACTCTTGAAGAACTGCATCTACACAGTAGTTGGTTTATAAAGTGAACATATGAAAAGCTTGTTCATCAAAGGATGACATTCTGGCTAAGCTCTTCTCTTCTTGCAGTAGTCTGTTCACAGAACACCCAGAAGTTGTTCCTCAAATTTGCACACACCCCACCTTGTGAGCTGGATGCCAACACAGCAGTAGAACAACATGGAGCAGTGGTGCTGAGGAAGGTGGGTGAGCTGCTGAAGGCAGAGGAGCACACCTTCATCCTGAAAATCCCTGGGCACAACCCATGCTAACATTCATAGGACTGGCCTTCATAACTTCAAGGTATAAAATCTCATACAGGTATTGAATTTTCATTCCTGACCTTCTCTGGCATGTGACTTCATAAAACCAATTCTTTTTTCCTGTAAATGTTCAAGTTTTATTGGGGATTAAGTGTTAAATGGCACAGCTGGTAACTGTCAATGACAGAGTTCGCTGATCTGATACCCGTCTTCCCAGTCATTCAACGAAGCCCTTGAGAACTCTTGGCAACAAAGGCAGGACTAGATACAGATGGACAAAGTGCACTGAGGAATGTGGTGGATGTGGTTATTGCTGACGCTGATCGCTTCTACGAGTTTGGTTTCCAGGGAGGAACATCAGCTGAATAAATTAAACCACAATGGTACTGAAAGCTTCAACATCAGAGCTCAAACCTCTAATGGAATGTCTGCAAGAAAACTACTCTAACTTGGTCACATCTATGCATCAGTATTACTTTGGTTAAAATGCCACTAAGTTTTGTAAGAGGAATGTTATTTGGGAGGACTTAAAATTCCCTGTATGATATGATTTAACATCTATACATATTCTGGTGCTTAGCTTCTTAAAGGAGTATCTTCTGATACTTTTCATCCATGCCTGGTTATTGTGGTGGTGCTTTGCCATGCTAACAAATAAAAATGCATCTGTTCATGCAGGTGTCCTGTCCAGCTGACTGAGAGCTCTGGGGGTACTGCTGCTAGGTGATAAAAAGGTAATACAATCCCCCTGGCTCCAAAGAGCAATTTTACCTATAGATATTTGGGCTGCAGGTCCCTTCATTACCCTGGAAATAGTCACCAGTTTATATTGCATGTACTGGACATTCCTCTTCCTATATGTCTGTAATACAGCCACCTACCTGCTTATTCATTGTCCTAGGCTTCTAGGAATTTGGATATCAGCTGAGAAGTAGATGTACTGTACCAAGGTCTTGAAATTTAATTAGAGCGGAGGATGAAAGAATAAAGGCAAGAAAAGTGATCATATATGATATACTGCGAAGCTAAATTTTCTGAAGTTTTGCAAGGAGCCTCTATAATTACATTTATTCACTTAGCTGATACTTTTCAACAAAGCAACAATATTAAGCTACTTACAATTATTCACCCATTTATACAGCTGGGTAATTTTTACTGGAGCAGTTTTAAGATCAGTACCTTCCTCAAGGATACTATAGCCAGAGGTTGGAATCAAACCTGCAACCTTTGGGTCCAAAAGCAGCAGCTCTAACCATTATATTACCAGCTGTCTATTATGAAGGGGGGCATAATTACAGATGGTGTAGTTAACCCATGCTCTCAAAATTTTAGTCAGCTATTACCTTTGCAAATTAACCTTCATTTCCATTGCATCCAACATGCTTCATTAACACGGTTTTCTTTCTGACTTACACATTCTCTTATGCTTGATTTGTTTCTGGGAGTTTTGTGACTGATTTACATTGAAAGATTATACAGACCAAATCTGTTTACAGCTTTGCAAAGATAGCCAACAGATGGCAGTCCAGGATGGAATAACAGTGCAAGCCAACACAATCTAGTACAGAAATAGCCACTGAAGAACTCAATACATACTTCAATGAATGCTGGTTAACTTCAGTTTTGTCACATCACAGAATTATAAGGAATGAGGGCTTTGCCCAGTTGGTTCTGGAAAACACCAAGCATAGTTTAATGTTAGCCTTGGAACTGACTTCTGTCTAGCCATGTTCCCAAAACTGTATATTGTATTTTGCCTCTTTGTCTCCACTGGCTTTCTATAGTTGGTTACACCAAGATCAAGACTGATTATGGATCATCAATGGATCTGCTCATCGATATCTGCATAACCTGATTGCTCTCAGTAACTGAATCAGAAAGCTCTGCTCCTCCACCTCTGGCCACTTGGTGGTCCTGCAATACAAGAGGTCCAAAATCAAAAGCTGAAAGTTTGGTCCTGGCTCAGGTGTGGTGGAATGACCTCCGTCTCTCATTCAGAAGTGCTCAATCCTTCTCAAGATTAAGAATGAGTCTCAAAACATTTCTTTTTTTGACCTACTTCTTTCCTGATCTTCTATCTGTCCCATACATTTTCTCCATTTATCTGTTAAAATTCTTAAAAGATTTTCTATAAATTGTATATCCAGCTACAATGTATGATGGCAAAAATTGGTATTGCTCTGTACTATATCTCTCTCCAGTGCACTTTTGATTTTTGTTTACTCTCATTTGTATGTTGCATTTGTAGAAAAATGTTTGTTAAATTAATAAATGTATTAATCTCTGAAGAACATTTCCTTTTTCAGCCAGTGATCAAAGTCTGTCTGCATTGTAGCTGGCTTCTCAGTCACTTCACTGTCAATTACTCTTCAATTGACTCTTCAATCTTCAACTGTTCAATCTCAGAAATACTCTTCCCTTTTTTGCCTGGTTGCTCAGTATAAAAGGAATTCTTTTTCATAGTAGTGTCTGACTTATAACAGATTTTCTTCCATTTTTGTTACAATTGACTCAATTGTGTGGGGGGCGCGGTCCTGCTCTCCGGTGGGTCTGGGGTTCGAGTCCCGCTTCGCTTGGGGTGCCTTGCGGCGGACTGGCGTCCCGTCCTGGGTGTGTCCCCCTCCCCCTCCGGCCTTACGCCCTGTGTTGCCGGGTAGGCTCCGGTTCCCCACGACCCTGTATGGGACAAGCGGTTCTGAAAGTGTGTGTGTGTGTGTGTGTGTGAGAGACTCAATTGTATTCCTGTAAAGGACTGATTCTTTACCTTTTTATATAGTTTTTCCAATTTATTTACATCTAAGCAGCTTCAATCTGAAATACCACAGGCAGTTCCTTGGTATTATTATGTAATTGATCTTATCTGTCTTCCAGTTGAGACCTTAAAAAGTCAGTAAAAGTTGTGCTGAGCTTCTGAGACTGAGCACAAATAGACTCCAAATTAATTCAGGTGAACCTTGTTTTCATTTCAGTGTAACCTGAAAAGGGGAGATGCAATGGTTCAACCAGAATGAAACCCATGTGTAAATATTGCCAGAATAAAAGTACCATTCTTTTGAATACACACACAAGTAAAGAGCAATGTGAGGGGTGATTAAAAACAAACTGGAAAAAAAGGATAGCAATATCAGAAGGGGCAGGTAAAAGGCGGAGTTTATATTGTAGGGTAATAGCAAGAAGAGGCGGGAAGAGTGTAACAGGTGCAACGTAATGGTTGAGTGAAGTGGGGGGGGTATAAAAGGGAAGGTTGAGGCACTCTCAAGGTTAAGCTAGTTTGGGAGTTTAAAGGATTCATACGGTTTTTCTGGGGATTGTATCTGGCTTGTCTTTAGGGTATGTGTTGGTTTTTTTTTTTGCTTTAGTCTATCATCATAGTAAGTGTTTTTAACTGGATGATGAAAGTGTTGACTAAGGTGTTTTTGACTGAGCCTTATAGACTTAAGCAGATGTCTAGAAACAACTTCTAATCAAATTAATACTAATATAATCTGGTGTATGGGTCACATTCTAATTGAAGAAATGGTAAGGGCTCAGTGATGCTAGTCATTTCACATATGTGAATTAATTCAACAGTAATAGCTGCTTTCATCTAGGCAAAGTCACTTGAAGTACTTCCTGAATGTTAGTGCTATCTACTATTCTGAATGCTTCTGGTACTAAGCATGGAGAGTGCTTTTGCTAAGAAAGGGTGGACTAGAAAACATCTATAAGCCACAGGGCAAATGCCTGTCCTTCACTAGGTAGGGCTCTCTCTCTGTGGAGGATGACTTCCCTCAGTCTCCTCACTACTACATGAGGTGGGGATTACCTTGCTCTGCAATGCTACTGTTGCTCAATCTAAAAGCTTCATTAAAACCTGGGTTCATCTTTAGTGTCTTAATGAATGAGGAGAAATGACACACAGGACTGATAGTATTGCTAAACTGGTATGCTGCAAGGAGTTCTGGAATAGTACAGTGTCATTATCTAATTGGTGTGTTGTAGGCCACTTAAAATAGCTGGCCACTTGACCCACCCTGTGTACAAAAGCTGAGCATGCCTTATTTGTCATTTTCCCCAGTATACACTGATAATATGGGATTGCCTCCTTAACCTGCTTATGGCGGGTGCTGTATATTTATTTGCTTGTGGGTAACACTTGGACTACTGTCTGGACACTCTTCTAATTCACATGGTAACTGTTTTCAGATGGCAGACTTTGATAAAGTTCTGAAATGCTGGGCTGTTGTTGAGGCTGACCCTGATGCGATTGGTGGGGAAGTACTGAATTGGTAAGTTTTTGACTGTGTATCAAACCCACAGGAAGGATTTCATTCCAGAATATGTCCTTCAAGGTTCATCTGATAAGGCTTGGCTTGATGGAACAGTATCAGCCTTAAGACTAAGTAAAGCATAACATGCAATCCAAAGGAGACCAGGTAGAATGGTGTATGCTCAAAGACTAAAATTTGACTAGTGAATGTGTTGCATATGAGTTCATCGCTTTCAAGGATGAAAGGCATGCTAAATTGGGGCATGGAATAACCAGTTATCCTGTATTATTAAACTTGATAACATCTTGCTCTCTAGTCTTTTCATGGAGTACCCTGATACCCAAAAGCAGTTCCCAAAATTTGCTGCCATCCCACCTGCTGAGCTGGCTGGCAATGCAGCAGTGAGGAAACATGGTGGGGTAGTGGTGAGGAAGCTGGGTGAGCTGCTGAAGGCCAAGGGAGACCACACACTAATCCTGAAACCCTTAGCTACAACCCATGCCAACATTCATAAGATAAGCCTCAATAACTTCAAGGTCAGTATTCTCATGTTTGACAAATGCAGACTTCCATGCTGAAGACCAATTTTAAATCACTGGCTCAACAGCTTGATACATCAGTAGCTACCCATTACAAAGGGGTAGTGCCAACTTGTGATGCTCTGACTCCTTTCCCCTCCCAGATGTTCAAAGAAGCCCTTGTAAAAGTCTTTGCAGCAAAAGGACTACTGGATGCAGATGGACAAGCTGCCCTGAGGAATGTGATGGATGTGATCATTGCTGACATAGATGGCTTCTACAAGGAATTGGGTTTCCAGGGATGAATACAGCCCCAACAAGCATGGCCACAAATGACAGGACATCTTCAAATCAATGTTTCTAATGAGATGTTGCACTTGAGTGCAATGGTGAAATCTTGTTCAGTGTAGGTCAACTGAATGATGATGTATGGAACTGCTGCCCCCTCATTTTGTGAACTGGCACTTAAAAAAAATCTTAGTGCAGTATACCTGTAGATCCTTGTCATCTAGCCCTGGCCATTGTTGTGTTGGTGTAAAAGCTTCCATTAAAGGCACTTTAATGCAAAAACCATTGTTTCCCTTCTTTAAAGGTCTTTGGGGGGGGGGTTAATTCTCCAGAATGTTGGGTATTGGCAACTGGGATCCTTTCCTAGTGGAACATCTCACACAGCAGGACCTTTTCTCCTTCTCTCTCTCCCCTTTCCTTCTAGTCCCTGAAAACACCCTTCTGAAGTACAAAAGCATAATGGTTTCAGGCCTGGTGTGTGTGTGTGTGTGTGTGTGTGTGTGTGTGTGTGTGTGTGTATATTTACTCTGTAATAAATGAGTAGACTTTTTGGAATTTCTTTTAAAGGGGGGGAAGAGCATTAGTGCAACAAGTTTCTTGCCTTCTTCTAGAAAAGGATTGGAATTTTTTTTTTTTTTTTATTTTTAAAAAAATGGTTAAAATCTCAACTTTGACAGCAACAAGGTTGTCTCTTGATCAGATTCCAATATTAATTTGTTTCACTGATGGCAAAATATCTCTCTCAGGTGCAATTCCCAATATTCTGTGGTTGAATTTAGGAAAAATGTCCCAGTTTGACTTTTAGTACTGATGTGTATGTGTAGAGTGAGTTGCATCTTAAAAATAAACCCTTCTCGTTTGCTTTAACCCTGCAGATTTGTCTGTCATTTACAGAAGGCATCAAAATATCTACCAAGGCTGTTTGCTTTCTGGAGGTTCCATGCTTTTCTAGTCAATAGAGGGACAGAATGTCCGATACTTACTGTATCCTCCCAAGACCTCTGCGCAACCTGATGCATGAGTGACAGACTCCACATAAATACCTTTAAGGGGAGTTTTTCTTTCCCATCCTGTTTCTTTACTTTTCTTGGAAGTGTACAAGGCTGTATTCAGATTTGCTTTCATTTTTTTGGTACAGAGAATAGCATGGTGGCATTGCGTATTGTTGCTTATGACCTCTACACAACCTGAGCCTTCAGTGAAGCTCAAGTGACAAACCAAGTGACTCACTCTGCTTGTATGTGTATTCCGACACATCTGGGTTTCCTCCCCCAGTCCAAAGACCCATGGTTCAGGTGAATTGGTGATTCAAAATTTCCCTTAGTGTGTGAATGAGTGAGTGACTGTGTTGCTACTCTCCAATGGACTGGCATCCTATCCTGGGTGTACCCCTCTCAGCCTTGTGCCTCATGCTTCTGGGATAGGCTCCAGATCACTGCAGCCCTGATCAGGCAAAAGGCTATTGAAATTGGGTGGAGGGGTGGACGTTTCAGATAGACACATGCTGAAGCTATATAAAGATAGTGATTTGGCAGGCAGTCTTGCAGTCACTGTACCTGCCCAAGTGCATCAATCTCTAGTGCCACCCTTCGGCAGATGATGAAGTCGACCAAAAGCGTAGTTAGGATTAAAGGCTACACTGAGGGGGTTGTTTTCTCACTGCTGCCAGATGCTATCTTTTGCCTGTATCTTCCACCTCTATTTCTACTCTCTTTGATCCAGCCCTGTTTTCTGTCTATCTGACCTTATTCACCCCCTACCCTGCCCTTCCTCATTACATTTACATGTATTCACTTGGGTGGGTAGTGGTGCAGTGGGCTGTGCCTGCTCTCCAGTGGGTCTGGGGGTTCAAGTCCCACTTGGGGTGCCTTGTGATGGACTGGTGCCCTGTCCTGGGTGTGCTCTCTCCCTGCATCCTGCATTGCCAGGCTAGGCTCCAGCTGACCACAACCCTGCTTGGGGCAAGCAGCGTGCATGTGTATGTGTGTGTGTGTGTGTGTGTGTGTGTGTGTGTGTTTTCTCCAAAGTGAAGTACATCTCATAGACAATATATACTCTAACAGTTCCATTTTGCTGTCAGTGAAACCACCCTGTCACGGCCCCAGCAGCAAGCCAAGCGACCACACCTGCTGCTAATCAGCACAGCTAGGTATAAAGGGAGCACCATAACCGCACAGGGTTGTAGAATCTTGCAAATCCCTCCCTATGTGGCTTGTGATTTAGCGGTCTACTCGCTGTACCTTATTCCCTGTTTTGTGTTTCTGACTCTCAGGGCTTCTGACCCCTGCTTGCTCTCCCGGTTACTGAGTTTTGCTTCGCCATGGCGCAGTGGGTTGGACCAGGTCCTGCTCTCTGGTGGGTCTGGGGTTCAAGTCCCGCTTGGGGTACTTTGCGGCGGACTGGCGTTCCATCCTGGGTGTGTCCCCTCCCCCTCCAGCCCTACACCCTGTGTCGCCGGGTTAGGCTTCAGCTCCCTGTGACACCATATGGGACAATCAGTTTCAGACAGCGTGTGTGTGTGTGTGTGTGTGTGTGTGTTTCCCTGAAGGGGGGATAAGCCTGAAGGAACTGATCACATGCCACCCTTATGATGGCTTGTGGTAGACATTCACAGGTAACGATTTACCCTGTTGGAAAGGTACTCAATTTTAACACGTTTGTAGTAAAATCACAAAGACTGCATGTTCTGAGCCCATCTCTATCAATCCACTTTTCCATTACAGTACTTATTAGCACTAATGCTGAACACTGTTTATTACAGGACACCATTCTGTACCCAGAAAAAAAGACATTGTATGCTGCACAGTTTCATACATTGCCATAAAAAAACATAATCTGCTTTTGAATAATTAAATGATTAAAATCATTTATTTTGGTGGTGCATCTCATAATTTTGCAAAGTTTTTATCTGCTTTAAGGTTTAAAATTTTCTCATTAAATTCTAAGTGAATACATATTAATCACTGTCTTGCCTGAATTCAATTCAATAGTGAGCTGAACATCTGGAAAAGCATCAGTTTTGCACCTAATGGCAATAGGAAAACGTTATAGACATAAATTTATCCATGGCATAATGCTTTGACAATGTTGGTGCAGCCTGCTCTGGTCCTAGAACTATTTTAAAACTGCAAAGCACTTGGAGATAGTGAGAGACATGGAGCCAATGATGGAAAGGGGTGCAAAACATCCTTTTCAAATGCACTGGCTCAGCCCAACCCAAAGTCAATGGCAATGTCCCAATGGGCAAAGAGGAGCATGCATGCAGCACTGATCCCCTTCTGTCTGTCTTTCTCCCTTCCAGGTCAAAGGAGGTCTCGAGAGAGACCTTCCCCCTCCCAGTTAATGTTAGACTTGGAAGTGATTTCTGTCTCAAAGAAAGTAAATAGCAATTTCCCAATGGGCAAAGGGGAGAGTAGCATCTATTTCTTAAGCTGGAATAAAGTGGGGAATACCTTAATGATCTACTCACTAACAAGGTGTAATGCACAGAGTCAGTAACAGAGGACAAAAGAGAATGAGAGGGAAAGCAGGTATGAATAATTTAAGCAGAAATGCAATGGTTCAACATGACACAAACCCTTTCAGAAACACAGTATCAGTCCTGTACAGAGTTCTCACTGAAGCAAGAAAGAACAAGAGTACAATTATCCCTATCACAAATACGGGCCCAAGTTAAAATCAGCGCTGCATACAGCATACAATTTAAAAGAGAGAGTGGAATAACTTGGTAACAATATTAAGGAGGAAGGGTCAGAGATGTAGTAAATATCTTATGACAAGAGAGGGAGGGCGATTGATAGGTGAAATGTAATAAGTGATGGTAAAATGATGGTGGGTTGGTGTAAAAGGAAAGGTTGGGGACTTGGGAAGAGTAAACCAGCTTGGGGCTTTGAAGGATTCATACTCAGTTTCTTTTAGGAATTCAGCTGTCTGGTTGTGATGGTATGTGTCCTTATTTCCTCTTGAGTCTGTATTGCTTGACTTTTAACGTACTCAAGCATCTGAAGAAACAGACCGCTGTGAGTGTGTGTGTTTTGTGAATATGGGCTGGAATGGGTAAACTTTTTTACTTTAATAATGGGAAACTTGCCCTACAGTGATGATTAACATTGCATTTTAACAAGATGACCAAATCTGTTCTTAAGATGCCAGCATGTATGACATTTACATTTCTCTGAAGCAGCTTACAATGTTGTTACCTACAGTTATTTACCCATTTATACATTTTACTGGAGCAATATAGGACAAGTACTTTGCTGCAGTGTTCTAGAGCTGGTGGTCAGATTCAAATCTGCAACTGTGGGATCCAAGGGCAGCAGCTCTAACCACGACACTATCTGCTGTAGTTTTAACATTTTAGCCCATAGAAGTATGAACAGCGGAGGGTTGGTGGTGGAGCGGGTTTGGCCCGTGCCTGCTGCCTGGTGGGTCTGGGGTTTGAGTCCTCCTTGGGGTGCCTTGCAATGGAGTGGTGTCCTGTCTTGAGTGTGTCCCCTCCCCCTCCAGCCTTGGGCCCTGTATTGCCGGGTTAGGCTCCGGCTTGCCATGACCCCACTCAAGACAAGTGGTTTCAGGCAGTGTGTGTGAGAGTATAAAAAGAACCATTTTGTTTGTACAGGTTATGCTAACTCCCTCTGGTACAAATATTAAAGCTAGTCTCTTGATTTGATGGATGGAGGAGTTTTTTAGTATTGTTTCTTTCAATGCCGTCTATGCTCTACTCCAGCCGAATGGTTAATACTTATTACTTACTTATCTTAAAGAATTGTTTGTGTAACTGTTCTCAAGCTCAAATCCTGGATGGACACTGCTGCTGTGCACTTGTCTGTAATAATTAATACAAATTCTTCAATAAGAAAAAAAAACATCTTGCACTGAAATGGATAAAAATTACAATTGCGTGCCCGTCATGTGTGAGAAAAGTGATGACTATACAGTTCCTCTACATTACTCATTTGCTGAGCACATATTTGAACCTCAAAAATGTGCACAAAAATTAAACTATGCTTTCATGTTTTTTCACAAGGGGGAAAAGGGAGATTTATAGAGAAGAGAAGCACCACAGCTCTTCTCTCAAGACCTCCTTTGACCTAAAACCAAGTCCATGCGGACAATAACCTTCAAAACATAAGAAGGATAAGAAGAACACAGAGCAGATAACAGCAGGTCCAATGTGCTTGCAGAATGCAGAGTCATGCAGCATAATGCTTGCACCCAAAAAAAACTCTTAAAATGACAAAAATCTTCAGAGGTTCAGTTTGAGAAATTTTTACCTTTTTTAAAGAAGTGCACTAATTTTGCCTAGTGAGTAATTAAGTATATAGTATATGCTTGTATAGAAAAGGTAGCAATTTCTATCATGAGCAGGAACTGGAACGAGCTCCTACAGCATTTATGCAAAAAGCTGTTAATACTTTTATCAGGAATAATATATCAACCCCCTATTGCACATGGTTGCTCTGGATTGCTCCTAGACCAGGATCACCACAGACCGCTCTGCACGAATGGCTTTAGCTTTACAGCGAAGAGTGTATTTAATATTTCAGAATCAGAATGAGAATGAGAATGAGGTTTTATTTGCCAAGTGTGCTTACGCACACAAGGAATTTGCTTTGGTGCTTGGTGCTTTCAATATTACAGACAAAAGACAAGACAGAAAGCTGACACAGACACAGAATAAATAAATAAATACCATATTTACAGAGTAAAAAAGAATAAATACAAAGAAATGTAATAAAAAAAAAAACAAGTAAATTTCAGTGGGAACTGCAGAGGCAAGCGGTTTCAGATGGAGATGTGTTATGTCCTAAGCTAGTACTGTTTTTACTGCTGCATACAGAAGGACTTGTAGAGCAGTGCTGCAGTACACCCTAACCCTAAACCAAACCTTTTCCTGAAGCTAAAGTGAAACCGAACTCTTAGCCAGTCCGTTTTAGGTTAGGAAAATTTCATGCAGGTATCTGCATAGCTGGTGTGAACATCCAGATCCCATTCTCCCAGAAATATCCTGCCTCCTCCTGTGAGCCCTCTTGGAGCTGGATGCCACATGCCTTTCTCCTGGCCCACGCAGCGCTCAATTCACCTCAGCCTCCCTGGTAAACTGAGCTCGCAGCAGTCATGCATCTGAGCCATCCTGTGTACAAACCCCAGGACCAGTCCTGTTACAGCTGTTTCACTCTGACTACCTCGAATCAGCTGTTGGGATTCTTTCTTGTCTCTGGTACCACTCTGGTCTAAATATTCACCTATTGTGTCATTGTGCTTTCTGAACACATGGTAACTCCTATTTCTTGCTTTCAGATGGCAGACTTTAATCAAGTTCTGAAATGCTGGGATGCTGTTCAGGTAGACTATAATGGAATGGGAAGGGCGGTTCTGCTCCGGTCAGTGAATGGAATTCCACTTTGTTTCAAAGTCTTGCCCAACCAGGGAGGTTTTTTTGCTTAGTTACACCTTTCTCACTTCCTTTCATCTGTGATGGTGGCCGAGAAACCAAAGCTTCTAATTGTATACTAAGCTTCATTTTGTCACTCCAGTCTGTTCCATGACTACACAGAAACCCAGAGGCTGCTCCACAAGTTTCTGACAGCCCAACAGAATGAGCTTGTCACCAACCCAGCAGTAGCAGCCCATGGGGCATTGGTGCTGAAGAAGCTAGGTGACCTGCTGAAGGCCCAGGGGTAGCATTCATCAGTCCTGAAGCCCTTGGTTGACATCCATGCCAACAGTCACAGGACTGGTATTGAAAACTTCAAGGTGAGGATTCTCACATGACCACCACTACCCAACCCCCCCATGCAGTCTCTGGCACTTCATGTGGAAGAAGCATGGAAACATCACCTTGCCAACAATTTCATGGAAATGCTTTGTTTTCCTTTCTCAGTGTGATCACTTTCCACATTTAGGTCACAACACCAATTTGTACAATATTACACTGCTTACAGTGATGGTAACTTGTGATGGTACACTGACTCCTATGAACTGTGTGGTTTTGCCACTGACCTCCCTCTGCCTGCATTTCCCCTCCCAGCCGCTTTCGGACGCCACGGTGAAGGTCATGGGAGAGAAGGTAGGACTGGAAGCAGATGACCAAGCATCCATGAGGAAGGTTATGGATGTGACTGTTACTGAAATAGATGGCTACTACAAGAAGTTTGGTTTCTAGGGATAAACAGTGCCCTAGTAGCTGAAATTACCGTTGTGATAACTAATGGGAGCTTTAACTTCATTAGGGATTTCAGTTGCAATAGAGTATGTAATCTCTGTAACTCTGACACAATGACAATTCATTCTACTGTAATACATTTCAGTTTTAGTATGTTGTTTTTGGATGAATACAGTTTAGTGAATTGATATTAAGAAATCTGATTAGAGAGAAAGCCATAATTTAAAGGGGTAACAAAATGTTTTTTTGTCCTGTCCTAAAAGAGACTTAAATCACAACTTGCAACTATTACTTTTGCTGACTTTGTAATGTACTGTGATTCCTGACACCAGCTATTTTATTTTATTGCGGTGTATTCTGTTACAGTGTCACAGTTGCTATTAAAGAAAAAATGCATTGGTTTACAAAAAAAACAAGTGTCTGTCTGTTCTTCCTCCATCCTGTAAAGTGTATTTTTAGAGCGATCCTTACTGGTCACAGGGCAAAGTAAAAACATGAGCGCTGGAAAAAGAAGCAATATCAGTTATTGGTGAAAATGGACTCATTTCTTGTCTGACCAGCTTATTGGTAGTAATAGTGTAATGGTTAGAGCTGCTGAATTTGGACCCAAAGGTCACAAGTTTGAATCCCAGCTATAGTACCCTGGAGCAACACACACACACACACACTGGCCAAAGCTACTTGCCCTGAGTGGGGTTGTGGTGAACCAGAGTCTAGCCTGGCAGCACAGGGCTGGTAGGGGAGGGGACACACCCAGGACAGGATGCCAGTCTGTCACAAGGTATCCCAAGCAGAACTCAAGCCCCAGACCCACCAGAGAGCAGGACCCAGCCAAAACTGCTGGGCCACCGCACCCCGCCTCAAAGCAATGAAACATTAACATTAGGGGCAGCTGATAGTGTAATGGTTAGTGCTGCTGTCTTTGGACCCCCAGATTGCAGGTTCAGTCCCCACCTCTGGCTGTAGTACCCTTGAATAAGGTACTTACTCTAAATTGCTCCAGTAAAACTATCTAGTTGTCTAAAGGAATAAACAACTGTGACCTTAACAGTGTAAGTTTTTGGAGAAACATGTCAGCTAAGTGAATAAATGTAATATTTCAAGTTCCCCTGACTGACAACAATGCCATAAAGTCAGTTGTAAAGTAACACTTTGTTTTTTTCTTAACCCTACCAACTTTCTATGTAGTGTAAAACGATGCCACCTGACTGCTTAATCTACAAAGGTCCAGAGGGTTTCATGATTATTTACTCTTCAGTTAACTGAGCTATGATATAAATCCACGTTTAAATACAGTAATGAAGCTGATCACACACTACTTTAATGCATTACTATGCTAAAGTGGATAGTTTCCTTAGCTGTGATGCAGCCAAGAGCCTAGGTATCGTGATGGAATTAAGGGGTCATGACTGACTGCAGCTAAAGAAGAGTATTAAGCTAATTCATGATTAATGATTTGCTCTTAGGAACGTATCTAGCAAGTGCACTACCCAGTTTCATTTTCTTCTTACCAGTGCTCTCCAGCTATAGAGTTTTATGTGATATATTCTGGTCCTCACCTTTCCTGCCATCTTTTCTTATTCTTATTTTATTATTTCCAGTTGCAGGCCAACTGTATGCTCATCAGAGCACAATCTTCAGAAGCTCTGAAGGTTGTATCACATGGCGCCTTGGAAACTTGACATACAACTTAATGTTGGCCTTTCCCATAAGTGCCTTCTGTCTGGTAACTCCTAAATCTCTCTAGTGTTGAAGACTTTGTTGGTCCCAAGACGATATTTCCTGTTTCAGCCGATGCTCTGTGGTTCCCTTGGGGCTATAGTTGGCCTTTTAGTCTTTTGCCTTCCTTAGATGCTTGCTGAGTTTGGTGGGAAAACCTGATCTCAGTAGTGACTGGATTCTGTTGGAGTGTTACCATTTTGCTGCAGCTGACTTCACAATGTTCCAAGAAAGAATAAATGGTTTACTATTCTATTGACAACTTCCAACTGCCTCTGAACAGTTTCACTTTGATTTCCAAAGGCAGCTCATTGATCTTCCTGAGAGCATAACCGATCTGATGTGCTTTTTCAGTTGGGACCTCACAAGGTCAGTAGTATTTATTCTTAGCAAACTCTAAATCAATGCAAGTGTACTTTATCTTAAATTCTAGTGTGATCATAGAAATGTAATATTTCTCATCCAATTTCGATTATTGCAAAGGGGCAATGACTTATCAAGTGATTTTATGCATTTTTGCTAACTATGCAAATTTTTTTAATTTACTTCACTAAATTTTTTAATTATGGAATTATCGATAGATCCTCCTTGATCTGTCTGCAGCATTCGACGCTGTCAACCACCAGATTCTACTCTCCTCTCTTAGTCAGCTTGGGATCAAAGGAGTGGCGATAAGATGATTTGAGTCCTACCTATCTGACACATCCTATCAAGTGGTCTAGCAGGGCTCCCGTTCTTCTCCTCTGCCTCTCTCAACTGGTGTCCCGCAGGGCTCGGTACTGGGTCCTCTTCTCTTCTCGATCTATACCTCTTACCTCGGCCCGGTCATAGCCTCCCATGGATTTCAATACCACTGCTACACTGATGATACCCAGCTCTTCCTCTCATTTCCACCTGGAGCATCAGACATTTTTGCACGCATTGCTGCCTGCCTGTCAAACATCTCTGCTTCGATGTCTGATTATTACCTCCAATTCAACCTCTCCAAAACAGAGATTCTTCATCTCCCAGCTGGCCTGTCCTCCTGTCATGATCTATTGATCAAACTGGACAACTCACTCATCTTGCCTACCTCCTCAGCTAAGAGTCTCGCAGTGACATTGACTCAAGTCTATCTTTGTCTCGTAGGGGGTGCGGTAGCGCAGTGGGTTGGACCGGGTCCTGCTCTCTGGTGGGTCTAGGGTTTGAATCCTGCTTGGGATGCCTTGTGATGGACTGGCATCCTGTCCTGGGTGTGTCCCCTCCCCCTCCAGCCTTATGCCCTGAGTTGCTAGGTTAGGCTCTGGTTCCCCGTGACCCTGTATGGGACTAGCGGTTCAGAAAATGTGTGTGTGTGTGTGTGTGTGTGTGTGTGTCTTTGTCTCAGCACATCCAAGCCACAACCTGGACCTGCGGATACATCCTGCATAACATCTTCAGGATCTGTCCTTACTGCACAACTACTTGTCCAGGCCATGGTGACATCCTGTCTGGACTACTGCAACTCTCCTGTGTGGCCTTCCCGCTACTGCCATGTATCTCCCCTACTCAGATCTCTGCACTGGCTTCCTATAGCTGCCCAGATCAAATTCAAGACCCTGGGTATTGCCTACAAATGCATCAGTAGAACTGCTCCCAGCTATTTACAAGACTTGATCAACTGCTACACCCCAGCCAGACCACTTTGCTCATCTATTTCTGCTCGCTTGATGGTACCACACACAAAAATTAAAGCGTGGAGGTTCTCAGTTCTGCCTCCGTTGTGGTGAAATGACCTCCCCCTCTCACTCAGAACTGCAGAAACTCTGAAAAAAAAAGTGGAAAGAAACAAAGTACGCTTACTTAAGGCTCACATGTCTGCAACTGTCTCTCTTTCTTCTAATGTAATGCACAAATTGTATTTTCTCTGAGACGTACGTCACTTTGGAGAAAAGCGTTTGCTAAATGAATAAATAATGTAAAAATGATCCTGTTTAATTTGACATTGCAAACACAGTGAAACTAGACACAGAGATGAGAACTTTTGAAGGTGTTATATTCTACTCTCATGATTGTGATGTCTTTTCTCTTGTCGGTCAGCAGGGGGTGATTACATCACAGATGTTGCATGCCTGTCTGCACCCTCTCAGTAGCAGTTGTACCTGCAGCAGTGCATCATCCCAATGTACCATCCCATAGCACCACCACTGAGTTAACCACAAAGATCACTGCAGCTGCAGACTTCACTGAGTGAGTGACTGCTTCTTCTGGCAACTGTTAGAGACTGATCTTTAACTGTCCCCTCCACTTCTACTGAACGCTAGTCTGATCTCTCACCCGTTCCCTTCAGTCCCCATTATTTGTCTGTTTGGCTGTATTCACTCCCCTTACCACACGTTTCCTCATTATGTAACAATTCCCTTTCCCTCTTTATGAAACCTGATATATTTCCCCAATAGGCACAGGCCACGTGTCCCCCTTAAGATGGCTTGCTGTCAATGTTTAACTTCTATAGGTAATGATTTACCCTGCAGGAAAGTAACTCAATGCTAGAAGGTCTGAAGTCAAATCACGAAAGCGACACACTTTGAATCCCTCATTACACATATAGGTACAGCACAAACGCAACCTGCTTGTTCATTACAGTGTTCAGGATGCTCATGGGTACCAATATAGGACATTAATTATTAGAGCAGGAGGCACTGTACTCAAACTATTTGTTCTCATAAAAAGTCACATCAATCTCCCTTTTAAAAATGAAGACCTTGTTTTGGTAGTAAGTCTCATAATGTTTTTTTCATTTGTAATCTGCTTTTAAAATTTAAAACTTTAGCAGGAAAGCTCAGATTTCGACCATTAACCTATAGTTCTGATGCTATGAGTTCGATGAACATTTGGGAAAATGTCAGTTGTGGACCTAATGGTAAGAAAGATATGCTATTGTCCTATAAGCACATTGCAGTGCTGTTATGACATTGGCTGTAAGAAAGTTACCCAGCAGCTGGAGGCGGTGATTGAAAAAATTACTGAGAAAAGTGAAGGGAAAGGAGGAATTGAATTAAAGAGGAAGTGTGAGACAGGAGACAGAGACATTTACATTTACATGTATTCATTTATCAGATGCTTTTCTCCAAAGCGACGTACATCTCATAGAAAATACAATGTGTACATTACATTAGGAGAAAGAGAGACTTAGAAACAGACATGTGATACTTAAGTGCAGTTTGTTTCTTTCCACCATATGAAAGAATGTTCATCACACGAGTAGCTGCATAAAACTTAATCCGAATATCGACAATTCCTAATCACATTCCTAATGTTTTTTTGAGCATTTACATTACATTACATGAGTAGCTGCATGAAAGTTTATCGTTGTTAAATAGTTATGTTCTTAAAGTTATAGTGTATGAACATTTACACATTAACATGAACTTAAGAGATCATGGGAGAAATGAGTCCAGGAGATGTGAGTTTTAAGACCCTTTTTAAATGTAGAGAGAGATTCAGCAGTTCTGAGTGAGAGGGGGAGGTCGTTCCACCTCATTGGAGCCAGAACCGAAAACCTTTGTGCTTTCAGACCGAAAACCATTGTATGTTTAACCTTTGCGGAGAGTTTCCTGACTTGTGAGAACTTCAACAGAATCTCCAGTAAAGTTTTTCTGGCCTTTTCCTCTCAGAGATAGCATGACAGGCCTGCACATATCTCTGATCATTGTTGCTGCTTGTGTAAATCATTGTGTAACATTATTTTTGTTATGAAGTCCAAGGCCTGTTTGTGTTGGACTGACATCCTCTTTAATTGCACTCTTCCAGTCCAACCCCAAAACAATGACGGTGTTAATAGCATCTGTGGAAACATCTTGATTCTTTTCTCTGACATTCCGGTAGCAAGTAGTTTTATAGTGATGGATTGAGCAACAAAGTGTAGTGCACAGGATCGGTGACATAAAAGGAAAGAAAATGGGAGCAAAATGGAGATGGATAATTTGAAGAGACACATTGTCTCAAGACAAAGATGTGTCAGAGCTCTGCAGCGGTGTCACTGAAACAGGACGAAAAAGAAAAAAAGCATCCCTATCTCAGACGGATAGGAAAATAAAATGTCACGCAACATAAAACTGCAAGACAGTGAAATGAGGATAAGACAGTAAGAGATGGTAAAGATACCAAGGAGGAAGCATAAGAGGTGGAGTTTGTACAGTGAGACAATACAGTAGGAAGGAGGGAAATAGACTGATAGGTGGGATGTAATACATGAGTGAGGCTGAGTGGGTATATAAAGTAATGTTGTGGAACTGCAAAGACTAAACCAACTTTGGGAGTTGGAAGGAATCACACATCTTCACTTGGGACTGCATTCATTTGGTTGTTACGGTATGTCTGCTGGTTTCTCCTTAAGCTTTTCCATTTCAGGACTTTGAATGCATCAAAAAATGTGAACAAGTAAGCCGTTCTGGGTGTCTTTGCATTTTCTGTGACCATCAATGTGCGTGAAAAGCTTAATATTTTAATAATAACAAACCTGCACTTCACTTATCATCAGTGATGGAATTTAAGCAGACAAGTTTATAATGGACACATCTGCATACAAGTTTTCAATTAGTCAACCTCATTAATTAACCAGTTAGGTCTCAATTCATGTAGAGATGAAAGCCAAGTGACAGCTCATGACTGTAGAAGAAATAATACAAAATATGCAAGTTTCAAGTTACTGGAGGGAGCGATCATTTCCACCATGTGCAACCAAAATGTTCCTCCAAAGAATGTTTTTTTTCCCCCGAAGACACCGCCTTACCTGTTACCAATAGTCATTTTATTCCCGCGTGTCTTAAGGAATGGGTGAAGTGGTTAAAATCAGTGTCACACTACTGGAAAGTTGTCATTGATCCTTGATATTCACTCACAGTCATCACTCAAAATGAGGATTTTTTTTTTCTTCACATAGCCACAGCTCCAGGGTCACTAGAGAAAGTGATTGACATGAGTGCTATTTTATCTAATTCTTTGCTTGATTTCAAGCTCTTTCGCTCTCATTAGATGTGTGAAATGGTCACACTGAATAACAATAGAAAAATGATGCACATTTACTAGAATAAAACATCCCATAGTCAGTGGGAAGAAGCGAGACTGCCAAGTGTTTGAAGGCTGAGGGTCTGAATTCGAGATGTACAAGGAGAAGAAAAACTGATCTTGCTTTTTTCAAAATTTCAAGGTTGTTTTTTAAACTTTCTTGTATTGTTTCTTTTAAGGTAATCATCTACCCCTTGCAATAATAGCAACATCATTTGATTTCACAAAATATGAGTAGGCACTGAAATTCTGCTGTTTATTATAAATGGAATGGGACATTACTGACAGCCTTTATTTAAAAGTCAGCACATTATACGGAAGGTTTCCCACCACTGAATGTAAAGTTATTTGACTTTGTGACCAAGCAGTACTGTACAGCACATAGTTCAGTAGTTATGGACCTGGAGCTTTGACTAGGTTGGCGGTTCAAACCCTGGAGGGACAGTGCTGCTGCATCCTTCACTCGAACAGTTAAGCAGAAAAAAGTATCGGCTTAACGGACGAAAATAAACATAAACTGAGTTTAATTGAACTGAATATAGTGGGAATTTCACTAGTTCCATTTAGGTTATGCAACTTTAACATGAGAGTAACCAAAAATCAAATCACCTTTACAATATAAAAAAGCTCAATGCAGACAAGTAAAAGACATGCCAAAGAACAGCAATCTAACTGTTGCTTATTTAGTTTCAAATTTAATGCTCCAAAGTATTCCTGTTATAAAATGTTGCATTCCCTGTCAAGAGTAAGAAACAGTTCAACGTAATGAGCTCTGAAGGTATTTATTTTAGGTATTTAATGCTTTTTGGATGTAGTTGTGCTGGATTATTCCTAGAATATTATCCTTCAGTGGTCCACGGCCAACACTTTTGTGCAGAGATGAGTTTAACTTTACATTTTTACATTTATTTGTTTAGAAGTAGGGGGATGCGGTGGCGCAGTGGGTTGGACCGCAGTCCTGCTCTTTGGTGGGTCTGGGGTTCGAGTCCCGCTTGGGGTGCCTTGCGACGGACTGGCGTCCCGTCCTGGGTGTGTCCCCTTCCCCCTCCGGCCTTACGCCCTGTGTTGCCGGGTAGGCTCCTGTTTCCCGTGACCCCGTAAGGGACAAGCGGTTCTGAAAATGTGTGTGTGTTTAGAAGTATATTTTATTACTTTATTATAAGCAGCATATTTAATATATCTTTCACCAATGGAAGATCTGCACATGAAGATGTGTTTGTTACTTTATAAATTAACTCTGCTATTACGCTTGAATGTAAAATGGCTTGTATAATTTAGACACTAGAAAGTATATTTAATTCAATTAATTTTTATATAATTCTTAACAACATTATTCCGTCGAAGCACTTTAAGATCTGTTATGTACTACTAATGCAGTGAATTCCACAGTGACTTCTAACTCTTTGAATTGTTTAAAAATTAAATTGACTTGTACTCAATTAAGTTAAGATCAATAAATCACATAATAGGATACAAACATCACGAGTGGTCACTGAACGGACTGATCTGGACCGGTCATTGAAATCTGGCCAGCAGTTCACTGCCTCCTTCCGTGTGGAAGCCTTATATAGTTGTGCACATTATATCACCATTAATAGTAACCCAAGTGCAGCTGGGATTATTTTTGAAAATGTATATGGTTAATATCTTACAGTTCTGCTCTTCATTGTGAGTGGCACTTGTGCACTGGTGTCAGAACAAATGCGGAAATACGAAATACATGAGATGATAATATAGTCACTAGAAAGACGGGTAATTCATCTTTCTTATTTTCAGATGTCTGACTACGATAAGATTCTGAAAAACTGGGATGCTGTGGAGGCTGACCCGAATGGAATCGGTGGAGAGGTTCTGTACGGGTCAGTCAATGGGATTTCACACTGCTTCACATTCTTTCCAAAATATTCTGTGAATTTATAGCTCAGGGATGCACACATCTGGTTCTTGTGGGACTGTGTCATACAGGTTTTGCAGCATACATTTTAACTGGTGTTAATGGGAACACAAAATGGGAACACAAAATGGGAACACAAAAATTTAGAGAGGACCACCCTCCAAGGACTCAAGGACAAGAGTTCATTCTGATCCGAGAATGCGCTGCACATGGTTATGACAGCTTTAAATGAGAATACAGGGGTTTAGCATGAGCTTTAAACTGTCTTCCACACAAGGATATGCGCTTATACTTTCTGTTAATTTTCTGCATAGGGAATGGTTGGTTAAACTGTCTGTATTTCCCTTTTAACTTTGTCATCCACATTTGTGACTAAAGAACTAAAGCTTCTCATCTGTTATGCAAATTCTAATGCCCTAAGGTTTCTCATTCCAGCCTCTTCAAGGAGTACCCAGACACCTTGAAATATTTCCCAAAATTTGCTGGTATCCCACCTGGTGATCTGGCCACCAACCCAGCGGTGGCGCAACATGGTGAGATAGTGTTGAGGAAGCTGACCGAGATTCTGAAGGCCAGGGGGAACCACGCAGCCATCCTTAAGCCCTTCGCCAACAGCCATGCCAAAACACATAAGATTCCCACCAGCAATTTTAAGGTGAGCGTTCTATCGCAGGTGCTGTATTTACCCTCCTTGTGTTGGAAGTAATGCTTTAATCATTGTGATCTTCTCATCATTTCTCTACTTAGCTCATCATCAGTGTGGTTTTGGGAAATTTATGTGTACTTTGCTCATAAAGATTTGTTTAATGTTTAAAACTCAAATCATTGGTTGCTTCCAGTGGTAGACCAGGTCCATCAAACTGGTGCATGCGTGCAGCACTGATCCCCTTCTGTCTGCCTTTCCCCCTCCCAGCTGATCACGGACGTTATTGTGAAGATCACTGGAGACAAGGGGATACTGGACGCAGCTGGGCAAAATGCCTTCAGAAATGTGATGAGCTCCATGATTGCTGAACTGGATGCCCTCTATAAGGATGCGAATTTCCAGGGATGAACACAACCCTGCTAACTGAAAGCGCCACAGTTATGACTAATGATGAGTTTAAATTTGCCTATAGCTTGAATTTTTTAATAGAATGTCTGCAATGGAAATTTTTTCTCTATGGGCACAACGATATTTCAGTTCTACTGCTGTACTTTTCAGTTTGCTAAATGGTGGTTACATAAAAGGGATTAACTATGATATAATTTCATGCTTCATTTCAATGAGAGACCAGCATAAGAGAGTGATACTTCCAAAGAGAAGGGAGATGGGAACTGCTTTTTAATTTTGAAATGGATTTGAAATCTTTGCTTTTTTTATGGTGAAGCTTAACACTTTCTAATGCCGTATGCTTCCTTTTCTTAAACATTTAGCCCTGGTTATTGCCGGTTTAACATCATATTATTGCTGTGCATTTTGTATTGCAGTTTAAGGGTCACTATTAAACATAAATGCATTCGTTGCAAAGGCCGGTGTGTTTCTATCCTTCCATTCTCATGTATTTTTCAATGATCCTTCAAAGTCACAGGATGAAGTGAAAACATGAACACAGCAAAGCAATGTGTTCAGCCTTGGGTGAAAACAGAACAGTCCCTTACTACATTACATTATTCAGCTGATACTTGCCTGTTAAGGTTATAATTACTTACATAGCTGGATAATTTTTTCAATGGAGTAGTTTAGGATAAGTACATTGCTGGAAAGCAAGTTATGAACCTGCAACCGTTGGAACCAAAGGCAGTAGTTCTAACCCCTACACTACCAGCTGTGCCATCAAACTACTTTCAATGCTAACTTTGCCTGTTTAAGTATTCCTGGTTAATGCTGCCCTTTAGGCAGTTGTGGAATAACATAATCCACCTATGAACTAAGATAATGTCAAGGGCAGGATACTGGTCATTATATTAAAACAATGCTAAAACATGAAGTGTCCAGTAAGTTCATACTCAGTGATGAGCTTTCAGTAGGTCATTAATGCACTGTTTTTGTTACCTTTACCGTTACAACATACCCAGCAGTCTTCGCATGTGCAGTTGTACGGGATCTATTATGGTCATCACACCCCCTTGGCCTCTCCTCTTACATTTGTCCCGTTGCTCCCAGTTTCAGGTCAACTATTTCTAATACCAGCACCCAACCCCCCTCACATTCCTCGCTGTATTCACATTTTACATTCATTCACTGCTCCATGCTCCCATATCAGTTATTAAATATTGAAATTAAGAAGTGGGACTGGTGGCCTTGGCAGTTTCCCTTACTGTGGTACAGAGACAAATTACTTAAACAGCATTTTTAATGCTCCATTTGGAGTCCTTCTCAGAAACCGAGAGCCCTTTCCGTCACGTTCTGCTCCATTGGTCTCTGGGCACACACTCAGGCTTGAGAGTAGCTTTGTGTGTTCCTCGTCCAGCTCGCCCCACAACTCCCTGTACCCACTCAGTCAACGTTATCTGTGTGTGGACGTGACTCGGTGCACAGCAACAACCCACATGCCATAGTCTTTACATATGCCGTAACAGCACTTGCTATCTGAAAGCAATCTAAGATTCCAGGTATATTTAAATGACATTGTGTCATTCAGTCATTCAGGACACGCTGTGCTGAGAACCTCTATTTCGTTCCTCTTTTTTTTCTTTTCATTAGTTGCCATGAAAGATAAATAAATTAGATACTATTGCATATAAACTCATACCCTCACTTTTATTAACCACTTGTCCAGGTTAGATTGAGAGTGGAGCAAAGACTGTCCTGGATTCACCTTGACAGTGCCTTTTGCCACCTTTACAGTTCTTGCATATTTGCAGGCAACTGACATAGCATTCAGTAATTCTAAAACATCCACAAGCTGCACATGCAAAAAAAACGATGACTGCATTAATTAATAGTCAACGTTTCGTGAAGTTTACATTTACATGTATGCAAGTGGCAGACACTTTTCTCCACAGCAGAAGGCTTACATACATACACGTGTACATGGATAGCACACAGATTCCAGAAGTTTCCTGGACTTGTGGTTCACAAAAAAGAAAAAGCGCTCAATAAAAAAGTAGCAGTTGATGAAGTACTACCTCACAAAGGTTTAAGGAGTTCGGGAGGGAGATGGGTCTGAAAGAGATGAGTTTTGAGATCCTGAATGCTGAAGGGATTCGACATTTCTGAAGGACAAAGAGAGCTCATTCCACCGTATTTTAGATTTTTTTAAATTTAAAATTGTCGAAATTCGAAATAATGAAAAAAATGCATGAGTTTGGCATGAAACCCAATTTCCACTGTCCAGCCAATGTCATTGCTGCTATCACAGTGTTGACAGCATAATGTTGCCACATGGCCTGGGAGACTTCACAGGGCTGAACAGTATATGATTATTATAATATCACTTTATAATCATATTATAAATTATTATTGTAGTATTTATGCTATGGTAGGGGGCGCGGTGGCGCAGTGGGTTGGACCGGGTCCTGCTCTCCAGTGGGTCTGGGGTTCGAGTCCCGCTTGGGGTGCCTTGCGATGGACTGGCGTCCCGTCCTGGGTGTGTCCCCTCCCCCTCTGGCCTTACGCCCTGTGTTACCGGGTAGGCTCCGGTTCCCCGCGACCCCGTATGGGACAAGCGGTTCAGAAAATGTGTGTGTGTGTGTGTGTATTTATGCTATGGTGGGTCTGGGGTTCGAGTGTTGCTTGGGGTGCCTTGTGGCGGACTGGCGTCCCGTCCTGGGTGTGTTCCCTCCCCCTTCAGCCTTGCACCCTGTGTTACCGGATTAGGCTCCGGTTTGCTGCAACCCTGCTCGGGACAAGCGGTTGTTGACATTGTGTGTGTGTGTGTGTGTGTGTGTGTGTATTTACGTTATGATGAAAATGTTCACTTTAAAAGTATGCACAAAAATTTAGAAAATATTTTCAAAAAATGAATTTACTCATAGAATTGATGCATAGCTGAAGTTAATTTTTTTTAAAGGTCAACCTGTCATTTTCAAATTCTGTCAATAATTACTAAAGTCACACTGGGGGGTGTGGTGGCACAGCAGGTTTGGCCGGGTCCTGCTTTCTGGTGGGCCTGGGGTTGAAGTCCTGTTTGGGGTGCCTTGTGATGGACTGGTGTCCTATCCTGGGTGTGTCCCTTCCCCCTCCAGCCCAACTCCCTGTACTGCCAGGTTAGGTTCCGGCTTGCTGCAACCCCGTTTGAGACAAGAGGCTTCAGTCAGTGTGTGTGTGAGACACTTGCCATGGTGACGTTGACTATTAATAGGATATCAGGCTCTGTACTGCAGACGTGACACAGGACAGAGAAGCACCTTCTCCATCACTCATCCCCCTTTTTTTCCAGTGACCAGCAGTGGCAACTCTATTTTTGGTCAGTGTAAGTCCATACTTGACGCCATTCATTTTATTTGCAGATACCTAATTCACCAAAATTCCTGAGTGAATTAGAATTGCCAGCTGTAATAGGCTATTGTCCACACTTCATAGTGAATGAAACCGAGTAAGTAAATAGCAAATATGTTGCGTAACAAAATGTAAAATAAATAAAATCATCTTTAAAACAACATAGGAGTGTTATATTTGCACACACACAAACATGCAGACACACACACACACACACACTTATATTTATTATATATTTATATTTGTTATATTTGCATTTATTCATTTTGCTGATGCTTTTCTCCAAAGCAAATTACAATTTTGAGTAACCTACAACTTATCCATTTTTACAGCTGGACAATGCTTTACTGGAGCAATGTATGAGTACCTTGCTCAAGGGTACACCAGATGGAGGTGGGATTCACCTGCAATCTTGGGGATCCAAAGGCAGCAGCTCTAAAAACTATGCTATCCATGCTGGGTGGACTTCTTGTAAATTCTAGTACATTAAAAATGATTCATTACTTAAGTACGCATTACTAGTAGAAATGTTTTCATTTTAATTTATAGATATATGTCATATTGCTTGTTATATTACTGGCATTAGTTGCATTGCGAGGGGCATGGTGGTGCAGCGGGTTTGGCTTGGGCCTGCCCTCTGGTGGGTTTGGGGTTCGAGTCCCACTTGCAATGCCTTGTGGTGGACTGGCGTCCCATCCTGGGTGTGTCCCCTCTAGCCCCACACCCTACCGGGTTAGGTTCCAGCTCGCCATGACTCCACTCAGGACAAGCGATTTCAGTCAATGCATGCATGTGTACTTATACTGCAGCATATTTGTAGAAGACACAACATTTAATAGTTAAAAGGGCAAATGACATTCAAGGGGTAGTCAAAAAGTATCCACAATAATGTTTAGAAAAAAATTCCATCAGGATATTTTTTTTACTTACCCTCGCACAACATTTGCACGTGTAAAAAACAGAAAACGCTCTGCTTCAGTTAATTGTTGCAAGTAATAAACACGGGAAGCAAAATCGCCCAAATCAGTAAACATCTGAAAACATTTAAACGTTTAGGCTCTTGATATCTGCTTAAAGAAAATAAATAAATAACTTGGGTAAAAATACCAAGATGTGTATAAGTGCAAGAAATTCAGTGTCTGTCACAATGTCTTTACCAAGAGAACACTGGATGTGTAATAATTTTCCTGGATGTTGGGTATCTTGTCATTATAATTACCTGGGGTGAAGAAGATTGCCATAAAACAGGACACGCTATACAGTACGTTGTGTTCTAGTCAGTTTAGTCAAGCTAACAAATGAGCCACAAAGATCACTCAAGTTTGTTCAAGACAAGTACATCATTTAAGATGAAAAATGAGATACTCCACATTTAAAAACAGGAGCACATACTATTTCTCAGCCCACACCTAAGTTGAGCAATATCTAACATTCTATCTTACATTAATTTATTACAGTAAAAAATTAGTAACACATGAGCACAATCATCGCATGACAGAGGATTTTAGAGTCAAGCAAGTTATTGCACATCACAGAGGTCACGCAGCCTTAGCCAAAAGCTTGAACAAAAGAACTCCAGCTGGACTCTTTGAACTGGCAAGATATGCCAAATGAGACTTGAAGTAGTGGTGGTAGCCAAGGTGACAACTACAGTAAACAAGACACAACGTGATGAGAACATGAACTCGTTTCTTCGCATCAGTGGTCGATAGACACATTCTGATGTGGGCAATGTTATGGAGGTGAAAAAAATGCTGTTTTCTTGGCGTACCTGAAACGTCAGTAGAAGGAAACGGACGGATTTCTGCCAATAGGGGATGTGACGATAAACTCATCCCCAGTGGCCTGGATGATATGGGTTCAAGACCGTTGAGACAACCATCTTATCAAAATGCACTTAAAAATTTGGCTCCAGTAGTCAGGTTTTAATCTTTCCAAAGCAACGTTGGTCGTGACAGCATCACCATCTCGTGTTCTGCTGATGCAGGATTTGCTGTTATACATGTAGAAGTTCCAAAATGGCTGAAAACACGTACAGCTAAACAGAAGAATGTACATACAGAAAAGTAAGAGGCAAATTCCCATGAGATGTCCTTTTTCTTTGGCGCAAAGTTGGACTCAAAGAAGCCAAGCCAATAACTAAGAGGCGAGTTGCACCGTTGTAGAGTGGTGACAACCAAGAAGCTGTCATGTCATTCTGCATCAGATGCATCGCTAAGATCTGCAAAAATTAATAAAAAAATTAATATGCACATAAATTTAATGTCCACCCAGTGCTGCTGGTGTCCATATAACTATTGAGGCTGGACTGACTCAGTCCAGGTGAAATGTTACAATAAAGGAAGGACAAGACTGCAGTCAGTTATTGTTCGGAACTCACTGATGGAAGACATCCAGACATGTACTGCATTGTTCCAGAGGACATGGAGGAAGGAGAAAATGAGGGTGGGGGCTCATAACACAGAGCAGTGTCTTTGTTTGTAGACCGCAGTCCAGTGTCACCTTCCATGTGCTCCGCGTCCATATGCATTCTCCATTTGTCAAGGCATGCAGAGATGCAGGAAACCACGGAATTCATGGCTCCCTGTAGGCCAACGCTGTACGTGCAAAAGCACACCGAGACACTCTAGATGAGCACTGATTCACACACAATCAGTCTTTCCCTTTCCTCTTCTCAGTAACGCAGAACCACGCTTGCACTGCTACATATGCTTGGAAAGGGGGCTGTTGATAAAAAAGAGGCTTCATCAGTCTTTCCACACTTGTCTTAGCATTGATTAAAGGTGTATTTTAAAATGCTACCAATACAACTTTCTGAATTTGTCATTTTACCTGCTGCTGTTTGACAAGCAGTTTGAGGACTCTTGCTAGAAACTGTTTTTTTTTTTTACTAAGGTTTTGATTATCAAGTTAGGTGAGGAGATGGGGGACCTTACCTTCCCTGTTCTTCTGCCGTAACACAGCCCTGGTTGCTCACACAATCATCAAACTTTTGAAAACTTTGAAACTTTTCTAAAAAGATTTAAATGTTTCTTTTCAAATTAAGGTTATATTAAAGTGAATTAAGCTTGAATTATCACATCCATCTGGTCCAGTGTTTAGTCTTCTTTCCAATGCCCTGCAGTTCACTGACACTTCAAGAATGTGAAGGCTTCTCACCAGGTGTTTGAATGTCAAATACATTATTCATCACCCTAACAAAAATAGCTCTTAAATTTACATTCATTCATTTAGCAGATGCCTTCCACCAAAGTGACAAACAGCTCAGAATAAACAGAAGTGCATTTCGCAACAAAAAGCTCTAGATGCACGTGTGATTGCTGAAGTACAGTTACATTTTCTGAGACACCATTTCTGGAGTAGCTGCTTACAGAGTTGGGTTAGATAGCAAATGCAAAGGTGATCATGACAAGTGGTCAGATGAAAATGTATACAAATTTATGATGTAGATGTAGATGAATGTAGGTGATAGTATGTAGATAGAATTTATGTATGTTTATAGTCAATGTCAAATTTATGAGATCAAAAAAGAATTGGATCCAAAAACGATGCGTTTTGAGACCCTTTTTGAATGCTGGCTGGGTTTCAGCAGTCCTGAGGGACAGGGGGCTCATTCAATTAATCTTGAACCAAGAAAATAAAAATTTAATAAATAGATACAACTAATGACACAGTAATAACTGACACTGAAATAAGTACTATTAGCCAACAAAACTGCAGCTGACATAGTAATAACTAATAAAACTGCATTCACACAAACTTTGAAACTACAGCTTTTCTCCATGCAATGCTTTACTACTGTGGACCGTTTGTCCAGATCCTAACTAAAACCAAACCCAAGCACTTCTAGACTACACATTGTGTTGTGCATGAATAAACAGTGCCTTGATTACTTATAGTTAAAAAAACATCTGTGAGTGTGGTAACCTCATGGGCTTTGTGACATTTTGTTTGGTCATTGCTCCAGCACTCCGGCCTTGGCCCTGTTCAGCAACAGCAGATCCAAGACTGACCATCTGCGAGGCTGAATGTCACTATTTCGGTCCTCACCTTCCTTGCCCTCTACTCTTCATGCTTGTCCTGTTGTTCCCAACTGCAGGTTCAACTGTTGGTCAGCTATTTGTAAACAGCTACCTCCCCGTCTTTTTTCCTCTACTTCAAATGCATGTGTTAGTGTCTGCAGTCATTTGATGCCATGGCAACCATTAAACACCTCAGTGATGATGCAATAAATGACAAGATGCTATTCCAGTCTCCCTGTTGTTGGCTTATAGTCAATGGCAAAGTGCTTTATTGGTCAGAACAACTGACCAGTCTGGGTCCTTCTAAGAAAGAGTGACCCTTATGTCTGTCCTTGGCCTGGACTTACCCAGTGCTCTCCCTCTGCAGAGTGCATGCACAAGCTTTACTTTAGGGCCATTTTCACGTTCCTGAGCCAAAATCCCCGCCTCCCAACCCTTATCTGTGAGGACGTGACTTGGTACACAGAAGCAGATCTGCCAGCCTGTCTGCCTTGGACCCATATGATGCCGCCTCTGCGCAATTGTAGGATGGTTATCTACGTGGATAACCACGTGAAAAGACCGTCTGCTTAGATTACATTCAGATGGAATCTGAGATTTGCCCTTATGGGCATTTAAATGGTTTGTGCCATTCATGTCTTCCGACAGAGAAAAATAATTTCCTGTGCCTTGGATTCCAGTGAAACAGTTGTGTTTTTCGGAGACTGCTTTTCATAAGCACACAAGCAATTTGGCTTTTGTGCCGAAGCCTGCAAATTCGATTGATACCCATAGATATAAAGTCAAAACTCTGCTGCATATATTGTAACTGAAGATAACCGCCCATAATTGTCATGTGCAATGTTAGTCCAGAAAGCATTCCATTGTTTTGGAGATTTCAGCCCCTTATTGACACAATGGAAAATGGAAACAATTCCACAAACTGGAGCTCGATAGCTCAAACCAACAATATCCCGTGTAAACTCAGAACTCTCCAGTCACGTTCAAACAAGGGGAGGGTCACGATGGAGATTATCACCACTGGCAGTGCGGCCAAAGCAACAATTGCCATGATGACGGTCACTATTAATAGGTCTCTTGGCTCTGTCACTGTCACGGTGACTGCAGACGTGACACAGGACACTGTAGTGGCCACTCCGCCACACTCTCACTGTAGTCATCTCTCCAGCTCCCAGCGGCTAAGAGCAGGTCTCCTGTTTTGGGCCGAAACTCATGGAACACCGACAGAGCCTCACGTCCCTTGTTTTCTTAGCAAAGACCGTTACTTGAAACCATTCAAATAATGAATATTTTTACTGGCTGATAACTTTATGAACGTACTGAAAGAAGCTTTCCAGGGCAGATTTTTCATTAGCATTTACCGTTTGCATGTTTTTTTTTTTTTTTTTACTCCATTCCAGATATCTGATGATCCATGCAAATCCATGCAAAGAGCTTAGACAAAATATACAAAAACTGAACTGTTGTCTTTGAATGACTGCATTTCAACTGCTAACATTCAGCTCTAAACACGTCCCAGGGCGTCAGTGATAGGAGTGTCTCGGAGTAAATGTTTATGTAGAGGTTCAGAACGTGGTTTGTCCCGGTTCCTTTTTACTCATTCTCAGGGCACCACTGGATGTTTTCTGGTTCCATGTTTTCTCTAGTGCACAACAGCAAGCTCTCCCTGCAAAGGGGGCCTTTAAGATTTTTTGGCGATGACCCAAAGGTCATTAGCCACCATACTGTCAAGTCCTCTCTGGTAAAAATGGTTAAAGTACATTCAAGAAAAATCTGAAACACCCTCTCAAAAAACCTTTCATAATATATATGACAAAATAGAAAAGCACATTTGAACTTAATGTATTGGAAATACTGCAGAAGCTACTGTTTATGTGACTAATCAGTTATCTCAGGATCTGCAGCAATCACGGCCTGGATGAACGGTCATCTCCTGAAACCGAGCCTCTTGAAGCCAGACATCCTGTTCCTTTCCTCCTCCCCTTCCCCTGTTGGTAAACTCGTCCTGCGTGTAACGGTTGACACTGTCATTATCTCCCCTTCGCAGTTTTTTGGAAATCTTGGTATTGTACGACAGCGCCCTAAAACCCATCTGCCACTCTTTCACCTTATCTCCTACATGACACGTTATGCTGTCTACTTTATTGTATAAAACCCACCAAAGCGGACCCTTTCCTGGTGCTTTTGAGACCAAATCATGTCAGTCCTTTGCTAGTTGACTCCTTTCCTTCAACTATATGACTATTATATCTCTTTAGGAACTCTGCTGGATACCTGATGTTCTCAGCTCTCAACGACATACAAACCACCCCATCCTATACTCTACAGCAGCTCCCACTCAGAGCCCGAGTCAAATTTCAAACTCTTTCCCACCGCTATCTCCACTGCACACCTGAACTGTTTCATCTCTCCCACCCCCCACACTTGTACTCTGTTTGTTGCCTTTTCATGCCTCTTCTTTATACCCTGCTGCCATTCCTGTGCTGGGATTTCCAGCCTTGCACCCTGTGTTGCCCGGTTAGGCTCCGGTTTGCTGCAACCTCGCTCAGGACAAGCAGCTGTAGACACTGTGTGTGTGTGTATGTGTGTGGGTGATATATATATATACTTTTTTTAAATAAATGTATGCCTTTATACTTTACCTTTATACCTTATTCTTTAAATGATAATGTTTTAAAATATTGCAATAATCTAATCATCTTTTTCTTACATCATACAGATGTACAGAACGACTGCATATTGTCTGCAATAGCTGCATATTGGGAGTCAAGAATCAAAAACAAAATTATGCATTAATATAACTGCATTAATTTGTTAAATTTTATCAGTGTAAAGAGATGCATTATTCCACAAGAGCAGTCACAGAAGCAGTAGCTCGATGGGTTTTGTTTCAGTTGCACAAAAAGAAAGAGCAGATGCTAAACTTATTTAACAACAATTTATTTAGCACTTTTCTCCAAAGCAACTTCTAATGAACTCTATGTACTGTTATCAGCCCACACACCTTATTCACCAAGGTGACTTACACTGCTAGATACACTACTTACACCGGGTCAGTCATCCATACATCAGTGGAACATACTCTATAGGTGAGCCTAACCAGCATGTCTTTGAACTGTGGGAGGAAGCCAGAGCACCAGGAGAAAGCCCACACAGAGAGAACATGCAAACTCCTCACAGACTGAGGCGGGATTGAACCAACATCCTCTCACACCACCCAGATGCTGTGAAACAGCACCGCTAGTCACTCTGCCACCATGCTGGTAGTCACAAAAACTCATACAGAATATGAGCTGTGACTCAGACCTGTGATGAGATGTTCAGACCTGTGCTGTGACGGCTATGAAAATGTGAGACTCCATAAGACTGCAGTAAATAGAATGCCAAGACCTTTCCCATAAACTTTTTGTTATGTTTGAAGACACACTGTACCCCTTCAAGAGAATTTCAGAATTTCACAGACAAGAATATTATATTTTAAAGAATCCGGCACAAGTTCCTTCAAACACAAATGCCATTCTTTTTGTAGACTCTACCCTGAGACTTGTTTGCCAGTTGAGACCCTACCAGGAGCGTAAGGTGTCATAAAGCAGTGAAGTTCCCTGACAAATACAACTGTCATTGCCACACCAAGGAGATGTCCATCAGTGGGCAAAAATGAAAACACCTTAACAAAAAGATTTTTGGATTTGATTTTTGATTTTTCTGAAGAAATGAAGACACCTTATCAAAAAGATGTAAAGTTATGATTAAAGTATGAGTAGTACAGCTTTTGATAAAATTCCAAAACAAACACTTACACAGCAAAAGTTTGAGAAAGTAAGAACTTGAAGAAATATTTTATTCTCAATTAATACTGTAAAGATTCAACATTAGCCCAAAGAAAGGTTGCTTGGGCTTATCAATAAAAAATTAATTCACTTGTTTTTTTGTATTGAATATAAATTCTTATGTTGAAATGGACTTAACTGTATCACAGTACAAAGCCATGGATCAGCTGGGGATTTCTGGGGCATATTGACGAATATGGGAATGTGTGTAATTATGAACATGTAACAATGGAAGACTTACACTGTTTGAAATTACCATGACAAATCAGAAGCCATTACCTGTTGGAGGAAATTTGAATAAAAAGTTGGAGCTTAAATTGAAGTATGCAAAGGTGCAAGCACCATCTCTTTAGATTGCATGATTCCCTGAACTGACATTTTTCTCCAAAGTGACTTACAATGCTTATAATTATTTACTCATTTATACAGTTGGGTAACTTTACTGAAGCAACTGAGGGTAAGTACCTTGCTTAAGGGTACTACAGCCAGAGGTGGGACTCAAACCTGCAACCTTTGGATCCAAAAGTAGCAGCACTAACCACTACGCTACCAGCTGCACTCTAGCCCATCCCCTAAAAATAAGCTGACAACCTCTGCAGAATACAGCCTTGAACATGACATATTTCTTTCTATTTTAAGGTGTGATTACTATTGATTTGCTGAATTCAAAAGCCAACAAACAAAACTGCTACACAATCTATCCTCCGTACCACATGCTCCTTTCAGACAGTTTCATCCACAGGTGCCTCCTTAGTCTCTTTTTATCTCTCTGTTCGATGTTGACAAATTAAAAGAAGCAAACTGTGAATTTCATAGGTGAAATTTGTTAATTTTGCTGTTTGTTGAATGTGTTATGTTTAATGCAAATTATTGTGGTCCTATCAACTAAAAAGGTTTATGGGAAAAGTTTCAATATTGGTAAATAGGTAAAGTCTATAAAAATCATGTAGCCATTGTTCAGTTCTAAACTGGTAAAGCTTCTGAAACTTCAACAAAAGGCCTGTGCCAAAGAGGGCAGCATGATGGTTCAGTATGCGACACGGTTGCCTCATGGTGTTTTGGTGATGTGAAAGGACACAGGTTTGATCCCATCAATCCATTTTCTTGCCCGCTTGTCCTTCTAGGGTCGCAGTGGCAACAGGGAGAGCAGAGAGAACCAGCCACCCCTGTCCCTCATAACTTCCTCCAGCCCAGCCTGGGGGATCCCCAGCAGTTCCCAGATCAACTGTGAGATATAATCCCTCCAGCGGGTCCCGGGCCGACCTCGGGGCTCCATCCCAGTTGGCTGTGCCTGGTATACCTCCAAAGGGAGGTGGCCAGGGGGCAGCCTTATCAGATTCCTGAACCACCTCAACCGGGTCCTCTCAATATGGAGAAGTAGCACCTCTACTCTGAGTTTCTCCCAGATGTCCAAACTCCCCACCCTGTCACGGAGAGTGAGTTCCAACACCCTGCAGAGAAAACTAATTTCAGCCACTTGTATCCGCGACCTTATTCTTTCGGTAATTACACAGAGTTCATGACCATAGGTGAGGGTAGGGATATAGATCAACCAGCAAACAGAGAGCTTTGCCTTACGGTTCAGCTCCCCCTTCACCACTACAGTCCGGTATAGCGACAGATCTCATGCTCCCTTCTCCCCTCACTCGTGAACAAGACCCCAAGATACTTAAACTCCTTCACCTGGGGCAAATTCTCTCCCCTTACCTGGAGGGGACATGCCATCCTTTTCCGTCAGAGAAGCATGGACTCAGACTTGGAGGTACTGATCCTCATCCCAACCAGTTTACACTCGGCTGCAAACCATTCCAGTGCGTGTTGGAGGCAACCATGTGACAGTGTCAAAAGGACATCATCTGCAAAAAGCAGAGACATCACCTTTCGACTCCCACATCGAATGCCCTCCTGACCTCAATTGCGCCTTGACATCCTGTCCATGAAAACCACAAACAGGAGCGGAGATAAGGCACAACCTTGGAGGAGTCCAACACCCACATCGAACGGGCTTGATTTAATGCTGAGTATGCGGACACAGCTCTCACTCTGTGTGTACAGAGACCAAACAGCCCACAGTAGTGGCCCCAGCACCCCATACTCCCTAAGCACCTCCCATAGAATTTCTTAAGGAACATAGTTATAGACCTTCTCCAAGTCCACAAAACACACGTAGACTGGATTAGCGAACTCCCATGTCCTTTCAATTATCTGTGAGAGGGTAAAAAGCTGGTCCGCTGTTCCACGACCAGGACAGAATCCGCATTCTTCCTCTTCAATCTGAGGTTTAACTATCGGCCGGAGCCTCCTTTCCAGCACCCTGGCATAGACTTTCCCAGGGAGGCTGAGAAGTGTGATACCCCAGTAGTTGGCACACACTCTCCGGTCCCCTTTCTTAAGGACTGGGACCACCACCCCAGTTTGCCAAACCAAAGGCACTGTCCCCAAGGTCCATGCAAAATTGCAGAGGCATGTCAGCCATGACAGCCTTACAACATCCAGGTCCTTAAGCAGTTCCAGGCAAATCTCTTCCACCCCCGGTGCTTTGCCACTGTGGACCTTCCCAACTACCTCAGTGACTTCTACCAGGGAAATGGACTCCAATATCCCAGAAGCCTCTGGTCCTGACTCCTGTAAGGGAGTCATATTTCTCGGGTTTAAGAGTTTCTCAAAATGCTCCTCCCACCTCCCAACAATGTCTTCATTTGAGTTCAGAGTTTCTTAGCTTTTGCTAAACACAGCTTGAGCAAAGCTCCTCTGACCCCTCTTGAGACGCTGGATGGTTCTCCAGAACCTTTTTGCGGCTAACCGATCATTTTCCATAGCCTCTCCAAACTCCTCCTATGCTCTGGATTTTGCTTCTGCAACCGCAGCTGCTGCTGCCTTTTTCGCCTGCTGAGTCAGGAGCTCCCAGAGCCAACCAGGCCCGGAAGGCCTTCCTCTTTAGCTTGACGGCTTCCCTCATTATCGGTGTCCATCAGTGGGTACTTGGGTTGCCACCATGACTGGCACCCACAAACTTTTGGACACAGCTGTGCCTGGCTGCTTCCACAATGGAGGTTTTGAACAGAGTCCATTCAGACTCCAGGTTCCCTACCTCCTCCAGGACATGGAAGAAGCTCTCCAGGAGGTGTGAGTTAAAATCATTCTGGGCAGGGTCCTCAGACAGTCGTTCCCAGCACACCCTCACTAAGCGCTTGAGTCTACCGGGTCTGTCCATCAGTTTTCCCCGCCATCTGATCCAACTCACCACCAGATGATGATTGGTTGACAGCTCAGCACCTCTCTTCACCCGAGTGTCCAGAACATGTGACCTCAAGTCAGATGAAACAACTACAAAGTCAATCATTGACCTTTGGCCCAAGGAGCTCTGGTACCAAGTACACTTATGAGCATCCTTGTGTTCGAACATGGTGTTTGTTACGGACAAACCATGACTAGCACAGAAGTCCAATAACATTTCACCATTCGGCAAGTTCAGACAAGCCATTCTTCCCAATCACCCCACTCCAGATTTCCCAGTCATTGTCAACATGAGCTTTGAAGTCCCCCAGCAGGACTATGGAGTCTGTAGGTGGGGCTCTGTACAGAACCCCACCCACTCTCTCCAAGAAGGCTGAATACTCTGAACTCCTGTTTGGTGCATAAGCACAGACAACAGTCAAAGTATTCTTCTCTGCAACCTTAAGTGGCATTGAGGCAACCGTCTCGTCCACTGGGATCAACTCCAACTGTATGGCAGCCAGCCGGGGGCCTGTGAGTATTCCCACACCTGCCTATTGCCTCTCACCCTGTGCAACTCCTGAGTAGGAGAGAGAACACACCCTAACAAGGAGCTTGGTTCAAGAGCCAACATTGTGAGTGGACGTGAGCCCAGCTATATCTAGTTGGTATCTCTTAACCTCCCACACCAGTTCCGGCTCCTTCCCCCCCAGTGAAGTTACATTCCACGTGCTAAGAGCTAGTTTCTGTCACAAGGGGCCGCAACGTCACGTGCCACCCTACCCACTCCTGCTGCCTGAAAAGCATCGCACCCAACCTTCATGTTGGACTTTGCAGGTGGTGAGCCCTCATGGCCCCCCAACATTGCCTTTTCGGGCTGAACCCAGTCAGGTTACGTGGGCTGCCCAGCCACCAGGTGCTCGCCTAGGAACACTACCCCCAGGCCTGGCTCCAGGAGTAGGTCCTGGTGACCCTATTCCGGGCAGGGTAAACATTCTCCTGTTTACTTTTTTCATAGGGGTTTTTGGATCATGTTAGTCTGGATCTTCACTTCAGACCTGTTTGCCTTGGGAGACCCTACCAGGAGCATACTGCTCCCGATGATATAGCTCTGGAGATAGTTTCGATCCCGCTCAGTCTAAATTGTCCATTGTGTGTGTTTCGCTGGTGTGTAGACTCACTGTACATAGTATGTCATGCATTATAAATTACCTTAGGGGGAAAGGTGTGGTAAATACTCCTACATAGTACTTAGTAGAATTTGCTTTGGAGAAAAGCATCTCTGCAGCATCCAGCCTTTTGCCTCGTGGTCCCAGGATGGGCTTCATACCACCGTGACCCTGACCAGGACATGAGAAAGTGAGAGTATACACTATACAGTGTACAGCAATACATGATTGCTCAACTATTAACTTTCCAGCGGAGAGATGCAGATGATTACAATGTATTTACTTGCAATAACTACACAGACATAAAATTTGAAAACTTTCTCCAAAAAACTTGGTTCATAAAACCTGCATTCAAACATACAGGTATGCAAACACACAAAGGGCAATTTCTATTCAGCAATTCACTTGAAACCCACACAAACACATGGAACACGTGAAAATCACGAGGGGCTTTGTTTCCATTGCGATCAGGGGTTTGTCAGCTGCCCGTGAAATATTTCACAAACACCCGTGAAACACATAAGTCTGCATCCCTTAAGTGATCATAAAATAATCTATTTGAGTTATCTATTTGTCGGCATCCTTTGAAACAAAATCACATGGTAAAAGAAATATACAGCATATTATATATACAGTATGTATGGAAAAAGTTCTTTTTATACCAGTTGGTTTGTGTTTTGGAGGATTTCATGAGAGAAACCACTGCAGGTTTTTGCAATACAAATAATGCAGGGAAACAATAAAAACTGGTTTTTCAGCTTGTTTTGAATATTCCTCTTATGTTGAAATGCAAAATATTTAGGTCTTAACTGAAATTAAAATTCACTTTAATAACAATGATACTCAAACCCACCATGGCAAGTATTCAAGGAACATGCTTTTAGATGTAGAAAGACTAAATGGAGATAAAGTAATTGTTATGAAAAAGAAACTATTGACTTCAGGATTAATTTATCACAGAAAAGTACTTTTTCAGACTAACCTGTTTTTTTTCCCAAGGAAGTCATGTACTGACGCATGCAGTTATGCTTGAAAGCATGTGAACCCTACAGAGATGGTCATTATTCTTGCATGAAATATTAAAAAAATATATAAAACAAACTTATAAAATTAAGAAATTGTTGATTGACACCCCTGATTCTACTTACCTACTTGATTTAACCAAGGCAACTTATGGTTCACTTATTTTTGCACCTGGACTACTTCCGTGTTTCTCTAACTAACACACGGAACTGGCCATCACACATGTATTATGTCAGATGATGAAGACTGTATCTCATTAAATAACCATTTTGTGGTAAAACTAAGAGCTTCACATACTCTCAAGCCATACTCCGTGTTACAAGTAAATATTTACTTTTCATTGCATAGTAGTAGCAGGGGGGTGCAGTGGCGCAGTGGGTTGGACCGCAGTCCTGCTCTCCGGTGGGTCTGGGGTTCGAGTCCCGCTTGGGGTGCCTTGCGGCGGACTGGCGTCCCGTCCTGGGTGTGTCCCCTCCCCCTCTGGCCTTACGCCCTGTGTTACCGGGTAGGCTCCGGTTCCCCGTGACCCCGTAAGGGACAAGCGGTTCTGAAAATGTGTGTGTGTGTGTGTGTGTGTGTGTGTGTGTGTGTGTGTGTGTGTGTGTGTGTGTGCATAGTAGTACATACAGGATTGGCTTGGATCTAAACAGGATATACATACACACGCATTGTCTGAACTGCTTGTCCCATACGGCATTGCGGGGAGTCTAACCCAGCAACACAGGGCATAAGGTGGAGGGGACACACCCAGGACAGGACGCCAGTCCATTGCAATGCACCCCAAGCAGGACTCGAATGCCAGACCCACCAGAGAGCAGGACCTGGTGCAACCCACTGCGCCAATGCGCCCCCTAAACAGAATATATGGCATGGTAATATTCATTCATGCTAATTTAATAAAATTTTCAAAAAGTAGACTTTAATACTGAGTTAAGTCTTACATTCCTATTAGGGGTGCGAAGAAAAATGATGATGAGCTGCTGCAGACATGGTTCAGCTCTACAACGCGAATATGGACCGGGAAAGTGTAGCATGTTCAAAGAGCGTAAAACAGGTCTGTTCTTCCCGTGAGAAATAACGAGAAGCATCATTGACGCGGAGCCACGCATCAAAATCAGAGCACTTTAAACATACAGACCCGCCGAAATTTTGCTCCTTTTGCTGAGGGCACATGACACTCTGGCTGGTGGACTTTTCAAGACATTTGGGTGGAATAAACAGATGAGACACAAGAAGCAGGGGAGCACGGCATGAATCCTCATCCACTTTGTGCAGAACTGATGCTGCATTGCGGCTGTGGAATGGAGATGAACCATCAGCCACATTTTACATCTATATTTCCCCCTGCTATTTAATAATTACTATATTTGATAGTTCCTCTGCATTATTCTTAGCTACATTACAGATTCCAGCAAGATCATATCAGGCAGGTTCTACATTTGGGTAAAAATCTGAGGACAGTATGGGTGCATTACGGTAGCAAGATAATTGCTATAGGAAATGCTTCCGCCACTGTACTTTAAAGCTGTGCACCTCTGTTATTTCCTTCAAGAATATGAAAGATCATTTTTAAACTAATTGATTTTATTTTAAGAATTATTAAAATTTTACACTACTTAAAACACATCCTGCTGCCTGTCTAGTGACACATCTGGAAAGTTAAAAGTCTTATAGGAGGCTGACATATGAGTGAAGCAACATACACGAGGAAGCATCTGTCCTCTTCTGCAGTCTCTTCCACATCATACAATCCATGCAGTTCCAGTAACTGCTTGTCCTGAGCAGGGTAGCGGTGAACCGGAGCATATCCCGGAAACTTTGGGCTCAAGGCTGAGGGAGGTACACCCTGGATGAGACACCAGTTCATCACAGGATAGCGACACACACACAGTCACTCATACTACAAGCAATTTAGAGTCACTAATGTACCTGAACTGCACATCTTTGGACTGTGGGAGGAAACCCGAGCCCCCAGAGGAACCCATGGAGACACAGTGAGAACACGCAAACCCCACACAGGGTAAGCAGGGATCAAACCCACATCCTCTTGCGCTGTGACGTGGCAGCGCTACTTGCTGTGTCTCCCAGTTACTCAAATTTGATTTGAAATTGCAGGATAAATTTTAAACAGAATCAACTGCAGTGAAACAGATTTACATTTGATTTCATAATCAGGATAACTGAACTGGGACAGAATAAGATAATCTGAAAATTGTTGAGCCTGTCTCGTTTCTTGAAATAACCCAGGACGTGTCCAGGGCAGAGCTGCAGGAAGCCATGGAACTCGAAGGCTCCCTGTAGGCCACTGCTGTGCGTGCAAAAGCATAGCGACACACCCTTGATGAACACCAGTTCGGTCTGTTTTCCCTCAGAGAGCGATGGAGAGAGAGGCAGATGGGTGTGAAGAGAGAAAGAGACTTACACAGAGACAGAAGGAGACAGAGGAAGAGAGCGAGCGTAAAAAAATCAACAAAACACACCAGAATATTTTCATGGTTGTTTACTCCTACACGCATTGCACGGTGCGGGTTGTTTGCATGAACATTAGTGTCACCATCTACTGACGCCATCCTGATCATAAACTAAACCAAAGGTGACCACATACTGAAAAGCTGAAGATCTTCTTCTGTAAGAAAACGCTTCACGCCAAAGAAGCAAAACACATCACACCAGTGAAGAGTTTTTTGCAGGAGCTGAAAAATTAAACCACACGCTGCACACTGAATAATATAGCAATTTACAAGAACAGAGTTAAAAATCTGTTGGTATGATCACATAATGGCTTCCCCGCAGTTCCTTTCTACATGTTTAACGTGTCCAGTATATGTTTATACTACTATACAACATGTATTAGATCTTTATTCATCAACTAAGGTTCACTGACTTACAATTACTTACCACTTAAAGGGCTGGGAAATTTTAAGAGTAGTAGTTCAGGGTAAGTACCTTGCTCAGTCATACTACAACTGGCGGTTGGATTTAAACCTGCAACCTTCAGATCCAAATACAGCAGTTCTAACCACTACTCCACCTACTGGATAGAATCTACAGGCTTCTCCGGTGAGGTGTAAAGGTAATGATAACATGACGCCTCTACTTGATAGCCAACTAATGTCAATGTGTTTTAAGGACAGGCACTGGAACCAGTGTAGGAGCTCAGAAATGTTTAGGGAGAGCCTTCCAGAAACAGGAAGAAAGAAGAGCAGGCAGTTTCTCCTGGAATGCAGCCATGTCCGGGGGAACTGATAAACACGTTGTTTTGCTTGACCTTAAAGGTCACATTGTTTTCTGCACAGGGATCAACTCTTTATGAAAAGCAAGAGTAACATCATTTACAACCTGCAAATCGGAGCACAGGACCATCAAAGTGTTTAGATGTATTCATTTAGCACATACTTTCCTCTAATGACAGTTACTGGTAACGCCATTGTGACACATTGACACCTTTGTGCAAGACGACTTTCAGTGCCAGATATACCATGGTAAATTCTGTAAAATCTCTCATGCATTGGAACAACACTCACTGACTTTCCTTAACCGCTTATCCAAGTCAAGGTCACAGCGGTGTGGAGCGTATTCCAGAAATTGAGGGTGCAAGGCTAAGTAGGGTACACTCTGGACAGGACACCAGTCCAAGTGAGAGATATACACACACAATGCAGGCAACTTTGGTTCACAGGTCAGCTGAAACAGCAGCAACTGCGAGAGGAAATCAGAACACCCGGAAGAAATTCACTCAAACATGAGGAGAATGTACAAACTTCACACAGAGGCCGGAAGCTGTGAGGCACCAGCACTACCTGCTGTGCCACCTTGGTTCCTAAGTCAACAGTCTGTCCAGCAAATACACAGAGAACCGTGGAGACCTTTTTTCGCTGTGACAACTCTGCTAGGCATTTGTCATGCAAGATGCAGCTCACCCTGGGATTTAATGAAAAACTCAGTCTGAAAGTATGCAGTATGTCCTTCACCTAAGCCAAAACACAACAGTTAAACATGCATAATCTGCATCTGACTTAAAAATGTGCCACATGGGCATGACTGTAATGTTCATAACATTTCCTTAGATTCCAGTCTTTCCAGTTTCCAGAGGACTGGTCTGAAGTCCATTTCTGCCACGGCAGTGTTTGTCCGCAGCCGCATGTACAATGGTTGGTTTCGTCAACAAGCACACCTTCCACATGCTGCCTGGGTGCCCTGTGGGTCGGTCAGCCGGTTGATAGCACTGGCGCCAAGGGGGTACGTGCCTGTTCCACTCAGCTGCGTGGCGGATTTCAGCCTCTCACACGGCACGTTGGCGTTCACTGAAATGGAGTCCAAGTCAACACATGCCTCTGGACTTGTGACCACAAAGTTGCTGACTGAAAACGAGGATGGGAAACTGCTGTTGTGACCTTGAGACACCTTAACAGTCACAGCAAACGGCTCCTGTTGTAAAATCAGGAGAAGCAGTAAAACAGAAGTGTCTGCCAAGTTAAAATATTAATAGGCTTCTTCTTTCTATTAACATAAAAAAGTAAAACCTGTATACCAAGAAAGTTAAGTAACAAAAGAATAATTATTTGACTTTGGCACAAAATGTTGTCATTTGAAATTCAAGGATGACCACTGCTGTTATACCTAAAAAAAAAATTAGAGAAATACCCTACTGGGTAAATGGATAACATTCTAACATGCTTTGGAAAAGCCAATGGAAATCAATGCATAGAAAACATTTTATAAAAGTGTGAAAAGACAAAATAACAGAATAAATGAGTTCCTTAATTACTTCTTGAAATACACCGGTAAGTGAGGAAACATTTATATGAACTAACCACATGATGCCTTATTGCTGTGAAGAAACGTTAGTCCATGTGGTGTGGACAAAATAGATCACAGATGTGAATCAGACATTAGCTCCTGTGTGTTTCTAGGTCTCCTTGTGACAGTGAGACCCCCCCCCAGCCAGACCCCACACCTGCTATTGCGTGCATTTCACAGTATCCGGCAGACTTGGACAGTTGCCCCAAAGCCATTCCAGCAGCCAACATCTCAGAGGTCAACCAGGAGCTTGCATCAGTCACAAGGACAGGTAGAGTCAGAGGTGGGTGGGCCAACGGGAGCCATTTCAGAGGCTGGAAGAAAGGCCAAGGGCATGCTCACAGGGACCTCTACTGGTATTTATAGCTCAACAAGCCACTGGGGAGCCTTTGCGATCATTAAAATACATGCTGCAATAAACGATGAGGAGCCGACAGATGGGTAGCAGGAAACAGGCAGTGAGCTCTTATAATGAAAAAGGAAAGGGATGGGTTTTGTTTCAGGTTCCGCTACCCTCAAGGGACTAAAAAGGAGAGTCTTGCAGTACAGCGTTAAGGCAGCAGGTGTCAAAGTGGATAGGGAACTTAACCTCTGACCTCAAGAGGAGTTCTTTAAAAAGTCAAGAGGTTACATTACTCAGTTGTCATGCATGCTTAACATAAGGTGTCCTCATGCTTATGTGCTGTTTAGACAAATCCTTCTTTAGCTTTTTTGGTACAGTACCCCATTTACACTCAGGAGAAAACAAAAAATATATAAGCTGAGGACTTTATAAAAAGCACGTAAGTGTTCAAGCAACAGATACATGTTTGTAGAAAGCTCTGCTGAGGCCAGAGGTTGGTGGTGTAATTCCCTCCAGTGCATTTCCATTTCATGGCTGCCTGATCATGCAAACACTGCAAACGGTTTTCAGCTAAAACCTCAGCCGAGTAACTATTGCTGTACGCTTGCAATAGCTGAATACATGTGACAACTAATGGGCTTTAAGGTAAAAATAGAAGCAATAATAACTTTAATGGCAATGATTTCTTGATCGCAAAATCCATCCATCAATCACTCAATTAAATGTCCAAAGCCTATCCTGGAAGCACAGGGTATTTAGCAGAGTACACCCTGCATGGGATGCCAGTCCATGGCAGCGTAGAGAGTGAAGGAAACAAGGCAAGTGCAAAGAGCGACAAAGGGCCCCCTCTGGTGTTGTCAAAAGGATAAACAGGCATTAGAGCCATGATTTATTAGCGATTAACTAAAAGGGTCTGGCCATCATCATCACAAAGAAATGAAGCTGAAAGTGAAAAACATGTAAATCTAAAATAATTAAGTGATATAAAAACACTCATGTGCAACAAAACACGTACAAAGCTGAATCATTTGTTCAAAACCAAAAAACAAATCTGAGCAAGGCGGAACATCAATTCATGTAAACACAAAAACACTTAAAGAATCCCAGTCTAAATCTGGTCATCAGAAACATAACCAAAATAATTATACTTTGAATAATCTGGTCAATGCTTTTATTTAACATGAGGAAACACATAAGATCAAATGGAATCTAATGTCTGAGTAAGTTTGGAGTTTGAAAGTGAGTGAAAACATGTATAATAAATTTGCTGCTCACTGAGCTACACAGCAACTGGTCTAGTCAGAATCATCAAGCACAGCGTCACCAGACACACATCGAGTTACAGTCAATCCTGACAGTCCAAGTCAGGAGGGAGGCTGCAGCGGATCAGGGTGGAGAGGCCAAGGCCGGTGGCCAAAGGGACCAGCCCTGCAGACACCCTTAGTATGTTCAGCACTCTCCCAGCGGCAGCACTGATCCCCTTCGCTGTCTGCACGAGGACACCAGGGAGACATAGGGAGGAAGGGTAGACATCATGCTGTCAAGCACGGTTAAAGATTTAGACGTGTAAAAAAGGTTCCTGCCCCAAGTCCTTGGAGGAGCAAAATGATTCAATAAAATAAGATGCATGAATGCTGCATAAATACCCATAACCCAAGACACTCTTTACAACAAGTTTCATTTAATACCCCTACTTGGGTGTACCCAGCACTGCTCTTCATTTAAAAGGACCAAATTCACAACGCTACTTGCTGTGCCACTGTTATAACATCTAATGTTAAATACTAGAGCAATTGTGCCATTTCACCTTTATTTTGTGATATTTTAGCATAAATGGGTGTCAGCTTTGCAGTTCTGGAACAAACATTTTCAGCATGGAAACTCCTGGTAACTACCATCTTTAAGAATTCACCTTAGAAAGGGTTTTTCAGGAAAACATTACCTTCATAAAGCAGGGGAAGACTGTACCTCTACAGAACAGGTGGACGAATGTTTACAAAGATGCAATATGTGCTAACTGCACCGGTCGAAAGCCTGTGCTAATCAACAAAATCGGACTAAATTATCTTTTAAAATGACACTCATTCAATGTGCAAGAGCCACACCTGGAGACGGCACCTTTGTAAGTTTATCTACAGGAAGAGACACAGACCTGATCCTCTGTGAATAGCAGGGGACAATGCAGGGAGACAGCGATCTTCCTCAGGGACGCCAGGCGCTCATGGGGGACTGATGTGCATCGAGCTGTGGAGAAAAACACCAGTATGTACCTAGAAACACTCCACTTCAGTGCACGTGCCAGGTGACCCACAGTCAGTTCATGTTTGAATGGCTTCAGGTGACAGCCAGTAGTGTAGTAGTTAGAGCAACTGCCTTTGGACCCAAAGGTCGCAGGATTGATCCCTACCTCCAGCTGTAGTACCTTTGAGCAAGGAACTTACCCTAAGTTGCTCCAGTATAATTACCCAGCTGCATACATGTGTAAATAATTGTAAGTATGTTAACACTGCAAGTCACTTTGGAAAAAAAGCACCAAATAAATAAATGTAAATTAAAGGGTTTTCACAAATCTTACAGCACATGTCTGGTCAGATGACAGCTGGAAGTGTAGTGGTTAGAGCTGCTGCCTCTGGATCCAAAGGTTGCAGGTTTGATCCCCACCTCCAGCTGTAGTACCCTTGTGCAAGGTACTCATGCTAAATTGCTCCAATAAAATTACCCAGCTGTATAAATGGGTAAATATGTAGCTTTAAGCACCTTCAAACTGTAAACCACTTTGGCAAAAATTGTCTGGGAAATTAATAAAGGGGCAGGGATGGTTGGATTTGCTTTTCAGTGAAAGTACATAAAACAGTATCCTCACCCCCAGTTACAAGAAAGCAGACTTTGCCCAAGAAGAAACCCGTGTCCAGGTGCTTCAAAGAGGTTTCTGTTGATGAAAGGCTGGGGCAGAGAAATATTTCACCCTTAGACAAAAACATGCCACATTTGCTCAACATTAAACTCGCAAGAACATGAAAAACACAACAGCCTACATACGGTAAGAATTGTTAAACTGTGGTATACTACTGGGATTTACATTCGAAGCATATGACGTCACAGACACGCAACTCCTGCGTCAAACGGTTAACCAGCACACTGGAGGCGCGCGACCACCGCACCTGAGTTCTGAACGGAGATTCACGATCAAGACCACGAGGTCGATGCGGGGGCGGCTGTCTTCGTTCTCGGCGGGCAGGGGCAGAGTGCGGGCGAGACGCCTGACGGACACAGGACAACGTAAGGGCACGTTAACGCACCTCTGACGTCACACCAGGTGACGTCACTACAATGAGGCGTCTGAGTATCAGCGGTGAGGGATGGTACTCACACGTTAACGTTGACATTGTTTTCCTGCTTAACAATAGCATCGGCCAAAACGTGCTGAAACGTGTCGTCGTTGCCCACGAGCTGCGGTCGCCGTAGCCGAGGGAGTATTATTGTTACACCGGACAACACCAACAAACGTTTTCTCTAGCACTAGCGTAGTAGCGTAACTAACGTTTGTTTCATTTTATAACACAATCTTGCAGCGTGGTGAAGCGAATAATAATAATAATAATAATAATAATAATAATTAAAAAATTGCTGGTGTCAATACTTACCAGTACGTTAGCCATGTTCAGTTCAGGGAGTTTAGAAAAGGGCCTCAATAAAGACATGATCGGTAATGTGTAGTCAGTTACAGATCAAAATTTAGAGCATGGCAGTTATACTGCGCATCAGTCGAACGAGGAAAAAATTAGTCACCACGGACATGGCTTAGTAAATGCATTGTAAAATATGTAACGAGTGTCCTCACGCAACCATCTGTCCGTAGTTCGCGCCAAATACGTTCGAACGTGCGTTTCAGCGTGCTGCGTCATGACGTAACTGCGGACGTGCCTCCGTTTGAAATTAATAGGCTGCAGTAACCGTCCCAGGAGGAAGAGAAAGGTTGCTGCTGGAGAGAGAAACGTTAAATAGCGATCTTGTAGTTCGATAATAGATTAATTTGCTTACCGCATAACTTAGCATAAAAATATATACTGATTTTAGTGTTATCCGTAGGCTACTAGTGTACAAGGTACATATTTTACATAAACCACTGTTTTTCCATTGTAGACGTTAGGAACATCGTTAGGTTATGACGTTTTTGGACACACTGACTGCTGAAATATATTTAAATATGACTTGCAGATGCATAGAAAAACATTGCCCTCTTAGACACCAGTACTACAGAAGCCAAAATCTTAAAAGACCATGTATGTAAACTATGTATTCGGAAAAGCAGTTAGCCAGTATCATATTTAGCCCATCATGTTTTAAGCCAATGAACTTTCACAATAACATGATATAATGGGAGCAGGGATCCTCTGGACTGGAACTTGTACCAGCAATTACTATGAATTGTTCCTCCCCATGGGGGCACAAGGGTTTGGTCGGGTCCTGCTCTTTGGTGGGTCTGGGGTTCGAGTCCTGCTTGGGGCGCCTTGCGATGGACTGGCGTCCCATCCTGGGTGTGTTGCCTCCCCCTCCAGCGTTGTGCCCTGTGTTGCCGGGTTAGGCTCCGCCTCGCCGCAACCCCGCTCAGGACAAGCAGTTTTGGGCTGTGTGTGTTTCTCCCCATTTGCAAAGAAAGGCAACTTTACCTATAGGGGGAAAAGACTGCAGAAGCACCACAAAAACACAAGTTTCTCTATAAACAACATTTATTACAGAGAAACCAGTGAAACAGACCTGAACACACTGCATGTCTGGGAGACTGAGCAAAGAGCAATAAATCAGTCAATCAACATGACATTACCTACCAGTGAATGTAACTTTGAAGGAAAAAAAAAATACAACAAAGATGTGTAACTTAAACAACAATGCTCCTAATTGGCCTTTTCCATATTGCCACAGCGAAAAACTTTGCTGACTGAATTGCCCTGGTCTTCCAGATGCTAAACCGTGTAAAGACGGCAGGAGGGGCAACAGTAACTAATGTCATTTACAGGCTGCAAATTTCACAGGTACAAAACAATGAAGACTGGCAGGTAAACCATATATAATCCAACACTGTTAAAGAATCAAAGGAAATTATTTCTAAAATTACACCTATAGGGACAAAGGTCTTGCACACATTTGCTTAAAAATATCCATTGTGTGATAAAAATGAAATAGTTCTCCTTCAGTATGCTCATGAATGAAGATTTGTCCATGACTGTATGGCTGGAGATGATACCTGGAGGCTCACAGAAGGTAGATGTTCAATATGAACAACCTGAACATGTGTGTAAGTGAACCACAGGAGAGAAACAACTCATCTAACTTCCCTTCACAACTCATATACAAAAGTGGTCAGGAGCTGTATTTGTACATTTCTAGCAATTCCTTTATTGTTCCGTTTTAAATTTTTCTTCAGCATAGTGGTAGGGGATGTTACATCACAAAAAGTAGTACAAAGTATGAAGTTTTAAAAGGGGGAAGGTCTCTGTACTTTCACAGAAACAATGCTGAAGTTATGAATGCTTACTCTGTCACTGATTTCTTAAATTCTACATGTATCCAGAAGAATGTGTGGACATCATAATGTATGAATATTGTAGTATTATGCTGGAAGTGTTTGCTTGTACATGATGTGCATTACACTGAGAAATTGCCCTCCATTTTCTGAAAAGGTGGACCATAACTCGTATGTTGTATCATATATGTGTGTATGTCCCTCATGCTGTATGCCATTGTGCCACATTGCCTCTTGTGTTACATCTTCACGCTGGTGCTTTCAGTAGATGAGGGGACCTGAGGGGATGACTTGAATAAGGCCTTCAGTATAGTCTGGGGATCAACCTCCAGCGTGGGCTGAGACGAGCTGGATCGACTACCAGAGCGGGGGAGAGATGAGCGCAGACCCTCTTTACGGCTCCCTCCGGCTGCCCCAGGAGTATCACTCAGCCTCCTGGGATGGAGAAATGAACATTACATCTAAGCACTTTCAAAAACTTACCAGTATGTTGGCCGTGTTCAGTTCAGGGAGTTTAGACAAGGGCCTCAAAAGCATGATCAGTTACTGTACAGTCAGTTACAGATCAAAAATAAGAATCAAGAAACTGCACAGAAACAATATCCCAATCAAATTGGCAAAAACACTGCCTGAAAAATACACAGCAAAGAAATAAAAGTCAAATACAGTTGCATAGCCTGACAACATTACAGTGCAAGAGAGACTCACAGCAGAATTGGCTGGTCTGAGGTGATGACACTTCCCTGTATGTGAAGATTACACTTCATTGGCTGACCTAAGTAATACAAAAGGAAAGGCGGCAATTAATTCTCTGTTCTACTCAGAAATTAAACTATTTGCCACTATTAAATGAATACATTACAATAACTTACCAGCTAAAACTCTACCTATAACATTTCTCAATTAATGATGAATATGGCATTTGCCTTATCGATTACATAACCTGAGATAAATGACAAACGATCACATATTTGAACCATTGACAGAAAAACTCATTTTCACTCAATAGTGCTATTTAAAATATAGAAAAACCCATCAATTGTAAGCGTTTTCAACAAATAAACTGGCCATTACCATTTAACCACATTTTTTCCCTAATGAGAAGCAGGAAAGCCCAAAGTATGTTTGGAACACTTTCATTCTGTTAATGAAAATTTTTGGAAAACAATAGAGGTAAAAAATTTTTTCTGGATTCCTGCAACAGCAATGCATTGCATCATTACCCTTAAACCTTACAGAAAAATGCTTCTGAAAGCCAAACTGTACTCAGTGCAGTAGATTAAATCTGACCCAGCTGAGCAGTGTTTCATCTGCTACTGTGGGTGGGTGGAATATGTCCATCCCTAGTGCCCTCCTCCATCACAAAGCCTTACCATCCAAGCAGCGGTTATTGTATTTCCTGTATGCGGTGATGGCATCCTCCTTCCGCACAAACACAACCTCTGCCACACCCACTTTGAGAAGACGGGCTCGCTTCAGAGCACCACACACGCAGAACAGTTCCTGTATGGACAAATCGGTCTTAATACATACATACAAAAGCCAACACAGGCAAATGTCAGAAGTGACCATGCCCTGCCCAAGCACATTTATGTACAATCAAATAGACTGTAGATGAAAGTTCGAGAAATGCTCACCACAATGTCCTCCTCTGTGACCCGGGGGTGAAGATTATTCACCGTCATCTTGGTTCCCTCCAAAGGACTAAATGCTGGCTAAGTGGGGTAAAATTATTACCTGGTTAGCGATAACATACTCTCACAGGGTCATCAACAAAGAATCGAACAAAGACACAAATCAGTCATACAGAGAGCATCTTTACTAGGATTTGCAAGAAAAATTAATGGACTTTTTTTGGTTATTTTAAAGAACAGATTAGCATGTCTCTCTCAGCAAAAAGGATTCTTCACCTCATGGAAATCTGCCAGCTTCAGAATGCCCTCATGCCACAAGCGTAACACCTGTACCTCACAGTAAAGACTAAGACACTGTGCCAAACATCTTCATTGTGACTATTCTGTTTATGGTTAAAATTAAATCTGCACAGTAAAGGACACTGACATTTAACTGGACAAGGATATTTTCAGAAACAAGAACATAAGACAGATCCACTGTGGAGATGCAGGCTCACCTGTGCAGTGGCCGGCTGTGTACTAGGGCTTCCGCTAGCTGCTCCCTGCTGCACCTGGCCAGTTACCAGGGTTCGAGACACAGGCTGAATGGCAGCAGGTGCAGTACGTGTTACTGGCTGGGCAGGGCCAGACCTGGGGGGCGCACTGGGTGTGGCTGGAGGCGGAGCCGTGTAGCTGTCATTTTGGACAACTTTGGTGATTGGAGTAGACATGGAGAATGGTGAACTAATAAGCCCAGGCTGCCAAAAAACAAGAAAGTGAAAGTGGGAAATATGTCAAACAGTCGTGTCAACGACAACTGTAGTCTAGGTCTGAGTAATATATCTGCAAAAGCTGGAAAATAACAGGATACATAAATGCTCTTCACCTGTGAGTAATGCTACCAGGAGTTTTGCAGGACACAGACCCATTATCCCTGAGGGAGTTTTGCATAAGAACACTGACCTTTGTCTGAACAAAACTGTTGGCTGTTGTGATCTTCATCTGTTTCCCAGGGATGTCATCATCCTCCGGTGAGAGAGTCTGAGATCAAACAAATATGTAAGCGGCACAAAGCTTGAGAGATCTAGAAACAGATTTACAACTAAAAGGTCACAGCTGCTGTAAATACCCATCGGAATGCAGTCTCACTTTATAAATATAAGCGTACCTTTTGCTCTGAGATGTTGGAAAAAGGCATCTGCTAAATTAATAAATGTAAATATACAGACATATCTGGATAATCAAATTAAATCAAGATTTAACATTACATGAGAAAGTTTACAAAGGCTAAGTGGCCAAAATTATTCATCTATTTGTGCATCAGAACACAGTGACAAGGTACAAAAGCACGTGGCAGTATTACCTGGGCACTCCTGTTGGGGACATTGACACGGACCCCACTCGTCATCCCCACAGGCCTCTGCTGTAGGAGAGAAAAAGAAACTGTCATCTCATTGTAATTATTCTGTGTTTAGTTAATAACTGTTCAAGGCCATGTTAGATCTGATACAATTTATTAGTGCTTAAAGTACAATGTTGTCGTGTTTTTCGCAGAACCCTTGAGGACTCAAAGTCTTAATACTGCTACCATTATCTATGAAACCTTATAACTGAGTCTTGTACTCATGAATTTAACTGGGACCAAGAGTTGGTCAGTTACTTAAATGTGGCACAGATCAGGCAAAAGCCCCACCACCAATTCGATACAGACCTACTCATGCAATGTGCACGTGCAAAAACTGGTATTTGACTGACTATTTTTTGAGAAATGCAGTTCTGTACCTGTAACTCTGTTTGTGAAATGCACTTATGTTTACTCTGAGTTGTACACCGAATCAGAGAAAAGTGCAAAATGAATAAATGTAAATATGAGCAACACATTCGCGTCCGTGTTTCGGACAGGAACAAAGCAGCAGAATCTCTCTCTCACCACAATGCTTGTTCTCAGTCCCCTGGCTGAGTATTTATGACTTTTTGCGAGTAAGAAAGCAAAACAAACCGTGTCCAGAACTACAGCCGGGTGTTAACAGACTTAAGGGATCGCTTACTTTGCTGACAGATAGCTGTTATGAAATCAGGTGATGCTTTAGCACACAATTTGAACTGCACACTGGCTCTATTTGTGAGAAAAAATACTGATCACTCCTAAAAAAAATAAGTCTGTTACTAGGGGACCCATTGTACACTGAATGCCTAAGGACTGAGACTATCATTAAAACACTATGGATCAATTTTAACACATCATTATATGCATTACCAGGCTGAATCCAAAAGTTTCCTTTGCAATATATACACTTGCAAACTATAACAACTCCCCACCTACCTGTATGGTCTTTGTGATCTTGATGGGTAAAGGTGAACCAAGAGTTGGTAAGGCAACGGCAATGCTTCTCTTCAGACTAAGCCGCTCACGTGCATCCACCAGCTTCTTAGGCCCCAGGCCTTGCTGCAGCGTGAGCCCCCCTCGGGTGTTCTGTCCGTCTGTACTGGTACTGCTGCCCTGCAACTGCTGAGAATGTGATGCGTTATGCGTCTGCAGCTGAGGTGCACTCTGCGCCTGCTGCTTGCGGGAGTTGATCATCTGTCTGGCATCCTGAACAGCTCCTCCAGCCCCTCTTCCTCGGATTCGAAAGCGGGCATCCTTCTGAACCAACTTCTCTCTGGCATCTTTCAAGGGGAACGCTACAGACGAAAAGGAAAACGTCAGCAACACTCATCAATGATGTTGTCAATGATCCATGGTCAGCTGAGGACAAAACTTTGTGTTGTACATTTGCACACATTACAGCATTTACAACATCCTCCATAATATCCCCTAATGTGCATTTATGAAATCATGGCTTGGCTTCGCAAACAAGATTTAGGAAGGGGGCTGCCCACGTCTGCTGCAGCTCACTGATGGCTGACGAGGCCAATGTGGGACAGACAGGTCTGGCCACAGCGGCTGCAAGGGAAAGTCTGTTCTGGGTTTAGTGCTGCAGTGTCACATTTCTTCCTCCATCTCCTTCTGTCCTCAAGACTCGTTTTGTGTGCGTTCTTGAAGGAGGAGACAGCCTGGTGAATGGTGTCTCTCCAGTCCTCGCGGTCAGAGGCTAGCGCAGAGCACTGGCGGTGGTCAATGTTGCTCGTGGACATGGACGTGCCCTTCGAGCTTCCGCAGTGGAGTTTTTAGGTGGAGTGGAGTGTGCGCAGTACTGGCCCCACCCTTTATACCTGGGGTTCATCTGCCATGGCCTAGCAAGCTGGGACGGCGACAGCGAGGTCCCCGGGTCGTAGGTGTTACATCGGAGTGTCCTCCTAGATGGATGGCCTAACAGAGCTAACGAGCTTCATCTGCCCGGTTCTGGAGTCAGAGACTCGAGTTGTCCATCTCTTAGGCTAGCTACCAACCAAGGCTAACGAGTCCGGCCTACCCATCCAATTATACTGCAGGACACTCAGTCATGCCATGACTGCTCTGTGAAAATAGGGGGACCGACAAGAAGGTGTTGTCATGAACACAGTAGTGTAGGAGAGGCCATTTGCAGTGACCTCCTGCCTGGCGAGCCGGACAGTGGCCACGCGACGATCACTACACCGGAAAGGAGAAGTGACATATTACGTGCGCACTTTCTCTAGGTGAGCAGTGCATTTGGCCCAGATCTCCCCCCCATGTTATAACACTACGTTAGTTATATTCGTGTATAATAATCAAATTCTGAAAACATACTATAGTTGCTGAGTGAATTTATTCATCTGACACCTTTGTGAACTCGCAGATTCCACAGACTGCACCGGGTTCAAACCTGTGTCTGAACACAGAGCTGTAAGGCAACAGTGCTAAAGTGTGCAAAGAACATCTGCACTAAGACAAACAGAATACAACTAAAATAAAATAAATACTAAGACAAGGGATGACAGGAAAAGGAGCAAAAGGCATCAACAAACAGGAGAATTTTGGATTTATGGGTTTAAAAGCTATATTTAGCTGCGTCCAGGGCAGCTCTCATATTATGGACTTCGCTTTCAATTACAGTTTCCCTGGGTTTAAAAGATAACGTAAAAACTTTGCATGTTGGAAGAAACAAAGCTTTTGCGGCTCAGGAACACACGACTTTCTCCCCCCCATTTAGAGTGATAGTAATCTAATAATGAGTTCATTTACGAGAATCTACTTCATGAGCAGATCTCAACAAAAAAGTAGCACTACTTATGCAAGGGAAGCCGGTGGACTAACTGAGCTGTTTAGGCTTGAGGGCCGGGTGCGGCAAAGGCTGATCAAACACAAACTCCAGTTATAGGCGATACCACCCATTAACAAACCTGCTTTGACAGAATGCCTTATGGCACGAAGGTGGAGGCCCTCTATCGCAAAGCTAAGGGCAACAGTGCTCTAAAGTTTACTATAGTCCAATGTTGACAGCTTTTAAACGTGACGATTTCACGATGCAGCGCGAGATTCCCAGCAAGGCCCGGGGATAGGGGTCAGTTCTTACATCCAGCTCCTCCGATCCTCTCCCTCACGTCGGACACGCCGATCTTCTGCCTGGCGTCAAACGTCCTGCCCACAGCTCCAGCTCCCCTCCGGAACACAGGTCTGGACAAACAATTTTACATTCCAGTCAATATGTTGGACACCTTCAGCCGCTCTTGTTTCGTGTTCTCAAACTTATTGATTCGCTGTAAGAGTTTGAAAGGTTGAGACACCAACACAGTTAAGAGCACAAAATTAGGTTTGGCGAAAAGGGAAGTTACAAATATTGATTTGTAGCACTGTCACAATGGAATAAAAACAAAAATGACAATAAAATTTCAGTCTTTTACACATTACTCCATATGGGCTACACGTCATGTTCTCAGTCACTGCACTGCTTTTTTCAATAAAAAAGCAGAATTCATTACCTAGATTTCGTTTTCCCCAGAAAAAGTGAAATAATCACAAAGAAGAGAAAGAAAACAAAACAAACTGAGGAGGGGGGTAGAAGAAAATCGTAACAATCATTAATGATAAGCACGATTTCATTAAAAACTGTTGCCGTGCCAACCCACCCCTCCTCAGAACTCCACGGTTTACCACACAGGTGCAGTTTCTTGCGAGATAATCCGTTGCTGGTGCTGACTTGGAGCACACAGCACGTTCTTTGTGGTCGGGTTTGTCTGAGAACTTCTGGAAGTATCGCTCGTATATTTACCCAAACGAAAAGTGTGAGACAAAGTGAGGAGTGTGGCCGACGAGGGACACCACTGCACTGGGCCCGCTGTTCGCGAGACGTAGTGCCGCAAAACTAATGGAGCTCGCCATTTTCAACAGTAAAGATACGCAGAACTGATAGAGTCCATCAAGTTCTACACATCTTCATCTCAATCACCATGAGCGATATCGATTCCTATACCTGCTGCTGATCCCTCGAGCGTTTAAGCCGCGGCGCCGGATGAGCTCGTCCAGGGAGATGTCCGCCATCTTGTTTCTGAGAGTGTTGCGCGTGTGACGCGAGATGTTCCAAAGAGACGAGCGACGGTGGCTACGAATGACCAAACTTAATCTAATCGAGTCAAATTAAATAAAAACGGACGAATACGGTTAAATAAGAGAAGCGTGTTATATGTGACACGAATAGGATATGTTATCAGTTATTTGAAACAAAGTTTGAGGCTGACATGAAATCATACAAAAATTCTGAAACACGTATAAAACTGCATCTCCCGGCATGGCTAGTTTACCATCATGCATTGCGGTAGGAGGTTTCGTTAATTTTATATCTATTAACGTCTTTTTATTGTACAAATGTAAAAAGTTTGTATTATAATATTGCTAACTCACAACAAAAACAATATTAGCGTTATAAAAGACTATATTTGAGTGTATAAAGGTTCCCACCATGGTGTTGTCCCCTCAGAGGCAACACCACGTCCGCTGCTCGCGCTAAACTCTGTATGCCTTAAACTGATGAGTAAGGAAAATAACGACGCGGGGTGACGCCCGTGTCCTCGCTCATTTATGCGAGACGAATTTTTGAACGGGTACAGGTCGCTCTGGCTGAGGTGACTCGCCTACTTTGCGAGATGCCTCGTAGGTTGCAGATCTGCCCCGTACCCCAATTATGTAATAAAAAAAAAAAAAAGCGAGCACATTTTATTATAATCCTTCCGTGAAAACTAACAATGCAAGGTAGAATAGTGGTGCTGAGTACAGCCAGGTTTTGCATAACTGTTATCACCTTTCTACAATGCGGAATATTGTCCTCTAAATGATACCAATGACAGGTAGTAGTTTCGTTGTTTCGGTCATAAGGTCGCAAGTTTAAGTCTCTCCAACTGTCGTCCCTTGCATAAGGTACTTACTCTAAACTACTCCAGTAATATCGCCTAGCTGTAAAAACGTGTAGAGTGTTGTAGGTAACTTAAAGCTCTAAGTCGATCAAGGGAAAAGCGACAACTATGTGAACAAATGTAAATATCAATCTGTGTGGACTTCTGCAGTGACAATGACTCTTCATTTTACAAGTTGCTGCGATTTTTTCTGATGCGCTGATTCATAAAACAAATGTTTCTATTGTTAATATGTTGCTCTCGCCCTTAGGATTTTGTCCGTTGTAGATGTTTCATGCCAGAGAAAAAGGCAAATTGCATTAGATGGGTGTTCATACGAATAGTATTAAATAAGTCGTAAACACGCGGCTGTGCGCGGTACTTGAGAGCAGATTCTGGTTTCCAGCACAAGGCGGCGGCAGCGGCACACAGTTCAGAACTTTTATTGGTAGTCGTTTGACACTGGAACTTGCCCCCCCAGAGGAGTCGAAATCCATGAACGCATGCACAGCGCTTCCTCCCAAAAATAATACAATTGTCACATTTTTTTCCAGAAATTTGTTCCTTCACTACGTATAAAACTTCTGACACTTGTAGAGGTCCCATGAGCCCCTTTAGACACAAAGCCATATCAGCTAAGAGGTAACAAAGGCTGAGAACTCCGCCTTTAATGTTGCTTGCACTAAAAGGCGTGCAAGTCACTTGAAAATTTCCAAGCTACACAAAGATTCTGTGCTGAAGGCTCAAACATGATACGAATGTAAGAATAATTTTTACATCCCCCGTAGCACAGATTTTTTCACTCAGTGGACATCAGCTATTTAAGTATGAGCTTATCAAAAGCCAGTGTACATACTTATGCATCACAGGTGTTTTCAGTATATGTTTGCATCGGAGGAAGCGTAGCACAGATTTTGCTGTTGAATTTAAATGTGCTGAAATAACCATTATGTCATATCTAAGGAAATATGAAAAACTAATTATAAAAAAATCCAACAATACTAAAACATCTATTGGGTAGAATTTTTTTTTTTTTTCCCCCTTAAAATGTCAATCCTTCATTTTCTTGAACTAATTCTCAGTCTAATCAGTGTCAGTGAGATAATTTCTCTCTACACTGACTGGTCCACAGTATTCCATCAAACTGTAGCTGGTCTGTTTTTTTTCTTACTTGGGCTCCCCTGTCATCTCCTTCCCCAACACACACCTCTTTAAATGTATACTCCTTGTCCTATTTATATATATTGTATGTACACAAAACTCCCCATCCAGTATCTATATCTCCCCCGATTCCTTCTCCGATGAGCTTGAGCGCTGGTCTCTCTCCAACGACACTGATCTCTCCCTTTCCAGAGCAGTCACTCTCTCTCTGGTCATTTCTGGAGAAGAAGCAGACCGTTCCTTCTCCAGTTGATTGTCATCCAAGCCTTCTCCTCCTCGCAGCCCTGTATCTCTCACTCTTTCCCGGTGCTGGGCATGATCATGCTCCCTGGGGTGAGAGGATCTGTCTCTGGAGGACCTAAAAAGTAAGGAGTTAGTGTGAGTGGTGAGAAATGCAGGTACTAGAGAGGCTAAGACTAAAAGGCTTCTCATTCAAGGGCCAGGATGGGCTCTGGTCATATTTGGTGAATAAGACAAGGTGGGTAAAAAACAAGGGTGAACACAGGTATTTTGGCAATGGCACACAAAGCACAAATTTTGAAAACTTCAACTACAATTTAGTTTATACATAAAGGACAGGAAAAAAGTAATTGACGGTACACAGATGTTCCATCATATCTTCCTGTTAGGTGACTTATCGTTCAGGATTCAAACTACAATTATTTCTTATGGAAAACTAATAATGTGTTTACAGACCTATGAAGTGGTGCCACAACAAAGGCACTGCAAGAAATAAAATTACGACACCAGTGTGTGTGTGTGTGTGTGTGTGTGTGTGTATATATAATATATATAGATGAGATTGTCATTATAGTTTCTACTTATAGTACAGATGGCTTTATGTGAAGTTGTCTGTAAGCAATGGACTTTATTTAGACACACCTGTAGTGCGTACACTGTTCTCAGTCTTATGCAAGGCCTTTGAAGCAAAGGCGGCATGGCATGATAATTGACTCAGTACGCACGCACGCACGCAGTCTGAAACCGCTTGTTCCAAGCAGGGTCACGACAAACTGGAGCCTAACCTGGCAACACAGGGCGTAAGGTTGAAGGGGGAGGGGACACACCCAGGACGGGACGCCAGTCCGTCGCAAGGCACCCAAAGCAGGATTTGAACCCCAGACCCACCAGAGAGTAGGCACAGGCCAAACTTGCTGCGCCACCACGCCCCCCAATGTAAACTATAATGATCCAAAATAATCTGTATACAGGAAATGGAAAACCTATGCAGCGAAGTAGTATGTTTCCAGGGAGAAAGCTGCCCTAGCACTTACAAACCACAATCAAAGACATCTTGTGCTTATGGTGCACTGCTCAGGTACACAACTAGCAGCACACCTCCAAAGCTAGACCACCACACAAACACACACACAAACACACACACACTCTTTCAGAACTAGCTACAAGAAATTATTACCCCTCATGAAACATGTTGGGCAGCTGCTACTTTAACACTAAAAGACAGAAGGTGCGAATCCCACCTCTAACTGTAGTACCTTTGAGCAAGGTACTTACTGTAAATTGCTCCAGTAAATTACCCAGCTGTATCATTGGGTAAATACCTGTAGGTAGGTTAACATTGTAACTTGCTTTGAAGAAAAGTGTCAGCTAAATGAACAGATCTAAATGTATTAAACCAGGTCTTTCTCACTCCTTTCAGTCATTTTCCAGAAAAACTCACAACAATAAGTCCTATTAATACATTCTCATTGATGTGTAGCACACAAAATCAATTAAATAAACAATGTGCAGCAAAACAAGGTACAGTGAGGACATTCTGCAATGAGTACCTCTTTTTCTTTGAGCGATGAGTGTGAGAACGGGAGCGATGTCTGTCTTTATGCTTGTGTCTCCTCTCCCTCTCCTTCTTCTCTCCACCTTCTTCGCGTGAACGGGAGGAGCGACGGCGCCGGGAGCGATGCAAGGAGGAGCTTCCTCCATCCCTGGAGAAAAATCGCACGTGTATACCAAGGTGGACATTTATTAGAAAAAGAATAAACATAATCCAAGACACCATCCATACCTGTACCTTTCCCCACTTCTTGACCTGGTCCTGAAAAAAATTATATATATTATATACACACACAAAATCAGTTCACAAAGTTACATTCGATTGGTAATGAAAAAAGTTTTCACAAAAAATGTGAGTAATGAAAAAAACATTTTTCGTATTTTCTAAACTATTGCATTTTTGGATGCTACTATGATGCATTAAATTTTGAAAAATTGGCTTTTTTCCAACCGGGGGTTTTCAACTCTGGTTATGAAAAATGCATGCGTATGCCTCCTTTGTTTTTAACCTTGAATGAATTAACGCAACAATTTTCTTAATGTTACATATACTAAAAGTTCAAAGCTCAAACAAAGTAAAATAAAAATTCTATATTTGACTTGGCTGACCTGGTCAGTTTGTAATCAGTCATTCATTTAGCAGTTAAATATAACTGAAATATCGCACAGACTAACAGTCAATCATAAGGACTGACTGTTAGGAAATGTGTTCAATTCCCAGTTTGCTGGTGTAACTTTGGTTTGGCAAAAGAAATAAATTTGAAAGCTCATTCAACAATTGGAAAATATATTCTCTCTCATACTAGAGAGAGACAGAATATGTTTATGCCCTTATTTCAAGCTTGTGTCTAATACAAAATGTTTCAAAAATGTTTTAAAGCTTGTCTTAGAAAGCACAGTATATCCTCGAGACATTAAGCAGAGAAAGGGTTATAAATTACCGATTCAAAAAGTGTGACTTGTGAACAAAAGGGGAAGCCAACTGTCTTCCAGTTTTCCAGTATTAACAGTGGAATTAGTGCAATTCTGATGAGATTCAACAAAAATTTACCTTAGACTAGAAGTCTTCTAAAAAAAAAAAAAAAAAAGTTACTTTAGACTAAAAGTCTTGTAAAAGAGTAATGTTACCATAGTGGCTTAAGTATTTGAAAGCCTAAAGGTTAGAGTGATTGTAGCTTCCTTCTTGTAAGTCTCTTGGTAAAACTTTGGAATGGGTCACAGTTCACCAAAGCAAATAAGGGTGCAACAAAAAGTAGTTCAGCCTCTCACCTCCTCCTGTTCCTTTCGTGTTCTCTCTCTCTTTCCCTTTCGCGCTCTCGCTCCCACTCTCTCTCTCTGTCTAATTCCCACCCCCTCTCTCGCTCCTCTTCCCGGTCTCTTTCGTCTCTCCTGCGCGTTTGCATTCGCTCCTGTTTCTCAGCTACTGTTTTCTTTGGAAAAAGAAGAAAAAGAACAGGAAGAATCATGAAGAAAGGGCCTAAATTATGTTAGCCTAGGGAGCAAGCAAGGTTATGTTTTGACAAAAACATTGTTCAGCCAAAAATGTAAACAAATGTAAAAGACCCATGTCTGAATTAATTGCTGGTATCATTTTATATACATATATTCCACATCAAATAGGTGCTATAATAAAAATTAAGTAGACTTCAGCTTCTATAGCAGCATTCAATTTTTCAGACATTCAACCCTCAGACAGCTATTAAAATAAGTTTCTACCCATTTACAAGCATGCCAGCAACAAGTGCTGTTAAAATCCTTTATACTATGTTTTGTTTACTATGCATTCTGTATGACAATGCATGTCAACCCATTATACATCTACATACATTTGCCACTGACAAAAGCAAAGAGTGATCTTATTCAATCACTTCTCTACAAGCTGCTATGCTGATGCAATAGCAGTGTAAAAAGTGGCCAATGAATGTGCTGCTTATTAGAGCCCTCACCATCAGCTTCTCCAGCTTCTCCCGAATTTCGATGAAGCCTAGGTGCAGTTTCCCACCGAAGTGATCAGCCAGGCGTCGGTCATTGTCATGCAGACCGAGGTACGCAGCGCAAACTTCACAGACCCTGAGTTTCTGCTGCTGGAAGCTGGAAGCTGGCATTGAGTTCCTGTAGATATCCTGTTGACAATTGAATTCAATGTATACATTTACAAACAATAGCCTCCTTAAACAGTTTGGCAAAGTCTCTGTAGGTCTCCCATTTTCAAAATCATTCATTCAGTATCTTCACTCCCAATAAGCTTGCGATAACTTTTCTACCAAACCTAGTGTTTTCTAGCTAAGTCCTCAAAATTACCCACTTCCAAAATTTCTGACAACTTATTTTCCCTGGGCTCTGGTCAGCAAATGTTCTCACCTCTGCCTCCCTCTTCAAGGCTCGTGTTTTCTCCACCTTCTCCAGCACTTGCTGGGCCTTTTCCACATTTCCTTCACCCCCAAGCTGCTCCGCCCGTGCCAGTAACTTCCCAATCTCCTCATTCAGCTCATGCACCCGCTCTGCCTAGAAACAGGAAGTACGTCACACAACCTTCACATTCACAACTGGAACAAAAGGATTTTTCAACCTTAGACCAGCATTCACTTAACTTTAGATGAGCATGTTAAACAGAATGTTGTTGACAAAACTCTATCAAATCAAATGTTCTCTCCAAATAGATTGCAAGCTTCTCTTTGATTAGACTTGACAAACTTCGATGAGACAAACTTCTCTTGACTATAACAGAAGGGTTACTTCTGCAGGTGAGTGACAGAAAGGCTCATCATACAGAAATTATAGTTAAAAAGTACTTAATATACTTATTTTCATTTTACTCCTTAATTTTTATTTCACTTCAAAGACACACACCTGGTGAAACACAGACCTTGTCTTAGACTTCGAAAAGATAAAGCTTTGACACCAATATGTCACCTCACCAGGGCATATCAGAAAACCATTCCAAGACAGAAGCTGACATACACTGTGATGCAAGATTAATGTACTTTCAATATTTCATTATATAATGTGACATGAAACCAAAATACCTTTGCAGCCACCTCCGCACTGATCTCCTCCTGAGTCTCTGCCAGTCGCTTCTTGGCCAGCTCTGTCCTTCGGTCACAGTCGGCAATGAAGGACTGCAGGTGCTCTGCAGCCTGGGGTATAAGCAATAAGAAATTAGGAAGATTATGACTGTCAGCATACCAAAGCACATAGACACAGACACATTTATATTTATTCATTTAGCTGACTCTTTTCTCCAAACAGAGTTACAATTTTAAGCTCCTTACAATTATTTACCCATTCACACAGCTGGGTAATTTTACTGAAGAATTGTAGGGTAAGTACCTTGCTCAAAGGTATTACAGTAGTAGGTGACATTCAAACCATCAACCTTTGCATCCACAAGCAGCAGCTCTAACTACTATACCATCAGCTGCCCCCACTTACCACCATACAGCTGAAACCTAGCACAAAAAGAAATGGACCACATTTATAAGGGAAGAGGCACTACTACTCACGTCAAGCTCAAAGAAGTACTCGTGCTGTTTGGAGGCGATCTCATAATCGGCTCTGAGTGCCAGGTCATGAACCTTCACACACTCCCCAAGATCCATACGCTGAAATGCCAAAACAATATAGATAAAAATACAGGTTCTGTTGTTGCACAGATATTTTAGAACTACAAGTAAGTCACAAGCTGATGTTACAACCACCACATGCAGAGTAAACATATAACTACTAAGAAATGTTAGCAGTCCCCCCACCCCAGTGGAATGTACTGTATACTAACCGTGCCAGATAGTATATCATGAGGACAGGAGTTCAACAGGTGACTTCTACACACCCTTTCGTCTGTAAACTTGATCCTCTGTCGCATGCTGTCCCCTAGGAAGACAAGCTCAAGTTTTCACAAACAGTTCAATTACTGCAGTGAATTGACACACAATGCAAAACCTGGACATCACTGATTATACAAAGTAATGCAAATGTACACCTTCGTATACATTTGCAATCCTACTCAATTTTCAATGCTAATAAGTGAGTTGAAAACTAATGGAAACAATATTCAGCAACAACTGCAGAAACAACAATATAAAAATATCTACTGCACTAACATGGAAAAATGATTCACCACACGCGATGGCTGAATAGCAGCCGTTGCCACTTTAAAATTAGTTCTTGCATGGATAACTGACAAACCATAGACATATGCAATTCATAGTATCACAATCAACAGACTTCATGACGGATTTGAAGCAAAGCTAACATTTACATTAACACATTTAGCTGGTGCTTTTCTGCAAAGTGACTTACGTTGTTACTTTAAAATACTTATCCGTTTATACAAGAGAGTAAGTTTCACTGGAGCAGTTTTAGGGTAAGAACTCTGCTCAAAGTACAACAGAGGGAAGTGAGATTCACCCTCAACCAAAAGGCTGCACCTGTGTGTAACCACAACGCCACCTGCTGTATCATGTGGTACATTCATTGGTTTTTTTGGTTTGCTGGTGTTAAGCGTTACTAAACAATCTCAATTTAATCATTACATTTAAAAAAAAAAAATGCAGAATACATTTGGAAAGTCTGATCACGTGCGCTTAGGGTAGAACACGACGGAGCAGACCTATACCCTTACAGTAACCCGCCAGTTAACGCACCAGGGCAGGGGTGGGGGCGACTTTACTCTGCAGAAGCCGCCCGTTACCACGTTACCACGGCGCGATGTGGCCATGATTATCTGCTCTGTTCCGTTCTGTGAAGGATATCTCACCGTCTCGGCTGGTGCCCATGAGCTGGTCCAGCATGGCGCGCATCTGCGCGTGAGCAGACATGATGATGATGTTCGCCGCTTGCTCGCTGACTCGCGCCGGCTCCCTCCGCAGAGGCCCCGCGCGCCTACTAACTTTTCCACAGTTTGAAAGCCCCTGGTTCGGTCACCAATGATTCAGCACGCGGCTTTTGTCACCGTTCACCACGACCACCAGCCTCCCCTTAACAACAGCTTTTTGTAACCAAGCGTTTCAAATTCAGTCCGGGGCGTCCTCCCTTCCCGAACTTGTCGCTTCGCCGGCTAACTCACTAGCTACACTGCTGCCGAAAGTTAGCCAGGATACATGTATTTCAAAGTAAAATGTACATTTAGTTTGCGACAACTAAAATACACTTCACTCTCTGCCAACTCAATTTTTACACTCTATATAACTGGCAACAGAATGTTTTAAATGCCTCCCGTTCAGGCTTAAAGTCGGACACTTCCTTCTCCTCACGAGTGCGCTCTGCTTTTTCGCGACTTGAGGAAGTGATCACCGTCCTTCGCAATGATTGGCTGGTTCGCATCCTGCGTCATCATCGTTTTCCGCCATTAGAAACAGCATTTGCGCGCGATGCTGCTGTTGAAATTCATGTGTGTCAACTGTGTTTGGTATGGGCATGTTATGAATGGCAAAAATCTGTTTATAAAATATTGATAATTATATTTCCTCTTTAAGGATCTATGTTACGGAATTTTGAATAAACGAAGAGTAGCTCTATTCAGAATTATATTAGATTAAATTAAATGTATTTAAATATAGATTTATTTTTGGCAGTCAAGTCTGACCTTTGACCCAGTGTTTAACTAATAGGATACGGTTTAGTCAAAACAGACAAAGTTTAAATTGTTTGAATTAAGAATAAATGTTTAGGAATCTCTGATTAATCTGTATGATATAATTGTGTGTTGGATTCCTTCTTGGCCTTTTGGCTAAGATCTCATGCAGTACCGGAGATTTTAGCTGGGGGCAGAGCGACACCTAACCAGGATTTTGTGTTGGATGACTGCAGCAATCTTGGGGAAACTCTTATTTTATTTTGGGGAGTTTGCTAAGGTTGCGTCAGGGGTGCGGGCCGGGGCCTGCTGTGTGGTGGGTCTGGGGTTCAAGTCCTGCTTGGGCTGCCTTGCGACAGACTGGTATCCCGTCCGGGGTGTGTCCCCTCCACCTCCAGCCTTGTGCCATATGTTGCTGGGTTAGGCTCCGGTTCCCCTTGGGACAAGTGGTTGTAGACATTGTGTTTGTGTGAGTCTGCTAAGATTAAGGCGCAGGGTTTTGAGTGGCTTGTCCACCGTCCCCACAGGGTGATGCAGAGATTTTATTTTTTGTGGTTTTATTCCAGATAGTGCAGCATAGGGTTCCTTGTGAAGATGTCAACAACTCACTGGGAAGACAAGACAGGAGAACCACAGCAAGAACATCAGCTTTAGGGATAGAGATGTTGAAGAAAACCATCTGTTTTTGCTGGAGGAACCTGGAGGAGGTCAATGGATTTCCTTAGTGGGTTCTATTCCATTCATTCTGGAGGTCATCCTTGGACTCCCAGAACTTCCAGTCAAGGACATCATCTGCATCCAGTAGAACAGGCAGTCATTGTTTGACATCAACATGATGACGTGAGGAGTGCTACTGAAAGCATCTGGGGGCATGTAGGATGAGTGCAGACCTTCCACTGCTGTTCCCCTACTCTGTTGAAGGACTGTAGAGAATTGGCAGGAGAACTGTGACTGTGTATGTCTTTAACCTCTTTGTGTTGGCAGATGTCATGGGACACAAGGACACAAGGATCAGAGGGACGAACTGGGCATGTGGAATGGACACAGGCAATTTCAGGTATTTCTGCCTCCTGACCCCATTGTTGAGTCCAGAGGCTACCTGTTTTATCAAGGTCAGCCTCCCTGTTGCCATCTGTGTTTGAGCAGGGGACGTACGAGCAAGAACTGTAACAACATGAGGTACCAAAGGTGTTTGGAGGTTGGCCACCTGGTCAGGGATCATGTAGGCCCAAGCCTCTGTGCCCAGCATGTGTTGGACGATCATCTCTCTCGCAGTACTAGCCATTCTGTGCCAGCATGGTGCTGGGTGTGATTCAAATACTGTACATTTGGTTTGTTTAGAATGTACAGTAATGAATCTATAGTCTATTGTCTTAAAAGACATTTCACATGAAACATGGCTTTAATTTTATAACAAATACAGTAATTTCATAATAGAAATTCTTTGGGGATTCATACTGTTAATTGTTCCTTTTACCTTTTAAAAAAGTGCAATGAATTGTATTTTTTCTTTTTATGTTTTACATAAAATGCATTATTAAGGTGAAATTATTAAATCTGGTAACTAATATGGAACGGTTGTGCAGCGAGTAGTGCTGCTGCTTCATAGTGCACTGGCGATGCAAGAGAATGTGGTTTTGCTAATCTGTGTGGAGTTTGCATGTTCTCCTTGTGTCTGCACGGGTTTCCTCCAGGTGCTCTGGTTCCCTCCCACAGTCCAAAGTGGATTGGTGACACTAAATTGCCCATGTGTAAGTGTGACTACCCTGCAATGGACTGGCATCCTGTCCAGGGTGCATTCCCAGCCTTGCACCCAGTCTTTCCCAGATAAGTTCCGGTTCACCCTGACCCTGCTCAGGACAAGTGATTATAGATATTCGATGGATGCAATATGAAAGAGCTTGTCTTCAGCTGCTTGGACACAAGGGAACTATTTTTCGTGTTGCAAAACTGGTAAATTAAGTAATGTAAGACATTTTTCTCCAAAGCGAGTTCCAATGAACTCTATGTAGTGTTATCAGCCCACACACCTTATTCACCAAGGTGACTTACACTGCTAGATACACTACTTCGAATGGGTCACTCATCCATACATAAGTGAAACACACACACACACACACACACACACACACACACACACAGAAAAAAAAAAAAAAAAAACAAACAATGGGTGAACTTAGAGAGCATGTTTTTGGACTGTGGAGGAAACCAAAGCCCATCCACGCAAACAGGGAGAGAACATGCAAACTCCACCCAGACTGAGCGGGGATCGAACCCATGTCCTCTCGCACCACCCAGGCGCTGTGAGACAGTAGCGCTACTCACCGTACCAACGGGCTACCCACCTTGCCAATGTTCTTGTTAAAAAAAAAAAATCACCAGGTAAAATGAAAGATTTTAGAAACAACAGTCTGAAAATATTTTCTCCATTGACAGGGTTCTCTGCTCCTCTTAGGCTTTGGCAGGTGCTGCCACTGAAGTCCTGTACATTCCAACAGAAGGCATTTGGTACAGCCACAGTACATGGAATGAATGACACATTTACATTAATCCCTTTAGCTGATGCTTTTTTCCAAAGCAACTTACAATGTTAAGGTTACAATTATTTACAGCTGGGTAATTTTTTATTTTTTTTAACAGGAGTGATTCAGGGTAAGGGGATGCGGTGGCGCAGTGGGTTGGACCGCAGTCCTGCTCTTTGGTGGGTCTGGGGTTCGAGTCCCGCTTGGGGTGCCTTGCGACGGACTGGTGTCCCGTCCTGGGTGTGTCCCCTTCCCCCTCCGGCCTTACGCCCTGTGTTGCCGGGTAGGCTCCGGTTTCCCGTGACCCCGTGAGGGACAAGCGGTTCTGAAAATGTGTGTGTGATTCAGGGTAAGTACCTTGCTCAAGGGTACTACAGCTAGAGGTAAGGCTTGAACCTGCAACTCTTGGGTCCAGATGCACTTGTTCTAACCACTACACTATCAGTTGACACTTTTGTGATGGCTGAAGGCAGCCCGTGTCGCCACGGAGTGCAGGGTGGGCTTCGCACACCAACACACCTACGGATGCACCGCTCCAGGTGGAGACCGTACTGGAGAACAAGCCGGCCGCTGCACGGTCTACTCAGTGGTCTTGACCAAGGTGTGCGTCCCCTCTCCTCCTCCTCCTCCTCTTCCTCCTCACTCTCCAGTCTCCTCCATTAGCAAGAAATGTGACATTTCAGTCGTTCATTTTCACAGCATTAGAAAGCATTAGGGCTACTTCAAATTCCAATCATTACATATATTTTTTAGATATATTTTAAAGCGATTCAGAGAACTTTCTTTTGCGTCACTGGACAATTCAGTCTATAGTAAAGCTTATGGGGAGTAAAAACGAGAACCAGCATGCATTTATTTATTTTTTTAACTGACGTTTTTTTCTTGTCGTAAAGGAAAGACTGGAAGTTGGGCGTTGTGTTAACGTTGCGGATGATGAGTCATCCGTGAGGCGTTTTCACCCACAGAGCACAAAGGTACCTCGCTGTTACATTTTTCAGGTTTTCATGTTATACTTGGTCAGCGGGGTGACTTGTAACCCATTCTGGCTTGTTTATTTGTTCTTATTTACTCCCTGGCTAGGTTTGGTTCTGTGTGAAAGTTCTTACATCTTGTTCCTCAACTGTTCGTTAAGAACAAAAAAAAAAAAAAAAAAAAAAGGCTGATCGGAATGCGAGAGCCGCGTGACGTCAGAGACTTTGTGACGTCAGAGACTCGCCCAGTCGGCGAGCGGCAGTCAGGCAGGCGCCAGGCAGCGATTGGCGAAGATGATGGCATCGGCGGCTCGCTTTTGGCGACTGTGTGCAGTTAAAAACACAGGGCTTCTAACTCATAACACCAGAATCGGAGGCTCGGCTACAGCGGGTCTCACTCAGAGTCGAACCGCCGTGTCCACGTCGACGGGTGCTGTTCTGCCAAAGCCGGTGAAAGTAAGTGTAAACTAAGAAGTAGGCGCGCTGTTCCTACACCGAGATCATCGTGTACGTGATGATGATCAAAGAGTGACGAGCTTCAGTGGGAATATTATGAAATATATTATGTGTGCGAGATGGTTTCGATCGTAGGGAACGGACGATAGGGGCGAGTAGAGGGAGCGGAGGACCTATGACAGCTGAGCTGGGCTTTCATATATCACCACCAGGAAGTGATTTAAAGTGGTTTTGAAAATACTCCCTGCACCTGTTTTTAATAACTCGTTAATAAACTCGATTGATGAAGTCGTGTGATCGTTTTGGCCCCGAATTCTGCCAAACTGAAACGGAATTGAGAGCTGGCACTTGTTTATTTCTGCAGCAGGGAATATTATTCAAGGATGTTTACATTTGAGCACTACAACAAGTACAGTATGTTATACGCATTAAGTGAAAGAGCAGAGTACAGTCTGTGCTGTTCACAGCCGCAAAGTGTTCTCATCACATACTTACATCAGTCAAAACGTTTCCATCTATCCATTTATCTATAGATTGTCTATAGCTGCTGGTCCGGTTGCGATGGGCTGGGTTGCGGATCTTCAAAATTCAGGGTGTGAGACAGGATACTCTGGATGCGACTCCTGTCCATCACACACACACACACTTGTTTGCTCATTAATACATTTATTCAGATGACACTTTTATCCAAAGGGACATATGGTGTCAAGATTCTGGTAGCATAGTGGTTAGTGGGTTAGCCTTTAAACCAGAAGGTTGTAGGGTCAGTTCCTACCTCTGGATATAGTACCCTTGGGCAAGATACTTACCCTAAATTGCTCTAGTAAAAAAAAAAAGTTACCCAGCTGTATAAATGGGTAAGTAATTATAAATACCTTAACACTGCAAGTTAACTTTGGAGAAAAGTATGAATAAATGTCAGAAACTTATGATGATTTGCCCGTTTAAACAGCTGGGTCATTTTTACTGGAGCAGTTTAGGGTGAGTACCTCCTCAAGGGTACTACAGGAGGAGTGGGAATTGAGATTTTTAGATTGCAGGGCAAGGGGCTCTCTCCACTCTTTGAAGAAGCAAACATCAGCTGCTGTTGGACTATACAGTGGGGTGTGGTGTTCGCTGTAAACCAGTGTTGTTTGAATTTTTCAGGTGTCCTTTGGCCTGACACGCATCATGATTGTGGTCGTCCCTTTCCTGTACGTGGGAACTCTGTTCAGCAAGAAATTTGCTGCCATGCTTGAAGAACATGACATCTTTGTTCCCGACAATGATGACGATGATTGATGCCAGGACCCCGGTATGTACAAATTAATTAATGTAAAAATGTGGCAGTGGTTGTTAGAAGTACCCAGAAGTAAGAATTATACATAATATGCCATCTTTAAATACATATCACAAAAAAATGTTGTACTTTATTTTTGTAGATTTAAATGAATCATATCACTTTGGCTCCTTGTGTTACATTTGGTCAGTTTATGAATTTCCCCGCGACCCTGTATGGGACAGGCGGTTCAGAAAATGTGTGTGTGTGTGTGTGTGTGTGTGTGTGTGTGTGTGTTTATTTTCAGCTGTATTTTCTTCTCTTAGAATTTTTAAAATCTCTGGGCAGTGACAAATCAGCCAGTAGATGTCAGTAAAATGAGCCCAAACAGAGTAAATTACCGTAAGGACAGCTGCTAGCTTTGTGGTTACAGTTGCTGCCTTCAGCTTCAAAGGGTGCGGGTTCGATCCCCACCTCTGGGTGTAGTACTCTTGAGCAAAGTACTTACCCTAAAATTACCTGGCTGCATAAATCTTTGCATCTGTAAGTCTCTTTGGATAAAAGCTAAATGAACAGATGCATGTTTTCATGTCAAGAATGGGTCAGTAATCGGTACTGAATAGGAGTTTGTGGAGGAAGTTTTTTTTTTTTTACCTTTCATTTTAATGTAGACTGAAGTTAATTTTTAAAATGTTCATTTTTTATTATCTTATTTATTAGCTAGGGGTGCGGTGGCGCAGTGGGTTGGACCGCAGTCCTGCTGTCCGGTGGGTCTGGGGTTCGAGTCCCACTTGGGGTGCCTTGTGGCGGACTGGCGTCCTGTCCTGGGTGTGTCCCCTTCCCCCTCTGGCCTTACGCCCTGTGTTGCCGGGTAGGCTCCGGTTCCCCGTGACCCCGTAAGGGACAAGCGGTTCTGAAAATATGTGTGTGTGTGTATTTATTAGCTATATCCAAGACTTTTAGGGAACCTAATCCATAAAGAAACCAAGAGGCTTCTGTGTTCTTAAGAATTGAATGCTTTTAACTTAGTTGTAAAAGTGACTTTCGATTTACCGGATGAATCAGATTATGAACAGATATCTGATTCCATTAACCTGTGCTCATAAGATGAGGAGCTGGTGAACTCAAGTTTTGTGTGAGCACCGTAGTACAGGTGTATACAGTGTGTGTACTGTTTTCAATATCTTCACAGCTCACATTGCTCTTGGTGATGATCTAGAGCAAAAAGAATGCCGTCATGTGTGTTCTGTAGCATGCTTGCGAGTTTGTGAAAGTGATGTCCCTCTGTATTTTGCTTTGTTTTAGTGAGTGCAGACAATGAGAGTCGGGAAGAGAATGAGAACAGAGGTGTGAATGACACTCCACCTTTATTCAAAGGTGCTGAAGATGACTCCTGTTGCCTTCGCCATAATTTTTCTTACAAAGTCATTTTGATAGCGTTGTTTCTCAAATATACCAACCTGGGGCTACCTCTTCTTCGATTTCCTTTTATACACAGGGTGGGTTTTTTTTAAAAAAAAAAAAATAAAGTCTGCTGTCAAAGTAATTTCAGTATCAGTTGTTTGTATAATTACATATATATGTATAATTATATATAGATACAATTATATAATTACAAATACAGCTCTGTATTAAAAAGGGGGGAGTAGTCAGCCAGACACCTTGGAACAAGAAAGAGCTTGTACCTTGATTTACTCCTTTCTCTACTGTGGCTAAGATACATCTTTCACCAGCAATTCAGCTTGGTATTTATTTTGTAGTTACTTGTGCTTTTTCTGCCTGTTGCATTTTTGTTCTTGTCTCTGAACTGTGGCTTAAATTTCTGCTTCTTCACTATGTGCAACACTGTAGCCTTCCAGTGTCTTATGTTATTTATTGCCTTTAACACACAATATTTTGCCAACCTGTTATTGTAGTAGTGTAATCACACACACACACCTGACTCATTTTACAACATTCTCTAAATTATGTGTACACTGTATATGCCAACTGTTGTCCCGATTAACTAATAGCAGGGCAGGGCCAGCATTCCAGTCATGCTGAATTGACCTCTTGGGTATAAGGCACAAAGGTTTGCCACAAACACCATCGATTAGAATCTAAAGTGCTTATGAATCATGCAATGAAGAGTTTTATAGGGGCTTGATGTCAGTCAATTGCTACACCCAAGCCAGACCCCTTCGCTCTTCTACTTCTGCCTGCTTGGTGGTCCCACGCACCAAAGGTAAAGCACGAAGGTTCGCGGTTTTGCCTCCGTTGTAGTGGAATGACCTTAGACTCTCACTTGGAACTGTTGAAACTCTGTCCACATTTAAGAAGGGTCTGACAACTCACCTCTTCCGGACTCAATTCATCCACCATCTCTTAAGCTCACGTATGGTGTAAATGTTCATGCACCATAACTTTACAATCATGCCCAGATAAGCCTTTATGCAGCTACTCCTGTACTGTACATAAATATATCTAAAAAAAAGTTGTCAGAAGGTGATCAAGAATAGTCTACTGACTTTTATGCAGTTACTCCTGTGATGAACATTGGTTTATAGTGGAAAGAAAAACTAAGAATCACATGCCCGCAACCATGTCTCTCTCCTCACGTAATGCAAACTGTATTCTGAGATGTACATCGCTTTGGATAAATGCATCTGCTAAATGAATAAATGTAGTTACCAAAAAAGTAGGAAGAGGTCATTATAATGTTGACAGATGGCAACAAGTACATATATATACACACACACACACACACACACACACACACATTTTCAGAACCGCCTGTCCCATACAGGGTCACAGGAGCCTACCCGGTAACACAGGGCATAAGGCCGGAGGGGGAGGGAACACACCCAGGACAGGACGCCAGTCCGTTGCAAGGCACCCCAAGCAGGACTTGAACCCCAGACCCACCGGAGAGCAGGACTGTGGTCCAACCCACTGCGCCCCCCTGGCAACAAGTAGCTAAGGTATTATTTGTGGGCAGTTTCAGCAACCCAGGGGAGTGCAGGCCACCTTCCTGTGTATCTTTCTCTGTGGGATGAGATTTGTTCTCACGTTATTTTAAATCAGGATATTTCCTTTACATGACTTTTACCTGTTACTCCATTGCCAATAAAAGCATGTGGTATTGAAGCTGTAATTGCATAAATTAAAAAGGTCACATCTTAACCTTGAGACCATTACATTTACATCCCTTCTGTGGATCAGGTGCAAAATAATCCTAAAAACCTAAATGTGGCATTTTAATCAATTTATTTGTAGTGAATTTATTTATATAACAAAAGATATTTAAAATATAAAATGATTCACAGTATAATGGCCAGTTCCTCTTTTTTTTAATAAACATACCCAAACAAACATCAGTAAACTTTCCTGTATATGGTCATACTTTCCCATTTTTTATTTTAATTATTTCCCCCCTGCTCTGTCACAATGGGTACCCTGTACTAATTTCAGAATCAGAATTTAGCATATAGTGAGGTATTCCAGGTGAAAATAAGGGGGGAGAAAAAAAAAAAAAAGTTAAGACCGTATTAATGTGGAGAACATGTGACAGGTTGCAGGTTCAAATCCCACACCTGCTGTAGTAGTCTTGAGCAAGGTACTCAGCCTAAAATGCTCCAGTAAAAATTATCCCACTGTACAAATGGGTAAATCAGTATCCGTATCTTAACACTGCAAGTGGTGCTGAAGAATCAACCAAATCAACAGATGTAAATATATTAATTACATGTCTGAAAATCAAACTCCATCCAAAAGACATGAAAAAACTACAGTATTCTGATCAAAGGCCTGCCACTGATAACAGCAGGGCATTACACAAGATATGGAGAAGTAATCCAATCATCCTTTATATAACTAATTCTCAGTCTTCAAAGATTCAAAGCTATGGATTCTAAGAACCCTAAACAAGGGACCATAGGACCCCAGAGGCCTATAACAAAATGACTCACAACCAGGCAGCAAATTACTGCCAAACACTTCTTACCCAACACACTTGACAACCCCAGCATTTATTCACGTAAAAGGCTCACTTACTAAATGTAAACCAGCACATTAAATAACAAAATCATGGTACTACATTGTCATTCCACAAAAGGAATGCTGCATGCTCCCATAATAAATTCACTTGTGGTCACATTTTTAAAAAATGAAATGTAAATTAAAGGGCTTTATGAATTCCTTAACCAGCAACAAGTGGGTCTTTCTCATGACCCATTATAGAAACAACTGACAAAATGCAAACACAACTGATGTTTATCACTAAATTTCAATTTTTTTTCCCTGAAACGGAAACTGCCCAAGTCATTTTTAATTGCTCATTGAAAAAAAAAAGTTAGCACCATGAACAAATACAGAAATGTAACATGTAATTTGAAAACAGAAACGCAAACATATAAACAATTTGCTCTGCAGACACTTCTGAGAGTACAGAAAAGTTTAAACTAGGGACAACTTTAAATGATAAATCCAAAATAAGATGTGCCCAAATCCCTTATTGGTTAAAATCAAAGAATTCAAACTTCCAACATTAAAAAAGTATTTGTATAAAATATAAATAACTGAATTAAAAACTGAACTAATTGTTGGCCAAACTTGAACTGCAGTATGTGTGAATATCTATGAACTGAACTTACTGTCATTATCGAATGAAGCGAGCACTAAAATTTGTACATCTTATGCATTTACAGTAATGTGCAAAAGTCTTAGGCACTTAAATATTGAAAGTGGTTGTTGACGATGGGCGGTTGCTAAGCTTTGTAGGAAGTTTATTAATTAAGAGCATAATTTTTGGAATCATTCATACTTTACAGCTTTTTTCCCCCCAGTTGCCTAAAACTTTTGCACAGTACTGTACATCAGCCTGAAATGAGAAAAGATTAACCATACAATATACACAATAACTGCAACCTATTTAGCTTTGGAAAGTTAATTTAAATAACTTGCGTAACAAAAAGTCAGCCCTTAAATTGTTAGTTTCCATTGACAAAATTGTGTTTTAAACTTTAAGGCAAATGGAATGTTAATCCAAAATTCACCCTCTTACAGGGACTGAGTGAATCCACTTGTGATCAACTATATTAGTCCTGCATAGCAAACACAAGACATGCATACCTCAAACGTGAATACTGGGAAATCCAAATTGGAAAGACACCACAAAACAATGACACAAGACGTAGCACTGGAGGCACCAGAATCGCTTACGCACACTTATTTGTGGTCGTGGTGTTCTCCCACCGCTAAAGCATCCAGTCACATTTTCCACATTTTCACACCAACTCGAAGTCTACTTTAAACAGATCTCAGTATACTCATGTCTTGCCACAAGCTTAGTGAAATAAAAACTGAACTCCCCCATAGTGGAAAAATGGAGCAGAAACCAGTTTTCTGCAACGAGTGTGCGCAAAACCAGTCCTTGACATATTTGAGCCGCCTAAGTGGATCTTGAGGTACGTCTGTTCCAACAGCACCAAAGGCACTGAGACCATATAAGCGGTGCCGCCGTCATGAGGAACATGCAGACATCTGAACTTTCTGCTTTTCAAGGAGAACCAGGAGAAGAATTGGGACCAATCTGTATCTCAGTGGGGCAGGATGTTCCTCAGCTGCTGCGCCTCCTTCAGGGCAGCTGTAGTGAGCTTCAGGTGCTCCCGAAGGGCCTTGATCTCCTGCTCGTTGCGGCTCTTCACCACGCTCAGCTCCACGGACAGCTCCTTGAAGCGCTCGCAGGCCAGCCGCTTCTCCTGCCAGGGTGTAAGTAGTGTGTGAAGAAATTCTGCTTCCCCCAACTCACATGGATGCAGACACATATGCACACACTGTTCTGGGCCCGACTAGAAAGCATCCTCAGCACTCTACAGACCTATCCAGAGTTCAGCAAAGTGATGCACAGGTGTGGGGAGAGAATCTCTTTGCACTCCAAGGCAGACAGTAAGCTCACTCCGGTCCACACACTGGAGCCTCAGTACCTTGTTGAGAGAATGCAGCTCATCCCTCAGGCAGCCAATCTCCTTGTGTAAATACTGCACTTCATTCTCCTTAACTCGCAGCAGCACCTGCCAGCCAATACAATCTAGGTTAAAGCAACGCATTGATACATAGCAGGAGTATCAAACTGACGAATACAGATTCAGTGAGAAGTGCGAGTACGCTTGGGCAACCTGGGCAATACACAAGTGCCTCATGATACAAACATTCGTGTTACAGATTTTTGAAGATGAAATTTCTCCCCAGTTTGTTTATTTAAAGCTGTATTTTCTTCACCCTTCCACTATATAACATTTCTCTGCTGAGAAGGAAAAACAATGTGTTTTTGGGGCCATTGGCAGCTAAACACACTCACATTGAACAAAAAACACAAAAGTGCTGTGTTTAGGGGGGCCCTTTCACAGAGCTGTCCAGTTTCCTTCAGTGCATTTTTTATTAGCTACTACACACAAATTTTTTTTACAGAAACTACCAAGTGGGAAAAGTAATTGTATGTGTCTATTACACTTTTGACTGTATAGATAAACTAAACATGCAGATAGTGATAAATGTTGAACGTTTATGGGATGAATCAGTCCCATACTCGTCACCAGTTATGCTGTGTCAATCACAAATGAAACACGGTTGATATTTAAGGTGAAACACTTTTGAATATGTTTTTCCTATGCAATCAGACCATCAGAGGTGAGCGCTATTTAACACGCAGTGGGCAGATGGAAGCAATAATGCTCACTTTCACATCATCCAAGTTCCCTGGTTCCCATCTCTCTCATACCTCCAGTTCACAGGAACTGCGTTCACGGTTGCCATGGTGGCCATCTTCTGACCCTTCACCTGTGATAAAGGAGCGCATGTGACTGATCTCCTCCACCAGACGAGTCTGCAGTTCCTGTAACAGGAGGTCCAAGGAAATGGATCACTAATGGTGCAGGGCAACCCACTCCAAAACAAACAAAAGGAAGTCAGACATAGACAAAAGTAAAAGTATCAGTTTGGTGGAAGCAGAGAAGAGTCCTAAATAGAGATATTCTTCAAACTGATTCGAACAGGTACAAACACAGTTGTGTTCATACTTTTACAGTGAAGAAAGGTTTTGATAGAAAATTCAGCACTAACACTGTGTCCATCCACTTCCCCACCCCTACTTCTGATTAACCTGGTTCTCCTTCTTCAGCTGCTCCACTTCCATCACTCTGCTGCTGATCTCCTGTTCCCGCTCCTCAATGCTTTTCTGGGCCCTGCTCAGCTCCAGACATTTCTGAGAGTACTGTTCTGACAGGCGGTCCAACTCCCTCTGTAGGGTCTGCGTCTCACAGCTGGGACACATGGAGATGACCATGATAATTAAGAAAATATTTTTTTTTTTTAAAAAAAAAAAAAGAGGGGTGTGCCAGTATAGTAGTACAATTAGATATGCCCAATATAAACAGTGGTGTGACCAGTTAGGCAGTACAGTATAACATCAGATTACACACTGACATATGATTATTGATAATGATTATAGACTCAGACTGAAGATTTCTGACTAGTCTACTAACTGTAGTATTTCAACACTAAAAATTAAATATTTGCATTAATACAAACCACCAGGTTACACTGAAATGTTATACAAACTGACAAAGTACACAGTGGAAAAATAGTTTTAACAAAATATAACAACGTGTGTGCAGCACATTTATGAGAAAGGCAGTGTTGAAATCCTGAATTTACTAAAAAAAAAAAGTCATTTTAATTAAACTCAAACACTTCTAAGCTTGGAATTTTAAGGAAAAAAAGACCAGGGCATTTTTGGAGTTGCCTGAAAAATTATAAGATGAATTTTTTTAATATGTTGCTGGTACTGCAATCACAAATTACACATGGCTGCATTAAAATTGTTAGAATTATTAATTTATTCATGAAAAAAATGAAAGTTCTCTTACACAAAAGGAATGTCTAAAGCACATTTTTCTATTTGCCAATTTCCTCTGTAATTTAGTCATCTCCAGCTGGCTGGTTCTTGCACACGGCTGAAGGCAGTGGCCTCACATTAGGCCCAAAGGTGGCACTGACATTTGTGTCTCTGACACACAGCTCTGCGAGTGCTGCTCAAGTTTTTCACATGCCATTCCTACGAGCAATCCACAGACATCTGGGCACAGAGCTGAGGTACAGGGTCCTGCGGGTTCTTCCCAAATCCTTCTGCACAATAAAGTGACTGTTTGTTGTGGTCACTGTCCAAAGTCAAGCTTTAGTCTGGGCTATAAGAAGGAGTCTGCAAAAAAAGAGTGACCTCAGCCAAATGAGGTGCTTAAAAAAAACCCAGAGAGACTGTTTTTAATGCAAACTATTAACATGCTCCTGTTTCAGATCTCTTATAAAATAATGATAATATTATTAGGTATCTAACTGATGCCTTAGCCCAAGGTGACTTACAATACCAGATACACCACACAAAACCGAGGACAGCTGGTAGAGCTGCTGCCTTTGGATGCAAAGGTCACAGGTTTGAATCTCACCTCCAGTTGTAGTACTCAAGCAAGGTACTTACCATAAACTCCAGTAAAAATTACCCAGCTGTATAAATGGGTAAATAAATGTAACCAGATTAACATTGTAAGTCGCTTTGGAGAAAAGCGTCAGCTAAATTACATTTACATTTTTATGGGAAACTACTTACAAATATCTGTTCATACACCAGCCAAGCAATGTCAATCGCTTGTCTCAAGTGGGGTCGTGGCAACCCGGAGCCTATCCCAGAAGCACAGGGCACAAGGCCGAAGGGGGAGAGGAAACACTCTGGATGGGACACCAGTCCACCACAAGGCACCCCAAGCAGGCCTTGAACCCCAGACCAACCACACAGCAGGCACCAGCCAAACCCACTGCAGCACCACACCCCCCTTCTATTCATCCACACAACCTAGCAATTTGACAAACACGCATCTCTGGACTGTTGTAAGGAACCCACACCAACACGGAGTGAACACACAGACTGAGTTGCATTTCGAGCCAATGTCCAAACCCACAGCTCAAAGTGTTGCGAGGCACCAGCGCTACCTGCAGCACCACTGTGCCGCCTGCGAGGTTACTTTTGACCAGTTTTTTTTTTTTTTTTTTTTTTTTTAAACTGAAACAAAATCAATGCACCTCCATTGATTTAAAAAAAAAAAAAAACAAATAATGCAGGTTGTTCACATACACAGTTAACAGGACCAGTTCTCATCAAAATCTCAGGCAAAAGAGCCACTTAACATCATTGGCGACAGAAAAAGAAACTTATAGGGATAAATGAGTATATTATTGACCTAAATGATTCGCTTGTTTAACACACACACACACACACACACACACACACACACAGGCTGAAGCCGCTTGTTCCGAGTGGTGTCACAGAGAGCTGAAGCCTAAACCGGCAACACGGGCACAAGGCTGGAGGGGGGGGACACACCCAAGGCAGGAAACCAGTCCGTCGCAAGGCACTCGAAGGGGGACTCAAACCCCAGACCCACCAGAGAGCAGGACCCAGCCAAACCTGCTGCGCCACTGCACCTCACTTCACTTGTTTAATAAGCAAGTGTATTTACACACGAGAAGGCAGAGTAAAGTGCGGAGATGTGGGGCAAGGCACGGCGAGACGGCACAGAGCAACTGAGTGAATCAAGACCCCTGAAGAGACAGGAACCACTGGGTCATATGGGACTGAACCCTTTGTCAGCAAGGCAGGGGGAGGGATGAGTCCGGCCCACGGAGGCAGCAATTGCCTCATCAGCAACGGATCTGGGCATCCGGACAAAGCCACAGCATGCCCTCCCTAGTGCCTGCATTCCTGGGATGCCTTGCACATCACCTAAGGTCTTTTGAGAAGACAGAACTTTAACTGCACTCTCCACTGTATGCGGCACTGTGCAGGGAAATGTTGTGAGCCTTCCACAGAACTGAACCAACATGTTTATGGAAATGACAAATCATCATCTGCAGTCTATGGTATCCTCGGCACAGCAAGAAGGGCAAAACCGTGAGACAAAGCACAGGCCTGAGATGAAAGCCAAGGTTAAGTGTGTGACGCCACCTACATCTGCACTGACCTCTGGAAAGCACAGAGCAGGAACTTACTGCGTCTGCAAGGCCTGTGGGTCAGTCATCCCTCCACACAGCCTCTTGGCTCTTGCCACCTCCTCCTCCAGCTCCTCCTTAAGAGCCTTCTTTAGCACCTCCATGGCTACAGAAGGAACACGCAGGGTGGCAGGAGGGCCAGGCACAGAGGTGGGTCGGGCATGTGAAGAGGAGGAACACGCATCACAGCTATAAAACACTCACTTGAATATAGAAAGAGATCAATACAGTACGGACAATGACACACTCGTTCATTGGACACTTGCATGCCGCTCCTCGCTCACCCTGTACAGTGGCCTGGCTCTCTTCACGTAGTAGTCGGTCTCTCTCTCCCTGCAGCTCCCTGACCTCCCTCACATGCTGCCTTTGAAGCTCCTCCAACGCCTCCCTATGGGCCTTCTCCATCGCCTCCAGGCTGCGGCCACAGGGGGCCTCGGGGCCACAATGAGCTCCACTTCCTCGTTGCAGCTGTTCTACTTGTACTCTCAGGGATGCCATCTGACAGAGCAGGCAAAGTAACAGAATCAGGTCTCCAAGGACCATATTTTTAAAATCAGCCTTCATAAATAAAACCGTTGACTTGTTTCGCTCAAATTTAGCTGAATTTTAAAGCTTAATTCCACTACCTCCCTCTGTAGTGCCTCACTGGCTGGCTGGCCTGCTCGGACACCCATCAGACGCAACGATCTCGTCTCCTGTAAGGGCAGTCTCTCAAACTCCGCCCACTTCCTATCAAGCTCCGCCTCCATCAGTGAGGCAGGGTCAACCCCCTTCTTCAGCAGCACAGCATCCCATGGGCTGCTGCCCAGTGGAGGTTCTTTCGTTGAGAGCCCTGCCTCAAACCAGCGAGTCCTGTCCTCGAGCCGCCTCACATGCTCCCTGCCGGCATCCTCTTCAGCATCTCGGGTTTGAGCAAGCTGCGCTTCAATGGGTGCGGCTGCCACTAGGGTAAGCTCCACATAGTCCAGTTCACGTTGGGTGGAAGTGGAGATTACAGCTTCCGATCCTGAGTCATTGTGGCCACGTTGGGGGGAGGGGCGATGTGGTGCAGCTTCAGAGGACAGACAGCTCTCTTTGCTGCTTCCGCTCTCTAACACTCTAAGACAGGAGAAAACAGGGAACAAAAGTGGTACATTACGATACGATTTGCCAAACAAAGGTTTCTGCCAATTTATGCATGACAATACCAAATTTCTGATGCGCGCGCGCACACACACACACACACACACACACACACACACACACACACACACACACACACACACGATTTTCTATGGCTAAATAACCCATAGTAGTTGATGCACTGTTAATATATCAGTATATACAGAACACAGGTGTACATCACAGTAACAGTGAGACAATTGTTATACAAGTATATGTTGTTTGAGGATAGATGTTCCACACTTACATTTGCTCATAAAAACACTAGCATATCCCTCAGACTGCTACACACCTCCACCTCTGCCCACTTGGTGGTCCCCCACACGAAAGGTCCAAAATAAAAAACACAAAGGTTTTCAGTTCTTGCTCTGATGTGGTGGACTGACCTCCCCCTCTCACTCAGAACTGCTAAATTTCTGTCTACATTTAAGAAGGGTCTCAAAACTCACCTCTTTCGAATTCTCGTTTCCCCTGATCTCTTAAGTGCATGATATACATATAAATATGTGTTTAATATTTTTAACAATTTGTTTAATAACTGAAAACCAACATGCAGCCACTCATGTATTGTGGACTGGTTTATACAGTGGTATGTGACAAACAGACTGTACTCAAGAATCACGTGTCTGCATCCACATCTCTCCTTCTGTCTGCACTTGGTTTCTCTGAGATCTACATCACGTGCAGAAAAGAATCCACAAAATGAATAAATGCAAATGTGTGAACCACGCCACTGAACGATGCTGAAGGTGAATGGTCAGAGCGGAGCGGTGCAGGACTTACTGTGGGACATCTGGGGCCCTGCTGGGAAGCACGCTCTTACTCAGCACCTCCACCCAGTTCCTCCTGATGCCTGAGGTCATGGCCGACAGGGTGAACACGGCTTCCAGCGTCTGAGCAGGGTGAGAAAGAAAGGTGGAAGACAATCAGGATGAGAGTGAGAGCAGGCAGCCATTAGTAGTACCTAGTGTACTGACTGAGCCATAGACATTTTCAGTCTCATGAGAAGGGAAACTGAGTACGCATTTGAACCTAAATTATTAACTATTCAATTAAATAATTCATATTAATTATTCAGTTAGACAACATTCAAAGGCAACTGATGAAACCTGTTTGGTTTGCTTAGTGATGTGTTCTCTGAGTTTTGATAATAAATCCAGTCAATTTTTCATTAACGGGGGGGTCGCGGTGGCGCAGCGGGCTTGGCTGGGTTCTGCTCTCTGGTGGGTCTGGGGTTCAAGTCCTGCTTGGGGTGCCTTGCAACAGACTGGCATCCTGTCCTGGGTGTGTCCCCTCCCCCTCCAGCCTTACACCCTGTGTTGCCGGGTTAGGCTCCAGTTTGTCGCGACCCTGCTTGGAACAAGCAGTTTCAGACTGTGTGTGTGTGTGTGTGTAGTCAATTATCATGCCATGCCGCCTTTGCTTCAAAGGCCTTGCATAAGACTGAGAACAGTGGACGCACTACAGGTGTGTCTAAAGTCCATTGCTCCCCCTCCAGCCTCACGCCCTGTGTTACCAGGTTAGGCTCTGGTTCGCCGCGACCCCACTCAGGACAAGCGGTTTCAGCCAGTGTGTGTGTCTGTGTATTTTTCATTAAGTGTCTCAGTCTCTCTTTGGTCCAGCATTTTATCAATGCACAGAGAAGTACTGGGACCCGGGACAAAGTCCGGTGCAAATTTTGCCACTTTACTACTCTGGTCAAAAAGGTGATTCACCTGTATCTGAAAGCCATAGTTTTTCTCCACGTCAAACTCAGACACCCCAACACAGGTTGTCAGGTCAATCTCTCCATCCAGGTCATCCTTCTGCAGAGGAGAAGGGGGTGGGAGATCATCTGTTTTGACCGACTAACCTGAGCATCGTGATGCATGTCAAGTGACAAGTTGGAAAAGGCAATCATTTGAGAAAAATAAAATTATTCTAGTTGTCGCAACCATCCCCATCACTCTTTTGGCATATTTCAAACAATATAAATGTTAGCGGATAAAATCTTTAGGAAACAACAAGAAAAGTGACAAACATAGATCCTTTATGAAAAGATACACTGCAACAGAGCGGGGATGATGGACAGCTGACAGGCTCAATGCGGAACCACTGCAAGTGCCAACAGTAGCACGTCGTCAACAGTGCACTTATTGCCGAGTACAACCTGCAGGCAACCTCACCTCCTCAGCCTTGGCGTCCCGATAATACCTGAGGCCATCATCCGTCAGCACAAACCAGTGCTTCCTCCACTGTCGAGACAGGAAGGACACACGATTACAGAGCAGGTCACACCAGAACCCCCCTCCCCAGTCAGATCGCAGACAGACCAGTCTAATCAGAGCAGGATTTCTATCACAACTTTGACTTTCAGTTTCTCTGCTGCTCTCCCATGTCTGCTGCTGGAGGTAGAACAATATTCACATGCAGAAAACATTTACCTCCTAGTAACTGCTCTGAAATCACTGTCATAAAGTGCTTTGTTAAAACAAACACAGTGATCTCTAAACGTGTTTCAGATGTGCCCTCTGCATACCAGGCATTTAGTCAGCAGCCCTGAACAGACAGGAACTGAATGCAACAAATCCACATGGGTAAGAAACTGCAACCTTTCACACCTGAGTGTAACTGCACTTCACAATCCTGTGCCTAGAATACAATTTGCACATAATGGGGGCGACAAATACTAAAACCCTCAGCAGGAGACGTAAACAGAGGGAAAAGGGCCGTTCTCAGTACCTCTCCATCTTCATCCAGTTTTGACATCCATCCCTTCTTGAAATTGAGGATGTCAGGCTGCAGGCAAAACACAAGATTGAACTTCATGACCAGTCTATCAATAATATATTTATTAAGTTGACCATCTTATCCTAAGTGACTCAATGCCAAGTTACTTCCTATTATTTACCCATTATACAGCTGGCTCTCATTTTTTTTTACCAGAGCAATTCAGGGTAAACACTATGATCAGGGCTACTATAGCTAGGGATAGGATTACAACCTTCAACCTCTCAAGTCCAATGGCAGCAGTTCTAACCACTGTTACGTGCTGGCCCTGTATAGGGCATGCACTCTTGCTCTAACTCACACACAAACACACACACTGTGCTCATAAATACATATGCATTAAGTGTTATAGCATAAGCAGAGTTGCACTTAAGAAAAACATTGTTTAAACACTCAAAAGGTTGCATATTCATGTCCAGGCAAGTGTACCAAAGTAGTAGAGTTTGAATAAGGTATCAAAACTAAACTGACTCGTGGGTCTAAAAATATAGAGCTGAATAAATGGGTTGAGATGCAAGTCGGGTATGCTTTGAAAACTCCCATTAGTAACAATGCCTTCTCACTCTATTGATTCATATATACAGTATGTAAGAAAGAAAAGGAGGCTGGTGTGTGAAGCCAACAGGAAGCACTAGACTCATCTCTGGTGCTGGGGGAGAAACAGACAACCATCTCTTGGGGGGGGGTTGTGACATTTTACACACAGACTGACAAAATATGAAAAAAGGAAACCCTGCTTAAGGAGGATGTGTGTGGTTAAGAGTGTTAATATGCAGCTGACTGAACAGAAATGTAAAGCTGACGAGACAAGGAAACACCCTGACAGAAGAGATGAAACCATGATTGTAAAGAATCACAAGAATTCTGTTACTTTAGGCATTTTTTTCTATTTTCCATCTCTTGTGCTCATTCGATAACTGCGCTCTAAAGCAATCTGGTCACTTTGAAAACTGAGTACGAATTCAGTAGGAATGTAAAAGGTTGTTGGGTAAAACATTTAAAGACATGGTTTTTAAATTTTAAAAAAAAAAAAATCCAGAAATTAAGAGATCTCATGTTTCTGGTTGACCTGCATTGTCCGTACTTCACGCAAAACACTCAGATGACCCATTCTCCAGTGAAAAAAATGTGAAAATCAGCCATCACATCAAGTCTCCTTCATCTCCAAGCTTTTCATTGTAAACTATAATGTTCTTTAAAGGGGTCAGTAGCACAGAACAGTAGTACAGCTGCATATAACAAAAGCTGAAAACGTTACACAGATTCATGCTGGTGGATCTAAACACCACCGCACTGTATTGCTGGGACCAACAAGTATTAAGTACTTTTCTGTGACAGTTTAAGCACATTGCCAGCTGCTGGAAACAAGCTGTCAATTTCACTAGAACTGCAAACAAATCCCCAGTCCAATAATTTTGTAAAATATCTAAAAATATTTGGATCTCATACTGTATTTCTAGTTTTCTAACTCTCATGGTAATAAGCAAAGCAGATTTCTTATCCATGGAGAGGACGGAATATAAAGAATTAACATGTGTGCCAATAGATATGGAAAGAGACTTCGGTGAAGGAAAAAGAGGAAAGAAAGGTTATAGCTGAAAAGTGACTGAGAGGTCATTCAATGAGGTATCAATGAGAGAAAGGAGATCAGGTCTTATAGAAAACACACCTAAATAATGCAACTGAAATGGACCACAGAGGTAGATTAAACTGTTTAGATTTTTTTAAATCTCATATAAGATTTATTTTCACAGTCAAACGCATTTAGGAGAAGATAACACGAAGTGGCAGCAATTAATGTGACCATCAAAAAAGGTTCACCCTCATCTCCGCTTGCAGGAAGCTCACGGAAATGAACCTTCTCGAGATTTAGCCCCAATTTACTAATAATGTTGTAATAACGTAAAGAAGCATCAGTTTAGGGCACCCGATGGAACGTAAACATGACAGCTAATTTAACATCAGATAATCAAAATAAAACTGGCATGTCATTATTAAACTATAATAAAAAAAAAACTGTAATAAATGAGCAGTAAAACTACAAGACCTACGTGTTGGTGAAAACCGACTGATGATTCAGTGCACATGATCAATCAGAGTAACAGTGAGTTAGGTAAACACAGTACCGAAACGGTAAAAACTCACCGGCATGTCCGCTCTGGAACCCCGGGGCCCAATGGAAGACGCAATTGAAAGGAAAATAATTAATATCTCTCGAAAACAGATCAATGATCCAAGGCTCCAGGGTGAACGACTGACTAACAGAGAAGTTCCAGCGAGCTGCTCTCGAAAACCTCGGCTGTGTTTAATTGTAAACCACTATTATTCTCCCGCTGAGAGCGAGGTGTTAGCTGACAGAACACATGTGTCGAGATCAGATAGCCGCCGCTTGGCCCTCGGCGCCCCGCGCTGCCCGTGAGCGGTAGTTAAAGCGCCGCTCGTGGACGGGGTTCCACGAGCTAAACCGCGCGCGCGTTTCACTCTCGCCTGATAAAAGCGCCGAAGACACTGAGACTGAGGCAACACGCTGAGGGAAGATGACAGCTCAGAAAAGTGAGTGACACGACCTTCACGCTTCAGTTTAAGGAGCTAAACATTCGATCCCGTGATCAACAAATCCCTCACACACGCCGCCCCAAAATTTTCTTTTATGCTTATCTTGTCAAATCACGTTTTTTCGGAGCTAAACGGGTTCCTCAAATTGCGACCACAAGCCCCGACACTCATACCTGGCGCCTTGACGGCGCATGCGCACAAACACAACCGCAGGGGATGGAGGCGCGTTCAGGGGGCGGGGCTACGTTCAACCACGCCCACGCAGCCTCTTCCCCATTCTTCCCTATTTTCATCAGTATTTGATGTACAATTTTAAGTTACTTTCCCTTAGACAAAGCGCAATGAGGATAAGCAGACAGAATGGGTAATTACTTTGTTCAAGGACACTACAGCAGTAGCTGCGAGTAGGCCTTGTTCTAGCAAACTCTAGGTTTCAAGTCCATACCCTGCTGCTACCGTAGGTAAACAGGTAAAATGATTGCAGATGAGTTATGGAAGTAACAGTTGGCAAACTGACAAACAGGCAGTTTCATGAAGAGCTGAGAGAAGCTGAATGAAATTCAGCAAAGAGATGGAGTCATGAACAGTGTGGCACAATCGTGGAGTACACAGGGAAGCCAAGGCGAAACATGCCTTTTCCACAGGTGTGCCTTCCTCTTGACCAATCTCAGCTGGATTCTCATCCTTGCTATCATCCTGCAAGAGACCACAGCAAGAAACAGTTGGCGTCTTGAACAAGAAACACACGCTTTATAATTTGTGAGAAGATGCACGAGGCAGAAATATACAGTCAGTGAGGTGTTTGGGGTGTTTCCATGGGAAATTTCTACCTGCGCTTAATACAGGATTCAGGAATGTGTACTGTAATGATGTAGAGATCAGAACCTCGTGCTAAGAGTTACATACATTCGATTTGGTGTACAGTACTGGCTATTTCAGTCTTCAAAGCTGTGTCATTTAAAGCCTCCGGTTATATATCAGTAGCTGGATATGTGAATGAGAACTGATGTGGGATATATTCAGGACATCTGTTCATAATTCCTTTTGTTTGTAATTCAAAGTCACTTTTATCACTAAGCTGACAAAAGCTTAGTAATGCAAACATCCACTAACATTAGAATGACTTATCTGAAATACTAATATTAGTACTAAAGTGTACTATTAGTAACTAATATTAATTTTAAATTATGGAAAATAAAATATTTTGTCTCCATAAACACCTGTTAAATACAGATACCCTATTCATCTCATAAGCAACCATGATATGGTTCTTCATCACTGGCACTGAGGAACACCAAGAATGAGCTGTAAACAATGAGGTGGTGAGGTGAATTAAGCCAAATCCAAGCTTCTGTTCTGTTGCAGTGTGATTTACTGGCACCCCTCTGCTGACTTTGTAAATACAGTTCACATTTGTAAAGAGATGATAATATTATGGATTATGTGTATGTATTATGTATAATGCTGCCACGGTGGCACAGGAAGTAGCACTGCTGTCTCACAGCGCCTGGGTGGTGTGAGAGGATATGGGTTTGATCCCTGCTCAGTCTGTGTGGAGTTTGCATGTTCTCCCCATGTCTGAATGGGTTTCCTCCAAGTGCTCTGGTTTCCTCCCACAGTCCAAAGACATGCTGTTCAGGTTCACCCATAGTGTGTGAGTGACAGAGAGAGTGTGTTCCACTGATGTATGGATGAGTGACCCAGTGTAAGTAGTGTATCTAGCAGTGTAAGTCACCTTGGTGAATAAGGTGTAGGGGCTGGTAATACTACATAGAGTTCATTGGAAGTCACTTTAGAGAAAAGTGTCTGCTAAATAAATAAATGTAAATTATGCAAAAAAAAAAAAAAACAAACCGGAAGACTATTTGTAACTTGAGTGTTGATGATACGAGGGGCAAGCACACTGCTAAAAGTAGTTTTGTCCTTTGACCTCGTAATTTTAGTAATACTGTATGTAGCATGGGGGCGCGGTGGTGCAGTGGGTTGGACCGGGTCCTGCTCTCCAGTGGGTCTGGGGTTCGAGTCCTGCTTGGGGTGCCTTGCGATGGACTGGCATCCTGTCCTGGGTGTGTCCCCTCCGGCCTTACGCCCTGTGTTGCCGGGTTAGGCTCCGGTTCCCCGCAACCCCGTATGGGACAAACGGTTCGGAAAGTGTGTGTGTGTGTGTGTGTGTATGTACCATACCAGAGGAGAGTGGAGTGAAGTGGTGCTCTGAGCACATGGCGTCCTATCCCTCCCGGACTTCAAGCGCTTGTGCCGCTTTCTTCCTCTTTCCTTCTGTCTTCCTCGCTCCACTGAGTCACCCCATTCCTGATGCTCTTCAGCCACTTGAGTTTGCCTGGCAAATGAAGGGGAGTGACACAGGGAAAGAGGAGTGGCAGCAGAGTTGTACATACTGGACAGAGCAGTATGCATAGAAATGGACCTTGCTCTCAAACCTCCTACATGTTACATGGAAAAACACTATGCAAATAAGCAGTTAATATATTAGCAATTATATTATCATGTATCAGTAAAAATTTCAGCCTAGGGAGCTAAAACATGGCATTTTGTAATTTATATCATTAAGGAAGTATTATATAAATGCTATTTGATTTTAATCACTAGCTGATTTTAAACACAGTATTTATCCCACCTTTTAAAATAATTTCATCTACACACACACATTTTCAGAACCGCTTGTCCCACACGGGGTCGCGGGGAACCGGAACCTACCCGGCAACTCAGGGCACAAGGCTGGAAGGGGAGGGGACACACCCAGGACGGGACGCCAGTCCGTCGCAAGGCACCCCAAGCGGGACTCGAACCCCAGACCCACCAGAGAGGAGGACTTGGTCCAACCCATTGCGCCACCGCACCCCCAGGTATTTCATATACAGTTAAAAATTAATTTAAATATGAATTATTTACCTCTTTGGTTAAATAAGCCAACAAATGGTTTTTAGCAATTTGTTATTAATAAAAGTAGGCATCCTTACATTATCTTGGCCTTGAGGTATTAAAATGCATGCCTGCCTGGTGAAAAAGTTTACTAATAAGTAATCTCACATTGAAACATTTCATACGAATTTTAGGTATTAGTTTAATTTTTGGTGTTGGTCATTTACATGTATGTTGCTCAAGTAACAGACTGCTTGAAATCCCATCTTACTCTGATAGCCTGCGCAGCTCCTCCCTCAATGGGCTGTGGTTTTGACCCCGCCCCCTCTGCCAAAGGCCCTCCCTTGGGTATATGATTTTGGCTTTGGGGAGATCAGCCATCACAACATACTCCTTCATGTTCATTTCCCCACTGTCCGATCCTCCAGAGATTCGGCTGCTTTCGGATTCTGAGGAACTCAGAGAAGAGCTGTCCCTTCGCCTCCGAGGGGAAGGGCTCCTGGTCTGGTGAGGAGACACTGTGTACCCTGGAGACAGGCTCCATCCTGCCAGGTCTCTTTCAGCGCTGCTTCGACTCATGGGTCTACCGTTTGTTTCCAAAGCATCACAGCAGAACTGCGGTGACTGGCTTAGTGATCTGGAGTCGAAGCCCCTTCCAGGGTTGCGCTGGGACTGGGTGGGTGCATGACTGGGTGGGTGGTTCCTGCGAATGTGGGAACAGCTTCGCCCATCTGGGCTGTGGACATGGGAAGAACTGTCCACCCCAGTTTTGCAACCGAATGCGTCCGAGCCCACAGTCCTAGCAATGAGATTCAGATTTTCATATAAGTATTCCGCATCTAGTACTGGCCCGCTGGAGCTCTGGGATGGACTTCTGAATTCTTCTTTTTGTCTTTCAGAAAACTGTACAGCATCGTAACTTGAGCACGGGGATTCATTTTGTTTGAATGGAGAGGGGCTCCGTGAAGGGGAGGAGGAAGGAGAAAAGATGGAACCGCGTCTAGGGGATCTGAACATCCCAGATGATGAGCAACGGCTTTTTGAGAGGGAGTTGCCACGCACCTGCCGTAGAGCGTTCAGCTCCGCCTGCTTAAAAGGAGTGGGGATTAAGGTGTGGCGAGGGCTTGGCGAGCGGGGGCTCCCTCGCCCCTGAGAACTCCGCCTGAAATTGGAGTGCTGTGAGTATTTGGGTGGAGAGGGGCTTCTCCCCCGCGTGCCAGCATCTGGGCCCCGCATTTTGGAGGGAATACCCAGGTCTGGGTTCCGGAAGGGAATAGAGGCTTTGGGCTCCGGAATGCGAGTGCTAGGAAGAGGACGGCCCACTTCCAAGTGGCGGAATGGGGGTGGGGGACTGTCACTGCGCAGGGAGTGGCTACTTCTTGCCCTATTGAGGGAATTGATGCCACTTTCACAAACCTTCTCTCCCACCATGCCTGCAGTGGAGAAAAGGGAAGCAAACTGCAAGCACTATCACAACAAAATAAGCAAAATCAGAATGGGTATGAAAGCGTAACTGACATATGGAAACACACACACACACACACACACACACACACACACACACACACACACACACATTTTCAGAACCGCTTGTCCCTCACAGGGTCACGGGAAACCGGAGCCTACCCGGTAACTCAGGGCGTAAGGCCGGAGGGAGAGGGGACACACCCAGGACGGGATGCCAGTCCGTCACAAGGCACCCCAAGCGGGACTTGAACCCCAGACCCACCGGAGAGCAGGACTGCGGTCCAACCCACTGTGCCACCGCACCCCCTTCCCCCCCCATTACTATTCCTGTAATTCTATGCTGCTTCCAAACTTGCTTTTTTCCCCCATTTATTGCCACAAAGGACTTCTGTTTCATACATAATAACAAGTGACATCTGTTTTACTGCAGACTCCACAGGGGGCACTAAGCGCAACTCACAGAAAAGCTGATTTCTTCTTCCAGAACCTTGTCACCGGAAACATATTTTTTTATTATGACAACACATTACATAGACACATTCATTGCATTGAATAATTTCCCCTGGTTCAGTGTGTAATATACAGTTATTTAGGAGACATGCTAATGTTAATTGCTTTTACAAAATTAAAAAGAAGCATTGATAAAAGTACCATAATAAGAAATTTGGCAGCAAAACTCAACTAGTGTTTTAACCTGTGTTTCTGCCAGAACTGTCTCTTCTCCTGCCATCTTCCATCCAGTTCTGTGGGTACAGTCTACGGGGAGATGGATCCAAACGAGTCATGGTGACGTTCACTGCCTGGGGTAATGAAGGACAGCAGCCCTCACCTGGGCTCGTAAGGTCACTTAGGTTGGGGATGACACCCTGCTAAAAAAGCGAGATCAGATGGGTGGTGCAGGAGGAGGTGAGACAGTTCCATGACTGAGACCTCGTGGGAGGGGAGCATAAGTGGAGAGATATTGTGGTACTTGTATAAATGCAGAGGTGAACATGGAGCTAGTGGAATGAGATAGTAAGTGGATGTTCAAAGAGAAGAGAGAAAACATTGAGTGGGTAGTTGTTGACACATTGTGTGGAGAGAGAGAGAGATGTTGCAGAGAGCACTAGATACTCCTGTTACCAAAGGCGTAGTCCTCATACAAGCAAGTGGTCCCTGTTACAACTTTTCAAACACTTGCATTGTCAAAATGAGTTTTAACCATTTGTGCTGTTGCCTTGCTCATCTCCTATGAATGAGCGGATCCCACAAGCCCAACCTGTGCTTGATGACATCACAGTCTCATATTACTATCTGCAGTCTGTCAGAATTTTCTAAAGTCTTCATTCATCAATAATGCGGGCAAATAATCTGGCCAACGGCAGTTTTTGGTAATGTCCCTATGTGTATACCTTCAGTGTTGTGCCTGTTTCAGAAAAAAAGGATTGCAGCAAACACTAAAAAGCAAAAAACGGTAGAAAAAAGCTTTTATGAATGATATAACAAACAGTGTACAAAATCAAATGTGCAAATGTAACTGAGAAACACGTATCTTAATAAGTCCTGATACAATGTGCAAATGATATCTTTGCAACTGTATGTTGACAACTACATTGTACCCTGAAATGTAAATTTACATTTTGTCCTGTACAGTTAAACACACTACCACATCCATGAGAGCAGACATACCCCAGACTAGCTGGTGTGGTAGAATCCGTAATTTTGCGCGGTAAATCCGTTACTGAGCCTGACAGCTCTGCTGTGCCGAAGCTCACCTGGTCTCTCGTTGTCAGCGCCTCTCGCTCTGGCTCCTTCTCCTTCTTCTGGTCTGTCCTGGATTAGGGTTACCTGCTGTAACTTAACCCAGATTGTGGCTCAGCTCATTGTTAATTTAGCACTCTGTTCCCTTACTATTAAACACTGAAGCATTATTAACCTTTCATCAGCTTTATCTTAATGCTCCTGTAATTTTTTGCCCTTACCTCATCCAGAAGTCTTCCCTTGTTCTTTTTCCCTTGTTTTACTGAAAACTAGTGTCTAAATGCTGAACGAAGGCAGTTTCATGCTTTCCTAATACAGAAAGGGCACAAACAGCAATATTTAAAGTGATTTATACTAGCCCTGCTCTAATGACAGTTTTATTATCACAACAAAAATCCATCTGAGCGTTGGATTGCATGTATGTGGTGATTTATACTTGCTACACATGTGATACATTATTTTAAATCATCTCTGACTGGCGAGATGAGAGATGATATGTATTCAAAAATAACTGTGTTACAAACCAAGTAAGCACTTGTAAATTGCAAAGTAAAGTCAATGTGTGTCAGATAAGGTTTGGCTCGAGTACATTGGGTCTATGTGTATAGTGTATTTTGTTGCTGGATATTCTGACAGACTTGTAAACGATCTCTCCATTAATTAGTAATGTTAGTGCATGGCCTTCCCTTTCCCTGCTCACTAATCTAGATCTTTCCTCAGCTGAATTTCATTCCTGTGACACAATACTGAAGGCATTTAAACGTAATTAATTTTCTAACAGCTTTGTGTCCACACACTCTATCATCTATCCGAACAACAGGTTTTGAAAAGAAATACAAGGAGTATTTCTTATAAAGGAATGCTATATGGATGCCTTATCCATGTTTTTGGCTCTTGACTTATTATGGCTGTACTTTATTAGCCTACCATCCCTTGTGTGTGTTTCAGCATGACTTAAGTTTCTGTCTAATCTCATTGATGGACTCGTCGACTTCAGTTTCCTTCTGGCTCTCATCTTTTCTCCATACTGTATGTGGCAGCTTTGGTTGCTTTATTGCTGTGTATCTTCTTGTCTCCAGTGGACAATGTTCTTGAGCAATGGCAGCCTTTAAGGACAACATGAGTGCCCTTCTCTCTGGTTCTCTGGATTTTGGGTATCTGTATCTGGATCTATGGGCTCCTCTCTGTATTCACTGCTGAATCTGATGTGCCTCATTTTGGGGTAAGGGCCAAAAAACAGACACAAGGCAGCAGAAATCCTACAGGAAGAGATAGATTTACCCAACAAACAAAGAACACAGAACAAAAGACAAACCCCTTTAAGTCATCCAAAAAATGGCAACAGGGAGCACTACTAAAATTGCATTGACCAGGAATCTGTAGTCTCAGCACATTTCCTGAAAATCTTTGACCAGCTGCCTTATATAACACTATGTTTTTTCCTCAATCAGAGGCAGCTGGTATTCATGATCCCTTGGACGTGCCACCGGATAGCCATCAGGTGTAGCCAGGGACGGATTGGGAGTAAAAAACGGCCCTGGATTTTCTCCCAAATAGGCCCCACCACAGCTACAAACAGCCGCTACTATCTCACAATATTACAGCAGTCAATGTATCGCATTTATGGCAAATAACATCACAAAACCCATGGTGATTGAAATAAATTTATTATTGTATGAACTAAAATACTTGAAATCTACATAAAAAGAGCAGAACGCAAAAATGTATAATATGACATGTAATGATAATCATAAACATAGAATCTAGAAACCTGAAACAACAGAACTATTCTACAATTTGAGTATTCATATGTCTGTGTGTATGTGTGTCCTTGAATAAGCAAATGAATACAGATAAGTCTCAGTATAATATCTGTCACTTAATATTAAACCAATCCTAAATTACTATTAGATTACTTATATATTCATATATATTCTTATAACACTTTGAATGTTATGGAAAGCAAAGATTGTTTTAGGTTTATTTTCAAACAAAATGGTTGTCTGCATGATGTTATCTTAATCTTGGGGAGAATTATAGCCTATGTTTTGCTATAATTTCAGCTGTAGATAACGTGAGAACACCTGATTGTGCAAACTGACACGTAGCACCATTAGAACTGTTAAATTCTGTTTGTTTTGATGTGCGTTCGTGACCAGTTCGTGGGTAATTTAAAACGGGATGAATGGGTGTGAATTTGGATTTTGGCTGGGTTAGCCTACATGCCACGATCAAAATAATATCGTTTTGGCGTCTACTGTTGCCACGCAACGACGAAAGTCATGCTGCAGCCAGGCTGAGTGAGAGTGACCATGTGTGCACAAATTATTTGCAAACTCGCTCATTCTCATGTTACATGTTAATTGGAGCAATCACCTTAGGCTACTTCATTTACTCTATTTTCTAACTCAGTAGCAATGTAACCCGTTGTAGAATCACTGCTGTCTTGTTATGAATGAATGGAATTATTCACGTCAGACAATGCGGAGTGATAAATAGCAGTGAACGTTCGGACTAGGGATGTCCTGGGATTTTACTATAGTGCTGTTCATAGGCTACATGTTCTATAGTGAGAGAGGCGGGCAAAGGTAACCTGATGTAACTGTCCTGACAGGTGACTCACCAGAACCATTGGCTCAGGAGCAGCTGCTGCTGTCTCTCCCTCATCAGGCTCAAGATTAGGGCTACTGCTGCCTGCAGTTGCACTGCTGCTGGCAACACTATTGCCAAACATCTCTTGTTATTTTTTTGCATTTTGTAGCGTCACTCTCTAAGGACTTCACTTTTTTTCTTTTAGCTTCTCCCAACCGCCTTTATCTTTAAGTTTTTTGCTTGCCATCATGAGCCCACTCTCCTTTGCGTCAGTTTTGGTTTATTATAAGCAAAAAAAGATCGCATTAGCGCCCCCTTTTGTCGGCTGTCAACGTCACTTAATCTGACACTTTTTCTTTGATGATGAACCAGCCAGGCCGACGGCCGTCGGACGGACGGCCGTTCTGGACTTCTCCAGAAAGTCCAGGTGGCCAGTCCGCCCCTGGGTGTAGCCCTGCCCCATGCAACTGCTCACACTGTGTATTTCTCTCATTTCTTTTCATTTTTTCCTCCTAAAATTGGAGGAAATTCGTTGTTCAAGTGCTGACAGGACCACCCAATAAGGAACCTTTGCGAAGACACAGCCTTGACTGAGAGCCACATTTAATTTTTGTTGTCCTGAATAGTTAAATAGTTGTGTCTTGCATAAACTGAGTCACGATAATTTTACGTGCTTGAGTATACAAACTTAAAATATCAGTAAAAAGCATCAACTGTGAGTGAACACGGTAATAACAATATAATTATAATTTTATAGTGTACAGTGTCATTTTAGTACTAAGTCTGTATTATAGAAAATTGTTTATGTTCCTGGATATTTCTGACTGTCTGCTGAATCTATACTTAAGTTTTTGAGGTTTAGGAGCAGACCTGTGGTTAGACTCATTTCCATTCTGGCTGGGAATGAAAAATAAATTTAACAAGGCTGGAATTCACAAGATAATCTTTGCAACAGTTGTGTACACAGGAGGCCAGTTTGTAATCGTATACAAACTCAAGTATGTTTATATCTGGCTGCATCCCTTGTATATGTTTCAAAAAGTAGTCTTTATTGAAAACCACACTTCATTCAGAAGTTCATTGTTTCTCGAAATGAAGCTCTATTGATATGGACAGCATTTCTGCATTCTATATTATTCTCAAGATTCTTCATTACAGGAACATTTATTTTCATTTTAATTTCATATAAATATATTTCAGATTTGTAACTGAAGCAATGTGCATAAAATTTAAGGAAAATATGGTTGTTTCTTGAACTCAGTGGAGTTGGTTTCATAGTACAGCTGTTTTATACTGTTATTGGTTTAGGTCTACATTTACATCAACATTGTAAGTCTAAATTTATATCAATATTGTCTATGACAGCTTTGCTAAAAACAACGATAAAGACAAACCATGTTATCAGGTGTCTGCTGTATCATTTTATTTATTTAAAAAGTAACACCAGAGAAGGTAAGACAAAACGGAAATAGCTATGGAACTTGACAACTTAATTCTGTACCTTTGAAATCATTATAATTCTGTCAATAGGTAACTAATACAGGGCCAAAACCAGACAGGCAAACAACCCAACAACCAACGTGATAAAATAACACCAAAATAGCACCCTTATTTTTGGTTCAGATAGACCACTGACTGCCAGGTCAATGACTTGACTTGTTAGCATTTTTGTACAAATTGTTTCTTTCAATGAATGGCAAAACACTGACTTGTATTATAGAAAAATCCATTTATTTCTCAACCGAGATCAAGTTCAAAGCTTGTCTCATACCAACCCAATAAAAAGGACAACAAATCAGAATAATTTCTCTTGGTATTCTTCATGATTATGGTAATAATAAAAGATTCTACTAAAGTATTATTGCTCCCTCTTCACAATATATAAGTATTCCACTTTATACATCATAACCCTAAACACCCTTTAGTTGAGTGTGGATTCAGAGGCTATCAGTGAGTCTTGGTATCTCCTCTAAAAGAGCACAACTAAGACTAAGGCCAAAGTAGAAAAAAGTTTAATCTAGATGTGCTTTTGCACTCTTGGCTCTTTCACTGTTCTGTGATTGCAAATTGGAAGGCCTTACGTTAAAGTTCAGCTTTACAGTCGAATATTCCTCCAGTATACACAAGTTTGACATGTAGAATTACATAAAATGAAACATGTTGGGCTAGAAAGATCTGTCTACAGTATGTAATGCATTGTGTGGTACACAGTATACGATACAAATCAGTGAAACAAGTTATTGCATTTGCACATTGCTTCAACCAAAATTAGTAGTTCTGTATGGATTGTTGCCAAGGAGCTGTACTGCATCACACCTGGTCACCTCATTCAAAATTTTATGAAAAAATGTTCTGATGGTCATAACATCCAAGAGTCAGATGTGGTAGTCCGAGCCATGTTTGGTCAGTGCAACTCAAGAGTCTTAAGAAAACTCTTCAGAAGTCCTCAGAAGAATGACTTTTGGTGGGCACCCAACATCCGCACTCCCCACCCTATCCCCCACCACACCTAATATTTGGCATGTACAGACACGCTTGCAAGTTCACAGGACTATGCGCAGGGTTAGTGATAAAAGGGGGCTTTTGAGGGTGTGATTGAGCATGTGGACACAGTGAGTGGGCCTCCTCAGGAGGCAGCGATGCTGGTGCCTCCTCCTAGCCGTAGTAGGATCTGCTGGCAGTCCTGCAGCGAGCGCCGGTCACCCACACGCTCAAGCATATGCCGGGCCTCAGCCAGCAAGAGCATGCACTGCCCTGGAGGAATTAACAGGGGCAGGGGTAGGTGGCGGCAGGCCAGCAAGATAGCATGGGCCCTCTCCCGCTCTCCCAGTGCTCCATCAGCCTCTGTCACGGACAAAAATCACAGAATAGGGAAGGACATGGGGTCAATAGAGGTATACTATACACTGCTGAGAAAAATTATTGCCGCATTTCCAATTTTCTCTGTTTTTGTAGAGGACATTAAATTTGACCAGATCTTTTTATCAGTTCTAGTAGCGAATGAATGGAGCGCAAGAAAGAAAAAGTGACACCAGTACTGTCTTCATGCCATTTCTTTGGTGTGGAAGTCAATGCTTCCTGTAGAAAATTTCACATCACTACTTTAGCCAACTCCACCAAGCAAACTGGTTTAGCAGAGCAACATTTGCAGGTTTTTGAGCAAAAAACTGCTGTTTTCAAATTACATTCAAGTCAGAACTTTGAGTAGGCCATTCCATAACTTTCATTTTCTTCCAGCCATTCTGGTGTTGATTTGCTTGTTTGTATGTTTAGGATCATTATATTACTGTATAACTCAGCTGTGTTTCACCTTCAACTCATGGACTGATAGACTAACATTCTGCTTTAGAATATTCTGTTACAGAGGGGAATTAATGTTTCCTTCAACAACAGCAAGGTATTCAGGTCCTGCGGTACCAAAACATCCCCAGACTATTACACTGTCACCACCATGTTTGACTGCTGGCAGAAGGATCTTACTGTAAAATGCAGTATTTGGTTTCTTCCAGATGCAACAGGGCCCATGTTGTGGACAAAATTGTTATTTATCTATCAGTCTACATAACTTTGTTTCTTAAGTTTTGAGACATTCAGGTGCTTTTTAGCAAACTGTGGATAACTTTCATGTTCTTTTTCATGAGCTGTGACTTCCACTCCACTTTCTCTAGGAGGTCTTTAGAAATCTTATTCAAGTGTGGCATGATGTCCCCCTGTTTTGCCAAGTTTTGCTGGTAAGGGTTTACAACAGGAGACAATTATACTGGACATGGCTGGAACAAATCAAGATATTCAGATAACTGACTCAAATTACACAATTACTTTTCACACCTATGACTACACGATTCATTATCTCCCACTCCAAGGAAATGACATAAAAACAATATAACGGTTGTTTTCGATTTCCTTTTAGGCTGCATTCATATACTACTAAAACTTACAAAAATGTATTCCAAAAAGCTTCAAAAGCAGAGAAAATACGAAAGGAGGTAAAAATTTTTTCACAGCATTGTATGTGTAGTTCTTGTCAAAGACACTCCACATTTCTCCATTATAGACAACTTTATCAAGTGCTGGTACTGACTCTTTCCATGCACTCCGGGAGACGTGGAAACGGGATTTGGACTTGTCTTTTAATGACCATGAAGTGACACAGTATATGTGCTAAAATCTTCCCTACCTGCCCCTCTCCCAGCAGTCAGGAACAAAACTTCAAGCTCAGCAACAAAACCTACCTCACTCCAGTGCCTATTCATTGATCTCTGTTCATACAGTCAATTTAAAAAAACCAAAGACACTTCAGAGGTGTACTGCCTTCTGTGCTCTTTATAATAAAACCAGTTCAAGGTTACAGAGATTAACACACCAGTAGGGAGTTATGCATTTTTCCTACTGTACCTATACAGCTGGTGTCAATCGAAACATGTTCATAGTTTGCTGACACTCACTGGAATGGTTTTGAGTCTGACGTCTCAGAGCGTGCTCTAACATCTGGTGAGTACGGGTAGGAGAAGCCCCTGCCATTATCCTCACTGTGGTCTTGTGCAGGAACAGCTGTAGGAAAGAAGCAGAGCCAGACATGCTCCATAGGTTTGAGTGACTGACTGGTTGGTTGGTTTACTGACTGACCAGTTTACTGGATACTTAATTGACTGACTGACTCAAGTTTAATAAATATTTTCCTCGACACAGTACAGTGCAATTAACCATATCGGGAGAGTAATGTGATTGATTAAAATATCAATTCTGCCAGTGGAGTCACCGCCTATACTTTTGACATCTATTTATAATTAAGTGGTTGTTTGTTGAAGTTTTACCTCATCAGCTTCAGTTACAGTTATAATAACAGTAGTTAACATTAGTGACAAGTGTAATGGTAGAGCAACAGCCCACCTTATCTTGAGCTGTCTTGTAGCTCTGACCCAGTCTCCGAAGGGAGCTGAGGTCCCCCTGAAAGCCAGCCAGCTGTGAGCCGGACGCATGGCCCATCTCACCCCAGGGGCCATTGCCTCGCTGCCACATCATGGTCCTGAGAGTCAGCAAGGAGTCACATGCCAGGAACTCCACCCCCTGAGTTGGAACAGAAGCAGGAACTAATGCTAGTGTGATGACACATGTTAGAAAAGGGCTCAGATATACACACATAGCTCTAGGATCACTAGTGTTGGGAGAGTAGAGGTATGCAAAGATTTGGAAGTCCTCTGTATTACACTGCAGATGCATTACACCAGGTCACAAAATTGTGCAGCGCAATTACAATCCTCCAGCACACTACAGGCTGTTTTCTCACTGTCCCATGCAGTGAAGGTGTGTAAGCTAATTTATGCAAGTAAATGACTGTGCTGGAGTAGGTGTTTGCGTGAAAGAGGACAGTCTATAACAACATTATTATAATATTAATATTTGAAAATGGCCCTAAAAATACACGCACACAGCAAAGCCTAACCCAGCAACACAGGGCATAAGGCTGGAGGGGGAGGGAACACACCCAGGATAGGACACCAGTCCATTGCAAGGCACCCCAGCTGGGACTCAAACCCCAGACCTGCCAGAGAGCAGGCACAGGCAAAACCCACTGCACCACCGCGCCCCCTCACCCTAAACACACAAACAGTCTGAACCGCTTGTCCCATATGGGGTCGCAGGGAGCCAGAGCCTAACCCGGCAACACCTGGAAGGGGAGGGGACACACCCAGGACGGGACGCCAGTCCATCGCAAGGGACCCCAAGTGGGACTCAAACCCCAGACCCACCGGAGAGCAGGCACAGGCCAAACCCATTGGACCACTCGGCCCCCTTGCCCTAAAAATAGTACTCCATATTTATACATGTAAATAAATTATTCTAAATTGCCCTTAGTGTGTGAATGTGTGAATGAACAAGTGTGTGAGATTGCCCTGAAATAAACTGGTCTCCAACCAGGGTGTACCCTTCCTCACGCCGTGTTCTTCTGGGACAGGTTCCAGACCACCGTGAATGAATGAAACAATGGGGTTCGACGAATAATTTCATATATTCGAAAGCTGTGCGTTTAAATAATGCAAATAGCAACAAATGCCAGAATGCAAAGCGTCACTTCAAGGCAAGTATGTTCCTCTTCAGTATCAATCTGTATCAATGTGCCTTCTGGCTGGAAAGGCATACATATCTGACACATTGTTGTTTCTGCGGCACGCCATTTACCTTGCTGAGTAAGCTGCCAGCCCTAGGTCTGTGCACTGAAATGCTGGTATGCAGATATCTGCTGGCCCGGTCACAGCGGGACAAACACTCAAGTGTTGCCTCATTCTTCTGTGTAGACAGACTGAGCTGCACCGCCTTGCACAGCTGATACATGGCCTTGGGCAGAGGGTGGCTGAAACACAAAAAGAATGGTCCATTGGACCTAGGGGAGCCTCAATGGTGGCCCGAGCGAGAGTACCAGCTAGCAAATACGGACTGACCCAAGCGTGTTCAGGGCTCTTGGCATTCGCTCTGCATCGGTGAGCAGCAGCATCACGGCAGCATCGTCATCACCCTGCAGCCAAAGGATGACTGCCTTCAGGACCAGCGTCCACCACTGGCACACAGGGTCACCCACTGAGCAGACCAGGAGCAGAAATGTCACATAAAGTGCAGAAGGGAGTGTCACATGAAATATAGCAAGGTAGGAAAAACCAGGTTTTGAGGCTGTGAGTATAAAGCTCTATCCAAAGAGTTTCCTGCAGAAACAAGGAAACTGGTAATAAATCGATACTGGCCCGATGCAAAGCGACTCTAGGCTGGACATCGCAGTCATACTTGTGACTCATTTACAACCGTTTGATCATTTTACCTTGCAGCTAAGACTAACTAGTTTACATCAGCAGTGTCTAAATGGAGTAGCTGGTAGTGTAGTGGGTACAGCTGTTGTCTTTGGACACAAAGGTCATAGGTTTGAATGTCACCTCCAGCTGTAATACCCTTGAGCAAGATACTTAGCCTAAATTGCTCCAGCAAAATTACTGAGCTGTATAACTAGGTAAATACTTGTACTCTTGTTGCTCTGGGGAAGAGTGTGATCTAAATGAATAAATTCTGCCTAAACTCTCATACAGTTGGCATCCAAAATCAATTAAATACATTTTCAGTGTCTCAAACACTCAGAACAGACCCATTTCCCCCAATCAAGTCCATAAACTTGCACTTTTTAAAAAATTGTAGTCTACCAGTTCAATATACATATTAGATATATATCTAATACACATATACAATCGTGTCTCCATCTGTGTCTCTCCACCTTTTGGCACCTCTTTGGTTTACTCTGAGCTTACGTCGCTTTGGAGAAAAGGGACACCTGGTAGTATAGTGATTACAGCCATTCCCTTTGGATCACAGGTTTGATCCCCACCTCCTGCTATAGCACCCTTGAGTGAGGTACTTACTCTAAATTGCTCCAGTAAAATTACCCAGCTGTATAAATAGGTAAATCATTGTAACCTTAACGTTGCAAGTTGCTTTGGAGAAAAGCGTCAGCTAAATGAGTAAATGTAAAAGCATCCACCATTGTGAATCAGATTTCAGTACCTATTGCTGGGGTGAGAGAAGAGGGGAAGGAAGGAGTGTTTGCTGGTGTTTCTGCTGTGCAGCTGTTCAACAGCTGTAGGAATTCCAGAGCGCCAGAGGTTTCCCTTAAAGAAATGGAAACAATGGTGAGTGAGCACCTGCGGCCGGTGCCGATGGGCCGTTCGGCACGTTAAATCCAGGAGAGTCTGTTGTACCCGGTACTGTAGCGCCGCGCATCGGCAGCTGCTTTGGCCTCACGGAGGGGTCTGCAGAGCGACTGCACTGCCCTCTCCAGCAGCTTCTCACAGAAACGCCGGTGTAGCTGGACGATGGGGTTCGCTGAGCAAGGAAACAGGGAGAGATCAGCAGTGTGCAGAGCACCCTCTACAGTGCATGTGGAAGAGCAGTTAAGTAAGAGGCCTCAGGATGGGCACTGCTGTGTTAGTAGTGAACAGAGTTCTTCGAACATAATCAAAATTCCAGATCGAGTGACCTACATGCATGCGAGGAACAAGTGAGCTTGGCCTGAACACACAGGTATGAGAAGACAGGTTTGAAAATTAGGTTTTTTCACACTACACATACCTGGGTCTCTCTGAGAAGTGTACATCTCCTCCAGGTTAGCTGACTTCACAGACCAGTCACAGTGCAGAAAGAACTCCTGTCCCAAAGGCATGAAGAGCCAGCGCAGCCAGTCAGGGAGTGGTCTGGAGTTGCAGAGGCAGGCCACATTGTGCGCACAGCTTAGCAGGTAACCCTACGTAAAACAGGAAGGCAAAAGAAGGAAGAGTAGTCAGAATCGTGAGGTTTCTCACAGGCACTGCAAGGGAAACGAAAACAAATACCTGCATGGGACAGAAGAGAGAGCAAAGCAACACTCAAATGTCCCACATCCCTGGGACCTGTTGCACAACAGCTGGGAAGCCATCAAGTTCAAGTTCAAGTAGTTTTTGTTGTCATTCCTCTATACAGCTTGTGTACAGTGGAACAAAATGTAATTTCTTCGGAGACCATGGTGCAACACAGAACAGGGCACAAGACAATAAATAAATACACAGGACAGGACATGGACGTGGGTATGGCTGCGAGCTGTAGGCAGTTGTGGAGTACTGTAGTGCTGAGTTAATTGTTCTACGGAGCCAGGTGAGCGTTGGGAGGCAGCTGGGTGTTGAGTAGTCTGACTGCCTCAAGGAAGAAACTGTTGCAGAGTCTGCTGGTGGTGGCGCGGTGGTGGAGTCGATGGTGGGAAGAGGAACTTCGATGATCTTTTCAGCTGTTCTCACAACTCGCTGTAGGGTCTTGCAGTTGGAGACTGTGCAGTTCCCGTACCACACGGTGAGACAGCTGGTCAGGACACTCTCTATCGTCCCCCTGTAGAAAGTAGTGAAGATGTGGGGGGGGTTGGCTCTCTTCAGCCTCCATAAGAAATAGAGGTGCTGCTGGGCCTTCTTGGCTAGGCAGGTGGTGTTGAGAGTCCAGAAGAGGTCCCCCATCATGTGCACACCAAGAAACTTGGAGCTTCTGACTCTCTTCACAGTTGTTCCATTGATGTGCAGTGGTGAGTGGTCTACTTGGGTCCTCCTGAAGTCAACAATTATCTGTTTAGTCTAATCAACATTTAGAGATAGATTGTTGTCTTTATACCATTCTGCGAGCTGGTTCACCTCCTCTCTGTATGTTGACTCATCATTGTTGCTGATGAGGCCCACAACTGTAGTGTCGTCAGCAAACTTGATGATATGATTTGAACTGCACTTTGCAGTATAGTCATGAGTCGGTAGGGTAAACAGCAGTGGATTGAGCACACAGCCCTGGGGAGCACTGGTGTTCAGTGTGGTGGTGCTGGAGGTGGAGTTGCCGATCCTAATGAACTGGGGTCTCCCAGTCAAAAAGTTCAGGATCCAGTTGCAGAGAGAGGTGATCAGACCCAGCAGGCTCAGCTTAGTTATCAATTTCTGAAGGATGATTGTGTTGAATGCTGAACTGAAGTCAATGAACAGCATCCTTACACAGTTGTCCTTTTTGTCCAGATGGGTCAGAGAAAGGTGGACGGTAGCAGATATGGCATCTTCTGTTGAACGATTGAGACGGTAGGCATACTGGAATGGGTCCAGTGTGGTTGGAAGACTGCTCTTTATGTGTTTCATGACTAGCCGCTTGAAGCACTTCATGATGTTTGGCATGAGTGCAAACGGTCGGTAGTCATTCAGACAGGACACCGATGATTTCTTTGGTACAGGGATGACTGTGGTCATCTTGAAGCACACAGGGACAACTGTCTGGCTCAGGGAAATGTTGAAGATATCCATGAAGACATTTGCAAGCTGAAAAGCACATTTCCTGAGTGCCCAGCCAGGTATGTTGTCAGGATCTGCAGCTTTCTGTGGGTTGACTCTGGAAAGAGTCTTCCTGACATCTGCTGCAGACAGACAAAGCACCTGGTTGGTGGGAGTTGGGGTGGCCTTACCTGCTGGCATGTTGTTCTGTGCTTCAAACCGTGCGTAGAAATCATTCAACGCGTCTGGGAGCGAGGCGTCACCATCACACACAAGTGATGTAGCTTTGTAGTCTGTGATAGCCTGAATGCCTTGCCACATGTCCTTGGAGTTTAGAAAATGACGGTGGATTCTTCCTGCGCAGTTGCGCTTCGCCTCTCTGATAGCCCGGGACAGATTGGCCCTTGCTCTGCGGTACACTGCCTTGTCACCAGACCTGAAGGCAGCGTCCCCAGTTTTCAGCAGTGAGCGCCCCTCGGCAGTCATCCACGGCTTCTAGCTTGCATGTGTGGTGATGGTCTTGAAGGAAGTCACATCATCTATGCGCTTGCTGATGTAGCCAGTCACTGATTCTGCGTATTCCTCCAAGTCTGTGATGTTATGGTATGTAGCAGCCTCTCTGATCATATTCCAGTCTGTGTGTTCAAAGCAGTCCTGAAGTGCTGAGAGAGCTCCCTCAGACCAGGTTCTCACCTGTTTCAGGGCTGGTTTGGCATGTTTCAGGAGTGGTCTGTATGCTGGGATTAGCATAACAGTGATTTGGTCCAAGTCGCCGAGGTGGGGGCGGGGTGCAGCCTTGTAGGCACCAGGAATGTTTGTGTAAACAAGGTCTAAAGTGTTTGTACCACGGGTTGCGAGATCAACATGCTGGTGGAATTTTGGCAAAACTGATTTCAGACTGGCGTGGTTAAAGTCCCCAGCGACAATGAAAAATCCGTCGGGATGTGCTGTCTGTAAGTTGCCGATAGCCCCGTAGAGTTCACTTAGCGCTTCCCTTGCATTAGCGCCAGGTGGAATGTACACCGCGACAATGAGCACAGCGGTAAACTCTCCACCAGCAATGAACAATAGCTAGAGACCACAAGAGCATTTCCGCACCATTCACTGTTTGTGTAAACACACAGACCACCACCTCGAGTCTTACCAGACAGTGATGCTATCCTGTCGGCGCGATGCGCAGTTAGCCCGGCTAGCTGAATGGCTGCGTCAGGAGTGCTGTCGTTGAGCCATATTTCCGTGAAGATGAGAACACAGCAGTCTCTGACTTCATGCTGGGTAGTTAGCTGTAGTCTGAGGAAGTCTAGTTTATTGTCGAGAGAGCGAACATTGGAGAGGAGAATGGATGGTAGAGCCGGGTGGCTAGGGTTAGCCTTTAGCCTAGCACGAATGCCGGCTCGCTTACCGCGCTTCCGCTGCCTCACGCACCATTTCCGGCACCCTCTATCCTGGCCTGCGGCATCAGGCAATCCCGCGGTCCTAGGGCCTGGTGCAAGTAGCACCCCGAGGTCACGTACCTCTTCCCGAAGCCCATCGGTCATTCCTCCCTGAGCTTTGTTTTCCAACGTTCAGCAGAAGTTGGCGATGAGAGGTATGTGCACCAGTGCTTCCGATGCACATCTCGATAAGAGTTTCCCCAAATGGTGTAGATAATACGAAACATGAGACATGATGCCTCATCTCCTGGTCACAATTATTCACTGAATGCCTCGAGAAAAAACCAGTGCCCAGTGCCAGTGCCCAACATTTAAGAAACACAAGACGAGATGTTACACCCCATCCGTGTATTGCAACGGCTGTACACAAGGACCCAGTCCAATGGACCTCGCCATGAAGCCACAGAGGAAAACATCCAGCATTGCAATCATACAGTATATCTCCACGACTTGAGACCAAGAACCTTAACGTCCTTCCCTAACCACCACAACCACAGGGTACCAACATGGGTATTTCATTGAGCTTGTCAAGTGGGCACCTCCCTTTGTCGGTGTTTTGTTGAATTAGGTGCACGTCACCTCCGGAAGGCTCAACCCCCCTCCGCACACACGTTAGATGCCCTTGACCCTCAAGAAATACTGCAACACCAAACTCAACTACCCCAATTAAACCGCATCTCCATAAATACCATGAAACGCACCGCCTTCACAAACTCAAACCCTCCCAGAAAACACCATACCTTCATACATGCCAACAAAAGCTGCAAATGCACCACTCAAGAAACTTAAACCAACAACAATCTACAAGTCACGTAGGCTTCCGCAGCCGTTGTCATTAGACTGGAATTTTGCATCTTCCAGAGTAGACCGCGTTGTTGGTGGTGTCCCCGGCTGGTACAGCCCCTCAAGGGAGTCTACACGCTGACAATAGGACCCCTGACTACTTACGACCCCGCCCTCCGGCAGATACACGATCCAATCGCACCCCTCGCTGACTACAGCCCCGCCCACCAACCACTATAAATAACCGAATTCCTCAATCAACCTAACAGACTACATCATCAATGATCCGTGAAGACAACGGCTAACGGTTTACGATGCAGAACCCTGAGGATGTTTCCAACATAGGAAACGAAACGTTGGGATTAGTCTCTATGACAACGCGGTCTACTCCGATAGATGCTAAATTCCAGTCTAACAATCTACAACACAAGAATGACTCCCAACATTGTTTTAAAGTGATCAAAATCTCATTATACCCGTGTCTGGGGAAAGACGTCCCAAATGCAGCCTACGTGTGAGGATAACGGATGCTTTAACGCACTCACCGGCAAAAAGGAGAGGTGGTGTCCCAGCACAACCCTGAGTGCAAGAGCCGCGGTCACGTAGATCTCAACCTGCTCGCTGCGAGACACCTTCCCCTGGGCACTCTCGCTGAGGTTCACTGCGCTGAGGGACACGGAGAGACCCCACAGGGAGCTGCGCTTCGGGAGCTTGCCTGCACGGCACAGAGTTGCGTGTGTGTCGACAGAGAGACGGACGGGGGGAGTCCATCAGAAAACGAGACACACAGACAACATTAATTACCTACAATAAGACACTCAGCTCTGGAGTTCAGCCAGAGTTTAGTTCACATCCTTCACATGAACTAGGAGAAGACAAGTACACCAAAGCCTGCGGTCATCTAAGGGCCAGAGGGGTTCAGTAATCAATAGCAATGTGTTATACTACCCATTGAAAGTGTTAATTAAATACTTGGATGGACTGGCGTTCCGTCCTGGGTGTGTCCCCTCCCCCTCCAGCCTTAAGCCCTGTGTTGCCAGGTTAGGCTCCGGCTCCCCGCGACCCCATATGGGAGAAGCGGTTTCAGACAATGCGCGTGCGTGTGTGCATGCATGCGTGTGTGTGTACAGGAAGGGGTGGGGCGGTGGCACAGCAGGTGAGCCCTGCTCTTTAGTGGGTCTGGGGTTCGAGTCCTGCATGGGGTGCCTTGTGATGGACTGGCATCCCATCCTGGGTGTGTCCCCTCCCCCTCCAGCCCTGCGCCCTGTGTTGCCGGGTTAGGCTCCGGTTCCTGCTCGGGACAAGTGGCTTCAGACAATGTGTGTGTGTTCTATACAGGTGGTCCTAAATTTATGACTGGGTTCACAAATCCACTTATACTGTATTATACAGTATAAACCATAAGGATATATAAACAATTAACATGTATTCATTGAGCTAACACTCTTCTCCAAAACAACTTACAATGTTAATCTACTTTACAATTAATTACCCATTTTATACAACTAAGTAATTTTACTGGAAGAATTTCAGAGTAAGAACCTTGCTCAAAGGTACTGCAGCCAAAGGTGAGATTTTTTTCAACCTGTGACCTTTGAGTTCAAAGGCAGCAGTACTAACCCCTATAACCACTATGGTATCAGCTGTGCCCATACATTGCCCTGTTGTATGGGTTGTAATATTTGCATTAATTTCACACATTATTCACGTTAAAATAATATTAATATAGACTAATAATATCAATACAACGTAGAACTGGGGGGGTGCGGTGGCCCAGTGGGTTTGGCTGAGTCCTGCTCTGTGGTGGGTCTAGGGTTCGAGTCCTGCTTGGGGTGCCTTGCGATGGACTGGCATCCTGTCCTGGGTGTGTCCCCTCCGGCCTTACGCCCTGTGTTGCCGGGTTAGGCTCCAGCTCGCCGCGACCCCGCTTGGGATAAGCGGTTGTAGACATTGTGTGAGTGTCTGTAGTGTTACATTTTCATGGACACTCACTTTTTCACTTGATAGCTGTTTTAAATAAGAAGTAACTTGAAGGGAATCACAAAGTTTTGTAAATAAAGTGCAGTCACTTATGGACACGCTGACTGAGTCAATAAGAAGTACGGGTGCGCGGCGGGAGGGCGGCCAACTAGCATTATCACTCAGCAAAAGAGCTGTCACTCTTCTACTTCAGGAATGAACATCGGGAGACGAAAATAAAATAATAAATTGAATGAAATGAAAGGAGGGCAGGGGGGACGGTGGCGCAGCGGGCTTGGCCTGTGCCTGCTCTCTGGTGGGTCTGGAGTTCGAGTCCTGCTTGGGGTGCCTTGTGGCAGCCTGGCATCCTGTCCTGGGTGTGTCCCCTCCCCCTCCAGCCTCGCGCCCTGTGCTGCTGGACTAGGCTCCAGTTTGCTGTGACCCTGGTTAGAGCGAGCAGCTTCAGTCCGTGTGTCTGTATGTGTGTGGATGAAATGACCTTTATTAGTCTGGACGGTCATAAGTTCATTTGCTGTTACTCGAGGACCACCTGTATAGTTCATCACAGAATGATCTGGGGACACAAATACAGCTGTTGCCAATAGGTTTGTTTACAATGACAGAGGAGGGGGGGCTTCCCTACAGAGAGTCATAGAGATGGCCTTTGGGAACACACGTGCTGCTAAGCAATACATTAAATTATTCGTTAAAGAAAAGTATTTAGACTGCCTAAACATCTGCTTAGTCAGCCAGGTAAACAAATCTACCCCACACCTGAGCACCGCACCTGTGAGCTGGAATTGGCTCAATCTGTGATACACCAGGGCCGCGTCACGGGAGCTGGTCTGCGACTGCTCCCATTCCTGCCTCCCGCCGGTGCGGCGAACGAGCCAGCGCAGGGGGGCAGGCCAGAACAGGCAGTACCGAATCAGGTTCCAGCACAGAGAGCATGCCAGGTCAACACAGGTGGCTGGAAGAGCCCTGGAGAGCAGCGACAGGCATGTCTGTAAGCTGGCGTCCGCAGCCGCGTAGTCAGCCTGCAACAAAGAGACACATCTGTGTTTTATACGAGTTTACCGTACCACAGTACAACACCTTTTATATCTAGCATATAGTCTATGTATAACATTGTAAGTCGCTTTGGCGAAAAGCATCATATAAATTAATAAATGTAAATGTAAGTGCACACACACTTCCCGTAAACAAAGGTGTTTGCACATGGCACGGTGGTACAGCGAGTAGTGCTGCTGTCTCGCAGCGCCTGGGTGGTGAGAGAGGACGTGGGTTTGAGTCCCCGTTCAGTCTGTGTGGAATCTGCATGTTCTCCCCGTATCTGCGGTCTGTTTCCTTTAAGTGCTCTGGTTTCCTCCCGCAATCCAAAGACATGCTGTTCAGGTGGATTTGTGACTTTAAAATTAATTACCCATAGTGTGTGAGTGACAGAGGGAGTGTGTTCCACTGATGTATGGATGAGTGGCCCATTGTAAGTAGTGTATCTAGCAGTGTAAGTCACCACGGTGAATAAGGTGTGTGGGGTGATAGTAACACTACAGAGAGTTCATTGGAAGTCGCTTTGGAGAAAAGCGTCTGCTAAATGAAATAACGTGAACATAGGTGGAAAGAAGAGGTATTTGTAAAATACCAAGGAAAATCCATCAGTCCATCCATTACCAATAACTGTTGGTCCGATATGCAGGGTTGCAGTAGTCCAGGGCCTGTCCTGCAAGCATAGGGTGTAAAGCAGGGTACACCCTGGACATGATGGTTCATTACAGGGCAATCGGACACACTCATTCACACAGTGAGGACAATTCAGAGCTACCAATCCACCTAAAACACATATCTTTGGATGATGGGAGGAAACCCGCATGGACACGGAGGGAACGTGCAAACTCCAAACAGGCCAGGCTGGATTCGATCCCTTTGCCCTTCCACCTACTCTGTACAGGTGAAGGTCAGCCTGCTTGCGGTGTCTCCAGAAGCAGACAGACTTTGGCGAATGCAGCGGGGTGACGGGTTCCCAGAGGTAGAGCACGTGGACACAGCCGCACACGGCCCCAACGCCGCTCAGCAGCCACATACACACCCACGGCAGCAGGTGCCAGAGCCAGGCAGCTGGAAAGGAAACAATCAGTACCAACAAGAACCAATATTTCATATATATATATTCCACCGTTTCCTCAGCATGGAAGTTTCTGAGCCCTGAGCTAGAATATAGAATCTAATAACAGTGCCACTGAATGAGAGCTTCTTTCTCAGTGGGGAGGACAGCAGCTCACCAAAGCTCTGGGTTCGAATATGCAGGCCAAGTACAGTTCTGGAGGGCCCGTGACCACCATCTAGCGAGGGCCAGGCTATCGCACCCTGCTCCCCAAGCCCCAGGAGCGAGGGGATGGGATTGAGCGAGAGGCAGAGGAAGGTGAAGGCACAGAGGAGCAGGCGCGAACGGTCCATCACTCCCAGGGATGAGGAGAGAGAGTCTGGATCACCCCGCGTCTTGGGAACAGGGGACAGAAGCGGTGCAGTGACACGTCCGTCATTACCATGTTTTTTTTGTATGCATGTGGACAGGAGTGCTGGGCAGTAGCTCACCAGCTCACCCTTTAGCAGGGGGCTCTCTGGCTCAGAGTCCACGCAGTAGGGGTGGAACTGGTGCGGGGGGCTCGAACCCGAGTCGGAGGCTGGAGGAGACATCAGGAACCCCTCTGGTTTTGTTTCCATGTCTTTAATCAGATGTACAGACTCTGAGAGAGCGATTTAAAGAGAAACTCAGTAGCGGCATTACCAGTTACCGTAAGTGTTTCACCGTAGGGCTTGGTGAACACTGGCACACACAGTAGAGATTCATTTATTCATTCGTTCATCCATTAATGACAACAGCTTGTCCAGTGCAGGGTCCTGGTGGTCCGGAGCCTATCCCGGAAACCATAGGGTGCAAGGTGCAGTATACCCATCTCAGAGCAACCACGCACACTCATTCAGTCACACACACACACAAGCTCTTTGGGGCTCAGGGAAGATGAAACAAAACTAAACTCACTGTTCTTCCATTTGGCCATCTTGAGAACCAGATTCTCTTGGCGCAATTTACGGTTGGCCCGCTGCAGGTGCTTAATGTGGTCGATGGCCTTCCGCAGCACTCCGGACTTGTGGATCTGAACGGTGGAAGTCGACTGGCTAAGATACCATGGAAATGCTCCATACCTGAAAGCCCTCCCGCTACGCACCCCAACCATCAGCACTCACCTTGGCATCATTTCCCATAACCAGGTCTCTAAGCTCCACGATTTTGTCGTTGATCGACGAACGGTACCTCTTCTCAATGACGTTGTGGGAGGATCTTCTCTCGCCCTCCTTCATGACCACCAGCCCACCTCCGTGGTCTTGTCCTGACACGACAACCCCCCCGCTATGACAGGTTACTGATGGTAGATGCTGGACTGGCACCTTGTCCCCGTCTCCCACCACGACTGGTAGTGTGGTAAGAATGTTGCCACCCACCAGAGTCTGAATGCATGACAGGGAGAAAAAAGGATTCATGATTATCTGAATATGAGATAATAAATTTACATTTATTCATTTAGCAGACACTTTTGTCCAAAGCAACGTACATCTCAGCAAAAGTACAATTTATACATTAATTAATACATCAGACTGGCACAGTTAAATCAACTATGATGTGAGCTCATTTTAATAGCAAAGCACACACACACACACACACACACACACACACTTTCTGAACCGCTTGTCCCATACGGGGTCACGGGGAACCGGAGCCTAACCCGGCAATACAGGGCATAAGGCCGGAGGGGGAGGGGACACACCCTGGACGGGACGCCAGTCCGTCGCAAGGCACCCCAAGCGGGACTCGAACCCCAGACCCACTGGAGAGCAGGACCCGGTCCAACCCACTGCGCCACCGCACCCCCCAATAGCAAAGCATCCAGCTGTTAATTTTTCAGAAATTAAGTTTCCAAAAATTTATTTCATGCTTTAGTCTGTCCAAGGGGGGCGCGGTGGCGCAGTGGATTTGACCGGTTCCTGCTCTCCGGGGGGGTCTGGGGTTCGAGTCCCATTTGGGGTGCCTTGCGACGGATTGGCATCCCATCCGGGGTGTGTCCCCTCCCCCTCCAGCCTTACGCCCTGTGTTGCCGGGTTAGGCGCCGGCTCCCCGCAACCCCGCATGGGACAAGTGGTTTCAGACTGTGTGTGTGTGTGTGTGTGTAGTCTGTGCATTTTTCTGTTTGCTTATTTAGTTGATGTCTTGATCCAAAATGACTAATCTTACATTCAGTGGCTGGCGGCATAGTGGTTTGTGCTGTTGCCTCTTGACCTAAAGGTCACAGTTTTAATTCCCCCTTTTGGCTGTAGTACACTTGAGCAATGTAATTACCCTACATTGCTCCAGTACAGTTACCCAGCTGTATTAATGGGTAAATAATTGTAATGCAGCTTAAAGCAGCCCTGTAAGTTGCTTTAGAGAAAAGCATCAGCTAAATGAATACATGTAAATGTGAAGTCACTAAAAATGGAAATAAAGCGCAAGAGCGAAACAGAGGGAGCAGTCAGTGTGACACTGCGGTACAGGAACGTGGAAATGCTGTAAAGTGTTCACTTAGGTATGACTGCCCATTGAAATACTGCGGGGTGGTGCAGTGGGTTGGACCGGGTCCTGCTCTTCAGTGGGTCTGCGGTTCGAGTCCCGCTTGGGGTGCCTTGCGACGGACTGGCGTCCCGTCCTGGGTGTGTCCCCTCCCCCTCTGGCCTTACGCCCTCTGTTACCGGGTAGGCTCCGGTTCCCCGTGACCCCGTATGGGACAAGCGGTTCTGAAAATGTGTGTGTGTGTGTGTGTGTGTGTGTGTGTGTGTGTGTGTGTGTGTGTGTGTGAAATACTGCAGACTGTTACCCTGTGACGCCAACCGGACTGTATGTTCGATTGTGCGGTGTTGTCTCTCACGCCTACTGCCTTGATCGCTCCGTAGGACAAGAGCAAAGGAGATAAGGACACAGGGTGACTCACTGGAACCTGCAGGGCAGTGGTGTGAATGGGCGTGGTCAGGGTGGTGATACCAGGTGGGTTCTGCACAGTGGACAAAACCTGCGTCCCATCGGGTTTCAAAGCCGTCAGGACCAGAGGATCCGTTTTTATTATCTGGGGCTGGTGCAGCAAGACCTGCAGAAAGTACCGGAAAGAGGCTGTAGTAATGAGCAGTCCTCCACTGCAGTGGGTTTTCAACTGGTTTTGTGGAGCTGTGACACGTAAAGAAAAGCGAGAATATAGTGATCCGTTCCGTGATTTTTTTTTTTTTGTCCCTTACTAGGGTCACGAATCCACATCTGCGTGATACAGTTCTCGATAGAACAATGCACATCATGTACAGGAATACTGCATGTAGAGCGGAAGACCTGCTGCACTGGTTGGGTCACTGTTTGTATTGTGGGCGGAGCTTGCGCCAGGACCCCGTGATGCTGGAAGGCGATTGGTTGGACCGGTGGCGTTGTCACAATGTTCTGAACCTGTGGTTGGAGAACTTTCGAAGAAAAAGAGAATCGACAACAAAGGAGACAACACATTAACATACTGTTTTAACGATTGTGTAGTGGTGTTCAACGGAAACCGACAGTGCAAAAAATCCATTTTTTTTGTCATCCAAAGACGTTTGAAGACCAGCTGGGTGCAAATTCGCCAATGAAGTGAATACGCTGACCCGTGTTTCGCTCACCTTGAAAGCCAGCGCTGGGGCTCTGATGGTACAAGACAGAGTTCTGTATAAAGTGGGCCTGGGAGCCACGGCTCAGGCTGGAAGCAAACATCATGGTCTGGGCTTGCGCCTGGGCGTGAACCGACAAGGGCTGCGTCTGAACGGGAAAGCTCTGGGTTTGAACCGGGACGCCGTGGCTCTGGAGAGGGATGGTCTTGATCTGCTGCGGCTGAACGGGCAGGATGGGCTGAGGCCGTGGCTGAAGCATGGCAGGGGGGCGGGGCTTGGGGTGTTTTGCAGGTACAGCCCGGACAGGTGTCTGGGGAGGCGAGATGAGGAGGCACTGCGGCCTGGGGACGGGGAAGGTGGACTGGAGAACAGCGGGACTTGGGGCTTCGGCGTCCGCTCCACCATTCCGAAGGGACCCGCCAGGGCAGTGATCCTCAAACATGGCTGGAAAATCTCCTGCTTGGCTGCTGACAAATTGCAGCATTTCTAAAGAGGAGACAGACACCACAGCGGTCATTGAAGCTGAAGAGGTTTTTCGAGGTTTTACCAAAATGCAGTGGCCCCGACCCCCATGTGAACAAAAATATTTTTACTCACGTCGGTGTGTAGCACTGTAACTAGATCTGCATGTGTACAAACAACTGCAATATAAGCACTATAGACTCACGCTTATCTCATGGATTTCTTTAGTCAACTGATGATTGCTTTGTACTGGAAATATTTCACTAGTCCAGTCCAAATTTTAGTGTTGATTTTAGTTTCATAGCAACTTTGTTACAACGCCAAGCCCACGTGTGAAGAACACGTGTTCCGTGTCCGAGCCATACACGAACCAATTGCTGTAAATATGACAGGTCCACATCATTTAAAGCTTTGGTCAGCAAACATTTATCTGCCACCCGAAGCACTTGCTATCACAAAAAATATCTGAGAAATCCACAGACGGATCATGTTTACATATTCGACACCTCCATATCACTGACAGTTTAACTGCCTTCCTGATGTGATATTCAGAAGAACAAACTGATCCTCACTGGCATAAAATAATAAAAATGCACGCCTTTCAAAGGACAGCCTCGTTGCCAACGTTCAGTGATCTTGACAAAAATAAGTCTCTGCGGTACCACTAAGAGAACCACACAGTTTAGTCTCCAGCTGAGACAGGATCACTGCAAAGAAACTGGGAAAGATGAGATTTCTGTAGGACCCTGAAATTATTCAAGTGCATATTGCATAGTGATGTGGGAGATAAATTTATACCAAAACTGCTTGTCCAGCACAGGGTCATGGTCCAGAGCCTATTTTAGAAGCATTGGGAGTGAGGTATAGATCAATCCCCAACTGAAGCCACAGCCCAGGAGCTGTGAGGCACCAGCACTACCTGGTGCACCACTGTGCCACCCGGAAAATATATTATTTAACATATTCATACAAATCATTAAATATCAGTTTATTATATTATTTCCAGAAGGGGGTGCGGTGGCGCAGTGGGTTGGACCGGGTCCTGCTCTCTAGCGGGTCTGGGGTTCGAGTCCCGCTTGGGGTGTCTTGCGACGGACTGGCGTCCCGTCCTGGGTGTGTCCCCTCCCCGTGTTGCCGGGTTAGGCTCTGGCTCCCTGCAACCCCGTATGGGACAAGTGGTTTCAGACGGTGTGTATGTGTATTATTTCCCAGGCAATGGGAATTCTTCGATGGCTTTTTAAATGGAAGGAGGCCAAGGTGAAAGTACAATGGGAGTGAATGGTTCTTAATAGCTGCCCTGTCTTTCTTCTTTGCAGCTTTTCAAAATTAGTCCTATCGTTAATCTGTACGTACAGTACCATCTGTCAACAATTTTATCTAGGTGTTCAGTGTTCCAGTAACATCCTTTACAGACTTCACTTCAAGGTTGCCAAGGTCTGTTCCAGCAGATTTGCACAACTTCTCCGAAAAGATACCGCTAGTTTGCTTCATCTTTGAAAATGTATATTTTCCTACAAATATTAACACGGTAAAAGCCTCTTCGTGCGCACCGCTGGGGTGTAGCTGTCAACTATACTGTACACGCCAACAAATCCCTCAGTTTACTTTCCATTCCCATGTGTTAATTGAACAGATGCTTTTCTCCGAGGTGCAGTTATACGACGGGATGCAGACGCTCAGGGATCGCCGACTGGCCTTGACACCCAGCGCTGACTTTGATCTCTTAACCTCGACTCGTGCCAGTTATTGCAGTTCTATCAAAGCGACACAGTACTTTTCACAGAGGTAAACCCGCAGCAATAAAATCAGCAGCTTTAAGCTCACAGGCTCGAGCAGAGGAGGGAGAGGGGTTTCCACAAAAATTAGGAAACTGAGTATCATTTGTTGCAGAAAACTTTGTGAACGATCACTGGATTTGCTGGTGAATGATAGAGGCAGGAATAGTATTTCAGCAGGGAAGAACGCATGGCGGGTTATGTAACCGTAATGCAGTGCCAGCGGGGATGGACAAGCAGTCCAGCAGTAATGCAGCAGTTAATGAGCTCGGCAGGCGAAATTCAGCGAACTTTCCTGCCATCGGCACTCCGAGGCTGCACTTCACACACCTGAGCTGCAGGTTTTTCTTCTTGGGTGAGGAAACTAAGAGTAAACTTTTTTTTTTTTTTTTTTTTTAAAATACAGCACACATAAAAGTCATCCTGGCCATGTACAGGAGAAAATAAAAACTTTTCAAAAACTTTTCAAAGTACACCCCATTGCTCACAGAATAAGTTCAGTATATTATTTATATGTCCCGTTCCTCTGTCACCAGTCGATGGGAGCAATGGAGTTCCATCCGGTGAAATTCCACACTGATGACACACCAATTCACAGTTTGAAAAGAAATATCCCATGTCAGTGTGCTAAAAGGACAACAGTTTCAGATTAATCTACCTTGAACAAACCACAGTATTTAGTAAACCACATGGATCCGACAGCATTCATAATAAAGATTTAAAACAAGTGATGATAAAGGATCTTTTTTTTTCTTTTTTAAGTTTTTAACAGACTTCTTACTTACCTACTGGGACAAATACCAAAAGCAAACAGCACATCAGCGTAAAAAATTAAGCCACCTTTTTTAAATCATATGTAATACATCGAGATACTTATTACTTCTTGTACAGATCATTCAGTGTGTAAACTAAACATACACAGCAGCTGAAACTCTTAGCATTTCCAAGAGGATCCTCACTGCTTTTTGTAGCAGTATGTTTCAGCATCCACACTTGCTAGATAAAGGCTATATAGTAACAATAGAGCAAGAACACACAAGCCCCAAACCCACATTTTTAAGCATCAAAGAGTTGAGCAACTTTGCAAATTTGCCGCATTGAACGAGCACGAGTGACGTGTCTCTGATCACTCGGCGTGACAGCTCACGGCATGGAACACACAACACTCACCATCAATATCCCCCAGAGAAAACTCATCTCCGAGCTCTGCTAAGGTGCGATCCACGCTCTCCGCGGATGACAAGTGATTCCTACCATCATCCATGCCGATCACTTAACCCCGGGACACACAGAGGCTCTGGACAGCGTCAGCGAGAGAGAAGCACACGCTCACTCACTGAGTCTGGCTCTGGGGGGCACCTGTGTCACGTGTGTTTTCACAAACAAAGTGTGCGTGTGCAGTATGAAGCACATTGCCAAGGGCTTCGAAGAGGCGCCGGACAGTGCCGCAGGTTCCATTGACACTTAGACGTTGTTTCTACACCTGTGACGTAATTCACAAAGAGCGCGTGGAGAGCAGCGAGTCTGCCGATTGGCCAGAAGCCCCCCGTTGTTGTCATGAGCCCAGGTACCGCTGGCCAATCAGAACGAGCCTAGCGGCGTGGTCTGACAGCACGTCATTGATCAGAAGTTTATAGGAGTGTTTTGCGGTACGACCAAGATATTAAAGTATTCATGACAGAAAAAGTTTTATCTGTGGCAGTTCGCGACCATTTTGCTGGTTCAAGTTACAAGTCAGCTGGACAGCCTGGTACTGTAGTGGTTAGAGCTGCTACCTTTGCCAAACCAAAGGCTTTGGACCTGGTCGCAGGTTTAATTCCCACCTTCAGCTGTAGTACCTTTGAGCAAGGTATTTACCCTAAATTACTCACATTGTAAGTCACTTAGGACAAGAGTATCAGCTTAATGAATAAATGTAAGTCAAAAAAAGACTTTGGTTGCTTAATTAACGCTGCACGGAGCGCGGTTGTGAGCTATGACGTCACTTCCGCAGTGACGACGTCAACGTAAAAGTGCGTTTTAGTAGTGCGTTATTATTCGCAAGTAGCTGTTTATTCACAAATACCACACAAAGTTTGGTCTTATTTTGTTACTGTTAATCTGCAGCCTTTTGTTTAATTTTTCTGATTTTTCTCATGTGTGGTGTTATGATTTAGTGATGTTATGATTTGCTTTCCTCTGCACTGAAAGTACATCCCGCTACAAATTAAAAAAAAAAAATAATAAAAAATCCTTTGGTGTTTCTTTTAAATATAATTCAAAAATCGAACGTTACATTATAGTTTTCCGCTTGCTCTTGGCTATTTTTGTTTATTTGGCATCAGTGTGCCAACAGTAGTGAGTGCAGTTTGTGTTATGAAATCTGTTCCACAAGTGCACAAATCTTTGTTTTTCTTTCCTTGAAATACGGCCTGAAATGGGTTTGTACTCTTGCGAAAACTGGCGGTCAGTCAGCTTTCATGAGCTCCTGTGTCACCATCTTCAGAGGAAAACCTGAGATTTATAAGCTGTGGGGTTTTTAAAAATCCCGTCACTTATCTGATGTCTCGATTTTGTGCTTACAGCATGAAGATTGCTGTTCTGGTAAATAATTCAGGGATACAAGCCTTGGACAGAGGGCTGTTGTTAGAGAGGTGTCCTGGATTTATTACACAGAACAAACATTTACTGAGAAAACTGGATTAATGATGGGTCAGTTGATAAGGAGGAAGAGCATGAAGTGCCCACTGTTCCACTGTCTCCCTGTCAGTGGCAAAGGTCAGTGTGGTCAATCCGTAGGACGTGTGCAGTCGGCTGACCAGTCCATTCACAAGAGTTAGGCAAAGGATGGAAAGAAAGAGTTTAAGGGAGAACAGTGATTAGGGTGTTAGAACAACTTATTACATATTAATCATAATTTTAAAGAAATACATAAATTGTGGCACTAGTTTATTTGAAAAAGTGCAATAATAAACTTTGGATGATCCAATAAAACAGGCATAGGAAAAACTTAAGTAGCACACAATTCATAAAAGTAATGTGTTAATCCGAAACTGCAAAATATGAATAGAAAAAGTCAAAGGAATAGATTTAGATAAACCAGAAATAAAAAGGTAGGCAGGGGGAGGCCACAGGGGGCTTACAATCATTAAGAATAATATATGAGGTGTGACCCAAAGATGGCCTTCATTTCAGTGTTATTAAACCACTTTTAAACATTGTTGAGTGAAAATAATTGGGTTTAGTATGATTTACACCTAGTAGTGATCTGAACTAAAGCGTCCTGTTAAATGTATTCAGCTGTGTTACTGCGTTGCAGGATGAGAAGAATTTATTGTAATGTCAGATATTTCACAGAAAAAGAAAAAACCACATTCTTTGTATAGTGTCAATGTTGAAAAATCAATGGATTTTCTCTAGTGTTAATTCACATTAATGGATCATTTAAGCCTGAAATTGATCAAGGGCTTGTAATGACAACATAACCATTGATTAAGTGAAATAATTGGAGAGGAGCAGTAATGTGTTAAGTGGATAGAATGGGTGAGGATGTGACCGACTTTAGTTAAATTTGACTTAAATAGTATTTCACATTACACATATATCACAGAATACTCACCTGTTATGAAAATGATGAGGGGGTGGCATGCATTTTGTTAAGTAATCACCTTAAATGGCAAAGTGTTCTGTGAAAAAGGATTGTAGTACTTTTACCATAACCATACCATGTTGACTTCACAAAGTAATACTTTGCTTGTATGTTAAAAATGTGTTTTTTTTAATATCTAACACGTGGGCCTCTACTGAAATGCTCTTACGTACACAGGAAAGTTTGAAAAGCAGTACTTTAAAAAGCCGCCTTTATTGACACTTTTCAGTGGCAATATTATAATTCTATAATTCACATACTGTATGCATATTCTTACTGAAGACAGAAAGATGCCCAACAAACCGTTTTCTAATACACTTTCTACGACAGCACACAGAAATATAGAATTCAGTACAGTTGCAGTTAGGCCGCATCCTATGATATTTTTAATCTACCCTCAGAATATATCTGTAAATAGTTTGAACTGGTCCAAAAATAAAATACATTTCTTGAGCTCTTGATGTAACTGTCTTTCAGAAATGTACAGTACATGTTTTGGAGGACACATGTAAAGAGTTTTGTCTTTGGATGTCACTTGTGTTGTTAAAAAGTTGTTTTACAAAAAGTGTAATAATAATATGTACACTATAAAATTATTGCACCAAGGAAATATAAAGTTAATGTGAAGTTATCATCCTTGCTATTTGGACACAGTAAGCTTGGATGGCACAAAAAAATAATGTCTGAATATTAAGCATAAATTGCATACACCTCATTTTTAGAAGACAAAGTGTACGGCAAGTATGAAAAATACCGGTATTATGCGCATACGGGAATCTAAAATGGGAAAAAAAAAACAATATTTTGTATAAAAATTTTGTGGCACAATCAATGAATTCTTATGCAGACATTCAGTGGACAGGTATTAAGAAGTGTAGGGTCAAGTATACAACAATTCTATAATAGAAGATTACTGAAGCTGTTAATCCAGAGGTTTCAAGCTTTTCCAGATAGTGTGTAGACAAAGAAATCAGGTACAGCTAGTGATACTGATCGCTAGACTAACATTGTAAGTCGCTTTGGAGGAAAGCATTAGCTAAATGAATAAATGTAAATGTATTGCCCACCTATGCTACTGATGGTATGCTTTTCTTTGAAAAGTGTGTAAAACACATAAAAAAAATGCACCGTTATCCCTAAAGAGGAATGCGTGTATGAGAATTTGGAACACAATCGCCTGAAATAAGACTTTGGCAATGATTTGGCTACTATTACAAAATGTACTCTAGTTGTGGCATGTGCAGTTTGGAAAAACAATGCATCTTCTAGAGTGGACAAACATGAATGCCTGGGTCTCAGGAGGTTACACAATATACATTAAATGTAGAAGAAATCTATTACTGTAATTTTGGTTGTCCCTTGGAATCCATTATCCCTACTATTTTTTTAATACAAAGTAAACAAAAAACAAAAAATAGTACTCCAAAACATTTTGGCCATTGTATCTAGAGAAAATGTATCTAGAGATGTATGCATACATGTATATGCATGTTAATTTGAAAACATTTATATAAAGAAGACATAAAGGCTCAGTCAAAAAAAGGGAAAGTGAGCTTTGTTTACAAAAAAAATCTTGGAATATTAAAAGTAATTTACTTATTAAATGTGGACAAATGTGTAAAATAAACAGAAATGTTGATAAAACTGGTAAACATAGAAATGTGTTAGTATATTTACACGTTGTAACACTGCAGATAAGAATATTTCAGTACTACCTTGCTTACCAACATTGGAAACAGTCTAAACAGTTCAACTCTGGGCAACAATACTTACCATTAGAAATGTAGCAGGAACAATATTAACCGTTACAAAATATCTCAGCCAAAAATATATAGAAGTTATTTTCGTCTGTAGTGATATAAAGATCCTCAAAATCTGAAAAATAGGCAAATTCAAAGTATTCCAACATCATTTGCGAAAATGTGTTACCATATCATAGTATTTTGTTGAAAAAAAAATGCTTCAAGTCGAATGATTAAACCATTTGAAATACCAAATTTGATTTCACTGAACTGCCTCCATAATGCATTAGAATCAGACAAAAAAAAAAAAAACTGTGCTGGGAGTGATAATCACTTTCTTTTTCTGAAGTAGGTAATTCCATTACTCGGACGAGGCTGGGAGAACATCCGAGAGAGGCGGGAGGTGGGGATCACACTGGCATAGGCAGGGTCAGTTTACTATTGCCCTTCAGCACTGCAGAGAGAGAGACAGAAGGAAAAATATCTCCAATTTACTCCACCCATATAAACAATGCAAAATTAATAAATACTCTTAAAAACAACACCTCGCTGATGGACCCTTCTCTGGGTTCAAGACCTACCCTTGGTGACATAAAGGTAGAAGAAATCACAGTAGAAAATGGTCTGCACCACACCGGAGACCACGGCAATCTGATCAAAGAAGCCCTCTGTGTGGTAGCGCCACACCCAGTTGGCCAGGTAGAGGGCGCGGTACAGGCCCAGGAAGAACAGGTAATGTGTGGTGATTGACTCTGCCTCTCCGGTCTTGGTGATCATGAAGAGCTGTGGTAAGATAGCCACCGACTCCAGGTAGATGGAGAAAGTCCACAGGATCTAGAGCCCAGATGAACATCACTGAGGTTAATACACACAAAACAAACAAATGATGGGGAACAAAGTGCCTCCAACATGTGTTCAGAAGGGCCAGCAACACAATTAAAAATTGACAAGACTGACCAGGACTGGACAGGCTCATCAACAGAGACAAAATCGGTGGCAAATCTTCAAGCACATGTCCAGGAAAAACTGAGAGAAGAAACAGACAAACAACTCTACATAATTTGCTATACCTCAATCGGTGTGAAGTCGTAGTTCTCCAGGAACGAGAGGCCGGCGACTGGGACGAGTAGGAACTCCACGCGGAAGGTGTCGCTCTCAGAGTCATACGAGCTTCGGAAACGCAGGTATATGAGGTACACAGTGGCATAGGACAGGACCAAGAACACCACCTGAGGAATTCAGGGTGGAGGCAGTGATGACAATTCTATTTAACCACAGACTAAAAAAATAACATGTGATCATAATTATTACAGTGAGATAGCCACCAGTGTGAGCAGTAGCAGAGTATGACTCCCAAAGAGCCTCCCTCACACATACTGATCATTCACTGTCGTTGATCAGTGGTCCAAGTAGGGTCACAGTGGTGTGGAGCCTATACTAGAAGCATGGGGTCTAGGCTAGTTAGACTGCTGTCCTGTCCAGTACACTATCACAGGATAGCAACACACATACAGTCTAAGGGGATTTGAGAATCAGAAATTCACCTGAAACATGCCTTTGGATTGTGAGAGGAAACCAGAGAACGCAGAGGAGATCCACACAAACACGGGGAGAACACGCAAACTCCACACAGACTGAGTCAGATTGAAACCTACGGTCCAGAAGCTGTAAGACAAGCAGGTACACTGGCTGCTTAGCTGTTCTGGCCCAGAAGTGATAGTGTGAGGAGCCCTTTCATTATTATTATTTAGTTGACTTTTGTCTCCCAAGTGCCTTAAAAAGCAAGGTTTTCACACTAAGCTACTTAGAACTATTTACCCATTTATACAGCTGGATAATTTCTACAGTAGTAAGATATGTACCTTGCTCAAGGGTGCTACAGCGGGGATTTGAATCCAAGTCTTCTGACTGGTAGATGATGGCCCTAACTATACTGCTGCATCCTCACTATTATATTTTCTGAATTCATTGACATTTTCCTGTTTATCTTTTCCCTAGAACTACTTACACGTATTCACCCATTTATACAGCTGGGCAATTTTACTAGAGCAATTTAAGCTAAGTACCTTACTCAAGGGTACTACAGGCAGAGGTGGGAATCCAACTGGCAACCTTTGGGTGCAAAGGCAGCAGTTGTAACCACTACGCTGACAGCTGTCATTTATCCACAGTCCTACAGCAATAAAAAAAAATCTGAAAAACTTTTTAAATGTTTAGAGGACAGAAATCAGATTACCAAGTCAGTACTTATTGGTAAGGTAAGACTAAGTGCCGTCAAGTGGAATGTGACTCATGGCGACCACTTGCGCAGTTTTGTTACTAAGGATAGGGAGCAAAAGTGGTTCACTACTGCCTCCACCTGCACATCTTTGGGTTGTGACCACAAGGAGAACACACAAACTCCGCGCACCCTGAGCTGTATTTAAACCTACACCCAAACACGCAGCTTGGGATTTGTAAGATACCAACATGACACTGTGCACCCTCTGGTGCTAATATAGTTGTAGCCTAGGAGTAACAATGGCCAAATTTGTTCCCCTCACTATATGTGTATACCTTCCTTGTGTACTATGTCTAGTTTTTTCTTATCCCCAATAACAGACACATTGTTTTGCCTTTGATTTTTACAAGCAAGATTCTACCACTATGTGGGGGGCATGGTGGCGCAGCGGGTTTGGCAAGGGCCTGCTCTCTGGTGGGTCAGAGGTTCGAGTCCCGCTTGGAGTAACTTGTGATGGACTGGCGTCCCGTCCTGAGTGTGTCCCCTCCCCCTCCAGCCTTGCGCCCTGTGTTGCCGGGTTAGGCTCCGACTCCCCATGGGACAAGCGGTTTCAGACAGCGTGTGTGAGATTCTAGCACTGCACTGAATATTTTCTTTCCCAAGGTGAAATAGAACCCAACAGCCACAGTTTTATCAGCGTTACAGAGCTGCAGTGCTTACAGGCTGCCAGCCCCAGTGCCTGACTGATGGATATCAGGGGTCAAGTTTCTGCAAAGGCCTTGGAGAACACAACATTCCAGGCTATCTGTTTGGACAGACTGATATTTACACCTGGGGTACATAACAAGCTGTTCATTGTGTTTCTGATATCAAGCTGTGCTCTGTGCGCTACCTTTTCATCTTTTGTAAATTACTGCCTGATTAGGTAGGTGAATACATTTATACTCCAATGGTTCCCTTTGAGCTACATCAATATATTCCTTATGTATTATGTGCTGTCATTTTATTCTTCCAGTATGATTTCAGACAGAATAATTTCTCCTAAAATTTTTCACCTTTTTTGAACTTCTTTATGTAGTAGTGTAGTTACATAGTAGTGTTCTTCATAATAAAAGCTTATATCAGTGCATGTACTTGAGCGGAAATAGTATATGGTATAAAAAAGTTATTTTTATTTTTACTTCTCATTCACTCATTTATTGCCATTTATTCATTCATTTACAGTATTGCCGCTTGTCCAGTTCAATGTTGCAGAACACATCCTGGAAACAGGATGTCAGACAGTGTAAGGAATTGGTTCTCAACAGGGGGGGCGTGGAGAGATCGGAGGGGGGGCGCAAGTTGTTTCCAAGAAAAAAAGCACAGAGACACAGGTCATCATTTGGGTTCTCAATGTATTTTATTGCTTTTCAATTATAATGTGCATAAAAATGAAAAACCTATAAAAATCTATGTAAAAATCTCTTAGGTATTTAAAAAATATAATTTAAAAAAAATATTTAAAAATAATAATTAAAAACATTTAAAAAACGCATTCCTTCTCCCTCTGCATTTTCTTTCTGAGTCGGAGAGGCGGAGATTAAGCCTGCCTTTTATGTATAGCTGGCAGTGTAGACATGAGTCAGAAGGTCAGAGATACCAGTCGAACTAATCCATGGTGATAAGTTGGTACAGATAAGTTCATCACACGTGCTAAAAGGAGTTGTGGCGATGGTCCGTCGTCAGCACCTCCAGCTAAAAAGTCTAAGATCTTGCTCTCTGCCTTCGTTTTGGTTGAATGTGATGACTGAATATCCTCAGTTGTCTGACGCCACCGTTAAATTGCTGCTTCCATTCGCAAATACCGAAATCGCCTGCAGGGGGAGGATGACCTCAGGCTTGCACTGTCCAACATTGTGCTTCTTTGTAAAAAGAAGCAAGCGCACATTTCCCACTAATTTATAATGGCATGGCTAGCAAAACGCACCCTACGTCCCAGTTTGCATGTCACATTACATTAAATGTTACAAATTAGTTCTATATTGTTCAAAAACATTCTTGATAAATTAAGGGCCTGTTCCACTATTGTCCTTTATACAGCCCTAAGCCCAGGGACTGTGAGGTACCTGTGCTACCTGCTGCACCACACATAAAAAGTTAACCTGAAATTTGATAAAAGATCTATTTTTTTAATGCAAAAAGTGTAATCCCTTCAAAACACATCTCTTCATAAATCTTGTATTCTCAGCAATTTTGGACCAATTTCTAATCTCTTTTTTTCCAAAGATTTGAAAAGGTTGCATTCAAGATACACGGGAAAAGATGTTATACCCCATGCGTATTTTTCAACGGCTGTACACAAAGACCCAGTCCAACCACCAACCTGAAGCCACAGAGAACATCACCAAGCATAGCCAACATACATCTTCATGACCTGAGACCAAGAAGCTTAACTGACTTCTCCAACCCACCCACCAAACCAAAACTAATCCTACCAACAAAACCAAACCAACAAACCAGATCTAACCCACTAACAAATAACAAACCAAGCCTAACCCACCAACAGAAAACACCATCAAACCACACCCAACAAAACACCTAAACCAAGTCTAACCCAACTAACCAGCCATCAAGCTAACCCACTAACAAAAACCAACCATCAAACCACACCCACCAAACCCAAACCTACAGACCAAGTCTCAACCACCAACAGAAACGAACCAAGCCTATTCCCACCAACACAAAAACCAACCATCAAACCAAACCAACAGACCAAGTGTAACACACCAACTCAAAACCATCAAACCATAGCACCAACAAAACCAAGCCTAATAACCAACCATCAAACCAAACCCACCAAAGCCAAACCAACAAACCAAGCCTAACCCACCAACACAAAAAAACTCAATCATCACACCAAACTATCAAACCAACCTCACCAAAAAAAAAAAAAAAAAAAAAAAAAAAAACACACACACACACACACACACACACACACACACACACACACACACACACACACACACACACACACACAGTCTGAAACTGCTTGTCCCAAGCGGGGTCGTGGCAAGCCAGAGCGTAATCCGGCAACACAAAAAACCCAACCATCACACCAAACCATCATCTTACTAGATTTCACGGCAGCCTTTGATACCATCAACCACAGCATCCCATGGCATAGCCTGGAGACATGCCTGGGCCTTTCCAGTACTGTCCTCAGATGGTTCAAATACTATTTTATGAACAGATTTTAGTATGTGCATCTTAGTAGCACCTCCACTCCATCGTCCTTATCTCGTATCCAACATGGAAAACCTCAGGGTTCTGTATTGGTACCATTATTCATTTTACAGCTAGGTGAAACTATTCGTGAAAACAATGGCACTCTCCACTCCTGTGCCAATAACATATAGCTCAATCTGTCCAAGTCCCCAGATATGCTTGCTGTTAAGCACCTGTCCCACTATCTCAACAACATCGAGGCCTAGATGGGTGCCAGCTATCTAGCTTTGAATGCGTATGAAATGGAGATGATGCTCTCAGGTCCAAAAATTTCCAGCATCAAACTTGAAGCTTGAATCTTCAGGTCCTAAATCCCAGCATTGTATCTGCAAGTGGTTTTGTCTTCAATCAAGAGTTCTATTACAAACCTCATACCAATGTAGTTACAAAGACTTGTTTCCTACAGTGGAGGAATATCTTTAAATTAATGTACTTTCGCTTTGGGTCACATATCGAGAAGTTAGCCCATCCGTTCACCTTCAGTAGACTCGACTACTGCAACTCCTTGTTGTCTGGCTGCCCAATTTATGTTACCTCTCCCTTCAGCTTATGAAAAATGTTGCACCTACAAGGCTCTCAAGGATCTGGCTCCACCTTACTTCAGTCTCCTCACTTACTACAAGCCAACTTCTGCTCAACATTCACAAGATGCCGATTTGCTTATAGTCCCAGAGGTCTGTATGAAGACTGTAGGTGGCCATCATGGTCCTAAATTCTGGAATGCCCTGCTTACTTCAGTGGCACTAACATTCTAATGCCCTCTGGACAGGTCACTTTTTGTACCAGGAGCCAACGAGTACATACCTTGGTCAATGGGATCAACAACCATGAGCCTGGAAACCAATAGCTTCCACAGATTACAGCTCTACTTGACAGACACACTGGTGTTTTGTACTAGATATATCCACACAGGTCCCCTGTCACCATATTAGAATGCACTGGTGGTGGGCAGCCACTGGTACTTGGACCTCCACAGGTTTATTTTTCTCTCCTTCTTCACAATGGGAGATTTTGTTTTCCTCTCCTCAGCTGTCAGCTCACAGAGACCGACACACATTGGCTGAAGCCGCCTGTCTCGAGCGGGGTCGCAGTGAGCCGTAGCCTAACCCGGCAACACGGGGCGTAAGGCTGGAGGGGGAAGGGACACACCCAGGATGGGACGCCAGGCCGTCACAAGGCACCCCAAGCGGAACTCAAAGCCCAGACCCGCCAGAGAGCAGGGCCCGGCCAAGCTCGCTGCACCACCGCACCCCCTCACAGCTGCCAGCTGGCTTATGCTAATAGTTAATTCTAACTGCTGCTATTGTGCACTCTGTATTCCCTGGACATTTGTTCAGCTCTGTGACATCTTGGTGAGAAGAGAACCATGAAAACAAACTGAAGTGAATTAACTTTGAACATGAAGATTTCTGGATTTATTGTAAATCCAACAACTCCCAGCACTGAATCAAACCCTGTAACCCCACAGTGCTTTAGAGGCAATAAAGCACGGCATAACAAGCTGAGCCAAACAGACTGCTGAGAATTACAGCGGTCCTCCCTCATCCACGGGTTCGCTTTCCACAGTTTCAGTTACCTCCGGTCAACTGCAGTCTGAAAATATTAAATGGAAAATTCCAGAAATAAACAATTCATAAGTTTTAAATTGCACACTGTTCTGAGTTGCATGATTAAATCTCACGCCCTCCTGCCTGGGGCAGAAATCATCCCTTTGTCCAGCGTATCCATGCTGTATATGCCACCCACCCGTTAGTCACTTAGTAGCCGTCTCGGTTATCAGATCAACTGTTGCGGTATCGCAGTGCTTGTGTTCAAGTAAAAAACTTTATTTAAAAAATTAATACTTATGAGGACCTGGGCAATGGTCCTTAATTTTTTTTATTCTTCTTCTATGCAAGAAAAAATATATATAGTAATACCACAGTATGTACTTATCCACGGTTTCAGGCATCCGCTGGAGGTCTTGGAACCGTGGATAAGGGGGGGATTATTGTATAAGTTTTGAAAAGTCTCTACATAGGCATTTCAAAAATGTATGATGTTAAAGCAGCTTCCAACAGGACCAAACTTGGCACTGCCGAGCGACAGTGAAAATCGAAGACTCGTCCGGATCTGGATGTCTACAAGCAACTCTTAGCAACCTTAGCAAGCTCTACTGTACAAGCAACTCTTAGCAAGTTCTACTGCTTAGGAAGCTCTACTGTTTCCTCAGCTAAAACAACTTTCTCCCACGACAAAATACAGTCTGCAACTAAAAAGCCACACAGACTCTTCGCCACCTTCTCACCTCTATCCTCTGCTGGCTCCTCCTCCCTCTTTTCTCACTACTGATGACTTTGCTTTGCTTTGCTTTTCAGAGACAAAGTCAGCACAATCACAGACAAGTTCTTGGCATCTGCCTGCCCTGATCGCTGGACCTCCCTGCAAAATCATGCTCTCAGAATTCAAGCCCTTGTCAGAAACTGAAATCTCCGATCTCCTGATATCACACAGAGCCACCACCTGCTCGCTCGACCCGATCCCATCAACACTTCTACAGACCATCTCCCTGCAGTTCTCCACCTTCATATCCAAGATCATCAACTCCTTGCTCTCCTCTGGCTGCTTCCCATCTATCTTAAAAACTGCCCTCATTTCACCTCTGGTAAAGAAACCCTCTCTGGATGCTGACTCAGTCCAAAACTACAGATCAGTCTCCATCCTCACTTTTTTGTCAAAAACTGTGGAACAGTAGGCCTGTGATCAACCATCTGAATTCCTTGCCCAGAACCATCTCTTCAATGGATATCAGTCTGGATTTAAAGTTGGACATTCCACCGAGACAGCGCTCCTGGTAGTGTCTGATGCTCTCCCGTAGACTAGAGCGGCCTCCCTCTCCTCGGTCCTCATCCTCCTCGACCTGTCTGCAGCTTTTGACAATGTCAACCACCGGATTCTACTCTCCTCTCTTGGTCAGCTTGTCATCAAAGGAACAGCACTAAGATGGTTTGAGTCCTACCTATGGCAGGGAAGAGAAAAGTGCCCGTGCGGGATGACTGTTGTTGTCACGAACCACGTTGCAGCCTTTCAAGTTCGCAAATGACGAGACCGACTCCTGGGTTTCTAACAAAACGTTACATTTAATTAAAATACCAACAAATATCCGTCGCTGCACTTGTACACTCTGAGGCAGTACACTCTTCTTCACTACTTCTTTTTATTTACGCAAACGACCAAGGAACGTAATTAACGTATGGACATCTAGTGGCAGTTCTAGAAATCGCATTTCAAATTGTACAATTAAACTCAATGCCAATCATTCATCAGCAATTACAAGTTGACAACCAAATACAAACAATAAAATACAACATCCTCCCCCCCTATGAAGACCGTAACACCATCAAATTTCTAAAGGATATAAACGCTGAACAGGTCTTCTTAACACAGTCCCAGCTGGAAGATGCACAGTGCACAACCTCACACGTCCATCTCTGCCTGGGATCAGCTCCTTTATTATCCCAGTTTTCCAGATCTGTCGTGGCATTCGGTCATCTCCAACCAAGACCAGATCTCCTTCCTTTAGTGGAGTAGGAGGGGGTATCTTATTGGCATGTGCAGACTTCAAGTCTAACAGATACTCCGTTCTCCATCGCTTCCAGTACTCATTCAGAAGCCTCTGACGATATTTCCATCTTCGTGTGAGTTCCTCTTTGCCAACGTTGGTGGCTTGACTCTCAATGTGGAAAGACTTTGGTGGTAAAGAAGTAAGTCTTTTCCCAATAAGAAAATGTGCTGGTGTCAACGGTTGAGGCTCTTCCAACTCACTGTACACAAATGTGAGCGGCCTTGAATTGACTATAGCCTCCACCTCTGTCAACAACGAAGACAATTCTTCAAAACTCAGTGAAGCTCTCCCCATCACTCTTTTCAGGCTTGTTTTCACTGATCGGATTAACCGTTCCCAGAATCCACCCCACCAAGGTGCTCTTTCTGCAATGAACTTCCACCTGATGCCGTTTGAGGAAAAATATTCCTGAAGCTCAGGCTCTTTAATTGCTGCCCAGAGTTCTCTGAGATCATGATCAGCCCTTTTGAAGGTTTGAGCATTGTCTGAGTAGATGACTCTACAGAGGCCACGCCTGGACACGAACCTTTTTAGAGCCAGGAGGAATTTTTCTGTGGACAAGTCTGACACCAACTCTAAGTGTACCGCTCGCGTCACAGCACAGGTGAACAATGCAATGTATGCCTTTTCTACGGTGGTCCGAGTTTTCACACAAAGAGGGCCAGCAAAGTCAGTGCCTGTAATTTCAAATGGAGGCGCTTCAACAATCCTGTCCCTCGGTAGGGGTGCAGTCACCTGCTGAGCTGGGGTTGCTGTGAACCTTTTGCAGATCATGCAGGCAGATATGATCTTCTTTACCTTCCGTCTGGCACCTGGGATCCAGTATCTTTCTCTCAGCTGGACCAATGTGTCCCTGACCCCTGAATGCATTACCTTGTTGTGGCAACACATAACCAGCATGTCAGACAGTCGGTGGTTGGTAGGTAGCAGCCATGGATGCTGCTCTCTCTCACTCAGTCTTGACTGTTGCAACCTTCCTCCCACACATATTACTCCATACTCATCAAGGAAAGGGTTAAGGTCTCTGATTTTTGAGTCCTTGTGAATATTCTGCCCTGTCTTCAATTCATTTATTTCTCTGGCAAACACGTTGCCTTGTGCCTCCTGAATCCACAATCTTTCAGCTTCTGACAGCTCCTCTGCTGTGAGGTCTCCTCGTTTCTTGTCTTGAGCACGACAATTATGGACAAATCGTCTGATCCAAGCAGTGACTCTTAAAACAGTGGTAAGCTTACTGAATGCTTCTAGTTGTAGTAGTGGTTCAGACTGAGTCACTTCAGCGTTGCTAAGCTGGACTGTCACTTGACATGGCTTCATCTCAGACTTCAATTCTTCCTCAGAACACCCTTCCACTGTTGATTCTGGTTGTGTTGGTGATGTTAGGAAAGGTGGACCTGACCACCACAACCCATCTCCTTTCAGCTTGGATGCTGTCTGTCCTCTTGTGATAAGGTCCGCTGGGTTGAGCTTACCACAACAATGTGACCATGATTCTGGTGCTGTCAGTGACTGTATTTCTGTGACTCTGTTCGCAACGAACTGCTTCCATTTTTGTGCTGAGCCACGAATCCACTGAATAACTATCATGGAATCTGACCACAAACAAAGCTGGGATGGCATCATGTTCAGAATCTTTAACAAGTTGCTCCCTACTCTAGCTCCAACTAAAGCTCCCATGAACTCCAAACGTGGTAGAGTTAGTTTCTTTATGGGAGCCACTCTCGATTTGGATGCAACAAAACTGGTGACAGTTCTTCCATCCTTAGTTCATCCTTGGAGGTATGCAACTGCTCCATATGCCCTTTCACTGGCATCACTGAAGACATGAAGAAGTGGGGATTGCGCATTCTGCCAGTCGCTTACTCCATACCACCTCGGAATGGCAATCTGATGCAGCTGTGGGAGCTCCATGCACCATTGTTGCCACTCATGACTGAGGTCTTCTGGCAGCTCCTCGTCCCATCCTAAGCTCCTTTGCCACAAGTCTTGGAAAAGGCACTTAACTCGTATAGTGAATGGTGCCAGGAAACCTATGGGATCGAATATTCTAGCTGATGATTTTAGGATGCTTCTTTTCGTGTTACCCTGCTCCTTTAAGATGCTCATCAGTTGTCTAAGGTCAAAGACAAAATCATCACTATCTGGCCTCCACACCAACCCAAGCACCTTTAGCACGCAACCATGTGCTTCAGGTTCTGGCATACATTCAAATCCACCATTCAGCCACTTAGCCTTCAGTTCTGCAGAATTCGTCGTCCACTTACACAAGTTCATGCTGTCTGTGGACAAGATCTCCTTTGCTCCTGATGTCAACATATAAGCCTCGTCAATATCCTCTGCGCTGGCAATCAGATCATCTACATAAAGGCAGGTTTCTAGAATGTTAACAGCATGTGGATGGCTGTTTCTGTACCCTTGTAGATGATGCCGGATAGTGGCTGCTAGCAGGAATGGGCTTGAAGAAACCCCAAACACGACACGAGTCATCCTCATCTTGCGTGGCCTTGTGTTCTCAGTGTCAGGTGGTCCTGTTATCCATAAAAATCTTAAGGCATCTCTGTCTTTCGTTGCAATGGATATCTGTAGGAAAGCCCTTGTAATGTCTGCTGTGAATGCAACTGGATGCAGTCTAAATTTCACTAAAATGCTTAAAAGGTCTGGATTAAGGTTTGGACCGGTCAGTAAACAATCGTTAAGAGATGGACTGCCACGCTCATGAGAGGAGGCATCAAAGACCACTCTCAGTTTAGTTGTCATTTTGTCTTCTCTGATAACAGCATGATGGGGCAAGTAATACATCACATTGTCCTCCGTCACCTGTGAACAGTCGTCTTCTGGGACATCTTCACACACCCCCTGGTGTAGATAATCCTCAATGACATCATTGTATCTCTTGAACAATACTACATCTGTTTTCAGTTTCCTCTGCAGTCCATCGAGTCTTTTCTGGGCAATTCTGAAATTGTCTGGGAGGTGTGGGGCATTTTGCTTCCACGGTAACCCTACCTCATATCGCCCTCTAATGTATTTGACTGACTCCTCAAAGCTCTGTCTAGCTTCGCGGTCATCTGCGCTGTCCCCATCTCCTTGTGTTATGCCAAGGGAATCCAATTCCCAGAACATGCGCAGCTGCTTTGAGACTTCATTGCATTCACTTATTCCAATGTTCATACAAGCAACCTCACCCATATTTGAAGCAGAGACTGGTCCCTGTACTGCCCAGCCAAATATTGTTTCTACAGCCACTAGGGCTTCTGATATTCGCTCTACTCTTCCTGACAATATCCTCCAGTAGTAATCGGCGCCAATCAGTACGGATATTTCTGGCTCCTCCCTGCTATCGACTGAGACATCTGCTAGTGGTAGGCCTCTCTTCTCTAGCTGGTGTCGAATGTGTTCACCAGGCACCTTCATAATTGCAGTGCACACTTGCGGTGTCTCAATGGCTTCAATCTCTATTTTCTGTTCCTTATTCCAGACATTCTCCAGCACTAATTTTACAACATTTCTCACAGCCGTTACCGGGTTCTCAGAGCCAAAGGTATGCAACTTTAGAGTCTCCCTCCTTTGAACTGGCAGACCCAAAATCTTTACCTGCTTCTCGTGGATGAAACTTCGTTGGCTCCCACCATCCATTAAACAGCGCACCGCCTTCCGTCCGCTGGGTCCTTCAGTCCATGCTCTCACTGTTTGCAAGAGCACAGTGTTCTGACCCTTCGTGTGTGTGTTTGCAGTACGGGGCATAACGGATGAAATTAGTGCATCTGTAGAACCTTCAGTGTCATTGGGGGCTTCTGCTTGTTTGGCCTTGTCACACAATGTAGCGTGGTGTCTTCTGCCACAAGCAGTGCATGACACACCCTTTGTTTTGCAAACCTTTGCGATGTGTCGTGGTCGTAGGCAAATAAAACACCTCCCCATTTTCTTTAATTTCTCTTTTCGGGTGTTCACTGTGTCATCCGTGCACGCTTCTGATTTGTGGCTTGTGCTATCACAGAATATGCAAGTAAGAGGTGCGGTCGAACTGCCTGTGTGGAGAGCTGCGACTGTAGGCACATTTGCCCTTCTGACCCTTGTCTCGCTCCGTACATCTACTTTACAGTGTTGCTTGTGAGAAGCCTGTGCATCCTTGGTTATGGTTCCTGCGTTAGTCAAGTGCATCGCACGCTCTCTACTTTCAACCTCCCGTTGCAGAAAAGTAACAAGCTCAAGAACCTTCCATTCATGACCTGGACTCATTTTGCGGGTATACTCAAGGGCAAGATCATCTGGTATCATTTGAAGCAGTATGGGGCACAATAATCCTCCATAAGTGTCTGATACGACACCTAAGGATTCTAAACTTCTGATCTGTACCTCACACTCGTCATACAGTTGTCTTAATGCTTCAACGTCGGAAGATTTCTTTACTGGAGTCAATTTCAATAATTTGGACATGTGCGCACTCACCACAAGGTCCTTTCTTCCAAATCTTTCCTTCAGCATATCAACTGCTGTGTCATAATTGCTGTCCGATATCTTTAATCCTGCAACAGCTCGGGCAGCAGGTCCAGCGAGGTATGACTTCAAGTAAGCAAATTTCTCAGTTTTGCTTAATTCTCTGTTTTCATGGATAGCAGTTTCAAACTGATCCCAGACCTCTTGCCAAAGACATACTTCTCCGTTAAATTTACTTATAGACAGCTTCGGTAATTTCACCGATGATCTATTAGTTAATCTGTCTGTATGCGTACTCACATCACTTCGCCGGGCCGCCCTTACTCCCTCCGCCGCTTCAGTCTGACGTTCAATCAACCTGGCAGCACGGGTTTTCCACAGACTGATGTGGTCCTGATAGTCTGCGGTTTTCGCGACATCTGCATCTAGCTCGTCTATTGGTATTTCATCTTCTATGTCTTTATCCAATTCGCGGAGATTCTCCTCCTTAATGGAGAGCATGGACAACAACTCTCTCAAACGGTCGCAATTCACGTTGTCCTTACATGTTTCTTCTTCTAGAGACCGCAGTAGTTTCGTTGCGGATGCCCGCAAAACTCCGCGTTTATGTTTCAGCCTCTGTAGTCGGTCCGACATTTTCTCTTTCACCTTCGCGGCTAGGTGCAACGAGCTATCCGTTTAGTTCGCCTCTTCCCGGGTTTCGGCACCAAAAAATGTTGTTGTCACGAACCACGTTGCAGCCTTTCAAGTTCGCAAATGACGAGACCGACTCCTGGGTTTCTAACAAAACGTTACATTTAATTAAAATACCAACAAATATCCGTCGCTGCACTTGTACACTCTGAGGCAGTACACTCTTCTTCACTACTTCTTTTTATTTACGCAAACGACCAAGGAACGTAATTAACGTATGGACATCTAGTGGCAGTTCTAGAAATCGCATTTCAAATTGTACAATTAAACTCAATGCCAATCATTCATCAGCAATTACAAGTTGACAACCAAATACAAACAATAAAATACAACAATGACTATGATCTTTCATGATGTGCATCGCCTTTCTGAGGCAGCGTGTGGTGTAGGTGTCCTGTACTGCTGGTAGCTGTGTGCCAATGATTTCCTGAGCCGTTTTGACCACCCTCTGTAGGGCTTTCCTGTCCTGTTGGATCTGTCAGCATCTGCAAAACGGCTTAGGTCTATTCGAACCTGCACAGCTAGGTATAGGAACAGCTTTGACCCCACTGATGTAAGAGTATACAACACTCACCAATGTGCTACCTTTAGTAACTAGAGTTGGACTGCTCCACCCAAGCACATTGGTAAATTACACTGCCACTTTAAGCATTCTCATTCTCTCGTTCTGAGTTCTCTGACTGTCAACTGGCATTATTGTTACTACTGTTACCATTCTCACTGTCATTGTCATTGTTTTGTTTGTGCAGTATTTCTATTGTCTTTGTCCATAGTCTGTGGAGAAGCATTTAGGAAGATTTTCATGATACATGTACATAGCACTTGTATCTATGACAATAAACTTGAAACTTGAACTTGAAGTGGTCTGGCAGGCCTCCCATTCTTTTCCTCAGCTTCTCTCAACTGGTGTACCGCAGGGCTCGGTACTGGGCCCCCTACTCTTCTCAATCTACACCTCTTCCCTCAGCACTGTCATCGCCTCCCATGGATTCAACTACCACTGCTACGCTGATGATTCCCAGCTCTTCCTCTCATTTCCACCTGGAGCATCAGACATTTCCACGCACATTGCTGCCTGCCTTTCAGACATTTCTGCCTGGATTACCACCTCCAACTTAACCTCTCCAAAACAGAGATCCTTCACCTCTCAGCTGGTCTGTCTTCCTGTCATGAACTCTCTCTCAAACTGGACAATTCACTCATTTTGCCCACCTCCTTGGCCAAAGGTCTGGGAGTAATGATTGACTCAAGTCTGTCTTTCTCTCAGCATATCGAAGCCACAACTCGTACCTGCAGATACATCTTGCGTAATATCCGCAGGATCCATCCTTACCTCACAACTGACTCTGCCCAAGTACTTGTAAAGGCCATGGTGACATCCCACCTGGACTACTGCAACTCTCTCCTGTCTGGCTTTCCTGCTACTGCCATCAAACCTCTACAGCTGATACAGAACGCTGCTCCACGAGTTGTGTTTGACTTGCCAAAGCGTTCCCACACATCTCCTCTCCTCATCTTTCTGCAGTGGCTTCCTATAGCTGCCTGGATCAAATTCAAGACTGGTTATCGCCTACAAAAGCATCAATAGAACTGCTCCTCAGTATCTACAAGACCTGATCATCCGCTACACCCAAGCCAGACTGCTACGCTCCTCCACCTCTGACCGCTTGGGTCCACACACAGAAGGTCCAAAAGCAAAAGCACAATGGTTCTCGTTTCTGGCTTCGATGTGGTGGAACAACCTCCCCTTCTCACTCAGAACTGCTGAATCTCTGTCCACATTTAATAATGGTCTTAAAACTCACCTCTTCCAGACTCATTGCTCCCATGATCTCTTAAGTTCATGTAAGGTGTAAATGTTCATGCACTATAACTTTGAGATCACACCTGTTACACAATGGAGAAACTTTGAGGGAGCTACTCCTGTAATGTAATGTAAATGTTTATAAAAAAATTATTAGGAATATGATCAGGAATTGTTTTATGCAGCTAATCGTGTGATGAACATTGGTTCATATGGTGGAAAGAAACAAACTAACTGTACTTAAGAATCACGCATCTGCATCTAAGTCTCTCTTTCTGCTAATGTAATGTACACATTGTATTTTCTCTGAGATATATGTCACTTTGGAGAAAAGCATCTGCTAAATGAATAAATGTACATGTAAATGTAATTATACACTGACATAATACCAGCCATTGTAGGCACATTATACCATGCCCATGTAAATGTGTTACTGTTCCACACTGATAATGCAGCATGGCAACATCTATTACAATAATTGTCTCAACTGTTGCATCATGTAGGCAATGACAGAACCAGGGGTCTCAAACTCCCAGGAGCCATGGGAGGTTTTTTTGCCCCAAACTCTTCTCATAACTACTCACTGAGCCATCTTACTCTGACATTCTTAAGACTTTCTTCATATAAGAAGGCATATCTGACAGCTACCTGGCTTGAACGGGAGAATCACTGAATTTCAATCGTGTTTCTGTGAAAATGCACAAGTATGAAAGGAACACATAATGAGCTATTAACTAGGCCATGTCAGCTGGGGGTATAAACTGCAGTGGCATCTAACATATCCAGCACATTATTTTTATTTAGCTGAGAGCTTTGTCCAAGGCAGCACAGCATCTTACGCTGTTTATTTCTTACAATAAGCAAATTACAATTATTTTTAACTCTTTAGGGAGCAGGGTATCTTTACTGGAGCAATTCAGGATAAGGGCCTTGCTCAAGGAGGGGTCTGAACTCAGAACCGTCAGATCACAATCCAACAGCCTCACAGCACATATGCTGGACAACCTTTATTCCACAGATTAAGGTCTAATAGTCCCTCTAGCCAAACATGTTGCTTTCCAGTGGACAATGTGGTCTTACACTGGATGCTAATGGTAGTAATTACTAAAGGCTGAAAGTTATGCGATAGCTGAATGGTTATACTTCGTCTCTATCTCTGATGATGACCTAACAGTGGACGTCCAGAGTTCACAGTGTTGTATTTTATCAGCGTGTATAAGCTAGCAATACTATCCTTCTTGGTCTACTTTAAGTTGATGTTACTATTCATGATTCAACACAAAGGATCACATCCTATAGTACAACGCAAAATTAAAACGACAAATCAACGTTTCAGCAGACAAATCCTGTCACTCACCTTCATGACCGTGTTGTAGATTGAAATGAAGCTCGTAAACAGGTCCAGGTACCTGGTGGTGAAGACCAGTGCAAACAGCACCTGGCTCTTTCCAGAAATACCTGCATACAAAACAAGGAGAAAAGCAATGAGTCAGATTGTCATCTTCCCACGCTTAACAACTCACCCCACATCTCCGCTCAGAACTGAGTATTTAACCTCAGTATAGCAAGGATGGCCAGCATGGGGTATATAATACTCATTTAAGTTCTGAATGGCACAGTGGTACAGCTGGTACCCTACAGCTCCTGGGCTGTGGGTTCAAACCTGGGTTCAAATCTGGCTCAGTTTGTATGGAGTTCGCATGTTTTCCCCATGTTCATATGGGTTTCTTTCAGGTGCTCAGGTTTCCTCCCACAGCACAAAGAAAAGCATTTCAGGTGAACTGGTGACTATAAATTTCCTGCAGTGCTGCAACGCTAAGCTACCATGACTCCAGTATTTAAGCCCCTTATGGCCACAGTGAGATGACTTCTACACGCGGCCTACAGTCCTGATCTCCTTCACCCTGAGAAGCCACACACACACATTGTCTGAACCTCTTGTCCCATGAACCAGTACTTTTTCACACTGTACACTACAGCTTTAGAAAGTAACACCTCTTGCACATTATTTACAAATTATTCTTCCTCGGTTTACACTTCATCAACAGACTGAGCAAAATACCTTTGAAAAATACCAAAATGCCTTTGAAAATTCTTTTAAACAGCAAATCAGCACAGCATGTTTGACATCAGCCCCCTTGAGTAGTATTAACAACAGTAATAATAACAATAACACTTCAATTAATATTTATTACACACTGACCCTACAGCATTCGTAACTAAGATGAAAAATATGCGATGATAAAGCAGGCAGTCTGTCTTTTTAGCAGTTATTAGAACATTTATAGCTTCAGAACCCACCGGGAGCACTCCAAATGAGAGCAGCACATCAGGGTAAAAATGTAGCGTGCGCTGTTATTTTTTCATAATTTTAAAAACCTTGAGAGATACGTCTAACGTATTACTCACAGCACACAGTACCTCCAATATATAAAGCAAAATGTGCAACTGCAACTTTAAACTTTTGATTCACAAAGGGGATCCTAATTTGTTTAACAGTCATGTTATATGTGTTCTATATATATATATATATATAGTCTTCTAATATACTAGACTAGTATCTTAGATACATATAGTGTGTATGTATATATATTATATATATATATATATAATATACTATACATATATTAGACTATAGTGTTCTAATGATAACATAATAATAAAATATTTCTAATTATCACTGTTTTGTTATAGTTTTATTATGATTATAATAATATAATAATAGGGGGATGCGGTGGCGCAGTGGGTTGGACCGCAGTCCTGCTCTTCGGTGGGTCTGGGGTTCGAGTCCCGCTTGGGGTGCCTTGCGACGGACTGGCGTCCCGTCCTGGGTGTGTCCCCTTCCCCCTCCGGCCTTACGCCCTGTGTTGCCGGGTAGGCTCCAGTTTCCCGTGACCCCGTGAGGGACAAGCGGTTCTGAAAGTGTGTGTGTGTGTGTGTAATATAATAATAATATAATAATGATGATGATGATGATGATATATGATGATCATGAGCGGTGCAGCAGGGTTATCCTATATGACATAAAGAGCTCACACACACACACACACACACACACACACACACACACTGTACCTGCACAAGACTTGGACCTGAAGATCTTGAGAAACAGTATGATGATGGCCACGAGGTGTGACACGTCACCCAGGAGACGAAAAACGTTCATTTTCTCCCCGGTTCGCACCCGAAGTCACGAAGTTACCGCTGATGATGATGATGTACTTTCTCCTTGCAGTTTCGCTCCCCAAACTTCTCGACTTCTTCTCTGGCCAGAATCGCCGCAGACACAATTCGCACCACGTCAGCAGGGACTCGCGAAGCTGGAATTATATTTTGCCAGCAAAATAAGTTACTGCACGTCTCAAAACAACACCCTAAACTTATCCACAAAGTATTTTTTAACCAATGCAAAACTGCTCCTGCTTCTTCTTTGATATACTTTCTTTTTCACTCTTTGTTATAGCGCTGATTGCGATGCGAAGCGAGCAGCTCTGCGCTCCAATGTTGCTCGTCGGCTCACAGTGCGAAGTAGGTGGGTGACGTGGCTGACAGTGGAGCGTCGCTCCTTCACCCTCCGATCCGAGGGGAAAAAAAAAAAAACTGAGCCGACACAAAAAGCACTTTACCTTTAAATGTGTTTAAAGAGACAGGAAGAGGTTCGAGCGCTTCCAGTCCAACACATACAAATACAGCCACGCGCCGCTTAACAACTGACCGCACACTTACAACGGTGGTCCCAAATGATTATAACGATTTTTGTGTTTGTGGTAGTGCTGCTGTAAACAAACCTACTGCGCTGCCACTACTATAAAAGTACAGCACATACAATTATATACAGTAAAATACTTCCTTGATAATGATAATAAACACACCTTATGTTACGGTTTATGTACTGTACTGTACTTTTTTATCGTTATAGTGTACTCGTTCTACTTATAAAAAGTTCACTGTATAAGTGTATTGTGTGTTATGGAACAGCAGCGTCATAAATCTCGTGTTTACCCCGCGTCTGCATGATCGAGGCCATACCATGCATGATCTAGGTTTGTATAACTACTAAAATAAATGGCCTTTACTTGCTGTACTAGTTATTTTTTAACTTTCATACCTATCTTTTTAAGTGCAGGTTCGTTTTGAAACCAGTACAGTGGTTTAACCCATGTGTACTCCAAGAACTTTGGACACGGTAACACTAACAGCATCTCACCCACATTTCAGAAACGTTACAAGTCTTCAGCTGCAACTTGTTCCTGCAGTTCTTCAACTGTTAGTATAATAAATATATTAAAAATCACAGCAAGGCTATCTGAGAAAAAAATAGGTAAACAAGGTTGCCAATGTAAGTACAGTATGAGCCCAGTAAGCACCGCGCTTTCTCTCCACCTTAAAGGCTCTTAAAGGCGCAGTGCAGGCCTGCTCACTAGGGGATGAACCACCGCCGGTCTGGCCTCTTCTCTCAGTAGTGATCTCCAGGCCATGACTCCTACACAGAGGGCAGCATACCCTTCTGTGGGTGTGCAGCAGTTTTATCTGAATCAGCTCTCAGAGGGAACTTATCAGAAGCAGTGAAGTTCCGCATGTACATTTCAGTTCCTACATAGGGTCTAGAGAGACCCAAGGAGATGCTGGTTCCTGGGTTTCACATAAAGCTCAAAGTTGCAGGTCTTTACCTTGTAAATGGAAAAAAAAACCCGACTGGAATTACGATAGTCATGACTCCCTTGAAAAGAGGAAGTGGAAACCACAAAACTTTTCAGTTTACTCTTTTAGTTGACTCTTCTCCAAAGCAACTTATAACATTAAGCTACCTGCAGTCATTTCGGGTAGCGGACAACTGATGGACCGCACTCCTAGCTGAGTGGTACCCAAGAGAACAAAAGCGACCACCTGGATGACCCCCGAGCAGGTGGGAAGACGATCTCGTCAGATGGGAAGGCTGTATGTGGAGGAGAAAAGCAAGGAGAAAGGACGAACGGAGAGCATATTGTGTTCAATGCGGTCTAAACAGCAGCTGATGATGATCAATCCAGGGAACAGTTATTTACCCATTTATACTGCTGAGTAACTTTACTGGAGCAATTTAGGGTACGTTGCTGGAGGTGGAATTCAAGCCTGCAGCTTTTCATTCCAAAGGTAGCAGATCTAACCACTACACTATGGTTTGTAGAATCTCTCTCTCTCACACACACACACACACACACACACACACACACACACACACACACACACACACACACACACACACACACACACACTGTCTGAAGGCAAACCCACTGCATCACCGCATCCCCCGCTTTGTAGAATCTGTTTCTGCAATAACAGAAAATTTAAGGCTGTGAGCTGCAGTTTATTAAGCAATAATTGTATGTATGTGATGGGGGATGTGGTGGTGCAATGGGTTTGGCCTGTGCCTGCTCTCTGGTGGGTCTGGGGTTCGAGTCCTGCTTGGGATGACTTGTGACGGGCTGGCGTCCCGTCCTAGGTATGTTCCCTGCACCTTGTGCTGCCAGGGTAGGCCCCGGCTTGCCGCAACCCCACTCAGCACAAGAGGTTTCTATGTGTATATATGTGTTTATTTTTATTTCAGAAATGTTTAATAAAAATCTTATATTGTGGAGAAGTACAGTGACATGGCATGTAGCGTTGGTGCCTCACAGTTCCTGGGCTGGAGGTTTGGACATGAGTTCATATGTTTGAGTGAATGAGTGTGTTTGATTGCCCTGCAATGGATTAGCATCCCATACAGAATGTACCCTGTCTCACTGCCCATATTTCTGGAATAGTCTCTGGATCACGGCAGCCCTGCATGGGAATGAGTGGCCGTTGATGGATGGATGGATGGATGGATGGATGGATGGAAATGATCAGGTTAGAGCTGTTGCCTATGGATGCAAAGATCACAGGTTAGAATTTTGCCTCCAGCTGTTAGTACCCTTATCCTAAATAGCTTTCTACTGTATAAATGTGTAAATAACTGTAGGTAGGTAAACAGTACAGTTTGCTTTGGAGAAAAACATCAGCTAAGTGAATAAATTTAACTATGGAGGTACAGTGAGTAGCACCTGGGTGATGCAAGAGGACATAGGTTCGATCCTCTCTCTGTCTCTATGGAGTTTGCGTGTTCTCCCTGTGTCTGTGTGGGTTTCTTCCTGCAGTTCAAGTGGACTGATAACTCAAAATAACCCATAGTGTGTGAGTGGCAGGAAGATAGTGTGTTTCACTGGTGTGTACATGAGTGACTCATTGTAAATAGTGTACCTAGCACTGTAAGTCACGCTGGTGAGTAAGGTGTGGGCTGATATGCATAGGGTTCATTGGAAATCATTTTGGAGAAAAGCATCTGCTAAAGGAATGGATGTAACTTGCGAGTTCTTAATATAATCTATTTGTGTATGGAATATGCACTGGTTTCTTGTGTTACAAACATTCAAGTTACAAGTTTTGAAAGATGCAGGCATTTTTCAGTTTATTTATTTTTGATTGTACTTTGTTCACTTGTCTTTTTTTTATTTGTTTGTTGTGGAGTGAACATCTCGCGTTTCCACATCCAGCCATAATTTGGCAGTAAAATGCACACAGAGTTTTGTCAGTATGTCAGACTGCATTAATTCACACACACACACACACACACACATTTTCGGAGCCACTTGTCCCATATGGGGTCGCAGGGAGCCAGAGCCTACCCGGTAACACAGGGCATATGGCCAGAGGGGGAGGGGACACACCCAGGACGGGACGCCAGTCTGCCGCAAGGCACCCCAAGTGGGACTCGAACTCCAGACCCACCGGAGAGCAGGACCTGGTCCAACCCACTGCGCCACCGTGCACCCTCTGCATTAGTTCATCTTAGTGTTATAGAGGTCATGTATGGTGTTAGTGAGTGTCTGCAGTCAATAACATTAAATACGGGGGTAAATCAGTCAGAAATCAGAATTAATAAACACACACACACACACATACATACACACCATCTGAAACCGCTTGTCCCAAGCGGGTTCACGGCAAGCCGGAGCCTAACTCGGCAACACAGGGCGCAAGGCTGGAGGGGGAGGGGACACACACAGGACGAGATGCCAGTCCATCGCAAGGCACCCCAAGTGGAACTCAATCCCAGACCCACTGGAGAGCACGACCCGGTCAAACCCGCTGCGCCATCGCGCCTGATTAATAAACATCTTTATAAAGATGTTAAAACACTATCAATGTATTTTGATTTACTATAGCTATATCCCACATTTTTACAACAGCTACGCTATTAATACTGTGGCTGAGTCTATCAGTGTGGGAGTGTTATACAGCAGGACCTGTCAGCCAGCAACACAGGCCATAGTGTTTGTCAGGAAAGGTGAAAGAGTAGGATCAGCACTCAGCACCAATTCTTGATGGTGCGAGTTTGGCAGCTGATGGTTAGCTTAGGAAGGCAGTTTTAGGATTACCTTCATCAACACAGATGCATCCCTAAGGACAAACACCACACTGCTGTTTGAAACCTCTTGCAAAGAGCAGGTGGAAGAGGGTGAGGAGAGAAAGATGGTGAAGTTTGATGAACTGCTAGAGCAGTGCCACTCAAAAGGCTGGAGGGCAAGGTGTGTGTCTATCAAAGTAGGCTGATGCTACCGTATTGAGCCTATAGTGTGCTGGGTGTCGCAGGCAGTCAGTGGAGGAAAGCAATAAAATTGTTACCAAGGCTTCTGGGTAAAAGAACATCTAATGTCTGTGCATCAGGAAAGGTGAACCGTGGTTCAAGGTAGCGCAAGCTGGATGCAGGTTGGGGTCTGATCAACCCTGGTCTGGTTTCCTGGGCAAAGATGTATGATGCTGAAAGACTGCGAATGCCCAGCAAGCCCAAGTTATATCACTGATGCTGCATCTAGGTGCATTAGAAGAGGTATGATATAGAAATACAAAACAACACTTGCTTTGGAACATGTCACTTAATCAGGTTTTTGTAGGTCATAGAGCACGATTGTAGAGCGCGTGACTTTCTTTAGACATGGTGCTTCGGAGGTGATCAGCAGATACGACAGGTGAAGCAGGTGACTGCCAATCAGTGCCTGCCCACCAGATTTGCTACGTTGCGTCTGAGCCTGTGTTCCCACGACTGCCAGCTTCTGTGACAGGGTGTCACCAGTGTGACGTGCTCAAAAGTAATTTCCTGACATGTACGTTACCCAAGAGGCGTGTTGTCACTGCAACACATTACCACTTGATGTCACTGTGTATCAGAATACAGGACCTCCATCTGAGAAGCCTTGTGTTCAGATATTGCACACTGAGATCTTTTTACCTTACAAAGGCGGATAGAAGTATTATCGGACAATGCAGAAATACATTGTTAAAAGTAGCACAGACGAAAAAGTAGGTCAGCATAAAGCCCACGTTATTAATCATAGGCTTGAACATGCATATGCTCCTCTGGAATGCACTCATTTTACAATGAAATGTGATCGCTGCTGCTGTTACCACCACAGGGGGTGGGGGTGGGGTGTAAGTGGCCTCATTGTAGACTGTGAAGATTGGAAATGAAAGTGCTTGTAGTGTTGATGCGGGGCAGCTGGTAGCATGGTCGTTAGAGCTATTGCCTTTGCCCCCAAATGTCGCAGGTTTGGATCCCACCACCAGCTGTAGTATCCTTGAGCAAGGTACTTACCCTAAATTTCCCACCTGTATAAATGGGTAAATAATTATAGGTAGCTTAACATTTGAAGCCTCTTTGGAGAAAAGCATCATCTAAATGCTATATGGTTCTGTGATATTCAATTTGCTCATCCCAACGAAGACCTTCTGAGAGGATACTTCTCTGTCCCACATTTACCAGCATTCCTGGCTCCAGCAAACACATTTGTACTACAGACGCTGCAACTTCTACCAGCATCACACTGAGCGGTCCACCAACTCACAACTATAAATACTTTGTTCGGTCCTGGCGAAGAAGATTTCCTGTCCTTTATTCGGGAAACGGGGTGAAAGCAGCAAGAGGCCCATGAAAGCGAAAGCAAGATGTAGACACGTAGCGCTTTGGAAGAGACATGGAGAGGCAAAGCCAAACGGAGAGAAGCAGCTCAATGTGAAGAGCGGAGGGCCAATTTGTCAAGCTATTCGCAGACTCTCGGTGGACTTTTTCTCACCTGTCCTGGAGCCCCAGCCTAGATTCCTCCCCATGTTCGCAGTGTATTTATAGATGTACCATGTATTTATATACAGTAGGTGTGTGCTGAAAGTGTGCCATTTAACAGAGTCAGCCACTCGCCATGTGAAACAGAGGACGCCCAGGTGCTGACCGGACAGTCGTTTTCGGTGCTGTCCACGCACAGTTTGCATCATTAATAGGACATTTTCCTTACTTAGTCTGATGGTGTCCTGTCCCCTTGGCCTGTATTTCAGGTGTGAAATCAGAACCGCATCAATTACTGTGTGGGAAGCAGGACACCCTAAGCAGTCTTTCGCACTTTAAATGTCCGAATACCCTTTGCCTCATTTCTTTCTGCATCGATCCTTACCAACAGCGAGCATGTTTTCATTGTGGAGACAGGTCATTATTTTGAGACAATGTCAAATCACTATGGTTATACATTAAAAGTTATAGAAGAAATTATTTATTTCTTGCTCTACAGGTCTCGTCAAGTTCTTCTTGTTCTGTTGTTGCATGGTAGCCTGGTTGCATAGCTACATTCGGTTGCCACGCCAACAGTTCCCATGACAAGCGCAGACTTTGTAGTCATAGCAATAGCAATAGCGTAGCAAAACTTTAGCATGCATCTCCGAAAATAAATCGCTGTGAAAAGAGGATTAAATAAAACTGAATAATTGAGTTGATTTTTTTCAAATTTCATATCAGTAATCTTCTTTGCAGATGGCTTTGACAACTGTGACTTAGATGCCTTGAAGTTTTATTCTGCTACATATTTACTGAAGTAATTCAGTTTTCAGCAACAGTTCAGTTCTTGGGATCTCACAGGTCACAAGTCCTGTTCTTTTCACACTCATTTTCCTGCTACTCCAAGCAATGTCCTGTTTATAACTTCTTCATTTGTTACAGCTATTTATATTTCACAGATGATTAAATACGTGGAGAACACAAGGGGGCTGACAATATGATAAATTTCCCAATGATTTAAGTAAATTAAACTGTAATTTAGAGAAAAGGATTACTTCTTTACAGGAATGTAAGGGCTATGTCTTTTACTTTATGCTTCCTCCAGCCTCGGTTTTCTTTTTCATCTTTCTTTCTTTCATTTAGTCACTGTTCCTGAAATACAGCCTTAAATATAGCGTGTAATCTCAGTCATCAAGCACCAGAATGCAGCAGATTTCAGATTCCCTGCATATGCTAATCAGACGTTAACAGATGTGCATCCATGTAAACACAAATTCTGTGCGGCGGACATCATCACTAGGAGTGTCCTCGTGGAACCTTGAGATTCGTAAAAGGGCGAAAACTGCCATTTCAGTTGCCGCTTCCGCAGTCCACCATCAGCCAGCTCCACAGGTACATGTGCAGGATTGTGGACCACTTGACTGCTTAAGCATGGCTGCAGGGCACTGCATTGTGGGTGGACTGGCAGTCCAGCACATTCTCCAGTTCCTACACTCACAAATCTCACGTCTCAACCTGTCACCTCCCTTGGCCTCCCTCTCTATTGACTACGTCTCCTTGTCCAATCTACTGTGTGAATCCCTGCAATGGAATCATTTTTACATGTCTTGATGACTGTATTTATCCTCTCCGCTCTACAGGTTCACCTTCTCCCAATCCATTTTTACTCTTTTTTATTTTTTATTATTGATTAAGTAAAATAAAGAGACGTCAAAAGTATGCAGACACAATACTGATTTCAGTAGACAAACTCCTTTATGAACCCACTGCTAAATGTGAATTTCCTCCTCAAAGTGGTCATTCGTATAACTTCCTTTTTTCCCCTTTGTCCATTTTACTCTATGATGAATCCCTTGATTTTTTTACTCTGTTTATATTAAATGTTTCTTCAGTTTTCATTTGCCTATACATATCTTCTCCTCCTCCTCTCATTCTCCATCTGACTTACTCTTTAGTCTCATTAGAGCCTTGCTGTCAAACCAATTCCACCCATTTTCCTGTTGCCCCCTCGGAGATTTTTGTCCTTGGGCCAAACCGTGACATAATCCCTTTCCTCCATCTCATTATGCATCTTACATCCTCCCGCCACCCATCACAGCTCCTGGTACAAGTCCCAGCTCAGTCTGGGGTTAAAATGGAACCGCAGTTCAGTCAATGTCTGGGCACCTGTCTCTTTGGTGATAAAGAACCCCTTTAAGGTCCCACACTATTTTGCCCCTTTGTTCTCCATGTCACATTCAAATAAAACCCCAAGAACTGAAATAATTGGTTTCTAAGTAAAGTGCTGCTGCTAAAATGAAGTGACAGCTTGGTAAATGCGCAGTCAAAGTGCCTGTTGTCATGAATATCATCCCTATTTATTCAGACTTAATAAAGCATCACCCACTCTGTAGGTCTACATTAATGTCTGCTTTGGACTAATCCCAAGTGGAAATTCTTTTATTGTAGTTCTCATTAAAACATGTTTTGATTCTCTGATTGTCTGAGGCCTGCAGGTAAGTGTAAATTTGAGTAGAACAGACTAGTCCACACCAGCTGAGAGCAATTGATTAAGCAAACCAGTCTGACCCGAATTTCCACAAAGGTGTGTTTTCCATGTGTCTGAGTCCTGACATCTTGAAAGATTGGTGACTTGGGTGGACACCTTCAACATCACAGGAATCTGAGCATGCTGGGAGGAACTGCGGTGAAAGTATGGGTGCAGGACTGTGAAGCGGATCTCTTCCAAGCTGCTCTGCCCCTCCACAACCCCTCTGTTTATCAGCTTACTGTTTAGGTGCCACAGTCCTCACCCGTGCATCTGGATGGAAATCACAGTCTGATCACATTCTACGTTGTTTTTTATCAAGATGACACCAAAGGCTGCATCATCATTACATAATTTCACCTTCCATAACTCTTCATTGTGTGTATTTTACCTCCTGATGATCTTCCTCAGTTTCTTAGCGCTATTTTGTGCTGGGTGCTACATTGTTCTTTTAAACTTGTCCATATATTCTTTCCTCATCCCACATTCCATCAAAACTTTCCTCATGCTGGATTCCCTATCATTGTCTCTTTCTATATCCCCTCTCTCTGTCACCTTTGAACTTTGAGCACTGAACACACCCCACCCCCATTACCGCCCCCATTTTCTGGCTGTCATCTGGACACCTAACACCCACCTCTTCCTTCTGGAAAGAAAATGTAAAAATAAATTGCTTCAACTGTATAATTTAGTGAAAGAGCGAAGGGGGGGGGGAGAAAATAAAAAAAAGGTTTCCATAGAAACTATTGGGTTGCACATATTTCCCAATAACATCTTGAAGAGTTCCAAACCAAGACACATTTTTTTCTGCAACTGAAAATAATTTCAAGAGCCCATTTGTTATAAATATCAATCATAAATATGCAGAGAATCACTTTGCATTTATAGAAGTTGACTAATTTTCACAAGTGGATGTATACATATACTGTATGCATACATATATATACAGACATGTATATAAGAAAGAAAAATCTTATTGCCTAATAATATACAAAATTTGACAGCAAATATTCCTGGCATCTAAAGGCAGTTTGACTTTGCCTGTCCACACTGTCAAGCAACAACCTGCAGTGAGCTGAGTTAGCTTTTCATTGTACCATGTGGTGTGCCAGTACTGGAGCTGGATATGTGCCCAAAGACTTGGGTTCAAATCCCTGCTAATGTACCCTTCAGCAAGGAATTTCATCGATCCCTGCTAATGTACCCGTGAGCCAGGTGCTTGGATTACTTTGGTACATGTACAGATGTGTAAAATAGCAACCCACATACAGCAAAGTGAAGAAGGACCTCTTTTTGGCAAATGAATGACAATGGGACCATTCCTTGCACTTTAACAACGGAGAAGAAAGAATTCCCTCACAACTTCCTAATCTCTTCATGTTCAAAGGATCGAAAGGCCCACGAACAGGAAAAAAAAGAACATCACTCAGCAAGACAGCCTCTGTGTTCAAAGTCAATCTCCAAGTAGCAGAAATAGACGCTGTAATGTAAAAGGCCACAGCGGCTCCTCTAACTGCATTAAGGAGAGAGTGAGAAGCGGGTGGGCTGCTTTATTTTTTTTTTCAAATTTATTTATTTATTTTTTGACTGTGTGTTTGGAGGCTAACTGGCTTTGACAGTGAGGCAGAGTGCTGTGGGAGAGATAAGGGCTTGGAAGAAGGACCCAGTCTGTGGGTGTGTGGGGATGCTGGGAGATGTTGCTTCTGTTCCTCATGTCTAGTGGAGACGTCAGCTTTGCAGGTGCAGGGTCCACTGATTTCAGGGGCACGTATTTAACAATGGTGTTTTCTCATGGTCTTCAGGGGCTGCAGCCAATCACAGGAATACACTACAGTTGAACATAGCAACCAAACACCTGTAACCTTCCTAACAGGTGAAAGTCATGAATTTACAAAACTGATAGCCACAGCTAGCTGATGACTGATGGTGTGCTTTTCCATCATGATGACAGGAAAGATAGAATAGTTTTTATGTGTACTATGGACATGATTCTGTACCTTTAAGAGTTATATAAAGCAATGAAAATGCACAGAGAGCTGAATTGCAGCTAAATTGTATGGTGCTTTGCTTGAAGACTTAACAGTACAAGCCCAGGAGGAACAGCAGTGCAGTGGGGGATGGAGAGTTGCACCCCCTCCCCAGTTCATCTTAGAGTACAACGCCACCACAACTCAACACCATCCACCCCCACATGTCCTTTGGCAACACCGCTGACATAGCAAGGCCAATAAATTGGAGAATCAGCTGCAAAAATAACAAAGCCACAGGTGCACTTGTTCACGTGGCTTCTCAGCTCAGACCAAGGGATCATCAGTCCATCATTGTGAGGTTCTCTTCATGATTAATTTCAGAATCCAGAGAGTTGCTTAGGACAAGCGTGTGTGAAGTGTAAGCGTGCAGTAATAACTGAACTACTTCACCAAAATGTTTGCTGCTTTAAATCTCAGCACTTGCACTGCTGTTGTAACCTTGAGCTCTTCAAGTACTTCAGTTGGATTCCAGGACTTACAGGTGACGTCCTCCCATTTTCATACCACAGACAAGGTGCTCTTTACCCAGGGTTCACTAATACCTTGAGGTCTCCATAGTTGGGCTTCAGGAGGTCCATGCATCACAGGCTTGTTCTTGCTCTAAAAAAGTAAGCAGAAGTATAAAATAAAATGAAAATATTTATATGTTATTTATATGTTTTTACTGTCTATGCCATAATTCTACCTGAATGTAATCCATGTCCATCGAGTAAACTGACTGCAATATTTTCTCTTATTTATTGGCATTTCTCTAGAAGGGGCCCTGACATTCCGAGAGTGGCCTAGAAAAGGTTAAGAACCTGTCCTGTAGAGCATCAACCATTCTAAATGTGTACTCTAGTTCCATACAAATGTCCAAACTTCAGATTTAGAGTTTTGAGGACAAGTTTGATTCTTTTATGCTTCCCTTTCAGTTTTGAAATCGAGAGAAAACAATGGATTTAGCCATTCCAGTATCTGGGAAGGAACTGAGAGCAGGGGAATTTTAAATTAATACAGAAGCTCCAGGTAATTCATTTTTTGTTTCCTCAGTAAACAATGTTCCCAGACTCAGTATGTTGGCCAAACAATAAATATGAATTTTACACATTCTTGACAACTCCAACTTATTATTCAACACTTTTCCAGTTCTATACTGGAAACTAGGGTTATTTCACATGACATGGCACATGATGGTGCTGCTCCTCCATAGCTGCCCATCCTCACATACACTCACACACACTCACGCACGAAATAAATACACACTGTACATTGGAGCACGAGTGTATTTTAACAAATGAGGCCCAGCGACGGCAGGAGAAACTCGCCATTTTCGGAAAGTACACGGGCAAAAAAAAAAAAAAAACGAGAAACACACCTACACACAGGCACACGAATCCCCACAAAAAGACATAATCAAACTGGCAGGCTCCCTCCCCCTGAGCCTCGCGCACCCACACACACACACACACACACACACACACACACACACACACACACACAGTCGCAGCGACCGAGATGGACGACGCAGCGCGAGCGCTAGAGTCCTGACGAAGCGCGGGAAAAAGAGCGCGCGTGAGCCAGAGAACGGAGAGCGCGCGCGAGTCCGAGAGCAGGATCGTGCAGGTGACCGATGAGAGGGCGGTCAAAGCGCTGGAAAAAGGTGCAGAAACGGAATATAAATAAACATCATAAGACAAACGGCGTTCGAAATCAGCACAAGTAGGAACGGGACGAATCGCAGAGAGCGCGAATTTTGAGGAAGAGAATGACACACTTTTAGAGCCACAGTTGTCTTTGTGTCCCTTCGTGTTCCAGTTGAGGGACGTTTTCGAAGAGAAAAGGTGAGCGCGCGTCACATTCGTCTCTGAGACACGAAAGTAGAGTCGCCGATACTTTGAAGTGCAGATAATCACTTGAGTTGAAACTTTAAATTAGTTGCATGTAAATGTTATTTATTATTATTATTATTATTATTATTATTATTATTATTATTATTATTATTATTATTATCTGTCTGTCTGTGGGAAAATATTAATTTTACGCATGTACTGTTCTTGTTTGTATTGAAATTTAAAGTGAGCGCGTGTTTATGAATAATGTTTTTGTTACTGGGGTATTTTGCTGAGCCTCAGGTGTTTCGGGGTCGTTATTAATCCTTTGTTATAGGGCGCAGGGGGACTTTAAATGAAGTTCAGAGCTGAACTGTTGCAGTTGTTGGCTGCTTTGTGATCCATGTCCATACTCAGATTTGAAGCAATTTGCAAACAGATATTTGATGAAAAAGTCACAATTCCTCCACTGTGCACCTGCTTCTACCTGAAAGCACAGGTATCATATTCTTTCAGCTCAGTCTTATCCTGCAGATTCACATTTACTGCACTTCTCTCTTTTTATGTTTGGTCACAGACATTAATATGATGAGACTGGCAAAATGACACTGCAGTGGCACAAGCAACACAATTTAAATGGATTTATACTAGTTTAGCAGTTCAGTCTTTGCTGACTTGAAGTCTTCTGATTCATTTTACAGGCTTTTGCTTTTGTTGCTCTCAATAGATTTTATATATTTCCAGTGTACTGAACAGAAAAGTGCTCACAGAGGATATCAAAGCTTTAAGTATACCTACTAAAATACAGCAGAACCAAAAGGGGGAAAGAAAGAAAATGATACTAAAGGTATAAATGTAATTTTTGCCATATAAAAAAATTAATTACAATAAGAAGAAAAAAACTGTTTAAATGAATGATTTTAAAAATAAAATGGAACAAAAAGAAGAGATACATTGATTTGTTAATGAAACAGGTGGATAATCCATTAATCCCTTCAGTGATAATGTATGGGCCATGCTCGTTAAAACACTATTGTTCTAATGTTTATTTTGGTTGTACAGCCAACCATGCACTACTCTGGCAAAGCAATCCAATTTCTAGGCTTGGAAAAATATTCTTCCACCACTACTTTAATAGTGCCAAGAACAGCTTACGGGTCACCACTGGACATGAAGCAGTAGAACCGCATGAAATTGGTCTCAGTATTTGTGGTCACAAAAGCGTTAACTGAGCAAATGGTTGGTTGGAATAATGCACTAAATGATTAACTTCCACCAAGTAGAATATAACGTCAGCAGTCGTGGAAGCAAAATATGACAAAAGTAACCAAACACACATCTTCAAATTGGCTCTGTGCCTGGTTTAACTGCAGTATTGACAAGCCCCTAAAGCATGCTCACATATTGAACTTTTAAGACACGGAAATGTCTATCCATGAATTGTGTGGGTGTTTTAAATTGATCAATACTTAGGATGGGGTTGAAATAAACATTTTGTTTGAAACATCCCCTAGTTAGCAGACTGGCTAGTAAGTAGCTACAGGCTATAGTCTGCTGATAGCTGAGAAGAGTTGACAAAAAAAGAGAACACTATTAGATACAGTGCCAGATTGATAAAGTATTATTCTTTATTCACTTAGCTGACACTTTTCTCTGAAGCAACTTATAATGTTAGGTTTATATAAAAAGCTAGTTGCAATGATTTACATAGTTACACAGGGTAACTATGTAAATTTATATGTTTGGGTAATTTTTAATGTATCAGAGTAAGTACCTTGATCATGGGTGCTATGGCCGGAGTGGGATTCAAACTTGGGTCCTTTGAGTGGAAGGTGACAGTTCCAGCGAAGTACTTACTATCTAGTCCATCTTGTAACTTGGTGTACATAGTCATTTCACTGTCTGAAAATTAGTGCGTGCAGAGATGTGTGAGTCCGAGTTTGTGTGGAGCTGTGTGAATTGCTTTTGTCATCTCTCCTAAGAAAACAGTTTGAACAAATATCACATTTGCTCTTAATTTTACCAGCTGTAAGATACATTAGTGTACTGTGTAGTGCCTGTTTGTGTTGCAGATACAAAACAGATTACAAAACATGCACACATTTGCCTGATGACGCATCTCTCTTTGGTGATGAGCCAAAAGTAATTGTCTTGCAATGAAAAATGGAACAGAATACAAAAACATCAAAAAGCAGTAGTGCTCATCAGCAAGACTGGACAGTGGTTATTCAGGTTAGCCCTGTCTGCAGAGCTTGCTGGTAGCATGGCTTGAACATTTGTAGATTGTAAAGACAGTACCAGAATTCACATATGTTGCAATATACAGTACATCTTAATGATAGTGTTATCATGACAGATGAAGGATGCAAAACACATCATTTTAATATTGTTAAACTCAGCATCATTAATAAAAGTAGCATCTTGCCACAATATAGTCCAAGCAATAAGAAATTTTGAAAGGGGCCAGAATGTCCATAATTCTGTGTAAATACTAAATGGGTGATATTATGCATAAGGTTGTGAAATATATCAATGTAAATATATAATATTGCTTTTCACTACTAAAAACCCAAAATTATTTTTTTAATTACTTTTTATGAAGAAGTACCATTTCAGTATTTTGAATGTTTCCCTCCAATAATGCCAAGAGATTACTTATTCAGAATGTTTCTGTAACTAAGACACAGATTTTGTGTTTCTGGGCACTGGTCGGCTGATTATCTTGGCTGGAAATACTGTCCTCTTATTGGCAAAATGTAGAAGGACTGTTCATAACTGACTGAGGCTGTGCATTCTTAGATGTTTTGACATTACACATGCCACTGCCACAAAGAGGTTTTGGATACCAGTTCACCCAAAAGCCCCCTGTCACTCCAAGCGTGCAGCCCATTGTATTCCACAGAGAAGGGCTGTAGGCATACTTGCTGATGATAGAGAAATATAAATACAAATACAGCCTCAGAAAGCAGTTGAGGTTGGGACCAAAAACAGGCATCATTCACAGACACCGGCCCAGCTGGGCTCACTTATGCCTTGCCTGCAGCTGGATGTGTGTCATTAAAAACACAGGCTGGTTGCGGCAGTGTCTGTGTGAAAGTCTGATGTGGCATGGACTTGTTACCGGTGCCGCAGGGTTGGTATGTTTGTCGGGGTACTGGTGGGGGCTGGCCAAGGAGTGTCCCTTTCCTGGCAGACATTGGAATATAATTATTTGATGTCGGCTTCATCAATAACGTAAATTCTGGAATTGAAGTGAAACATAAGTCACAACACGCTACAAGAGTTTACTAAAGCCCATATATATTAGAGAGCTGCAGACACAGCAGTTTCTCATCAGTCCTGCAAGTCATAGCTCAGCACAGATGGTTGCTTATATACATTTTAAGGCAATCTAAAATGTAATTTCTTACATTTAAGCTGTAAAAAAGTGTTTAAAAATATGAACAAATTTCCAAAGACCATTAGTAGAAAGTGGTTCTGAGATGCAAGGAAACAGCTCAGTGTAAAGATGTTTTTGTCAAAGCTATTAGTCTGCTACATGCAGCATTTCAGCACTGTGCAGAACTGGACAGCTCCCCAATTTTCAGCAGCAAAGCAGTTTATATTTGGATATTATTGCAGCCGCTACTTCGCTGTGAGAGTTCTGTCCTGATTTCATAACCAACAACTGTCTATCAGAGTTTTTATTTGTGTGATTCAGAGCCATTTTCCCTCCTGGAATTTTAAATGCTCCCTTTGCTTAGTGCTCCTTTGGCTCCAGTTCTAATGTGGTGATAGGTACTAGTCCCAACCCCCCTTCCCTCCACTTTGGTTGTGGCATCACAAAGGTGAGAAGTTACATGCCAACCCCCAGCCCCCGAGTTGCTGGTGTGTGCATGTGGTGCCCGTAGAGTGTGTGTTCAGGGATCACATTACATTTTGGGTGCAGAGGCTGGTGAGCTCCTGTCGCTTTCCAGGCCATCCTGCGGCAGCCACGGTTCAAAGCCACCATCTTTTCAGTTTCATTTTATTTTTGGCTCAATGTGTGTGAAGGCTGGTGGACATACATGGTGGTTGCTTCTTTCAAGATCCCACTCACAGTGCTGTTTGGCCCAAAACAGCACCCTTTTCTGCTGCGGAGCGACAGCGGGAGATATTATAGTCCACTAAAAATATGCCAGCTTTATTTCACTTGCTGTCCATGAAGGCAATGGAAACATCACGCACCATAGTGCAGCCCCAATGGGATAAGATAACAGATGAGTGGGCATGTTTGTGTTGTCATAATCTTACAATGTCCCTGGCAACACACACACACACACACACACACACACACACACACACACACACACACACACACACACAAAGCACTTTGTCTTCATTTTTCCTTCGGTCTGCCCATTCCAGATTAGATGGTGAGATCTAAGCCAGGTCACTTGATTGTGATCAACCTTTTATATCACTGTGAGGATTAAGCGATGAGGAGACTGTTTATCTGTAATTTAAGGGATTAACTGCATTGACCATCTTGGACACACAAAACACAAATGCATCCATACACATAGACCTACAGCCATGTCAACATATGGACACCTTTCCTTCTTCTCTTCGCAAAAGACATACCATGACGGTTAAGAAAACGAGCTCTAATGACCCCTAAAGATTATCAACAAACCCCCAAGGTGTCTATGGACCACAGGTCATGAACCCCTCCATTAAATAAAGGAATTAGATAAGTTGTTATTATTATTATTATTATTATTATTATTATTATTATTATTATTATTATTATTAAGGAAAAGAAGAAGAAGATCAGCAACAACAGAGTGATCAGGATCTTTGGACACCATATAAAAATGGTTCCAAAATACATCACAATCAGACTGAATACTAACAGTTTTACTGTGTCAAAAGAGACTGAGTGACCAGCTGCATCAGTGTGAGCTTTTATCAACCTCGGTTTGACATTATTCCATCAAACTCTGTTGTATAAAGCTGCATTTTGTGACACATTAGACATTGTCACACACACTTCTTTGTTCAATTTGTACCGACTTGACTATAGCTTCAATGAGTCTGAATCATTGTCTTAACATAGAAGCAAGCTCTCATGCTGGGTATTGTGAATTTGAATCATCAAGTTTTATGATGTTGAAAATGATGGTTAGTGGTTTAAAGGAATTTGCAGATAATCAATATGAAAGAACAAATGAGAGAGTTGACAAAAACTGAACAAAAACAGAAATAGTGTATCAAATGATGGTCTCAACTCATCAAAGAGCGGCAACATTTAGCAAAATTTGGTGGGAAAACGGCAGAGGAGAAACTCAAACTTGGGCCTGTGATTCAATATCTCCCTGCCTGCCTGGTGAATCAGTCCTGCACTTGATGACTCACTCACTTTAGTGCACTTACACCCCTCCGTCGTGTCTCTCTTCTCCCTCTCCATCCCTCCATTTCCAGCGCTCTAAATCATCTCAACTTGACATATTTAACCAGTCTGCTAAGGAGCAAAGTTCCCATGGAAACTGCTAAACGCCGCTATCAACATTTAATTACCGCAACTTTCCCTCCGGATGGACAGCTTCTCTGGCTCTATGTAGCAGTCTTTCCTGCTGGAATGTTCCGGTTTCTTTGCACTCATTGACTCTTTAGTCCCCTGACTTGTCATGTTGCAGCTTCTACTGTGTGGTAAATGTACACTGTCAAAAGCTTGTGTTTTGAAACCCCAGGTCTTTGATAAAAAAAAATCCTGAAACTATGAAAACCAGGGATAGAACTATGTTTATCATTTTTATTTTGGTCTTTGTTTCTGTAATTGACATTATAATAATTTTATTGTGATATAGGGACCACCATTAATCAGGAACAGACCATTTAGTAAGTGTGCAGTGCTTTATTCTGTTACTCATTTCTGAAAGATTTAGAACCACTTAGAGACATTGTTATACTCTGTAGCAATACATATACACGAGCAATGAGCAATATGGAATGTGGATAACTGTAATTTGGGTCACTTACCCTTATCTTTAACTTTCAAAATATTTAGAATTAATTCCAGGAGAAATTTTTGTGACTTCTGTCATTGTGGCTATGGTGAGAAGCAATGGTGAATGGTGGCTGCTGTTTGCACTACATTGAGTAAACTGAGAATTTTGGTTCCAGTTGTTAGTAAAGATGTGTGTTCTTTAATGAAATGAAATTACCTGTAAATCCCTGTTAATTGTCATGGTCAGATATGTAAACCACTGCAACAGGGAGTAGTCAACTTGCTTTCACCTTGCCTCTTGAGGACAGTGATTTATCTTAAAGGTTAAATCAGGTAAGTGTATTGGCAAAAGATTTTTCATGAAATGGTATTTGGAAACATGTAGGTCATCTGGTCTAAAGATTTACAAAATATTTTAAAAAAGAGCAGAACAACATCCAGCCAGTGCCAGGTTCTGTCTCAGCTGCCAAGAGTATGGCTATATAAAGCCTGCTAGACTTCTACTACTTTGGCTATGGATTGCTGGTCACACCAAGTGCAATGACTGTTTTCCCCTCCTGTTACAATAACGCTTGTCATAGTTTGTAAACGTAAAGTTAAGTCAAGTCAAGTCAAGTCCAGTCAAATGGGTTTTTATTGTCATTCCTCTATATAGCTTGAATACAGTGGAACGAAATGTCGTTTCTCAGGAGACCATGGTGCAGCACAGAACAGTATGTAAGACTACATAAAGTGCAAATACATAACAGTGTGAGATGAGTGCAGGACAATAAATATACAGAACAGTAGATACATAGGACAATAAATTCAGAGGACATGGGCTGTGAACTGTAAACTGTTTAACAGTGTAGCAGCAAGACTACATGTAACATGCACCAAAATGTGAAGGTATCAGAAATCATTATGGCTCTACAAAAACACCATTGTCTTTGACTAGACTTTCTTCTCATGGAAGGCTTGCATATTCTTTTAATGATTCAGGCTGACATAAATACTCTGCATTGGGATGCGTACTTGACCTGCAGCTTTCTGTTTCATTGTTCCAGAAGAGACAGAGAATAGAGCAAATATTATTCAATCACAGAGCAATGTGGCTCTTCCTACTCTGCCTGAGCTCAGTGGGTATGGCCCATGATCAGTGCCTCTGGACTTAATGGGAATGGGAACTTTGTTGTGGCCAGAAGAGGTAGAGTCACGGAGGGATTAGGAACAGAGTATAGATATACATTATTACATTATATTTTAAGTATTTATAAAATTAAAGCAATGAACAGAAAAATGTAAACAAGATAATAATTTGGTGGTTCCTCCTCTTATCCATATGAGTAAAGAAGCTGCATATATAGAACAGGTGGACTGTGACAATTCACCACATCCTCCAAAAACGTAAATTTAGATGCTTCAAAGATACTTCTAAAGGCAAAACCAAGCCATAATTTGACACTGAAAATCATAGTGTAGCACATCAGGATGCAGCTGCAGTTTAAATGATGATCTCAGGTCTATTTTCCATGCTTATTTGTGATGTTTAAAATTTGGAAGTCTGGAAGCTGTAAGCAATTGTGCATTTCATTAAAACAAGGTATAAAATCATTAAAATCTACACTGGGTAGTTTTGAAGCCACAGATTTCTTCTGCATAATGTAATCATTACATTAACTCACATGTGGCCAGATATAATCCGTTTGGTAAAAAATTCCAATACTTAGGTCTATATACAGAGTCACATCATTGTTTACTTGCAGCAGCTCGCGTGTTGATCTACTTGATAGATGCCGGTATTACCGTGCAGGGCCAGCCAGCTTCTGTGTTTCAAAGGGCCTTGCTGAGGCTTCCTCAGCATTTCCTGTTTACCTATTACTGACATGTGAAGTATGAATTGTTCTTCCTCATGTCACTGCTTCCTCTGTTTACCTGTAGTGGAATATGCCTCTTGGAGTTCTGAGCTGTGACAAGCTCTCAAGAGGACACCGAAATGGATGGTGTATATTTCAACACCATGCTGACCATTTTCTCACAAAAGTTAATGAGCAGAGAATGGAAAATGGTCTTTCAACTCAGCTTTAATCTGAAAATTGAATATAATGGCTTTAGGTACTAACCACAATAGTCCGGACATCAGATATTAGTTATCGGGCTTTAGTTTTAATGTTTTCATTTCTACCTAGAGATTTTCTACAAAATCCTACTAATAACTTGAAAATACCTACTTTTAACATTTGATTCATAAAGCCCAGAGTGCCTTTTATTCAAGGTCTCAACAGTGTCTGTGAGATGTTTAGTTAAGGTTATATAAAGATTTTATTATGGGTCTCTCTTCAGGATTGAACTATATAAGAATAAATTGTAGTTTTTTAATAGCAGGTTTCAACTCAGAATGGTGGTAGGTAGTGTCGCCGTTAAAGACACGGACTTACAACCTAAAGGTACAGTATAGTCTAACTAGCTGAGTAAAATACCTGTTGTTGTCCAGTTCTCCAGGGCATTTAGTAAGTTATATGTAATTGAATATAATTCAGATGTATGTACCATCACATTATCATTTTGGTTAGTGATGGCACCAGCCTTCAGCACTGAGTTAACTGAGAATTGGGTTCCAGATGTTAGCAAAAATTTGCTTTCTTTAATTGAGCAACATTGTGCGTTGCTTTTAAAATTATAACTCCCCAGTGAATATCTCCATTAATAAGATTTAGTACTGTATTTAGGCAGGAAAGAACTAGTTAAAGTCTAGTGCAGGCCCTCCAAATGATCCATATGAACTCTTTCCCCAAATCTTTATAATGTAGTTTGAGCTCAACAAAAGAGGTTGACAACTAAAGGGCAGCAGGTGGTGTAGTGGTTAATGCTGATGCTTTGCAGTCATATCACCTGGGTTTGAACCTTCCTCCTGCTGCTTGTTCAAACAACTTACCCTGTATCGAGGCAATACTTGTATAAATAGGTAAATAATTGTACAAGTCTCACATTGTAAGCTGCTTTGATAAAAACATTAGCGAATGAAAAATAAAGCAAATTTTTTGTTCAGTTGAGGCTCAGTGTGCTAGTCAGTAAAGGCACAGTCTGAGAGTCACTAAAATACGACATACAGTAGTAGACACCACTTGTAGAAGAGACATATGATTGAGAAGCTGGACTCATGACCACAAGGTTGCTAGTTGAAGTCCTGGGAAGGGTTTGGTTGATGTGTGCTTTGAGAAAGTACTTGACCATAAATGCTTCAGCAATGCATACAGCTGTACACAGCAAATGGATGAGTGTGAAACTGTAAGCTCTAAGAGTCATTTTAATGAAAAGCATCTGCTGTGGAAATGAAATTACTAAGGGAAAGAAACTTTCCCCCTGAGACAGCCAGGTACAAGACAAGTAAAATGTTTCAAGAGTATCTGGAACTAATTTAGTACCTAGCATTGCTGGTGAAAGTGAAACATACTCATGCGATGTGTACAAGTGTGTATAACACAGACACATAGAATTATACCATACCCAAGACATCAATTACTGTATGAATATCACTGCACAGCTCTAAGAACAGTCATCAGTCATCCCTTTCAGAGCCATGCTGTCAGCATCATGTCTGCTGCTCCCAGACACTCTTAACCCCCGGCTCCAGCTGTTACAATGACAGGAGCGAATTTAAACATAATCAGTTCAAGGAATTATGGTGTTAAGGTTTTTAAAATCAGGCAATAGATGCACAGATCCCAACATCTGTCAGGGGCACATGAGTCAAAATTAATACCGTCATTCGAGGGTCATTCTGTCAACACATGTCAAACTGTGAAGTTCTTTCTGTTTGCGATAGCTGCAGAAGGCAGTTTGTAGCATCCATTGGTTTATGCCAGAAATTTGTAATTTAAGTTGTTATTATTATTGGAATTGCCAGGGTATTAGAATATAATAGCCATGTGTGGGATTTTTACTGGATTAATGCAGAATTACATAAACATCCTGGAGCCAGTTTCTTGCAACATGTGACAACAAGAAATTGTTCTTATGTGGAAGATCGTGACTATTTAAGATATATATTATACAATATTAAAAAAAAAGTGCAGTACAGAGCTGCTCATACTGGGCAGAGTGGGCAATGGGACATCATACATGTTGGAACATAATACCATGGAGTTAGAAGTTATGATAATGGTTATGGGTCATAGCTGGCTTATACTGTATTTTGTCTTTTGACAGTCATTTGTTTTCAGATGGCAAATACCTTCTACCTCATAGGAGTTTCTGCAGTATTTAAAACTTATGTTGAGCACAAACTCGCTGATCAGCCCTAATTCAAGTGATTCCCCTGTGTATGCTGAGCTTTCCTTCCTAGATGAGCTTTTAATTATTTTGGCATGATTGGGATGTTCGTTGATTAAATTGCATGATTCAAACCACATTAAACTGAAGTTTTTAATTGTGGGCTCATTAATTTTTCTGAGTGATGTTGAGGAATACTCATTATTGTTCTATTAGGAAAGATATTAGACTGTCACAATTAAATTTGTGCTAATAAAACGTGTTCCATTCATATAATCATTTCTGAAACTGGTACTGTACTTCAATAAAGGATTGCGCACACACACACACACACAAAATGTAATGTTTTCCTCAAACAGTCTGGCTCAGTGTCCAGTTTGTGATATTTTGAGTCTGACAAATTAAAATTATTATATACTAGGAACTAAAAAAGGGTTAGTTCTGTTTTGTGGTAAAATAAAGTTCAGTCATTATTGGACGAGCAGGGCAATTTGACTGGTTGTCATCAGGTTATAAAACTTTTAAGTCACCAGTGGTTAAGTCAGCCATCCCTCCACCCTCCCATCCAGAGTCCCTTGCAGCATGCACACACACACACACACACACACACACACACACACACACACACACACAATGTCGACAACCACTTGTCCTGAGCGGGGTCGCGGTAAACCAGAGCCTAACCTGGCAACACAGGGTGCAAAGCCGAAGGGGGAGGGGATACACCCCGGAAGGGACGATTGATTCATCTATAATTTGTTGCTCAACATATAATACTGATATTGAAGTGCACAGTTAATAGTAACTGAACATTGCAAAAAATTTTTTGTATTTTAAGAGGAAAATGCTTTTTGACCTGCAAGTATTTTACTATGGGGGGCACGGTGGCGCAGTGGGTTTGGCCAGGGCCTGCTCTGTGATTGGTCTGGGGTTTGAGTCTTGCTTGGGGTGCCTTGTGATGGAGTGGTGTCCTGTCCTGGGTGTGTCCCCTCCTCCTCCAGCCTTGTGCCCTGTGTTGCTGGATTAGGCTCTGGCTTGCTGCAACCCTGCTTGGTACAAGCAGCTTCAGACTGTGTGTGTGTGTGTGTGTGTATTTTACTACTAATGTAAATCATATAGGAAATTCTCATGAAATATTTGATGTATGATTTTGATTAAGCCGCTCATTTTTAACAGCCCAGTTAAGGTTAGTCAATTACAAGTTTTGTTATAGCAAACATCAGCACATGCAGGGAAACTTTGACTTTGACAAGGTCCTCACAACTTCAGTCTGGCTGAAAAGCAGCTTATAAGGTAGGAGGTTCCCAGGGCTCCCAGTGTATATCTCTGCCTCCCTGTTCTCAGTAATAATGGGTGCTTCAGATGCAGATCTTCAGCAACATCCATAGTGTAATGCCAAACTGTGACAGAGTGTGTTCATGTTGCAGTTTTCTCGCCTTAAAGCTGATTTGTGTTTGAGTACATCAGACTGATGTTGCGAAAGATGTTATTTCACAAGACAGTAACTTTACAATGAGTTACCCATTTATATAGATGGGTATTCATACTCTATTAATTCAGGTTAACTACCTTGATCTAGGGATGGGATTCAGAACCAGAACCTTCAGACTGCAAAGTATCAGCTCTGACCACAACACTGCCTGTTGCCCCTGCTAGAAGATGAAATCCTTCCAACAAGTGAAAATGTTCTAATGCTGGAACAATATTGTAGCTCTGTCATGTCTGCTGTTTATGATATTACCACAGAAACCGTGCTTATCAGCCATGAAGCACATTTTATTTACAGGTCACGGCAATGTAAGGCAGTGATTCTCCAGGCAGGTCCTGTGAATGGCTATTTTTGTTCCAGCTAATCTCTTAATTGATTACACTTGAGCAGTTTGATTGAGTAGAATCATGTCTGGGTTCTTTTTGGCCACATTTTTAAGGTGTTTTTATACTGATAAATAGATGAAAGATGTTTGCTTAGTTTTTATTTGAATAATATAGTGGTAAACTAAAGTTTGATCAGTTAAACTGATTTAATGGTGTGATAATTGCTTAATAATACTTCATAATAACCCCAGAAAAATTCAGTAGCTAACTGAATGAAAAAAGAACTGTTTTAGTATTAATTCACAATATTTCAGAATTTTTCATTAAACAGGGGCATATAGGCTGCTTTATTTTTTGTTAGAAAAACACAGCTGTAACACTTCTCAAATAAGTGGTACAGTTTCACCATCTGCAAGATCCACATCCAAGCTAATGTTTTGTTTAGGATAGATAAGTTTCTGGAAGTAACAGTATAGTATGCAGATATGAGGAAACCAAAGTAAAATAAACAATTGTGTTCAGATGGGGTAGAATTTGATTGCTGCTATATAAATTATGTTCTGCTATCTTACAAAGGTGATTTGTTCGTGAAAAACCTACTGTAAGGTGAATTGTCATAACTCAAAGGTGTAATTACAAATAGTTTCAACAAAAAAGTTTGAGACCCATTTAAACACACACTCATTCATTCACAGATACACACACTGAAGGCAATTCAAACATCATTTCACTGCAAACACATCTTTTGACTGTGAGAGGAAACACAAGGAAAACAAACTGAGGAGAACATGCAAACTCCACACAGAATGAGCAGGGAATTGACCCACATCTGAACGTACAGCTTAACTGCTGTGAAGTACCTATGGTACTCATGCTACCCTCTGTGTCACCAGGCTGCCATTTTCATCTAAGGCATTTAAATGTCAGTTGATAACTCATCTTGTGAATCTTTTGGTACAAATTACATTGGCTTATAAAGGAAAATTTTTGTAGCGTAGTGTTTGTCCTCTGTGGGAAGGGTGGACATGTACAGTATGTGTTTCCTACCCTTGTAGCGTGCAATTTAAGCCTTGTACAACTTGCTTGCAACCAAAGGAATATTATAAAGAAAAGATTAACAATAAGTACTTATCAGGATAATTCTGTGCTATGCTGAAATTTATAAAAAGAAACATTAAACAACACACACACACACACACATTTTCAGAACCGCTTGTCCCATACAGGGTCACGGGGGAACCGGAGCCTACCCGGTAACACAGGGCGTAAGGCCGGAGGGGCAGGGGACACACCCAGGACGGGACGCCAGTCCGTCGCAAGGCACCCCAAGCGGGACTCGAACCCCAGACCCACCGGAGAGCAGGACTGCGGTCCAACCCACTGCGCCACCGCACCCCCATTAAACAACACTAAAACTCAAAAAAAAAGAACAGTTTTTGTGTCACCTATGGAGTACTTTGTTTTTGAGGAGAATACTCCTTTTGTCATCCTGTACTTACAATCTGCACTACCAAAAATATCATAACAGCAGAAATAATATTTTGAGCACCTGTTCTGTACAATGTGGGTTATGTGATTGGAATAGTTAGCAAAAATATGTTTTCATTACACAACAAAACTATCTTAACATAGCCTCATTTTGAGACTTTGTGTGAGACTGGCCCAGAAGTGATTCAGTATCCTCTAAGCACACTTTGTTTTGTCCTCTGTCTTCCTCCAGCTCTCTCTGTGCAGAACCATTCTGGGGTGGCATTGTGCCACCTCGTTGCAGCAGGTCACCATGCCAATCCTCAATCTTTGTGAGTAGACTGCCCCTGCAGGCTGCCCAGCTTGATGCTCTACCCCTGGTCTAGCTGGCTCTGACCCAGTTACTTTCTTCAGACTACGAGCCTCATGATAACCGGTACAATGGGAACAGTGAGAGTGAACAGGTAGGAGGACACTCAGCTTCTCTTAACAGTGAAGGGGGGTGGGGTTGGAGAGAGCTGTCATCTGTCTGTGTCTTGCCATCTACAGAAACATGGATAAGCACAAAAACACATTGACAGGTAATGGAGTCAGTCAATGCCAGTCGTACAGGTAGTAATGAGGGGAAACAATGCATAAGTAAAAAAAAAAACTATGAAAGCAACCACAAGGAAAGAATGAATGTTAGTACACTGTTATGACAGTAGAGTGTACTGAATCATCTTATTCTGATTCTGCATATAGAGTTCCTCTGAGTGTATGGCAAGTGTGTATACATATTAGTGTTGATCCATCATATTTCTCAGGTGCTTCATCATCAGTTTTAACTTTCCTCTTTCTTTCCTCTCTTCTTTTCCTCTCCTTGCTTTTGCACTGCACAGGTACAGCATTGTGTCAACTGATGATGAGGGCCTCAAAATCTCCAGCCTTGGGCTTCACAATGGCAACAGTTCAATGTCGAGGTACCAGCACCCACTGGGTGGAGTGAGTCCTGGGGGTCTAGGGGGTGGAGGAGGGAGAGGTGGTGGGGGTGCAGGAGCATTGGAAATGCGAGGGATGGAAAGCAGCTTTAGTGAGCAAAAGATCTCCACCACAGGCCCTGGCCGGCTGAGGAGCCGTTTTGTAAAGAAGAATGGCCAGTGCAATGTAGTCTTCACCAATATGGAAGACAAGCCACGCCGCTATCTGGCTGACATCTTCACCACGTGTGTTGACATTCGCTGGCGTTACATGCTGATGATCTTCACTACAACCTTCCTGGTTTCCTGGCTCATTTTTGGCCTAGTCTTTTGGGGTGTAGCCTTAGCTCACGGTGACTTTGACTTGCAACCAAACATGGGGTCTTCATCAGCAGGAGCAGGAGGGGCTGGACCTGGAGGGAGTTTAGGGCAGAAAGACCGAGCTGTTGAGCATAAACCATGCATTCTTCACGTACATAGCTTTGTGGGGGCCTTCCTGTTCTCCATTGAGACACAGACCACCATTGGGTATGGGTTCCGCTGCGTTACTGAGGAGTGCCCTGCTGCCGTGGCAACTGTGGTTGTCCAATCCATCGTGGGCTGCATCATCGACTCATTCATGATCGGCACCATCATGGCCAAAATGGTCCGTCCAAAAAAGAGGGCCCAGACCTTGCTCTTTTCCCACAATGCCGTCATTGCTCTCCGGGACGGCAAATTGTGCCTGATGTGGCGTCTGGGAAACCTGCGGAAGAGCCACATTGTGGAGGCCCATGTTCGTGCCCAGCTCATCAGGCCCTATGTCACAGCAGAGGGAGAGTACATTCCTCTGGAGCAAACGGACATCAATGTGGGATACGACGAAGGCCTGGACAGACTTTTCCTAGTATCCCCTCTGATCATCGTTCACGAAATCGATGAGCAGAGTCCGCTATACAGTATGAGCAGGGCTGACCTAGAAACCGAGGACTTTGAGATCGTGGTGATCCTGGAGGGAATGGTGGAGGCAACGGCTATGACCACCCAGGCTCGCAGCTCCTACCTGGCACGGGAGATTCTCTGGGGCCAAAGGTTTGAGCCTGTGGTCTTTGAGAAGCATGACCGCTACCAGGTGGACTACTCCCGCTTTCACAAGACCTACAGGGTGCCATCCACACCAAACTGCAGTGCCAGGGAGCTCAGCGAAATGGCCAGCCGGTCGTCCTCGTCCTCAACCCCGTCCTTGTCCCATGTCAGTCCCAAAGCGTCCCACCGCCTCATGCCCCCTCACTCCCCCAGTGCATTCTGCTATGAGAACGAGGTCGCCTTGCACTGTGGAGAGGAGGAGGATGCAGAAGATGTACTCAGAGAGCGAGATGGGGGAGAAGGGGAGGAAAGGACTGTCTCAGTGGATTTCCAGGAGAGATTTCAGGAGCAGTCAAACGACATGTTGTGTGTTTTGGACATGGAGAATCAAATTGAATTTGAAATGCTGCAGTCTGCCATTCCTCTTGACCCGCTGAGCTACAGGAGGGAGTCTGAAATCTGAGGGGACGAGATAATGAAAACCTCAGCCATGTTCTCTACAGGACCTGCTCAGGATCTTGTATGGGGTTAAGTGTACCTCACTCATCCAATATCTAATATCCAACCTCATGTTCACTTTAACACAAAATTCTTTATTTTCTGTTCTTTCTTCAGGTTTTTTCTCCCTTTCACACCTCTAGCCTCTAACAGTGTCTTCTAGTTCCTCCTCCATCCAAAGAAATGGCTTAGCAACATTTGAATCAGCTTGGCCTTTCTTCATTTTGAATTTTTTTTCTCCTTCTTTTACGAACTTCTGCTTTTGGGGGATATATAAGTCTGGTTGTGACCCTGAGGGTCAGATCAGATGGAAACGAAGGCATTCAATATCAGGTACTGAAATGTAAAAAAACATCAGAAAAACATAGTAGTCCGTGAGTCACTGATTGTCTGGTCATCCCACTTAGATGCTGATGGATTTAGATTGATACAACTCATGGTGCTTTTCCTGTTAGTGAAGGCAAAAAACTCAGACTAGAAGTTATTGAGTTCTGAGTAAAGGCAGCCTCATACCTTTAACTACATTTACATCTACATTTACGTTTATTTATTTAGCAGATGCTTTTCTCCAAAGCGACTTCCGATGAACTCTATGTAGTGTTATCAGCTCACACACCTTATTTACCAAGTTGACTTACACTGCTATATACACTACTTACAATGGGTCACTCATTAACTAGCATCATATACAAAATTTACAGAACATGCGCTGGAGGAATCTACAGGAAAGAGGTAAACTGAACTGACTGACATATTTTGGCTAGAAGAATACCCATCATCCCCTTTACCACTTGTCCAGTGCAGGGTGTCAGTGGTCCAGAGCCACAGATTCCATTCTCACACGCACGCACGCACGCACGCACGCACGCAGCAGAAACATACCTTTGGACAGCAGGAAGAAACAAGACCACACAGAGGAAACTCACACAAACACAGGGAAAACATCTCAACCCCACATAGATTGTGTCTGACTCAAATCTGCAATCCAGGAGATATGAGGCACCAACACAGCCCGCAAAACCATCATGTCACCTGTCAACCCCTAGGTCAATCTTCACTTGCAAACCTGTGTATCACCTTCAGTCATGTATGTATTTTATCACGGCTTGGATGCAAGATAATTGTTTACCTGCATGTTTGTGAAATCCAGATAGCTATTAAATATGTATAATAAGTTCTCCTCCCATAGCACAGAAAACGAAAGTACAATCTCAGTGCCTGTACAATACAAAGAGGAACAGATTGCTTTGCACATTAAAATGAAAAATCTTGCCAGAGTAACGTGGTGTTCTTGTACATGTTTCTAAAATAACTTGAGGGGTGAGACTTTTCTGCAACACAATTTTCAGTGATCTGTCCTCTGTGAACCTCAGAGTAATAAAAAGCGATTTTTTAGTTGTCATCTTCAGTGCTTCTGCCAGTCTCATCCCTGTCCCACACAAAATTCCCACAGCACTGCACGCCTTCCCACCATCAGGCATCCCACATGCAGAAAATTACCTGTGTTCTACCAAAACCTTTACCATCAATTCAGGAACAGGGGTTTCATGACAGAGGGACAAAGGGTTTGAGTTCTCTTTCTCCAGCTTTCATAAATTCAATCCTAAATTTGCCTTGGAACAATCACCCTTTATGGGAGTGGACAAACACACTCTCTGCTTTCTTTTCATTGCGAAATGCAGAAGCTTGATAAAAAATTATATTTTATTTTGATATAATTGTTTCCTTCTGCATGCTCCACTTTTAATGTGATTGTATATGCAAAAGAATGCTTTAATCCTTTCAACTTTTCATAATGTAAACTTTTAGATTTCTATACCGGGTGTAAATTAATTGCACACGTATTAAAACATTATTTATAAAAATGCTGCTTCTGCAAGTATTACCTTGCACAGCAATCTAAGTTCTATTAAGTAATAACTGAATTTGTTTTAACAAAAATAATATTATTGTTTTATAGTTCTACTTGATGAGAGCATGTATAAATGTGTAAACTATATTCAGGCACAGTAAACCTGTCCAAGCTATTCTTAACCAGAACTTTTTCCCTGTCTATTGTGAGGGCACATACAGGAAAACTCCTTTTTGATGCCTAATGTTGTTGGGGGTCTTTTTTCATTATTACAGAAATAGCAGTCATTTAGTCATTTATTTCTCTTTATAGTCTGTTTTATTTTTATATTAAAAGAAAATGTTATCTCTTATCTTGGTGAAAGTGCACTTTTTTCTACACACCCTTATAACTAAATACTTCATGCGATTTTTCATTATCTCTGGTCATTATCCTTGTTAGTCATCTCTATATACCTCTGTCAATATACCTCCGTCAGGCTTTTTCCTAGTGATTATTTTAGCATATTGTGTAGTTTCTTGTACTCACATGTTTGTGCTTTTATGTGGTGTAGTTTATAAATGTAATCATTTATATAATTGCTATTTGTTTAAAAATTATTTACAATATTTCCGTTATTTCCAGGAAGTTGCAGAAACATCCACCATTTTTGCACTCTTTTATGCCTTTTTCTGTATGATTTGAATGTACACATGAAAAACATATTATTAGGTTACAACAGTGTGTAACAAGCAAAGCTAGTGTAAAGCATTCAGTGTGTTTGCTTTTAGAGTGAGGTAGTAGGAAAAAGGCTGGCAAACTAGTAATTGTGAAGAGCTTCACCTCTTACAGTACATGTAAATTTTACAATGGAGATCAGTTGTCATAACAGTGTATGGATTCAGAACTGAAAGTTTCAAATATGAGGGATTATTTGTGGCTGATGTTCATGATTATAAGAATGCAGTGAATGATTGTTTTGTTTGTTTTGTTTTTTCCTCAGTGGGTCAGTCTTCCTGCTGTAAATGTTTTATCGTAAATATTTTTTTCCTATTTATTCAACCCAATAATCTATAATAAAACTCAATACAACAAAAGATGTATGACTCTGCAGGGCAGAACAGGATAGGACAGGTAAAGAGCTCAGAGGAAAGTCAATGCGATTATTTGAAATGCACGCAGCTCAATGGAAAAGAAAGAATTAAATAAGCACTTTATTTCTTGTCTAAACCTTCTGCTGTACAAACAAAAACTCCAATAAATATTTATATTGTATAAATGTTTAAAGTGTGAATTCTTTATTCTGGCATTTCATTTTCTACTGCTTTCATTACTGTTTTTACTGGTTGTCACTGTTATGAATAAACATACAGTAAAAATAATATCGTGGGAATTGTTGCAGTTGTCATGCAGAACATAGGACACAGAAGACGTTGAACCCAAGTGAGGATCGTGTATTCAGTATTCAGGGATCAGACTGGTTCTTGTGGTTGGGGACAGGCGAATGGTTGGTCGATCGGCGAGCAGAACAGGAGCAAGGAGCTGAAGTCGTGGCCGGGGAACAAGGCGAATGGTCGATTACCAGAGGGTTGTGGAGCAGGACTAGGGAACGATGGGGACAGGACATGGGATACGTGAGATAAGTTTGAGAGCACAGAAGGGCCGGTTGTCTCAAGAGAGATTCCACAAGTGGGAAGTGGTCGAGTGGTGGTTTATATAGTAAAGTGCTCCCATTGAAGTCAGGTGCTTAACTGGGGCTAGGTGCTGCTGAAGTGCGGGCGTGGTTGTGAAAGTAGTGTAATTGTGTAAAAAAGGGCAGTATGTAGCGCTGTGGTCAGAGCTGCTATCTTACAGTCAAAAGGCCTAGGTTTAAACCCACCTCCTGTTGTAATACTCATGAGCAAGATTCTTCCCCTGAATTCATACAGTAAAAATTACCCAGCTGTAAAAATAGGTTAAAAACATTGTAAGTAGCTTAGTGCAGAAACTTAACAGTGTAAGGCAGTATTTAGAGACAAAAATCCACTAAATAATAAAAGTGTTATATTCATACAACTGTTCTTTCTACTCTTTCTGGTGCTATATTAACATTACTACAGTCGTTGTTACGTAGGTCCTCATAACTACACCAAAATCAATGTTTTTTAGTTTCATGAACAGCACCTGGCCACAGCATCTTGCTGGAAGACAGAAAGGTTACAATATTTCACACAATTTATCGTATTTTCTATTTAAAACTATTTCCATAATGGCATTTGTCTACATGAAACCTCTTCTTCAGCTGCAACTGTAAAGGCTCACTGGTGAGTCTAGGTGTCAGTCGGTGGTTATGTGATTTGGGATTGTCCACCAGTACACAACTGTCCACGTGACATGTTCTATTCCCATAGGCTGTTTGGCTTTTGGGAGCTGGATGAGTAGGTGCAGGGTGTTCCAGCCCAGTGAGGAAGAAGCCATCATTCTCCTCACACTCCTGTCTCTTTCCCAGTTTCTTCTGTGCACACTAGAATGTGCAATACTTCACTGCCATCTGTACTGTACAGCACTCAGTAGAAAGCAGTAAAAAGAAATGCACTCATGAATATCTGTTTTTCATGTATCCAGTCTGAGATCAATACTGCATAAATCCCTCCATTTTCTTACCCGCTTCTCCTACTAAGGTTGCGGTGGCAATAGGGAGAGCAGAGGAGCCCAGATGCCACTGTCCCCCACAACTTCCTCCAGCTCAACCTGGGGGATCCCCAGCCACCCCCAGGCCAACTGGGAGATATAATCTCTCCAGCGTTCCTGGGCTGACTTCAGGGTCTCATCCTAGTTGGCCCTGCCTGGTATACCCCCAAACCGTTCCACTGCATGTTGGAGACAACCATGTGATGGTGCCAAAAGGACAACATCATCCGCAAAAAGCAGAAATATCGCCTTCCGACTCCCACATAGAATGCCCTCCTGACCTCGACTGCACTTTGATATCCTTTCCATGAAGACCACAAATAGGAGTGGAGACAAAGCACAACCTTGCCAGAGTCCAGCACCTACACTGAACTAGCTTGACTTACTGCCAAGTATACGAACACAGCTCTCGCTCCACGTGTACAGAGATTGAATGGTCTGCAGTAGTGGCCCCGGCACCCCCTACTCCCGAAGCGCCTCCCACAGAATTTCTCGAGGAACCCAATCAGAAGTCTTCTCCAAGTCCATAAAACACATGTAGACTGGATTAGCGAACTCCCATGCCCCCTTAGTTATCTGTGAGAGGATAAATAGTTGGTCCACTGTTCCACAGCCAGGACGGAATCCACATTGTTCCTCAACCTTCAATCTGAGGTTCAACTATTAGCCAGAGCCTCCTTTCCAGCACCCTGGCATAGACTTTCCCAGGGAGGCTGAGAAGTGCAATACCCCGATAGTTGGCACACACTCTCCAGTCCCCTTTCTTAAAGAGAGGGACCACCACCCCTGTTTGCCAATCCAAAGGCATTGTCCTCGAGGTCCAGCCGTAAAAGCCCCATAACATCCAGGGCCTTAAGTAGTTCTGGGCAAATCTCATCCACCCCCGGTGCTTTGCCACTGTGGCGCTTTCCAAATACCTCAGTGACTTCCACCAAGGAAATGGACTCTGATACCCCGAAAGCCTCTGGCCCTGACTCCTGTAAGGGAGGCATTTCTCTCAGGTTTAGGAGTTCCTCAAGGTGCTCCTTCCACCTCCCAACAATATCCTCATTTGAGGTCAGAGTTTCTCAGCTTTTGCTGAGCACAGCTTGGGCGAAGCTCCTCCGACCCTTCCTGAGTCACCGGATGGTTCTCCAAAACCTCTTTGAGGCCGACCGAAAGTCATTTTCCATAGCCTCCCCAAACTCTGGATTTCACTTCTGCAACCGCAGCCGCCACCGTCTTTTTTGCCTGCCAGTACCTATCCGTTGAGCCCAGCCGTGTAGTTGGCAACAGCTACACGCCGGTCCCAAGCCCGGATAAATGGGGAGGGGTGGAGAAAGCAATAGCAAACTACTGAAATATTTCATGGATCACAACCAAACGTCTCCAAACATGGTGCTGGAAGGTGGGCCCCCTGGGCCGGAAAGCACCCTACAAGCGCATGGAAAATGATGATCCATAAAGTGACCGAAAGTCGGCCTCGACTGACCAGTTAAATCATCACCTATCCGTTAAATCAGGAGTCCCCAGAGCCAACCAGGCCCTAAAGGCCTCCTTCTTCAGCTTGAGGGATTCCCTCACCACCGGTGTCCATCAGTGGGTTCTTGGGTTGCCGCCATGACTGGCACCCACAAGCTTTTGGCCACAGCTGTGCCTAGTTGCTTCCACAATGGAGGTTTTGAACAGAGGCCATTCAGACTCCATGTCCCCTACCTCCTCCAGGACATGGAAGAAGGTGGGAATTAAAATCATTCCGGACAGGGTCCTCTGATGGTTGTTCCCAGCATACCCTCACTGTGCATTTGGGTCTACCGGGTCTGTCCATCGGTTTTTCCCGCCATCTGATTCAGCTCACCACCAGATAGCGATCAGTTAACAACTCAGCGCCTCACTTCACTTGAGTGTCCAGAACATAAGGCCTCAAGTCAGATGAAACGGCTACAAAGTCGATCATTGACCTTTGGCCCAAGGAGCTGTGGTACCAAGTACACTAATGAGCATCCTTGTGTTCGAACATGGTGTTTGTTATGGAAAAACCATGGCTAGCACAGAAGTCCAATAACATTTCACCATTCAGATTTAGGTTGGGCAAGTTGTTCTTCCCAGTAACCCCACTCCAGATTTCCCAGTCATTGCCAAGATGAGTCCTGAAGTCCCTCAGCAGGACTATGGAGTCTGTAGGTGGGGCCCTGTCCACAACCCCACCCACTCTCTCTAAGAAAGCTGAATAGTCTAAACTGTTGTTTGCTGCATAAGCACACAAGAGAGAACACAGAGAGAGCACACAGAGAGTTTTCCTCTCTGCAACCTTAAATCGTATTAACTCCAACTGGATGGCAGCCAGCCGGGGGCTTGTGAGTATCTCCACACCTGCCTGGCACCTCTCACCTTGAGCAAGTCCTGAGTAGGAGAGAGATCACCCCCTATCAAAGAGTTTGGTTCCAGAGCCAACACTGTGAGTGGAGGTGAGCCCAACTATATTTAGTTGGTATCTCTCAACTTCCTGCACCAGTTCCAGCTCCTTCCCCCCGAGTGAGGTTACATTCCACTTGCTAAGAGCCAGTTTCTCCCACGAGGAGCCGTGACACCACACGCCACCCTGTCCCCTTCTGCTGCCTGAAAGACATTGCACCCAACCCCCATGTAGGACCTTGCGGGCGGTGGGCCCACATGGCCCCCACGTTGCCTTTTCGGGCTGATCCTGGCCGGGTTACGTGGGCTGCCCGGCCACCAGGCGCTCACCTAGGAACACTACCCCCAGGCCTGGTTCCAAGGGTAGGTCCCAGTGACCCTATTCCAGGCAGGGTTAACGTTGTGTTGTATACTTTTTTTATGGCGGTTTTTGGATCGTTTTAGTCTGGATCTTCACTCCAGACCTCTTCGCCTTGGGAGACCCTACCAGGAGAAACTGCTCCCGATGATATAGTTCTGGAGATCCCTAGATCATGCAAGCCTTTCTGCTACAATAAGGAAGAGGATCCAGGAAGAGATCAATAGTGCAATTTATTGCTAATCGCTCCAGATTTCCATGTATCCAGTCTGCCACATCCAGTCCAAGCCTGATACATTCAGTCTGGGAGAAATAAACTGAGACTGCATTTTAAAATTGCAACTAGTGGATGTATGAGAGTGAAGGTGAAACACATTGCATTGTGGGAACTGCGTAGCCAAGCTCTTAGTTATGTCTCCAATCCGGCACACTGCTGTCTCACTGGCATACTCTATCTGTTTTGCACCATTGTGCTTTAATTTTAAAATTGTTCATTTATTTCAAGGTGACATGTGCCCCTTGTCTTTTTTAAGCCAGTCCATGCACATTGTCTCAATAGGCTTACTTCATGAAATCATTATTTTTCAAATTCATTTCATATACACCCAATCCTTTATGTTCACACTTCATGAAAATAAAATTTCAGCAAATAGCTCATCATTACCCTGTAGACCCAGGAAACATTTAAAAATGGCAAATATAAAATAAAACTTTGATTAATTTCTGCATTTATGCACAAATTCGAAGAAAGGGGAAGCTAAAGTATGATGAAATGAGAAGATAATGAATCACTCTTACTGTTATTCGAAATGTAGACTGAAAAAAAGCTTTCAGCTGTAGAATGGTGAGGAAGCCTTTTACACACAGGCACGTTTGCTACCACCCCTCTATACACTATTGAAAAGAGCTTTCTAGACACAGGTAAAGTTTGCGAAAGCTTCCCTGATATCAAAAAAGCTTTAATTTAATGTATTACACAACTTTTTCCTTATGATGATAGGCATCATTTAGGGTGATTTTGGGGTGGACTTGGGATGGGCTTGGGATGAACTGGAATTTTTTTCCAATAAGAAATAGTGCAATAAGTAATTGCATTATTCAGCAAAGAACTCTTTGTCAGTCTTTACATCAGTTTACACGATTTATGTCTACTTTCAGTTCAACAAAAGCAGCAATACTTGTAATAGTTCAGAGGACAGTGAGACTGTCTTACATTACAAAGGGCCTGAGGCTCAGATCCTTGGACAGGAACTACTGCTGCTGTAAATCTGCTCCAGCGTTTATTGACCAGTGTATATAAGGTCACCTGACATCCTGACACTGACCAACAAGCCGTAAACTATTAGTAAGCACTCATGGCAAGTTCAGCTGATCCCTGCGACCTCTGTAATGTCTCATACGAATGCGTCCTTCTGGAAAGGCAAAAGGAGGGGAGGTGCTGGAAACGAGGGCAGTGGAATGGCTCATTTGGGCTCATATGTTTAGGCACCTTTCAGTGTGATCCCCAAAAAAGGACACACACTGGACCTGCGCTCTACTCCAACATACAGACTGGCAAAAGCTTCATTAGAACAAAGGCAAATCACCCACGGGGGTATCATTCCAGCATCGCGACAGGCCACTGTGAGCCCGGTGGGTGGGCTGGGGAGGAAGCATTAAGGGGTGGTAACATTAATCACTGTTGTCTAGCATTCCAGTAACCACGACTCCTGTAAAACAAATTTACAGCAGCACCTTTTACTAACTGCTCTAACTACTTCATGCTTAGACATGGGGAATACAGAAGAGTTTGGAGAATGTATTGCAAAGGGATGACAATGGAGAGGGTAAGGAAGAGCCGGTGGAGTGTGTTTTCGATAAGCAGGGGTAATGCATGGTAATGGGGAATAGCGTATCGACAGTGCTGCTTTAAGTGCTGCGCTGTCAAGAGGCATTACACCGATAGCTCTCACACGGGCCCTCTCTCACGGTCACACACACAAACCAAACACACACATGTGCACAACACTGGGATTTCAGCTGGGGTCTGACTTTAATTTTATCTGTTCTTCCAGTCCATTGAAACCTGGGGGGGAAAACAAATGTTTTTCAAAATATTTTTAGAGGTCTTACTTATTTTTTAAGCTACATTTGGATGTACTCATACAGGGTGGCACTGCAAGTAGTGCTGGGGTCTCACAGTGGCTGGGTGGTGCAAGAGGGCATGGGTTCAATCCCCACTCAGTCTGTTTGGAGTTTGCACATTCTTCTTGTGTCTGTGTGGGTTTCCTCTGGGTCCTCTGGTTCCCTTCCACAGTCTAAAGACATGTTGTTCAGGTTCACCCATAGTGTGTGAGTGACAGAGAGAGTGTGTTCCACTGATGTATGGATGAGTGACCCAATGTATCTAGCAGTGTAAGTCACCTTGGTGAATAAGGTGTGTGGGCTCATAACACTACATAGAGTTCATTGGAAGTTGCTTTGGATGAAAGCATCTGCTAAATAAATGTAATTTATGTTCCAAAGTTAGCAAACCACATAGAAATACACAAACATCATGCATGTTCTCATGTAGATGTACATAAACACACTGATACACAAGCATTCACTCAGTCACACTGGTTCATGTTCTCACATGTGCACACAAATGCACTCTGAAAGCAGAGCCACCATAAAAAGCAGAGGATGAGTAAGTGGCTAAAAAAATGAAAATTCACATAAGAAGAAAGGAAAGCTCAGTTCTTGTCAATTCCTGGAAGGCAGGAATTAAGGCCACCAAGCATCACACTCACACAAAATTCCCAGGACAACAGGACAACTTGTACAATGATGAAGTAACACACCGCATCTGCTGCCGTAAAACAATTTCAGAAGTTTTAGTCAGATTGGTCAATTTTATTTAAGTCAGTTTTAGTCGGATTTAGTCAATTTTAGAAGTGTTAGTCAGATTGGGCTGCTGCCATTCTTCCACTGTCACAGAGAATAGAAAAAGTTATTAACTCTAGAGCTCTAACTGCAACCAGCAGGTCATTAATATTGGAGGAATTTGGAATAGTGATAGCAGAAGACAATTTAGAAAGAGTAACTACTGCATTAAATGTTAAACTTTAAATATCAGTCTGTTTCACACTGCTGTAGACAGTGCTATATATACCTTGCAAACACAGTAGGGAAAGCGTGATTGTTTCTTCATTAACACAAAATCACTTGTAACACTAAGTCACAGTCAATAAAAGTGTAATAATAAAAACATTCCTTGATACATTTGTGGGTTACATTCTGTGAAAGTCCTCAACAGCTATGACAAGTCAAACACTTTTTTTAACACTTTACATATTAACTTGAAGCTAAATTAAAACTGTCATTAAAATACTTCAAAAGGACAACTTTGAAAGTGCTAAAAATAAAAATGCATTCTCTCCCTCTCCTCCCACTCAATAACAATTGCTGATCAATTCATCCCCTGAATGCACATTTAGGGGATGAACTGATCAACAATCATTATTTCTACTTGAAACGGGCAGAAATTCGAGAAAAAAGTATAGGTACATGGAAAAAATGCAATGAGAAAGAAATAAATTGGAAAATGTTTGCAGGTTAGAAAGTTTCTAACTGGAGTGTTCACAACCCAGGAAGCCAGTGCACTTCTTATTGAAGCGAATGCCTGTTGCAGTGGTTTGGGTTCCTTGTACAAAAGACACAGCATCAGGCCCCTTCTGAGCAATTTAATTATAAATCCACTTCTTTAACTCAATATCATCTTGTTACAATAGTTTGCCGCACTTTTTTCAGTGCGATTCTTTAGTATCACTGCAGTCTGCAGTCAGTATTTCCCCATTCTTTGCAGGTGTTGTCACATCACATTTTACAGCATTTATTATTATATTGTTTTTTAATTGTATATATTATGATCTATTGTTGTAATATAATCTACCATGTAATGTCTACAGCTGCTTGTCCCAAGCAGGGTCGCGGTAAGCCGGAGCCTAACCCGACAACACAAGCAGGGCTCAGACCCCAGACCCACCACACAGTGGGCACTGGCAAAACCCGCTGCGCCACTCATTGTAAAATAATACATTATAATATATTGTTATTTGTGTAGCACCATGGTCCTGGAGGAACGTTGTTTCGTTTCACTGTATACTGTACCAGCTGTACATGGTTGAGATGACAACCATGGTCAGTTTATCAAATTAAACTTCACAGTGACACAATCTTTATATGTATGCGTTTAGATTACTCTTTTGGCCAAAGGGCCTAACAAAAATTATTATTTTATTTATTTATACAGCTGGCTAATTATTCACTGGAGCAATTTGGGGTGAGCGGATTGCTCAAGACGGGGAATACGAACCTCGCACCTTCGAGTGGAAACCAAGAGGCTCCCAATATTACTCTGTGGTGAAACTGTAACCTGAAACATAACCTGCACTTTCTAGAAATTTCTGGGTGTTCTGAAGGAAGGAGCATCACCCACGCTGCAAACACGTCACATGTGTTCCACAAGTGCTCAAAGTGAGATGTAGGGAAAGGAAGGGAAAAATAATATTGTATATTATTTTTACAATATTGTTAAATAATATTCTATGTTCTAAAATAATATTTCACGTTTTCTCCACAGATGAGTAAGATCCCTGCACCAAAGGGACAAAAAAAAGATGAGAAAGTGGAGCTCTGGCGCCACCTACTGTCACATGACATTTTACACAGGTGATGAATTTGGGATCAGGCCATGATTTTCTTCTTCTTCTTCTTTTCAAATTTATTTTCTATTACTATTACATACAAAGGCAACACCACATAATAATATTTAAAACAGAAAGTACAAGTCAGAAACAGCAAATAACAATGATTCTCAGGAGTGATCAACTGCCATTGTCCATCCCCAAAATAATAGGAATCTATGATGTCATTCACTGACCATTACAATTTTGCCTGACTTTAAAAAAAATCATCTCTAGGATCAATCATATATAAAGAAAAATACAAATATGGACCACAATTTTATTAGAAATAAAAAAAAAGTGAAGACATTAATTTGTGCAAAAAAAAAGGAAAAACAAACAGAGCTTTGAAAGATTTCAATGTGATTATGAACAGACACGTTTCCCCTTTAAGACAATATTTCAGCATATCAAAATCCAATAAACTGTAATTGTAGTAGCATCTCAAGTAATCCTTTTAACTTGAAACTCAGTTATAAAACAATTTTAGGGAAGAAAACAATATCCTACTGTCAGACAACTAGAACAAGTGATGCAGTGAGGTAGAAAATGCAGATGGAGAAGGAGGAGAAGGAGGTGAAGAAGAGCAGAGATAAAAGAAATTAGAGGGAAAAAGCAGGAAAGAGAGAGAAAGGGAGAGCAGGCATCAGAAATATATATATATGAAATATTTTAAAAATTGAGTTGAATATAAAAATAAATTGAATTTTTTCTCAAACCAGTCATCATAGGTCACACGCTTAACTCCTCACTATTCGTCCCTGCCTACACCTTTCCCAGAGACCTTCATCAACAATCTGTGAAGACGAAACCCAAGAAACCAGTAAAAGATACTGGAACAGAAGGGAAAAAAACAGCAAAGCTATAAGCACAAGGGAAATAACAGAGCAGAAAGAAACAATCAATGACTTGTGTGAACTGGAGTGAGAAACAGTGCGGCAGACGACTCTTTGTTGAACTGGTGGATCTTCCTTTCCTGTAGACTCCTGACAGCAGCTGCAGAAGAGGAATCATGTAGGCCATGAATTTTATTCACAGCTTTCATTCAACTGACGTGCGTTTGCTCAACTATTTAATTAACTGTGTAATTAACTTATGTCAGTGGAATTTTTTCTGCTTCTGTGCAAAATTTGGTTCTTGCTTTTCCCAAACTTGTGTCTTTACAGACTTTTTATTGCCGGCTCGTGGAGCAGAGCAGCAGGTAACTCGCTGCGTATCACTACCAGTTCATCACCATCAACCAGCGATGCAGAAAAATTCTTTGTTTCATCTCTTCTTTTCCGTTTGCATCCATTTCCCATAATTTCATTGCTCGGTCCCTGAGACTTTAATTGCATTTTTAAAAATCCTCCCATTTTCCCCCAGTTAGTCGTTTCCCTCTCTTTTATTCCTCTGCCCTGTTCCGGAACTTCTCTCCTTGACCTCTTCCTATGCTGCATCCCAGAACACCAACCGATGTGGTCGTACTTTTTCCCTTTGAGTGCAGGGGCATTTTTGACAGAAGATTTTTACTTTTGTGTCAGAGCATCCCATGGGGTGCTCAAAGGTGGGCAGTGATCGGTGATCGGTGGGCAGTGGACACAGGCAGCGGGTAGTGGGTGGTGGGAAGCGGACAGTGGACGGTGATCGAGGATCGGTGGGCAGTGGACATAGGTGGCGGGCGGCGGTGTTGGATGCAATTGGTGGTGACCCTTAATGGGTTCTGCAGTCTCATAATAGCCTGTTGTGTATTGTCCTTCGCAAACAGAGAGTGATTGTGTCACTTTATGCTGCCCCCTCTGCTGCTACACAAGGGATGGTTCTCCTTCCCCTTTACTGTTTTTCTCTCTTTTTTCCCCATGTTTTCCCATACCAGTCTCTGTTCTTACCCTCGCCATACGTATAGTGACAACCGAATGTTAGAAACCCTGCTAAGGGAAAAAGATGACAAGAAATGCCATTTCTCCTCAAAATTTGTGTTATTTAATCGGACATGATATATCTTGTATGACACATTAAAATTCCCAACATATTACTTGATGTGAGAGTACACACAGGGAAACCAGAAGTAAAATCAGTCCAGGTTTGAACCTAATAGTTTTGCCTCATTGCTCCAGCATCTCAGCATGATGTCAGACTGTAACCGTGTTCTCCCTGCAATGCCAACACACAGAAACGGTGAGACCAGGACTGGGTTACAGATTCCACAGATGGGAACTGGTTTCCACATAAGGAAAATTGTTCTTTCCTCATGCCAGCGCCACGCATTAGTGTCTGTGCCCATTGTGCTCAGCTCATTTTGTACGCAGGTTCTTTTTCCAAGGCGCAAATGACACTACAGATGGTGGCAGGTCATAAATTCCCCCGCATGATAGACATTTAAAAAAATGCTCATTTTGGTTTATTACAAGCTCTCAATACATGTTTTGAAAGCAAAGCAAACGGATGGGGCTTGTGCTTGCAGCTCTTCGCACAGTACAGTACTAGTTTGGATGAAGCAGTAAAGCTGCTTGAATTTTAATAAATCTTTTTATAATAAATCATACGTATGGCTCACACTAAAACGTTTAAAACAGTAAAAACAGAAACAGGAACAAAAGAAATAACACCTTTAAACACAATGATGATGACACTATGATATCTGGTCAAACGCTGGTGCATAGGGTAAATCTTTCCATTTATCCATCCATCCATCCATCCATCCATCTTCTTGCCTGCTTGTCCTTCTAGGGTCACGGTGGCAATAGGGAGAGCAGAGAAGGCCAGATGTAAAAGAGGGAAAGAGAAAAAAAGGAAGAGCACACATCAAAAATTATACATATATACAAAGGTGAGCACGGTGGTGCAGCAGGTTTGACCAGGTCCTGCTCTCTGGTGGGTCTGGGGTTCAAGTCCTGCTTGGGTGCCTTGTGATGGACTGGTGTCCCATCCTGGGTGTGTCCCCTCCCCCTCCAGCCTTATGCCCTGTGCTGCTGGGTTGGGCTCTGGTTTGCCATGACTGTCATGCCTTCCTCCTTGGCAACAAGGAACACCTGTGGCTGATCAGGCTTCAGGTGCATAAAAGGACAGCCTGGAGCTCAGGAAGTTATGGAACCACATTCAGCCTTACTGCTCACCAATGCTCCTTGCATCACCTTACCTACCGTTCCTCGACTCTCCTTGTTTCTTTCGACCCATTGCCTGATCTTTGACTCACGGTGTTCGGATTCTCCCCGTAATGAATTCTGCTCCTCGGTGACCCTTGCTAGTTTCCTGACCACGACTTTTGGATCATTCCATCACCTTGTGTGCCTCTGCGCTGCACTTGAGTCTGATGACCCACTTTCTGGATGGAAACATGACAGATGGTTCCGCCCCGAACACAGACCTAGCAGAGCAGGGACGCTACCGAACGGCTCTTGCCGTGCAGGATCCCGGAAGGACCAGCCACCGCAGCTACCACCTTGCCAGTGTTGCCTCTTGAACATAACCATTGCCTGGAAGCCCCTTCCAGGTATGATGGCACCCTGTCTCAATGCGCCGGCTTTTTGTTATAATGTGAACTTTCGCCAGCGTGCCTCATGTTTATCAGTCTGACCAGAGCCGTATAACCTACCTGATCTCGCTCCTGACAGGGCGAGCACAGGACTGGGCCACCGCTGCACGAGGAACCTGGTCCAACAGTACTTATAAGGCATTCAAAACCCGCTTCCAAGCAGTTTTTAGCGTTCCACGCACAGACCAGTTCGCCGATGAATGCATTGTGGGCCTGAAACAAGGTGACTGCTCCATTGCAGGCTATGCAGTGGAGTACTGCACCCTGGCGAAACTCGGTGGCTGGGATGCAACTGCCCAGCTTGTCTGTTTTCGGCGTGGGCTAAACTCCAGGTTGCGTAAAGAGCTCGCTTTACGGGGCGAGAGGTGGACTTTGGACCGGTTCTTCGAAACCGCAGTTGCTTTAAAAAATGACATCCAACAGGAGGAGCCCAGCCCGGATTCAGCCCCTGAACGCCCCGTCAAGTCTCGACAGGAGACGGAACCCCTTGCACTCGGACATGGCTGCCTCACCCCTGCCGAACGACTGCGCAGGGTGTGCAGTCACCTCTCTTTCTATTGTGGGACCCCGGGCCATCTCCATGTTCATTGCCTCGTCCACCCCAAGCTCCAGGTGAGTGGTTCCCTCCAATGCAACCGTCTCACCGTACCAGTGATTCTTTCTTGGGGAAAGTATCCAGTGACAGCGGAAGCATTGGGGGACTCCGGAGCCACCGGGTGTTTCATCGACACCAACTTCGTCATGACACATCAGGTGCCTACCAGCCAGTGTGCTACTCGAATGCGAGTGAGTACACTGGACGGGCAACCATTAGGAAGGGGTTTTGTCGACACCCAGACCGAACCCCTCCATCTGGGGGTGGGGGTATGCCATAAAAAACAGGTTCAGTTCTATTTGATCACAGTGCCTGAGACCCCTGTGATACTCGGATTTCCATGGCTCTCCAAGCACAACCCAGTCTTCAAGTGGAGCACGGGAGAGCTGGCCTCCTGGTGACCACACTGCGGAGAGACATGTCTGGAACTTCCCTGTAGAGCCACCTCGGTGGAGGGTGCTGATTCTCCTCCACAGGTAGATATACCCCCTGAATATCAGGACCTGGCGGAGGTGTTCAGTAAAGAACAGGCAGCGGTGCTCTCTCCTCATCAGCCATGGGATTGTGCCATTGATCTTCTTCCGGGAGCGACACCTCCCCGGGGCCAGGTCTAACCCCTCTCCTTGCCTGAACAAAGAGTCATGCAGCAGTACATATCGGAGGCACTGGCCGCAGGAATCATTCATCCGTCCACCTCACCAGCTGCAGCCAGGTTCTTCTTCGTCGAGAAAAAGGATGGGGGCCTCCGCCCTTGCATCGATTATTGAGGTTTGAACCCCGTCACAGTCAAATCCCCAAACCCCCTGCCTTTCATCACAGCAACCTTGGAAAACATCCACCAAGCACAATGGTTCGCCAACCTAGATCTGCGTGGTGCATACAACTTGATAAGGATACATGAGGACAATGAGTGGAAGACTGCTTTTAGCACCACCTTCGGCCACTACAAGTACCTTGTCATGTTTTTCAGTCTTGCTAACGCCCCAGTGTATTCCAGGCCTTTGTTAATCACGTTCTTGGGGCTCTTATTAATCATGGTGTTCTAGTTTACCTGGATGACATTCTTATCTATTCCTCATCTCTAGATGAGCATGTAACCCTTGTCTGACAGGTCCTTTAGCGGTTACTGCAAAATCTCCTGTTTGTCAAGAAGGAGAAGTGCCTATTCCACCAGAGGCAGGTCTCATTCTTGGGTTTTCTCCTCAGCAAGGAGGGGCTGGCTATGGACCCAGACAAGATAAGGGCTGTTCTCCAATGGTCGCAGCCGACCACTGTAAAACCCCTCCAGCGGTTTCTAGGCTTTGCCAATTTTTACCACCAGTTCATTCAGGCATTCAGTATCCTAGCTGCCCCCTTGATGGCCCTCACTTCTTCCAAGAATGCCATGTTCCGTGTTTGGTTTAGCAAGGACGGACCCAAGTGCCAGACGAATAAGATGTTTATTAGGGAAATCCAAAATACATTGTCGCAGACAGGCAAAGGTCACCGAGGGGCATATGTCGTTCAGAGGGTTGATCCAAGAAGCGAAGTTGGTAGGGAGGCACGGAGTCGGTAAACTGGGAAGCCAGGTGGGTAGGCGGGTGAGTGAGGAGCAAGGAGCGGGTGAGCGAGGAGCGCAGGTGTCTCGGAGGCGAACAAGGTTCCGCGTTAGACTTGGTTCTGGCGTTGCCTTTTATGCCCCCGTCCTGATTGGCTCCCAGGTGCAGCTCGTTGTGCCGGTCGTGTTGACGTGGCAGTACCCCCCCCTCTTGTTTCGCTATCAGAAACGGTCTCTTGCAACTGGTGGAAGTATGTCTGGGTGGATCAGAACGAATACTTTGCATCAAGCTACAAACCTGTGCCGGCTGTGCTCACCTAGTTAGCACCTATGCACCAACCCTCGGTGCTTCGCCTAAAACAAAAGACCGGTTTTACGATGATCTCCATGCCGTCCTGGAACGCATACCTGCAAATGAGCAAGTATACCTTCTGGGTGATTTTAATGCAAGAGTAGGAGCTAATCGGGATTCTTGGCCCTCATGCTTAGGCTATTTCGGTGTGGGAAAAATGAATGAAAACGGACAGCGCCTGCTGGAACTCTGCACATATCACAACCTGTGCATTACTAACACCTTCTTCAACACAAAACCACAGCACAGGGTTTCCTGGAGACATCCACGCTCGAAGCACTGGCACCAACTGGACTTGGTGATCACTAGGCGTGCAAACTTGAACAATGTCTTCTTTACACGCAGCTTCCAGAGCGCTGACTGCGATACGGATCACTCGCTTCTGTGTTCAAAAGTTAAGCTGATGCCCAAGCAGTTACATCATTCGAAACCCTATGGGAAGCCCCGCATCGATGGAAACAAGGCACTGCATGTAGAGACGGCAAAGATATTCCGTGACTGCCTTGAGAAAACGCTACCCACCACATGCGTTACAGAAAGCGTCACCTCGAAGTGGGATCACCTAAGGGACACTATTCGTGTCACGGCCTTGGCAGTTTTCGGGAGGAAGTCTAGGAAAGTGAACGATTGGTTTGAGGAGTACTTTGACGTGATGATTCCAGCCGTTGAGAAGAAACGTGCTGCCTTTCTGGAACACAAACGTTCACCCTGCGAGAATACCAAGCGAGCGCTGAGAGCAGCCAGAGCAGAAGTTCAGCGAACAGCTAGGCGGTGTGCGAACGACTACTGGCTCAACTTGTGTAACAAGATTCAGATCCATGCCAGCTTCGGTCATCTCCGGGAGATGTATGATGGCATCAAGCAAGCTATTGGTCCCAGGCAGAATAAGACAGCTCCTCTGAAGTCCAAGTCAGGTGATATTATAACCGACAAAACCAAACAGATGGAGCGTTGGCTGGAATATTTCTCCGAACTGTATGACCTCGAGAGCACACTGTCAGACACCGCTCTTGAAGCCATTGAACAGTTGCCACTCATGAGTGAGCTGGATGACCTGCCCACGGTGGAGGAACTCAAGAACGCCATCAACCACCTAGTTGCTGGTAAAGCTCCAGGACAGGATGGCATACCACCAGAAGTCATCAAGTGTGCTAGAGATACTCTTCTGCAACCTCTCCATGAGTTACTGTGTCAGTGCTGGGAAGAAGGTGTGGTTCCACAGGATATGCGAAATGCCACGATTGTAACTCTCTACAAGAACAAGGGAGACCGAAGTGATTGTAACAACTACCGTGGCATCTCACTCCTCAGTGTTACTGGGAAACTCTTTGCTCAAGTTGTCCTCAGAAGGCTTCAAAAAATTGCAGAGCGGATCTACCCGGAATCACAATGCGGCTTCCGTGCCGGACGATCAACCGTTGATATGATCTTCTCCTTGAGGCAGCTGCAGGAAAAGTGTAGAGAGCAAAGGAAACCCTTGTACGTCGCTTTCATTGATCTGACCAAGGCGTTTGATACCGTCAGCAGAAGTGGGCTTTTCCGGGTTCTCAGTAAAATCGGCTGTCCGCCTAAGCTACTTAAGCTGATTCAATCCTTCCATGCTGATATGCAGGGCACAGTCCATTTTAATGGATCAACGTCTGACGCTTTTAGTGTCAAAAGTGGTGTCAAGCAGGGATGCGTGCTCGCTCCAACTCTTTTTGGGATCTTCTTCGCAGTGCTGCTGAAGCAAGCCTTCGGAAATTCCACAGAGGGGGTCTACCTACATACCCGAAGTGATGGGAACCTGTTTAACCTCGCAAGGCTTAAGGCCCGGTCGAAGGTACGAAAGGTTTTCATCCGTAATATGCTGTTTGCTGATGATGCTGCTCTGGTGTCACATACACAGGAAGAGCTTCAGCGGCAAATGGATTGCTTCTCTCGCACAGTTGAGGCCTTTGGTCTCAAAATAAGCTTGGAGAAAACCAATGTTATGGGACAAAGTACCCCTCAACCTCCATCAATCTCCATCGGCAACTACACTCTTGAGGTTGTTCATGCATTCAATTACCTCGGGTCGACCATCACAGATACCATGTCACTGGAGCCTGAGCTCAATAAAAGAATAGGAAAAGCCGCCATGACTCTGTCCAGTCTCAGCAGGAGAGTGTGGATGAATGGCATGCTCTCCAGGCGTACTAAGATCAAAGTTTACTGCGCTTGCGTTCTTGGAGTTCTGCTCTACGGAAGTGAAACATGGACTTTGTATGCCCACCAGGAGAAAAGATTGAACACATTCCACCTGCGTTGTCTCAGACGCATCCTCCAGATCTCGTGGAAGGACAAAGTTACTAACAGTGACGTCCTTAATCTGGCTGGATTGCCAAGCATGCAGACCATCCTCAGGCAACGCAGGCTACGGTGGCTAGGGCACGTTCGTCGGATGGATGATGGAAGGATCCCGAAAGACATCCTGTATGGGGAACTGGCCTCTGGTGTACGACCAACCGGACGGCCTCATTTGCGCTTCAAGGATGTGTGCAAAAAGGATTTGAGAGAGCTTGACATTAATGTGAACGGCTGGGAGGAGCTGGCAACTGATCGTTGCAGCTGGAGGCGGGAACTTCATCAAGGTCTGGGACGTGGCGAACAAAAGCTGCGACTACAGGCTGAAGAGAGGCGAAGACGCAGGAAGGTCAGGCTTCAAGTGGAACATATGAACAGCACCCAGCACATCTGTTGCAACTGCGGCAAGGATTGTCATTCTCGTTTGGGCCTTCACAGTCATGGCCGGCGATGCAAACCACCGTGAAGTGGACAAAACCAAGGCGCAATTCCATGGTCTTTCTAGACTGATGGATGCCAATGATGATGATGATGACCCCCCCCTCCAGGAGCGGCTCTAGACGCAAGACGCAGGCCCAGTGGACGACCCCGGGGTCTGGGAGTGGGCCTGTCCGGATGTTCCCTGTGGAAAGTAGAAATCAAGTCGGGGTCTAAAATGTCCCTAGCTGCCACCCAACTCCGTTCCTCCGGCCCGTATCCCTCCCAATCTAAGAGATACTGGAGGGTCCCTTCTCGGCATCTGGAGTCCAGCAGGGCGCGAACTGCGTACGCTGTACCACCCCCATCTGGTAGGGTTATTGGTGTAGGTACAGGCGGTTGAGGTAGATGTAGGGAGGTGGCTACTGGTTTCAAAAAGGACACATGAAACATTGGGTGAATTCGTAAATATTGCGGCAGTTGAAGTCTGTACGAGACGGGTGTTATCCGGCGGAGCACCTTAAAGGGGCCTATATACCTGGGGCTGAGTTTCTTCGAAAGGTAGGTCCCTTGGAGACCTCTAGTGGCTACCCAGACTCTCTGTCCGGGCATGAGGGAGAGAGGTCGCCGGTGGTGGTCTTCCTGCCGTTTGATACTGGCCTGTCTCTGGAGAAGGTGCTTTCTCACTGTCTCCCATACTCTCCTGCTGTTTCGGTACCAGTCATCGACAGCTGGCACATCACTGGAGCCAGGGTGCCACGGGAACAGCGGAGGTTGGTATCCCAGGATACACTGAAAAGGGGAGCACCCTGTGGAAGTATGTGTTAGTGTGTTATGAGCATACTCGGCCCACGGAAGGTATCGGACCCACTGGTGGGGCTGGTCGTGGCAGTAGCTGCGAAGGAACCGGCCAATATCTTGTTGTAGCCTTTCTACTTGCCCGTTTGCTTGAGGATGGTACCCTAAGGTCAGACTTACTGTAACCCCTAGCTTCTTCCAGAAGGTCTTCCAGAGTCTGGAGGTGAATTGGGGCCCCCGATCAGAGACAATGTCTTCCGGGAGACCATAGAGGCGAAATACATGGTGAAATAGCAATTCAGCCATCTCTAGGGCAGTGGGGAGTTTTGGAAGTGGTACCAGGCGGCATCCCTTAGAAAATCGGTCTAGTACCGACATGATAGTAGTATTGCCTTCTGATCTCGGGAGGTCCACTAAGAAGTCTAGAGCTATGTGAGACCATGGACGGTTGGGAACGGGTAAAGGTTCAAAGAGACCGGCAGGTTTCTGGTTGATGGCCTTGGTTTGAGCACAGATCTGACAGGCCCTCACATAATCTAACACATCTTCCTTCAGTGACGGCCACCAGAATTTTTGTTGCAAAAGTGTCTGAGTCTTACCAAACCCAGGGTGCCCGGCGGCTGGGTGGCCGTCCGCCCACTGGAGGAAGGTGGCTTGCAAGCTTGGGGGAACATATTGTTTGCCAGCGGGTTTACCTGGGGGTTCTGGCTCGGAGGCTAATGCTTGGTTTAGGTCCCGAGTAACTTCCCATTGAATTGGCGCTACAGGCAGCTTCTGGGAAGAATGTAGTCCGGTTCCTGGGGTTCGGGCCGTTCTTCATACAGATGTGATAAAGCATCTGCTTTAGTGTTCTTGGAGCTGGGTCTGTAGGTCACTGTGAAGACAAAACGAGAGAAAAAGAGGGCCCACGAGCCTGCCGGGGGTTTAGGCGTCGTGCAGACTCCAAGTATTCAAGGTTCTTATGATCGGTTAAAATGACAAATGGGTGTTTGGCGCCCTCCAGCCAGTGGTGCCATTCTTCTAATGCTAATTTCACGGCCAGCAGTTCCCGGTTCCCGATATCATAATTCCTTTCGGTGGCAGTTAGTTTTCTAGAGAAAAAGGCACATGGATACATCTTACTGGGGTGGCCTTGGCGTTGTGATAGCACCGCACCCGCTCCGGTCTCCGAGGCATCTACCTCCACAACAAAAGGCAGCTCCGGGTTTGGCTGACGTAGAATGGGCGGTGTGGAAAATCGCCGCTTGAGGTCGTCGAAAGCACGTTGGGCTTCTTGGGTCCACGGTAGTCGGGGTGCCTTGGTGGCAGTCAGGGCCATTAACGGGGCAGCAATAGTGCTGAAGTTTCTAATGAATCGGCAATAAAAGTTAGCAAAGCCCAGGAAGCACTGGAGGGCTTTAGTGTTAGTAGGACGGGGCTATTCTAGGATGGCCCGAACCTTCCGGGGGTCCATATCAATGCCATCATGGGAGAGTATGAAGCCAAGGAAGGAGACCCGTTTCTGATGAAACTCACACTTCTCTAGCTTCACGAACAAGCGATGTTGGAGCAACCTCTGCAGCACCTTCCTGACCAGTTGGACGTGGGATCCCAGGGTTGCGGAGTAGATCAAGATGTCATCTAAGTAGACGAGGACCCTGTTCTGCACCAGGTCCCCTAGGGCTTGGTTGACAAAAGCCTGGAAGACGCTGGGTGCATTTGCGAGTCCAAAAGGCATGACCCGATACTCGAAATGCCCCATGGTAGTGCTGAAAGCCGTCTTCCACTCGTCTCCTTTTCTTACCCGTATGAGATTATATGCACTGCGCAGATCTAGTTTAGTGAACCATTGGGCGTGATGGACTTGTTCTAAGGCCACAGTAATCAAGGGCATGGGGTGCGGATACTTTATCGTGATGCTGTTCAAGCCTCGGTAGTCTATACAGGGACGGAGTCCCCCATCCTTTTTTGCGATAAAAAAAAAAAACCCGGCGGATGCGGGTGACATGGAAGGACGTATTATACCAGATGCGAGGGCTTCAGAAATGTACTGCTGTAGAGCCTGGAGTTCAGGGCTTGACAAGGGATAGATTCGGCTACGCGGTGGTGTGGTACCTGGAAGGAGGTCGATGGCACAGTCCCCAGGTCGATGAGGCGGTAGCTCAGCTGCCCGGGTCTGACTGAACACCTCTGCCAGGTCCAGATATTCCGGAGGGATGAGAGTCTGTTGCTGGTTATTGGCCCCTTCGATGGAAGTGGCCCTGCATGGCAACTTCAGGCAGGTTTCCTCACACTGGGATCCCCAGGAAACCAATTTCCCAGAACTCCAGAGAAACACTGGGTCATGACGAGACAACCAGGGAAAACCAAGAACGACAGGGACATCTGGTGAGGTTATTAGGTACAATTGGGTAGTCTCCTGGTGACAAACCCCCACAGTGACCTGCAATGGTCCGGTCTGACAATCCACATATCCCCCTCCTAATGGCTGTCCATCCAGGGCATTAATTCTCAGACGTGTCTGGCACTGCACTTGCGGGATCTTATGCAATTTAGCAAATGTGGCATCCATAAAACTTCCTGCCGCTCCGGAGTCAACCAAAGCCTGAGCCACCACCTCCCCCGTGCCCCAGGATATTACAACGGGTACTGTGAGACGGTTGCAGTGGAGAGTACCACTCACCTGGTGATCTGGTCGCACAGGGCATTGAAGTCGGAGATGACCCGGGGTCCCGCAGTACAGGCAGAGTTGTCCCTGTATCCTCCTCTGGCGTTCCGCTGGGGTAAGCCGGCCATGTCCTAACTGCATCGGCTCTGGATCCCCTCGGCTGGGGCTGTCTCTGTCCGGGGGCTGTCTGGTCCAGGTGTGCTGATCCCGCGCAGCATTGTCTAGTGCAACGGCTGTCTCGATAAACCGGTCCAAGGTCCACTTTTCTCCTCGGAACGCCAACTCCTTGCGGATGCGCATATTCAGCCCCTGCCTAAAACAGGCTAGTAACGCGGGACTGCCCCAGCCACTGCGTTCTGCTAACGTGCGGAATTCAATGGCGTAATCCGCCACGGGGCGGTCTCCTTGTCTGATGTCTAAAAGCTTATCACTTGTCTGTTCATCGGCCAGGGGCAATCCAAAAACAGCAAGAAACCGTGTCTTAAAATCATCATACGTACTGTGCATACATGACTCCCACGCCGCCGTCGCCCAATCCAGTGCCCGGTCCGTGAGCAGTGATATCAGATAAGTGATACGGCTGTGATCCGAACCGTACACCTGCGGCAAGCTGGCAAACACAAGTTCACACTGCATGACAAACCCGGCGCAGCGGGTGGGGTTACCGTCATAGCGTGTCGGAGGTAACAGTCGTGGGTCCTGATGCGGCAGTGGAAGAGGATTGGAGTGGGCTTCGCGTTGAACAGGCGCTGTGCGCGCAGGTGCTGCGCGCGAAGGCGGCCGCGGCTGCTCGTGGGAGGCGAGTAGTCCCTGTTCCTGCAGGGCGCTTACCAAAGCCTGGAAACCTTCAGTGAGTCCCGCGAGCGAGTGTTCAATCTCGCCTAATCGCGCTCCCTGAGCGGAGAGGGCTCTCTGGAAACGTTCCTGTTCGGCTGGGTCCGTATTCGGGGTGGAACCTTCTGCCATGTTCCGTGTTTGGTTTAGCAAGGACGGACCCAAGTGCCAGACGAACAAGACGTTTATTAGGGAAATCCAAAATACGTTGTCGCAGACAGGCAAAGGTCACCGAGGGGCATACGTCGTTCAGAGGGTTGATCCAAGAAGCGAAGTCGGTAGGGAGGCACGGAGTCGGTAAACTGGGAAGCCAGGCGGGTAGGCAGGTGAGCGAGGAGCGAGGAGCGGGTGAGCGAGGAGCGGGTGAGCGAGGAGCGAGTAGCGCAGGTGTCTCGGAGGCAAACAAGGTTCCGCGTTAGACTTGGTTCTGGCGTTGCCTTTTATGCCCCCGTCCTGATTGGCTCCCAGGTGCGGCTCGTTGTGCCGGTCGTGCTGACGTGGCAAAGAAAGCCAAACTCATGGACAGAGGAGGCCCAACACACTCCGTTTGTAGTGGAGGTGGACACTTTGGAAACGGGGGTAGGGGCCATACTGTCCCAACGACAAGGGGACCCATCTAAACTTTACCCTTGTGCTTTTTTTCAAGAAAGATGTCCCAGGAGGAGAGGAATTACGACATCGGAAACCGGGAGCTCCTGGATGTAAAGCTGGCCTTGGAGGAGTGGAGGCACTGGCTTGAGGGAGCTCAACACCCCTTCGTCATCCTTACCAATCACAAGAACTTAGAATACCTGCAAACAGCGAGACGCCTCAACACCTGACAAGCCAGGTGGGCCCTCTTCTTTACCCAGTTTAACTTTACTGTTACTTATCGCCCTGGCAGTAAGAACACCAAGGCAGATGCCCTCTCCCGCATGCATGATTGTGAGCCTCTCAAATGAGACCCGGAATACATCCTTCCCCAGACCTGCTTTGTGGCCCCAGTACAATGGGGTTTCAACCAAGACATCGCCCGTGCCCAGGCTACCGAACCCGAACCCCCAGGTAAGACTGTGGGCAAACAGTATGTTCCCCCCAGGATGAGAACCACAATCTTGCAGTGGGCCCACGATTATCCTTCGGCTGGCCACCCAGGTTACAGCAAGACCCAGGCCCTACTCCAGAAACATTTCTGGTGGCCGTCACTCCCAGAGGACACCCAGGACTACATTCGTGCGTGCCGGGTATGCGCCTAGGCCAAGCCCTCTAACCAGAAGCCAGCAGGACTCATGGAACCCCTGCCGGTCCCCAACCGTCCGTGGTCCCATGTTGCGTTGGATTTCTTAGTGGACCTACCCGCCTCAGATGGTAAGACCATCATAATGACCGTCATTGACCGCTTTTCCAAGGCCTGTCGTCTGGTACCCCTCCCCAGGCTCCCAGCGACACTGGAGATAGCCAAACTCTTGTTTCTCCATGTATTTCGACTCTTTGGTCTACCAGAGGACATAGTGTCCGACAGGGGACCACAGTTCACTTCTCGTCTGTAGAGGGCATTCTAGCACAAGCTTGGTGTGTCGGTTAGCCTGATGTCGGAGTACCATTCACAGGCGAATGGACAAATGGAGAGACACCAGCAAAATGTCAGCCGGTTCCTTCGCAGTTACTGCATGGAACAGCCCCGGCAGTGGGTAAAGTACTTGCCATGGGCCGAATATGCACTAATGCCCTACCTCACGAGTCTACTGGCTGCTCTCCCTTTCACTGCATGTTGAGGTACCAACCACCGCTGTTCCCATGGCAACCCGCCTCCAGTGACATGCCGGCACTGGAGGCTTGGTACAAGGCCAGTGCAGAAGTCTGGCGAACTGTCCAGCGCCATCTCCGACACCGCCAGGATCAGATGAAGCGACAGGCTTACTGCCTGAGACGCCTGCTTTCCTTCTTGCCCGGGCAGAGGGTCTGGCTTTCCACCAGGGGCCTCTGGGGAGCTTATTTCTCCAAAAAGCTCAACCCCCGTACATCGGACCGTACAAGATCCTCCACCGAGTCACCCTGGTCTTGTATCGTCTCTGGCTGCCGCCTCATCTGAGAGTCCACCTGACGTTTCACGTGTCCTTTCTCTGGCCCTGCGCCACCTCCCTACACCAGCTGCCACTATATTCACCGCCTTTGTTGCCCTTACTGGACGAGGACAGCCTCACCTACAGAGTGCGTGCCCTACTGGACTCCCATCAGCAGGGTGGTGTCCTACAGTACCTGGTCGACTGGGAGGACTATGGGCCGGAGGAGCAATACTGGGTGGCCACTCGGGACATCCTGGACCCCAACCTGATCTCGGATTTCCACCGGGACCACCCCGATTAGCCCGCACCTCGGCCCCATGGACGTCCGCTGGGTCGTCGCAGAGTGGCGGGGGCCGCTTGTGGAGGGGGGTACTGTCACGCCTTCCACCTTGGCAACAAGGAACACCTGCGGCTGATTGGGCTCTGGGCACATAAAAGGACAGCCCGGAGCTCAGGAAGTTGCGGAACCATGTTCAGCCTTACTGCTCACCAACGCTCCTCACATCGCCTTACTTACCTTTCCTGACCTCCCTGTCCTAGCTCCCGTTCCTCGACCCTCCTCCTCCTGACTCTCCTCGTCTTCCTCGTTTCCTTCGACCCATTGCCTGATCTTTGATTCGTGGTTTTCGGATTCTCCTCGTAACGATGTCTGCTCCTCAGTGACCCTTGCTAGTTTCCTGACCACGACTTTCAGATCATTCCATCACCTTGTGCACCTCTGTGCTCACAGCAGGTAGTAATTTCAGTGCTACGAAGGAGTGCTTTCTTTAATTGAGTAAATCTGTCAAAATAACCCTGTGTCAGGGATGAGGGCGGGAGACCGAAGAGTTGGCGCGAACCCGATCTCGGGTTTGTTTACTGTGATAAACAGGGAGCAAGCAAAGATTGTAGTCGGGGACAGGCATGGGTCATTCGAGGCGCAGATGTTGCTCTTGGGACGAGACAGGAGTCCAAGTCGATCAGGTGAAGCAGGAGACCAGGATCCGGGAAGGCAGAGAACAGGGAATGAAGGGCAAAGGACGAGGGACTGGAGGAACGAAGGGGTAAGTGGGGATCTTTCGCTATTGCAGGAGAAGTGGCTTTACTCAATGAGGTTCCACAACCCGGTGAACTGGCATGGCTTCTTTTATACCCTGCCAATCTGATTTGGGGCAGGTGCGGTCGTTTGGCTCGAGGGCGTGGGCGTGACACCCTGGTATCCATCATGAGCAGAGTGGATTTTCAAAGTGCTGTCTGATTAAAACAATTGCAAACTGTCAAATGTGGGATTTGGACTCATTTTTCAAAGTATAGCTTATGTGTGTGTGTGTGCGCTGGTGTGGCAAGGCCGTGTAAGATTTTCGCTGCATGTGTGACAGCACTTGCAGTTGCTGTCTGTGTTCGGTTTGTATATGTCTGTGCGCATCAGTGTGTCTCACTCTGTTTCGCATGTATTCAGCTGTGGATTAAAACTGGTATTGCACTCCTCTTTTTCTCCTGTATGATGTGCTCAGACCTGTATAACTCATCTGTGTGTCTTGTGTGGGAATTTGCACGTGAGTACATCAAGTTGTCTGCGTGACCTGTGTGAACAGCTGTGGGGGGCCTGGGCTTGAACCCAGGCTCATGTGGGTGAAGTGAGGGAGCACCTCAGGGGAAGGGCACCGGGGAGAGGGCTGTTGATGACCCTCCTCAACATCTCCCCCCCCTTTCATCTCTAGCTCCAAGCCACCAACAAGGGAGCCTTTCATTTGGGCATCTCTGCAGCTCTCCACACTCCCCTGAGGCCCCCTCCCTTCATGCTGCCTAATTAAATGTTCTGAGAAAAGCACATGACTGCAAAGTGACTCTTCTTGTGTTCTACAGAACCTGGATTCCCATCCTTCTTCCATCTGTTTTTTTTTTCTTATCTAAATAACATCTGGTCAAACTTCAGCGACACCCCGAGAGGAAGGAAGGAAGTCAGGTAGACGTCTGACTCTCACCGATCGCATGCTTTCAGCTCGTGGCAAACCAGTCAAGACATTTTCCAAAACCCCTCCCTTGGGACATTGTAATATTTAGCCATAGAAACATAAACCTGATTGCTTTAGGAAATTCCGCCCACCAAAAGCAACACCTTGTTACCAGCAGGCTGTCGAATAAAAACCCTATGATCGAGATGTGGTTGAAAGTGCGTGGCAGACGTGCGCAAGAGGTAAATTCACAGCCAGAGGCTGAGTACAACTTTGTAATACGAGGTCTTTCAAAACGTGCTCTGTTTATGTCCCTCAGAGTAGGCCTTGCAAGTACTGGGCCTGAAGGGTTACCCTGCTTACATTTACTCATTTAGCTGATGCTTTTCTCCAAAAGGACTTACAATTATTTACCCAGTTATACAGCTGGGTAGTTTTACTTGAGGAATTTAGGATAAGCACCTTGCTGAAGTGTGCTACAGCTAGAGGTGAGGCTCAAACCTACAACTTTGGGGTCTAAAGGCAATAGCACCAACCACTACACTACCCGCTGTGCCCTGCTTCCCCCCTTTGTGCACCTGAGCAGTCACATAATTACGTAAACCAACATTTCATTGAGTGGCTTCTCCCCGGAAACCTAGAGCTCCCTGCCTTCAGAACTGTTGCTTTTCACTTTAGCCAAAACTCTGATTACTTAATTACTTTAACTGGATGAGGAAACCATTCTCACAGCCAGGATTGCTCACCTGCCTCCTCCTCAAACCCTTTCCAACCAGCCACAGGTAACTGAACCGGATCGAATGTCAAACCTGTTACATTCCAGCAAATCTTTGGAAAACCTGTCCTTCACAAGACTGGAACAAGAGCTTCTTGGGTTGGCAATTAAATCCAAGCCTGCAACATGAAGACATGCTCCACTCTTGCATTATTTAAGTAAAAATAATTACAGTTGTACCTGAGAATTTCCAACAGGTGCTATTAATGCATTTTAACATAAACAAAACATTTAATTGTGCAGAAACATCTATTACAGGCACGAGTGATGTTCAGAATAATTCTGTCTTGAATATTGATTTTCAATTTATTTGTGGGCAGAAAGGTAAAAAAAAAATGCCAGATTTCCCTTTATGACTGAAAAGATGATCATGTGCCACCCACTGTGGACCAGTAGAGCAATTAACTGAATTAAATTCACTTTAGAACTCATACACATTGTCTGAAACTGCTCGTCCCCACTTTAGGACTACTTGAGTGCACGTAAATGCCCAATATGGGATATGGTGGAAGATTCCCTTCAAAAGAGCAAAACTTGTGTTGTACGGATTAAAGTGAGTTTTCGCAATAAATGTATTCATCTCAATCTGTAAAATAATGGCCTATGCAAATTTTCCAAAATTCTTTAAGCACACAACAATATTACGGAACTCAAATACAAACACATATCATCTGAAACCGTTTGCTCCATTTGGGGTCGCGGGGAGCCAGAGCCTAACCCGGCAACACAGGGTGTAAGCCTGGAGGGGGAGGGGACACACCCAGGACGGCACCCCAAGCGGGACTTGAATCCCAGACCTACTGGAGAGCAGGACCCAGTCCAACCCACTGCACCACTGCACCCCTGAAACTCCAATACTTAAGGGTCAATTGTTTTTTCATGGCTAATTTTTTAATTTTTTATGGTTATCTATCTATATTGTCTAATCTATATTATATAAGGTATGTAAACCCATAGAGAAAGTCTTACTTGGAGAATATGTCATGACTACCCAACTCAGGCCACTTTCTGCTTCAGTCTCTAGGAAAGGAGCTCACAAAATCCTGCTTCACTCTGAAATCCTGTAATAGAAGCCTTGTTGCAGTTTAGCGTGAGCTCTCGGGATTTGTTGCATGAAGGACCTGCTTTCTAGTGGACCACAGCAATTTAATTACATTTACATTACTTTTATTTAGAAGATGCTTTTCTCCAAAGCGACTTACAATGGATACTATGTAGTGTTACCAGCCCACACACCTCATTCACGAAGGTAACTTACACTGCTAGATACACTACTCATAATGGGTCACTCATCCATACATCAGTGAAACACACTCTCTCTGTCACTCACACACTATTTAATGTGCCGAATGCAGAGCTCAGAGGGTAGTTTCTGGAGACTCGTGGAGACTCTGGTCACAGGATTTAACAAGCCTGCGGTATGCGGCAAACATTTTTCCTTTTTGGCACCTAAAGTTGTGCAGTTGCACAATAACCAGTGAAGCAGCTAAGATCCAGTCCACTCATCAGAACTGATCACTGATCACTCCTTGGCAGGCTCATAAGGCCTTGGCAACTTGAGAAGGAGGAGGAGGAGAAAACAAGGGAGCGACAGAGGGGTCTCGAATCTACGCTGCGAAGTCGAGTCCTCTTAACTGCAGTCCTGGTAATTAATGTAGGGTCGAGAGGACTGCCGACACCTGGCAACACCGAGGTGGAAGATCTGAGCACTGAAGAGCAATCACATCAGACCCTTGCTCACTCAGGCCAGGTCAACCACACTTTGGCCCATGACACAAGACAAGGGTTTGGGGCCTTTCATCAATGTGGACGTTGACATATTTCCTCTTCTCGGCACCAGAAACAGGGTGTCTGTCACACTTCAAAGCTTCATACCAGCGACAAGGCTCTTTGTTCAGCTGAAGACCTCAACCCCTACAGATCTGACATGCAGCATATTACTAAATCAGCAAGATCCCCTGATGATCGAAGAAAGAGTCGAGAACAAAAATAAGCTTCAACCTCACCACTGCTGTGGACATGGAACTGATCTGTTTTTCATGTTTCATTTTCACTGTTTTTCATTCCGACGTATGTTATTGATCGGCTTTAATGTCACTTTGAAAAATCTCACCACAAGAGTGATGTCCGAGATCTGGAGGTCACTTAAGTCAAAGCGTTGCTCCTCATCAATAAATACTGAATTTCTTCTGCATTCCCTTCATGCCGTTTGTCCATTTGATTAGTTGTAGCTAATAAAAGAGCTTTCCATCGGTCTGATTGGTGTCATAAGGAAAGATTCCCATAAAATGTTTACAATCTTATTTCCTTTATCTAACCAGCTTTGGATAGAACTGGATTTCTGGAGCAAACAATTCTGGTAATGTCACAGTTCTGTTGGTTCTCTACATAGGGTAAATAACCTCTCTTTTACTGGAAAAACATGCAGATACACATAGAGAAATGGAAAGTGACAGGCATAAATGGAGAGATCCCAAAATGCTCGAAGGACAAATAGGAAGTAACTTTTGGGTGAGAGAAATGGTTCTATTGATTTTATTTCCCCTTATTTCCCCTCTTTCTCTGTGTCACACTCCATCTCCTCTCAGGCTATATGGAGAGCGTGGGGTCAAGGAGTGAGGATGATGGTAAGGAAGGGAAGGAACATATGGTAAGTCTATGTGTGAAGGTTCCAGAAGTTTCACAGAGCCAAAACCAATCTGAGCTACAACTTTAATTAAAGTATAAAGTCGATCATCCATCTGAAGAGACGGGCACACAAGTTGACAGACTCTCCTTGGTTAGAGGTATACTCTATCTCTAGCAACAGGGCAAGTAGGATGGAAAAAAGGCAGAAGAGATCTATAAAAATTTGTTCAGAATATAGAAACCCTTAAGCAATTTTCATATGCTATGTTTAGCAAGGAGCTCAAAGTAAAGGAAGGGACTTGTGTAATTGGTCAAAGACGAGAAGTATTGTTCATCACTTCTACCGCAAAGGTACATGAGCAAAATGGAATCGTGGATGGGGCACAATGGATACCACCAAAAATGAAGAAATATGACCATTTTCCATAATTCTGCATTTTATTTAATTGCCACATAAATGCACAAAGCTCTCTGCCTTCCCCTACACCTCCTACTGGTTTCCTGAGGTAACTGGACTCTTCCCCTTCGGCCAACCAGTGCAGATATGAATGATCTCGTACAATAGGGCATTCATGGTGTTTCAAATGCTATGACCACCCCTCACCCCACTCCACCCCCCATCACCGCCCACCCACCCCATCAAATCTCAACCTTCCTCCCCTCCCCAGCTGCGCTGGAATCCAGTCCAACTTCTTCCCCCACCATCATCATCAACACCCGAACCTACCAACCCCCCCACCCCACACACATTCACAGTGCAAGAAGAATATGAAAGAATAGGAAACTCCCTGGTAGAAACACAAAGAATGGATTCATGGCTTGCCATAGTCACTCAAGACAGTGGGGACCTATTTAAGAACTGCACAGCTGCACCAATTTATTCCTAAATGGGGGCAAAAGACAAGGAAGGTCAGTATAGTGAATTAATTTTATTAACTCTTCCGGGGTCCACAGCGATAGCAAGCTGTTTAATTATGCATCACATTGTCAAAGAAATTCTGTGTAGAAAATTAGTAACATTATAATGCAAATCCATTGCATTACATTGTTACAAATATGTTTATATTCAAACACAGAACGTAAAGTGCGCAATTACATTTACTTATTTAGCGGACTTTTCTCAAAAGCAGTTTACAGTGTTAAGCTGCTTATAACTGTTTACAGAGCTGGGCAATGTTATACCATAAGTACCTTGCTCACGGGTACTCAGGTACTACAGCTGGAGGTGGAATTCGAACCTGCAGCCTTTGGGTCCGAAGACAGTAGTTCTGAGCACTACTATCAAACTACCGCAAGTAGTTACACTACAAGGTGGCAAACATCAAAGTTTTTTCAGTAGTTGTTGAGCAAACCTTATTTGTACAATGTAGTGCTGCGGGCGGAGGGCAGGCTGCTCTGTGGTGGATCTGGGGTTCAAGTCCTGCTTGGGGTGCCTTGTGATGGACTGGCATCCCGTCCTGGGTGTGTCCCCTTACCCTCCAGCCTTGCATCCTGTGTTGCCGGGTTAGGCTCGACCCCACTCAAGACGAATGGTTTCAGACAGAGTGTGTGTGTGTGTGTGTGTGTGTGTGTGTGTCTGTGTGTGTGTGTGTGTGTGTGTGTGTGTGTGCGTGCGTGTGCATGTGCATGCATGCTGGATGGGAGGGTGGATGGATGGCTGACTTAACCATTGGTGACTTAAAAGTTTGATAACCTGATGACAACCAGTCAAATTGCCCTGCTCATCCAACAATGACTGAACTTTATTTTACCACAAAAACAGCACTAACCCTTTTTTAATTCCTAGTATATAATAATTTTAATTTGTCAGACTCAGAATACCACAAACAAACCAAATACTGAGCCAGACTGTTTGAGGAAAACATTACATTTAGTTTCATATCCATCCCGCATTTGATCATAACATACTGCCGTAATTAATAATACAGCCAAGTTTTTCATATGTTGAACATTGTCATTGTGAAGAATGAATAAATTTCATCCCAAAATCCCCAAGATGTTTTGACAACAGAACTGAATGATGCAGCTAACAGAAATACTATAGTACATTTATTAGATACTTCCCTCCAAAGCAACTTCCAATGTTTAGCTTCTTAAACTATTCAGCCACTTACATGGCTGGGTCATTTTACTAGAGCTCTGTAAGGGAAGTACCTTGTTCAAGGGGGGATCTGAACCAATGACCTCTGTGAGCAAAGACAGCAGTTCTAAGCATTATGCCACCAGCTCTGCTGTACTGTGAGCTCCTGGAAGTCCTTTCCCTACAGTTTCTACATGAGGTCAGCAACCTGGCGCATCGTGCACCACGCTGGACTGTTTGTTTTGGTGCAGTTTGTACCAGTTTCTATCTGGAACTCAGCGGTCACAAGTAGAGACCTTAACCACACACACAGCTGTGTCAGCGCCACAGTCACAGGGTGGGTTACTCAGACCGCGAGGCCTCGCCTCTCCACAGTTACGAAACATTTCACAATTCTTTAACCCGATGCTCATGTTTTCTGCACCATCCTCTGCTTCTGTCTCATCTACAAGAAACAGCGATAATGACAAATTACATCCTTTTTACCTACACCTGACATCACATTGGACAGGTACCAATATTGCCTGAAATTCTTCCCTCAAGTAAGTGACATGAGTTTATAGGTGAGCAGAGGGGGCTTAGGGAATGAAGGTGAGCTGCTAGTATAGTGGTTAGCATTGTTGCCTTTGGACCTGAAGGATGTAGGTTCAAATCCTAGTTGTACTGCTCTTAAGCCTGGTACTTAACCATAAATTGCTCCTCTATAACAGAGGAAGTAGATTCACCTTGTAAGTCCTTTTTGTAAAAAGCATCTGCAAAACAAGCATAAATCATTGTAAATGTCTTCTGCTCCTAAAGAATTCCTTTGATTTTTGTATTAGTCCTTCTACCAAGTCATGTGTTTTTACTCTTCAAGAGTAAGAAAGGGCAGCAAATTACCACAAGTAGTGTGACAGATATCCCCCCAGGGTACACTGATTACATGACTTGGTATGTTTTTTAAATAGTGTGAAACCAGTGTAGGATTTTAATATTAAGCGTTAAATTGAATTTTATTTTGCGTTTTTTTTTTTTTTTTCAAAACAGCAGAGGACATGACATGTGAGATATTTCTTATTCATTTTGTAATATTTACAATGTTATAAATAACTGCAAATTGACTTAAATGTCATTTTTAATCTTGAACGCCCAGGAGGGGTGAGCAGCCACTAGCACTTGGACCACCTGAGCTTTTTTTTAACCTTGCTTTTTGGTTGGGACTTTTCTGTTCCTTTCCTCCATGGCCAGCAGGCTTATTTACAGCTTTCATAATTACAAAGTTATTATATAGTAATAATTTAATACATAGCCAAGTATTGTCTTATGCCTTTGTTCAGCGCTCTGTGTCCCTATGTGAGAAGAGCTCTATAAAAATAAATCGAATTTACTGCTTGTTCGTTCCGGGTCACAAAGTCCAGAGATCTAGATCTATCCCAGAATCACCAACTGCTAGGCTAGGAGGGGTACACCCTGGATGGGATGCCAGTGTATCCCAGGGTTACCACATAAACAAACAAACACACACACACACACACACACACACACACACACACACAACTTAGATCCATTATTTGACCTGAAACACAATTGTTTAGACTGTGGGAGGAAACCAGAGCATCTGACACAAACTCACAAAGACTGAGCTGGAATCAGACCTAACTCTCCTAGTGCTGTGAGTGAGCAGCACACCCGCTGTGCCACTGTGCCACAACTTGACAACTTGTTACTACTCCAATGAGTTTTTTCTCTACCTACTTGGCATTGGAAGTGCAGTCAGATACTGTCAGAAGTGTTATATGTGTCTGTGCCCACCCTTAAAACATGTCCTCCTTTAAATAAAGAGTAACACATCAATTTCTGATCTGAATTTTATAGGTGGGCACAGATACTTACTGATCTGGCTGGTATCACATTAACACATTACAGGATGAAGTCAAAAGCCCACATTAAATCACTTGAAATCACATAACACTATCTTAAACCCATCCCGTCTCAGAGAGCACAAAAACACATCAATAAAAGACTGGTGAACACCCAAAGACTACGTGTAGTACTGCGGAAACACTGTAGAGCCTGTAAATACTCAGTGCTCATTTGTTCCTGATAAAAATGACCAGGCTCTAAACACAGTTCACCAAAGCTGCTGTGGGGACTGATGAAACATTTCTTGTTTCAAGCTGAATTATTTCATGCATGGTGTTCTCATATTCCGATCGATTCCACTTGTGTGTATGTCTGGGCAGCAGGTGGCGTGATAGTTAAAGCTTCTGCTCCGAGTTCCAGTATAAACTGCTGCACTGCTATAGAGCTATTGAGCAAAGTACTTAGTGCTTTTAAAATTAAATGACACAGAGGGGTGAACATTTACACTTAGCTGATGCTTTTCTCTAAAGGGACTTACAGCATCAAGGTCACAATTATTACATGCTTATAACCACTCACCCATTTATACAGCTGGGTAATTTAGAATAAGCACCTTGCTTAAGTGTACTACAGCCTGAGGTGAGGATCAAACATGTGACCTTTGGGTCTAAAGGCAGGAGCACTAACCCCTACACTACCAGCTGAACAGCTGTAAGGGACTCAAAATGAAGTGCAAAAGAATAGATAAATAGCAGCATGGCAGCAAAGCAAGTAGCACTGTTGTCTCACAGTGGTGCGAGAGGGTATGGGTTTGATCCCTGCTCAGTGTGTGGAGTTTGTATGTTCTCCCCATGTCTGTGTGGGTTTCTTCTGAGTGCTCTGGTTTCTTCCCACACTCCAAAGACATGCTGTTCAGGTTCCCCCATAGTGTGTGAGTGACCGAAAAAGTATGTTTCACTGATTATGGATGCGTGACCCATTGTAGGTAGTGTATCTAGCAGTGTAAGTTACCTTGATGAAGGTGTGTGGGCTGATAACAATACATAGAGTTCATTGGAAGCTGCTTTGGAGAAAAGCGTCTGTTAAAAAAATAAATGTAAATACAAATGAATAGTTGAATGCATGAATAGATGTGTTATTCCACCCCAGAGACTGAGACTATGCGCACATGGATGGTGAGGGTTTTCCTCCAAAATGACAGTTAAATTACGGTAAAGGCAGTACAGTCCATGATGTCCGAGTTGGAAAATTTGGAAAAAGCGAAAAGAGCGACAATGAAATAAAAATAAAAAGTGTCACATACCATTTCTGTCACGTAGTGTGAAGCGCATATGCTCGTGCACTGTGAATATTAGTTTATTGTATAAAAAAAAATTATTCATTCATCATGTTTCTGCAGGACTTCTCTTCACTGTGACTGCGCTAGCTCTTTCATTCCTTTTTTTAATCCTTACACACACACACACACACACACACACACACACACACATATAAAATCCTGCCCCTTCATATCTCCCAGTCTCAGTCACTTAGGCAAAAATGACAGTAAACATATAAAGTTGGCTGGTGATGACGACACGGAATATATTTAATAAATGATAGCGTAACTAACACCCCATAAAAATTTAGGAAGTGTGGAATATTTGAAAATCAAATGAAATAGTCAAAGATATGCAGAAATTGTAAATAACATTAATACAACTGGAGACGCTCTTTCTATTTGTTGTTGTTGTTAATTTTACTTATACAATAATAATAATAATAATAATTAGAAGAAGAATAAGAAGAAGAAATATACATTAAAACGCACAATGTTATTATTTATATTTTTATTATTATTACGAAATTTGAAATATTTGAGAAAATCAAATGAAATAGTCCAAGAGACACAGAAAGTAGGTATAACACGAATACTATTATTATAGACGCTACTTCTACTATTACAAATAATAATAATAATAATAATAATAATAAAAAAAATAAAAAATTTGGTTGGTTGGTTGGAGTTCGTTATTAATATTATTATTAACCGTAAGTACGACATTCACGATTGTTATTGTAGGGCTTTTAAAAGGAAAAAAACATTTAATAAATGTAAAAGTTTTATTTCCCATTATTCATTTTATTTATATCAGTAACATCCCAGTGTTGTCTCTTTATTTCGTTGTACTCTTGCTTTCAGTGTTTTATTTTTTTCTGTACCTCATTTGTATTTCTTACTTTTTAAAGTCCATTCATCCATCACCAAAGACACAACAACACACATGAATTCCGAACAAAGATCTCAGTGGCAATGAAGCACAACTGAACGGCTACACGTGTGATAATAATTCCATATTTATATAATATGTGTGATTGTAACAGAGTGAGCTGCAGGCAGGTAGAGAAAAGCGCCGCTGGCGGAGCGGCCTTCGATCGCTTGCAGCCTCACATGGCCTTCTCCTTCCTAACACTGCTGTCTTCAGTCTCCACTGCTGTCACACTAACGAAAAGCCCTCTTGGGTTGGCCTCCAAGTCCACAGGGCCAAAGCAGTCCTATAACCAGCACTGATCTTCTAAGGAAGAAAAATTTCTCTTTGGTTTCCATGGTAACCTTGTCATCGGTATTTGTGTCTCTAGCTCACATCTGTTATACAGTACATACATAGTGTCCACACACACATTTCGAAAGTCTCCAAAAACACACTTTCCCCCGGCCGTGACTCCGCTAGGGTAGAATCCCTACATTGGCCTGTGTATAGAGCAGCCGCCATATTCAGATCTCAACGAACACGACGTATGGTTTCAAGACGGTGCTCCTCATGTTTCACATGCCACCGGTCACTGCTGTTTCCCAGCAACAGTAAACAAGTTCCAGGACCCAAACAAGAGCCCATGCTGATACCCCCGGACGGGGAAATCAGTGACAGCTGCCACATGGGAGACACACAAGTCACACAGCCAGGCCTGTTGTGGTTGGAGAGCTCGCACCCCTGGCCGCACTGCCGCGCACATACGCGCTCACACGGATGGACTCACGCATGCACACGGGGACACGGACGGAGGAACTCACTTGAACAGTAGACACCGAGGCACCGATCGAATCTTGAAGAACCGGGAAGCAGGTCGGACACAAATCGACCCGCCCCCACCCCTTTAAAACCGTTCTTGGAAAAAAAAAACTATCTGAAGTTTTATACAGACAGAAGCACAGACATGTAGATAAATCCATGTGTCCAGGAAGCTCTTGGAGTGTTTTGGCTAATGTGTTTGAAGGCTGAAGGGTGGAGAAACAGGCTACGGACACATGCAAGCGCCCTCTTCCCTGTCCTTTTTCCTAAATACACAAAACGGCTTTTTGTTCTTCATTTTTCATTTAAGGGGGTAATGTAAAGGGGGCCGATCATTTGATCACATGATTGCTGTTCACCTGAGAAAAGACAAAGAGCGCAAAGAAGGAGAAAGGAAGGACCAAAAGCGTGTGTGTGAGAGAGAGAGAGAGAGAGAGAGAGAGAGAGATTCACCCACAGTTAGGGTTTCCCTTATCACAAACGACATTCAAAGTCGATGCCAAAAAAATGAGATTTTCCAAGGGTGGAGGGGGCGGAGTCACTGGACCGAGACAAGGAGTTATTGTGGATGGAAACAGAGTGCATGCTTGTGTGCACGTGGTTTCAATAGTGTTCACTCTGTCCACTACATCATCGTCAGTGTCCCCATGTTTACCCTGGACCTCGTGTCTTGAGCCAACTGGTTGCAGATGTAGACGTCATAATGGGCGATGACATTGATGAGGTGTCAATAAGCACTCCATTAGGCCAGAACAGCTGTGGAACTGAGACACGTGTTCACAAATCTGCTCCGACCACAAGTCAACGCTCACCGACAGAGAAACGGCACTCGAGATAGCGGCAAAAAGAAACTGACTAAAAGCCTTGAAAATCACCGCAACTTTAAATCGACACCTTTGTGACACGGTCCCAACACAAGCGTGTGCTGCGTGCCCTACGAAGTAAGAAACTGTGGCAGGGAACGACAAGGAAACCATTTGTACCTGAGGTCAATATGGAAAAATTCAGAACCCAGAGCGATGACCACAAAACCTGGAGATCGGAGGAAGACGTGATGGGGACTTATGAGATGTCCTCTACTCTTTCTTTCTACTCACAGTTGGGTTTGTTTCTGCAAAGCGAAAGGCTGCCTTACGCTCATATGGTGTGTTTTCAACTGTTCGGCATGGTGATGGTTTGAGCAGCCATCATGTAGGAGTCACTGGGTCTGCTGGCTCCTTGACATGGTCATGTTAACAGCCAAGCAATATGAAGCCATTATATTATACCACTTAGATTCTGTGTAAAACATCGTTTGTACACTGTGTTCGCATAAACGCCCCTGAACAAATTCCAGAGTCGCTTCCCAGACACGACAATAAAGTCAAATTCCTTCCACGACCTCACAAAATCACCACATGCATTGAACCTTATTGCGAAATTCAGAGAATTGATTGTCACCAGGATGGGAAATGCAGTTTCTTCTCCGAGAAGAGTCGACATCCCGTGTTTGAAAATATTTCCTTTTCTCTCTTCATGTATTGCCTGATGTTTCCAATATTCTGTCCATGCTCTGCAAAAATTGCATTTAATCATTTAGTGGACATTTTTTTCCCCACAGTAACTTACCCATTGTAAAGGACAGTAATTTTTTACAGGACCAAGTAACTTTTTCAAGGATGCTACAGCTGAATGTGGGATTTGGACTAATAATCTTAAAACCTAAAAGCAGCAGCTTGAACCACTACACCACCAAGCAGGATGAACAACAAGATGCATATGAGTAGTGTGGTTACTCAGTATAAAAGAGGAAAGTCATTCATTCATTCATTCATTCATTCATTTATTTTCAATAACTGTTGTGGTGATGCAGGGCTGCTGTGATCCAGAGTCTATCCCAGAAGTGTAGGCTATGAGACAGGGTCCACCTTGGATGGGATTCCAGTCCATCGGTGGACAGGAAATTCGTGCATGTTTTTGTTTTCTACTCTAGTGTTCTGCATGCAGTGTAAATTCTACATCCTCCTACACGGTGCATCTGCTGTTTGTAGAATGACTAATGTTGCATCAAATTTCAAACTGCAACATGCTTTCTTTGCATTTCTGAACAATCCGGTTGAATCAAGCGCAGCCTGAGTCGGAATGGATTCGTGTATAGTGTCTTATCCGGTCCGCCGGGGGGGTGTGACTGGGGGGGGAGGGCAGGCTGCGGGGAGTCCATACGCACTGCATCGAGTAGCCCTGTAGCTGGGAGCAGCCCCCCCCCCAAGATGCCAACACAACACACACAAAGTGTCCTCCGTTCTTCAGGTCTTCTACCGAAGGCACTTCAAAGTATGTGATAACAGCGAGAAAACTCATCAAAGACCATTAATTCTCACCCTCAATCAGTTGCAAAACAATATACTAAAAACATAACCCAGCTACATGCAACCACTTGTCCAGTGCAGGGTCCTTGGGGTCATGAGCCTATCCTGGAAACATAGTGTGTAAGCAGGACAGCAGTTCTTACAGGACAACCACACACTCACTCATTCACTCAGACACACACATATTACAGACAATTTGGAGTCACATTCACTTCGGACACATTTTTTGACTGTGGGAGGAAACCAGAGCACCCAGCATAAAATCCCCAGGAACATGAGTGAACAAAGCTGAGTACAAACCTCTGCACAAACCCACAGCTCAGGAGCTCTGAGACATCAGTACTACTCACTGTGCCACCGCACCATCCTCAGATGACATACACAGTAAATCAAATCTCTGCACCTCTTGACAGATTTATGCTTCTACAACCATTTCAAATTTTCAAATACATATACAGTATATCTATATATATAATTTTTTTAATCAGCATAATACATTAACTAAAGGGAAACAAACAAACCATAACTTAAGAATGAATATTTACCATATAATCATTTTATTTCAGGCTATAAACAATGTGAAACAACACAAGCACACTAACCCATGTCATGAGACACACACACAGCCTTCCTCAATAAAATTCATTTCCTGGGACTGGAAAGAAACATTAAGAGAGACACAGCGACCTACAATATCACTTGTGTTTTTGCCAAAGAAGAGAGGATTTCATAATTCTACAATATATCAAATGCAAAGTATTCATTTGAATTTATGCCTCTTATTGGATGGTACATAAAAATCACACACGCCGTAGGGGAAAAAGCATAAACATATGATTAATTGTACAGATCAAATACGAGGCCTGTTTTGGCTGCCCCCAAAAACATTAGTAAAACATTAAAATTCTGGTCTAGATTGTTGGTTTTGGTCGGAAAAAAAATAAAGGACATCACTGAAGATCCTATTATAAAGCGATAAGTTGGTTGTAAGCAGTGCTGTGAAACACCTTAGAAACAGCTGGAAATGCTTGAGGTCATGAAATGTGTTTTGTACATACAGTATTTTCTTGTAATTATGGAAGCTCTATGCACCTTTTTAAAACTGGTATGGATATTTTATATCAGCTGGGTCAGCGGTGTTGTAATTGAGCTGCAGTCTGAACTGTTTCGTCTCACGGGTCCATCAGTGTAAAACACAACTGTCCACTAACACACACACACACTGTCTGAAGCCGCTTGTCCTATGGAGCTGGAGCCTAACCCGGCAACACAGGGCACAGGGCTGGAGGGGGAGAAGACACACCCAGGATAGGACTCCAGTCTGTCACAAGGCACCCCAAGCAGGACTCGAGCCCCAGACCCACCGGAGAGCAGGCCATGGCTAAGCCTACTGCACCACCACTCCCCTGTCCCCCCATCCACCAATAAAGACACACACACATTGCCTGAACCGCTTGTCCCATACGGGGTCACAGGGAGACAGAGCCTAACCACAGGGCGTAGGGCTGGAGGGGGAGGGGACACACCCAGGACAGGATGCCAGTCCGTCACAAGGCACCCCAAGCAGGACGCGAACCCCAGACCCACCAGAGAGCAGGATGAGGTCCAACTCACTGCACCACTCTCACCAATAAAGACACTGAATTGAATAAGTTTGATTTCACAGTTCATTTTACACCTAGCCAAAATCAAACTACACTCTAGTGTGTGTGCCATAGAAAAATTAAGGATCTTTTCTACATGCTCAAAAGAAAGCGCACTGAGATCAGTTTTTTTTTAAAAAAAAAAAAACTTTTATTCGGACATATTTCTTGCGCTGCTGCGAAAAACACACTGGTGCTACTTCAGCACAGTTTCCATCAGAGGGAGTGTTTTCACCCCGTTTACCAGAGTTTTGGTGCAGGTGAGGCCATACAGTGCAGGAGATTCACAGTACAGTACTAACATGTACCATGTCACACCACTGATGCTCTGATTCTCAGTGACTCCACCACACACAAGGCAGAGGGTGTGTGAATGCAGTGTGTGGCCAGCGAGCGACTGGCTCTCCCCTCACTATGGTAAGGCACGGCCTCCAGAGACCCAGCAAAGACAAGGTTTGGGATCTGGGTCTGTAATTTGGAGGCCGATCTACAGGGCCACTCAGAAACACGTGGTAGCACCTCAAACCACAGCCTTGTGCGCAACGCAACGGGGCTCCCGCAGTGCGGCATTTAGGGTTAGGGAGCTCCGCTGAAAAAAGTAAGAGTAAAAAGTAGAGTGGACACCAAGAAATGGCTCATACATCAAAGTGTCAAGAGGACAGTGTCCAAGTTCTTAGGACAAACAGTCAAAGCGCTTCCTGTACACTTCTTGCCTCACTTACTTTTTCATTTTTACAAAAGTATCTAAATATCGACGCTCCATTTTTTGCACCGAAGCAGCTCCTCTCACTGCCACCGTAGTATTTCCCTGTTTCCACGTGTCTTCTGTCAATTAGCTGACGAGAAATAAAATTTATATTAGTTTGCTGTTAAGATAATTACCTTATAATTTATAAAAATCGATTTAATCGATGTAACGCGCATAAGAGCCGAATAAAATTAGTTATCTGACATTATAATATGTTCACTTCATGACAGAACGACGTAATCAGAGAAATGCAGTTAAGATACCTGTTTACTATAATTATATTAATTATTTATTACACAACGAAATAATTAAATATTATATAACCATTACCCTAAGTTATATTATTATTATTATTATTAGTAGTAGTAGTAGTAGTAGTAGTAGTAATAGTTATGGTTATGAAATGATTCTGAAATTATTTACGTAATCCATATTCCGTGCAGATGCACCCCTCTTACATTTTTTGGGCTGCGTTTATGTGAAAATTGTGCTCGTAACCCCGCCCCTTTCTAAAAAAAGAAACCGGCCACTAGCCAATCAGCGAGGAGAGGCACGAGGCTGTGCCGTGACCCGGTACCTATACTGTTCCTTTAAGACTTTTTTTTTTTTTACACGAAATATATATTTTTTCCTTTTCTCGCACAACGGAGCCCTTTAAGCTCAGGCTCGCGACACAGAGCCCGCATTGATCGAGGGGACTCGGGGGCAGGCAGAGCGCGCGAGCGTCACCACGGGAAAGCGCACGAAGCGGACCGGAGCGTCCTTGCTCTCTCTAGCAAGTAAGACGATGATAATGATGATGATGATGATGATGATGATGATGATGGTGATAAACTTTGAGACAGTGTAAGGTGTAAGACATCTGATCTGTGTATTTACGGACCGGGGGTCTGTGCTTGTCGGGAATTGTACTTTTATACTTTCAGCACTGTCCAAATTAAATAATTTGCCGAATTTCTGACAATTTCTTATTATTATTATTATTATTATTATTTAGTAATAGTAGAAGAGGTAATAGAATTACTCTTAGTGCTGTAAGATGTAAATCTTGTCATTTATAACTAACATTGCAATGGGATTTTATGAATTTCTGGGAAAAAGTAGATTGGTTATTATAACTGCTAGATAATTTTCATCTGGCGCAAAATACGCAGTGCGTGGAAAATACACTAATTAATATAATGAAACGGTAGTTAGGAGATAATAGAGCAGCAGGTACAGCGTTCAATCCCGAAACCTGCATCACTTTCTCTGTGTCGATGCTGTGTGGTTCAATGAACTGTTGGACACAAGTGGTTGTGGGCTTTCTACTCATCACCTGGGTACCGAAAGCAGTAGCTACTGTATTTAATCTCGTCCTTTCTAAAGAGCTCCACAAACAGTATGCCAGGATTAATGAGGAATTGAAGGCAAGGTTCGAAGGTGGACATTTTTAAGGCTATTAATTAAATCGTTCAGCGCTTTTCTTACAATTAAATGTTTTTTTTTTAACACAGCAGAATCAGAAATATTCTTAAATTAAGGACTGTGTGGCGACGTCTTTTTGAATTATTTTAACCAGCGATTATGGATTATAATTCGTTTTTTAACTAGCACTCCAAGTCAGTACATGGTTACGTGAAAATAATAATAATTTGAAAATTAATTTGTATAGGGAATTTAATTTCCCTTTGTTTTTATTCACGAAAAGGTGTGAAGACCGGGAGCAAGATTAAACAAAAAAATACAGAAATACTTTTTTAAGTGTAATTTTGGCATCGCACGAAGACGGATTATCAATTAATTATAATATACTGCACGGTGTTACGCGCCAAATTGAGCGCTCGTTCGCTGGGGGTCACGTGCGCCGCGCGGGGGGAAGCGCCACGGACACGGAGGCGTCACGCGACGGCCTGTGAATGTTTGTAAACTTTTTAATTTTTTTTTTTTGAGAATTTGGACAAGATGCTCTCCTCAGAGCTGTCTAATAATAGTGAAGTCCCTTGTCAAAAACGGAAATAAATTATTTTTTTTTAAATCAGTGCAGATAATTAAATTTAATATATCAATAAAGACTCATTGCTGAAACACTGCTGCTGGATGTCATTGGTCGCAGCCTTTCACTGCTGAAATAGTAATTTTCTTTCGATTTCATGAAATTTGACGAATCACAGAACAGCAGCCGAGGAAGGAATATTGTAATAACTGTTGTTTCTTGTCTCTGTTTATGATTCCTCGAATTTCCATTACTACGTGTTCAAAGGTATCGTGTGAGTGTGAATGTGGTGGAATCACTGATCTCGTGATTGTGGCTCGTTTTCATAAGAGATATTGTTCTACGTGTGACATTTGCTGGAATTCAGCAATGAATCGTCAGTCTTCAAATCAACTCACAGCTTAAAACTATTTGTATTTCAACTTCTCGGTGAAAATTATTGCAAAGGCGGACATGATGCCTTTATAATCTTATTTTATCACCGTGTGCGAATATGATATCTGATAGTATCCATTGTAAGTCGCTTTTGGAGAAAAGCTTCTGCTAAGTGAATAAATGTAAATATATGCGCGACAAATTTCTAAGGGGAAGATAGATACTAAAAATATCCCTGAGCAAAAAAAAAAAGTCATTAAGTTAAACGACATGAAAACCGGGAAACGCGGGTGTGGAAAAGGAAGGAACGCTGAAGTAAAGTAAATGAAGTGCCTTTCACCGAAAAAAAAAAAACTTCTACAGAGAGCCCGTGGAGGTAGATGGTGGAGATGGTGGAGATGGTGAAGTCGGTGTGGATGGTGGAGATGGTGGAGGTGGAATCATGTGGATGGTGGAGATGGAGTCGGTGGAGATGGTTGACTTGAGATGGTGGAGTAGGAATGTGGATGGTGGAGATGATGGAGTCGGTGTGGATGGTGGCGATGGAATTAATATGGATAGTGGAGATGGTGGGGGATGGTGGACATGGTGGGGTTCAAAGGGGTGAGAGGCGCTGGTGGAGCTGGTGGAAATGATGGAGGTTAGTGGCACCATCGTGGAGATGGTAGGGCTAGTTGGTCCCTGCAGGACGTGCGTGACCTGAATTAGTGCCCCAGTAACCAAGGGGCGGCCGGCGGGGCCACAGGAAGAGTCCTCACCTCAGGCTGAAGCGCCAACACTGGACCTTTGTCCTCCGCAACTCGATGGTGGAAGATAAGAAAGAGAACGAGCAGAACCCGTGAGAAATCAGTGCGCTAAGAGGGGGGGGTGGAGGGGGGAAACTGGACTTTCTCATGGCCGGGACACACCTGTCATTTAATTTATTCTTATTCTTATTCTTATTCTTATTATTATTATTATTATTATTATTATTATTAGGACTTTTGTCCAAGGTGACTTGCAACATCGGCTAAGTATGCAAAACTTGACCATTTCACAAGGTATTCTTACTGTGTCGAGTCAGATAAAGTACCTTAATTAAGGTATCGTGTCCCGAGTGGAGATTCAAACCGCGGACGTTCAAACTGGAGGGAAGCGGCTTTTAACCACGACGCCACCTGCTGATTTGTTAAATATTATTCGGATTAAACAAAGTCAGCAAACCATGACTCGTGCCTAATTAATTCCAGTTAATGTTTTTTTGCTGGTTCGTTTATCCAATTCGTGAAAAGCCCCAAAGGAATTAAAACCCCAGCAGGCGGCTTAAATCATGTCCTGTACTGTGTTTTACTGTGTTTTACTGTGTGACCCTAAGTAACTCCTTCCGTAACTCGTCCATGAAACGCATAATTGACTCAAAATCTCGGCGACGGATTTCTTCGCTGATCATGTAATAAAAACGAGCCGAGTATATTTAATTTATCTGTGAATAACGAGCATGTAAATAACTGTTTGCGAGCCAGTCCTGTGTCTTCTGCCCATTGACAGGACTCGAGCAAATCATGGTAAAGTGCGCAGTTATATAAGAGCTGTGTCTGCTCCAAAAAAAGGGTCTAGAGGAGTAGTGTCTGAGGGCGAAATGAGCTCAACTAAAAGGAAGTCAGAGATGAAACATATTCCATATATTCTTATAATGTAAAAAACATTTTCAGATATTTATATATGTATATGGAAATATATTATATACAGCATATATATATTCCATATATTCTTATAATATAATACATTTCCAGGTATTTATATATGTATACGGAAATATATTATATTATATACAGCATATATATATTCCACATATTCTTATAATACATTTCCAGATATTTATATACATGGAAATACAGTATATTGCATATATAAATATAAATATATTACATATAGTCCATATACCACCTTGTGTGGATCAATGCATCAGTTCAAATAACGTATTTGAGAAAAATTGGGGAAAAGGTAAAACTTCACCTACTTAATAAATGTCTTTTTAATTCCTTAGTTCCCCAGTTCCAGGTGCTCATGTGGAATTGCACTTATTGTCTATTCTATTAGACATATTCATGTACTGTATTAATTACATTATATTTGTTCTTTGCCTTTTTGTGTGTTTCTGTTATTTCTATGACTATTCTTGGTCTTAACATATAAACGTGAATTAAATGTGACAGGAGGGAACAGCTACTTTATTGATCCCTGCGAAAAAATTCAAATTAGTTCCAAAATTTTTAATGAGATTATTATGTTATGTTGCATATTGTTATATTGTTAACATTTATTTCTAGAGTAGATGCTCCTGCAGACCAGAAGGGAAAACTTTAGGTTGAGTGAACGCTTGCGTTTGCCAGTTGAAAATAAAAAGTGGATGAGTTGACTGAAAAGAAGTGATTCATTTCTGTTTGTAGGAGTGAAGGGCAATATTGCGACAGCGAGGAGGGAAGGAGGAGCGCTCGGTCAGAGCTGAGGAGGCGACGTCTCGCACACCGCGACCGTGGCCCCGCTCATGGAAACCGAGTTAGCGGCCCTGCAACGTTCCAGAAGGCCCTCCTTCGACATGATTCGGGAGTTTAAATAAAGTGCCCCCCCCCCAGAAGCAAAGAGCACATAACCCTTTCAGTGCACAGTTTCGCAGTGAAATGGAGGGGCAGGAATAGCCAGAAACCAATTTGCGTCGCCTAGTTGCTTCGCTGCGCTACTGCATGGGCGCCATTTGCTTCCAAGATATCTAAGTGCTCTCTTTCATTTGTTCCCCTCGGGACTTTTCTGCGAAAAGAGCGCCGAAGGAAATTAAGAGCATGTCCGGAGAAGAGCACAGTTTATCAGAGGTGGAGACGAGTCCCGGAGCATCGGATGATGGTCTCTCGCTGTCGCCAGGCAACCCGTGTGGCGCAGCGGGAGGTGGGAGATCACCCTTGTTAGGGTCCCATCAGGGCGTGATGGGAATGGGCGGCGAAGAGGGTGCGCTGGACAGTAGGATGGCGGCCAAGTCGGACGACGAAGACGACCGTTTCCCCGTCGGCATCCGCGAAGCGGTCAGCCAGGTGCTCAAAGGCTATGACTGGACCCTGGTGCCCATGCCTGTGCGCGCAAATTCCGGGAGCAAGGGCAAGCCTCACGTGAAGCGGCCGATGAACGCCTTCATGGTGTGGGCGCAGGCAGCTCGTCGGAAGCTGGCCGACCAGTACCCTCATCTGCACAACGCCGAGCTCAGCAAAACCCTGGGGAAACTGTGGAGGTACGCAAAGCGCAGAGTCCCGGCGCCTGGCGTCCGCTTCCAACAACCTGCTCGCATCAGCAAATTCAATCAACAGCAAAAATGCCCCAAGACAAGTTTCATGTGTTGATACGGTCCTCAAGTTCACCATCTGCTTTTTATCAGAGCTTTCTGTAATTTTTCTCGATCTTATACAGCTTTTAATGGCGCATTCATACATCAGTTATTAATAAGCTCTTGGGCAGTGCAGGGTCGCAGTGGTCCAGAGTCCAGAGGGTGTTAGGCACACTGTGGATGGGATTCCACTCCATCACAGGGCAATCACACACTCATCTCCCCACACGGACACACTCACACACCCACAAACGTTAGAATGGCCAGTTCAGAGTGTGCTGTGTTGAATCTCGCTCCAGCCACTTCCGTATGACGTATAGATGCTGCCTTTAGCCTGGAATGAGCCGAGTTATTGCTCTCGATCATCTGTTAGCCATTAGTTACGGCTCACGCTCCAGGCAAAGACCGTCTCGGTTCTGGAATGTGCAACCTATAGGGCCGAAGGCAGGTGGACACGCAGGACAACGTTAGCTGTGATTCCCAAGCCCCGTGAACTCTGGACAGTGTGTGACGCGAGCGTGTCCTGGGGTCGCCTTGTGCTTTACAAGTGTGAAGACGAGTGTATTGCTGGGTTTGTTTGTTCTCTGAAACGCTTTTGATCGCTGATGTCAAAATACTTGTGTGGAAAACGGAAAGGAACAGAAAAGCTCCGCAGGCGGTTTGCTTGTCGGTGCTGCGTTTTAACTTTATACAAATAGTCGTTCTGACTTTAAGACTGCAGTGATTCCCGACACTGAACACTTAGGGTCCTGCACTGAAGGTGCTGGTTTGATCCGTCACAAAAAGCAGCGCTGAGAGATTCTATCACGCAAACAAGGCAATTAATTTTCAGTGTTCAAGGACTTTCTCTGACTCAGTGATTGAATGGATGATTTGACAGTGATGTTATTATTGGTAAAAGAAAATGTTTAAAGGGCTACCCTGGCTTGCTAGTGGATTCTGAATCATGCAGCTGTGTTTTACATATTTGTATCAAATGCTCTAAGTTTATAATTTCACCTTGCTTTATTAGGTTGTCTCGTTCTTGAGTCGCTTTATCGAGCGCAGATCTGTCAGTTGAAGTATCGATGTCACACGTAGGTGTTATGTAAACGGCTCTTGTATCTCTGCACTCTGGTCCGACAGCAACTTTCCACGCACTGCAAAGTGATCTCGAAGCCCACATATCTTCGTGTCTGGCTCGGATCACCACCCAGCCCCCTACTGCGCACGCACACACACACACACACACACACACACACACACACACACACACACACACACACACACGATGGTTCTCTCAGTCCCTCTCCTCCACCTGAGTGACACCTCGCTTCCCTCCCTGCAGGCTCCTGAACGAGAGCGACAAGAGGCCTTTCATTGAGGAGGCCGAGCGGCTGCGCAAGCAGCACAAGAAGGACTACCCCGACTATAAGTACCAGCCCCGGCGCCGCAAGAACGGAAAGCCAAACTCCAGCTCGGAGGCCGACGCCCACTCTGAAGGTGAGGTCAGCCACAGCCAATCGCACTGCAAGAGTCTTCACCTGGGACACGCCCACTTGGAGCAGTGGGGAAGCCATAGGGTCTGAGCAGTGCTTTCCACACAAAAGTACAGAGCAGATCTACTCTAGTTGACTGCAGATATTCGACATCATTCTCCCTTTTCACCACCATCTTACACTTTAAAAGTGACACGCTGTACCAGGGTGAGCACAAGGACAGGAGGTACCTCTGGCTTCTCCCGCTGCGCCATTGGTCATCTTCTCCGAGCCACTTTGTGTACCGTTTCCTTTCAGGCCAGAGTCACAGCCCCCCCACGCCTCCCAGCACCCCTAAAACAGAGCTTCAGACTGGGAAGTCTGCAGAGGGGAAGCGGGAAAACGGTAGGGCGGGAGGCTCCCGTGGAGGGCTGGGAGCTGCGGCTGACGGGGCATCGGCATCTGCCTCCAACGGGGGGAAGCCTCACATCGACTTCGGGAACGTGGACATCGGGGAGATCAGCCATGACGTGATGTCCAACATGGAGCCCTTCGACGTGAACGAGTTTGACCAGTACTTACCCCCCAACGGGCACCCGGCTGGTATGGGCACGGCGGTGTCGGGCTCTTCTGCCTCTCCCTACGCGTACGCCCTAGCAGCTGCCGGCGGACACTCTGCCGCCTGGCTCTCCAAGCAACAGCAACAGCCCTCGAGTGGTTCTGACCCGTCCAAAGCACAGATCAAGAGCGAGTCAGCCTCAGGGGCCGCCTTCTCGGAGCCGTCCCCTCCAGGAGGTTCGCACGTGACCTACGCTCCACTCAGCCTCCCCCACTACAGCTCCGCCTTCCCTGGCTTGGCCCCCAGGGCCCAGTTTGAGTACGGCGACCATCAGGCTTCGAGCTCCTACTACACCCATTCGAGCTCCACCTCGAGCCTGTACTCTGCCTTCTCCTACATGGGCCCCTCACAGAGGCCCCTGTACACAGCCATCGGTGACCCCGGCAGTGTCCCCCAGTCACACAGCCCCCCGAACTGGGAGCAGCCGGTCTACACCACCCTCTCCAGACCGTGACGGGAGGGTGGCGAGGAAGGGGCTCTGCCACAGTGCACGTTCTGTCTCTCTTCGGAAGCACAGAGGAGCATTGTGGGAGACGTGTGTGACGCAGGCGATACTGGCGTGAATCTCGAACCGGAGACATTGAGTGTTCCAGCTGAAATTGAAACCAACGGAAGTAATGTACGTAGCGCTCCTTTTAATGAACAATTTGGTTCGGCGAGGCTGGGAAAGCCTGTTATACTGATGTATTTCCAGCTGCGAAGAAAGAGAAAAAGTGTCGACTAACATGCTGACAGGTGTCGAATCGGCGTCACCTTCCTGCCCCCGACACGTCGGCTCTGTGCCGTTGAGCGCGGTTTTATTTTGCCGACTGACAGCGGCACCGAGTTCCGCTTCGGGTTCTGCACAGCACACCACAGTGGGAGGAGAGACCCAGAAACAAAGAGGGGAGCTTTGTGTCCTCGCAGGAGAAAAGGTCCTTTTATATAAAGAAATAACACTTTTGTATGAACCAAAATAAAGGCTATTTTTGTCAATGAAGGAAACTGCATTGCTGTGACCGTAGCTGTCACTTTTGCCCTTTGGACATTACTTCCAGAAATAGTCATCGACACTGCGCTTTATCTTTCTCTAAAAATGTACATTTTAGTGTAAAATAGTGGCTTTTCAGCTCTCTCGAATAAGTACAAATTGAGCTTTGTATATTTTTTTTGATATAATGGAATGTGTAAATCACAGTAAGCAGAGGGCTGTGTTCCAACCGCAAGAGGTGGGAAAGTGTGCATTACCGACGTTAGGAGGTCCATCGCCCAGATTCCCCGGCATCTAGACGTCTCTGTCGTGTGTTGGATTCGTGTGCCTTGAAGGATTTTTTATTCCCTTCTCTGTGTTCCACGCAGTGTAGATGCTTCAGTCCTGATTTGACTTTACACGAGAGGACTGAACGATCCATCACGGCTGTAGAAAAGCTTGCATCAGCCAAACCCACAAAGAAGGGCCAACGTCTTCTCATACAGAGCGATGTTTAGTCACACCGTCACCTACGTTCCCTCTGGAGGTCTACATACTGCAGGGCTAAGAGCCTACATGGAAAAGTTGCTGGTTAGTGTTAGGATTAGGGTTAGCGTTGGGGGTAGAGGTTGGGTTGGAGTTAGGGTTAGGGTTAGACGTAGGGTTAGAGTTAGATGTAGGATTTGATGTAGGATTAGCCTTAGATGTAGGGTTAGGGTTAGATGTAGGGTTACAGTTAGATGTAGGGTTACAGTTAGATGTAGGGTTACGGTTAGATATAGGATTAGCCTTAGATGTAGGTTAGGGTCAGGGTTAGGGTTAGATGTAGGGTTAGAGTTAGATGTAGGGTTAGGGTTAGATGTAGGATTAGATGTAGGATTAGCCTTATAGGTAGACGTAGGGTTAGAAATAGATGTAGGGTTAGAGTTAGATGTAGGGTTAGGGTTAGCGTTAGATGAAAGTTTAAGGTTAGATGTAGGGTTTGAGTTAGATGTAGGATTAGGGTTAGGGTTAGAGGTAGGGTTAGATCCAGCACGAACCATTCTATTGTACCGCTGAGAAACGTCCTGCACATAAGCAACAACATTTTGCTGTACGGGTTGGTAATGTAGACAAAAGCTTGCAAAGCAGTGACAGCATCACCGAGGTGTCCGCTTGTGTCAGTGTGACGTTTTTGACCTACAACAAGCACATTTCACTCCTAGAAACTCTTTGAGTTTCAGTGGATGAAGCTTTAAAGTGCCTTTCCTTCAGCGTGAGATGGTATTAAATCCAGAACTTCCTGCCTGGGTAGAAGGTGCCCGTGTGACTATGTTTTTATTACTTGTTGTCTCTAGAGCCTGCCTTATTCGAACTGCCAAAACCTGTCCAGCCAGCCGATTAGCACACTTACCCAAACCTTCCGGAATATTCCACAGGTCAAGCAATTAGAGCCAGAACACACATCAAACGTCTGCTGCAAATCCAGTGACTGCAGCTCATCCTGCCATGTGGGATATTGAAAGTATGGAGCTTTTTCATTCGTGCTGTGAGATGCCGGGGCATAAAACACTATTGTTTAGGAAAACAACTTGCAGATATTCGTATGACCATCTGTTTAAACCTTTGAGTCCTGGAGCTGGTCGTCTTTCTCAGATAGGGCACAGCAATGGAGCGCGACCCTCATCCCGCTCATCGCCCGCCGCCTCCCCCCTTCCTGCTCATCCCTCCCTTGACAATGTGAAAGGTATTTTGTTATATGAGTGATTTGTGTACTTTTTACTGCGAGGTCCATATGTTGTACAGCTGACTGTTGTTCCCTTTTTTAAACTATGCTTTCTTTCAATCCTTCATACATTTTGCTATATTTGAAAATCTATATTTTACATTCTCTGTCAATTTTCTCCTTTATAACAATAAATTCCAGACTCGCTGTTACTATTACACATATAACTTTGTGATGTGTATTAAAACCAGTTATTTATACTTGCTTACGCGGTTTGTTTCTACTGTTAACAATCCCTACGACACGCTGTATACGTTTCGCTGTTGTTTTGAATTCTTTCACACATTATGTTGTCTGCTGAACTAAATACATATCAAGTCACACGTAAGGAGATAGGAGCTCTAACGTCTTTCACGTGAAATAAAGTGCCTTCCTGTTTTTGTACAAGAGTGTTTGCTGCCCATGTCATATTTATTTTTTTATTGCGAAAGAGAAAAATATTTATATTTCTTCATTTAGTTGACACTTTTCTCCAAAACGACTTAAAATGTCAAGGTTACAGATCTCTACCCATTTATACAGCTGGGTGATTTTGGGGTAAATACTTTGCTCAAGGGTACTACAGCCAGAGGTGGGGAATCGAACCGACAACCTTCAGATCCGAAGACAGTAAAACTAACCACCACACTACTAGCTGTCCTCTTTGTTCATTTTCACATTAACAAATAAGATAATTTATCACATCAGTAGCCTTTTGAAATATATAGGAATCTGTGTTTCGAAATGTTGAATATTTCTGATCAAGTGTGTATTTACACATCCATTGGTGCAGTATCAATAACCGCTTGTCCAGGGGAGGGTCACAGTGGTCTGGAGCCTATCCTAGAAACAGGGTGTGAGGTGGGGTCCGCCCTGGACGCACTGCCCGTACTGCCCATCTATCTCAGGGCAATCACACACGCTCCTTCCCTCACATGTACACACACTATGGGCAATTTAGGGTCACCGTACGCCGTACCGCGGTAAAAGAGCAGTTTTCTTTTGCCGCGTGGCTGCTTTCGACAGACACAAGCAAAGCTGACACGGGAGCGCACGGATACTACGAAATGTGTTCTGATTCTGCGTGTGCCGATGATTCATACAGGTGACCGATCGCACAGCATCGTTTCCAATTCCAGAGAATTGTCGGGATCATCCCAGAATGCCTTTCTCACAGGGCCCCCACAGCACCGCGCTTTGGCATCCAAACAGCTCAGTCCATTAGTAACAACAAAGCGGCGCCCGGCTCCCTAAGCACTTTAATTTCTGTCGGTGTGTGTGGGTGTGTGCGGTAGGTTACACCAGGCTCCTAATTCCCCCTATTTAATCGGCTGCAGGACAAAGAGAGCCATTGATGGAGGGACCGGGGTGGGGGGTGGGGGGGACAGGGGGCAGGCGAGTCATGCCCATAACTGGCCAGTCTGCTCTGCAGTGGTACAAAGGGACTTTCATACTGACCCCCCCCAACCCCCTCCACCCACCACCCTCACCGCTGCCTCCCTCTCTCCCTCGCTCGCCCGCTCACTCCCTGCCCAGATTTGGGGTGTAATGGGATTAAAACATTCCAGCACTGGATGGGGCGGGATGAGGGTGAAAAGAGCGGGGGAGCAGATGGAAGGGAAAGACAAGGGGCTGACGCTGGACGTGAGGAGGGGAGTAAGCTTGCAGTGAACGAAGGGAGAGAGCGGGAGGGGAAGGACACCTGTGGGCACCGAAGGCGTGTGAGGGCAGCAGGTAGAGCTTCAGCCCGGAAGGTTGCATGTTCGCGTCCCAAGAAGGACCCTGCTGTAGTTCTTTGCTCCACTTTCTTCAACACCCCCTTGAGTAAACGTGTCACTTCTGCCAGCCGGGGAAAAAAGGAAGACCCGAGACTTAAATTTGTCATAATTTACATGACACGGCGATCCCATAAAGTGACCTTTTCACCGTCAGATCATCGTCAGCATTCGCTTCCTTCAAACTCTGCCCTGAGCTCAGAGCGCCGAAATGAGCGGCCACCTCACGTTACAAACAAGGGCAAAATAAACAGGGAAAACTACTAAAGGTTCTTCCACTAATCAATAAACGGGTTGGACAATAACTACGCAGAAGCAGAGATACTGAGAAATTCAAGAAACTAAGTGAAGTACAGGTCCCTATCAAGGCACCTGCGAGCAGATGTAGGTTCGAGGCCACTTCAGCGAGCACCAAGTTTGCATGCTCTCCCCGTGTTCAAGTGGGGCTCCTCCAGGAGCTCTGGTTTCCTCCCACACTCCAGAGACCGTGATTCAGATGACTCTAGGTCGCACACGGCACGCGTGAACGCACGGCCCACCCAGAAGCGACCGCGAAGCGCGTGAGACTGTTGTGTTCGGTACGAAAACACTGATCTGCTCCTGTATTACGACACTGCTGCCCCCCCCCCACCTCTCCTCTTATTTGTTTGAGGGAAAAAATGTTTGTGCATAAATAATGTCGGCTTTCCGCAGAAATCCCCTCACTGGCTGGCGCAGGGGCAATACGCAGCGCAGCATTCAAGACCGCCCCCCTGAACAAGGTCCCTTCAAACCCCCACCACCTTTGTCTGTTGTGCCCTTGAGCGAGGGACTTAGCTGACACTTTTCTTCAGAGCAACTTACAATTATTTACCCATTTATACAGTTGGGCGATTTTACTGGAGCAATTTTGGGTTAAGTACCATGCTCGGGGGTACTATTGCTGGAGGTGGGATCCCAACCTGCAGCATCTGGGTCCAACAGCAGCTCTAATCACTGCATCACCAGTCACCCCAGTAAAAGTTCCCTTTGCTGCAGACATTATCTTCTTTTTGTACAAAGCGCACATCTTATGAAGTCGTAGACAACATGAGCTGAAAAGGTGACAAGTGTGGGTTTGTCTGCAGGGCGACTTTTCCAGCACAGTAGTGTTGATTACACGACACCCCCAATGAGCACCGACAGCAACCTCACCCTCGGAGCCGTCGAGGACGACGACTTCCTGCTCGACGCAACATTTTCCCCTCTTTCACAAGAAAAGCTGCGTTTTCAGGGACGCATCTGTATGCTCGAGTGTGTGAGAAAGTTGCACAGACACACTCTGTTACCTGCCAGGCTTGTTCTTGGTAAAACGAACCAAACTTCTTTAACGGCCTGCATTGTGAGGGAGGTGTTTGTTTACACGTGCGCCAGCCGGGGGTTTGGCCGTAAGGAAGGGCAAATCTGTACCACTCTTACCATGTGACTGTGCATCCTTGCACTTGCTAAAATTCTTGGCAGTGTTCAGGGGGTGTGGTGGGGCAGCAAAAGAAACTTGGTTTCAGAGAGAGCTTCGCAGTCAGAGGAGAACAGGGAAGTAGGAAACGACAGACAAGAAAATGACACCACAGTGAAAGAAGGAATTCTGATCCATGTAAACTCCTTCAGCGTCAAAATCCCTAATTTGAATGTTTGCTAAATACTGTCAGGTAACGATGACTCAGCTGTGAACACGGGGAGTTAAACACTGGGTGAAATGTCAACCCTAGGTCAACCTCCTAAAAATCTTACTTTGCATACAAATCAAACTGTAACAGCAGCAGGGACATGTAACAGTCACATGCAGTCTGTTAGGAAGGGAAAACCCTGTAATCATAAATACTGTTTTCTGATTTTTGAAAAATCAGAAAATGACAGCAGTGGCAGTAGGACAGGCTGTGCCTTCATTATGAGGGTGACAAGTTTGATTTTTGCAGTTGTCTTAGATTAATGGCTTGGTTCTGTGTAGTTACCGTCTAACCCATCTTTTTTTCTAGTGAAAGAATTTTGTTTACAAAGTTCCCTTTTCGCAGCCTCTGTAGAGTGTAATAGCAGCCAACTTCCTCATGCATGTCTATAGGGTATTATCAAATCTGAGAAAATGAAAATTGCCTTAAAATGCAATTTAAGGTGCCTAGTCTATGGGTCTGAGTAGTGTAAATCATTGTCAGCTGTATATTATATATTAAACATGACAAAAGAGCAAAAATTCTAAATATATATATTAACTGAGATTGAGCCAGAAAACATTTTATAAAAGGAAACTGACACTCACAGCCAATGATCAAACTCTTGCTATTTTGTTGTTGTTGCTGCTATTGTCCAGGAATTCAAGAAGTTATTATGAGTCTCATATGTACGATAAAATTGACACAGCAGAGCTAATGGAAATAATAGATTCTACCAGCAAAATGTTTTGGTTCAGTGCATTCAGAATTTATCCGTTAGGTTCAGCAACAAAATGCCCACTGGTCCTATTACCTGTATCCACGATCACTTAAGGACAGAAAAGGGATGAGCAACTTTGGTCTTATGAAGCTGTCACAGCTTAAAACATGTGTTCACTCACATTTCTAACATGTGCACAGCTGGAGAAAAACGCTAGTAATACCAATTTATTTTGATGAGACCGTCAAGCATGTGGCTAACATGCGAAACAAAACAACTGTAGCAGAAACTTAATCATGTTTTTAAAACATTTTAAAAGACCACTATACTTCAGAAAATTGTACATGCAGCTGAATAAACTAACAATGGATTATTAAAAATAATTTCAAAAATCATCTGACCAACTAACTCGAGCGCCCTCTTGTGGGCAGTAAACAACCACACTTTGGTTATTTCCAACTCAAGTATCACGCTTCGTGGGCCTTTTTGCTACTGGAAACGAGTAACAAATGCACAACACGCAGAGCGCCGCAGTCACTCCACAGCTGGCAGGAGGGGAAATGTTCAAGGTTTTCCAGCACCGTGCACTCTAAGCCAAACAGGGGAGAAAACAGTCTGAGTTGTAGTCTTGGTGTCTGGATCATATTACGACTCGGCCGAGTTGGGCGCAGCCCGGTTCAGTCCGTGATGATGAGCTCATCGCAGCCCCAGTCCTCGTAGCTTCCATCCGGCAGGTACCTCCTGATGATGATGGGAATCTTCCTGCTCCTGCAATGGCAGTACAATCCCCCAGTCACATGGTAGAAACCAGACAACCGCAAATGGGGAGACACAGAAAATATATCAAATGTAGCTCAAGCAAAAGAGTGAAACCACAATAAACATGACACAGCTTGACTCTCACTTTAGCTCTTTCATGGCGATTTGCAGGGGGTCCGTTTCTCCTTCCAGCTCCACCATCACTGGGGCACACATTCTGTAGGAATGGAGAAAGTATTTAAAAGCAAACAACTGCAACTAAAAAGTTAACAACACTATTGACACCAACAACAAGTAAACAAAAGCACCTGATCACAGAAGACACCGTCATGTCAGCGCACACACACACGCAAAACGGTAAAGGCGCAGGAATACTCACGCTATCTGCAGAGCGCGTGTGCCCAGCACCCTGGCTCTCTCGTACTTGGTCATGTAGGGAGTGGTGATTCTCTTCTGGTTGGCCTGCTGGCCTTCTCCTGCCGGCAGGATCTGCACATTCTCCTGGTCATCCTGACATGTCCGTCAAGGCGAACACAGGTGGAGAAAAAGAGGCGGCGGCACAGGAAGATTTTCAATGCAAGGGGTAATTTACAAGGGACAAATGTGGAAGAACAAAGTACACTCAGCACTTATATAACGGGCTTCTGAACAATGAAAACTTTCCGAAAGGGCATAAATACACACACAAACCTTTTTCATACCACAGGATTATTGTTCAGTACACGGATTTTTTGCTCAGTCATGTGGTCATTTTACATCCACGACAGGTATGGTCTACACCGCTTGATATGTCTCCTACTTGTGGACGCTGTGCTTCTTTCAAAAGAAAAACTACGAAGTAATTCTTACTTCCTATCACATTTAAAATCTTAACTAATCACAACACAGGATTAAGGCGAATATGGTGAAACTGAAGTGGCAAAGTCACCGCTACTATTATTATTTATCATTATTGGAATAATAATAATAATAATAATAAGAACTCATTTAGCTGACTTTCCTTGATCAAGGGTACTACAACAGGAGCACAGATGACACCATCTAATGAGCTTTATTTCTTTATATCATAATCTGTGAGACAAAATATGAAAATATTTCTATCCCGGGTGCCCCCTGTCTCACTCGTGATGCTTCCTGGACAGACTACGCAGCTCTGCAGCCCTGCACTGGACAAGCAGTTACTGACAATAAACTAATTAATCAAAATATTAAAAAAAACAAGATAGATATAATGCTTTTGGTTAAAAACAGTAAAACATGTTGGTGTTATGACTAACACATTAAACTATACTTAATATTTTTTTAAAAATTACACAACCAATTTTTTCCAGAAAAAAATAATGGTTTAAATCTACAGTAAATTGACAAATTAAACTAAAAATTAGTTCACTGATTTAAGTTAATTGATTGATTGATTAATTAATTAAAAATTAGGTGGTAGGCCAGCTGGTAGTGCAGTCAGTGTGTGGCGTAAAGCTGCTGCCTTTTGGAGCCAAAAAGCTCGCAAGTTGTTCGATCCTCACCGTCCAGCTGTAGTACCTTGAACACGGTACTTACCCTAAGCTCCAGTAAAAATTACCCACCTTTTTTGCAACATGAAATGCAAGCGAATACATTTGTTTTGGAAATGAAGTGTCACTGACTCATTTTAAACTCACATCCTCGGCGTTCTCCAGATCATCCAGTCCTTCGTCTTCCTCAACATCATCGAAATCCCCATCGTCAAAACTAAAAGAAATGACATTGTGTTCATTACCAGTGTGACTTTAAAAAGGAACATTTAAAAACCACCATCAGCATCATCTAGTATTGCTGTCGTAGTGTAGCGCCTCAGTTATTGTTTACATACATTCGCGCTCTTGCTAAGTTTTAGTTTTACTATATTTCAAAACATTTTTCACATCCATTGGTCTGGGAGGTCACATCCTTGTTACATAAAATCTGAGCACCGAACCCAGTAATTTCCTGTTTTTCGTTGCTGAAAAGTTACAAAAGTAACAGAAATCCCGCCAACTCTCGTCTCGGAAGAAGAAGTGAGTCTCATTCCAACGTGGAGCGTCACCGTGTCATGTCTGTAGCCTCAGACTCTCGCGAGCCGTGGCTAACGAACCCATCATTTGGACCGAGGAAACACAATAAGTTACTCACTTGTCTTCATTATCAGACATTTTCTCTTTTATGTGTAGCTTCCAACAACAATGTCGACTTCGACCAAAGCCGTACGTTCACACACGCGTTGAACCGCTACTTCCGCCACAAAGTATAACTTCCGGGTCGTGAAGGTGACGAAACGTAGGATATAGATGTACAGCAACTAGAGTGGCACTGCAAATAAAGAAATATTCTCAACAGAAAAACTTGATCGCATTTACGGAGCACCGTAATAATTAAAAACGTTAAAATAACATGTACAATAAATCTGTTTGATATGTGTGATATTCAGCCTCTGCTTGTAAATTTCCACCGTTCTCATAAACTGATTGCTCAAATCTCCAAATAGTATATCTATACTCTTCTCAACAGGTCCTGTAGTTGCCATAGCGACCACAATGCGCCAGGAAAAAAAACGTTGCCTTATCTCCACAATGCCTAAGAGGGAATGCTTCTGGCCAATAAACAGCTGTGGTAACTCGTGATTCTTCTACTTTGTCATATAAGGTGGGTTATTTTTTTACCTTTTGTTCACACTACTTCAGTATAGTAGTGAACCTACTGAGTGTAGGCTCACAGTATGTCTCCTGAATGAGTGACCTCCTCTCCGCCTACATCACCCCCAGTGTCTGTGCCTGTATTCCAGATGGAGATGTCCCACAAAGGCCAGGCCGTGCACACGGGTGGGGCAGCCAAGGGGCTGTGGAGCTGCCCTCGCGTGCCGCAGTACAGCAAGGAGACACTGGAGACGATCAGATGTGGGTGGACAGGAAGTTTGCGCGTTCCAGATGGACGCCGGCAGACAGACCTAGATAACAGTCGCACGCAACGAGTTCGTTTAAGTGCAGTACAAAATGCGTTGCTGTGTTTTAGCATTCATCTTGTGAACTCTTGGTTTGCGCTTCCGCATGGTTTACGCTTCTCCATTTCACTTTCTGCGCCAGTGATGATGCAGGAGGCGAAACTTTCTCACTTCAAGCAAAGACAGATCATCAGTCAGTTACAGAGTAAGTACTGACTGTGCACCACCTTCAATTCGTAGAAGAACAATGCTGATTCTGTGCACTGTTCTAAACAGGCCAGTACCAGGTGGAGAGCGTAAACGCTCGTGTTTGTACCCCCAACCAGACGGGGGCGCTCTGCGGCTGCCCTGTAAGCCCACCTCATCGGCAACTGGCGCTCACCCCAGAGCCAGTGCGAAGCAGGCCTGCGGAACGGCTGCCCGGCCGCAGAAAAGGAGCGCCGAAATGTGCAGGGCTGGGGACAGCTACACGCGGGACAAGTTCCTCCCCAGTGCTACAAGTGAGCCAGTTCTTGCTCGCTTTAATACTGCCCCGGGTGACTCTTGTGAGCCAGCCCAAGTGTCCCGGACACAGCTGAATAAGCACACATTTGCAGGTTTGGGGACAATAAAACACGGTACGGAGATGAAAAATAATGGCATGTCAATGTCTGCCTGCCCGTGACTCTCCTCCCAGGGGATCTAGAGAAGGAGAAGAGAAGGCTCCAGAACATTTTTGCCACTGGCAATGAGAAGTCGGACACCCCGCGGTCTCATCACGTTCCGGAAGAGAGGGGAGACGAGGAGGAGACGGACAGATTCCAAGAGGGTGAGGATATAAGACGTGTCTGAGGAGTGACTTTCATCTTCACATTGCTCGAAGCTCACTTGAAATGTACAGATCTTTACTCAAAATACCCAGCATGCAGTGCTGTCCTCCCCGAGCTCCCGGGCTGTGCGTCCAAATCCGAAAGTCTGCGCGGAGCTTGCACGTTCTCCCTGTGCTCGCGTGGGTTTCCTCCCATAGTCCAAAAACATGCGTTTCAGGTGAACTGCTGCTTGTAAGCTGTCCGTAGTGTGTGTACGGCTACCCCCGCAAGCAATGTCCTGTCCAGGATGTACCCTGACTTGCCTCTTGTCCTGTATTTCCAGGATAGGCTCTGGATCACTGTGATCCTGCATTGGATAAGCAGTTATTAACAATGGCTCAATGAATGGTTACCCCCCCCCCCCAACCACTAAGAGTCTCTCTTCCCAAACCTGCAAGCTGTGACGTCTCACCCTTCCCCAGACAAAGTGTTTTCAACAGAATCATGCTCTTCTGTTCCAGTCTTGGATGAGATAGAAGAGAGGAAGCAGTTTCTGGAGGAGATGACAGCCCTTGGGAAGGGAAAGTACTACCAGAACATCATCACCACGGAGATATCGCAGGTAATCCCCAACATTGGGAGTGCATATCCATCAAGGGCACCTTGCCATAAACGTGTACAGTACAAGCGAAAAGCACGAGTCCACCTGGGCAACCTGGTCAATACCAGTATGGGACACAAGAGTAACAGCAAAGCAAGTGTCCTACATCTGCTGCAGAAGAACTGGGAAGACATGGCACCTCATTGCCTGATCTGACTCCTTTTAATTGAATACAACAAGGAAAACCGTTTCAGGCAGATCAGCACTGTCACTGGTAACAGCACTTCTAGCACTGGTGTTATCCAGCTTCTTATAGATGGACACGTTTGTACATGTGTCTGGGTTCTCACTGGCAGATGAACGACAATCCTTGCCTCACCTTCGGTCTCTCCCTCAGAAAGTACGTGAGCTGGAAATCATTGACCGAGCCCGTTGCGCGGCGCTGAAGATGCTCGTGGAGAGGGAGCAGAAGGTAGAAAAGTCGTCCGAGCACAGCTGACTCACTTCCACAGGGACCCGTTGGTGTAACGCGCACCGGCAGAAACATGGTATTGGACTAGCTAAACGTGCGTCAATACTCACACGTTTTTATCTACAGCTCTTCATCTGTTGTTTGATACACTTCTGTTGCATCACTTTGGAGAAAAGCACCTTCTGAATGAATAAATGTAACTGACCATGTGCCTTAAACACTCCCAGCAATAAAATCCTGAGTACTGCCTACTGACACTTTCTCTGAATATGCCGTGTCCTTTTATTAAGGAGTCATTGTGTGACGGTAATTTCACGTTCACGTTTCTCTTGAGCTGAGCTGGCCGAGATGACGACTGTGGTAAGCCTTCTTTACCAGGGTGTTTCCTCTTGGACTGCTGAAACAAACCAAGTTGCACCAATGATTTATACCGAGTACACAAGAAGCATTGTTTAGTTTTATTAATTGCATTTATTTCTTTTCCTCTGCTCTCTGGCAGAGACACTGGTAACATTTCTCTCATCATCTCGAAAGCCCTTGGTTGATATTAACTGGGCAAAGACACACAGGTACCCAAACGGCTAGAGATTAAAGTGAGACGGGCTATAAAAGACAGAGGAAGTGCATAGATTTGGCCAAAAAGGGCTTCTAAAAAGAGTGATGTCTGACAGAGCAGCGTGAAGAGAGTGAGACAGACTGATAAATAGTAAAACAATGGCACTCACTGTAAATCACTGTAAATCCACTGCTCCAACACAGCACCGGCACTCCTCTAATCACAGGACAAACTCAGGCACAGACCGAACGAGTCAAAATATTAGCAGAGGCTGCATATAAAACAAGGCATTTAAAGTTTAAATTAAAATGTGATATTGCATAAGTAACATTCACACGCTCACTTTGAGTTTTATTGGTATGCATACAATTTTGACTGGTTGAACAACTTACTTCTAACCATTTTCTGTGACATCGTTGACTTTAAACACATTTGCTCTCTGACCACACAGATTGCGGCAGCCCGACACGGTCATCCATTCAGCCTCTGATCATTTTCTTGCATTTTCCTTCTCAACATACCAACCAGCCGTTCCTTTGACAACGAGTTGAGGGATGTGTAAACAAGGGTTTAAGGCATTATTGAAGGAAAAAAACAGCAATCGAAAACAATCTATTTTGCCACCGGACTTTTAAAAGCAAATAAATATACCTGCCAACGCTTCTAAAAATCTACTGCACATTTCTAAATAACCTAAAGCTTGTCAGACAGACCCAGCCCTCACCCCGTTTTTCATCATACCCAGTGAAAGTCATCTCCCGCCCACAAGAGTGAGAAAATCATCCCCAGATGCATGACTTTCCCAAATCCAACACTGTTTTCCCAGGTGTCCAGCTTTAATATGGTGACCACAAGTTTCACGTAACGAGCTTGAAGAATTCCACAGGGAAAAGGCACTGAACACCGGGATTCGCATCTCCGTGTACAGCAGTACGAGTACCATGCGCTCCGAGACGTGTCGTGATGTTGGGTGCTGCTCGTGCGCTAAAAACTACGACATATTCAAGTGCCGCTCGGATGCATCCAAGTTCATTAATGCACTTCTCAAACTGCATCTTTCATCTTCCATCTTGATCCAGAGTTTATTCCACCCAGCTTCAGAGCCTGCAAAGTACAGTCAATAAAAGGTAGTACAGCAGTATAAATAAAAACCCTCAGAGGGGCTGGTTCCTGCCTGCTTGGAGTATAAATCTACCCTGTACTGTCTCTACCAGCTTCTGTTATTATTTCTGCTTCAGTTTAGAAGTTTTAAGAGTTCAAAAAGACTTTAAAATATATACATGGCGCATCTTTTCCGTGGGGGGGAGGGGACTGGGTTGGACTGTAAGCAGAAGGCCACCGATAAGGCTACTCTGTAGGGTCTGATTTATCAGTTAATGTCACCTCCCCACTTCACCCACATCTTGCTTTCCTGCTTCGCCGCCTCCCCTTGACCCTCTGTGACAAAGATGTGCACGGACAGTCCTCCCTCTCCCATCAAGCCCCACTGGTCACCCTCCGGCCTCCAGTCCCGTCTCGCTCTCAGCTCTTGTCCTTGCGGGGGCTCCTGTTCTTTCCACCCTCGTTTTTGGGGCTCAGCATCTTCAGCACCTTCATGGGTTTGAACTTGGCCCCTTTCTTCTTATGCTCGCCGTCCACCTCCTTGTGGAATTCTGCGGGGGGGGGGGGGAATCGAGAGCGCGGCTGAAGGTCAAGTTACATCATCCTTCTTCATCTGTGAGGCAGGTAAGTGGCTTATAAGGCACGGTGAAGACACAGTAAGTGGAACACAAAAACACAAGGAGACAGACAGTGGCGACGAATGAAATCTCTCCTCCTCTCACCTTTCTTCTTGATCACAGCCGCCAGCAGTTTGTCTTCCTCCTCTTCCCTGGAGGATGAGGTCCAGCAAAGTCAGTAAAATCATCACTGAAATCAACTGCAGTCCCCAGAGCTTAAGTACCACCCACAATCTGTCACCACGAATGTGGAGCTACTCAATATCGCAGTATTATAAACTGGTGCCTTTACTATTGATTATAGGCAAGAGGGCTGGATGGAATCAATCACACTGACAATGGACATACGCATTTCCACCCCAAGGACACAAGTGGAGGACAGAACATTTTAAAGGCACTCCATGTAGTCGACGTGAGTCAGCTGCACTTAACAGCATAGGCAAGGGGAACCTGCTGTTATGAACAAGCACGTCTACGAAGGATATCAGATCACGGTAATTGATCACCTCTGTCGGTCCTGATCCATGCTATTGATGATCTGGTTTCGCTGCTCTATGATGGTGACCAACTCAGCCATCAGCTCCTGCTCCCTGCCATGGTCTTCCTCGCTCCACTCCCTCTCTAGAGCAGAGAGAAAGTCGTCATCATCAGCCTCTGCGGTGCTGCTGCGTATCTGGACCGTGTGTGTGCGCGCGCTCGCTTGCAAGCCCTCACAAAACGGTGCGTTCAGTCACCTGGCTTATTGAGGAGACACCTAAGCTCGTACTCCACATCTGCCTGCCTCTCTTCCAGATTCTGCTGCTTGGCCCTGGAGACAGATACACAGTCAACTTTAAACGTACTTTATGTACAAAAAGACAACACTAGCATCTCTTCATCGTGGCACTTATTCGGGGCACACTCACGTGTAAACAAGCTCTGCCTCCCTGCGCACCAGCATGTGTTTCTCGTGAATCAGTGTGAACCACTCCACCAGCAGGTGCTCCTCATCCTCGTCTGTAACGGGAGAAAACTGAGTAAGGACACGGTACCGACACGGTACCGTCAAATCTCGCCTTCAGTAACCACCACCACCTTCCGCTTCAGTTTCCCTTGTGCAACGCAGAGTGAACAAAGAAACAGATTAAGAGTTTTAGATGCAGGCACAAATATCAAAGCACAGATTGTCTTCTGATACCACCATATTTTTACCACACATTACACAAGGAGCACCAATGGAAGTGAGAGTCAGACAGGAAATACAGAGGAAACGTGACAGGTGGCGTGATGCAAATGTATACAAATTTATAGAGCTGTTAGAAAATCAGGAAAGAAGTGGGTTATAAAGCCATGCTTTTTGATACTCTTGCTGAATGCTGAAAGGGATTCAGCAGTTCTGAGGGGATATCAAGGGTAATATAAATAATCACAAGACCCTCAGGCCCTCGGTACAAAAATTACTGCTTGGAGTCAAAGACCACAATCAAGATATGCATAAATGCTTCACTCTGTGCTGATGCCATTTCCAGCAGGTTCCAGACTTTTCAGATAAACTGTCCCTTAGAATGGTTCTGGCTCTGCCCCCCTCACCATTATGACAGTCCCTCAGCTTCTGCTCCAGCACTACGCCCCTCTGCTCCAGCTCATCCAGCTGCTTCTCCAACTCCCCCATCTCCACATAGATGTCCTCCACTGGGATGTACTGGTCCGACTGCACCTGCAGGGGACATGAAGCGAAACCACCTCACATTCGCTCCTCTGCTGCTGTGGCGTGAGAAATTGTTCGTTAAAGTGTGGTGTGGAAATACGTTCAAGAAGTTAATATTTTCAAGCGATTAATATGTTCTAGTGTGATGGAAAAGTTAAGACGTTCAGAAAATGTATCCTGTCTGTTTAACGCAATGGAGAAGTGTTGAGAGGGAAAACGAAATGCAAAAAAAGTTTAACCATTAGGATGCGTCCCGACGCACTTCTTAAACGGGGACAAATTGTGCAGAGTAAAGCTCACTTTTGTGTCCGACGCGAGGGAAGTTTCGAAAGTGTCGCCGTGCCTTGCGATCGCCTATGTACGAGCTTGCAAATAAAAGGAGGCGATACAAACCGATCGGAGAGAGACAGCCAGCCGCACGGAGCTCTCCTATTGGCCGATCGTCTGAGCGTTTTGCGCGGATCTCGTGCGGCTAATCAGTTCCAGAAAAGGAAATATAATTTCTTTCACACTGCACTGCTGGGTGTAACAGCGGAGGGGGCCTGCAGACCCACGCCGATCACCTGATGCACAGCTACCACTACCAAACTCACACGCCAATCCACAAAACACCACCACAGTCACTGACTCGTTCAGAAAGCTGAGGAACAGCACTACTGGGAAGAACACAAGACACCCCCCTCCTTGCACCCATGCTCACCTTCCTCTTGATGAGGGGGAATCCATGCCCAGGGGCTGGTGGTCGAGCTGGGCGGGGGCCTGCTGGGGGCCTGGCTTTGGGCAACGGGCCAGAGGGGGAGGCTTTCCTGTTGAAGGGGTTCTCCTTGCAGGTTCTCTGGGAGATGGATGAAAAGGAAATACAGGGTTAGTCCTCAATCTGGACAACATTCTGCTAATAAGCAATTCAAAACACCAGCTCATCAAGTTACTTTTTTCTTATGGTTCGTCGGTGACATGAACATCAGGCTTTCCGGCATTTATCATGCTTAGAGTCACGGTGACTGCAGCCCAGCAGGTCACAATCTTCAACACACTCCACTGCTGTAAGACCGTTATTGCAACACAGAGTTTCTTCATTATTATTATTATTCTTTATTCAGCCGATACCTTTGCTCAGCGACCGTTATAGGGACTGCGACTAAATAAAGGGTTAATAACACACGTTTTCCAGTCCCCAACACTGCCAAGGCCTGCTCCCACATCCTTGATTACAACACTTACAACATAAAGACGCATTTGGGCAATATGTACGCTTCAGCTGAATGGCCTTCAATCCTCAGTGCCACTGCTGATCCCTTGATCCAGGTGCTTACTCTGAACTGACACAGTAAAACTTACCCAGTTATATAAATTAATGAATCAGTGCATATAGCTTAATATATATATACCTACCATTATACGTTAACTGACTGATTAATTAATTAGTTCAATCAATCAATCAGTGAAAATAATATGGATATGAACTTCATTCTGTTGTTGGCGTAAATTGAAGAACACGTTACTAAATGAAACCTCTGTTGAGAGGAGTTAAATACAGAGACCTGCATCCCATTGCAATGCTGGTGACATCGCACTCCATAAACAGTAAGAAGTCGATTTCACATAAAGGCTATATTTTATCTCACAGTTAAATATTTGGTGTATAGCTGAAATGTTCCACTGTACTGTTAAAAACAGATTTTTTTTTTTTTTTTTAAAAACTTCCTGTATTGATTTTTTTGCTTCTCTAAATGTTATCTTCTCTTCTGCCAACTGTTAATCCATGAGCACTACCCCTGCTTCACTAGGGCTGGTGTTCTGTGCAGTATGTAAATTCAGCCCTCGTACCTTATTCTGAGGGGGGGGCGGCGGGGTGCCTTTCGCCAGCGGGCTGGGTGTGGTTGGGGGTCTGGGAGGTGGGGGACGGGCAGCTCTCGGCCCTGCACTCCGGTTGGTCTGTGGAGTCGCCGGAGCCGAGCTGGTGTTGGCCGGCGGGGGAGGAGGGGAGGGGCTGGGAGAAGGATGGGGCTTGTTTTCAGCAGTGGGAGGCGAGGGCCCACTGATCGACGGCTCAGAGACACTCTTGGTGAAAGGGTGGTCCTGGTCAGAGAGCCTGGCGCTGGGAAGGACCCTGGAGGAGCTGTGGTCTGAAGAGGAGGAGAGACTCTCTGTGCTGAGGGCTGGGGATGGAGAGGAAGAAGGGGGCTGAGAAGAAGACAGGGCTGGACACAGTGCGACCCAAAGAAGTGGGAGAAAACCAGGAGGAGCAGAGGAGTGAGCAGAGAGACAGGGGGAACCTCATGAACACAGGTCGCCAAACAGTTCAAAAGAGTCTTCACAAACCGTAACGGGACACGAGACCTCAAACACACACACACACACCACTAGGTTGATGGACTGAATTAGACCACATGTCATTAGATTTCCTTCTTGTTACAGGTAAAGTCACAATGGATAAAAGTGTCAGCTAAACACTACGCGGTAATCCTTGTACGTCACTTCTGAGAAATGCATGTGCTAAATGAGTAAATGGAAACGTAAAGCAACTTCCGTGACCTAAAATTTGATCAATTTCACCCAGTCACTCAGTAATACACATAGGGAGTGGACAAAATAATAGAAACGCCTAACGATATAATAATAACAAGGACCACCCTTTGTCTTCAGAGAAGCGTCAATCCTTCTTGGAATACTGTCATAGAAGTCCTGGACTGGGTATACCATTATATTGCACACATTGTGCTCCAGCACTTCGCATAAAAGTTCCATGTATTGTCATCCTGGAATACAGGAAAATCAAGAGGGAACAGTGTTTGCACCATAGGGTGCACCTGGTCCTATAAAATGACCTCATGTTCCTTGGCCATTGTACCGCCATGCAGAGAAACCACAAGGTGGCTGTCCATATCGTTACAGATCCCCTACCATGTTTACAGCTGGCAATAGACCTCCTGAACTGAAAGCATCCTTTGGTTTCCTAAAAACATAAACCCACCTGGATGTAGGAAACAGGGTAAAAAAAAAAAAAAAAAAAAAAAAAAAGGCTTATTAGACCATATTACTTTCGTCCATTTCTCAACGGTCCAGGTTTCGTGCTACTTAAAGATTTACGCGTCTTTTTTTGTGTTGAATTTGGATACAAGACACCTCTGAATAGCTTACCTGGCATAAATTCTAGGTTTGTGAAGTTCACGATGTACGGTTTCTGTTATGACCGGGTCATCGAGATCCTGGTTCAATGCCGTAGTAATTTTTGAGGCTGTACTTTGGTAGCATTACGAAAGTATCTTGCGAAGTGTCCAACTATCCATCTTGCCATCCAACTTTCTCCTTGCCAGTGCAGTTTGTCTACGTTTGGCATAGACACTGGCCACAGCTCCAGAGCTGATTATTTTTAAGACCATTTCAATGACTTATTTGCCTAAAGTTGCTTTGAAAACTCACGTCAAAGTACTAACTGTCAGACCTTTTACAGCTGAAACATACTAATTTGCAATAACTCCAATATAACTCACGTTAATCACTGCATTTGTGATTGTGATTTAGTTACTTCAACATAAACTCCTCTCTCATGTGGTGTTTTGATTATTTTGTCCATCCCTGTATTTTACTTGCAAAATTAATGTCAAGTTCCTATCTCAGTGGATTAGGACTACACCTAGCAACCTTCTGGTGACAACAGCTACTCTACTTGCACCATAGGGCACTGACCTTGGGGGGAGGGCTGGGGGGCTCTAGGGGCAGGCCTTTTCTTACTCCGTGGGCTGCCTGGGCTTGGGGTGTCACTTGGGCTGGCTTTACCAGCAGGGCCACCTGCCTGGGGGGTGTCTGATGTCTGCATGATCCCATACCAAGGGTGGCTGGTTACGGAAGAGGGCGGTGCTACGCTGCCCCCTGCCTGATTCTCCTCCCCCTCATCATCATCCTCCTCCTCCTCCTCCTCCTCCTCATCATTCTCAAAGGGGTTGCTGGACTGTGGGGGGGTGGCTGGCCGAGAACCTGCCTGAACCCCACCAATGGAAGGAACAGAGCCAGAACGAGGGGGAGCGGCTGTGCCGGGGGGAGGGGGTGGGGCTGGCTTCTTCTTAGGCTCTGATTGGACAAGTGCCAGCCAGGGCGGATCTTTGGGTTTCTGAATTTCACAGGGCAATCTGAAGCTATGAAAAAAATGAGGACACAAATAAATGCACCAAGGAAGGGATAAATAAAAATTATGAATCGTCACATACAAAATTATGTTACACTGAAAGACAGTCAAAAATTAACACAAACCACCCAACACTGAGGAGTTGACAAATTCAACTAGAAACAGTACTGTTTACAGTGAGGAAGAATGATTCGCACCTCCCCGGAGAGCTGGAACGTTCTCTAGGTTTGGGAGCTGACCGTATGAGGTCAGCGGGTTCACCTACAGAGACAGAGAAAGTGTTACAAGGAGTGCGACTAGAGCACAGGGAGACAGATAGCTCATGTCGTTCACAGGCTTACCATTTACTTTCGGGCCGTCAACTACTCTGGGTGGCCGGACCCTGGGCACCGGGCGCGGCGTCGTGGATGGATCCGACACCCGTCGAGGTGCGGGCACTGGCCGACAAGCATCTCCAACATGACCAGCCGGAGCGGAAGGGAGCTCCCCGCCGGCTGAGTCTTTGAGCGGTTTTGTTGTTCCCTCTTCCTCTGCTTCCTCTTCCTCGCTGTCTTCGAAAGGATTTGGAGGCCTGGATTGATTCGCATTGACCGCCACCCCTTGGCTACCATTGACCCTCTTGCTCTCATCTTCCACACCCTCTTCTTCCTCTCCGTCTCTGCTTTCGTCCTTCCCGTTCTCATTTTCCAGCGACTCGGACTTCCCCGTCGAACTAGGAACAACGGACTCTTCTTCCGAAGTCCCCTCCGGCAGCGGAGCCTCCTCCCGTTCCCTGAGAATGGGAGGAGTCTCCATTTCGATGGGCCCGCCCCCAAGCCTCACCATAGGCCCAGTCACCCTGCTGAGGTCCGGACGCCCGATATGATTGGTTGATGTGGATTTGGCAAAATGGTGAGTGCAGACCAGGGAGCCGGCCTCGCTTCCTGCTTTGTAAGAGCCTGGTAACAGGGTGCTGCTACACTCTCTACATCTAAGGCAAGAGACAACGGGGGGGGGAAAAGACATCAGCACTAAATTATGTGTGATACAATCCCCCACAATTCCCTTTTCGGTAGGGCACTGGTGTCAAAAAGGAACCTCACAAGGCATAAGCGAGTCCTATATGAAGCCCGGGGAGCCCTACCTGAAACAGTTACGGTGGTACAGTTTGCCATCCACCAGGAACCTCTGCACCAGGTGGACATGCTTCTGACAGGCGGCGCAGGTACTGCTGAGGGTGCCACGTTTGGGTGGGCTGTCTGCACCCAGCTGGCGCCAGCGTGGAGTGTACGGGGCACGACGACACACGGGGCAGGGCAAGGAACGAGTTCACGGTGGGAGATAAAACACTGCGTCAGAACTGGTACTCTTTCCTTTTAAACAAATGGATCATGACTTTATACATGAGACCACAACATGCAGAGAATTTTCCCCCCATCTGGAAAACGAAAACATCAACTGCAGTCAAGAAAATATTAAAGGAACACTAATATTAATAGAGCCAGTTGTGCTAGAATGCGTGTTTAAATTAGGAAGTATTGCAGTCAACAGAGGACCACTATTTAAATAATGCAAAAGTGTGATTTTGAATATCGCAACCAAATTCGGGAAATTGAAACTGACGCCGTGCATTTTTTGCATGTAGTGTTTAATTAATAACTTAGCTCCGATATTAGTTAAACATGGTCAGCCGAAGGGTTATAATAGCTACTTTGGAAGAAAACAAAAAAGGAGGCACAAACTGCACATTTCATTATTTTCACATGGTTTATCATTTCTTTGCAATAGACTGGCTTTCCAGTTAAATCCTAATTTAATAGTGGGCATGCTGTGAGTTTTTAGTAGGTGACAATAACTGTGTGTCAACGACCCCAACACCCTTTTCCCCGCCGAATCCGTTACTTTTATTACACGAATATGCGTGACGCCGCATTTCATAGGAACAAAGCTGTCGCATTACAGCAGAACTGACTGCGAAGTGACTCGGTGAGCAGAGGATAACGAAACATCCTTATGCTGATGGAGATGGTTCTGTTGGCGGTAATGGACTACGGCAGTTGGGGAAGAAGTGACTGACCTAACCGTGTGTGACCCCCCATCCCCCTTCCTACTGCCTAGGCTCAGGAGCAGAGAGACACGGGGAGATCAGAGGCGAGAGAGAGGAGGAGGGAGACGTGCGCTTTTCCGTCTGAAGAAGGGAAGGAGCGAAGGGGGTTGGAGAGGGTGGCTGGGAGGGGGGCATCCAGGAGAGCAGAGAGACAGGATACACAGACTAACTTGGTACACACATCCTATTTCCCCTCTCCCTCCCCCACATGCCTCCATTTTCATAACTGCTTCCCCCTCACGCAAAAGTGACCCCTGCTCATTCATACAGTTACAACACAGGTATAAAACACAACTGCTGCAACCGCACAAACTGTGAAATACGGAAACCGATCATCCGCGCAAGCGGCAACTTCTCCTCCTTCACTCGGTTAAGCGTGCCACGCGGAGGCATCCCGCAGCCGACGGTTTTCCTCCACGGGATTTCAAGTACTTTTCCGGAACATTCTTAACGAAACAAAGTCACACAGCCGTACCGGAGCATACAGCGAACGAGAACGTCGTCTTTAAAACCACGCTCCTACAAGGTGCAAACCAACAGATCCAAACAAAATCGGCCCATGATAAAGGACAGCAGAACATGCGTGTTGTTATGAGCCATGTTGACCAGGAGAAGGAATTCCGCCAACGGCTACATTGCCCAACGCACGTAGACATGCAAGCAGCTATTTGGCAAAACTCGCCCCTTACCTGGGATTCAAGCCCTCGGTCCTCGGGGGGCCTCTTCACCGCAGGTTCGCCAAGACCTGCTCCACTCGGCCTCTTCAGACACGGTGGGTTGGCTGGATGAGAAAGAAACACATTTCCACCATATCGGGTATCAGGGGCATGCTGAGCGTGAGGCGTCCCCTCCGAGCCAGTTCGTTTCATAGATGTCCTGATCCGCCCCCTTCTCGAACCCAGCACCACCCTCGGTGCCTCCTGTCCTCCTCCTTCTTGTCCCTCCTAGCCTTCGTGAAGCACCACTGGCACTACAGCCAAGCGCAAAGAGCGTAGGGTCAATGGGTGAGACGGGCCACATTTTCCTCCAGGAACATCAGTATTTGAGCGTCTCCTACAGCTACGTTATGCGCTCGGGATTGCCATTGGACTAGGGACCCACAACCCAGACTGTGCTTCCACACTCCAACATCCTCAAAATGTTACGTTAAAGGCGGCAAAAAAAAACTATCTGCAAAACACTGGCTCCTCAACTCCTCAAGCAACTGGGACAAGCATGTTTGTAACTTGTTTTGTTCATAACTCAGTTAGCAAAGTCACTATAATTTCGCTGATGTTCCAATGCACACTTTGTACTTTTTTTCTTAAATAATAATAAATGAAGGCATCACAAATAAATGGCGTTACAAAACTCCTACTGAATCCTGATTGTTGACCAATTCTTCTCATAAGCACATGCAGCATTTGTCGTCATCTTGCCACTTTCAGCTTTCATAATTATCCCCACTTTGGACACAATGGAAACGTGGTGAAAGTATGTAATTGCAAATAAATACGTTGAAAACTGTATATTTGAAAACTCAAACTTTGACTTTTCATATAGGAAGAGCTGGTATACTTTATTGTCCAATATAGTGTATTTGCTACAGGTAAAGCGCAGTTATACAACAGCTTTACCCCCCAAACAGGTGAAATGTACTGGAATTTGGATCTGTGCATCTCTGCCTGCACACGTACCATGAGACTTGTCATTGAAGTAGTTGTAGTACTGGGACACATATGTGATGACGCTGAGCCGGTCGGGGACCTTCATGGAAACCATGTCTTCAGGGTCGAGCAGAGCAGGGATGCCCAGCTCCGACTCTGCTGTCTCAAAGGCCTGGACAGGGAGGAGGGTAGGAAGAGGCACAGGGATGTGAAAGAATGTTTATTTTTTTAAATGCATTTTCTAAATATTATGCTGTAAAAAAGCCAACTTATAAAAAGTTCTCCAAATAAACATAGAAAAGTAAATCGAGCCAAGATATTTTGATTGGAAGTGTCCATGCATCATATTTAGCGAATTCAACAAATTCGTTCCTTAAATGTTACAAATGTGCAATTTGTTGATCTTATTAAACTATTTTAGTTTTGCCTTGAACCTTCAAGTTTCATGCAGTTTGAGACTTCAACTACTTGGAAGTTTCCAAGAATTGATGTTGATGTGAAGGAGCGGTTTCGTGCCTAATCAATCCAGTGTTTTCTGCAGAATAACAGTTAGGGATCAATCATTTTTTAAATGACTGTGTGTTATTTGTCATATAATATATGTTGTGCAGGGGGCGCGGCGGCGCAGCGGGTTTGACCGGATCCTGCTCTCCACTGGGTCTGGGGTTCGAGTCCCACTTGGGGTGTCTTGCAATGGACTGGCGTCCCGTCCTGGGTGTGTCCCCTCCCCCTCCAGCCTTTTGCCCTGCGTTGCCGGGTTAGGCTCCAGCTCCCCGTGACCCCGTATGGGACAAGCAGTTAAGACAGTGTGTGTGTGTGTGTGTGTGAAGCTTGCCGGACAAACGGGAAAAAAAGGCTTTAATTTTAATCACTTGATTAATGGGGGGGGGGGGGGGGGGGAAATCGCATGAATAATGTAATAAGTATTAAATGAGACATTTGCTCATCATATGTCTTTACAAAACAGCCAATACTGTGTTCTGGCCCTGGCCATCCAGACGGTCTTACCGTCCTTTTTTTAAAACTAAATCAAATTTACGCACGTTATTTCAACTTTTGAGAGAACCTTGTTTGTGGGACAAATGGGAAAAAGGCTTGAATTTCAACTGTTTGAATAATGGAAAAATCGCGTTGAATAATGTGATGAGTATTACATGAGACCATCCATTTGCTCATGTGTTGACAGAACAGCAAATATACAATATATTTGATTTATATCCCTGGACGATATCTTCATTCACTGGATGCAGATTACCTTAAAGTACCTGTGATCAATAAGACCTCAGTAGGAGGTCGCGCCTTCAGCTATATGTGTTATGACTGCTGTGACTATAATACAAAACCCTTTTAAAAGTATTACAGATTTTGAATGACCGTTGTATTGTGACAGTTTTGGGAAATGGCCCTAGATTATATTATAATAGCTGCACCTCATTATTCGTGAAGAAGATGATTTTATAGCCGAGAATCCCTTGAGACAGGGACAGCAAACAGAGAGAGAGAGAATCAGAGACAGGAGCCACACTGTTAATTATATAATAGTACATTTATTCGCTTAGCAGATGCTTTTCTCCAAAGCGACTTACAAGGAACACTATGTAGTGTTATCAGCCCACACATCTTATTCACCAAGGTGACTTACACTACTTCCACTGGGTCACTCATCCATACATCAGTGAAACACACTCTCTCTCTCTCTCACTCACACACTATGGTGAACCTGAATAGCATGTCTTTGGATTGTGGGAGGAAACCAGAGCACCCGGAGGAAACCCACACAGACACGGGGAGAACATGCAAACTCCACACTGACTGAGCAGGGATCGAACCCACGGCCTTTTGCACCACCCAGGCGCTGTGAGACAGCAGCGCTTCCCGCTGTGCCACCGTGCCGCACCGTTAACGTGTGTGAGAAATCAAAAAGAGGTGCGACGGCAACAGTGACCGAATATGGAGGAAACGGGGTACAATACCCTATTGTGCTCACAGTTACACGCTGTGAAACACCACATACAGACACAGCTACTCTCCTTCCTTTTTGTCTTCTGCTGATTCTCAGCATAACGCATTTCTCTGCACACTTATAAAAGTGGGAGAAATTGCTGAAACAATTAAGGCTACATGACTCGCTCAGCTCCACAACCACACAGCCCTCCGGGGCCTCGAATAAGAAGCCTTTTAGTTACAAGTCCATTTCCTTTAGCTCCGCTGCCCAAATTAAACACACGCACACAGACCATACTTGGTTTTTCATCAGCGTCAGTTCTACACAAGTCAATATCAGAGCCGCAATTCTAGACAAACTAGTCATACTTCTATCATTTGCCCAGCAGCACTAATTCAATTCAGTTCAATCTACCAACAGAGGGTCATGGTGGATCAGAGCCTATCCCAGAATACAGGCTTAAACTTGCATGGGATGCTAGTCCATCACAGGGCAATCACACGAACACACGGGAAGTTTAGGGTTACCGGTTCACCTGAAACACGTGTCTGTACTGTGGGAGGAAACCAGAGCACCTAGAGGAAACCCACACGAACGCAAGAAGAACTCCACACAGCTCTCGGCAGAAGGAAAAAAAAATAAAAAATCTTGCAGATATATTTACACAAAAGTTGATGAGACACGCTGTAGAAGATTCCGGCACATATTTGGTTTTTGGTTCCAGGCTATTTTGGCTGCACTTTGCACACATTTGCAGCAATAGCGAAAGTTAAGTGGCCCAGGAACTTAGTGCAAGTGTGTGTGCTGCCACTGCAGCCATTTCACACACTCTATTAAAAACTGCAAAAGGCTAAGAGGGATCCACATAAATTGTTTAAAAACTCAAATAACGTTTGTTTCCCACCCTCTGAAAGCCCAAACAAACCACCGTAGTCAAGGCTCAGGGGATATACTCTATGTTGTGCCTCCACAGAGTGCTACTCGGATGATATTTTACTGCGTATGGTGAGGAAAGTAACAGTTAAGAACGCTTGACTTGCGGCCAGAAATTAAAAGCATCGACTGAGAAACTGTGACTGAATCCAGGCGGACGGGACCCTGTGAAATGCCCTCTGTGTGGAGAAAAATCTCGTCCCGAGCCAGTAAAAATAACCGCATCTCCGCTTCCCGCGCCCAGAGCCTTGGGCTCGGAGCGCTTCTGGGGTATTAAACATGTAGATTCCACGCAGGCACAAAGCGTGCCATTGTAAGAACGGTTTATCCAACAACGGCGCCCGTGTTATGCGGCAAACATCCTCTCCGTCCTCCAAATTGACGGCCGCGGGGGGAAGGCACAGGCTACTCATTACAGTAGATCATAGGGTCGCAGAAATCAGGGCACAGCAGTGCAACCCTCTTGCTCATATGAGCATTTATGACTCAGTGCAAACAGTAAAAGAGGGTAATGCTGAGTGCAGGCACCACAGAGCCGTGTCGCTGCGGTACGAGCCAAGGGGCGAGTTCAGACAGGAAGTCGCGTTTCCCAGGTGCGAGTGCTGGGGCGTCGCTGCAACCCAACAGCGTTCAGCGAGTTCCCCTCCATCACCGATTCGAGGAAAAATGCCACTATTAAAAAAACTGAACTGCGCTCCTTTTTCGAATTTTTTTTAGCAGTTTAATAACATAGGGAATCGATCTTGATCTCACCGAATACTGATCGCTCCGGAAATCACTGCACTGCCATTAATTGACAGGAAAAAAAATTACATTACCGTTCATTTCGAGAGGTAAAAACAGCGAAAAGGGATGCTCAGCTCAGCTGACCGTTATTAAAGAATGAGTTCGGGTGTCGGAATCCCAATCGCCCGCACAGCCGACGAAAGGATGGGACAACACACATTTTTTTGAAGCAATAAATTTAATTTACAGATGTTGATTGTTTTTTTTTTTTTTATTTCACTTCATTGTCATTAGTCGTTGCTTTATTGTTTTTTAATTTTCTATCACTCAATTACTGTTTCTGCCTTGTTCTATTATTTTAGCCATTGGCATTATTTTGCTTACAATTCAGTGCCCTTGTAGTAGTAATATTTCATTATTAAATATTAATTACTGCATTCAGTCAGCTGTTTGTCTAACAACCTGTATACTGTACACACGTCGTTCTTTACGAAAAGGACAGCAACGCTGATGAAGGCACGTTGCCGAAACGCATCCGCGTGTTTTGAAAATTGGTTAACGAGCGCTACCCCATCCTTCTGTCGAATCACATGTCATTTTGAGAGGAAGCCAGAAACCTATAAAAGATCCTACAAAGCTGAAGAAACATTGTCAGAGCTGCAAACACACACACACACACACACACACACACACACACACACACACACACACTGTCTGAAACCGCTTGTCCCGAGCGGGGTCGCGGCGAACCGGAGCTTAACCCGGCAACACAGGGCGCAAGGCTGGAGGGGGAAAGGACGCACCCAGGACAGGACGCCAGTCCATCACAAGGCACCCCAAGCGGGACTCGAACCCCAGACCCACCGGAGAGCAAGACCTGATCAAACCCGCTGCGCCACCGCACCCCCTCGAACTGCAAACACCACACACCAAAATGTATCCCGTATGAGGAACGGAGAAATAGCGAGATGTGTCAAATCGCAGCCGAGTGACGGCGAACTCAGCAGAGAACCTTCTGGAAACAAAATCCCACAGACACAGAGGAGCTCCAGGGACCAGGGTTAGGAAGCCTGGTTGGATGACGATGTTCACCCCCCGCCCACCACCCATTGTTTCTCTCCCTCCATCCATCCATCCATCCATCTCACCAACACCCCCCGGTTCCGTGTCTGTCTCCAGCAGGAACCAGAAAACAGGCTCACCCACACACCCAATCCACGCGCTCTCTGACCTCACACACGTACACCATGTTCAAAATCCTCACACACGAGTATCAGTGCAAAGTGTGAATGCACACTACTGCTTTTTCCCGGTAAAGTGTTCAGCTGACAAGTTTTATCAGGAAATGAGGCACCATGTCCTCCCAGCTCTTCCGCAGCAGGACCCAGAGATGCAGGACAATCGCGTGTTCATTTGTGTTTACTCCAGTTTGTCTCAAACAGGTACAGTACTACCCAGGTAGACTCGCGTGTTCCACTGGTACCGCGTGCAACGTGCAACAATTAGACAAACGATCCACCTTCAGCCACGGCATCCCAGTTAATAACTAAAGAGCTCTTTTGTTCCGAGTTATACTAGAACCTTCCTATACTATACTGCTCTATGGCCTTGCTATACTAGAACCTTGCTACACTATACTATGCTATACTATACTACAGCCTTGTTGTACTGGAACCTTGCTATGCTATACTATGGCCTTGCTATACTAGAACCTTCCTATATTATACTGCTCTATGGCCTTGCTATACTCGAACCTTGCTACACTATGCTATACTATACTACAGCCTTGCTGTACTAGAACCTTGTTACGCTATGCTATGGCCTTGCTATACTATACCATCATATGGCCTTGCTATACTAGAACCTTTTTACACTATGCTATACTACGGCCTTGCTACACTAGAACATTGCTATAGCATACTATCATATGGCCTTGCTATACTATACTATAGCCTTGCTATACTAGAATCTTGTTACGCTATGCTATACTATACTATAGCCTTGCTGTACTAGAATCTTGTTACGCTACTCTATACTAGAACCTTGCTATGCTATACTATCATATGGCCTTGCTGTACTAGAACCTTGTTACATAGCAAGGCTATACTATTAGTATAGCAAGGATATATGATAGTATGTTATAGCAATGTTCTAGTATAGCAAGGCCATAGTATAGCATAGTGTAACAAGGTTCTAGTATAGTATAGCACACTAGAACCTTGTTACGCTACACTATACTACGGCCTTGCTATACTATACTATCATATGGCCTTGCTATACTAGAACCTTGCTACACTATGCTATACTATACTATAGCCTTGCTGTACTAGAACCTCGTTACACTATGCTATACTACGGCTTTGCTGTACCAGAACCTTTCTATGCATAATATGGCCTTGCTATACTAGAACCTTACAATACCATACTATGACCTTGTTATACTAGAACCTTGCTATACAATGTTATACTATGGCCTTGCTATACTAGAACCTCACTATAATATACTATCACCTTGCTATACTAGAACCTCACTATAATATACTATCACCTTGCTATACTAGGACCTTACTATACTTTAACCTTACTATACTATGCTAGAACCTTGCAATACTAGCACCTTGCTATACAATAACCTTACAGCATGAATAAGGCGTCTGGAGACTTATCACAAAACATCTGATACAGTGTCACCTATGAGTGTATTACCGTGTGTTTAGTCAGTTACGCCCCCGCAGAAGGCCGGGCCAGGGTTTTTGCAATGTCAAAACATGACACCCACAGCTTTCGCTTCCATCGCGTTTCTGACTCACGCGCACACACTTTGCTCGGCGTGGCACGCGTTAAATGTTGAAGCGCGGCCTGCTGTTCAACAATAAAGCACAACCGTTTCAAACATAAAAGGCTTGTGACTCACCAGGCGGTTGTTTTCATAGACATTATCTTTGGATAGGGAATCGAAATCTCTGAAACACAAAGAAAGGAGGAAAACAGACATTAAAATCCCCCCAAAACATTCAACATCCTCAAATTTTTGCTGTGGTTTGGTGTAAGCAGGACAGCTTCTCTGCGAGGAATGTGTAGGACTCGTGCGGTCGGAAACACGGCAGGTCCGCAGGCCTCTCTCGCTGTTCCTCGCAGCCGAACGAGAAAACTGCACCGAAGAGCAGAGCGCCGGGTTCCGTTACACGGCTCTCGGACTTCCCCAAGCAAGGGATGAACTTCAGCGGTACAAGGGTGTGGGAGAGGCACTTACCTCTGAGACAGCCTGCAATTATCATGCAAAATGAGCATGAACAACATAACACACAGTAAATTCAGTCACCAAGAAGATTGAGGTGCATCTTTTTTTTTTTTTTTTTTAAAGCAATTAAATGGGGATAAAAGCACGCAGGTAGTGTAGAGGTTAAGGACGCAGAACTGAAACCTGAACGTTGCTGGATCATCTACATTTATTCATTTAGCCGACACTTTTCTCCAAAGTGGCTCACAACTATTTACCCATTTATACAGCTGGGAAATTTTACTGGAGCAATTTAGGGTAAGTACCTTGCTCAAGAGTACTACAAATGGCAGTGAGACTTGAACCTGTGGGTTCAAAGGCAGCATCAGCTCTAACCACTACACTACCAGCTGTCCCTTTAGGGCAAGAGTATTAGCTCTGCATTTAAATAATAACAACGGAACGATGAAAAGATGCCCACGGTTGCTTGATGCCCTTCTGGGTCGTGCAAACTGCTCCAACACACACACAGGCTGTGTTGCACTGACTCGAGTCTCATGCCCGCGTGTTTTATGAAATGACCGATGAGCCTCTCTCCTTTCTCGGTATGGGGTGGCAGGATGCGCTCCATCACCTTTTCTCTAGTACGAGCTCTGTTCCGGTCTGTCGGGTAACGCTGCGAACAAGGAGGCCAAAACCCTCAGACATGCAGAGGAACAAGCCAGCGGGGTGAGGCCCTTCCCGCCTGTAAACTTCACCAATCGGAGAAAAGAAAAAGCACAGCACAAGGGAGTAATGGTGCTGGGGGGGGGACAAAAATATGAGAAGCAGATGGGTCCGGATGAGACAGAAATAGAAAGAAGGTGATTTTTAAAAAAAAAAAAAAAAGAGGACTGCGGACCCAAAACCCATCTGCTACGAAGCACTTCTTTCCTGAACTTCTAACAGCGAAATAAATTTGCATCCCATCATGTTATGATCATCTTCACGTTTTATGGCGCCATTTACACGAGCAAAAAAAAAAAAAAAACCGTGGCATCGGTTAATCAGGCTGAGCTTTGATAATCTAACGTCTGTATCTAAAGCTCTTTGTCCGCTGTGAAATTCACCGTCGTTCACGCTGAGCTGTACGTCGCTTTGGAGAAAGGCGTCTGCAGAGCGAATAAAGGTAAGTGCCGGAGGGACGTGTGAGAAAAAGGACTCTGGGTAAAAGGGATTCGAAGAACGGGAGGAAATGAAAACTTTCGCTGAACGGTGATCGCAAGCGGATGAGAAGGAACACAAAGACGACGCTATTTTGTTTTTTAAATGTGCGGGACATTACATGTGCACCGAGAAGTCAAACTGAGTCGAGAATGTGTTCAACCAGAGGACAGTACATGTCACCCCAGCAAAAAGTACAGTGCTGTCATCTGCTGATCATGGGCAACAACCAACCCCCCCCCGCTATAAATGACTTTGAGAAGCAGCACAGCACTTCAGAAGGAGGACAAGATCCGTGGTGCGTGCCAGAGTTGGGGTTTTACCGCGCGTAGCAGCCGAGTTAAACGCTAATCCACAGTGACAGGTTCAACTCCCAGCGCCAGATTAGTGTGATCGACCGTCCATTTGGATCAGACCGAGGAAGTGCGCCGCCGCACGGCGCTCCCCACCCCACCGAGAAGCCGGATAGGCCCGCTGCCGATACATACCTTCACGCAGACACGCACACACATGGGATGGTCACGGACACACCCGCCTCAAACTGTCACACCTGCATACTGGGGAATTAAGGTGTATTCCCACCCATTTGATGATCAGCACGGTAAAAAACACAGGCAGTGTGACAGAGAGCTCTCAGAGGATGCCAACCACCACACGGTAAAGACGACCTCCCAGCGGTAACATGAAGATCATTACTCCAGGGTCTGAATCCAAAACCAGCAACGAAAAGGCTGGTTATAACCCTAGAACTAACATAACACACATGGGAGGAGTATTACAACACTCCATATCATATCTGAGGAATTTCACCCTGGGCAAAAGTTAGATGTATGATTATTAGTACTATTATTATGGTGTTGCTTAGTCTGTGCTTTTATCCAAAGCAACTGAATCCATTAACAGAGCTGGGGGTTTAATAATGGGTAAGTAGTTTGCTCAAGGGTATCAGAGCAGTGGCGGTGGAAGAGCTTAACCCAAAAAAACTTCGGGGGGGAAAAAAAAAAAAGAAAATATACTGCTGGCAACCCGTCTCGTACAGTGATTTTCCAACTGCAATCAGAATATCAGTCGGTGTTTTTCTTCCATCTCTCAGGCCCAGAGGCCCAGTGTAGCGTCTGGTGGTCTCAGAGTGTGTGTGCTAGCAGTTCTTCCGTGAGTGTTGTTACAGCAGCGCGCAGACTGTCAGCGCACATCAGACACAACACAATGACCCCCCCTGTCCTCCAAGAGTGCGTGCGTAGTCACGCGAGGGGCCTAGTAGCCGGACAGCGAAATCACAGCACGGTAACGAGCCCATCCAAAGGGAGGCTTTACCGTGTTTTGTTTCTTATCAGCGAACACTAAACTCGGAGCGACCGCTGCCCTCGAAATTAAACCCCTCATGCTTGCGGCAAAAATGCTGTGCGCAGCTGGGCTGAGCGGATATTAATAGGTTTATGTGGATTCGGGAGAACGGTGTTTTTTCAGAGAACACAGCTTATTCGCAAGGCCGTAGCCAGTGCCCGAACAAGAGCGAGGATGAGCGCAGAGCAAACTGCAAAGTCACTGATGAATCAAGTGTTACTTCTACATACAGTACAGGTTAATACTTCTCTGAAGCAGAGCTACTGACTTCTGTCCACTACAGAGGACATTTCTCAGTGTCTCTCTCATTGAGTCAATGTGCACCTTACAGAGGACATTCTACCGCTTTCAAAGTTGTGCGGCGATTAGTGCTGCTGCCTTCGGACCCATAGGTTGCAGGTTCAAATCCCACCTCCGGCTGTAGTACCCCTGTGCAAAGCACTTTGCTCCAGTAAAATGACCCAGCTGTATAAATGCGTAAATCACTGTAAGGTGTAAGTCACCTGTGGAGAAAAGCTTCAGCTAAATTGGTAAGAAAAAAAGAAGCCTTTTTTTGGGGCCCTAATTCATTTCATTCTGACTCTGAGTCTCTGCCAGTTTTTTCTCCCTGCAGATGAACGAATTAAGTGCTTGTATTATTAACGGAAACGGTGGCTTTTACTGTAATGTATATTTAATGCTGCTCTGTACTGTAGATCATTATTATTGTTTGACACACACACAGCCGCGTGAAAGCGAGCGGAAAGCAAGGGCGATCGGACCCCCGCAGCGCAGCGCAAGCGCACCGACCCGCCCCGGTCCGACCCCCTGATCCGACCCCCCCGGTCACACACTCACATGAGGTCGGGTCGGTGCCGGTGGATGATGGCGCAGAAGGCCAAACCGTCCCTGAAGGACGACGACATGTTGGCGATGTCCACGCCGGGGTAGCCGGCGCACTGAGCGCGACACCAGTCCTGCAAAGCCTTCAGAGAACCCATAGCCGCGCTCGGGCTACCGCTCCCGTCCGGTGGGCTTCTCCTTCTTGGCGGCGATCTTAAAATCCCCCCAGGGAGGTTCGTAGCGCGTCGCGGGGCTCCGTCCTTCAGCGCATGCGCGTCTCCTCCACCCGGGAAAGTCTGCGCACGAGAGACTGCATGATAATGATAATGTCCCGCGGTGCGGCGGTCACGAGAGAACCAGCACAGCGTCGGTGTAAGAGTTACACTGGAACACCTCCTGTTGAGCGGACTGTACCCGCGAGGTAGTCAGTGAAATACGAAGACAAAAAGTTAACACACAAGAACGAGAGACTCGCCTTGTCGTGTGTGTTGCAGCTCAGCTGAGCTCTTCTTGGTTGGTTTCAGTGTTGTGGACTGAAGGTGAAGGTGAAGATGAAGGTGACTTCAGCCTGACATAGAACGCCTTCCTTCTTCGGAAGAACTTAACTTAAGAAAACCCCGCTGCTGAAGAGCTCCACTCCAGTGTTCGCGCGCGGCGCGGATCGCGTATCCGGCTTCGAGGCGCTATGGGTGGATCATCTCGTCGTGCGCGGCTCCGCTCGACACAGTAGTTGGTCGACTCAGGGAGAAGAAAGCAGCACGAATTTCATTCCTCCAAGTCACCCATAGCGTGGCTATCTGCTCCTCTTCACGTACTGATATCCCGCTACATATTTCTAATTCCTAAACGTTTTTTCTTTAATGGAAAAAGTAAAAGACCTAAGGAGATGGACTGTCAAGCACCCGATGTTCTCTGCCGACGAGGTTCTCCTCCTCCCGTCCGCCTGAACAGCCACCAAATGGCACCGTCTCCGTCTTAAAGGGGCCGCGCCACCTCTACTCTGAGCCGTACACTCGAGTTACGAACTGTCAAAGTGACATGTTTCGAAAATCTGTTCCGGATTTTACGTATTGACTATGACCTACGAAATTTTTAGGGCCTGGGAATGAATGAAAAAATTTAATGGTAGAAAAGTAAGGAAAACAAAAACAGAAAAAATACATGTAATGCAATAAAACCATCCAAATCATATTTCAGAAACATAATTCCAAAATTTTTAGGAATCTCTTCAGAAAGTTTTTTCATTGTCCTCTCCATCAGTTTTCATTAGAGTGGTTTAAAGTGCATCATGTGAACCGATGTAAATTAAATTAACATTGTCTCTACTTTTGGTACATTTCAGGGGAAAGTGCCTAGGGACTATGAACACCAAAATCTGGTCCTGTGAAAAATACAAAACATTTTTCCATCTTTCCAATAAATTACATATTTTCTTAATATTCATATTTTCTACAATTCCTTTTTTGTAGAGGAGCAAACACTGGTTGTGTTCACCCCCCCAGGCTGATAGATGTCAGTAAAACACGAACGAAGTGAATATGACTGTGAGACCACCTTAATTTAACTCACCTCCACGGTGTTTATGGTTCTTGTTGGATAGTCCTGAGTGCTAGTGATTCCATTGCCAGAAAGAAGAGGTGCCTGTTACCATGGACACAAACATGGCCACAAACAAAGCTGAAAATGGCAAAATAATGTACAGGGACCAGGAGGTGGTAGAGACCACATACTTTTATTTTTACTTTTTTAAATTTTAAACTATTTTTAATTTTAATGCAGTAATAAGTCAGCAAAATAAAAAGTTTTTTATAATATTTTGAAATAAATTAGATGTACTCAAGAATTTAACAGATTGTAAATGATTAATAAATCAATGGACTGCATTATTACAGTAAGTATTTATTGTGTCTGACTTTGTAGTAGAAGTGGCTCAGGGTTCTGAGCAGAACAAGCTGTGAGTACACTTCCAGTGACAGTTTTGTTTGTAAGTTGAGGAGCCAGTAAATTTGATCTTATTTGGTCTTATTTTTGTCTGTCAATGGCCTCATCGTTTTTTTTTTGAAGGAAGAGTTCAAGCGGTTCTTGGTGTCACTTTTGTAAAGGCTGCATGCAGAGCACAGCGAGCTTTAGGAGAAGACATGAAGATCCAGGGTGGAGAGCCTTGTGAGGTGAATGTTGGTTCAGTGAGGGATCATCTGGGGTGGAGGGAATTAAGGCTGACATTTACAGTACGAAGTGAGGATTCCTGAGACAGACCAAGGGAGAAACGGTAAGATCTCACTGCACTCCCCCAGTTTCTGCAGCTGGATGTAACCCAGGAAGGTGAACAGACTTAACTGCACGTTCCAAACAGAACGGTCTTATTCCTCAGCGGAACTGAGTTGTCAATGCAAATATCAAAGCACAGATTCTCTGCCCACACTTGGGTTTGGAAGTAGTGTGACATTAATAGAACGGCTCATGCAAGTGCCAGTTGCGTCCCTCCACAGCACCCAAGTGGTATTACTTGGACGGAGTGGAACTGCTGTCATCTATGAAAAATTCATGTTTACTTGAAGCCTTCCAACAGCAGACTGATGTTTATATGAGCTTTATACAAGCAAGCGAGATGAACTAGTTGCAAGCGTGATTCTATTTGCAGACCAATTCATATACAGCCTGATTTTTATGGTGTGCTTAAGAAAAAGGAGAGTGGCACAGGGCTGCAGCACGGAGTGCTGGTGACTCGCAGCTCATGGGCTGTGGGTTCAGATGTGAGTCCGAATTCAGCTCACTCTGGGGAGTGTGCATGGTTTCCTCGTGTTTGTGTGGATTTCCTCCTTCAGTTTCTTCGCACGATACGAAGGCACAGGTTTCTGTTGAACTGGTGATGCAAATTTACTCTTAGTGAGTTTATGTGACTGCACTGTCAAGGCATCCCATCCAGCATATACCCTGCCTCACATCCAATGCTTCTAGGACAGGGTCAAGACCACCATGACCAAGCATTGGACAAGGAGCTATTGATGCAGGATGGATGGACTGATGGCTTTAAAACACAAGGCTATTAGCCAGAAAGTTGCATGTGTAGAGTGTACCATTAAAATTGACTTCATAATAATTCCAACCGATCAAAAGATCTGTATAAATTAGGAAGCTGAATTGTGTCATTATAATTGTTGAACAGAGTCTTTCATGTGAAATAACACCTGCAGAGACAATGTGTTATTATGTGGGAACAGAACTAATTACCACAAAATTACAGCAATGTTATTACATACTTAAAATGTATCACACTCAAATCCTTAAATGCTTGTAGGGAATTAGTGATCACAGGACCAAAGTCCAACATTAACTGGACTTTACAAAATCTACTAAAATAAAAACAGCAATAAAAGACATGCAGAATTTCACTACTTTTAAGCCACGAAAATAACTGCACAAACAGATAAGCGAAAAGGCAAACAACCAATGTCTACAACCGCTTGTCCCGAGCAAGGTCGTGGCGAACCGGAGCCTAACCCGGCAGCACAGGGCGCAAGGCCAAAAGGGGGAGGGGATACACCCAGGATGGGATGCCAGTCCACTGCAAGGCGCACCAAACTGGGTTCAAACCCCAGACCCACCACACAGCAGGCACAGGCCAAACCTGCCATGCCACCATGCCACCATGCCCCCTGAGCCAGAAAGCAGAAGTTGGTAAATTATACTGTTGCAAAATCTCAAAAGAATTTAATATTACTCTTATTTATTATTATTTTAGGGCCTCATGATTCCAGAATATGCCTGAATGGGGTTAGAAATGATTTTTGAACTCTTTCAAAGGTACTGATTTTAAAAAAATAAATACGTTATTCGGTGCTAGGTTTGGTGAATCGGGAGTATACTGAAATTCTTCATATCATTTTCAGTTTATAGAGTGCAGACGTTTTTACAATAAGGACACAGTAAAATGAAGATTATTCATAACCTCACACACTCGCCTACACGTTACGTTTGCGCCCCTATTACAGGTGCTACGGCTTTCCGAAAATTTCGTACGTCTCGAGCGGACGTTACGTCAACGACGGCGTTGCGCGAGAACGCGGGGCAGATACATCGCGAGAGTGGGCATTTACGGATGGAAGAGAGTTCCCCAGAAAGATGGCGGCGCCGCCAGGGGAAGAGAGCTTGGAGTCCTGCATCAGTGAGTTATTCAGGCCTAAACGCTTTCTAGCGGCTTGTAGGAAGTCCGCAAATCCCATATGGGAAAGATGACTATCCGGGCAGCTGTTGTCGCGCGCTGAGTTAAGTTCTGAGGGGACCGTCACAACTCACTGTAATTAATGTTGTGGAAAGAAGAAGCCGAGCTCTGGCGCGGCCAGTCGACTGAGGAGGAACATTCATTGACCTCGGAGCTGAAAAATTCAGAGCTCGCTGGGGCTTGACAGGTCTATGGGAGGGTCGCAGAGCTCCTGGACCAGGGTCTCGGGGCTCTAACTCGCTGCTCGGTGTTTATTAGATAAGTATAACTTAGTGACACTGACAGTGTTAGGAGGTTAGCTAGCCGGTTAGCTGTGCGGCTAACAGCGCGTCATTTGCGAGCCGCCGCTGCGCTTGTTTAGCTACAGTGAGTCAGTGAGTCACACGCTACTGAAACTAACTTAAGGAGATATTGGAAACACGCATGTTAAACGTGGCGAGAATTCGCTAAATTTTTTTTTTTAAAAAAAGTGTCTCAGGTGAACAAGAAGAAGAAGGACTCGGAGGGAAGGTGTGCGCGCGCGTGGCCGAGCGTCTCGAGACGTCCGCAAAAACGCGCGTCTCGGTCGGAATCCATTTCGCTACTGACGTCGGGGATCCGGCTTAAAAACGGGGAAAAAAAGTCAGCGCGTTAGTTTTTGGGAATTTGGAGGTCTGTGTACAAATAAAAATGTGGCGTTATGCATGATTTGAGTCGTCAAAATGTTTATCATGCGGGAGTCAGTACTGTATATACAGTCAGTGTGGACTTCTTGTCTTGGTATATTTCTATTTTAATTAATACAGATATAAACAAATGAGAATGACAAGACCTTGTCATTCTCATTTGTTTATATCTGTATTAAGTAAATACCTGTGCTAATCCTAGTTGCTGTTTGATTAGCTTGGTTTAAATAATCATGTAAACTTAGACTACTTGCTTACAAAATAGCGAGTTCTAAGTCTATTGTCTCCATAGATTTGTTTTAATGTTAGATGCCTTAAAAGTAATAGTTGTAGATGTACTACTCATGATGTGGTGTCAATCATGCTGGAAACAAGACACTTAGTTATGTCATATGTGCATAAGTGCTGTAGTGTGATGAAACTGTGGGGGCGCAGTGGGTTTGACTGGGTCCTGCTCTCCGGTGGGTCTGGGGTTCGAGTCCCACTTGGGGTGCCTTGTGATGGACTGGCGTCCCGTCCTGGGTGTGTCCCCTACCCCACCAGCCTTATGCCGTGTGTTGCCGGGTTAGGCTCCGGCTCTCCCCGACCCCGTATGGGACGAGCGGTTTCAGATGATGTGTATGTTGGTTGTTGGTGTGTGTGATGAAACTTGAACTGACCGCTGCTGTGTGATGGTGAGTCTGAGATTGTATCTCCACATCTTCACCTGTGTGTCCCTGGTGTGGACGCCGCACGCGTTCCCAGACAAGGCCACCAGCCCGCTAAACAAAGAGACCGACTGGGAGAGCATCAAGGCCTTCTGTGAACAGCTCAACAATGAATTCGAGGGGTGAGCAGCAGTCCTCGAGTGTGCTTTTCTTCTTGTATCACTACATATTTTGCATGTAGTCATGTTGCAGTTTCTTTGAAGTGAGGTATGCCTCAGAGTACACTCTTATCGCACAAGTGAGTGGTAGAGCCAGTAGCACTGTTGTCTCACAGTGCCTGGGTGGTGTCAGAGGTCATATGTTCAATCCCCACTCAGTCTGCATGGAGTTTTCATATTGTCCCTGTGTTTTAGTGTGGGATTTCTCCTGGTGCTCCGCTTTACTCTCACAGTTAATTGGTGACTGGATTGCCCGCTCTGTGTGTGTGTGTGTATCTGTGTTTCACTAATATGTGGATGAGTGACTTGCTTATAAGTAGTGTATCTAGCATTGAAAGTCATCTTGGGTGAATCGGGTGTGCGCTGATACTACTACATAGTGTTAATTGGAAGTTGCTTGGGAGATAATGATTTTGAGCTGGTAATATTGAATATTTGCCATTGAGCTAATCTTTTTTTCCACTACTGTTATTCCAGTATTTTCCATCACTACTTCTATGTATGATGCTGTAGCTGTGTTTAGGTTTCTCTGTGATCAGGAAAGGTTGTGTTTTTTTTTTTTAAAATAATTTTGTATTTCTAAGTAGAAATGCCTCGACATGAAACAAAGAGCTTCAGATACAAACCCATGATAGTTAAAGCACAACTTTTTAAATCTGTTGAGCCAGTACATGTTACTCAAGCAGCCACAAGTAGATGTCAAATTAAAACAGGAAAAATGTAGATAATCATAGCAGAGATGGACTGACAACCTTTTTCTGCCAATTTTTTTTTTTTTTTTTTTTTTTTCCCCTCTCCCTCCAAAGCCAATGTTTTTCTAGTCATTCTACTTTGTGTTTCTGGCTAATTAAGTGTACTTAGAAAAGATTAAATGCCAAGTAAATGTCTGCATTAGTGGTACTGTCCAGTGTATATTCTAGCGAGACATTAGTATCCTCAGTTCAAGAAGTGCACAATGCATTTCATTTGTGTAGCACTTATGAAAAAGTCATTGTCTTGCATTGGAAATCCCAAGCACATGTGCATTCCTTGTAGCAATTTCACTTTTTTTTTTTTTTTTTGCTGCTGCTGTTAAAGCCCCCAGCTGGCTACCAGGCTTTTGGCCCACAAGATCCAGTCACCACAGGAGTGGGAGGCCATGCAAGCCCTGACGGTAAGAGTGGAGGGGCACATGCAGTCTGCATCCAATTGCTTACATGAGCGTGATGGCAGTTTAATAGATGCTGCGGCAGTATTTCCACAAGCTCTATTAATATAGTTTCCACAATAGGCGTACTGAGTCACTGGAGGGGGGGCGGGGTGGTAAGTTTGAGTTTTTAATTTGTATTTGTAACTGATTTACTGAGTCATTTGGCTTTGTGTTGCCAGGTGCTGGAAACCTGCATGAAGAATTGTGGCAAGAGATTTCACAGCGAGGTGGGGAAGTTCCGCTTCCTTAATGAGCTCATCAAGGTGGTGTCTCCCAAGGTACTGACTTCCCAAGTTGTTTTCTTTACTCTGCGTGCTGTACTGGTGTCCCTCTTTAACACCTATCTATTATCAGTAGCCACTTTTCTAGTTCAGGATTATGGTGGTCCAGGGCTTATGTTGAAAGCATAGGTTGCGAGGCAGGCGACACCTTAAGTGGGACACCAATCAATTACAGTACAGTTGCACATGCTTACTCCACTCATTCACTTGCACGAAGGGAAGTTTAGTGTCACCAGTTGGCTTGAAACATGAGTCTTTGAAGTATGGAAGGAAACCAGAGCACCCAGACAAAGCCCCACACAAGCATGCTGGGAACATAGACTTCTCACAGACTGAGTCAGGTTCAATCCCACATCTGAATCCACAGCACAGGAGTGGTGAGACACCAGCACTGTCCTCTGCCCCCGTTTTATCAGTCCAGCTGATTTTTGTGCTCGTTTGTCAGCCGTTTTTTTGGTTTTATCTTTTTTGGAGCATGCAGTTGAGAAACTTAAGGCAGTGAATAGCTGAGATGTTGTGGTGGTCTTATGTGTCCTATGGCTGTGTGTGTTGCTGTATTCAGTTGCTGAGCATTTGCTTGCTGCTCTTTCCTTCAGTATCTGGGCACCAGGGCCCCAGAACCAGTGAAAAAGAAGGTGTTGGAGATCATGTACAGCTGGACAGTGGGTTTGCCAAATGAGACCAAAATCTCTGATGCCTATCAGATGTTGAAGAAACAGGGTGAGCAGAACTACAGAACTGCTTTCTCAGATCAGAGCATCAAAAAGCAGCCTGCTGCCAGATTGTTCAAAATTGCATTGGGATTAAATATTTCCTTTTAATAAGGAAATGGTAAACTCAATTTTTTCTAGTTTCAAACTTTCAGTTGTATTAACGTGAACATGTTTTCCCAGGCATTGTTAAACAAGATCCTGTCCTTCCTGATGATAAACCCCTCCCGCCTCCTCCACCTAGGCCTAAAAATGCGATTTTTGAAGATGAAGAGAAGTCAAAGGTAAAAAAAATCAGTAGCCAGGGGTTTGAAATAACTTTAGCGATGTGCTAAATGGAAAGTGAAGAGGTTTAACTGCCATCTTTTCCCCCCTTCTCCTCCTACTTTGTATGGCCCGCACTTCATCTGTTAACTCATTCTCCGGTTGCTCCGCTGCTGCCCGTGATCACCACGGCTCTTTATAGATGTTGTCTCGCCTGCTGAATAGTACTCATCCTGAAGACCTGAGAGCAGCCAACAAGCTCATCAAAGAGATGGTGCAGGAGGTGTGTATGTGTGGTCACGTGTGTAAGTTAGACAGTCATTGTTTTTTTGAATGTCATTGACAGTTCTGTAAGCCTGCCAGAAGCCCCCTAAGCATATTCTGCAGTAGCATTGTCAGTGAATACACTGTTTTTAATGTCTCGTCCTCCTTTCCTGTCATGTATACACAGTTAGCTTGGTGACTCTGTGTCTTCATCTCTGTGGCTCCCCAAGGACCAGAAGCGCATGGAAAAGGTGTCCAAGCGAGTCAACGCCATACAAGAGGTGAAGGAGAGTGTCAGCCTGCTGACTCAGCTGCTGGCAGACTACAACCAGGATGGGGGCTCACAGAACAACGAGGAGCTCATCAAGGTGGGTGTTGGTGTCCACCCACTTGTACACAGGCCCAAAAATAGCACAGCATTGCAGTGCCACAAGTTCACATGTTGGAGGTGTTTGTGCACCTAGTTGCCTTTAACTTACAAAGCAAAATGCAGGATGGAGGATAAGAAGCTGTCAAATGTCCTCTTATATGAGAGTGATATACTGAAATCCTTGTGGGTGGTGTGTCGGTTGTTTTCAGCCCAATCTTTTGGTCTGTTTGGTAAGTGATTATGCAGTCTACTTTTCCTTATCAAGAACAGCAGTAAAACACGGTGCTCCCCATATTGTTCAATGGAATTTAGGGTCAAAAGTGCATGGGCCCAAGCAAAGATCTTCATACACAAATTCACCAGGATTTCCACATGCCTCTTATAGCAGTGTTGTCACTGTGAACATTTGCTCTGTGTGTGCAGGATTTGTACCAGCGCTGTGAAAAAATGAGGCCGACACTCTTCCGGTTGGCCAGCGACACAGAGGACAATGACGAGGCCCTTGGTGAGAATCACTGCAAGTTGTACCTGCTGTCAGCCATTGTGCACATGCATGTGGTAAAGCTAGCACTTTGCATTGGAGCATCATAGTCATCCCCAAACCCCTAAGCTTGTGTTCCATGCCCTGGCAGCGGAGATCCTGCAGGCCAACGACAGCCTGACCCAGGTTATCAACCTGTACCGGCAGCGGGTGAAGGGCGAGGAGGTGAACGGGGACGGGGCTGCCACTCCACAGCTTACAGGTGAGATGAGGCGAATAAGGAGGATGTCTTTTCTGGTCTAAGGCCCCACATACATACCAACTGAGTCCCACACAGGTGCGTTTATTCTTATTCCATAGTGGACATTGTGTAGACATTTTCAGATGTTTAGTGTCATCAGTGTTGACTCTTAGGGAAAACGCAGATAGAATGTCCTGAAGACACTGTCTTCTACTTGTGTCCTTAGATGAAAGCGGTGTATGCATTGTCACTGCGTAAACCCATGTGGTTGCTGGCTGTCTTTCCCTTTTACCTCCATCTTTTCCTGTTATGATATTTTTTTGAGAATAACCTTTCCAGATGTACAGAAACAGTAAATGTTCTGTAGGTGTGTCTGATGCTGATGTTTATCTTTTTTGTGTTCATCCTTTTCCATCAGGAAAAAGCACTGCTCTTCTCGACCTGACAGGACTAGACACTTCATCTCCAGCTGCACCCTCTTACCCAGAGGCCCCGATTCGGCCACATGGCCAGCCGCCTCTTCCCCAGGAAGTGGGAATCAGCCTTCTTGACGATGAACTCATGTCTCTAGGTGAGATCGTACATGAGAACTCGACATATCTGATTTTTATTCTTCCCCCCATTTTACTTCTAGCCTGCTGACCTCCTTTTTCAGGTCTGAATGAGGTCAGTCCCTCGCATCCAGGAGACAGCACTGCTTGGAACTGCTTCCAGGTGAAAGACGCCCACCAGCATGCCGCTGTAAATTCTGTGGACTGTATAAACCGATCCAGTACGAAACGAGTGACATCTTTATCATGCCTCGTCCATGACAGTCCTCGGACAGCCTGGACGCAGGCCTCCCATCAACTTCCGGAACAGTACTGAAGCCCGCAGTAGCCATTCCCTCGCAAGCCACACCCTCATCGGGGAGCAAGGCCCTGGAGGAGCTGGATCTGCTGGGCAAGGCACTTCTGCAGCAATCGCTGCCTCCTGAGAGCCAGCAGGTGAAATGGTAAGTATGTGGCACGTCTCGTGCGTTTAATACCGTCGGTTTTCTGCAAGCGGTCTGCAGGCTTACACTGTGTGTACAAATAAATGACACAACCCATAATGGAGCAGCATCGTACACATTCTTCCTCCTGTGTTCCAAACACCTGCTGTGCAGGAGCCCACAGCACACACCGAATAAAGGTTCCCTGACAAAAGGGTAAGGAAATCAGGGCAAGATGTCTTAACTGTCAATGTGCAGTGATGGTGTTTGTCATGAAGACACTCAACAGCATGAAAGTTTATTGCAGAAAAATTCAGGAAGAGTACCTGAAGTACCATGATATGTTTTTGTAGTACTTCATTGTAACGTTAGCTGCTAATCTATTGATGTAGGTCTGTGCACTTGGTTTTATATACATTCCTGTCTTTCTTTCTGAGCTTCCCACTCACAAAATGTCTTTCACAATTTCAAAGTTTTGACACAATGAAGCGTTCAGCGTATTTGAGCCAAACAGACGTCCTTCTGAGGTACATGGATGCGTTGGCGTGAGTCGAATTGGTGCAGTACTGGCTGGTGCGAGGGCACTTCTCTTTCAAGGCACACCCCTCAGACTTTGCCTTTGACAAACAATGAAACGTTAAATCCACAAACATTTTCACACAAACCCGAAGTGCCAAAGCTCCACAATTAGATCTGTTGTGCTTTGTTGCACCATGTTCTTAAAGCGCTCTTAGTGCATGAATGTCTAAATGAAGCTCCCTGTGTCTTGAGTTCCCTGCATTAGACTGCTGTCCCATCCACCATTTACCCTGCTTCACAATCTGTGACTGGATCAAGCCGGTCGCTTTTTGTTCAGAAAAAGGATGGGTAGACAGTTGTAGTGAAGTAGAGGAAGCAAATTATTGGTCATACAGTAGCGTGTGCTCTGCTCAAATGTTTAAACGGCCGACTCCTCAGGGACAAGCAGCAGTCTCAGTCGAAGCCCACCCTCCGAGATCTCCAGCACAAGTCCAGCACAAACCCGATCCCGAGTGGAGCTTTTGCTGGTGAACATCCTGGGGGTCTCCTCAACTCCATGCCCAGTCTGGGAGCCTCTCTGTCTATGATGCCACCTGCTCCCACTGCCCCTGCAGACATCTCCCTGGCCAGTGTCACTATACCTCTGGAGTCCATCAAGCCCAGTAAGGGGTTGAGTTTCTCTTACGTGTGGTTATGAGTATGAGTTGTCTGGAATGACGAGAGAAGTTGTTTTAGAAAGTTCCCTGTATTTGTACTGAAGGCTGAACTCATGTTCACTGGAAACCTAATAAGCTGATTAATGCACACGCTATCTCTGGGCCTCCGTCTCCTTCTCATCCTCCAGGCAGCTTGTTGCCAGTGACCGTGTTTGACCGCCACAGTCTGCGGGTGCTCTTCCATTTTGCACATGACTCCCCTCCCTCTCGGCCGGATGTACTGGTGGTAGTCATTTCCATGCTGTCCTCAGCCCCCGTCCCAGTCACCAACATCCGCTTCCAGGCTGCTGTTCCTAAGGTAGAGCCTACCCCCCCCACCACCACCACCACTACGTTTCAGCAGCACGGTGGTTGTGTCTGAGCATTACGTTTGGGTATAGGACCCAGTCCGGCACACACTGTTCAGGGTTTGTTGTTCCCATGTTTTCAGTCTAAAGATGTGCAAGAAGAAGGTGATAATAGACCACTTCTCTACCTTCCCTTGCCATGAAACAAATGCATGACCCAAACTGAACTGTACAACACTCACCCTACGTGCCAGGGTCTAATGATAACGCTGTGAAAGAGATGGTTGTTTTCCTGAAAGCTTTTTCCATCTCTCTGAAATTCTCCCCCCATACCCCACAGGTAATGAAGGTGAAGCTGCAGCCCCCCTCTGGGACTGAGCTGCCAGCCTTTAATCCCATCCTCCCCCCAGCAGCCATCACTCAGGTGTTGCTGCTGGCCAACCCCAGCAAGGTACTGTACCTTTCCCATGTGGTCTTTTGCATAGCGTATATGTGTAGGTCTGGTTTCTGCTTTGTCAGCCATGAGAACAATTTCACACGTGTGTGCAATTAACATTTACTCCAAGAAGGAATCAAGTGAGTCTTACCAGGTTTGTCCGGTTACACGGTCTCATTTTGCCTGCTATCACGTGCAATTTCATTGGCCTGACTGAAGAAGGAAGTCATCCCACAACCTCTGATTACTGTATCACTAGAATCTCTTCCCTTTTTTGTGTTTATACAGAGTTAATGAAGTACACTGGTTCCTCCCCTTACAAGCACAATTGGTACTGAAAGCGTGTAACTTGAATTTGTAAATCTAAATTCACTTTCGCCAGGGTTTTAACACATACTCTTATTTATGGTAGGTCCTGTAAAAAAAAGGAAAAAAAAAATACTACTAAAATAACATTAGTAAAAAAAAAATCTCCATAAATACTTGTTCAAAACTGGTTTTTAAATTGACATACTGAGTGATTTAGTAATTTATGCAGCTCCCTTTTTGTTGTGAGAAATTTAAGGTAAGCACCTTGCTCAAGGGTACTACAGCCGGAGGGGGCGATCAAACCTGTGACCCTTGGGTGTGAAGGCGGCAGCTCTAACCATTAAGGTAGCAGCTGTTCTATAAGACAGCTGGTAGTGTAGTGGTTAGAGCTGCTGCCTTCAGACCCAAAAGTCACAGGTTTGATCCCCCCCCTCTGGCTGTAATACCCTTGAGCAAGGTACTTACCTAAAATCACTCCAGTGAAAAAAAGAAAAAAAGAAAAAAAAAAAAAATAACCCAGCTGTGTAAATGGGTAAATAATTGTAACCTTAACATTGTAAGAAGCTTTGGAGAAAAACATCAGCTAAATGAATAAATGTAATTCATCCCATAAACATGTTCAGTGGTGGTTGTTTACTACTGACACAGGAACACGAAGTGAGAGGAATTGAGGTGTTCCAACACACAATTCTGTTTTGGATGCATTTACTGCCAAGCGACAGCAACACGTGGAAATAGTTTGTTTTCACTCTAATAGAAATTTTACAAAATAGAAATTAAAACATAATAAATTACTTTGAAAATTAGCTGCAATCTTTGTAAGGGGAAGTGTTTAACTTTTAAGTGATGTATAACCATTTGATATAAACAAATGTAAAAATTGTGCTCTTTCCCTCATATTGCCACAGGAGAAGGTGCGATTGAGATACAAGCTGACTTTTACCCTGGGTGAAGAGTCTCACGATGAAACCGGTGATGTAGAACAGTTTCCCCCACCAGACACATGGGGGAATCTTTAGAAGGATGGACCAGCTGCCTGTCACATGACCCAATGCTTCTCACATATCCTGCCCTTGCACTACAGTGCTGTCATCTCCTCATCTATCTCCAAAACCTTTTTTTTTTAAATTATTTCCAATGCAACTCAGAAGAATACAATCAATCTCTATATTCCCCCACTGTGTTTTAATGAGCAATGAAGGTTTAGTGCAAATCAAATTTCGACTTTTGGAAAACCAGGCACTTAAACTAACCCATCCATATGCCTGAGTGCTGTACAACACTCCACTCTGCTGTAATATATTACGGTACAAAGTATTGTCAATTTATTGTACCGTAGTGTAGGACAGTGGGGTTGGGTATGTGTGTGTGTGTGTGTGTGGCTGTGACCAGTGACAGAATTCTTCCTCTTAATGCTACCAGTCCTGTTAGGTATGTTTGAGCTAGTGGTTGCTGAGGCCCAACTGTTTTCCTTTTCGGTGTGTTTGTCATGTTTTTGGTAACAGTGACATTACCTTGTGGTCTCCTCAGAAATTAATGGAGCCTTAATCACTCTTCGTGATTGGCGCAGGAAGGTCTCATACCTGCACTCTCACCCACTGCTTTGATCATAATCCATGAGAGGAATTGTCACCATTGAATTATTTTATATGCCGTATGTGCCTATTCTGACATTTAATTTAATTCAGTTTAGCCTCTTCTGTATATATTAGTTTTTTTGTTTGAGTTAAGGTGTAAAGGTGAACTGGTGTTTCCTGATATGTTTTGAGATTTAGGGTGGGGTTTTGCATTTGACAGAATGAGTAAAATGCTGCTATGGACAGTACACAAGGCTCACTTCTGGTTTTTGTTTACAGGATTGACTAGAATAGTAGCATCACTTGGTTTGTGTGACAGAATGACATTGGTGCCCCCCCTTCCCACGTCACCTCCCACTGCAGGAGCTGCTGTCAGTTTGAAATCTACATTGTCACCCAAGGAGAGTACTGGTAGACCCCCCACCCCCCAACGAGCCAGCAGGAGTGCAGGTTCACCATCATTCATAACTCTTGTGTTGAGGTATCTCTCACCCCAACGGTGCCAGCCCTGCCTCTGTAAATAGTCAGTATTGCAGTTATGTACAGAAGCCAAACAAATATTAAGAGCAAATAAATACAGAGGGAACCTGAAAATATGTATTTAAGGGAAATAAAGTTATTCTTTTTCTTGGAGGTTTAACACTTGTCGTTGTTTCGTGGCAGTCTGACTTGACAGAAAATAGGCTGTAAAATGCATGGTAGGCTAACCCTTCCTACACTGAAAACACAGCAAAGGCAGCACAATGTTCATAATCTTTATTCAAACCTGGAAAACAAAAACACTGGTTACATACTATTAAATAACCAACACATGGCCAGGGTCAGTAACCACCTTCAAATGAGCATGATGATTCTAAGTATTTGCCAAAGTGATCATGGTCTGTACTTGAACAGTAAATGTATTAAATGAGCAATTCTGAAACAAAAAGATACAGCAGGGGAGTAACCCATGACGTTTCTTGGTTTTAGAGTAAAAAATAAAGGTGTTTTCATTTTAGGAAAATACACTAACACAAAACTAAATTTCTGTTCCAAAGTTATGGAAACCTTTGCTATGAAAGGTAGGTCGTGGTCAGCAACAGTCATGCTCCGTAATTCTTACCAGCACAAACCTGCTCGGATTCCCTCTGCACACCACCAGATCAATAACTAACTACCTGCCAAGATGAATGGACCTACCTCTTATATGAAAGATTACATACACAAAAGTTCAGATAGGATTTAGCATATATAGTACAGGCACCACCTCCCACACCCCTCAAACAAGACAAAACTCCAGAAAAAGCTAAACTTAAGTGCAGAGTCTTGTGGCAGAATTACTGAAGGAAATGAGATTAAAGCTGCATTTATGAGAAGAAATACTATCCAACCTTCAGAGGAATAATCACCATGGGTTATCAATCTGAGATTTTTGATATTTTTACTTGTAAAAAAAATGGACTGTCAATTCCGAGGTGGGGGAGGAGGGGGAGGGGGTGGAGGTGCAAACGGGTAAGGAGGCTGCCCCATGAAAGCTATCATGGGCTGAGGGGGCGCAAACTGCTGGGCCATTAGAGGCTGCGGCCCAGCCGACGGTGGGGGGGGCTGTCCAGTCCTGGCACCTAAATTCCCAAACTGCCCCTGCTGTTGACCAGATGGATCTGCCACCCCACTGCCTGCGCTGGAGGAGCCGGCGCCCATCTGGGAGCCGCTCCTACCGTTGTACTGGCCACTCCCGCTCCCACTGTAGCTCTGGTACTGGTCCCCGCTGCTGCTGGTGAAGGAGGACGTAGAGTTTGATCCCGTCCCATAACTCGAGTTACTTCGGCTGTCCCTGCTGCCGCGATCCCTGTACGACGACGAGGAGGATCTGTCCCCATCCCGACTACTCCCTCCCCCTCTCCCGTCCCGGCTATAGCTACTCCCACTGCTGCTACTGCCCCCCGTTCCTCCGTCGCTACCTCCACGCCCATCCTTGCTGCCCCCCCCGACAGAGCGCATGCGCCGCTCACATTCCTCCTGGTACATGAGGTTGGGATTGTTGGCGCTTGAGCCCATATTGCGGTATCGAGATCTGCCACCTGCAGGGTCAAACACAGTAACAAAACCTCATCAGTTTCACTCATGACTGTGACTCTAATGGTACAAGGACCGGTCTTAATGTTCAGTAACTTCAGACAGGAGCTATGATGTTCTGGGTAAAGGCTGTGCTATAGCAACTCGATATTTATGAGTAACATGACTCCGCCTGAACAAGCACCCTCTCGGTGGCACCCTTACCTCCGCCTCCGCGCCCCGAGTCCACCAGCTGCAGCAGCTTGGGGTTGATGGCCTGCCGAGCTTCTTCTAGGACCCGCACCAGGTCGCGGGCCTGCCGCAAGTTGCCCGGAGTGAAGAAGGTATAGGCCGTGCCCTTGTTGGTGCTACGGGCTGTGCGGCCGATCCTGTGGACATAGTCCTCCGAGGAGTTTGGGTAGTCATAGTTGATGACAAATTTAACATCCTCCACATCTTAGGTGGGTGAGCAGGGAGGTGTTGGGTGGACACGTGTCATTGGGAAAGAAAGGAAAAACCAGTGAACACGAAGAAAATGGGCTGCTGCAAGTACGTAGCTAGTAAACCTGACCAAACAGCATGCTACACCTTCAATCCGTAAAAACATCGTAACCCTACAATTACTTTTCACCTGAAGTCAACTTACACAAATGCATGGAAATGAACTCTCACTCTGAACTTACCTGTGCACCGACAGCTACACTTGAATATATGTGTATGTATTTGATAAGAGATGTGGACCAGCAAAGATGACAATACCCAGAGTAACAAAAAAAATACTCACTCCCTACAGAGACTAGAGCCTGGAGATAACCAGAACGATCCCATTCTACAACACCCCCCCCAATATTTGACACACAAGAAATCGTAGTTCATTTTCTATGCACAAAAAATACAAAACAACAAATGCAATATTTTGCAGTTCTCTTTGGAAGGGTTTGAGGGTAGGCAGAGGGGCTAGAGTGAGGGTTGGCTCCAATTTTGTTCAGTAGGCTTTCATTTCGAGAGCAACACAAAACAAAAAGTCTGTTTCTCATTACAGAAAAGATGGGGCTCGAACAACGCTGAGGTCAAGTAATGTCTCCTTTTCTCCAATTTGGGCAGGGCTAAGACTCAGGTTATTTATGAATAAAAATAAAAAGAGGCAAGGGCATGGTACATAGAGAACACATGGCACAATCCTGAACCTCAGCCTGTCTACACTTCCAGCTCATTCTAATGAACTCCGCTAAAGTCTGCAGGACTTCGATGGATCTGTGTTCAATGCAACAGATGAAAGGGGAGGGGAGTGATGAGGTACTTACCCTGTTTAAGAAGTCTTTTACAGGGCTAGCTCCCTCTGTCCCCCCTGATCAGTCCTGGGTCATTTGGTATGGCTGGGAAGAGAGGGGGGGACAAACTGGCCCCCTTCCCCCACACACCCAACCTCACAAACATGCCCACAACTCCAGACCAGAGGAGAACTGCACCCCCTTCCAGTTCTCTCTCGGGAGTTGCAGGAGCTTGACCAGACGGACTGGAGCCAACACCTTAGTTTTTACACCGTCTCCCCGCTTCTCTCGAATCCTCTCCCTCGCCAAGTCAAGGGCAGACGCATCGCTTTTATTTTTGCCCCGGAGAGACTGTTGGTGTTGCTACAGGTATAAGAAAAGCACTCAGGTCGTTGAATGAGGGTGAAAGTAGCTGGGGAGTGAATTCCACACACAGTACCAGTATCAGAGGCTCAAGTGAGACCGTAAAGTCTGACTGTCTGTCAATACAGCACATGAGCTGCTGCATATGCTGTCAAACACCCTCAACATAGAGCACAATGCCATTGTTATGCTTACTGCCCTGAACCCCAAATACTTCCTGTGAACCTTTCAATTTCCTCACTTCAAACAACTTCCTGTTCAGGGACTGCAGAGGAAAAAACCAAACACTATTCAAGCTAACATTAGGAGTTCTGCAACAAAAGCTGCGTGACAATATTCCTTCGCAGGAAGGGGGTTTTTTTGGGTGTGGGTGCCTCACTCTGCAGAGACCCACACAAAGGAGACAGGTGAGAGACCCTGAGAAGTGGACCTGGAACTGCGGCCCTCCACCCCTGCAGGTCCTCCACAATGACACGCAGCGTTCCCGAGAGCCCAGTTCACCCTTCTTTTTTCTTTTTTTTTTTTGGGGGGGGGAGGAAGAAAGGTGCAACTGCAGTAACAAGAAACAGACACCAAGGGCCGTGACCCCGAACTGTGGGTCTCAAAGTGCAACACGATGGGATCTGAAGGCTAGGAAAACGGGGCAGAAACACGTCGCTGGAGTTTTTCAGTGGCAGCCTCAGCATAAAACACATGAAACCAGAGCACCCACTGTACACAGGTAAGTGGAAAAAAGGAAGAGACCAGAAAGAAAGAAAAGTGCGTTTAGTCAGGAGAGCAAAGGGGAGCCAGAGATGCAAGAAGTGGGAGGACGAGGAGAAAGGCGAAACCTGACAGGTAGACTGATACAGAAACAGATACTGAGGGGACAAGCAGGGTGTGGGACGGAGACAGCGAGAAAGAGGCTTCCTCCAGGCCAGGACTCCTGCCAGCCAGGACCAGACATGACGTCCTCAGAGGGAGAGCCAGCACAGCCACATGAGGGCTCGGGGTGTCGGCGAGGCTGGATCTGGGCGCAGCAGGGGCAGCACAGAGGAGTCTCTGCCCGCTGTGGACGTGGGCCACTGCTCACGTGGCACAGTGCTATGACCACAATGCCCGTTGAACTTCCATCTTCTCCAGCTACACTTCACTCAACACGCAGCTTTCAAGCAACATTTTTAAACTAGTTCTCAGCTGTCTGTTATGCTTTGGAGCGCCACTGAAAACTAACTACTCTGGAGACATCATTCTAAGCCTGTTCTAGGCCACACTGACTGTGGGTGGCACCTGCACATTTTACACATTCCGAGATCTGGCCTGAAACTAATTTAGAAGTGACCACCAAAAGCCATTTGCTTCAATGTAACCAAATGACCAATAAGCAACTTCAGAATTATCCCACTCTATTAGGGAGACAATCCTGCCACTGCTGTCACGAGACTGAACACCGATGGCTTGAAATCGCTGTGCCTTGAGCCCCAGCTGACCTGCAAACAGTAATCTGCCAAGAAACACGACGTGTGACTGAGATTATGCCTTCAAAACATAACAATGGAACTGTGTTTACCAATCAGCAAAATCCTCCAGCAGTGACACAAATGACATTTGGAGCAGTGGTGGATCACTTCCTTTCCTCATCTATTCTTCCACCAGAAAGCTGCGACACTGTGTTTCCACAGCAAAGGACTAGGTGCTCCTACAGGAAGTCAACTCCACCCCCAACAGTGCCCATTCTCCCAGCCTGTCTTAGACCACCCCCAGCCCTGTTTGTTGCACCCCTGCCTCAAATTTGTAATCCCAGGCAACCTGTTTCCTGGAAAGCAGTAAGAAGGGGGTGGGGTGCATATTTCTGAAGGGCTGTGCTTAGGGCTTTTGGAGAGATGGCCGTTTCAGGGAGTGATAAGTCAGGCCCTCTCTCCGTGGTTTCTCTCCAACTCTGGCTTCGATAAGTCATGCCTGGGTCCGGCAGCAGGCTTCCGTGGGCCTGTGCGCTTCTAGTGCCGGAAGAGAGACTTGGAAACAAACAAAAATAAAAAAAAATAAATAAATAAAATAAAACAGAAAAAAATTGGTTAAAAAAAGCAATCGTCACAAGGTCGGAGGTGAGTCATATGTTCTTTTCCAGCACTCTCTTGTTCCTCTCTTTTGACCCCCCAGGAGAATGAATATTTGATCATTTTCAATGTATACCTAACACAGATCTACAAATAAAATTCTTCAGGTTGTTGACATAACTACATCTTCAGTCTGCAGCTTCATATTTGTGTTTTAAGCTTTGCTTTTCTTATCAAAAAGGCAAGATGTTGCTGAGATGGTCTCTTTCCACTCTAAACTACTGAGACCCTGAAAGAATGAAGATAAAGTCCGGATAAGAACCCACTAGAGGCGTACTCCAAGAACTAAGTTAGTCAGTATCAACTGGGTTCCCGTACATTTATTTTAGACTTTGTTTGAATGTTTCCTCAAGAACTTGACAGATATACATTACATTTATTCTTAACAAAATGCTGGTTTCCCTCCCCACTTTTCCTAACAGTCTACAATATTTTGGTGTATGCAGGTGTGTGAGTGACTGTGGGGCCAAGATTCTGTAAATTTCCAATACATACCCAGTCCTCGTGAGGCTACATCCGTGGCAATGAGAATTGGTGCTTTACCACTACGAAACTCTAGAATGAGGGAGAGCAATATAAAAATCACAACAGAACTTAAAGCAAGGTCTTATAATACCACTCGCCTCTGTTAGCTTCACAGTCATACCTGACAGGACCCAGTCTCTCTCAGGTTGGCTCTTGTCACCATGGATGCACATTGCAGGCCACCTAAAAGGCAACGCAAGAACAGGCTCACAAAAAAGAACCTAAGCAGACACCATATTAGGAGTTTCGTAAGAGAAAACTAACTTTAACACTACTACACTGGCTGAAGTCACTCAAAAGCATTAAACACTTTTATACCAGCAATATCAAGTAAAATAAGTGACATTGGGTTTGAAATCTCTGAAAGATATTGATTGCAAAAAAATTAACAGTTAAAAAAGTGGCTAAAGCCAAATGGCAACCCTCTCCTTTGTGTGAATGGCAAACACTCAGGGAAAGGTTTAGAACTGAAGTTGAGAGTGATTCCCAGGCCACATACAAATTCAAGCAATAAACTGAGCAACAGGGACAGAGTGGTACAGTTCCACCGATTCCTCACCCATCACGCCTCATCCGACGAGTGAGCTCATCGCAACGTTTCTTGGTTTCAACAAAGATGATGGTCTTGTTCTCCTTCTCAGCCATGATCTCTTCCATAAGCTGAATGAGCCTGAGAAAAGCCAGGGGTCAAAGGTCACAAAACTCAGAATTTTCATTCACATTGCTTTTAAATGGGTGTCCATAAGAAGGGTCTAACTGCTACATCCTCGATATATCAACAAAAAAATGAATAGAGCAAATTAATTAGCCTCACTTGTTGTCCTTCTCGTTCTCCATGCAGACATCCACAATCTGCAAGATGTTATGGTTTGCACTCAGCTCCAGGGCTCCCACATTGATCTGCACATAGTCTCGCAGGAAGTCTTCCGCCAGCTGACGTACCTCCTTTGGCCAGGTAGCGCTCCACATAAGGGTTTGCCTGTCCGGCTATGGTGAGGGTTTGACAGATATCAACTAGACGGTCACAAGCACCAGCAGAACGAAGACTCCCAAAACTCCAACGATATTTACTTTTGCTTCGCTTACCCGGATCTGGTCGACGATCTTACGAATCTGTGGTTCGAAACCCATGTCTAGCATGCGGTCAGCCTCGTCCAGCACCAGGTACGTGCAGCGGCGCAGGTTGGTCTTTCCTGCCTCCAGGAAGTCTATTAGCCGGCCTGGGGTGGCAATGCAGATCTCCACACCTGTGACAACAGGAGAGCTGGAAATGATGGTCCACAAACACTTTCCAGGACCTGGGTGTATTCACCCAGTGAGGTATGCAGCAAACATTTCCTACTACAACATCCATGGATAATTGGTACTGGTCAGTAGTCTGAAGGACACATTCAGTGTAGTTTCTTGGAACACTTCTTCAAGAAGTACTTGCAACCTGTAGCACTCAATGTTTTTAAAGTACTGCATTATGTTGAACATGTGCAATAAGTACAACCAGAACTGTGTTGTGCAGTTCGTGAGACGACTGACCTCTCTCCAGGTCTCGTATCTGTGGCCCCTTGGGTGCGCCCCCATAAACACAGGTACTCTTAATGCGAGATGACTTGCCATAATCGTAGGCCACCTGCTGCACCTGCTGTGCCAGCTCGCGAGTTGGAGCCAGTACCAGGCACTAGGCAGAGGGAGAGACTGGGCTTAGTTGAAAATGAGAAGGGCGTAGGGCATCAACACATCATGGACACACAGGACTATTTATCCTAATACACTGTGTACTCACAATTGGGCCATCTCCACGCTCCAGGTAGGGCTGGTGATTGATATGCACAATAGCTGGGAGAAGATACTAGAACAAGGAAAGCAAAAGAGGGAAAGTGTAATTCAAGCCTCAAATGAAAAGCAAAAGTGCCTGAAGACATAGTCAAGAAGCACAAAACCAGGCACATAGTAACAGTATGAAAACCATTAATATCACAGGGGGGAGTGTAAACAGAAGGTAAATAAATATCCTAAATCTCCTAAATCAAAACATTTACTGTAATACATTTTGACCTAAAATGTAGGAATGCATTACTACTATTACTATTACTATTTTGGCCATTTAGCACAAATGATCCTAAATGACTGTGAGTGTATGCATGTGTGTATGAACAAAGATGACAGCAGCAACGCAGATCTTCTCTTTCCCTTACCGCAAGGGTCTTGCCAGAGCCAGTCTGCGCGATGCCCACCATGTCCCGCCCACTTAGCGCCAGCGGGAAACCCTGGGCCTGGATAGGCGTGGGCTCTTTGAAGTTCTGCTGTATCAGAACGTCCATGACATACTCTGGCAATGGCAAAAGGTTGGGCAGTAGTTTGAGCGGGGGAAAAAAAAAAACAAAAACACATATGATCCAAAATTCAAGGTTAAAGAGGCCATCTTTTTAACTATACTAAAAATGTATGAATATTTAAGTGCATTAAAAGACAAAACTACCTTTTGTGTTACAACTTTCTCAAGATTCTTTTTTTTATCTTAAACACCAAAAAAGTGTTCTTCACTTGGCCCTATTATATAATTTGTAACGGAGAACACAACCTGTGTTTGAACTGCCACCCAACACGCAGCAGTAAAATGCAACCAGACAAAAGAAAAATTTCAGAGTGCAGAAGTCAACTCCCACCATGTTTACAGCTCATGTCTGGTGCTGAGCCAGTGATTTTAATAACGTTAGTAAGAAGAGGTGAACTGTTACCATGAAAACCACAGCGAGCGTAACAAAGCAGAAACCGGTCACAAGATGTGTGTTTGCTAATTGCTCAAATGGCATCAAATAGCAGTTTTGAAGATTAACGGTTTTTATTCCCAGCCATTTTAAATTGGTCTTAGTCACTTATTACAAATATCAAAGGAGTGACGACTCGCTGAGGAGTGACTATATAATTCCGTGTTTCACAAAAACACCCATCGCGAAGCACACATGCACAGTCCCTCTCGCAGGACAGCCTGAACGTGTGCCGTTTGCGTGATCGCCCGTCATCTTTGCCTCCACACTCACGGGGGAAGTTCGCCTGGTGGAAGGCGGTGACCGGCTTGGGGCAGCCCGATCCCCTGATGGTGATCTCCTTCTTCCGGCGAAAGTCCTCCACATCGTACTAGAGACAAGGGACACGGGAGGGGGATTGATTGGCCTGTCACGCACAACCCGTGCGAGGCACGTAAGGAAAAGCGGGCACCGAAACCATACCTGCGTCATGCGCTGCACCTCCGAGTGCTCCGTATAGAAGTTCTTCTCAAACTTGGGCAGCTCATCCAGATCCCACTTCTTCTTGCGCAGACGTTCCCCAGGGTTCCCGAACTTGCCACTTCTGCTCGACCCAAAACGTGTGCTGCTGGGGGGGTTAAACAGGAAGAGGGACACATGAAAGTAGCTATAATGCAACCTTGGTTTCCAGTTTCAACAGATCAGCTGTTGTTTTCTGTGTAAACCAGCTCTCTGCTCTAAGGTACAGAGTAGTTCCCCCCAAGTGAGTGAGTCCCCTTCACTTTTGGCTGCTGCACCAGCATGTTATTAACTGCCTTATCATGTGAACTCGAACTGCTTTTTAGTAGTGAGAGACAAGTTCAGTAAAATTACACATCAACATGTAAGTAGTTAATTTTATGCAGGCTGTGTGTGTGTGTGTGTCATGAGGAGCAGTTTTACTCTCTTCTTTTTACCCTCCGCGGTCGCGTCCCCGGTCTCTGTCCCTGTCGCGCTCTCTGTCTCTGTCTCCATACGAGGAACTTCCCCGCATCTCGGCAGACTTCAGTTGATATTAACCAGCAAGAAAATTAAAACACAAAAAAAAGTCTGCGGTATTCAGTCTGAGACACGTCTCTCCTCAGCCTGAGAAGAAAAAAAAAAAACTTAAAAAGGCCACGGCCTCACCAGCGCTACTTCTGGATTTCAGCTTCCAAAACACTTTTCTCGAGCTAAAGAAGTATAACAAGCAAAGTAATTCGGTGAATTTTACAGATAAAGCAAGAAATCGCTTCCAGAGTGAATTCTGAATTTTTTTGTCGGTTAAAAGTATTTCGCAGAAAAACAACTACAAGATGGAGGACGGCTTACTTCGCGAAGGAATTGCCTCGTAATTCTGCGTAACTGTCGCCGGGTGACACGCGGATCCACGTGCAGAACTGGCGTAGGACGTTTAGAGAATCCAGATTACGGCCGTTTACGGAATGACGTAAGCACGCTGTGAACGATACGCGCCTTTTGTGTTTACGACATTTTACGGAAGGGGCTCTAATGGGAACAAAGTTTGCGACAGCGAAACGCTAGTAACTCTCAGCAGTACTTTATGGTCAATATTAAAGCACACAAATATCAGTGTATATGTATTTTATTCGTGCAGGTTTTAACTAAAATTTACAGGCCTCGTGCTTAAAGTTGTTTTCTTTTCATTCCTTCTCCATTACTGTAACACTACTGCCTAAAACTAATCATGTGCACTGTATTTTCACCTACCAATATAATAACTTACTCTCAAAGATAGTACTGCACATATTGTTTTTATTTCTTATGCCGCATCTTGAAAAAGCTCTTACCATCCTCTGTTCCAGCCATGTCTATATGAACTTGTATGCTATTAATTTATATTAATTGAATCAAGGGACACTGAAAGGCCCCAGTTTTTGTTTTCTCATTATATTTGTCTTAGAACTCCTTCACAAGTCAGTTTGAGGGAGAAGAACACAAGTATCGAGGGTTCAGATAGACTCGTATTTTGTCCAAACTGACTTTACAATTTTAGGCGATTTTCCTACAGCCTTCTTGGTTACATGCATTTCTCAAGGAACCTGTGTCTTGAACAAAAGCCTTCAGGTTACAAGTCTGTCCTTAAATCTCCACACTACCTGCTCCCCTGAACTCATCAAAATGTGAAAATCTTAAATATGGTAAAAAAAAAAAAAAAAGGGGAGATGAGAGGCAGGAGTGAAAACAAGTCATGGGGAAAGGTGTTGGCAGAAAAAGTATGAGTCTGAGGTGAGATATCCGTTCCTCCTCACCATAATTTACAAAGGATCTTACTCATAAAAATACAAAATGTACAGCTGGTGCTGTTATATGAGGAGAACAGAATATGCACAGGAAAACGTGCCTCTTCTAGCCACTGAATTTGACTGTCGCAGTGACCAATGTTGTCGTCTGCAGCTGAAACGGCTGCTAGTCGCTGACTGCATGTAAATTTAAAAAGCCACTAATCCTATTAAATCGGTTGTGTGTCCACAGTCGAAGCATTAACGCACATTAATCATCCATTTGTAATATCATTATCATAAAATTGCAGTTTAGTCACTTCAAAGTTCATGTCCTGTTTCGAGTTATTTCCATTCCACTCACAGTTTTATTGTGATTATATTTATATTTAAGTAGAAAAGATGATCGAGTTCCAGCCCGGAGTGCCCTGGAAGGGATTCCAGAGCGCCGACCCAGAGTCTGACCCCTACGTGACCCCAGGCAGTGTCCTGGGCTCCTCGGTGGCCTCCAGCCTCAATGACACAGAGTACCAGTTGCTCCGAGACAACACAGGTACTGGTGCTCGGGATCCTGGCGCTACCGTGCCAGTAATCGTATTCGTTTCTCAGTGAATTCTCCTGCTTCTGCAGACGTCCTAGTGCAGGCTTGTCTTTTGTGACTATTTCATCCTGTTTAAGTAGAAATGAATTGATGACATATTGATATATTTTAAAGTATTCTCCAGGGCCTCGCACTAATAGGCGACCCCCCCCCCCGATCTCTTTGGTTTTCAGAGCCCAATCCCTCCCTGAACACCTTGCTGCCTTCACATGGTGCCTGGCCTTACAGTGCCTCCTCAGACAGCCCCCAGAACAGCGCACACAGCCCAGGTACTGCGCTGCTTCGCTTGACCCAACAGGGACGTGCTGTGGGGGACGTCTCATATTTGTGGCTGTCTGTCTTTAACTGCTTTTTTTCTTCTTATTCTGAGAGCATAAGAGGAGCTGGTCTTGGACGCTGGAAATGCGAATCTTTGGAGCCCTATTGACTGTATACCCAATTTACAAATTGAGGTTAACATTGACTGCCAGTGAATTAATGTCTTTCCAGTTGAGTTTATTTGGACAAATTAAGTTTATATACAGATGTATATAACCTATATTTATATTAGCTTACGTTGCAAAACTGCAGGGATTGGGTTAGTGACTGTAACCTGAGAGCCTGAACCGCTCCAGGTCTACTAAGGCCATGCTGAGAAGCTAAAGAGCTTATGTCATATCTTGAGTTTAAACTGCACTCTTTGTCACTCCTCCTTGTATTTATGTTAAGGGACAGCTGATACCATAGTAGTTCGAGCTGCTACCTTTGAATCTGAAGGTTGTTGGTTTGAATCTCACCTACTGCTGCTGCACCCTTGAGGAAAGTACTTACCCTAAATTGGACAAATAAAGACAGGTACCATAGAAATTAGATAATTCAGCACAGCAGGGATCAGTCTTGTTCAGAAGATACAGCTATGTGATTTGCAGCATCAACAAAAGTGATCTCTTTACTTTGTTCCAGCTGAATGTCTTCAGCCAGAAGTTTATTTTTGACAGAAGGCTGATCTGTATCTACGATCAAAATCATACACAACTCATATGGGGATAAAGTAATTACTAAAATATAAAATGTCCTTTTCCTTACTTTTGGAAGAACATGTTTGTCTTTCATGCCATAGTATGAGCTCAAAATGGATAGTCCAGTTTCAATGACTTGCGATGAACTAGCAGCCCATCGAGGTTGTACTGTGCCACATACCGTATGTTTCCGGGCTAGATTCCAAACCACCACAACCCTGCACTGGACAAGCCATTACTGATAAGGAGTGGTTCAGTTTTTATGTACCATTGTGAAACCAGATGGGGAATTCTTGTTGGGTTTTCAACTACATTATATTGTGTATTGTGCAGTTGTCAAGAGTCTCCCGAGTGGCCCAAACAACTTGTATGCTCATTGTAAAAGATGTAAAATTATTACCTGCAGCAATAATTTCCAACAGTTTTTATTTCTGAAGTCATGTCAGACAACAACAAAATGACTTTGCTCAGGGAGCAGAGGTAAGAGAGTGTAAAAGGGGTTGGTATAAAATGAGGAAAAAAGGTGAGTAAGAGCAAGTCACATTCTTTACATTCTTGCTCAGGCCATCAGAAAAAAAACACTATGGTACCAAACGACACAGAGAACACACTGAAATATCACATAAGACATCTTTCATTGCAGTTGTCTCTTCTCCCCCCGAAAGATGATTGATTCTTTCATTCCCAGATTTTTTATTTTTGAAGATACTGACAAAGTCAATTAAATGTTTCTATTAAGCTGACTTCCCATGCATGAATCAAAAATGGCCCCAAAACATGCATTTTACATGAAACTTTACATCACTCCAGGGTTCTGCTGTTATTAATTGTTGGCAGAGTGACATTCTTGTCCAGGTATTGTGTAGCTTGAGAGAATGATGTGCCTACATTCCTTCAAAATAAACTATCCCCCAAAATTACCATTCTGTGCACGCCCAAACCTGCACAGAATCTGATATTTAAGAGTCCAACTCCCTCTTCCTAATTCATCCTCCCCCAGCCCCTGTAACATATACATATTTATATAACTATAAAAAAAGTAAAAGGACAGTGATCAGAGGTCAGTCTCTGCAGTGTGTTGTATGAGTGAGGCAGTGGAAGGGAGGGAAATGTTGCAGTGCCCCTAAGCCAAACCTCAAGCACTTGGAAGAACTTGTGTACTGACTCCACAGTTTGCTCTCCCCTCCTCCTCATCACCTTGGCTCTGTTACTCTCCCCATTCCAGTCTCCCTTTCTCCCTGTGCAGCCCCCAGGCCTCACAGAGGGACATTCAGATCACATCTTCCCTGGGGCTGGAGGCATCATACCAGGCATCCCGCCAGACATCCCAGTGTTAGGTCCTAGCAGAATCTACATCAAAGCATGTCATTTCAATTAAACCTCTTCATGAAACTGTTACAGTGCATACAAAGTCAACACAGGAACAAACACCAAACAAAACTTCCAAACTCTATTCCCACACTGAAGAGAAATGGTAGAAATCATAGAAAATGAGGGAAGAGGATAAGAATATGAGGAAATGTGAAACAGCACTGAAAATACTACTGAAGCTAACCTGTCTCTGCTGTTGTAGTTGCTGCTGCTCCAGCTGCAGACGCTCTGTCTCAAAGATGACAGGCAGCACAAGGATCATGAAGGAGGTAGTCCCCACCCAGAGTGCTGATCGTGTGAAACTGCCAGACAAAGGGAATGAGAGTCAACCAGTGGTACCAGGAGATGATTCCAGATGGCCACTGGCCAGAACATACTCTTCAACTCACCTGTACAGCTTCTTGGCCACGGAGAGTGAACACTGCGCTGACACCTCTGCTGCAGAGCGCAGTCTGTCTGGGAACATCTCAGTGAGTCCCCAAAGTCTCTCCACGAGCGTCTCGTCCAGCTAAGAGCAATCAATATAGGAGAAAGCAAGAAAGTTGGCAGAGAACACCTTGGTTGTTGAGAGACGTGGACAGCTATATTCTAAATATCCTTTTGATTCAAATCTTGCCATATTTTATGTGTAGAAACTGCGAAGAATGATGTGACACGTGAATAAAAGGGTAGAAAGCTTGCAATATATAGTAATAAGACAACTGGAAGACGGCACATTCCATAAACACTGTATCCTGCCTTCCATTAACAACACACAACATCTGTGCAATGCCTGGTTTGGGCATAGAGCATTGCCTTCATATGTTATTGGTGCAATGTATGACTGGTACAATGTCAAGAGGGGGGAATTAAGTCAAAATTAAAACTAGAAGCACTTTAGGTTCAGTTGAGAAAAGAAAAACTACTAAAGTCTTCCTCACTATGTCCTCAGGGCACTTTGCTGATTCCTCTTGCAGGACAGCACTTTGATTCAGGCCATACTGTCACTTTAACTGCGCTCTCTCTCTCAGTATGCCAGCCAGTTTTCACCATGAATCAAACAGGGAAGAAGGATGCATGGCAAGATGCAGGTGCTTGTGTGTGCTAACTAGGGCGGATGGTGTTTTTGCCGATGGAGGCCATACTTTTGAGATGACCAAAGGTTAAACTATCATGTCTAGAGGATTTCAACCCTAGTTTTGGCATATCACTCTGCAGAGACCCTTTTTCCACATAAGGTCCATATTACACTTGATTCAGTGTTGCTTAAGCTTTAAGACTAATCCAATTAAACAACTACTAGGTTGGAGGGTGTTTAAACAGGCTATAAAGTAACCCTGACTGATGGCTGTTGACCTACAAGGATCACTGTCTATACACTAATGTTACTTTGATTGGTAGCAAAATGTTTGCACAAAAATCTTACAGTCAATGAATGAACCAAGGAATTTTAACTTCACTTTTTAGGTAGAGTCAGTATGAAACTACAGTGTGAACTTACAGTATTTGGGTCAACCTGTTGAATGCCTGAACAAGTGAATGAATGATTGATGCTCTCAGTGAAACCATAACCTTCTGAGAGGAGGTTACAATTGCAGGGACCGAAACACATGTATCCTGCACCAGCAAAAAGACTCAGACTCACGATGTACCTCCAAGAATACTGACATGACGGCTCATGTTCGCTTGTCAACGGGGACAGGTTTCTGTGAACGTCAATGTTAGTAATGGAGCCATGTTGAGTTTGCACAGAAAAAAAATCACTTTCCTCTGACAACATCACCTCAAATAATGACAACAGCAATGTACCTGTACTCATCAAGTTCCCTGATTAGCCATTAGATACCTACCTGAGTGAAACCCAATACACTAATAACCAATGTAATTACAGTTAGTCCAGTAACATACAGAGAAAGTCCACTCATACCCAGCCTACAGATATTTACTCTGACACCCGTCTTGAGTTATACACAGTCCACTGATACCCATTTAATGGCATCCAGTCCACTGATAACCTATTTGAATCTCATTCGATCAGTGAGTCAGAGATAGCCATGTCCAGCCCATACTAGGCCAGAGGTGATTGTGAGTGAAAGCTGTCCGGTGTCTCTGCGTTGTTTCAGTTACAGTACTTTTTTTTGTGTGTATTATTAAATTAATATATTTAAGTGTCTCCCGGGCCGGGGTGGTGTTCTACAGTCTAACGTCCTTCACAACTGTGCTGGTGTTTAAACACGTTCATATCATCATGGTTTCCGCCATTGCAGCGGCCTCAGGAGGAGGAGAATAACTTTATTAATGTCAGGGTTTGTCATTTTTAATTACCTCGTCGTCATCTTCGTCTCCTTCAATTTCGTCTGCAGGGGACCGGGTGTCCACTGAGGGAGAAAGCTCCTCTATTCCAGCCATTCGTTTATTATTTTTTCCGCCGGGATGTTTGGACTAACTAAGCTGTTTTTCAATGAACGCCACGAATTGCCTCCGTGCGTTTCCACGAGCTTCTACCGCCAACAGCCCGGCTCGTGGCGCCAGTGAAGCGTGCTGTACAGCTGCGCGAGCTGAGGTCGTTCGAGTGACGCGCGCGTTGGACGCCGGGAAGGGTCTCTGGAGTTCCGCTCTAGGACGAGACTGGCGCCACAGCGCCGACAAGCGGAGCGGAAGACTAACTGCACTGTACCGTACAGAACACTGTTTCTCACCATACGAACACAAAAGTCACTTTTACCAATAAATCACAAACAATAAAAGATTATTAGTACCGATTTCCCCGATTTATTCGCTAATTAGTTTTTTTAAAAAACTATTATAATCACCAATATTCAATAACAACTCAACTCAGTAATCATACACCGAGTCTCATTGTATCTAGGGAAAAACAGCTCTCATTTACTCCACTATAATATATAGAATAAGCCAAAATTTAAGAAAAGAGATAAATGGGGAAAAATCATTTAAAAATAATCAAATGGAATTTTTTCTTTTGTTTTCAAAAATGTATACCTTGTCTGTTTACAACATGAGGAGCAAGTGTACACAGAAAACATTTGTGGCTCCTTGTCGGAACAAAGCACCTCTAACTTTTATGTCATGAAATCATTTGTATTTGAAAGCTCAGCACCAAATTCAGAGCAATAATTGAACTGAACTGAACTGAATTGAAGACTTTATTGTGATTGTACTACCCTGCAACAGAACAAAATTATAGTGGTATTCCCTGAGTTATAGGATAAGGAATGTAGAAGCAAATGTCGCAGTGACAAATTCCCATCGTGAGTCTGTGAGTTGTCAGTCTCTTTTTTGAGGTAAAACTAATAAAACTGTACTTGTTACTGAGTTTAAGGCCTCCTTATGGCCCTAGTGGAAGTTATCCTGAGCTGCGGAGCCATAGAGATGAGTCCAGGAGCCACTGATTGCTTCAGCCATGTGTGACTAAATGGTCAAGTATGAAACCGAAGGAAAAAATAATAGAAAAAAATGGCTAGGCCTACACGATAGACCTATCGCATATCCAGCTGTATAAAAGGGTAAATAACTGTAGGTAGGGTTAACACCAGAAGTTACTTTGGAGAAAAGCATCAGCCAAATGAATAAATGTAAATGTATGTAAAAGATAGCCTTCTGTGGGCTCAGTTTACTACTGATGGACAAGCTGTTGCTATACTACTTCAGAAATATTCAAAGAAAATGGGTTTAATATGTTTCGTTACGTTGCAGAAGCAAAACATCATTTGACTTTGTAAGCTTAGGATATTATCAAGCAAATCATTCTCTAAAAACCTTGTCATACAGTTGTTTTAGCACTATCTATTTCTTAATCTTTTAAATGCTGGCCATATTTCATGTATTCATAGTAATGAGCGGTACTGTTCACATTTTGTTTTGAAATCTGAAATACAGGACAATAGTATTGTGTTGTACGTATTACTATCGTGACCCTGACAAAATGGCGTCGCTGTTGTGCGCAATTGTGATCTTCTCTCCGGCCTCATTCTGGTACACAGAGGAGCCCTTTACGCCCCGCCTACATTCCACTCGGGTGACGTCACCGTATGCGTGTGTTTTTTTTTTTTTTATGAATGGAGGACGGGCGGCTCACTCTTTAAGTGATTCCAGGAAACGTTGAACTGACATTTTGTTAGAGTTACAGGCGCTGCGATTGCGCAGTTTTCACTCCTTTAAAACTCATGTTTATCGAGCTGTATAGATATTGTTGAGCTCCATCGACCAGGGAACGTCGGATACAGCGATCCTCGACGGTGACACAGCACAACAACACCGAGTAAGTCCGTCTTTTCCCTGACGAATGGTGGATAAGCTGGTGTTGTGATGTTTTGGTGGCTGCCTTCAGCTCCATGTTATTTTTTTTCCCCGGACTTGTCGACACTATAGTGAAGACGTGATCGTGCTGGGAGATGTGCCCCTCGCACTGCAGCCCCCGGCCCCGTGTGCCGCGCCGATCGCTGTCTTTACACACGCCGCGGTGTTTACCTGTTTTCAACGAACACGGTGTGGGGGGTCACGCCGATCCCCTCCCTCGTTACCTGTTGTTAGTCATTGTTTGTTGTTTTTCATAAAGACGAGGAACGGAGCGATCGACGATTGGTGAAGCCGAAGCTGTATTTCTGCGCTCACTCACTCACTGCCGAATACGTTGTTTACAAGGCGAAACTCCTCTCTCCCACAGTTCCGGTTCAAACAATTAGCCGAAAATTACTAGGTTCGCCGTTTTCATAAATATTATATTTATGACGTCAGATAACTTGAGACTAATTAAATAAGACATGTAGAAAAACTTTCTCCCTTATCTTCATACTTTATTCGTACCAAGTGTTTTCATGGGCACTGAGTGATAGTGTAACTGCAATGTGGGTCATTTTTGCCGAAAGTCGTCAGGATCGCGCGTTACTGTTGTGATGTGTATGTGTGTCACTCTGCGCGCGCGCGTGTGTGTGTGTGGGTGGGTGCGCGCGCGTGTTGTTGTGCTCTTTGAAGGGGTGGCGGGTCACATACTGCTGATTCACTCTGACTCTCGCATGCGCGCCTCCGCTCCTTCCGCGGGCCCGCGCTCGCCCCCCTACGCGTATCGACTTCCCAGTCGATCGTCTCCTGAGCAAAGTGCTGCTGAGTACCGGAGGGCAAAGGGAGGCAGAGCTGCTCTTGCTGTAGAACTTCACGGAGTAACACACTTATTTTCGGGCTCTCGGATGAAGTGATGAACCCCTCAGTATACAAATACAGGTCCTTTGCAGGGCTCCGTACGTTAGTCACAGGGCTTTTGCAACTAAAGCTAAAGTTTTAAAAGTGAAATTAAACTGCTATTATTATTGTATACGTCAGACATTCAATGAGAAGTACATTTTCAGTAGAAATTTTTTTTACTCATTTACTCATCCTTAAAGCCAAGGAAAGATCCAGAAATTGCGCTTTAAAATGCGGTTACTTTCACACGTTTCCTTCTACATTTGTGCGTTTTACTCCTTCGAGGGATGTGTGGGAAAGTGATTCCGGTACCTCTTCCAAAACGTTCAGGAATGTGGGGACGCAAAATACATAACCTCTTCGTTTACACGAAGACATTTCTCTTCATAATAGTGTTATACATTTGCTCCTAGTCACATTTCAAGAAAGGGAGGGCCTATTCATCGTGTATCTATCTGTGTGTGCAGGAGGACGTGCACGGTACAGCGAGTCGCTGGGACTGGGATCATCGCAGAGCTCATGGCGGCCGAGAGCAGAGCGAGCAAAGCGCTGCAGGTAAACGCCCGGCACGGTCCGTCCTCGCGCCTGTGTCTCTGTGTTTCCTCGCGAGCGAGCAGCACCTACACCCCTCCTTCTCTCTCTCTCTCTCTCTCTCTCTCTCCCACCTCCCACCTCAGGTGAAGCGCGAGTGCGGGGAGAACGTGCCCGTGCTTTCGGACAGCGAGCTCATGTCGCTGTCGGTGCGGGAGCTGAACCTCCACCTGCGCGGGCTGTCGCGCGACGAGGTGCAGCGGCTGAAGCAGCGGCGGCGCACGCTCAAGAACCGCGGCTACGCGGCCAGCTGCCGCGTGAAGCGCGTGTCGCAGCGCGAGGCGCTCGAGCAGCAGAAGAAGGAGCTGCAGCGGGAGGTGGAGCGCCTGGGCGCCGAGAACGCCGGCATGCGGCGCGAGCTGGAGGGGCTGGGCGCGCGGCTGGCCGCCCTGCAGCGCTTCGCACGGGGGCTCGAGCCTGGCGCCGGGACCCTGATGGCGGTCGCCCCGCGCCTCAACACCGCCTCCGTCATCACGATTGTCAAGAGTCCGGCGCAGGGTGGACACGCGCCGCGGGAGCAGAGCAACTCGTAGGGGTCGTGGGGCAAACTCGTGCTGCTGGGCAGGCCAGGGGGCACGCGCAGGGCACGAGCGGGGGGGAGGGAAATCGATCGATCCACATACACGCACACAGAGACAGATGTTATCCGATACGCACCACATACATAAACGACGTACGCCACACTCTGGTGTAACCAACAGGGACACACACTGAAACGCGCAGTGGATCAGGGACTCGTGCACAAACACGCGGACACGGGAGCGAACACGCATGCGCACATAGGAACAGGGAGGTACAGTATGTGCAGTGATCATGGGGGCCACAGACGCATCTCCGCAGCGTGGGGATGAGCTCTTAGGCCTGATGGAAGGAGCTGCAGCCTCCCAGATGTGATCTCTCAAATCAGCGTTTAGGAGCTTTGGGTCAGTTTCACTGCAATACCTCCAGTGTTCATCAGCATCCACAACCCAAACTATAGGACTGCACACCAGCGAGGAGCTGCTTGTCAATCTCTGGTTTTTACCTCCATCTCTGTTATTGTACCGTGCTTTGTGGTGGTGACCACGCTGATGTATGGGAGTGCCTCCGTTGGCGTGTGGAGTGTGTGTTTCACTTTACGTGTACTGCCGTGCACCCGAGAACTGAAAAAAGCTAATTGTTGGGGCTTAAGCGTTCTTTGGCTGCCCTTATTTTACCGCCTGTTTTCGTGTGAGATGTTCGAGTTTGGGTCTCGATGCACCGCAGGCCCGTCTCGCCGCTCGAGCCGAGGACAGAAGCGCAAGAATCCCTTCAACGCAATTTATATTCCTTAGAATTTTCCACTGTTTCTAGAACGGACGACGACAGTGTGCAGCAGCATCTATCGAGAGTAATTGTATTTTGTATTTAAGGTAGAAAATGACCAAGCTAACTTGTGCTGTGATTTAATATATGTCAAACATCTGGAATATGAGGAGTTCAGGAAGTTTCATATGTTTAACTATCACAATAATTATTTTTGTAAAGTTTACTGTTAATAATACCAGAGCTAAAGGATGGTCACATTTCTCATGCAATGAGTATGAGGCATTTCCATGGTAGCCTTTTGTGGGATTATGTGTCTGATTAATACCGGAGTAATCCTCTGGACTGTTATTTATGTTAGTGTAACTGTGGCGGGGTGAGATTCGGGGCCCACTGACACAACGGGGAAGGATGAAGGAAGGATGCAGAGAGATGAGAGGCAGACATGAAGCTGCCATAATGGAAAGGTGTGTGTAGGGTGGCTCTTGGAGAGGGGGCCTTGGAAAGTGTTATAGGTGGGCAAGGAAGTGTTAGGTGGGATGGAAAATAAGTTGACTCAGAAAGCCCCATCATTGTTAATGCAAATGAGTCATAACTCGTTCAGAGACGTTCAGGTTGAATACAGATGCTGGGATCAATATTTTCTTTTAAAAGTCCATCTGAAATGTTTAAATTCAGGACATCGTGGGTGTCATGGAATTTGTATTAATGGGAATTTACTCACTTTGTCTTAACAGCAGATGTTACATGATATGCATCAAAAAGTAACCTTGGAATCTGGTGCATAAATATTGTAACTATTTTGTAAACCTTGATTTAACATGTAAATGTGAATGTAATTACCTAAATGCTGTTAACTTGTACTGTGTTGTATCTTGTGAACAGGAGCAGGTCCCACACCCCGGAAGCATTTCCTCTCGATACCAAACAAAAATTTAATTCCTTTCTTATTCAGGCTGGATGTTTTATAATGTTCTGGAAATACGTGTTCTTCTAAGTATTTATATATATACATATATATATACTTTTTTTCTATTGGTTGACTTAAAGTACATTGTCTATTTTATAATTAATAAATGTTGTATATGTTGTACATAATTTTTTTGTGGACCATATTCATTATTCAGTTTGTATATTATAATACTCATTGTATTTTTTGTGAGATGTACGCCGCTTTGGCAAAAAGCATCTAAATGAATATGTTTAAATATGTGCTGTTAATTTTATAGTTTATCACTTACTAATCCAGCTAAAGTGATGGCAGATGGGAAATGTTCTCTGTCAGTAAATGCACTTCCCAATGAGCTTATTCACATTTAATCGACAGAAATAGACCGGCTTTAGCGCAGTCTGATCCGGCACAACACAAACCCCATGTCGCCGTCAGTTAAAAGGCAGCGATAACCAGTATTTGGAGTCTTAGGTAATAAAACCTCTAAATGAATGTGAGGATGAGCTTCTCAGTGCATAAGGGAACCATTTAAATAAAAATATTTGAATACTGCCCTGGAGTGTAGAACGTGATGACGGGCGATGTGCCCTGGCAGAGGCCTGTTGCTACAAAAGTTGACTTCTTTCTCTGCTTTGCTGCCGGTAAGATCGAAACGGCCTCTGAATTGTCATTGCATCAAAAAAATTCAGCAGAAATGTTAAGAAAATCCACAGTGATCCATGTAGGGGAAGCATAAAAGCAGAACTGTAAAACTAGAGAGACAGTGCAAAAAAGAAAAAACGCAGAAGTACCCAGATTGCCTAAGAGACGCAGGACCCAAATTTAAAACGATTAAAACCAAAAACAGGCTGCATGTGACAGCGGAGGGTGAGTGCGGACATTACAGAAGAATCGAAAGCGCCAAAAAAATGTAGGTATATTAAACGTACAACTATGCGATATTGAATGCCATGTTGAGTCATTTCCTCATTTTGCTTTGTTGCGGTGTCATTTTGGGAAATCTATTGAATCATCCACCTCAGACTCTAAAAAAAACTTGTAGGGCGCAGAGTATAATTTCTTAGGACATACTCAGCACCGGGGTTTTGGTTGAGCTGAGGTTAGGCTGTTCAGAGAACAACTATTTTTAAAAGAACAGATACAAATATATGCAACGAGCAGCAGTAACTGTGTTCTGTTTGCAAAGGGAAAAGTAACGAAAGACTAGCAGCTGCAAGTGCTCTGCTTACCGTGGTCATTCACCCATCCCGGAATGGCCACAGTAAAGCTGTGGTAAACAGTGGTAATACATGTTCTGCCACTGCAAGTTGTCGTAAGAGGTTGTCAAGATGCCTGTTTTTTGGGGGTTTTTTTGGATCTACAGTACTAGATGGGCATGGTGGCACAATGGGTTAGACCAGGTCCTGCTCTCTGTTGGGTCTGGGGTTCAAGTCCTGCTTGGGGTGCCTTGCGATGGACTGGTGTCCTGTCCTGGGTGTGTCCACTCCTCCTCCAGCCCTTCACCCTGTGTTGCTGGGTTAGGTTCTAGCTCCCCATGTCCCTCTATGGGACAAGTGGTTTCAGATGATGTGTGTTGTGTGTGATTTACAGTACGAGTAAAAAGCATGTGTCAATCTGGACATAAGAGTGGAAACAAAGCAGCCTATGAGTGTCCTGCGTCTATGGGACCTTCTGTAGAAGAGCTGGGAGGACATGGTGCCTCATCTAACTTGCTGACCAAAATCTGTTGTGAAAAACATAAGTTTCTACCAAGAGAACTCAAATGTGGGTCTGTGTATGCTCACCAAAATCACAGGTTTCAGGATGATGGGACAAACAGTGATTATGGTCCAGTAAGTGAGTTTTTTTTTTAGAAATCACTGCGCAGGGGATCTCCATGACCAGGCCACATTACTGCTTCAGAAAAGGCCACAGCACTTGAAAACTGCCTTCGGTCTCATTGAAATTGGAGCAAGTCAGCAAGATCCTCAGGAGCATAAATGTTTCCGTCAACTTTCCTTCAACGCACAGTCAGCCGGTAAAGGTTGGCAGCTGGTGACATAATGGTTGGAGCTGCTGCATTTGGACCTAGAGGTTGTGGGTTTGAGTCCCACCTCTGGCTGTAGTACCTTGAGCAAGGCACTTACTGTAATATTACACAGCTGTATGAATGAATGAATGAATGAATGAATGAATGAGCTTTATTGCCCAGTATGTTTATACATACAAGGAATTCGTCTTGGTGACAGAAACTTCCATAGCACAGACATAATGACAGTGACAAGACACAGATGAGAAGATAGAATATGTGAATAAAGGATAAAAAAATATAGAAAAAAATAAACAATATACAAAAAATAGTCACTAGACATTATATGTATGTACAGGTATGTTCTATACAAATGCAAGGGAATGTGAGTAAGAGATATGATGTGATAAATATATATAATTATAAATATAAATAGCATTGTGTATTGCACTGGTTTACTCTCTAGGGGGGATTTAGCTGTTCATGAGGTTGATGGCCTGAGGAAAGAAACTTTTCTTGTGCCTGGCTGTTCTGGTGCTCAGTGCTCTGTGGCGCCGGCCAGATGGCAAAGGTTCGAAGAGGAAGTGGCCTGGATGTGAGGGGTCTACAATGATTTTGCTAGCCCTTTTACTGACTCTGGACGAGTGCAGTTCTTGGAGAGCTGGGGGGGAGGGGGATGTGCCGATGATTCTTCCAGCAGTCCGAACTATCTGTTGTAATCTTCTGATATCTGATTTTCTAGCTGAGCCGAACCAGACAGTTATAGAGGTGCAGAGGACGGACTCAATGACTGCGGAGTAGAATTGCATCAGTAGCTCCTGTGGCAGGTTGAACTTCCTCAGCTGGCGAAGGAAGTACAACCTCTGCTGGGCCTTCTTCACAATGGAGTCTATGTGGGGCTCCCACTTCAGGTCCTGTGAGATGGTGGTGCCCAGGAACCTGAATGACTCCACTGTTGCCACAGTGCTTCTCATGATGGTGAGTGGGGGTCGTTGTAAGTAGCTTAACATTGTCAGTTGCTTTGGAGAAAAGCATCAAATAAATGAATAAATATAATGTAGAGGCAGGTAATTCTAGTAGAAAACATGGTTGGCGAAGGAAGTACAACCTCTGCTGGGCCTTCTTCACAACGGCATCTATGTGGAGCTCCCACTTCAGGTCTTGTGAGATGGTGGTGCCCAGGAACCTGAATGACTCCACTGTTGCCACAGTGCTTCTCATGATGGTGAGTGGGGGTCGTTGTAAGTAGCTTAACATTGTCAGTTGCTTTGGAGAAAAGCATCAGATAAATGAATAAATATAATGTAGAGGCAGGTAATTCTAGTAGAAAACATGGTTATACTTAAATTCATTTGCTCTGTCAGCAACAGGAAGATACACTGGCTCTATGTGCTACAAAAGTTCACGTTAATATTCAAAGAAACATAAAAGTTGCTATTCATTATTTTCATTGGATTAGTCTTTATATTTCTGCTTTCTAACATTTGTTTGTTCAGTGAACACAACCTGAATTTATTAGCTAAGCAGGTAGGTAAAGTAAAGAGTAAAGAGGACACAAACACGGTAGAGTGTGGGAGCGACTCAAGTCAACTTCCATATTGTCTAAAGCTTCTGTCTGGTGATTAGTAACAAGAGGACAAATCCTGCAAACATTTATAGGATAAACTGGTCAGCAGTTGGCATTGAATAGGAGTTTGTAGAGAGAATGTGGACAGTTTCTGAATACAGGTGGATGAGTGGATGGGTAGGTGGATAGATGGATGGATGAGTGGATGGGTAGATGGCTGGATGGATGGATGGAACAGAAAATTTGAAAGTATAAGTAATTATACATAAATATGAAGAATAGTAAGAATCTCAGAATCTATGATGACAAGAAAAACAGAAACATTCATACACACACACACTCATTGTCACTCTCCCTCCATTTCTGTCTAAATAGGGCAGCAGGTGACATTATTGAGCTGCTGGTTCTGGACTTCCCATCTTCTGCTGCAGTACCCTGTACTTACCGTCAATTGCTCCAACAAAAATGGTCCATTTGTATTAAAGGGAGGGGGGCACGACAGTGCAGCGGGTTTGGCCGGGTCCTGCTCTCTGGTGGGTCTGGGGTTCGAGTCCTGCTTGATGTGCCTTCCGGCGGACTGGTGTCCTGTCCTGGGTGCGTCCCCTCCTCCTCCAGTCTTGTGCCGTGTTGCCGGGTTAGGCTCCGGCTTGCCACAACCCTGCTTTGGACAAGCGGTTTCAGACTCTATATGCGTGCGTGCGTGCGTGCGTTAAAGGGTTTATCATCGTAAGTTGCTTTGGAGAAAAGTGTCAGCAAAAAAAAATAAATGTAAAGCGCAAGTGTTTAGGCCTGGTCTTGATGACCTCGACTGAACAAACTGCACAATGTAAACCTCACTATACCAAACTTATTAACCTTCTCCCCAACTTACGATCTTAATTAGGACCGAGAGTTGGTTTGCCACCCAAAAAGTGTGTAAGTGTAATGTGCCCTGATAAAAATGATGGTATCAGACCAAGCGGGTGGACTTTTACATTTGTGCGTCTGCATATTCAAACTCTTTTTCTGTTGGTGAAATGTTGGAGATGTATCTGGGCAGCACAGTGGCACAAGTGGTGCTGCTGTCTCACAGAACCTGGGTGGAGGATATGGGTTTGATCACTGTTCTGTCTGTGTGGAGTTTGCATGTTCTATCTGTGTCCGCGTGGGTTTCCTCCGGGTGCTCTGGTTTCCTCCCACAGTCCAAAGACATGCTGTTCAGGTTCACCTATAATGCGTAAGTGACAGAGAGAGTATGTTCCACTGATGCCTGGATGAGTGACCCAGTGTAAGTCACTGTGGTGAATAAGGTGTGTGAGCTGATGACACTACATAGAGTTCACTGGAAGTCACTTTGGAGAAAAGCATCTGCTAGAAAAGTAAATGTAATGTCTGCTGAATGAAAAAATGCAAAGCTGGTCTTCCACACTAGGAATGGATTCCTTTATTAAGTGAGTGATACACAGCCCAGAAGGAGGCAACATCAGGGATCTGAGTGTAACTGTAAGATATTCAAAAAGCAAAGTGAGTCGCATGTTATTTACCTTGAAGAGCTGATGAAACCTGTTCGTCACCTTGGGGCCAGAAAGATTACATGGAGAGGATGACGGAGAGGTGGAACCTCACTGGAGGCTCAAAACTGGTCGATGCAGACGCTATAGGACCATCTACAGCTTGTTGCGTCCCTGTACACATTTTATGTGTATTTTGTTATTTCTTTCATTTCCGTTCACCTTATATTTGATTCTTTTACGCTTTCTATGTTCTTTTGAAGAAACTTATCAAATGATGGAAGGGGACAGCTGGTAGCATAGTGGTTACAGCTCCTTCCTTTAGCTCTAAAAGTTGCAGGTTCGATTCCCACCTCTGGCTGCAATACCCTTGAGCAAGGTACTTACCCTACATTGATCCAGTAAAATTACCCTGCTGTATAAATAGGTAAATGATTCTAGGTAGATTAATGTCGAAAGTTGCTTTGGAGAAAAGCATCAGCTACATGAACAAATGTAAATGACGTCTAGACAGCGACTTTTGTTCATAAATGAGCACAGAAAGGCCTCACACACAAGTTGAATGGGCATGCAAAGCATATTTTTTTTTGTGGAAAAATACATGCTGAAGGATTCGTTACCTGAGAGTGTGTAAGCAGGAGCTCACTGTGCTTTTTCAGTCGTGTAAAACTCATCTAAGGGAACTGCTGGTGGGGGATGAATGCAACGTTTTAGTTATTCCAGTCTCAGAATAAATCGGTATTGAATTTATTTGTGCCTATTTATTCCATTAGCTGACATTTTTCCAAGGCAACTTACATTTGGGTCTTTTTAGTGGCAGTAACCACTGCACCACCTGCTGCCCATTAAATTTAGTGTATTATATTTATTAAAGAACAAAGTAACAAAGGGAATCCCTGCTGCCCTCTTGCGGCCAGAGCGGTGCAAAGGGGCAGGAGGTCACCGGCTGTCCTACAGCTTTGCCCCCAGGTTCGAATCCCACTTCCTGCCGTAGCACCCTCGATCAAGAAGCTTACACTGAATCGATACAGTAAAAAAATGACCCAGCTGTATACATTTCAATGCTGCTGGGCTGACACTATAAGTTGGGTTGGACAAAAGAATCAGCAGAAATAAAGGTTAATAAACCGTTTGAAAAGGTGGGGGCTGTTTCCATAGAAACAGAAAAATGGCACGAAATGGCACTACACTCATACTGCCCGCTTGTTTCTCCGTTATGATTTGACCCGTATAGTGGGTGCGTTCGCTCCACCCTGTCAACAGATCCTAACGGCCCAGCGTTTAACACGGGTGCCACCGCTGTGCGGTGAAACGCCCACCCAGTTAGGCTGTTACAGGCCCGCCTGGCCCACGTCTGGGGCCACGTCTCTCCATCATTACTCTCGTCAATCACCCCACCCCCTCCGTCCATCCCGTCACTAATCTCCTCACTCGCTGGACCCTCCCAAGCCCCTCCAGGTCATGACTGCTGCCCAGGGACAAACCGGGAAACATGACAGCTGGGATCATTCATCACGCAGGAGCTTCTGATCAGTAAATTCATTATGATGACTATGTAAATAACACGGTTATAACTGTTATTCCAGGAGGTGGCTGAGGACATGCATAGGCTTGTTTACCCGCCAACATATAGTATGAAGAAAATATTACGTCAAGGAGATTTTGTTCAGAGGACGTGATGCATGACGAGGGCCCGAGAATCTGTGCGAGACAAATGCAGCTTCGGAAATAAAATCTAATTTACTCTTTATGCTTAGAGGGTGTTTTTTTATTTCAAGTCACGAGTCTGTAAATTGGGTTTACAGTTGAAATGCGAAGGGGTGACCTGGAGCAAGCTGTGCGTGTGAGAGAACCTCCCAGCGTCCATGCAAAAGCAACTAGAAGAAGCACTCAGCCTGCGGTTATTCCTGCCACAGGGGGACAAAACATGGTACTGAATCCAGGGGTGTACCATGTTTTGTCCACCACAGCACACTGCATTTATGCTGAATAGCAAATGCGAAGCTTACAGTACATTTCCAGGATTTTTGATTAAATGTGGTCACCTTTACCCATTGGAAGCAGTTAAACGAAGATCAGACGCACATTTCTTCACGTATTTAGAGAGACGAAACCTTTCAGGGCAGAAACTTACACACGCCCAATACGTCATTCAGAGTCACCAATTACCCCGAGACACTCGTCTCCGGACTGTAGGAGGAAACCAGAGCTGGTGGAGGAAAGCCACACAAGCACAGGAAGAACATGAGAACTTCACGCAGACGGAGCTGGATTCAAACCCACATCCGCAGTTCAAGAGGTGCGACACCAGTGCTACCCGCCGTGCCAGTGGACGTCTCCCATGACGGCGCTCTCCCAACACAGGCCGCGGATCATAAGCGCCGTAGACGGACGAGCAGGCGACACACATGCGTGCGTTCCGTGAAAAAAAATGTGCTCCCTGCGGGTTTTCGGCAAACCTGAGCTGGGACCCGGCAGAAGGCACCGCGTGGTCGCAGCCCAGCGTGGAGCTGCCCTCAGAACGGCTGCTCGTGGCCACAGCGATTACCATCCCGCGGAGAGGATTACAGCCTGCTGGCGCTCCCACGGCCAAGGAGGACGAGCCCACATCCTCAGCACACGGCCGTCACTCATCATTCGTTCATGCGTCACCCGGCAGCGATCGGCCTTCTGCCCCGGCCTCCTCTCCTTGGACACAGCAGCTGTGCGACGAGCCTTTAGCGCTGCATCACACCCGAACACACCTCGCAATCCCCCCAGCAAACACTGAGCTCCACGCAAGGTCCGCTCCCGCGTCTGGTGCGTGTGCGATCATGTAAATTTATTCATTTAGCTGACGCTTTCCTCCAAAATGCCTTACAGTTATTTAGCCGTTTATACAACTCAGTAATTCTGCTGGAGCATTTTGGTGCAAGTACCTTGAGCCAGCGTACAGAAACCGGGATTCAAACCTGCAACCTTCAGGTCCAAACACAGCAGCTGTAAGCTCAACACTACCAGCTGTCCCCATGATCAAGCATTCAACGTTAAAACATTTGGTTACTGTGGGTATAACGACAGGGTGACGGCATGGGGGCGAGCGAGAGCGAGCGAAGCAAACGGTTGTTAGTGTTTCTGCATGTAATCTGTATGTACGCGCTCATGTAAGCCATGCTCTATTTTTAGCCTGGGAGCCCCGAGGACCTGCTGTCTGCTAACTGCTCCGACTCACGTGTGGCTGGGGCCTGGAACACACGCGCAGTTGTGACACACGTGTGAGTTATGGGCAAAGCAGACAACACCAACATGGCTCTGCTCTCTATGAAGGCCAGTTATTCTGGGCACAAAACATCACATTCATCATGTGTGTTGCGTTGCTTAAATGACAATAGAGAAATAAAATACACGTAGAGGAGAAATGTATACTGTACATTATGTAGCACGCTGTGTAATAAAATACACGGCATACAGTGTAAGTGATAGGGGACACGGTGGCGGAGTGGGTTGGACCGGGTTCTGGGGTTCAAGTCCCGCTTGGGGTGCCTTGCGACGGACTGGTGTCCCATCCTGGGTTTGTCCCCCCCCCCCAGCCTTACGTCCTGTGTTGCCGGGTTAGGCTCCGGCTCCCCCAAATGGGACAAGCGGTTCAGACAGTGTGTGCAAGTGATGACTCTAGGAATAGAAATCCTGTGTGTGTGTTACGCAGGGTGTGATGAAAGGAGAAATAATTGTACATTAAAAGGTACCAAAACTATAAGAAAATCATTGCATTTCACCGCACTGCAAAAAGCAGCTTCTCATGCTTTTTTGACTCCCGAATTATGCCGATCACACAGTTTGTGGGTTCCTACTTAAAGTACGTCGAGATCTCCATAAATTGTCAAAAGATGGGCAAAAATCCACCGCTGTAGCTGCGGGATTGAAGCAGGCGCGCGTCGAGCTACCGGATCCTCTGTGGCGTTTACCGTTTTTCCGCAAACCTTTTCGTCAGGCCTGGATATGCAGACGGTTGCTAGGCAACAGGTTTCCCTTTCCCCGCCATCCCGAGACACCTTAGGACAACATGGGTGCAAAGATGTCTGCTCTCTGTAAGACAGAGAGCACCATCTGTCACTGTGGTTGGCTCTCTCTCTCTCACACACACACACACACACACACACACACACACACACACACACACACACGTTGACATTTACAGCACTACAGGAGAGTTTCCACCAGCACTACAGTTCACATGGTATGGTATATTACATGATGATTACATACATGGTGTTGATGACACTGTAAACCTGTGAGATGGAAACATACAAGTGTGTACTTATGTGTACTCCGAAACATCATCCCTATTTTTAAAAGCTTACCTGGGTCAGCAGGTTGTGCAGTGGTTAGTGCTACTAATTGGAGGCTGTATGTTCAAATCCTTGCCATAATACCTTTAAGCAAGGTACTCGTTCCCAATTTACTCCAGCAAAAACCATCCGGCTTTACGAATGAGTAAATCACTGCATTTTTACATTAATAAATGCAATAAAGTGACACACAATGTTAATAAATGTATATTGTGAATAAACAGCAGGAGGGCCAAGGTGTTTAATACAGCACAGAGGTTACAAACAGCATTCTGCGGAGGGGATGATGTGCTCTGAGCCACGGGCAGCCCTTCGGTAACATCATCGTGAACTCCGGCCCTCTAACCCACCCCCGAGACCATTCTGCAATTTACATTGATTCATTTAGCTGACGCTTTTCTCCAAAGCAACTGACAACATTAAGGTCACAATTATTACAAGCTTACAATTATTTACCCATTTATACAGCTGGGTAATTTTACTGGAGCAACTTAGGGGAAATACCTTGGTCAAGGGTACTACAGCCAAAAGCAGGGATCAAACCTGTGATATTTGGTTCCAAAGGCAGTAGCTCTAACCACTACACTACCAGCTCTCCTCACAATTTGTGTTGTGTGTCAACAGCCAACCAGGTGAGGAGGTGTGGGCAGCTTTCAGTGAAGAGCTAATACTTCTCTGGTATCAAAGTTCAGGGAAAAAAAGTAATAAATATCTTAGGAGCAGCAGTGAAGTTTCACAGATTGTGGGTTGGAACCGTTTCTCCTGTGTTACTCGTCCACTTCCGCTAGTGTCTTACTGTGTTCATATCCCTTGCTCTTTTAATAATGCTATGAAAATGTTAATATATATATACACACACATACATAGATATACACGAAAAAAAAACACTACAAAGGTTATTTGCTGACATTTGGATAGTTTTATGCAACTACTCGTGTGACTCAACGAACTGTACTTAAGAATCACGCGTCTGCATCCATGTCTCTTTTCCCTCGTGTAATGCACACATTGTATTTTCTATGAGATGCAAGTTGCTTTGGAGAAAAGCATCTGCTAAATTAATACATGTAAATGTCTGTCTGAACCGCTTGTCCCATACAGGGTTGCGGGGAGCCGGAGCCTAACCCGGCAACACAGGGCGTAAGGCTGGAGGGGGAGGGGGGACACACCCAGGACGGGATGCCAGTCCATTGCAAGGCACCCCAAGCGGGACTCGAACCCCAGACCCACCGGAGAGCAGGACCCAGTCCAACCCACTGCGCCACCGCGCCCCCTCTACATGCAAATGTAATAACTTTGCCTTCACACGGTTCCTCTTACCCTGTTTGACTGTGTCTGATGCATTCCAGGACTGACCTTGTATTAGAGCTGCAGCTTAATATTTCATGCTGGGCTGACATTGTCTCGCTGTCACCTTGCCATGTTATGGGCACATTTGCTTTGCACTGAACCTAAAGCGAGGGGGTACGGTGGCGCAGCAGGTTTGGCTGGATCCTGCTCTCCGAGGGGTCTGGGGTTCAGGTCCTGCTTGGGGGGCCTTGCGATGGACTGGTGTCCCGTCCTGGGTGTGTCCCCTCCCTCTCCAGCCTTACGCCCTGTGTTGCTGGGTTAGGCTCCCCTTTGCCGTGACCCCATACAAGACAAGTGGCTTTAGCCAGTGTGCGTGTGTGGACCTAATGTGCAAGTTACTTTGGAAAAAAGGCACCAGCTACACCTTGAAGCAGACAAACAATCCGCAATTAAAAGGGCCCTCAAAGCCAACATTGGAAAAAAAAAAATGTATTAAAATCAAACTCTGAATAAAGACAGATGCATCTGGAGAAATCACACAACATAACTGTCACCCCAGTTTAGAAATAATGCAAATATACCAGACGACTAATGCTATTATGGAAGGTTTTGAGAAGAATTTCGCAGACTGGTAAATAAACAACATGGTAAATGTGAACCGTTTTTGTTTTTGCCATCCAGATGACTAATTGAGGTCCTAATGGAAAAGGCACGGAGGTTTTACCACCTTAGATGTGGCACTGCTCCCAAAACTACCGGGATGACCAGCACTGCAGGGTTGGGGGGGGGGGTTCCCATCAGACACACACACACACACTTTCTGAAACGCTTGTCCCATACGGGGTCGCGGGGAGCCAGAGCCTAACCCGGCAACTCGGGGCGTAAGGCCAGAGGGGGAGGGGACACACCCAGGACGGGACGCCAGTCCGTCACAAGGCACCGCAAGCAGGACTTGAACTCCAGACCCACCGGAGAGCAGGACCTGGTCCAATCCACTGCACCACCGCACCCCCCACTGGGTTCCCATCATTTTTGCTCCATTTTTGTTCTTCCTAAGGACCGACTTCTGGTGCACGGAGAGGCGGAATGCGAAAGCCGGAGGCTCTGGCATTCCCAAACAGCCAGAGTGGAAACAGTGACGTGAACCACTGACCCCGAGCGGGGCGTGGCTCAGTGCCGATCTGCCACAGATGGGCTCCCTCCACCTGGGCGCCACCATACAAAAACAAGCAGATGGAGCAACAGCATGCAGGAGCCCCCCTTGACCAACGGGCCAAGCCGCTTTGCCTTCACTTGTGAAATATAAACCCGCGTTTGATTTGAACAGGTCAGCAGAAAAGGTCAGATTACATGAGATTACGGCACATTGGCTTAGGTGAGATTACATGCAACTGGGATCCCCTGAGTTTGCGGTGAGCAGTGAGGAGGTGAAAATTCAATAAAGAGGGAAATACGAGCGTTCAGAATGCTCTGTATAAGCCCAGAAGTAGACGCCACATTCGCTGCTGACGCAGCATTTTCATTCGCTGTGTATTCTGGCCTGTGGTCCCAGTTTCAGATCCTCATCGAGATTATCAGTGGAATGCGGCATGCGGGCGATTCTGGGCATTTTCCCACAGGAAGACCGTGTTCACATTGTCTTAAAAGGACAGAAAGCCGGGTGAGCGGGAAGGGGGGGAGCAGTGGAGCTGGGACACAGAGCTGGGTATCCTGTTCACTGCAACTGTAGCGTTCAGATGAGCAGCTGCTGAACTCCAGCTTGAGTTTAAAAACAAAAGCTTGACAACCCACATACTAACAAATTGTATTAAAATATGAAAATAAATCAGTTTAGAGCTGTTAAAAGAGCACTGGGTCATATGCTAATATGCTTAATATAGATCTTTTGGCATTCAAGTCAATTCAAATAAATCTGAACAAACAAATAAAAGGCTGGCAATACATAAGATTACTATAGTAACTATGTAGTTATTTAAGATGGAAATAAGCCCGCAGGCCATGGAGGAAAGGAAGCACAACGGAAGTTCAATGTGACATTCAGTCTCCAGTCGGTCGTATTTCGGCAACGCCAAGCGATCATATTGCAACGACTTCCGTGACGAGTGCAGTGCAAAGATAAATCTGGTATTACCGCGGTGAGACTCGGGCAGAGTCATTCATTGCACGAGAACTAATCGGTAACACAACCTAATCCTGGGGAAGTGCTAAAATACTGGGCAGATAGCAAAGGACGGCGAGGGTGCAAAAATCAAGGCGAGAGGAGCGCCATCGTAGCAGTCGATGGTGGTGTCCGAGGACAGCGTGGGTTCTTGGTGAAGAACAGGCTGAGACCAGGGCCAAAGATGAAGATGAGCACAATGAAACGGGTGGGAGCAATGCAGCCCTACTCACCGGAGGAGCTCAAGGAGCACAGGTGCTGCAGATGTGCACATGGAGGAAGGGGCGGAGCGACATCCTGTCAATGAACACAATGACAAGGCAGGGACACCTGGCACCTGCGGTTGCTCCGTATCATGGAGCGATTTTCATATTTAGACAATTCTCCCACCTATTGGAAGTCGACACTTTTAAGGACTGGCTTCACTGGCCATGGCAGCCAGTCTCCATTCATATCACATAAGAAATACATATCAGACTCCTGGGCCTCACACACACACACACACACACACACACACACACACACACAATCTGAAACCGCTTGTCTAACCTAGCAACATAGGGTGCAAGACTGGTGGGGGGAGGGACACATCCAGGATGGGACACCAGTTCGTCGCAAGGCACCCCAAGCGGGACTCAAACCTCAGACCCACCGGAGAGCAGGACACGGTCAAACCTGCTCCTGGGCCTGAATGTGTGAATTCTGGTAAAACATTTAAAGGCGCTTGAAAAGTACCGTGTTGCTAAGCAATCTGTGCAGCCCAATCTCAGCATTTAGATGTGCGCCGTTGCCATAGCAAAAAGTCGTCCTTAACCCACCACAACGTGACCCGTCCCCCTCCCAGGTGTTACGCGCCGAGATATTTCACAGGAGCCTGCGGTAGCAGGAAATATGAAACTTTGAGACTGAGAATAACTGCTTCAGGACAGAGACGGAAGAAAGCTTCAGAACAGCTGTATCAACGTGCTTGTATAGAAAACTACCAGGAGTAACTGCGCGTCGTAGAGCGTTTCATGGATAAATACTACTGCCAAAGCTCAAATAGAGCAAAGTGCATGTAATCCAGTGAAAAAATATCACAGAGGAGTGTATGGACAGTCCCAGTCGTCCAAAAAAGCAGACAGTGTATGGCCAGATCTGGGCAATGCGAGGCTGGACCAGCATATGCAGCTCGCGGCAGGAGAGAGGAGTCGCCACGTGCCAAGCAGGCGTGCCCCAGGTCAGTGTAGATCAGCCTCACCTAGTGCCAGGTGTGCATTGGAGCAGTAGAGCTGATCAGACAGGAGGTCAGAGAACCTGCATGGAAGCAGCAAGGAATGCGGTGGGAGATCCATTAGGAGCTGGAAGGAGGTGAGGAAGCGGTGTCACGACAGTCCAGCACGATGTCAGGCCTCTGCAGCTTGCTGGTACTGAGGAATTATAGAAACATTGAAAACAAAATCATGTTACACAGTCTTGCAAAAAGACCATTTAAGATAGTAAGAGCAACTGGTTCAGAGGCACTGAAATGTGACCTGGACAACTTACCAGTCACACCTTGTCCTCAAAGGATCTTTCTTTGATTCCCAGTGTCGGCTGTGGGACCCTTGAGCATGGTACAGACTGAATTGTTCCGGTAAAAATTACTCAGCTGTACAACCAGATGAATTACTGTAAAGAGATTGGTAAACAAACTTAACATTGTAAGTAGGCTGGAGAAAGTGTCATATTAAAGAATAAATAACAACCTTGTGCAGAAAATACAACTTCACACTCCGGATGTTTTTGAACATACAGAAACTTAACTGTATTCGTCCTTTAAAACCGACAGATTTGAACACTGAGTTGATACTGAAGGAATTTGATTAACAGCTCTAGTTAGGGGTAGGAATCAGGATCAAATAATGTGTCCCGTTACTGTTCCGAGGTTTGTCACAATCACGATGCAGTAAAGAACTGACTGTCTTACCATCTGCTGAACTTGTCCTAGATGGTGGTTTCCTCAAAAGTTTTTTTTTTTTTAAAATCACAACTGAGTTTTTAATTTTTGGATAAGCGCATTGTGTCATTCTTCTCTGGCGCTGCACCTTAGACCTACTTCACTGCTGTAATGGAACTGCGGCCTTTTTAATGGGCTCCCTGCTGCAAAGATGGAAACGGGTTCAATATTACATGTGTACTGGTGAATTAAACTATCTGTAGTGCAGCGACACATGGTCATGACCACTTGCGTGATGCCACACAAACACCCCAGGGACTTTCTCCTGTGCACAGAACTTCTGGGACACATACTTTGCAGGATCACGAAATCATTCGCAGCATAATGTGTCAATTTTTAAAAATGTTTTATTATCATTACTTCATAAAATATACACAATACTGTTGTAAATAAAGTTAAGCGTGTTAAAGAACTGTACAAGATATCAGCACACAACACAGAGCGTGAGTCCACCCCTCTTCCATATGTCACACTGCCACAGTCATTTCACAAGAAAAATTTAAAACAACATACATTTGCAAAATTTAGAAGGGTTGCTGCAGGGGGGGAAAAAATCTGTGACATGAGCCCATTTGGTGGATGATGTCAGCCCATGAATCAATCCCAGCATTTCATGAACATCCCCTTCCCTAAAAAAAAAAACACCCAACCAAGTCAATATGTACTCCTGGCACACAGTCAAGAGTGGTCAGTGCAGCCTGAGACGAAAAGAGTAAGGTGAGAAAACAGGTGCTACGGACTGATAGCCAAGCAGTTCAAAGTGATGAGATGCAGATTCTTGAGGACAAAATATTCAAAGACCAGACTGACCAAGCCGAAATATTTCAGCAATAACGGCACAACGAACCACCAGCACGTGCGTTAACTCTTAGGATGTGCCAAGAGGGATTCCTACGCTTCCCAAAGAATAATTAAAAAGAAAAAAAGGGGAGTGTAAGCTCTTCCATGCCCTGGTCTACACACGTGATGGGGAAAAGAATTCATTAAAGATGCCAGTGTGCTGCAAAAACAAACTGCGTCCCCTCAACTTGGGCTGACGGCACACAACAATGATTCAGAAGATCTACTGATCCTCTGGCTAAAAATAAGTCTGCCAAAACGATAGACACTGAAGGGTAAACACACATTACCGTTTGCAAAGGATACACAGTACAGATTCTACACAGAAAGGGGAACCAAAATATGACCCAGTTGGCAGTGTAACTATGGCTAAACCCCACCTGTTCATTTTTTTTAATATTACTCTCCCTCATCCCCCTTGTTTTCTAGATCACACCTTAACACATTTTAGCTTTACAGAAAAGAAAAAAAAATATTTACAGTGTCCAAAATAGCCACCCCTCAAACATTTCAGCCCTCATTAATAAAAAAAAACAATAAAATGAATAATTAAAAGCCATGGTTAACAAGAGCAATCTAACTCATGGAGCAATGTCATATTCATATGGCTTTTGTTAAGAAGCCTACAACACATAACTCCATAGACCGTCCCTGCAAAACGTACCCGTTATTAAAACTGAGGAATGTTCAAATGATGAGAGAGAGGAGAGGACAAGACGAATGAAGGGAAAAAGTTCCAACAGTGGATTGACAAGGGAGGCTGCAGGGGAAGGGATCAAGTCCATCTCTCTCAACTGTTGGTTATGTCTTTAGCTTATGAATACCATATTCCCTGGGACACTCTGCAAACAAAAACACGGACATGGAAGAAACGCAGGTGAGATATTCCTTCAAGGCGCCGTGGGAAGAGACATCCAGCCGCTGTCGAACCATCACAACATCGCTCGTGTTCACTTACAGTACCCTTCGCAGCTTTGCCACCCTCAGCCTTCTGCCCTTCATTCTCATGCTCACTTGATCCCTTCAAACAGCTATGCATAAAGCCTAAATCATCCTTTCCAAGACCCGTCCAAACCCAGAAGCAAGTTCTGAAGAAATGTTACTCGTACAAAACGAACAGAAGATTTAACAATTAAAGAGAAATCAATATAAAAATGCTACAAAATATTAGCATAAGCGGACAACTTATGCAGATGTTTTAAAAAAAAAAAAGCCAAAGGTTACTGTAATGTGTACATAAACCTAAAATGACCAAATTCTACTTTAAGTCTTCATTAGCACCTGAAATAATCCAATCACCACTCAGTTTTTCCCTCTGTATCAACGAGCAGATCCATTAAGCTTCAGACTATGAATGTCCTTGCCGGTGTTCTGGTGGTGGCTGATGACGGATGGAGTGTGCTGGTGGTCCTTGATACTGTAGTGGCTGGAAGGACTGGAGGAGTTGAATTCTTCATTCTGGTACATTCGGGTATGGGCTGAGATTGAGGTTCTCTTGGTTGAGAACCACTTCCATTTGTGACATTTAACATCCTGTTCCATCTTCATTCTCGTCTCTCCGATTAGTCCCACTGGCCATTGTTATCCTCAACAAAAACAAACAAGGTGTCTCTCGAAGGCCGCCTTGACGACTCACCTTTCTATATATCCAATGGCACACTTCCACACCACAGTGCTTTACTTGCTGGTGTCAAAGTGAAGACAGAATTAAATTAAGCCATCAGAGTTTCAGTACCTGGCAGAATTAAACGGTCAGTTAAGAGTAGGAACTGACTAGTTCCTCTCGGCCGAAGCAAAAGCATGCCTTCCTGCTGTGGGTTTGACAAGGCGCTGACTTCAGCCAGGTGTGAAATGGAGTTACTGTGGGGATGCCCCTCACCTGGACAGGTCTGGCAGGTGAGAGGAGAGCAGGCCTCACTTCCCAAGGTGCTCAAATGGCACACTGACCTAGAAAAAAGCACAGGGAGTTACAATGGTATTTGAGGATGTGAGGAAATGCCATGACATCGTTTACATTGCCTTAAAGGTTTGGAGAAAACATTACAGTCTGTTGCACAGCTACAGCAGTACATTTGCATTTATTCACTTAGCAGAAGCGACTTACAATGGATACTATGTAGTGTTACTAGCCCACACACCTTATTCACCAAGGTGACTACACTGCTAGATACATTACTTACAAGGGGTTACTCATCCATGCATCAGTGAAACATACTCACTCCGTGACACTCACACACTATGGGGGAACCTGAACAGCATGTCTTTGGACTGTGGGAGGAAACCCACGCAGACACGGGGAGAACATGCAAACTCCATACAGACTGAGAGGGGACTGAACCCACATTCTCTCACATCACCCAGGCTCTGTGAGACAACAGCGCTACTCACTGTGCCACCGTGCCGCCCACTAGGAGCAGGAACCCCAGCTCTAGACATTATCATAATTTTTTTGTGGAATAGCCTGTGTGAAACATGGTTGTTTAGGAGGGACTGGGGGTATACCTGGGGGACAGTGATGCGGGATGGGTCATGTCGGCCAGGGAGGTCTGAAGAGGCCAGGTTGGCGGGGGCACCCCGGTGTAGCCGCATGCTCACTTTCCTGTCCCGCTCTACCCGTGAGATGGCACGTGGAGACGCATTCCCTGGGGGAAATGAGGGGTCAGCTCAGAACACAACTTGACAACTTCAGGTATAACTGTACATGGTAGTATACTGCGCTTGTAAAACATTTGTACCATTAAACATATGAGATGGAGTGAAATAAAAGCCTATGAACTCCTGTGAAGCGACTATATTGCCAAAACAGCAAGATCTCATGTTTTCGAAGAGCACCTTCACTGAGAATGTAGTGTTAAAACAAATTTCAAAAAAAAAAAAAAAAAAAAAAAAAGATAATTCAGCAAGTCTTCCAAATAAGTTTATTAAGGGGGGGAGGGATTGTGTTGCCATTCATTGTTATTTCAATTGATTTTTATAGATTTGCAAACAAAAACACGTGGCAGAAATGCAGGTGACATATTGTTGCCTACTATTATGTCTTCAAGGGTACAAATATGACTACCCACTCCAAACTTGCTTCCAGACTCACCTGTTTGGGGCACCCGTGAAGCAGGGTTGGCAACAGCTGCTTCGGAGCCATTGCGGACCCTGCCAGGGGCAGGCGGGTTGGGGCCAGGGGCAGGCGCACGAGCTGCAGATGCCCTGGGTCCGCTCACTATACGCTCGTCCCTGTCGTCGACTGCCCTGCGCTCCCTCTCGCCGTCTTCTGCTGTCCTGCTGGCACCCTGGGGTACACAGGAGGGGCTGCTCACTGGGCTGACCTTTTATGAGTCCATTCCTCATCTTACAGTCTTTGTTCATCTAACTCTAGTCTTATGCATGCCCCTCAAGCTTGCCTACACTCAATGATATATCAGAATTTCTCTTAAACCATGGAATTCCTTAAGTATACCAAGGACTCTCCTACTCTGAACACCTTTAAATCCAGGCTTAAGAACCACATGTTCAAAAATCACTTCAACATTGCATGCTCCCTTTTCCCATCCCCTTTCCCTCTCAATTATCTTGCTTATTTTCTATACTTTTGTTGTGGTCATTTTTTTTAAACTGCTGATATTTATTGTAAATTACTTTTGAGAAGCTGTTTTTAAAGGTGCTATATAAAGATTATCATTGTAACCACTTAATAACAGCATAAATTGTAATGCTTCCAAATCTTGAGTTTTTTCACCTCATCCATCTGCAGACGCATGACGGATTTTTATACATACATTAATAACATTTAATTTATGTTCTTCAGTCATATAGTATCCTACAATTCTCTGCAGTCAGTGTTGGGACCCAGTAATTCATGTAATACTACTTTACTTTAAGGTGCTTTTTACTGCAATGTAACACCTTCCAGGTTTTCTAACATACATTGATTTCTTTGTCAGCATCGTGTCAGTTACAATTATAAATATTGAATATAGAACATCGAAACTAGGATATCTAACAAATTCCAAATGAATGAGCTTTCTCAGTAACGCAGCAATAAATGTTTTCTCACAAGTCATAAATTACTGACACGGGCCATTTTATGAGAGGAGACCCAAAACAAATTGGTCCAACCATCACGGTTAAACAAACACATACTCTTGTGGGAGGAAAATGGCCTAAGTGCCTTGGGTGCTTAACAGCAACATCTACATTCTACTGGGTGCCTAGAGATTTGGGCTAACCAGCGAGATGTGCTGTGTCATCCAATGGATTTACAGCATACAGTGAAAAGATACAGGCGACTGACAGTATGTTCATTAGAGGACGAACGTCCCTGTGTTCACCCTTTTTTAGTGTGTGTTGTGTTTAGAAGGGACACAGAAATATGGAATGGGTCAAGACTAATTAAGGACTAATTAACTAAGGAAAGCACCTCGTAAAGGGTACTACAGCTGGAGGTGAGAATCGAGCTTGCAACCCTTGGGTCGAATGGCATCAGCTCTAACCGCTACGATACCAGCTATGCCCTGTACCAATGACATTAGGAATAACGCAGTGGACCACCTCTGATCAAAGTGAAGCTGTGCATTTTATGATGAAAGGCGATTTTCATTAAAAAACAATACATGAGTTTCAGCCATTGGGTTAAGCACAATTTAAAGATTTCTCCTACTAAAGCATTACAAACTGTTTCAGTTGATGGAACTGTAATTATTCCATATCTTGTACTCCTCAGTTCATTATTGATACCTAACTTTGAGGTTCACGTTTATATTCACAAGCCTATTTTAAAGCACTAATTTTTAAGTGCTGAGAAACTCAGCTTTAAACTTGGTTTTCCGCTAAAAGACAAATTTTGTTTCCTGTAGAAAAAAAGCACTCAACAGTGCACAGTATGCATTCAGATCAGCCGTTCAAGAATACAAGTTAGGTATGAACGCACTTGTTTCTACTGAATGGTGTCAAATGGTATACGTATGCCATATGGTGACACTTACAAATTTGAGCATGTTCCAGTCAAAGACGTAGTCATAGGAGAAGCCCTGCCGGTGGAACAGATTCCTGAAAAGCTGCCGCAGGTATGAATAGTCTGGCTTGTCATCAAACCGCAGTGAGCGGCAGAAGTTCAGGTAGGTGGAAAACTCAGCTGCAGAGATAAGGGACAGAGACAGCCAATACAGTGTTTAGGGGAAATTAGCATGGAAGGAGGAAGTGTGGAGATGGATGACACTGGCCAAGGTGCCCAATTCCTAATGCCAGAGGTGTGTAGACTTAGAGCTTGACTTTTAGCAGCCAACTTCGCAATGAAACATAAGGATAAATTATGCTAAGGACATAATTAGTTAAATGCTCATGCGGAACAAGAAGTATGCTGTCCTACAAAAGAACAAACGAGGGTGACCATTTTTTTAAAGGGATGTGAGCAAGAGAAAAACACCCCTGGATACATTCATCTAGCCACCGATTATCAATAACAAGTTGTCCAGCAGTACAGGGTTGTGGTGGTCCAAAAACAGTCCCAGAAGCCTAGGGCATGAAGCTGGACACACCCTGGATGGGATGCCAGTCCATAAAAGTGGAATCTCTCTCACACACACACACATTCACTTACGTATACACAAAATTTAGAGTCACCAGTTCACCTCAAACACACATCTATGGACTATAGGAGGAAATCAGAGCACCTTAAGAAAATCCATGCAACTCGAGAACGAACATCCAAACTCCACACAGGCTGAGCAAGATTCAAACCTATATACTAACCTATAGCCCAGGAGATATGAAGCACAGACAGCAGGATTGAAATATATTTGTGGATAAATATGCAAAGGACTGAAGTATATTAAAACTTCTATTTTGAGAACCATTAATTGGAGCTTGTCACCCACAACTCACAGGGGTAGCCTTTACAGAGGACCTCAATGGGGGTGGACATCTTCTTCTCACTGATGCGCTCATACTTCTGCCTCTTGGTAGCGGCCTTGAGTCCCTGCCAGGGCAGTGAGCCCAGGTTGAAGTACATCAGCACATAGCCCAGGGACTCCAGGTCGTCACGGCGGGACTGTTCTGTGGGAGAAGAGAAGGACCACAGTTTACACCATGTTATCTGAGGAACTATGGCACTCTCGTAAAGAGCACACCTAGAGCAGCCTCCTGCTAACTAGGATAGGGGTACTCGGGACTCCAAAGTGTGCTTAAAATATAAATATATTTTTAATTGTATCACGTTAGCATGCACAAGAAGGATAATAGCAAGCCTGTTGGCCTCCAGAGGTTTTCCTCCTGTAAAAGTCTCAAGGATTTTCATTTTTCTTGTCTTCTGGTCCTTCAATACACTTGCTCTTAACAGCACATTGCTATTATTATTATTGTTAATGCTACTTTCATGCCACTCTGTGCTTTTTTTTTTTTTTTCCCTCTGTCTTATAGCAAGAAATATGGTGGACAGACAGGCTGCTAACCAAAATCAAATTTAATGGAGTTTTCTCCATTGGAGAAATGGAGAATATAACACCCTGCTCATTCCATTACCGATGCCCAGGTGGGTGTTGATAGAGGCATAGCGAGCTGTGCCCGTCAGGTTCTTGTTCTCCCGGTACGGGATGTGCTGGTGTGTGCGGGCATCGCGGTACTTCTTGGCCAGGCCAAAGTCGATGATGTAGACCAGGTTGCCTTTCTTGCCCAGGCCCATCAGGAAGTTGTCAGGCTTCACGTCTCTATGAATGAAGTTCTTCGAATGGATGTATTCAATCCGACTAATCTGGGGTGACAACACAAAGGGAAAAAGGAAACATGGTACAGAGGTTTAGGATGGAAAGTGGGATGTGGAGAGATTTCAGATGTGCAAATTAAAATGTAACCGTCTTAAAATATGACCAAGATGCACACAACAGACAAAAATATTACGTAAAACTTGTTCAGTGACTTCTCAAAACTGCAGACTGAAATGGAAGAGCGCTATTCATCCCGTAGTCCAGAATCTAACCCAGAAGGATAAGGTGTGAGAGAGGGTACATCAGTCCATCAAAGGGCAATCACACACACTCTTATTCCCTCGCAACCACATGGCAAGTCAGAGCCACCAATTCACTCAAACACACATCATCGGGGTGCGGCAGGTAGTTACTTAACACATATAATCATAATTCTTTTGTAAGGAGGACAGGCACAGTTTTTCACCTAAATTAAGAAACAACTTTAAAGTTCAACCAAAGTACCAGAAACAAGATTGTGTAACCCAAACAGCATCGAGAAAAAGGCTGGCTGCCATAAATGCAAGCAGGAAACGGAGGTGGTGCAGCACCATTTGGTCCGCTAGCAGCAGCACGGTCTTCAGACTGAACTTGCGGGAGCAGAAGTTGAAGAGGTCTTCTAGGCTGGGTCCCAGCAGCTCCATCACCATCACGTTGTAGTCACCCTCGGCCCCGCACCACTTTATAGAGGGGATCCCCACTATAACGACAACAGTCATGTGCAATCACACCCACAAGAAATTTCATCCAAGCTCAGTGCTCCCTTGGTGTAGCAGCACTTGGCCCAACACCACACTGAAGACGTGATTCCCACTGTAAGCAGGACAGAAGCACAATGCATTCAATGCAAACTACAAACGTTAACTATCTGTAGTTACATCTTTGACATTGTCTTAAATAAACCCAATCATAGTGCCAATGAACCTCTCCAGGCACCAGGGGATATGCCGCAAAAGATATACCGCACCGACACCCGACCTCTAAAGAAATACAGCTTCTCCGTTGTTCTTCCTCACCTCCTCCCTGCATCATCTTATAGAACTTGCTCTCAATGTGCAGCTGCGGGTGTTTGGTCTTCACACACTCCAGTTTGATGGCCACCTCTTCCCCTGTGGCGATATTGGCCCCTACAGATACATTTATTCATTTAGCAGATGCTTTTCTCCAAAGTGACGAACATCTCAGAGAAAATACAATTTGTGCATTACATTAGGAGAAAGAGACATACACCAGAGTCAGCTGATGGTTGTGAGTTACCAAACTTATAGGACAGGGTTGACAGATTGACATGTACCCAGTGGATTGCTAACTTGTGTTGGCCAAATCGCCTCCCCATAGGAGTGCGATTATTAAAATCAAAGAATCATTCATTGTAAAAGCAGCTGCTAAGCAATACAAGTATAGGGAACTTCCTCACTGATGTTAACCAAGGCAAACACATGTGGACTAGTTCTAACCAACTGTGTCAGTGTTACTGTGACCAGCTTAACTAAGCAAATAAACAAGAACAAACACACCAGCATGTGCAAGAGGCGGGTGGGAGGGGGGAGATCTGGGCAGCCAGCCGTCGTCGGAACAGAGATTAACGGCCTGCAGTCTCACCTAGATAGATGTCGCCGAAGGAGCCGCTACCGATCTTCCTGCCGAGCCGGTATTTATTCCCCACTCTCAACTCCATGGTGCCTGCCTGGGAAGAGGCACCATAAATGCCCAAAAACAAGGACACGCCATCAGTCAGCGGCAGGTATCTATTAGTGGGCCGAGCCGAGCTGGCCCACCGCTCTGCCTTATATCGCGGTTCCCATCACAAAGCAGCACGTAAACAAATAGAGCAAATGCTGGGAGGAGGTCTCAGGCTGAGGAGGAGGAGGGGAAAAAAGGCAGACAGGAAGAAGGTAATAAGCACGAGCAAGGTCAGATGGGCAGAGGGGTGGAGTGAGGGAAGAAAAAGAAAACAAGAAGTAATCGAATGTGAAACGGCACAGAGAGCAAACTGCGCCACAGCCGAGCGCCGATCGGCGCGAAGAACAGCTGCGGGAGCCCGCGGCAGCCCACCTACTCCGAGTACATGCAGATCCGCTGGAGCGGGGCAGTTTAGTAAGGGGTGGAGCAGGGACAACGTGGCCAGATGGCCGATCTTCGGAAAGCAGCGCTCGAGCCACTGAAGATGGGGGGCCAGCAGAGGAACGCCGTGTTCTTCTCAGCAAAAGTGCACATGAATATTTTAACACTTCCAGCCATTTGCACCTGAAGGTCCATTGAAATCCACTCCAGGTCCTGACACTCATTAATACACTTCAGAGCGTTTTCACACCACCGCTACATCTTCGCACACGTTCACCGAACGCATATACAGCTTCCATGCAGCGAACGCCCTTTTTGCACTGTCCTTATTTTGTACCGTGGGGTAAGCGCAGGTTAAATACTTCGACGAGCAGTACGAGAGCAGGAAGGAGGGGGTCTGACCACGACGCCACCTACTATCCTACAGAGAGGGATCTCTGACATGTCAACTGCAAGTGAACTGCTACAGCACTGGTACCGCATGTTCACCCGAGCAGTGCGTTCACTGTGGTAAACACACTAGTGACACAAGACAAGTGTGTGCTCGGCGTGAGCTGACGGGAAACGAAACGGCGTCCCGTCGACATTGTTGTGCGCCAGCGCAGCTCAAATGGGGGACTGTGGATGTCAATCGATCTGGAAAAGCACTCGACACTCTGGGAACGCAGCCTGCAATTTGCAAAAGTCCCCCATAGTGGTGGGGAACACAGACAGTACTCGGTACCAGGACACAACATAATCACAAACACACAGAGTACTCGGTACTAGGACACAATGCACGCGCGCGCACACACACACACACACACACACACACACACAGTACAGTACTCGGTACCAGGGGACGGACACGCGCGAGGTACCGGGAGAGTGGAACATTCTTACACGCTTCGACCGTGTATTTCATGTTTACAGAGCACGGAAGTTGTCAGGTTCAGGTGTTCCGTGTTGTTTCCCCGTTGTTGTGTGTGTGTGTGTGTGTGTGTAACAGGGCGGTTAATAAAGGGGTCGGGAAACCCGACACACACCTGACCTGGCAGAGTGAGCGCAGGAGAAGAGGTGCTACACACACTGGACCGCATTGCTCTCCAGCACATACGAGTGACGTGCGAATGAACAGAAACTGCAAAACATCCACTCTGTGTGTGTGGCGCGATACAACCGCTAAGCGGACGGTGCTCATCAGTAAACGGCTCAGGCCAATGTCCCCAGTGTGTGGGGCCGCGCGGCACCGGACCAGAGAGGACCGGACCGAACCTGATTCTGATCCCCGATTCGCCCCGGCCACCACTCACTGGCACCACTGGCCGCTGGCTCAGTCAGTGTCTGCTGCGTCCGCAGGTTCGAGCGGCCCGGAGCTGCTGCTGCTGCTGCTGCTGGACCCTCGCCTCGGCTCGGCCGGGTTCGGCGAGACCGGGTGTGGTTCTGAACGCGCTCCGTCTCCACTCGAGCAGAGCAGCGCGCGCGCTGACTGGAGCACAACACGCAAGTGTGGGCTGGCGGACCCACCGACCCACCCGAGACGGAGAGTCATCCTCCGGGACAAAAGGCCGTCCGTCACCACCAGCAGGGTCCTGCAGCTCTGCGGCGGCACCCTGACCCTCCCGCCAGAGCCGCCAGACAGCAGCGCGTCCGCAGCCCTGGCAGTCCGCGCGCTCCGCTCGCGCCGCCGCTCCCCGTTTTCTCCCTTTATTCTGACAAGATCACGCTGAGAGCCGCGCCCTTTTGCACCGGGACCCCCCGTGGAGACATCCACACGAACCCCCCCCCCGCAGCCCCCGGGCCCCCTTCGTACCCGAAGCGGGTTCTCTGGAGCGACTCCGACTGTCTCTGGAGAGAGAGGAGGGTCAGTCCGACTGAGCGGCGCGGAATGATGGACTGGAGCGTCGTCTCGCGCCTCTCATGCCCCTCTCTTCCTCTCCTCCGCCTTTCTGACAATCGCAGATACGCACGGCTCGTCCGCCGCGCGCGCGCCTATGGCCGGAGATCTGCCTCCTCCTCCTCCTCCGCCCCCCTCCCCGGCCTGTTTCTCTCAGCGGACCCCTGACAACACCGGTGACATCATCAGGACCCCGACAGCACCCGGATCGCCTTAAAGACACAGTGCAGCAGCAGCAGGAGGAGGCTGTGCCACGAAATGTAAGAAACACATTTTCATGGTCAGGAGAGGTGTTTCCAGTGAAATGATGAATGTAACCTTGCTCTTTGTGTATGTGTGTGAGTGAGATCATACTGATGGACTTGCCTCGCACCCTGTACTTCCCAGGAATGACAGGACACCAGACCATTCCATGGCGACCCCGTCTTGGACAAGTGGTTACTGGAAACTAATGAAAAGGGACAGCGTGGTGTCTTTCCACTCAGGCCCACGCTCAAATCCCACCTGCTGTACTACACTTGGTCAAGGTACTGACCCTGGATTGAAAACAGAAAATATTGCACTGCTGCATAAATGGGTCAATCCTTGTAAGTAGCTTAGGGTACAAACCTGACACTGCAAGTCACTTTTGGAGAAAAGCATCGGCTGACTGAAAGAGTGATGGATGAATGGACGGATGGAGGAATAGACTGATGGAGTGATGATCGAATGACTGGAAAGAAATCCTATGACTTGACTGACAACACAAAACATCCTGATGATTCCTGACGACCACTTCAAAAGAATCACAGCGCTAACCTTCACAAGGCCACCAAGATGGTACACAATTAATAGAAAACATGAACCTGGTGACATATCCTGTAAGAAAACAAAAAAAAAAAAACAAACAAAAGGACAGCATGCTCTTGAATGGAAACAAGCTGTTTATTAAAGATTTTGAACGGGGTGACTGGGGTCTGCGCTGCACTCCCATACAAACCCCCCCAAAAATGTTCCTTTTGTGTACATTACATTGTACATATATACTTATACACAGCATTGACATAAAAATGTCCCTGTTTGATTAAAAAAAATATAAGCATCACACATTGAGGAACTCCAGTAGTAACCTTTGTATGTTTTCTGTATATATTTATGCAACTGTAAACTATTCCCTGACAAAGCAACCTAAAAAAAGACAAAACAGAAATTAAATGTAGAAAATGTTAATGTCAATACCAAAAACTCAAAGTCAGCAGAGAAGTTTCCAGCTACAATTGTAGGAATCTAAACCCCAGTGACTTGTCCCAAAAAAAAGAATCATGAGTTCATTCAGCATTTTGCCGCAGTTCCACCTTGGCCAGTTAATAGCTCCGATGTGCTTAGCAAAAAACAAACAATGAACAATAGAAATTAACTGAACACTGATAACTGAATGCAGCCGCTTGACCTCACACAGTACTTGAGGGCCTTAGAGTTCTGGAGGAGGAAGTTCAAAGAGGCCAAGTGTATTCTGCACTTGAAAGAAGCGGGTGGAAAAAAACCCTTCCTGAATCAGTTTTGAGGGAAAGAGAGCAGTGGGAACTGGTTATCCGACAGCCTCACGAGGGTTCACCAAGCTGCGAAGTGAGGGGCCGCGCAACATAACGCTGCACTCTCTGAAAGGGCCCCGTCAGCCATACAGTACGAGGGAAACAAGAGCAGGCTGCTGGCCCCTCCAGATGGCTACTTGTGCATGTGGCATGGAAAACGTTCGTACCTTGAGGTCGTATTTGTCAACGAAAATGTGAAAAAAGGGAGGGAAAAATAAACTGACTGATAGAAATGAAGGTTTAACACATGGAAGCAGATTAAAATGAGACATCACATTTTGGGTATATGCATTTTGAGTACGTGAACAGTACAAACGGCGTGAGCCTCGTCTTGGGAGGGAGGCGATAAGATGCGAATGCAAACCTGGCCGACACCTGAAGCAACATAACACGCATGGCCTTTCATTTTATACTTTTCTCTCATTTAAATAAAAAAAAAAAAATTCTTTCCAAAAAATTTGCAAACAACAACCTAGCAGGAGACAGGAGTGTTAAAGCCTGACAGTTTAAAAGGATCATCATCAACAACATAACTAAAAACACCTCCTTGGTGTGTTTTCACGCAACCCCTTCGACTTGGTATGACAGGTTTGGCATCTCACAGTGTGTATGCCGTCAGTTGGTTGTTTCTTTGAAAGTCACTTAATTATTGCAGTTCGAACAATATAAAACAATAAAGGCTACTAAAAACACAACTCATAAAAATATGCATTAGTGCCAATGTTCTTGACCAAATCAGGTGGTTATGCTCTCTCTCTCTCTCTCTCTCACACACACACACACACACACACACACTCACATGCACGCACGCACTCACGGAAACATTCATGATACTCTTTTTCACGTATTCTCCCAAAACACACAAACTCTGATACTGTTTCCCTGTTATAATTCTTCCGTTACACCTGTGGAACCTGACGACATCTCATACATCTAAATAAAACAAACAATCATAGTCATAAGAACAATGAACGACCGAGGAAGAAAAACAATCAGGAGGACAGCTATGGAAGAGGAACAAGACAGATGTTTCAGGATTTCACTGTCCAAAATGAACCAAACGCAAAGCATGGTAAGAACGCAGTTCGCTTGTCAAATATCAGAGCATTGTTAAGAGTGTGGGCTCTGAGTATGTGAGTGTGTGTGTTTGAATGCCAGATAGTTACATCAATACTAACGCTGCATGTTGTCCAACACTCATGAAGATCTACGCGATGCATACCATGCTTCTTTAGTGGCTGAATGCCAGTATCTTTCAATTGGTCAGCGTGTTTTTGCATGGTTTCCTGCAGTTTAAGAAACAAGTACTAAGCAGTTCAGTGTTATGCAGTTGAGCTTGTGACTCTTGAGTCCAATGGATTGTACTCCACCTCTTCAAGTTTGAATGCTGAAGTCTTCATTTAAGGAAAAATATAGTATGAATTTATGAGAGTGTGTGTGTGTCCATGTGTATGATGAGTGTGTACGCACGCACGCACCTCTCTGCATATCTATTTGTTTATACATCCTGGCATGAACTGTCTGCCGTTGTCTATGTAAGAGAGCTGCTGTCTGAGTGTGTGTAAAGTTGTGCGTCACTTATATTGAGTCAGTCCCCCCTCCCAGCAGATCCCCAGGCAGCAGTGCTGCTGGGCTGCCCATCTGATGCTGGTCCTCCATGGGAGATGCCCCCCAAAGGTTGCTGCTGGGGTATCCTGGGGTCATGCCCCCCCACAGCACCTGTCTTCCAGGCTCCATGCTTCCGACACCCCCAGCACCCACTCCTCCTCCTCCTCCTCCTCCTCCTCCGCCACCGTTGCTGCTCCACTGGACGAACATGCTTAGCCCCTGTCCTTGGGCTGGAGATGGGTCCGGAGAACTGCCTGTTCCATCCAGACCCTGCCAACTGGTGCAGGGAGGCCCAATGCTCCCCACTCCCCCTCCGCTGCTGTTGCTTCCTCCAGCTGTCCCTCCTCCTCCAGCCACAGGCCTTTCCCGCTCCCTGTCGTTGCCTGAGCTGCTGCCACCACTGTTGGCCCCCACTGTGCCAGTTCCTGGTGGCCCCTGGCCTCCTCCAGTGCTCGGGGTGGTCACTCCAGCTCCACTGGTACCCCCAGACCCGCCCACTTGGGAATGTGCAAAGTACCGACTGACTTCCTCCTCGCTTACAAACTCAGCCAAGATCGTTGTGTTGCCCAGCACGCACCTGGAGGAAAGGTGCAAGGAGTTTCAACAGCAGGGTGTTAATCATTCATCACTGCGACTTACTAACACCAAATCTATTCGGTAACTTAAGTCTCAAAACGCAGAAAAATGTGGATTTAATTCATTTTAACGTAGAGTTCTCAAACAAGTGGCAGTGGCGTCTAAACCAGCAGGGGAACGCCTTACATGTGCAGTGCACTCTGGGCCTTGGCTGCTTCCTGTCGGGAGTTGTAGCGAATGAGGGCGCTGCCTTGTGTCAGGCCAAGGTGAAAGGTCAACAGTGGGCCGTGCTGCATACAAATGGTACGCAGAGTGGAGCCATCAATCTGAAGTGGGAATATATAGGAAATGCTGTTAAAATGACACTGCTATACAACTGCTAATCAGGTAGAAAGCCCCATTTTGTGCTCTGTATTGAACTATTCAGAAATAATATTCAGGACAAATAATTAACTCGTTAAAAACAGCAGTTGTGACAATTAATGCAATGATGTCAAAACCCATGAAGAGCCATTTTTATTATTTCATCAAAAACAGATTAAAAGATGAATGAATAAAAGCTATGGAGCCAACTGGCAATCCCCCACTCCGAGAACAGTAAGTGTTATTATTTCAATCATAGCAAGAAATATTAAAGTCACAGATTAAACAGATTATAGGCTCCTTCATTTCAGGAATGTCAGTTTTGCTCCACCAGAACCCAGCAGAACCTGACTATAAATTACTGTCCGTGAGCCAGCATCACACTGCTTTCTAGGCGTGCTTCTGAGAAACATGTGCCATCACGCTGGGCAACAAATGTGAGTGTTGTCCCACTTTGTCAGAGCCAAGCATGCGACCAGATGCCAGGGCGCATGCAGAGTGCGCAATCTGCATAACTGGGTTCAAGCCTGGGTGCTGATGGTAATTTAGTTAGTTATACCTGTAAGGGTTCTACAGTGAAAGAGGAAAACTAAGACAAAAAGAAGTGTTTTAACTTTCAACATCCCAGTGGTGACTTTCTGTAATTAGTCGTCTCTGACCTTTCTCCTTCTCCCACCGCATTGATTTTCAGATGCTCTCTCATAAACCAGACTCCTTACCCCTCCATGTTTTTTTTTTGCCCCTTTGCGTACCTGTGGAGTCAGGTTGCTAAGCAGCAGCCAGCAGCTGTTCCTGGATGTCCCGCCGTCACTCCAAGCGGAGCCTGTTGAAAAGACACATAAACACAGCCAAGGGTTCATAAGCAGCTTATTAATGGAAAATCCATACAGATCTTAATTAAACCCTTCTGAAAAATATAGCAACGGCAGGTACAGTAGCACTGACAAGTGTGAGTACACACGGGAAATCTAGGAAAAACATGTATGGGAGGAAGTGGACAGACGAGTAAATGCAAAACAACCCCGAAGTGCCCTGCGTCTCTGGGAACTGCTGCAGAAGAGCTGTGAAGACACAGTGCCTTATTTCCTGATCAAACTTGTTAAACAAATGCTTTTTGGGGAAAAAAAATTAGATTCGACCATGCGTACTCACACTTTCACCGGTACTGGATACAAAATGTGAAAAGGTTCAATTTCGAGAAGGCATTTCTTCCCATGACTCCCTAACAACATTTAACATGTTTTCATAGTACAGTACATGAAGGACATACGTGCTCTCCATTTATAACACTACCTGGCCCATATCTGGTTTCCTGGCTGCCACTAGAGCCTCCCCAGCCCCTGGCCAGTCGGGGGCCTCCACCCGACCACGGGGATAGAGACGGCTGCTTCTGGTGGGTAAGTCCGGGCGGTGGGCGTGGCAGCTGAGAGCTGTTGCGAGTGGCCTTCCACAGCTTGTTGTGTCCAATCGGGTCAGGCGGCCAGCTGGGCTTGTATTCAGTGTACTTTGCTGGGGGGGAAAGGAGTTCAATTACAGCTCCCTGCGGAGAAACCAGACCTGCCGAAACAGCGTGATATTTTCCGGTCTGCTGGGAAACACTGTTAGCCAGGAGCGTAACCCTAAAACAAGAACTTCTGTTCCTTGTCAGAAGGCAGTCTTTTGAAAACATCAGATTTTTTTCAGTACCACGCCAGAACGATATTCTTCAACAATGATGCCAAGAAAGCGGAGCAGCTTGGTGGAAGTGCCTGTCGGTTTATGCAGAGGACACCAGACAGATGAGACAGACTGGCTCACTGGCTGCATCAACCCGATTTAAAGAGCAATCCTAGGTAATCCTTTGTTACTGCGAAAAGCTCTTTTAGCAAAGTACCCAACGGGGTAAATGAACAACACCCAGCAACTATGCCAAGGGTCAGTAATACTACACAAAGAGCATATCGGGGACAGTTTGCAACGTCCGTTGACAAGGTAAACAATCAGAGACAAGGAGTAGTTTTAAATGGTTTCAAGATGTAAAGCAAGTCTTGGTTTCGCTCCATTAACTGAAATCACCACCATCGACTTTAAAGTACCATAATTATAAATTAATATGAAATTAAAACTGTATAAGCTTCTGTACTGGAGTTTGCTACTCCACAAGCATAGCAGTGTTTCTATCCTGTTTCCATCAATGAGCAAGTGATCACCGACCAATCTGATATTGACAGATAACTCGGTTGAAGAGTAGTGGGTCTGACCATACGATAAGGACATCTTTTCTTGGTTGCTGATATGTACATTTATTTGCCCTGCTATTTCAGCGCAGTCATTTTTATTTCTTTTTTACTATTCTCGGAAATCTTTTCCTCTGCCTTTGGTAAACATGTGAGATCTTCTGTTTCACCTTTGGTACCTGCAATATCTGAATTCCCTGAGAAATGTAAACAGTAGAACCAAAATTAAACCTAATAAAACTAATAAAAATGAAGTTTGTGTCATTTACATTTATTCACTTAGCTGACGCTTTTCTACAAAGCAACACCCAATATTAAGCTATATACAATGAATAACCCATTTATACTTTTGGGTAATCTTTACTTGAGCAGTTTACGGTAAGTACCTTGCTCAAGGACAATATAGCACTAGATCTGAATCAAAAGGTAGCTGTCACGGCCCACGGGGGTAATGCCCCTCCCGGCCAGAGGCGGCGCCACTCAGTGCCGCTAGTCAACACCCATGTACTAGTTCACAGTCTTATTAAGATCACGGAGGTATAAAAGGAGCAAGCGTAGCAAGACCAATTGTGGATTCTTAATCAGCAGTTCCATTGTGCTTTTCTGGCGATCAGCAGTCTCTTGTTTCCTGTTTGTTTCGTAGGTGTTTACGTTCCAGTCCCGAGTGCCCGTTCTGTCAGCTCCTGCCTCTTGTTCTCCAGTCCTGGTCCAGCGTTCCAGTCCGGTATTTTGTCACGTCTCTGAGTTCCAGTCATTCTCACAGAGTAGCGTTTCACTGTTCACCTTAGTTCGAACAGTGTGTGTTTCCTTGTCCCACGTTTCCTGTTTCACTTCCACCGAGTGCTTTACAGTCTGCACCGCGCACTTCTAGTATCACTCTGCACGTGGGGTCATTTTACTTTTCGTCTGTGTTCAGACGGAATAGCAATGCGCATCCGTGTCGGATTCCTGTTCGGACGCTACAGTAGCAGCTCTAACCACTATGGTATCAGCTGTCCCTTAACATAAATACAAGAAGGAGTGACAAACAGAGTGCAGTTTAAACTCAAGATATTTGACATAAGCTCTTTAGCTTCTCAGAATGGCCTTAGTAGACCTGGAGCGGTTCAGGCTCTCAGGTTACAGTCACTAACCCAATCCCTGCGGTTTTGGAACGTAAGCTAATATAAATATAGGTTATATACATCTGTATATAAGCTTAATTTGCCCAAATAAACTCAACTGGAAAGACATTAATTCACTGGCAGTCAATGTTAACCTCAATTTGTAAATTGGGTATACAGTCAATAGGGCTCCAAAGATTCGCATTTCCAGCGTCCAAGACCAGCTCCTCTTATGCTCTCAGAATAAGAAGAAAAAAAGCAGTTAAAGACAGACAGCCACAAATATGAGACGTCCCCCACAGCACGTCCCTGTTGGGTCAAGCGAAGCAGCGCAGTACCTGGGCTGTGTGCGCTGTTCTGGGGGCTGTCTGAGGAGGCACTGTAAGGCCAGGCACCATGTGAAGGCAGCAAGGTGTTCAGGGAGGGGTTGGGCTCTGAAAACCAAAGAGATCGGGGGGGGGGGGGGGGGGGGGGTCGCCTATTAGTGCGAGGCCCTGGAGAATACTTTAAAATATATCAATATGTTATCAATTCATTTCTACTTAAACAGGATGAAATAGTCACAAAAGACAAGCCTGCACTAGGACGTCTGCAGAAGCAGGAGAATTCACTGAGAAACGAATACGATTACTGGCATGGTAGCGCCAGGATCCCGAGCACCAGTACCTGTGTTGTCTCGGAGCAACTGGTGCTCTGTGTCATTGAGGCTGGAGGCCACCGAGGAGCCCAGGACACTGCCTGGGGTCACGTAGGGGTCAGACTCTGGGTCGGCGCTCTGGAATCCCTTCCAGGGCACTCCGGGCTGGAACTCTATCAGCAGCGTGGCCGGAGAAACAGCAGGTTAGACCTCCAACGTCCTCCGTGGCAAGAGTTAGGAAATCGTTACAGCTTTGGGACACTCCACAAAGATTTAGAAAGAACAAAAGACCAAACAAATGATAAAACACACCTTAATTTTACAGCATTTAATTAGTCGACAGAAAAGAGATAAATCTAGGAGGAAAAAAAAAAACTAAAAATTGCAGCTAACTGAATTTTCTATATTGCAGCAACATTATTCACAGAGGTTAAGTTAATTTGTAAAGCCTTTTAACTAGGAGAAAAAACAAGCAATCCCTCACTTGGGACAAGGACTGTGTAGAGTACTGACACTGACTTTGAGCAAACTACTCCTGTATGTTGTGTGTTCAACACCGGCATGATCACCACAGGTTGGGGTCAGACTCAAGGTACCTGGTGGCCAGCTGGAGGTGCCGGTCTTGTTGCCCATCTTCCCAGGGGTTCGGTGCCAGTTATCGGAGGGGCCTTGGGAAGGCACTGCCAAACCATCATTCCCCATTGACTCAAATTGTGAATATGGAGAGCTTTCCCTCAGCTTTACTGGGGCTGAGATGGGACCTAAAACAGATGCAAAGAGAGGCGAAATCTGCAGCACCCACAAAACACGTCTGGTAAAGACAGGAAGGAGCTACAAAAACATGGTGTAAAACTAGAAACAGGAAGTAAAAAGGACAGGCGCACAAACGGAGTTGAGAACCACATCTCCTACAGAATAGTGCACATATGCTTCCTCCTCCAGGCTATGATTACATTACCATGCAAGTGCATTTCTTTTTACTCACAATTTGAGCACAGTTTTTGACCATACATCACCCCTCATAGCGGTTTCGTGTTCAATTCGGTCACAGCAGTGTCTTACCGTTCTTGTGCAGCCCACTCTCTGGAGGGGAAGGGGCTGGAGAGTGCCCCTCCATCATCCATTTGAAGCGAGACTGCTGCCCTCCTTCCTTTGCCCCTGCTGAACCCCCTGCCATCAAGCCCATCTCCATCCCAGGAATGTTTACTCCCGAGCCAAATCCTGGGAAAGACGGACTTAACATCACACGTACAGCACTCTGCGATTGCTCCATTAAAAGACATTTGCCAGGAGTTTTTATTTTACTCTACAATATAAAATTCTAATATTGCCAAAATTTACTAGAAGCCAAAAAAAGCTATGAATTCAAAAAAGAATACATAACACCATTTCTGGTATATCTGAATCCAAACTTGCAGAAAATGGCTGGATCTGGTCCTTGTTTCCTGTCTGGACAAAAAAACCTACACGAATAGCTGAGCAGAGAGGGGATACAAGTGTTACGAGTTCATTTTTCTGTTTAAATGACTGGTAGTTGTTTCTTTTATGAGAATTCGCCTTGCCGGCAGATTTTCAGGAACAAGTCTGGAAGTCTGGAAATGCCTAACCAGTCACAGTCAACAGTGACTGACAGCCCTATTAGTCATTTCTAATTCATCAAATTGTACTGTGTACAGTGCACATACTCCTCACCGTAGCAAAAGAAGAGATGATCGGTACATGCATTCAGTGATGAAACACTAACACTGAAATGGAGACTCACCAGGGTACCCCCCCTGTGTTTTTGGATTGAGTTGGTCAACCAAGGAGCCCCCCAGACCAGGATGGGGCAGAGAGTCAGCCACTGGCTGTTTTGAATGACCCCCTCCCAGATGTGAGGGGGACAGTTTGGAGCTGCCACTGGGAAGCCCGACCTGCTGCTGCCTCTGCTGCTGGAAAACAGCCATGATCCTGGCCAGCTGAGGATGGAGCACAACTGATGAGAATGATGCCACAGGACACTCATCACTGCAGGCTCCCCCACAGCGCGTCGCCAGGCAGCTACCTGTTGGGGGTCCGGCTGCTGACGTATATTCTGCGGGAACTTCCTCTGGTTCTGCAGAAACTGCTGCTGCTGCTGTTGCTGCTGGGGCTGTTGCGATTGCTGCTGCAACAGGAGCTGACAGGCCTGAGGAACAAGAGACAATGACAAAGTAAGGCAGGCGTGCTTCTTCCACGGGAGAAAACACCACCTGGGAATAAAAACCTACATGCAGAACATAACAGTTGCTGTAGGGCTTTTGCAGAATATGCACAGTGCAACAACAGTGTAATTACTGGTAGGTTTGGTCTACTAGCATGGATCAAGAGCCCAGCCTTAAGTTTTGAGTGCAAGTTAAACATATGTAGTGAAAGGACATATAATGTGTGTGGATCTCAGTGAAAATCTTCACCCCCACCATTGATTCCAGTGATGCTTACTAGCTGGAACTGGATCTGATGGGGATAGATGCTGCTGAGCATGGCAATATGCTGTGGAGAGAGGTGGGCAGGGAAGACCCCACTCCCAATCCCTCCAACTCCACCCACATTGTTGCTAGTAGGGGGCATCTGCTTTAGCACAGAACCTGGCACCTGGAAGGCAGCATTGCAACACCGTGATGAACAGGACGAGACAGAACTACAAGGAAATACAGCAGTTTGAAATGGGACACATTGAACCAAAACTTTGTGATTAAGGCAGGTAGCGTAGTGGTCAACGCTTCTGCTGTTGGACCCAAATATTGCAGGTTTGAATCCCACCTTCAGCTGTAGTATAAGACATATGCTGCTTTGGAGAAAAGTGTCTGCTAAATGAATAAATGTAAATGTAGTACCCTTGAATAAGATATGTACCTTAAACTTGCTTAAATGGGTGAATAATTGTAGGTAGATTAACACTGTAAGTCAGTTTGGAGAAAAGCACCGACTAAACGAGTAAACGCAACGGAGGCAAAAAAAGCTACATAAAGCTAAAACTTGCTTTTCACCCGGCAAAATGCTGAGATTCTCTACAGTTAACTTCATAGTTTGCGATGAGTAGTCCTTTCCGTGCACCTACCTATTCACAAATTTGCCTAAGTGCAAAGATCATATCTTTAACAAGAGAACTGAGTAAAACTGAAATAAGTTGTTTGAAATCATGCCCATAAAGTCTATACGGCCAAAGTAACGGCAATGTGGACCAATGATTAGATACCTGTGGTGACAGGAACTGTTGAGGCACTTGCGCTCGTATGCCTGGGGACAGGTTTATAGGTGACACACCAGGCTGGTGTGCCCCTCGTGACTGGGCCATCCCTCCACTGCTGCCAAAGACGTTGTGTCCACCCATCTGGCAGAGTAAGAGAGAGGGGTGGGACTTAAAGGAATGCCAATTTCAACACTGGATAAAAAGAGAACAAAAATATATTGGGAGAAACAGAAAGGTTGAGCAGCATTGAAAAATTAGAAGGGAAACAAAGTTGTGCCTTTGATTACTGCTGCTCTGTGGTACAGCAGAGGATGATAAAGCCTTACTTGTCTATGGGGGGAAGAGACAACTACAGGGGAGCAGAAGTAATGAACAGAACTATGCTCTTTTTTCACCACCGGTCCTGACTGATCAAAGGGGTGCAGCTGACTGAAACAGCTAGTCAAAACAGAGTGACCGAATATGGGCTCAGTGAGGCCCCAAGTGAAGGTTCAGATAGCGGATCAAAAGCGTAAGCATGAAAAGATAAGAGCAAGAAAAGAAAAAAGAGCTGTAAAAATGATAAATAACGGGTTTGTCAAGGAAAAGCTCAGCTCGCATTCCAAAAGGGTGACTGCACTCATTACCTTATCATAATAAGGCCCAGGTTCACTGGGGCCGACTTCTTTGGAACTGGATGAACGGAAGACGGTCCCCCCTCCTCCACCACCTCCTCTCCCACCTTTGCGCATCTCTCCATTGTAGTCGTTCATACTCATCCCTCGCTTCTCCCCATCCAGTTTCTTGTCCTGGGGAGGTCCTGGGGCAAGATCAAGGGTTCTACTGCCAGGATCTTCACCCTAGTACCAGCAGAGGCCATCAGCAAAATCACCATCATCGCAAGCATCATCAGTAGTCCATTACTGCAGAGAAGGTGCTTACCAGGAGCCCCATGTTGGAGAACTGCCTGGTCATGGGGTTCATCCAGGAGTCTGCACTGCCGCCCTTCAGGGCACCCTGCGGCGCAAACAAACAAACAAACCTGAGCAGAATGTAGGCCATGTCAGCTGATGAACACCTAGGTCTCTCTCTCTCTCTCTCTCTCTCTCTCTCTCTTTCACAGAAGGCTCACATGATCCAAAGCTGCATTAATATGCAATCAAAATATTCCTATTTACCTGGGAAATGATGTTTTAAAATACGAGGGCCTGTTTATTCTCGGTGGCGCAGTGGGTTTGACCGGGTCCTGCTCTCTGGTGGGTCTGGGATTCGAGTCCTGCTTGGGGTGCCTTTCGATGGACTGGTGTCCCATCCTGGGTGTGTCCCCTCCCCCTCCAGCCTTGCACCCTGTGTTGCTGGGTTAGGCTCCGATTTGCCGCGACCCCGCTCCGGACAAGCGGTTTCAGACGGTGTGTGTATTTATTCTCTACTGCCCATACAAGGGAAATGTGTTGAGACTTCCAACTCTTTGTGTTTTGTACTAAAACGGCAGGAGGTGAGAAGGCCCAGTCCACAGGGTAAGCCCAGCTACAAGGGTAAGGCCGTTCCTTTCCACTCTGCAATGACACCCCTCTCCACAAACAAACACACACACTCAGATAACCGCGTACTGCAGATGCTTCTCCACAAAGCATGGGAAGAGGTGTCACATGGCTCTGAGAGATCCCACCTCAAAGGCTTGCTTTCGAGGAAAATGCCAGAGGATGACCTGACGTCCCTTCCCCAGGAATGGGCACCGATCAGCAGCATGCTTTGCGTTCATCATCACGTTGCTGTACAAATAGATACGAGTCCCCAAAAGACAACAGGGAATTCCCATTGCACCCAAATGACTCTGAAGCAGCAGTGAGGACACCAGATGGGATTTATACCAACAATGACTGCAAGCTTCTTCGTTACACTAACTTAACACTCCTTCTTCAACTTTGCCTCCTTGTGTCAAATTGCTTACTTCCTTCTCTGATGTAGCTGGCAGTAAACGTCCCTCTCCAGTGTTCATCCACCTACTACCTGATCCAAACCTGCTAACAACTCTGATCCTTCTAATAAAAAAAGAGAAAAAAAATTCTCATTAAAGCTGTCTTACATTTACACACATTCAGAGCCTCTTATCTGTCTATACACCACAGGCTGGAGGTCATGCTGCCCGCTGGTCATGTGCCACCATTCTCCTCTTTCACCTTCCCTCCACACCATCTTCTCAACAAGCTGCCATAGTGCTCAGCAGTTTTGCGGCCGCTGCGTGCTTGGCAGAATGAAGAGACAGGGTAAGGACCGCACCGGTGCATAACATGGGAATTAAACCCATGACAGCTGGCACGTGTTTTCATAAATGCAGGGAAACACTCTGCAATAGGACTGTAGCTCAACAGCTGAAGGGTAAAACAGGAAAAATGGCACAAATCCATGACTGAAACCTAAAACCGTCCGTAGTCTGCCACTGTACACAGAGGTGTTAACCAACACAACAGATGATGCATTTTCACGTGATGAACACACCGACAAGTACCTTGCAGAGTGAAAACTCCATTGGTAAAAAACTTGCCTTTTGCGAGCGTTTTCATTCTGAAACGAAATGTTACCAGACGATTCGAATGTAAAAAGGAGGATCCTGAAAAATACTTTTTAAAATTTATAAAATCACTGGGGGGATGCAGTGGCGCAGTGAGTTTGACCGGGTCCTGCTCTTTGGTGGGGCTGGGGTTCGAGTCCCGCTTGGGGTGCCTTGCAACGAACTGGTGTTCCGTCCTGGGTGTGTCCCCTCCCCCTCCAGCCCTACGCCCTGTGTTGCCGGGTTAGGCTCTGGCTCCCCGCAACCCCACATGGGACAAGCGGCTTCAGATAATGTGTGTGTGTGTGTGCGTGTGCGTGTGCGTGTGTGAAATCACTGGCCACATTATTACCAGGTGTTCCCCGGCAGTAAAACGTTCATAAAACGTTATATTACCCTATGAATACCAGGTAAACATCAGAACCTTGCCACAAGAGAATACAAACTCACACTTCCAACAAATAAAAACAATATCTTGTGAAACATATTTTCAGAAATTCAGAAAAAAAGTAGAGCCTAACCTTCAAAATTTAATTCCAAAGGTTAAACATATCAGACTGCAGCCCATCAGGGGAAGGGAGTGATATACTCCCGTTTACACACACTTTTGTATCCATCATAAAGTTTAATTGAATTATGTGAGGCAGTGATGTCAACGAAGGGCAGAACCACACGGGATACACTTTGGATGAGACACCAGTCCATGACAAGTCAATTATTATTATTATTATTATTATTATTATTATATACATACAGTAATACCTCACCCTACGTCATTTCGTATTGCGTCAATTTCGACTTTACATCGGTTTTTTGTTAAATATATATGAAAAAATACAATTTGTCTTCAGCTGGCTGATGCGACTTTACGTCGGTCAGCTGAAAATATTAAAAATTGTGAAAAACTTAAAAATCACTTAAAAACAATAAAAAACGTTAAAGTATATAAAATAATATGTTGTCATCTATATAATCAATTAAAAGCTTAAAAATAAAAAAAATTGTCTTTTTACCTGCCGTTCAGCGCCGATAACGTCGAGTTTCGCCGCGTGGCGTCGTTGTTTGCCGCCAGTCGATTCAAACTTTTGTTTGTGCTATTCACACTGTCTCGTTTGCGTTGCATTTGTGACTTTAATATTTGCCCCCATGGCTACGAAGAAAGTTCCTAGTGCTAGTAGTAGTGGTAAGCATCATGCTACATCATTGGAAGATAAAGTGGCTATGATAAAACGTCATGAAAACAGTGAAAAGCAACAGAGACATCACTCAAGTAAAATTTTTTTGGAATTTTTTTTTTTTTGGTTCTTCTTTACTTTAGCATTAATTGAAGTGTATACACTTAAGAGGAATGCTTATTAGGGGTTTATAGGGGGTCTAAATCGGTTTTTTAGGGGTTATTTTGTTTTCCGTCGTTTTTCGACTTAAGCCGCGCCCTTTGGAACCAATTCACGACGTAGGGCGAGGTATTACTGTAACTCGACCTTTGGCACACATATATACTCCGGGCAATTTACAGAGATCAGTTCACCTGAAACACGTGTCTTTGGACCTTGGGAAGAAATCCACAAACACGGGGAGGACATGGAAGCTCCAAACAGAAAAAGCCAGATTCAAAGCAACTATGCCTTCATGCTGCCCCATGTGAAATAAACTGAACTTTAAATCCGAAAAAGCCACACTAGCGTGAAACAGATGTCAAAATGACTCAGAAACAGGAATCAGTACATTTCAATACATAAAAAACTAAGGTCTATACAGAGACGCATTGTACTACCCCCCCCCCACCTGTCCTACCTTGCTGTTGCCCTTCTTGCCCCCGTGGCCCTGTCCCCAGCCTCCAGAGTTATACGAAGAGTTGCTGCCCTGGGAGCCAGTGCTGCTCCACACCCCACCGGGCTCCTCTTCCTCCTCCCAGCTGGAGTGTCGGGATGCACTGACCGAGCGGTCCCCTTCACCCCAGCCGTCTTGCATAGACTTTGAACCTGTGGATATCCGGAACAAGAAGCCTCACTGACACTGAGTCGCATTCATTTTTGGGCGCTAAAGATGCACCAAAAATTCATCAAATGAGACCATGTGAGGTTCAAAGGCCCTGCTTTGATAAATCGCTGGTGTTGGTCTGCAAACCTAGAGAGGACAATGACAAGAAAAGTCCAAATCTCTTACCGGTACTGGCCGAGGAGTTTCCCCATCCCGTGGGCTTCCCAGCATCCTCAAGGTCACCCCAGCCGCTGGGCGCATCTGTGGGCTTACCCCAGGCAGCTGTACCATTGTCCACAGAGGGGCTGGAGGGGGTGCCGCCACTGGCCCACCCTGCAGGTGAATACAGGTTTCAAAAGAAACTCTTAAAAGAGTTCAATCAGATACATAAATAAACATTAAGGAATCTGCTGGAATAGCAATATTAATTACTGAAATCTGTCCCAAGTTCTAAATTTTTATTTTCCAAAGAAAAACTGTGAGAAGTGGGCTTTTCAATTTCACCATGCTGATAAGAAACAGCTTCTCCAAAGCATCAAAAAATTATAGCACTGCTCAAAAAACTTCCAACAATGCATATACCACTGAACCACCTTCAGAAGATTATGAAAGATTTAAGATATTTAGCTTGACTATACCAGTAAGCTAGTCAGTGTCGGCTAAGCCGATGTCTGGTAAACGTCAAGACCACCTTATGGGCTTGTATACGAGATACTACACATTTTTCATGCATCTACATGCCCTCATGTTTCTCCATGCATTGTCTCTCTCCATTGGGTTCCTTTACTTGGCCATATCAACTTCAAGACTCTGATTAAGGCCTACAAGACGGTCAAAGGATCTTTACCCCAATATCTAGAAGACCTGATCCCTTCCCACTCACCAGCAAATATACTGTAACGACCTGTGTTACTGGTTTTCTGTAAATAGTTGCATTATGGGAAAACTGTAAATAACGTGTGTAACCACTGGGGCCACTTAAGGGGAAAATGATGGGATGACTGTGTTTCCCAGCCTGTCGGAGAGAACCTGGAGGTGCTAGGCAAGCTGGGAAGGTTGGTTGCAGGTGCAGGTCCTAGAGGAAACGGGGTCCTCGGACCGAGAGCATTATCTCCCTGGTGTAGTTGTTCAAATAAATCATTTGTCATGAATGCTGTCTCCGTGTTCTTTTTCGCCCCATCTAAACCCACAATGACAAGTCCATAAGTTCTTAGTTTTAGCTCTGATGTGGTGGAATGTGCTCCCTCTTTCCTCAGAATTCCTGAATCCCTTCTAGCATTCAAGGAGGGTACTTTTCTCCTAGGGTACTTTTCTCCTGATCTCCTAACAGCTGCATAAAATTGCATCACCCCATCGGTCACAATTTACCTCTGTATTTCCTTTTAATGTTTACAGGCAGCTCCTCAAATAGTGTGTTTCAATAAAACAGCAGTATCAAACAAACAAACCTTGCTTAGATAATCGCATCTGTATCTAAAGCTCTTCATCTATTGTGAAATGGTACTTTGGTTTACTCTGATTTGTACGTTTCTTAGAAGAAACGTATCTGTTAAACGAATAAATGGTAACGTAATACTGTCTGCTAGTCAGTTCCCTTATTGTTAACGTGACATTTCTATTCTTAAGGTGCCTTTCTTAAATTGCACATAATGTGAATGCTTCTCTTAAATTACCCAAGATTAGACTCGTAATTATTTCTTTGTTCGGTCTATTAAGGCAATGCAATCAACTTTTTCCATCGGTAGCTCAGATTTCACAACAAATTCGGAATGAAGTCTTTGGGTAGAGGCTACGGAGCTTGAGACACACTCACGGGCACGTTGAGCCAAGAAGAAACCCTATAAGGGTAAGCTGTACACCCTCAGCCAAGATCCAACACTGCAACAACACAACCTGAGTAGTACAGTCATTTCCCACTGACTGAACCTTCACTCAATGCCCCGAAACCCAGTACAGTAACACACAACAGTCACAGAATAGTGACATTCATTATATTAAGTTACAAAATGAATGGCAAGAAACTCAGCAGGTAGAGTTGTGGTTAGAGTCATCAAAGGACTTGGGTCCAAATCCCTCCTTCCTACAGTAGTACCCTTGAGCAAGGTATTTACCCTGAACTGATACAGTAAAAACTGCTTAGGCCTATCAACGGACAAATTTCTAAGTGGTTTAGTGTACAAACCTAACGCTGTAAGTTGCTCTTGAGAAAAACATTTCGATTAATACGTCATAATGACCAATATCCAAGGTGGCACGCACACATAACTGAATAATGGCTAATTTCTTACCCATCCCAGAGTTCCTGCCGGGTCCTGCGTTTGAGTCCCTGCTGGCTGTGACTGCAGGTTGGTTGGTGGGTCTTCCTGTTGCCTGCTGCTGCTGCTGCTGCTGCTGCTGCTGCTGCTGAGGATTGGACTGTGCTGAAGCGGAGGAATTCAGAGGCTGCGAAAGGCCAGGGGTGGCGCCATTCTTGTCCCAAAGGTTGACGCTCTTGTAGTTGTAGTGGCTGGGATCACCCCAGGCGGAGGTGCCGTCGTCAATCTCCATCCTGCGGCTCAGCGACTGCGGCGAGGGCTCCTCCCACCCGCTGGGCTCAGGGACCTCAGAAGGACCACCGGGCGCTTGGGGGACGGGGCCTGAGGTCCAGCCTGGGCTTTGGTTCTGGTTCTGAGAGGGCAGACCCCCTGGGCGGCCCCAGCCCCCCAGCATGGCCCCCGTGTCCTGCAGCTGGATTTGTGATTGTTGCTGCTGCACCGAGGCTTGGCTGTTTGGCAACTGAGGTGGTTGTGCGTTCCCGCTCCCAACTTCCCAACCCCTCCTAGAGCCACCCTCATCCCAGTTGCTCCACATACCCACATCTGAATCCCCACACCCGCTACCCTTACCCTCCCCCCAGCCCCCACTTCCTGCTTTGGCCTCTCGCTTCTCCCAATCCCCTCCACCTCTTGGCCCCCAGCCTCCCGTTTCCTTTCCCTTGTCCTTCCAGCCTCCGGTGCCTTTTTCGTCCTGACTGCCTCCCCAGGCACCGCCCCCTCCACCCGCCGCAGTACCCTGTTGCCCAAAGTCGCCCCAGCCGCCTGGCTCCGCTCCTTTACGCTCCCTCCAGTCCTGCCCCTCACTGCCCCACCCCTTCCCAAAGCTTTCAGGTGGGCCAACCCCGCCCCAGGTCCCAGGGAGCTTTCCCTGGCTGCTGGCTGTGTTCCCAGAGGCCCCTGCACTGCCTCCGGAAGAAACACTCTGCACAGCACTTGGATTCCGTGATCCGGAAGAGGAGGGCGGGGGAACCCGGGCCGGAAGGGCAGAGGTGTTGCTGTCACCACTGTCCCAGCCATCTCCATTGGACAGAGCGGCAACATTAGAATTCAGGCCAGCGTTCTGAGGTCCACTCAGTAGGCGAGAGGCAGCTGACGGATCAGTAGTCGCAGGGTATGTGGCAGCCAGGCCAGTAGCGTTCCCACCTGTGGAGCCGACACCAGTGCCTCCTTCCAAGTCCCATGCCACATTCTGCCGGATCTGTGTCTGGCCCCACCCGCTGTTGGACAGCACTCGGGGGTCTAAGTCAGTCCGGCTGAGCAAGTTCTGTAAGGCCACTTCGGGTTTGGAGGGCTGGTGGGAGCGGTTGTGGGTGTGGCCATGGTGCTGACCTTGAGTGCCACCCCTGGCTCTGGAGTGTCCACCGCTGCATGAGGATGAGGTACCGCTACCCCCTGGCTTCCCCTGGCCTCCCCATTCGCCCGACAAGGCCCCATCCCCCGCCCCTTTCTGATTGTCAAAATTTCCCGCCGCAGCTACAGCGGGAGAAGGGGTGGCCGGGTTGCCGATGCTCCCGCCGCTACTGCTGCCACTAGTGCTGCTACCGCAGCCGCCCCCTGTGACCAGATTGCCAGACCCCCCTGTGGCCGCCTCCCCTGCTGAACTGCCCCACTCCCCGATTGAAAGCTCTGCCCCTTCCCCCTCACCCCACTCTCCCTGAGATACCCCGGAGACCTTACAACTGCTCCCAGGACCCGCTTCCCAGGCTTTGCCCCCTGCCACTCCAACACCCCCCTTGCCATCCTGACTGCTGTAACCAGACAAATTTCCACCCTCCCCAGGAGCTGCAGCACCTCCTTCCCCATCCTCCCAAGCATCAGTCCTTGAGGCACCCGTTTTAGGATTAGAGGACAGTGCAAGGACTCTGCACGAAGAGGAAGCCGAAGAGGACGATGAAGAGGTAGAGAAATCCCCTCCTCCTCCCCCGCCACAGTCAGTTTCATCTCCTGCCCCCAGCCCAGCTTTTTTTGGTCCCAAGCTTTGCTCCAGTCTTGTGCCACCCCAGTCTCCACAGAGGGGCTCCCTGTCCCTCACTTGGTGCTGATGACTAACTGTATTCCCAGAGGGAGGGGTTTGACCGAGGGAGGGGTTAGCAGACAGAGATGATGAATTTGAAAGTGGGGAGGAGCCGCCATCCGCTGCAGCTGCCCCGTCTTGCACCAGGGCTGGCCAGGCGGAAGGGTTGGCGTTAGGGTTGAAGTTGGCACCAGGATTCCCAGTATGAGCTGAGGCTTTGGACCTGGGGGGCACAGACCCCACTCCCGCCACGCTTCCTCCGACTACGGCCTGGGATGAGAGCCCACCCCACGCAGAGCTGCCGAGCTGTGCACATTCATTGGGTGAAGAGGAGGATGATGGTGGAGAGGGGGTGCCTGGGCGCCCGCTTTTCCCTGCCCTGTGGTGCAGGTGTCTGTCGCTCCAGGGGGCCCTGCTGGTGGCCCCTGCCCCGTCGCCCGCTGCAGCCCCAGCTCCAATGCTGGGCCATTCCTCAAGGTCAGACCCATCCACTATCACCTTCTCCCAGCCCTGAGAGAGGGGCTGGCTGCCAGAGCTCGCCCCCCACGTGGAATTTGCATAATTTGAAGAAGAAATAGTACAAGAAGCAGCGACTGATGATGACGATGAGGAGGAAGAGGGATGCAGCGAGGAAGCAGCCGAACCTGATGACCCAGGACCAGACTCTGGACGGGGAGAAATTAAACAAGTTAATCATGTAGAAATAATTATTACACAATGTGGCAAAATTTATTTATTTTTTTGCATTTTCCATTCAGTTTTGTTAGACTAAAAATACTTGTGGCACTAGTTCGTACTATATGTCAGTTTTTTGAAAAATATTCCACATTCTTGAAATTTGCAAATTTTCGGCGAATTTTGGTACCGGGTTCCAAGCACCGAGTATTTTAATATGGGTTAGGACCCGATGCTTTCTAGAATGTTCTGGTGCCTTCTGGAATCTTACAATGGCTGTAAACTACCAAACTAAAACTGACACTCTACAAGAACTAGTGGTACTTCTATAATCAGTAAACTTCAACTAATCACAATCAACACAAACATCGACATAACTAAGAACGGATTTTGTTGCGTTGTGTTACATACTTGTTTCTGCTTGAGAATTGCGAGCACAGAGGTATTAGCAAACAAAATTTGTACAATATAAAAAGCTTCTTCACTGTTCTACACTTGGAAGTGTTTTTCTTTTTTACATCTACTTTTGGAATAGAAATTAAGATAGATAAATTTTATTGTTACTTCATATTTCATTTATTTTTCTTCTGCTCTATAAATAAATGTAAAAATAAAGATTTGTTATATTATAGTTGCTATTTTTAATTAGGGGGTGCGGTGGTGCAGCGGGCTTCGCTGGGTCCTGCTCTCTGATGGGTCTGGGGTTCGAGTCCCGCTTGGGGTGCATTGCAATGGACTGGCATCCTGTCCTGGGTGTTTCCCCTCCCCCTCCAGCCTTACGCCCTGTGTTGACGGGTTAGACTCCGGCTCACCGCGACCCTGCTCAGGACAAGTGGCTTCAGCAAATGTGCGTATGTGTATTTTTTTAATTGCTCTAAAAAGTAAAGAAGAGCAATCTGGGGAAATCTGTAGTGCATATATAATAAAATGATTTCATAAAGTAAACTTAGCCCGACTGTATGTGTGAAATGTTACTTTAAACGTCACTTTTAAATCAATTGTAACCAATAAATAGAAAATTAAAGCACAATGGTGCAAAACAGAGAATGCAAACAGAAACGCAAGTACCCAAGCAAAACCGCGGCGTGACGGAACACGGCTGAGAGCGGGGGGTACTGGTTCCCACAATGCGGCGTGACGCAGCATCTCTCTGACACAGCTGCTTGGCACAATTTTCAAACGCAGTCTCAGTTTATCCAGCCTGACCAAATGTCTCAGACTAGATACGGGAAAATCTGGACCCATTAAAAGTGGTATAAGCAATCAGATATCGAGAGAACCATAACAGCGATGAGTACATGTTCTCACTATTAAGCATGTTTTCAAACTTGTTCCTCTTCAGCTCATCACTGCCAGGGTTTGACAGCACACGCCGTGGGACTGTGAAGAATTAAACACCTTGCGCTATGAGTCACAGCAGCTATAAGCCAACAGAAACTGGTGATAGCACTACTACTGTTACTATAGACACCGCACAGATCTCGCTCAATCACTCAAAGTCAGTAAGCACCTGCCCAATGCAGGCTCACGGTGCACAGGTCTGGAGCCTACCCGGAAAGCAAATGGTGCAAGGCACAGTACACCCCGGTAGGGACACCAGTCCATGACAGGGCAATCACACACGCTCATTCCCCACATAAAGACAAGCAGACACACAAGGCGATTTAGAATCACCAGATCACCAGAAACGCATCTTTGGACTGCGGCGGGAAACCGGAAGAAAGCCAGGTGAACATGGGAAGAACATGCAAACTCCACACACACAAAGCTGTATTCAAACCCCCCCCCCCTGTGAGATAACAACAACCCGGGAGATGTGAGGCACCAGTGCTATGCACTGAGCAACCATGTTGTCCTGAAACAGCAACAGCCCTTTCATAAACTGAAAAAAAAAAAACTGAACAGAGATACCTAAATGCATCCTAATTCGCTGTCAACTGACCTGAGGCAGCAGCTACTGTTGTACTCGGGTTGTCCCCAAGTGAGAGAGGGGACGTGGCACTCCCACTGTTACCCCCTGCCAGCAGCATGCAGGATAGTGGTGGCTGGCCCCTCTTCAGTAGCACTTTGTGGTCCTGCTGGGAGCGGAATCGGGGGGGCACTTCGCGGGGCATGTAGCGCTGGGTGGCCTGGGCTCCGGCGGGGGGCTGTCCGTTGGCCACTGCTGGCCGCTTAGCATTGTTCCCACCCTGGGACGGGGCACCAGCGGCCGCAGCGGCAGGAGAGGGGGAGGATGAGGGACCGGGGCCAGGGCTGGGGGATGCAGCGCCAGGGGTGGCCAAAGACTGTGCAGATGTGGGCTTGGTCAATTCTGGCACTGTGTGTGAGGGAAAAACAAGGATACTTGAGGAAAACCACGAACATGAAGTGCACGCTGCGCTGATTTAAAACAGTAGTCCGGTACAAAAGGAGTTAAATTCACGTAGGTTTTCCCGTTGTTTAAGCCACGCTTTAAAAAATGACCAATATCCGGAATTTGGAAAAAAATAACCAAAAACAGCCGTCAAAAGTTGAACGCACCACGTCTGCACGGAAACGGTGGCTACAAACACGGTAACTTTGCTATTCGTGAAGAAACGCGCGAGGGAAAAAAAGTGATCCGTTCCCTCTCCCCCTCATCAGCTTCTGAATCCGGAATTAAAGGAGGGGCTCAAAACTCGTTTCTTTCAGATCTCCAAACAGCTCCATAAATTTGCTGCATCCTATTTGTCACGCTGACCTTTGTATTTCCTATTGCACTCAATTCTATAGGGAGATACTTGAGTATTGTGTGCCAGGAAAAAGTGGATCAACCTGACTAACTATTTGGATAACTACGTGTCTGTATCAAAAGCCCTTGTGATGGACTGGCGTCCCGTCCTGGGTGTGTCCCCTCCCCCTCCAGCCTTGCGCCTGTGTTGCCAGGTTAGGCTCTGGTTTGCCGCGACCCCACTTGGGACAAGCGGTTTCAGACAATGTGTGTGTGTGTGTGTGTGTGTGTGTGTGTGTGTGTGTGTGTGCGCGTGTGTATCAAAAGCTCTTCACTTGTTGTGAAACGCACTTTTGATTACACCGACTTGTCCGTCACTCGAGAGAAGTGTCTGCTACATGAACAGATGGAAACAGACTGCGGGAATAATTCTGGTTCGGGATTCTTCCCTTTAAAACACAAACTTAAAGATTTAAATTAAACAACACGCTTTCTAGAAACACATCGCAGAGAGACAGGTGCCTCGTGGGTGCGGCACTTGAGCAGGCCAAGCACGGAGAATCGGGCAGGGAAAACAGCTTACCTTTGTTTTTTTGTTCTGCGACCTGAAATGAGATACAAGTCAGTCAGCCGCCATCGAGCCCCTTAATCAAACACAGTGTAATTCAAATACTCAAAGTCAAAAACAAAGCTAGGGGAGATCAACAACCAATTACAGAACCCGATCGTACAACAATGCAGATAAACAAAAAAAGGTGGCCCATCTTTATCCGATCTCCATTTGTTCCTGAAACCAGGTTCAGTAATGTACAGTACCCATCAGATAACATGCCCAACTACCTAGAGTACTATCAGTACCATATAATGTATGGTCGGTTACCATGTATGTAACTAAACTGTACTGTGCAACACTGTAAATGCACTATACTACTGTATTAATGTATTAGAAATACAATAAACATAGTCCTACTGGTAAGTACTCAGTCCAAAAAATGCATTTACTGAATGTAACAACAGGATCAACATAATCTAAAAAAAAATCCATAATTAGCAAATTATTCCAATAAATAAAATATTCTTACAATGACAATACAACTGCACAGTACTAACATGCACTGTGGATTTTTCAGCGTCTGTTGGAAAGGTGAATCCGTTGGATAATTTTTAATTATTGATGCGTGAGCCATCAGATAACCAAATCGTCATACAAAGAGGACCCACTTTATGTATTTTATTGTCAAGTCCTTCACGGTCCCATAAATTGAAAGTGTCCTTTCCTAGACCAGGAGGGATGGAGAGTGTCATTTCTATACCAGTTGAGCTTCACTGAACTAATTATTTCCCTAATTTAACTCATTTAACCTTATGTATTAGCAGTGAGGTGACAAATCTGCATACGCTGCATCCCTCTGGCTGCAGCATAAAGCTCACCCCCCAAACACGGTTCAGCTGAAGACCAGACAAGCACCCTACGGTCGGTGCTCGGCCTCCTGGATGTAACATCAATCCGCCAGAGCTGATTGATCGGTCGGCTATCATTTAACTACGAGAGATTAACCCAACTTAAAAGGGGATACGATGTGGTTTAGGTGCTCTGTCACCAGAGGGCTATGGGATCAAACCCCTGCTAAGATCGAGAAAAGAGCTCCAGTGAAGACACCTACTATTTCAGTGGGTCACACAAGATCTGGGAAATGCCAGTCCGCCAGGGGCGTGAATCCTACTGCTTTTTAAGCTACGTTTCAACTTGATTTTGATTTGTACATGAGACATGCGAACCACTAACACCGAATGGAGAAAAAAAAAAAAAAAACAAAAACAACATTTAACACTGCAGGACCTCTGCTGACATGACCACTTGTGTGTATTTGCCAACGTTTATATGAATTAAAAAAAAACAAAAGAGCCACACCTTCTGGGAAGCTTCCCTTTTCCGTTTATCTTCTTTCTTCCTTTTCTTGTCTTCCATGAACCGCTGTTCCCTTTCCTGATAATCCTTTCTGAGATCAACCAAGAAAACGTGGAACAGAAAAGGAAACTGCTAAAACTTTGGAGCATCATGAAATTACCTCAATCACTTCTACATGCATAAGCTAATGAGTGATCAGAGCGACCTTTCTTTTTTTTTTTTTGATTGTTGATTATTCCATCAAGTGAATTATTTATATTTTAAGTTTCACAAACACAATTGGGATGCAATCTGAGCCACTGAGGGTCTGAATGGCTTGTAGGGGACGTGCCAGACACGAAGGTCCCTTGCCTTCGGGTGATGTCAGGTTACCGTAATCTGCTTTTACGACATTACCCAATGCAGAAGCAGCAGGCAAAGCGACAAGTTTCATCTCACCATGAATCATAATTTTGCATGAAGCCATTTAACAGTCTATGTATAAAGCGTGAAGTGTCCGCCAAATTGTTGCTTATTATTGACCCATGTAACTGATACCTTTCTCCAAGGTCTCGTTCAGTGTTGTTTGTACACTGTGTTACCTTACAATGGTTTACACATTTAGAGCTGGGTAGTCTTACTGTACCAATTCACGGTGAGTACTAGGGGTTGCACGACTTCAGATTTTTTCAATTCAAAAATGATGTAACGAAAGTCGAGTCGATATCAACTATTTGCTGATGACGTCATGAATGAAAACAGAGGAGAAGGGAATGCTTTGCAACAACCGACAATCTATATTCTCAAACTGAATGAACAGACTGTTTATACACAGGCTATATAACAGGTAAGATGGGACATCGTAGCCAGGTTCAAAAAAATGCAGCTTTTTCTTGTTTTTTTTTAAAAATGAAAAACAAATTATGAATTAACTATGTTTAAAAACCATTTTTTGCTCAAAATGTAAAATATTTTAAAGATGCCTCATTTCTAGTTTCTTGTCGTCTTGTTTTTTGACTTTGAGTTATTTCGTTTTGTGGTATTCTTGAACAACCCGCATGTAAACGAATTGAAACCGCTCATCATCCATCAGTGGCTTCGCTCCGAGCTATTGATCATAAGTTCATAATGGATCACTAGGTGCTTTTCCAAAGCAGCAAGAGTGACACTAAGGGACGATGACATGTCCACTGAGAAAATCGGCATTATTTTTCAGGTGCTATTTCTTAAGAATCTTATTACTAATTATTAAGTGCAGGTGTTAAAAACACAGTGATTGCTAATTTACATTTATTTGTTTAGCAGACGGTTTTCTCCAAAGCAACTTCCAATGAACTCTATGTAGTGTTATCAGCCCACACACCTTATTCACCGCGGTGACTTACACTGCTAGATACACTACTTACAATGGGTCACTCATCCATACATCGGTGGAACACACTCTCTCTCTCTGTCACTCACACACTATGAGTGAACCTAAAGAGCAAGTCTTTAGACTGTGGGAGGAAACCAGAGCACCCAGAAAACACGCAAACTCCACAAAAACTAAAGCGGGGATCAAACCTATGTCCTCTCGCACAACCCAGGTGCTGTAAGACATAAGTGCTACTGGCTGTGCCGGAAATATTATGCACTACAGGCTATTCATCATATTTGGTATTGTGAGATTTTGATTTCTACACTTCATATGATTAAATGAAAAGAGAAAATTAATAACCATGTCCTTTTCTTTTTGCGTGTGCTCAGCAACAATAAAAAAGCCATTTTTTTCATTTTTTCTGCCTTTAGTATTAAAACAAAAAAAATGAATGAAGGCATCGAACACGGAACAACTTGGGGAGGAAAACAAAACTGACGCACGATCTATGGTACTGCAGCTAAAGGTCTAATATCTTTGACAATGAAATTCACCAGCAACTTGGTGACTTGCAGCCGTCTTTTCTTCATTACGACAAGGCGTTTGGTGAAGTCGCTAACTGCTGTCGAGAGGATTTGGATCATAGTGTTAGCGGATGCCTTTGTGTGCATCGCACTTGTACTTTTGTTGTACATCAGGACGGACTTGCATTACTTGCAAGTGACAGTAGCACAGGCTTCATCCTTAGTGAAGTATTTCCACACAATTGATGAACCGCTGCTGGTTTGCTGCAGTGACCCACCAGGCTCCTCACCTGTTGTTTTCTCGGAGGCGTCCATGTTGTTAGTCTCATAATCACGTGATCAGCGACTAGTCCAGGTCAAGTTTAAACTGTAATCACAGAGCAGTAAAGTTGACAAATCGACTAGTCTGTGCAACTCCTAGTGAGTACCTTGCTCAAAGGTGCTACAGCTGGAAGGGATATTTTGATCGCAAGCTGAATAATACTGCTGATCATACTTGCTTTGCGGTAGGTGGGGGCAGCTAGTAATGTAGTGGTTAGAGCTGCTGCCTTTTGACCCAAAGTTCGCAGGTTTGATCTCCACTGCTGAAGGTACTTACCTTGAATTACCCAGTTGTATAAATGGGTAAATAACTGTGAAGTACCTTAATGTCATAAGTTGCTTTGGAGAAAAGCATCAGCTAAATGAATAAATGTAAGTGATGTTCAGTATGTCAGCGAAGGCATCAAGGCAGAGGACTCTGGAGTCTGGTTTGTGGTGAGTGCTGACCTCCACAAGTCATTTTTGCGCCAAGTCCCCAGGCGTTCATACATCTTCTTAAGACGTAGGTGTAAAATGGGGGGTACGAGTCCCCAGCGAACACTGAAGCAAACAGAATTTGCACCCCATCACTTAGTAATACTGTACTCATCATGTTTCTGGTTCCTCCAGTGTGTCGGTTCTTGTGTAGCTCCAGCCTGCTCCACTGACAATATTTTGGTCAAGCAATACCTGACACTTTATTACACCCTGAGCAATTAAATTAACCAAAAAACATCCCAAACAGTTAATGCAGCGATATTGCCACGTTCGGAGGTTTAAAACAGTTATTTATTAGGATGCGAACAGCTGAGGCGCGAGGCCCTCAACCCAAGACAGACACTTCACAAAACTTTTCGTACCATTTTCGTCTTGTAACCGCACCGCAACACTGTTAGACTAATTCATTATGCTGGCTAAATATTAACACAAAAATATTAAAATTAAACATGCAACACATCAAATACAAACATCATCCCCGCCCTCCATGCATGTTTATTTATTTACTTAAGGACCAGAGAGGCAGAGCAGAAGTAACATGTAGCCATGATGAACACACTCACATAAAACTAAATATTAATGATTAAACCGGTCTGAAAGGTTTCGTTTATTATATTTCCGAACCTTTCGGACACGTTACTGCTTTTGCAATGCAAAGCAACGCTTGCTATACTCAGAAACAGACACGGCTCGACTATCCGCCGTCAGTCATTGCCTCAGTGGCGATAACGCGGCAACTAAGTGAGTTCGTTCGACGTTAATGAACGTTAATTAGCTAAGTGGCGCTTCCTAGCGGAACTAAGTAAAGACAGACTACGTATTAAATGGGTTCAGGTGTTAATCCAGGACACCTGGGATTTAGGGGCTGCTAGCAGGGCGAGCTAACTGCTCGTCTCCTTCTCAAAATGTCCCCTTCAGTCACGGACGCTTTACTCTTGCCAGGCAGTACTGCTACAGTTTTAGATGCACGCACACGAAGCACCGTCATGACTGAGTCCCGGTGGTGACACCCGGCCTGCGGGGGAGCCGAGCCTCGGAGCCGAGTAGCGACCCGCCTCCGGGGGCCTCGGCGGACTGAGCGCTTCGGTGGCGGGACACTGCGCCTGTAAGAGCGGGGCACCGCCTCCCTGTCCGCAGGGCGCACCGGTGTAGCCAATTAGCCAGCGCTACAGCTGCACGCTCAGTCTTAAAGAGAGTAAGCAAGGCTGTAGACACAGCATTAGTTAGCTGGATGTAGCGATATATAATATATCCCCAGTACCTGCAGCGAGCTATGATAAGCTGCACAGTAACAAGCCGACCACTTATTTTTACATAGAAATGCAAAAACAAGGGGGCGGGAGAACATACAGGGCTGTAGTTGGTGTAGAAACGGAGGTGAAGCGAGCCCGCTCCGACACCGACTAGTCTACCGCACTAGTATTTTCGGAGACGCGGGCTGCCCGCTCCTGGAGTCTCGAGCCAATGCGGGCAGCCCGCTTCCCGCGAGCGGCGGTCGGGTGAGCGCGGAGCGGCGACTCACCTCAGGAATCACACATGGAGTAAAGTGCTGGAGTGGCGTTTCGAGGCATTCGAGGCAAAAAAAAAAAAAAAAAAAAAAAAAATGAAATAACAATATTCCCCAAAGGCGAGTAGGATTCAGTAACGAAAAATACCCTTTGTTTAGAAAAAAAAAATCTCTTGATTCTGATGAATGCAGTATGATATCGTAAACTAAATATGCAGAATCTCTTCGTTTTTCCTTAAAGCGGTGGAAAGTCAGTCGGCTGACGGTCGGCCATTTTGCTGCTCGGTGTGTGTATGTGTGTCTGTGTGTCCGTGTGTGTGTGTGAGATCGTGTGTCGCTGTATGTGTATGTGTGTGTGTGTGAGAGCGGAGAGACAGCTTTTTGACCTTCACTTTCAGGTCTGAAAACTATTCTTAAACCCAGTATCATGACACCACCGTGAGATGATTAAACGCTTTTACAGTCAGAAACGTTTTAATCGTACTAATTCTACAACGGCACTCGCATTTAATTTTTATATGAACGACTAAAAATTGAGTTTTCTAAACCCACATTACATTTAATATCCAAGGCAAAGTACTTAAGCACTCGCACGTCTAACATCTTGTTCTTTTTTCCCTTGTAAATGATGTCATGTTGAAACTGCAGCTCAAATCACTTTTTAATACTTTCTCGAAAGTAGTTGTGTATCCGGCTGGCGATACTTTGTAATAATAATAATAATAAACTTTCAGGCGCTGCTGACGGACTGACAGCCGTCACCTTGTCGCCTAATGCAGCAGAAAAGCCGAGCTGTCGTTTCGCAGTGTCACCACAGGTGGCGCGCTTCTACGCTTCCATTTTGGCGGGTAAACGGAAAACGCAACCTGTCATTGCGTAGTGCAGCCGCAAGAGGCGCTCTTACATTTCCACGTCTGGCTTTGGACGGATCGGCGTCTCGTTGGTCCGAGACTGTGGGTGTTTAACTTTCGTTTTGGCCTCGGCGTGTTTATAAACAAACTAGCGAACGCTTAGTCTCTTTTATCAGCCCCTTCCCAGAGTTATATTGGCGTAAATGGCAAAATATTCTCAAAAACTCAGACATCATCGCGTTTTCTTCTTTGTCTAAGCCGCGTCTGAACATTTGCCCACAGGAAATTCCTGTTAGCTGGGCTGTGTGTGTGTGCGCGCGTGCTCCCACACACTTGACAGACAGATAGATCCTTTAAAGCATGCCAGCTATTTAGTTAGGTAACCACTTAATTAGGTAGGTGGATGTAATTTTGGAGGTTATTTCCCAAGCTGAAGGTGTTGTACCTGAAGGAAGAAGAGGTTTTGATGAAGGGCTGCAGCAAGGTGCCCTCCTTGCTGGTGTGGAGTGTGACCTGGTGCCATTTGATTGTGATGCTGGGCTGGGGCCTCACTGTTTGGCTCTTTGTCCCAGGCTTCGAGTCCCCTCACACTGTCTATCTCTCCCCTTAGACTAACGGTTGACAAGATGAGCACGAAGAAGAGAGGCCAGAGAAAGAGGAAAGTGGAGGACGACACCAGAGAAGGGAAAGGAGGAGGACCTGCACATGGAGAAGGGCTCAAAGAAAAGGTTCCTCCGAGGAAGGGACAGGGGAAACGCAAGATGAGAGGAAAAGCAAAGTACATTGGTGCTCATGTGTCCATATCAGGTAGTTAAACATGATTTCTTATTTCTATTGACTTCTTTTTAGTTGATGCCTTTGTCCAAGGAAACTTATAGAGTGAGATATTCGACTTTACAGTGGTAAGATACTTTGTCATTGTAGTACATTTTGTGATTTACCCATATATAGAGTGGGGTATTTTTACTGTATCAGTTCAGAGTAAGTACCTTGACCCAGGGTATAGCAGCAGGAGTGGGATTTGAACCAACAGCCTCCAGGGAGCAAGGTCATGGCTCTAATCATCATAAAACCCAGTGCCATAGAAGTAGTACATTCTTTTGTTTGTGGAGGCATCATTTGTCACTCTGTGACACTCATTCTGTTTCTTTCTGCACTAATAATTAATGCACATTTTTGACCCACACAGCCTTAAATCTGTTTTATAGCATGACAAGCTTAGTTTACAGACTACTTTTTTGAATAGCAGAGGACGGAGATACTCAAGGGGATTGTTTCGGCAACCATCTGTGTACAGGTGGGATATGGAAGGCAGTGAAGGACAGCGTGGACATCGGGGGCCGCAGTTTTGCCATGTTTCTTGGTTCCCAGCGCTCCTGGCAAAGACCCCCACTTGACAGCAAAGCGGCAGAGAAGTTTCGCGAGGCATGTGCTGAGCATGGGTTTGAACCAACATACATCCTCCCACATGGGTCCTACCTCATGAACTGTGGCTCCCCCAAACAAGGTTGGCATATAGTATAGAGACAAATGCTTAGATGCAAACATAAGTAATCTTCCTTCTTTAAAAAAGCCTAGGTTTTTGTCTTAATTAACTGGATCTAGTTTTTGGTCACAGATCCGGTTTATAAGCAAATGCAACGGTTTTGTTCTGGGTCTTGTTTAGAAAGTTGTATCAGAACTGGAACAAGGTAAATTAGTAAAAACTTCATTCAGCTAAATACACAACTGAATTAGTAAAATTTAGTTAAATACTCATTTATCCAGAACATGTGAGTCTCTTTAATCATTTTCATCTCACAACTGTCGTACTGAATTGGCAATAGCTTTTTTGTTTAATTGTCTTAATGTGGCTTCCCTGGACAGGAAAAATATTGTAGAATCATGGAATAATAGCGGGAGCCATAACTAAGAAGAAGTAAAATATTGCTGTTAGTGATTTTAAAACAAGTTTCTGGCCCTCTTGGGATTCCGTAGCATTCATTTCCATCCTGTGCTGTTAGGAGAGCCATTGTGGACAACTGCAAAGTTTCTCATCTAATGCTTCTATGTCAGATATCTTTGAGAAGAGCCAAGCCATGCTGGTGGATGAGCTGAATCGCTGCAGTGCCCTGGGCCTCAACCAGTTTAACCTACACCCAGGGTCCTCTCTGGGTTCCATCACCACAGAGCAGTGCTTGGAGAAGATAGCCCAAGCCATCAACCATGCTCACCAGCAAACATCATCCGTGATCACAGGTGGACTCAAGCTTCTTCCAGACACAGAGTCCACTACCACCCTTTCTCTTTTATTAAATTTTAATTATCTAGCCAACACCTTTTTCCAAAGCAACTTACAATGTTAGGTTTGTATGTCAAACTACTTACAATTATTTGCCAACTTATACAGCCGAGTTTTTTTTTCTGTATCAAGTTAGGGTCAGTACCTTGATCAAGGGTATTAAAGCAGGAGGTGGGACTTGAACCTAGGTCCTTTGAATTCAAAGTAACAGCTCTAGCCACTGCATGCACTGCTGTTCCTGGAATTAAATTCTTTCTTCATTGTATGTTAAATCCACCCCCCCCTCCCCATCTGAGCTTTCTTCATCCTGTTCCGCGTCCCCCTACTCCCTCTCGCCCATCCAGCTATAGTCCATGTCTAACACTTTATTCTCCATTCTTTTGATTCTACATTCTTACTGGACTGTAGTCTCAGAATGGACAATGCCTTTCTCTGTCATCAGTGCTGGAGAACATGAGTGGGCAGGGAAGCACAGTGGGTGGCCAGTTCAGCGAGCTGCGAACCATCATCGACAGGGTGCGTGACCAGAGTCGCGTTGGGGTCTGCCTGGACACATGCCATGCCTTTGCTGCTGGTGTGTAAACGGTTGAAAGTATTTGTCTTTTCACTCACGTGGTTGTATGTTTTCCTTGTCTCCTAGAAAACAAATATTGTGTTTAAAGCCTAATTTCTAATATACAATAGTTTAACACGTATATCAGACACACCATAAAGTGTTCTGCATGCAGGATATTTGTAGTGATTGTGGAAGAAGTAGTGCTGACCACATTCCTTTTTTTATGTTCACTCAGGGTATGACCTGTCTGCTAAAGGAGGAGTGAAGTCAATGTTGGATGAGTTTGACCAGGTTGTGGGCCTCCATTACCTTCGTGCTATCCACCTCAATGATTCCAAAGGTACTCTTTATATACAGTGTAAAAATCCTGCTGTTCTACTAGTATCTCAGTTTTGGAATGTGCACCAGGGTCTGACACTTCTGAGCCATGTTTTGATGCCACCTTGAGTTTGGACTAAGTGCTTGTCTGGCTATGGCACCAGACACACAACTTTAATTTCCCAGGCAGGAGGGACACATCAATGTTCTTAATACCCTGCACAACCACCTCCCTTAGTGCCAAAACCTGCACCTTATCACTCAACACAGAATTATACCACCTACCCAGGCTTTTAACTGTCTTTTCCACAGTAGATGGAATTACCTCCTCATTAATACACCTTTCCTGCACCACCTTTCCACCCATAATCGAGAGACTCCTCAACTTAATATGAAGTGGGCTAAGCTGATAGTTATCATTTGATTTAGACAACAAATGACAGCCGTAGGTGTAACTGTCATCATGTCGCCCATGAAAGCTCTTAATAGGGGATAGACGTGCCCCATCCTGCAACCCTTTGCCGCCAACAACGCATTTGGAAGGCCTTATAACTTCCATTGCCATCATGAACGCCAATGGCGAAATTGTACCTCCAGCCATGACTTCAGCCTCCACCAGATGCCAAAACGTTGTGTAGCTTTCCGTGCTGTGACAAAACTGAATATCCCCAAAGTAGGCTTTATACCAGCTGTCTAACACTCTGACTAACACAACATGGCTTGTGTCCGCAGTGGCACCTTTCCCGCTGTTACTGATCTCTGTGCACCTTTCAGTGCACCACACAGTTCTCTTTGCCTCTTTGTTATTCTAGAAAACATTTCCATAATACAGTCATTGCCCCCTTAATGTCACATGTGTTCAATGATAGCTCACTTTCACGACTGTGTCTTTTTTGGATCAAGTTTGCTAGTGAGCGCTTTAGTGAATTTTTTTTTTTTCCCCCGATTAAAAATCATATCTTTGACTGAAATGTTGCAACCTACAAATAATATTTGCCTCTCTCTAGGCTTACACAGAGTGTAAAACAGAAAACCAATCATGCAATGCACACACAAAAAAAAAAACAAAACAGGAGCTTTCAGGAGGAACTACATTAACACCGGTCTGAGGTCCGCACTGCAATGACTCCTGTTTTACGTCAGCCCATTACGTTTGTTGCTTTGACCACAAATTCAGGAAGGGGACATGGCTACACTCTTGTGCGGCATAAAAAATTTAGTTATATTACTATATATTGTAATATCCTATATATTACTATTTATTGGCAATAGATATTGCTATATTTTGCCATTTCCCACCTGTTTAAAAGGGATTTAAGAGGTTTTGTTCACTAACCCTGACATTAACTGGGCAGTGACTATACTGTATAGTGACACAAAATGGCTTTTGGTAACTGCTCCTGTGTGTTTTGCTGTACGCTAACTGTTGACTGGTTGCCTTGTGGATCTGCCCTGCAGGAAAACTCGGCTGTCACCTCGATCGTCATGAGGACATTGGACATGGAAAAATTGGACTGTCTGCTTTCCGGGACGTTGTGAATGAACCACGGCTGGACAACATTCCTTTGATCCTAGAAACACCTGGCCGGTGAGGACCGATGGCTAAATAACCAAGAATATTAATAATTTAAGATTTTCACTTATCAAAGGGATGGTAAGAGTAGTGAAGAAAGGTGTCATCAACCTTTGGTTATAGGAAGAATATATTGACCACAAAAACAGATTTTCATTTTTTTGTGCTCTTAAATAGTCCTCTCCTGGGTGTGTCCCCCTCCAGCCTTGCGCCTTGTGCTGCCGGGTTCGATTCCGGCTCGCCGCGACCCCGCTTGGGACAAGCGGTTTCAGTCAGCATGTCTGTGTGTGTTCTTAAATAGAGGTTGATCACTCTCTTTTGCTAACCACTTTCCCTGTTCAGGGCTGTGGCAATCTGGAGCCTATCCCAGACAGACTGGGCTCAAGGGTGGGGGAGTACACATTGAGCCAGATGCTAGTCCATCACAGGGTAGCCGGAAACGCACACACGCACACACACACACACAGAGCAATTTAGCATTGCCAGTTCACCTGAACCACATGTCTTTGGATTGTGGGAGGAAACCTACACAGATGGGGGAGAACATGCAAACTCTACACACACTGACCTGGACTCAAAGCTACACCTGAACAGCCTAGGTGCTTTGAGGTGGCAGCGCTACTGGTTGTGCTGTCATGCTGCCTAGAGGTTGAACAAATCTTTTCAGATTGGTAAAAGCTTTATAAGGCAAACTGTTGACACATGATTTTAGATTTCATGTAGTGTCTGTCTCCCTGTTTCCGCTAAACACCTGCTGCTAATTACTATGGGATTGGCATGCAGTCTGGTTTCAGGTGTGTAGGAATGTTTAAGGGACATGTAATGTAGTAAGTGCTTTTTTCTGTTTTTCTGCAGGCCGGGGTTCGAGTATGCAGAACAGATAGCACTGCTGTACTCCCTCTGTGAGAACTAGAGAACCACATCTTGTCACAATGTCTTCAGAACCAACCTGTAACTTGTGTTTAATAATTTAATGGAGAAGTTCAGGTTTACTCTTTGAGAACTTTTCTCCACCTTGTTGTACTAATGTGTTTGGTTACACTACAGTAGTCTTTGCTAAGTGATTTTGTAGTTGAAGTTTTATTGAAAAAGCAATAAAATGGAATGAGAGAAACTTTCTGATTGGTGCTTGAACAGGAAGGTCCAGCACATGGGCAGAAGCACTTTCAATATTCCATGACCTTGCATCTGGCTTCGCTTATTTGTCTTGCTGCAGTCACAACTGCATGTTCAAACTAACCTTTGTATTATTCATCACAGTAAGGGGCAGTTTGAGATTTTAGTTCAGTCACTATTCAGCCAGTTTGTAAAACTAATTTAAAAAAACTACGGCCTTGCTTTTTTTTTTTTTTTCCTTCCCCTTTTGCCACATTACCAAGTAGATAGCAAAAGGGTAGCAGGTGTATGGTGTTTTCTGTTTTCTATACACACCTCACTATCTATGTGAAAGTCCATCATCTCAGCCTGTGGGGGTCGCCAGTGACCAAGGCATAGAAAGATGAGTGTAAACTGCTCATTCTTTTGGTAAATGTATAACAACCCCAATATTAGTCACGACATTAATAGGCATGGAAAGCATTTTGCAGTACAGTAAATAACATGAAATATGTTGTTGCTACAGAAGCAATGGGTCATTAGTTGGTATGCATAGTAGTCTGTGTTCAGATGCAGATTCAAAGGACTCGTGATCATGTCCATTATTGTCGCATCCTGTAGCAAGCAGAATAACGTGGCGTTTCCAGACACTCGTGTTAAAATCCAGCAATTGTGCATGAAGTTTGTGTGTGTGTGAGACCAAGTAGAAAGGAGTTTGGATGCCGGGCCCCTCTGATTACCCTCTTCTGTTAGTCATTTTCTCCCTGAGTCCTGCAGCTGCTCCAGGCTGTCTCAGCTGCCCTGACTGGCAGGAGTCAGGCGGAGGAAGTGGCCCGTGGAATGAAGGGGTAATTCTAGAGAGGTGCCCAAAATAGAGAAAGTAGTCAGCAAATTGACAATGTTTTTGGCGCAATGGATTTTTAATTCCTCCGCTTAGCTGAGAGTAGCAAATTATTATGATTTTGTTACTTGGCAAAATGTCTGTCCAACGACTTCACCTTTTTTGTTGCTGGAATAGTCCAAGTACCCAAGAGAACTACAGCAGGGTCTTTCCTAGGTCTTGAACAAGCTACCTTCAGGTTACAGATCCAAGTGTTTAATTACTATGCCACCTACTGTCCAGTACAGTATGTTGCTTTCAAGAGCCATTGTCCTGCATGTTATTGAGTCATGCCAAAGGCATACCCAGAACATACGTGGTGTGAACACGTTGCATTTGCTTATAAACCGGATCTGTGACCAAAAAGTTGCTCCAAATCTCAGGACATTTGATCTACTAGTGTCTTTGCTTCTCTGCTGTTTATTATTTTATGTTTATGTGTTTCTTTGCTACCTTTTTCCAAGGCGATGTGCATGGTATCAAGTGTCATTTTACTACTGTACTTTTATGAATGTACCGCCGCTGGCTTATTGTTGACAAGATCGTGTTAAGTCGATGTATTTTCCTAGGAGTTGTCACAGCATGTAGGAAATCTGCTACTCTGGGTAATTTCAGGCACAAATAATGGTGTGTGTTCAGCTCTCGGTCCTCGTGAGAAAGGTAGGTTCACACCCAGTAAAACGTTTGCACGCAGTCACTGACCTTTACACCTTCACCCCATTGCAAGTGTCATTGTGTCTGTTTTTTTTTTTTACAGGTGGGTGCGAAAACTCAGCTCAGAGGCACGCCACCACACATAATGCAGGATCAGTGAGTTCCATGTAATTCAGTGGCTCGGATTAGTGGGGGCACGCAAGGCTTCATGCCCCATGCCCAGTGCGACGCTCACACTCCCTGTGCCAGAAGGATGCTGGAGGTGACGCGCTGCACGGGCTTGTCTGTCCACACCCATTCTGGAGGGGTTCGGGAAATTGCGGAAAACATCTTTATGGTCATGTATGCTGCAGTTCCAGACATGAATCTGGATATCTGTTTTGACTCTTCCACCATAATTAGCTTAGAATCAAAATCTCCAGTGATGACATCTGTTCAGGCATCTATTGTGACTCCTGGAGTGGAACTCGTCATCCATAAAGGACCACACGCTGACTTCCTTGTGCCTTGAAGGAGATGAGTAATGCGGAGCAATGGGTAGAGCGCCACTTAAGCATGTGGGCCGAAAGGCACGTGGTTCATGTCACTGTCCTTGAGAACGGCTTGTGTCCCCACCAAGGTGTATCCTGCCTCCTGGCCTGTTCTTCCAGGATAGGTGCCAGACCACCATCACCCTGCATCAGACAAGTGGTTATTTATATTGGATAAATGGAGTCTTTTCTAGCTGCCAATATCAGTAACTAATACACTTGCTGTATCAAAATAGTAGTATGTTTAAATTTACACCGTACCCAAAAATGTTGAGAACACAGTGGGTGTTTTTCCTCAAGTACGCAATCACAGTCACCTTCACGTGTCACATCAGCTATGTGGCTGGAAGCGAACTCTGGGTCTCATGTCACAAACTCAAGACGGTTGCACAGTGAGTGCCACGCACCCTCCAGAGCGAGAGACAGGTGCTCTCCAATGCAATGCCACATGAAGGGTGAGACAGGAAGTCTGTTATAATAACAAAAATTGGCAAAGCGCAGAAAGAGATAGGAAGCAAGAACATCAGAACGTCTCGCTCTCGACCAGGCGAGAGGAAATGCCAGTCTGCTCTAAGACCGTTTCCGCTCCTGGATGAATGACCACACGGGTTCCATACAAGTTGGGTAAGAATTACAGGGGTTACAGCAGGGCAGGCAGAACAATACTTTGCATCTGAAGGTAACGTGATGTATATAGCATTTTGTGACACACCAGTGTGTGTCTAGTCCAGGCAGTGAATAGACATGGTGCGACATTGTGCAGACTTCCAGGTGATCTTATTGAACATCTCAATCTAAATCCAAATAAAGCAAAAAAATCTTTAAAGAAATCCAATGGGAATGGACTCATGGCTCTAGTGCCAATGAAACAAGTGAAAAGGAAAGTATTACCAAGCATTCAGCTGGAAAGCAAACAATCAGCATGAAATTCAAACTGAAAATTTAATGTGTACATAACTAAGAAAGTCGTATATATAGCTAACACTTCATTCATTCCTTCATTCATTCATTCATGCGCTTCATCTTCTCCGAAGTAAAAACACATCTTATTAACAATCGCTCTCATAAAGTCTGCTCCATTTAAATAGTTTTATAATTGAAAACCTGGCTGCACCTGCTACACTGGATCCTCAATTTACAAAGTGGAAGTCTTTTCAGAAATCCGAACTGCAATGAACAAAAGCTGAATACTACAGACGTGCCATGATTTGTTCGCAGGCCCAGGTTTTGTAAAAAAAAAAAAAAAAAAAAAAAAACTCAGATAAAGCAATATGAAGATTAAAACTACACAGAATGAAATTAAAAATATGTTGTCTCCAGAAACTACAATTGACGCTGATTGTTGATGGCTATATCACATAAACATTCAACGTTCATCCTCCTATTTTTGATCACCAGCCCTCACTAACACCAGACACGAGTCATAAACCCTGGAAGTGAGTGAAATTAATCCAGTCCCACAGTCATGCTCTGCTTGGATGTGTTTTACTGCTTCCTAACGGCTAGATGTGGAAATGCAGGTGGCGCATGCTCCACAACAAATTTTTGAAAATAGACAATTGAAGAAAATATAATTAAAAATGAATAAATTCATAACTCGAACGTTTGCGACATGTTCGCCATTAGCGAGCCATCTCCAGGTGTTGCTGCCCGTCTTTGAAATGGGTCATGGATTCATTTCCTTCACCTCATGATAATCGCTGTCATCACAGCGTTTGAGAACAACAGCCGTTTAGCTGAATGTACCGCTGTGGTTAATTTGCTGTCTCTCTTGCCAACAGGCGTTTCTTTTATGCTTTAGTTTTTACTTCCTCTCCTCCTGTCTGGCTACACCACTCATGCCAGTCTTGTTTGTGCTGTTGCAGAGGCGGCAGTGGCACTGAGAGCACTGATGCATCTCGCTGTCCCGAGGTGGACCCCCCATAGTGTCCCATCCCAGTCTTCACGACAACAATAAAAGCACCAGCCTCTTGTCAACCGGCCTTGTGTCCCCGTCCCTGTCACAGCAACAGGATGGCACCCCGCAGAATCGGCCTTTTGTCCTACCAAATAATTCTTCTTTTTATCTCCTGGGGCGGGAGGGGCCTTGCAGACCGAGATGGCGTTGAACGGTACTTAAAGATGTTGACCGCATCCGATCAATGGAAAATCAACATGTTATGACACACAAATATTATTTAATTATTCTGGATCTGGTGCTTTTCTCCAAAGCAACTTGTAAGGGTTGTATGCTAAGATACTTTCTATGATTTCTCCGGCTCAGTAATTTTTACTGTAACAATCCAAGGTAAGTACCTCGCTCAGGAGTGCATCGGCATGAGGTGAAATTCAAGCCGTCAGGTGACAGCTCTCACCTGTGCGCTACCTACTAGGCATGAAGAGTCATTTTGCTGTATTGTCCAACGATCTGTGTCAGTCCCTCCAGATGCATGTTGGACACAGTGCTGGGACACTGGTGGCGTCTCATCAAAACCAGCAACGGCATCCTGTTTCCCACATGGCTCCAGGTACATTGTGGTCGTGGCAGGATCCTGTAAAGATGCCTCGGTATATACTTTAGTCCTTATTAGATTGTAAGATCAGAGGCAAGACCTTTATCCACACTCAAGACTCAATATCCGCAACTGAGAGGTTCAAGATGCAACCATTTGATGTTGAAAGGAACACAGTGCACCGCAGCCACAAAGACACCCCACGCATTTCCGATTAGATTTGTACCTTTTTTCCCCGGGCTCCATTGTGAGCCACAGCCTGAATGATCGTCCCCGGCTCCCCTTAACCCCCCCCGCACCGGCCGAGCCCCCAGCTATGGCTAAAAAGGAAATCCTTAATGGAAACTTGGCTGGTGCATTTGCCGCTCGAAAATTTGACGTTGTGCCTCGGTGTGTACCTGCTTCCAATCAATGTTCTAAAAAAGCTTCCCGAGCTGGCTTGAAGGAATTTTGTTTAAGAAGCATTTCTTAGCCGCTGATCTTGTTTTGAGGGGGTGCGGTGGCGCAGTGGGTTGGACTGGGTCCTGCTCTGTGGTGGGTCTGGGGTTCAAGTCCCGCTTGGGGTGCCTTGCGATGGACTGGTGTCCCATCCTGGGTGTGTCCCCTCCCCCTCCAGCCTTACACCCTGAGTTGCTGGGTTAGGCTCTGGTTCCCTGCGACCCTGTATGGGACAAGCGGTTCAGAAAGTGCGTGCGTGCGTGTGTGAGATCTCGTTTTGTAGCGTGTAACTGTTGTCATTAACAGAAGTCGACATGGCTGTGCATTTGGAATCATCTTTATGGCATAACTGGGGCAGAGTACCAAGTCGGAACTTTCCGGAACACAAGGAGCTTTGCTAGCCCACGCTGCTCAGGCTGCACAAGGAGCCGGCAGCAGCAGAGACCTAGGAGAACTTAGTGCGAACTGCGTATGTGATTCCTTGGTTAACTGAGGCCCTCGAACCAGAGCCAAGTGCACAATTCCAGCCTCTCCCTCCATTTACACAGGCCAGAGCTCCTATTGGAGACACTAAACCCACACACACACACACACACACGCATGCACACACACGCAAACCAGCAGCGGGCCGTGAAGGCATGCACTGAAATGCCATCCCAAATCAAGAGTACCCCGTTGGATTGTGGGAGTGGAAAGTGTGCGCCGAGGAGCGCCGCGCCTGCCAGCTGCTGTCTGTCCGTTCCCCTTGACTGCAGACCTTATCCGTCATCCAGTCGCTACGAAACCCTCCAGGATCTTTGCCTGTGCGCGCGCGTGTGTGCACGCATGTATCTTGAAGAAAGCGATTTGTGTGTGTCTGCGCTGACAGCCTCTGTTACTTACTGTAATATATTGTCGCCGTGGGAGAACATATGTTTGGGTTTGCGTTTAATGCTCCTGTTCAGGAGTGTGAAACATAAAAATGTCCACATTAAGTCATATACAGCGTAACCGACGCTAATGTACATCTGTTTGTGGCTACATCTGGGTGACACAGCTGAGCCGAGCGTGAGGTAGGGCTTCGCAGGCCAAGCGAAGATGTGCACGATTCCTGTCAAATCGCACGCTGAATTCACACGGCGAACCTTCTGCGCACCAGCATTGTTCCCACGTATCGATCATCATCTTGCAGCCTCTCCTACGGCAACTTGGAGGTTCCATCCCAGCAGCTCCTCTGAAAAGCGGCCACTTTGTGCTCAGTGGTTCGAGGCCCTTTAAGGCATTGGCGCTATTGCTGCGCTGCTCCAGACCATGGAATGCGGCATTCCGAGCTGGGCGCCGAGCCACGGCCAGACGTGCCGTCGTCGTCGTCTCTCCATGCTGGGGCTCCCGGCCGGTTCTGGAACCCCAAGTTTCTGAGTGGACCGGAATCCAGAAAGCATGTGCAAAACTGTCACCAACGAGGCAGCTGGTTTCAGCGACTCTTCTTATCCCCTTTACTCCAGCACCTCTTGTCTGTTCTCCTGCAGGCCTGGTAGAACAAAAAGAACGCAAAAGTAGGGTTGTGGGAGAACACGTGGGTTCGACCCCAGGTCAGTCTGTGTAGAGTTTGCATGGGTTTCCTCTGGGTACTCTAGTTTCCTCCCACAGTCCAAAGATATCCTTTCAAGTGAAATGGTGACTCTACATTGCCCTTTGTGTGTGTGTGTGTGTGTGTGAGTTCACTGGAAGTCACTTTGGAGAAAAGCATCTGCTAAATAAATAAATGTAAATGCACAAATGTATACAATTTGGTCGTGACAGTAAAGCACAGCAAACAGCACACTAAATTTTAAAAAATTAAAATGTTAACCCAACCGTGTCTGGACACTGCCTTTTCTGTGCATTGGATCCTGAAGTTTTGTTTGATTACATTTTTCTTGTAAATAGAGATGAAGTGGATGGTAATTGCTCAAGTGATGGTTAAATCTTTGGAGAGGATTAAATAGGAAGCCTGACCTGGAGTGTGGTTTACAATGTCACTAGCTGTGAACCAACAGTTCATGGCCATAGCAATGAGTCCGGTCATATAAGTATGCCTGATACATTATGGTCGGTGCCTCTTCGTAGCCCCAGGTTTCCTTCAAGAGTTAATTTTTTTACCTCAGAATAAATACATTTTCTTTATTGATTTTAGCCTTAGTGTATGACTCTGTGAGTAAATATCCATCCATCCATCCATCCATCCACCCATCCATTATCAATAACTGCTTGTTCAATACAGGATTTTGAACTTGGGAGAACCTACATAGCATAGGACACAAGGCAGGGTACACCCTCGCAGGGCAAACACACACACTTTGAGTGACCATCTTATGATGGACCAGAATCCCACCCATCTTGTACCCCATCTTACACCCTTGTTTCCTGGACCTTTCTGACCACAGCACGATAACTGGTTCCTGTAAATGGATGTATCCAGGGATGCACTAACATCTTTCTCACACCAGACTAGTGTCAAAAGCTCTTCTAGAGACTCCATTGACACGGAAATCCTTTGCAGATGTTTTTTTTCACCATGTGAGATCCTTTCATGCTGGTTTGGTCAGGTTTGATCACATATTAATGAAAACATTGCTGATTCAGAACTGATTAGTTTAGAAAATTTGCTGTGTTATTTTAATCTTTTCCCCGATTTAAATGCTGAGGCAGCGGAGCAACCCGCGTCTCAGCTGTAGCACAGTGTTAGAAGTCAGTGAAGCAATGGCTGATGGGAAAAGCTGTCATCTTTCTTGAGCTCTTGTGATGGGCCCCTTCCAATATGAATCTGACCTCTACAGAACTCCACCAGATAAATGTATGTGTTCTTTACCAGGTCTTAAGATTGAAAATTCCCAGGTAGGCAGTTTGGTGTGAACGAGGCATTGTATATTAATCCGGTTAAGCGTCTAAACGGACAATGAAGTATAGCTTTGCGGCACTCAGACACCAGACGTAACCGGAGCTACCGTTCCTCTCGCCTCATTAGAGAGAACTTCTGGCACGTTCGCCTTTTCCCCAGGATAAGGGATTTTACACCTCGGGTCTAGTGCTGAAAGAGATCTGTTGGAATGGCCACAGATCTACATGTTTCAGGATTTCTGAAAATCCCTGAAGTCTTATTTTTATGGAGTCCGTTTCCTGATATTTGAGAGGGTTGCCAAGATTTGTTCTACTCTTAATTTAGTGTGTGCGTGTGTGTGTGTGTGTAAGGGAGGATCTGAGAGAATCTCAAGGAGAAGGAAAGAACAGTGCATGTTAGAAATATACTTTTATACTTTATTACATTGTACCTGGACCCCTTACAAGAATTAGGGTTCAGCTGCGAATACTGTTTTTTATTAATGTAATAGTGATGGGATAACATGGGGGTGCGGTGGCGCAGTGGGTTGGACCGCAGTCCTGCTGTCCGGTGGGTCTGGGGTTCGAGTCCCGCTTGGGGTACCTTGCGACGGCCTGGCGTCCCGTCCTGGGTGTGTCCCCTCCCCCTCCGGCCTTACGCCCTGTGTTCCCGGGTTAGGCTTCGGTTCCCCCATGACCCCATATGGGACAAGCGGCTCTGAAGGTGTGTGTGATGGGATATTTTTACAAGTATTTTTTGTGACATCACACTGTACAGTAGATAGTGTAGCAGCTGGAGCCACTGCTTTGCTTTACAATGCCCCAGGTTTGAATCCTCAGTTCCTGCTGTGGTACCCTTGAGCGAAGTACATACCCCAGGTTGCTCCAGTAAAAATTACACTTCTGCATAAATGGTTAAATCACTGCAAGTCACTTTGGGAAAAATGAGAAACTAAATGAATCAATAATAGGCACAAGCTTAAATTATTACCCAGCTTTTTACACACACTTGCACACCGAGTTTTTCACGACTGCAAAGTGACTTTGCCTGTAAATAAAAGCTGGTTTTTCATTTTTCCTCACTTGTGAAGGTAGGGAACGCTAACAGTTAACATTCAAACCAATTTATCCTTTCTATTTCTCTCGCTCATTTTTCCCCCAAAGAGAAAATATTTATGTGAATGTGTGGCCAGGGAGCAGGCCGAGTTCTGTGGCCAAGCCTGCTGTTTGAAGTCTATTAAGGGCTGGAAGGAGCTTGGGGCCCGAGTTATGGAACCCAGATGTCGGCTGCTGTGGGCGGGGCGCCGGGGCCCAGGAGAAGGCTCGAATGCCGGGGTCCGTGCTCCGCAGCGCCGGCCATCTCAGTTCTCTTTTAAAACCCACGGGATAAAACAAATTAAAGCCTCCGTGTAACAGGCTGTCATTATAACAAAAAAATAGAAAAGAGAGTCAGCCCAAAGCAAACATTAACACTGCAAGTACAAAAAAATGCCTTATATTACGTGTGTCTAGGATTTGACATGTCTGTAATATCAGCAGGGAAAGAGGATTTCGCCCTTCTCGAAAGGATAACGCTGGCATGCTGACATCCATCTGTCATTGCATTCCACCCATTATCAATAAGCACCTGTCCCATGGAGGGTCACGCTGTACGTTTCTTGGCTAGGAGCCGAAACATCCCTTCGGTGTCACCCAAACGGTGACGGTAGCGTGTGCTCCCACGTCGCCTGCTCCCTCTGTAAGCTCCCCAACTTTCGCAGCCTTAAAGATGCGGCAGCAATGAGCTTCCCGTCGGAAACGGGATCTCATCGGGACGCCCAGTTCCTCTGGAGGGGTGCGGTGCCGAGGGCCCGGGTAGGTCCCGTCCGAGGTATTTGTTTGGACTGCGTCCCTCTTTCCGTGAATTCTGACTTGTCAGGAAGTGTGGCTCGACCCAAAGACAATGGACTATTGTGTAGCCGAGTCTTGGCCTCCTGCAGTCCTTAAACAGGAAATTACACTTCAGTGACACAGCAAGGCGCTGTAATTTACCACAGTGTTTACTAACCTGGACTAAGTATAGCTTTGAGAGTCTGCACTCTGATTCTTCAATTAGTTGATTGGCGCTGTTTTATTTACTCTGACTGATCAGTGTTCCGCAATCACTGATGTTGTTTAGTCCTCTTTCACGCTCCTGCTTTGCACGCCACCGTATGGGGGGGGGGCTCTGCTCTAGGAGGCAGCATACACTGCAATAGCTGCTGAAGAATCCATGGCACCTGTAGTCAGGGGTCAGCGGGTCACCCGGGAGTCATGGCCATTTAAGGGATCATTTGGTGTAGAGTACTTGTCCACTGGCACCAAATGGTGGCCCCAGTCCAGTGGTCAGACAGCTGTGTTTAGGAGGGAGGGGAGTGTGAGTGTGTGTAGTGACTCGGTGTGCTCCATGCACCGAGGAACGCTAAGGGCTGGGAAACTGTGGGACCAGGAAAGCGTGTAACTGGTGCTTTCAGTGAGGCAAGGTGGTGGACCATTAACCTCTACTGCAATGTGTGTTTGTGTGTTTGCTGTATTCCTGGTGTCACTGCCGTGCACGCAATCCCACACGCATTACACATTCGCATGTGGTGACACGGCCCCTTGTGCATATACACACCGTGCACAGCACAGCGATACACATGCAGACACGTATGTTGACATTTATTCATCTCGCAGACACTTTTCTCCAAGGAAACGTACATCTCAGAGAGCAATACAACAGTACATCACATCAACAGATGGCGAGATCTGGACGCAGACACCTGATTCTTGAGTAATACCATCGCATAGGCCGGTATACATTACACAAGTTTTTTTTCTAAACAGATCTTGTATGTTCATGAAGCACATAGGAGATCGGGGAGAAGTGAGTCTGAAAGAGATTTAGCTGAGAGATATTTTGAAACCCTCCTTGAATGTTGAGAGATTCAGCAGTTCTGAGTGAGAGGGGGATGTCATTCCACCGCATTGCAGCCAGAACCGAAAGCCTTTGTGCTTTTGATTTTGGATCTCCTGTACGTGGGACCACCAAGCGAGCAGAGGTGGAGGAGCATAGCAGTCTGATCTTGTAAATAATAATGGGGGCAGATTCATTGATGGTTTTGTAGGCCGTAACCAGAGAGTTTAAGTTGAAGCGACCAGCTATAGGAGTCAATGGAGAGAGAGACTCCTATATACATGCACACCAACACAACAAAACAACAAAGCCTCTCTCTAGTTTCAGTAAAGGCTAAGAACAGTAAAAAAAACGTACATTCAGATACTGTATTATTTTTAAACGTAATATAAAACTATTAAAAAAAATTAATATTGTGCTAGTATGAAGTAATAAAAATCCAACACAAAGAAGTGTTGAAACTCAAGAACATATAGGTTTGCACAAGACTAGGAGGGCTACACCCTGGATGGGATGCCAGTCCATCACAGGGTAGCAACACATGCGCTCCCATACTATGGGCCATTTAGAATCACCGATTAACTTAAAACACATCTTACGAATGTGAGAGGAAACCAGAGCACCTGGAGGAAACCCACACAGACAAAGGAAGAACATGTAAACTCCACAAAGACAGAACTGGATTCAAATCTATAGCCAAACAGCCTGGGGTGGTGATAATACTACCTGCTGCACCACTGTGCTGCACAAGAGGCAAATTTTTTACAGTTAAATAAAATGTTTAAGATACGCAGGCTCCCCACCGGCCACACTGAAAGGATGCTTCATCACACGCAAACCTAAGAGCACAGAAGGGCACTTACGTTTAAGTTATTGAACGGGCTGTTCCAACTAAAGGCCATTGAGCCTACAGTACATTCTTGGTCTCCATGGAATTTTAATGAACCTTCTTGGATTCTTAATGTCCCCACAAAGTGTCCTTTCGCATGAACACACACGCTGACAACTGTGCAGCCAAACAATTTCATCTAACAAATGGTTCGCTCTGAACCGAACACCAGGAGAAATTACATATGAGACCTGTTTATACTCAATTCAGACTTTAAAATTACCCCAGTCGAGAGAAGCAAATATAAAATATTGCTTGAACCAGTTTGGCATCTGCAAGTTATTATAGAGCAGAAACTCTGTGTGTGTGTGTGTGTGTGCTGAAATAGCTGGGTGATCTGGGTATTTACATTTGTTCATTTAACAGACACTTTTCTCCAAAGCGACTTCCAATGAACTCTATGTAGTGTTATCAGCCCACACACCTTATTCACCAAGGTGACTTACACTGCTAGATACACTGCTTACAAGGGGTCACTCATCCACACATCGGCGAAACACACTCTCTGTGTCACTCACACACTATGGGTGAACCTGAGCAGAAATGTCTTTGGACTGTGGGAGGAAACCAGAGCACCTAGAGGAAACCCACGCAGACATGGGGAGAACATGCAAACTCCACACAGACTGAGTGGGGATTGAACCCACATCCTCTCACACCAACCAGGCGCTGTGAGACATTTGTATTGCCAAAACAATGGCTGAACAATTTCATGAATAAGAATATTAATAGCAGTAAGTTAATAAATATATAATAAATATATATACACACGGGGGTGCGGTGGCGCAGCGGGTTGGACCGCAGTCCTGCTCTCCGGTGGGTCTGGGGTTCTAGTCCCGCTTGGGGTGCCTTGTGACGGACTGGCATCCCGTCCTGGGTGTGTCCCCTCCCGGCCCTACGCCCTGTGTTGCTGGGTAGGCTCCGGTTCCCTGGGACCCCGTATGGGACAAGCAGTTCAGAAAGTGTGTGTGTGTATACACACACACACACACACACTTTCTGAACTGCTTGTCCCATACGGGGTCCCAGGGAACCGGAGCCTACCCAGCAACACAGGGCGTAGGGCCGGAAGGGGAGGGGACACACCCAGGACGGGATGCCAGTCCGTCTCAAGGCACCCCAAGCGGGACTCGAACCGCAGACCCACCGGAGAGGAGGACCGGGTCCAACCCATTGCGCCACCGCACCCCCCTAATACATATATATATATATGTATATATATATACATTAAAATAAATACATACAAACACAGTAGAGAACTAAACAGATAATAATAAGCAGTCTAATAAACTGACACCACAACTGGTATCAATAACATTTTTTTGTATATTGTGTACTTTATATTTTTTATATATTTTTTATCCCTTATTCACATATTCTATCTTCTCATCTGTCTTGTCACTGTCATCCTGTCTGTGCTGTGGAAGTTTCTGTCAACAAGACAAATTCCTTGTATGTGTGAACATACTTGGCAATAAAGCTCGTTCTGATACTGATCCTGATTCTGAGTGCTTTGACTATGCACACGGTAGGACAGCAGCAGGAACCTTCACATCTGTAAACCCAGATCCATCAAAGACCTTCCCCTGTCGGTCCCAAACCGGACAACAGTCTGTGGGCCTTTAATGTGTCACTCACTCACATGTTCCCAGTCCTGGACTCTGTCATGCGTCTCATAATTGACTCCATGGACGTTGCGTTGGTGTCAATTACTAAGTGAGCAGGCAAGCTTTTCAGATTTCCATCAGAAACGTCCTCTCGTCAGGGTAAAGAACACACTTTCCAGTATGAGATTCTATCGCCACACACAGTTCAAATACGGAGGGAGGTGTGTGCTAGGCTGGGCCCGTATTTCCACTCACACGAACAAAAAGGAAAAACTACCAACATCAGAAACAAGAAAGCACGATAGGCCTCCTCAGCTCCTCTCTGATTATGGTCATTTCCTCTCATCATAGCCAGGAAGCTGGTATGCACCCCTTTGTGATGATGATGGCCCAGCCTAAACAAGGGCGCATGAGGGGGTGAGGGCAGCCGTTCCTCACTGACTGCACCCTGCCTTGTTGTCGGATGACACACTAAGCAGCTGCTTGGCTGCACGCTGGAACACGACAAAGCGCCATGCAGTGAGATCGAGGGCCGTGCAGTGAAGATGCAGAGCTGTGCAGCTGAACAGAGCGGCATGGTGGGAACTAGTCAAGGCTTTACTCTCAGCGGACACTAGCACTAGCCAGGTATACCTAATAAAGTGGCCATAGTGCTGGCAAGTGATGCAGTCTGGATCACTGCATCAGGAAGAGGAGTGTTAGGGCTTTACATTCATTAATTTAGCCGACACTTTTCTGCAAAGCAACTTACAATCATTTACCCATTTATATAGCTGGGTAATTTTAGTAGAGCAATTTAGGGTATGTCCCCTCCGTGAACCGCCACCTTACCGTGGTGGAGGGGTTTGAGTGTCTGAATGAGTCCAGGAGCTATGTTGCCTGGGGCTATATGCCCCAGGTAGGGTCTCCCATGGCAAACAGGTCCTGGATGACAGATGAGACAAAGTGTGGTTCAAAAGCCCCTTATGAAGAAAATAAAACCAAGGCTTTCGTTTACCCCGCCCAGTATGGGGTCACTGGGGCCCCACCCTGGAGCCAGGCCTGGGGGGGGGGCTTGCATATGAGCGCCTGGTGGCCAGGTCTATGCCCACGGGGCCTGGTCGGGCTCAGCCCGAAGCCATGACGTGGAGCCGCTGTTTGGTGGGCTCACCACCTGCCGGAGAGACTGTAAGGGGCCGGTGCATTGTGATTTGGGCGGTGGTCGGGGACGAGTGCCTGGCCGACCCAAACCTCGGGCGCCAACTCTGGTTTTTGGGACTTGGAATGTCACCTCACTGGCGGGGAAGGAGCCTGAGCTGATGCGGGAGGTTGAGAGATACCGTCTAGATATAGTCGGGCTCACTTCCACTCACAGCTTGGGTTCTGGAACCACTCTTCTCGACCAAGGGTGGACTCTCCACTATTCTGGTGTTGCCCAGGGTGAGAGGCGGCGGGCGGGTGTGGGCTTATTAGTAGCCCCCCAGTTTAGCCGCCATGTCTTGGAGTCTACCCCGGTGAATGAGAGGGTCATCTCCCTGCGCCTTCGGGTCAGGGAATGGTCTCTCACTGTTGTTTGTGCTTATGCGCCTAGCGACAGTGTAGAGGACCTGGCCTTTTTGGAGTCCCTGGAGGGCGTGCTGGAAAGCGCTCCCACTGAGGACTCTGTCGTTCTACTGGGGGACTTTAATGCCCACGTGGGCAGAGACAGTGACACCTGGAGGGGTGTGATTGGGAGGAACGGCCTCCCTGATCTGAACCCGAGCGGTGAGTTGTTATTGGATTTCTGTGCTAGTCACGGTTTATCCATAACGAACACCATGTTCATGCATAAGGGTGTCGATCAGTGCACTTGGCACCAGGACACCCTAGGTCGGAGGTCGATGATCGACTTTGTAGTCGTTTCTTCTGATCTTCGGCCATATGTCTTGGACACTCGGGTGAAGAGAGGGGCTGAGCTGTCAACTGATCACCACCTGGTGGTGAGTTGGATTCGATGGCGGGGGAAAAAGCTGGACAGACCTGGCAGGCCCAAACGCATAGTGAGGGTCTGTTGGGAACGTTTGGCGGAGGCCCCTGTCAGAGAGGTCTTCAACTCCCACCTCCGACAGAGCTTCAACCAGGTCCCGAGGGAGGTGGGGGACATCGAGTCTGAATGGACTATGTTCCACGCCTCCATTGTCGGGGCGGCGGTTCGGAGCTGCGGCCATAAGGTCTCCGGTGCCTGTCGCGGCGGCAATCCCCGAACACGGTGGTGGACACCGGAGGTAAGGGATGCCGTCAAGCTGAAGAAGGAGTTCTATCAGGCCTGGCTGGCTTATGGGACTCCTGAAGCAGCTGACGGGTACCGACGGGCCAAACGGAACGCGGCTCTGGCAGTTGCCACGGCAAAAACTCGGGCTTGGGAGGAGTTCGGTGAGGCCATGGAGGAAGACTTTCGGTCGGCCTCAAAGAAATTCTGGCAAACGTCCGGCGACTCAGAAGGGGGAAGCGGTGTTCCACAAACACTGTTTACAGTGGAAGTTGTGCGTTGCTGACCTCAGCTGAGGATGTCCTCGGGCGGTGGAAAGAGTACTTTGAGGATCTCCTCAATCCCTCCGAGAACGCCTTCCGTAGAAGAAGCTGAGGCTGGGGACTTGGAGGGGGACTCGTCCATTACCCTGGCTGAAGTTGCTGAGGTAGTCAAAAAACTCCTCGGTGGCAAGGCTCTGGGGGTGGATGAGATCCGCCCCGAGTTTCTCAAGTCTCTGGATGTTGTGGGGCTGTCTTGGCTGACACGTCTCTGCAGCATTGCGTGGAGCTCGGGAACCGTGCCTCTGGACTTGCAGACCGGGGTGGTGGTCCCTCTTTATAAGAAAGGGGACCGGAGATTGTGTTCCAACTATAGGGGGTCACACTCCTTAGCCTCCCTGGGAAAGTCTATGCCAGGGTACTGGAAAGAAGAATCCGACCGATAGTCGAACCTCGGATTCAGGAGGAGCAATGCGGTTTTCGCCCTGGCCATGGAACACTGGACCAGCTCTATACCCTCACTAGGGTGCTGGAGGGTTTGTGGGAGTTTGCCCAACCAGTCCATATGTGTTTTGTGGACCTGGAGAAGGCATTCGACCGTGTCCCTCGTGGCATCCTGTGGGAGGTGCTTCGGGATTATGGGGTTCGGGGCTCGCTGTTACGGGCTGTTCGTTCCCTGTATGACCGGAGCAGGAGTTTGGTTCGCATTGCCGGCAGTAAGTCAGACCTGTTCCCGGTGCATGTTGGACTCCGCCAGGGCTGCCCTTTGTCACTGATTCTGTTCATTATTTTCATGGACAGAATTTCTAGGTGCAGCCAGGGAACGGAGGGTGTCTGTTTTGGTGGCCGCGAGATCTCGTCTCTGCTTTTCGCGGACGATGTGGTCCTGTTGGCTTCATCAAATCAAGACTTGAAGCGTGCACTGAGGAGGTTTGCAGCCGAGTGCGAAGCGGCAGGGATGAGAATCAGCACCTCCAAATCCGAGGCCATGGTTCTCAGTCGGAAAAAGGTGGATTGCCTCCTCCGGGTTAGGGGGGAGCCACTCCCTCAAGTGGAGGAGTTTAAGTATCTCGGGGTCTTGTTCACGAGTGAGGGAAAAATGGAGCGGCAGGTTGACAGACGGATCGGTGCGGCATCCGCAGTAATGCGGTCATTGTACCGGTCTGTTGTGGTGAAGAGGGAGCTGAGCCGTAAGGCGAAGCTCTCAATTTACCAGTCAATCTACGTTCCTACCCTCACCTATGGTCATGAACTCTGGATCATGACCGAAAGAATGAGATCGCGGATACAAGTGGCAGAAATGAGTTTCCTCTGCAGAGTGGCTGGGCACACCCTTAGGGATAGGGTGAGGAGCTCAGTCACCCGGGAGGAGCTCGGAGTAGAGTCGCTGCTCCTCCGCATCAAGAGGAGCCAGTTGAGGTGGCTCGAGCATCTGTTCCAGATGCCTCCTGGACACCTCCCTGGTGAGGTGTTCCGGGCATGTCCCACTGGGAGGAGGCCTTGGGGGAGACCCAGAACACGTTGGAGAGACTATGTCTCCCAGCTGGCCTGGGAATGCCTTGGGGTTTCCCCAGGGGAACTGGAGGAGGTGTGCGGGGAGAGGGAAGTCTGGAGGACTCTGCTCAGACTGCTGCCCCCGCAACCCAGCCCCAGATAGCGGAGGAAGATGGTATGGTAATTCACGGTAAGTACCTTGCTCAAGGGTACTACAGCCAGAGGTGGGGATCAAACCTGGAACTTTTGGATCCAAAGCCAGTGACTCCAACCACTCCACTACCAGCTGTTGTTCATTACATTGTTCATTTACCGTGTGTGTGTTGTGCACTGTTGGTCATGCCGTTGTGTTGGGGCTCAGAACTGTCAAGTCAATTAACGATTGATGGATATCAGTCTGGATTTAAAGTTGGTCACTCCATGGAGACGGCGCTCCTGGCAGTGTCTGATGCTCTCCAGTCGGCTAGAGCGGCGTCCCTTTCCTCGGTCCTCCTTGACCTGTTTGCAGTGTTCGACACTGTCAATCATCAGATTCTACTCTCCTCTCTTAGTCAGCTTTGGATCGAAGGAGCGGCAGTAAGATGGTTTGAGTCCTACCTCTCTGACAGATCCTATCAATTGGTCTGGCGGAGCTCCTGTTCTTCTCCTCTGCCTCTCTCAAGCGGTGTCCCGCAGGGCTCAGTACTGGGTCCTCTGCTCTTCTCGATCTAAACCTCCACCCTCGGCTCGGTCATAGCTTCCCATGGATTCAACTACCACTGCTACGCTGATGATACCCAGCTCTTCCTCTCCTTTCCACCTAGAGCATCAGACATTTCTGCACACATCGCTGCCTGCCTGTCAGACATCTCTGCCTGGATGTCTGATCACCACCTCCAACTCAGCCTCTCCGAAACAGAGATTCTTCACCTCCCAGCTGGCCTGTCCTCCTGTCATGATCTATGGATCAAACTGAATGACTCACTCATTTCGCCTACCTCCTCGGCTAAAAGTCTGGGAGTAACGATTGACTCAAGTCTATCTTTCTCTCAGCACATTGACGCCACAATCTGGACCTGCTGAAACATCCTGCATAATATCCACAGGATCTGTACTTACTTCACAAACAACTCTGCCCAACTACTTGTCCAGGCCATGGTGACATCCCATCTGGATACTGCAACTCTCTCCTGTGTGGACCTTCCTGCTACTGCCATCAAACCTCTGCAGCTGATACAGAATGCTGCTGCCCAAGTTGTGTTTGACTTGCCAAAGTGTTTGCATGTATCTCCTCTACTCGTTTCTCTGCACTGGCTTCCTATAGCTGCCCAGATCAAATTTAAGACCCTGGCTATGGCCTTCAAATGCATCAATGAAACTGCTCCCAGCTATCTACAGGACTTGATCATTCGCAACAGGCCAACCAGACTGCTACGCTCTTCCATATCTGCCTGCTTGGTGGTCTTGGGCACAAAAGGTAAACCACGAAGGTTCTTGGTTCTGGCTCCATTGTGGTGGAACGACCTCCCCCTCTCACTCAGAACTGTTGAATCTTTGTCCTCATTTAAAAAGAGTCTTAAAACTCATCTCTTCCGAACTCACTTTGCCCATGATCTCCTAAGATCACGTAAGGTATAAATGTTCATGCCCGTAAGGTATACATGTTCATATCATGCTCAGATCAATCCTTTAGAGAGCCACTCCTGCAATGTATCATAAATGTTAATATGTATCTCAAAAAAAAATACTAGGAAAGTGATTAGGAATCGGGAATATTCTGGTAAAATTTTATGCAGCTACTGGTGTGATGAACACCGGAGCACATGGGGAAGGAAACAAACTAGCTGTACTTAAGAATCGCACATCTGCAGCTGTCTCTTTCTGTTAACGTAACGTACACATTGTATTTTCTATGACATGTATGTCACTTTGGAGAAAAGCATCTGCTAAATTAATAATTGTACACACACACACGCACACGCACACACACACTTTCTGAACCGCTTGTCCCCTACGAGGTCGCGGGGAACCGGAGCCTACCCGGCAACACAGGGCGTAGGGCCGGAGGGGGAGGGGACACACCCAGGACGGGACGCCAGTCCGTAGCAAGGCACCCCAAGCGGGACTCGAACCCCAGACCCACCGGAGAGCAGGACCCGGTCCAACCCACCGCGCCCCCCCTTTAATAATTGTAAATGTAAATGTAATAATAGCAATAATGAGGTATAGACAGCAGGGGGCGTAGTGCTTAAAGTTGCTACCTTGCAGTTGAAAGGCCCAGGTTCAAATTCCAGCTTCTCCTGTAGTCTCCCGGATCAAGGTGCTTACGCTGAATAGCTCCAGTAAAAGTGACCCAGCTATATAAATGAATAATCATCAGTACCTTAGTGTACAAACCTAGCGTTGTAATTTGCCTTGCTGAAAAACATGAGGTGAGTGAACAAGTAATAGAAATAAATACAGTGAAAAGCTGATACCTCAGTGCTGACGGGCCAGAAGTGTTATTCTTCTGCTGAAGCCTTCATTCAAAACTCAGAAAAGTTCGATAATTTACAGCAGCTCTGAAACAGCTACAAGTCATGTGCATGAAAATAATCAAAGGTATTTGAAACCAATTAAAACTTCTCGGAAATATTCCAACTTAGTTAAAACAGAGTCACCTGTTTCAGGCGAAATACCCCTGTGGTGTGCCGGTAAATTACGCTAACCTTTTCAAGATGGAATTCTGGCATTTGACATCACACCAACCTTCAGGTTTTTAAACAGTTCATCAAAAAGTTATGTCCTAAGAGGAAAGCCGGCCTCAGGAAATTAATCTCAAACTTGCTCAACGTTTGCACGATAAGCACAGCTCTGCTGGGGAAGTGGGGCAGGGTTTTGCCAAAGAGGGGGTCAGGGGCAGTTCAGATGGTAAGTGCACTGTTCATAGATCTCTGCTTTTGTTTATGTGCAGTATTGGAAGGGACTGTCACCATGTAGGCATGGTGGTGCAGCGGCTTTGGCTGGGTCCTGCTCTTTGGTGGGTCTGGGGTTTGAGTCCTGCTTGGGGTGCCTTGTGATGGACTGGTGTCCTATCCTGGGTGTGTCCCCTCCCCCTCCAGCCGTGTGCCCTGTACTGCTGGGTTAGGCTCTGGCTTGCTGTAACCTAACTTGGGACAAGTGTGTGTGTGTGTGTGTGTGTGTGTGTGTGTGTGTAAAGGATCTTTGAGATCTGGCTGAGAAGTTCACTGCCTTGAATAGAACCAGCCTTTTTCTATAAAAGGTTCAATCATGAAAGTGGACAGGAGGAGCATGTTGGAGATCTCAAAGCTGGAAGCCTTCAGAGATGCTGGTGACCGCAGAGGAATTCCTTCTGCCGGGGAGCTCGTCGGAGCAACGGGGCCGGGGTTAGGCTGGGGGAGGGTGCTGGTTGGATGAAAACGTGAAGCACGTCTCCCCTTAGGGAGCCAGTCCTGCTGAACAGCCTCCAAAAACTGCAGAAACTAAATAGCTGGCATGCTTCGGTCAGGGATTGTTTACCTTGGGATGGAACAGGGGAGACAGAGATGGGGGAGAGAGAGAACGTGCGAGGAAACAGGAGCAAAATAAAGAAACAATTTGAGAAAAAGAATGGAAAGAATAATGTTGCTAAGACTCTATTGCCAATCACACTAATGAGCAGGTATAATATTTGCGAAACGTTTGTCACAGCGCGCGAATTCGGGCGTCTGCGTTGAGTCACTGCAGTCAGCGGTCCTCTTCAGTACCCAAACTGGCTCAGCTTGTTTATTAAAAGCCAGAGTTGGAGCTGCGGTGCGAAAGGCCGCGGGCTGAGTATTGATGATTCTCTTCCGAGAGGTACAATCACTCAGTTATTTAATATAAAACCGATTCATTTAAAACACAACAGCCCCATGCAGTTATTCGTAGAGCACGTTCACAATCTTGAACGTATCTCACTGCTACACTTGACCCCACCGAACCCGTATTTTACACAGATTGTAAATTAAAAGTGACAACGGTTTCTTGTGGCGAAGAGCAATCGTGGTATCGAGCTGCTGAACAATCCCAGTGTTCACTATTGATCTTGCCCGTGGAATCGGGTTCAACAAGGCCAGCTGTCCTAGTTCGGTGTATGACAACCGTGTGTGTGACCGTGAGGTCGTGCCCATTCCCATCAGACTCTCACTGACGGTCAGAAGGCCCAGCTGTTTCCACACGCGATGTCCTCACTGTGGACTCAGCCAAAGCTCCTCTGAAGAAGGAGCATGTTGGGTGTGAGATGACCCCGAGGTCTTTGTCTCACAGGGGTGTGTGAAACGGGGATCACGTGGAGTGCAGCCGTGTTTTTAGAGCGTAACCGGAGCCCTGATCGACCCAGGATGGTCGTTGTTTACCAACACGCTGTCACTGTCAGTGTGCACCCATGGATTCCCGAGGAGCTGCTCGCACCCCCCATGCTGTCTGGACTCTACGGTTCTCGTTCCACCCAGGCTTCTGGGGCACCGATCATTCCGGTCACACACCATGGGCCCTGACACTGGCATCGGGAGCCTTTATATGTAAATGTGAACAAGAGAAAAAAACAATACTTTTCATTGTTCCACGGTTCATGGGACACAATCGAGAAGCTTCGCGCACATTTTCGTACCTTCCTGTGGACGTCCGCTTTCATTGATAAACACTGTTGAATACAGCACTGCCAACGACAGCAAAATTTAACAAAACGAAACGGAGCAATGGGCAGTTATGAGGGTGTTTGGGTAAATCTGCAGGTGGAGCGTACGAACGCTCGGCGGACGCGAGCGGACGAGCGTGTCTCAGGTGTATCTGCCACGACCTCGCGCAGCCTACACGCACTTTGCTCCTTTCTCTTCCGTTCTGATCCACATGAGCACATCCGTGCATTCCCGCACTCAGCCCGAGAAGACAGATTTCACAGCACACGGGAGTGTCAGTGAGTAACCGAATTTATGGCAAAAGGCACATTCACCACCACAGCGGCCTTCCTTTCCACACTGTACACCTGTATCAATATGAATAAACCCAAAAGTTCATCTCATTCCCATCAACTGTGGGCACGTGGGACACAATGAACAGACGTCACGAAAACAGGCGTGAAAAGAGGGAGTCGACTGTGTTCGAATACCGGGGCGCCGGTGTAAAATACACGCGTGACGAGGTCACAGCCCTTGTGGCCCCATGACAACTGAACGTGCGTAGGCCTACTGCGGAAACATTAATATACAGAGGAATATTCAGGAATCATGAGTTCGTATAGCGGGGTATGGGTATATAATGTATATTTACTATGAACAAATACATGAAATGTGGACTTTCAGGAATGAATTGCAGGGTATTAATGTGTGACCTTCTTCTGTTCACACACGCTCTTCGTTCGCCCTGCGTTCACGAGTCAATACATACAGTCTGAGTATATATTCTGAGAACTTCAATGAAATATGTATTTTGGCAACGACCGCAGCTCGCAGGGGGTGCCGGTGTGTGCTGCGTGTGCTGCGTGTGCTGCGTGTACTGTGTGGCCGAGCTCCCCAGGGCACATTTGACACGCAGTGTGGGCGCTGGGACACCGCGCGCCCGCCCCGCTCTTCCCCCAGCTCTGCCCCGTCCCGCTAACGGTCGCGAGCGCGCAGCCGCGCGGCTGGCAGCACCTCGGGGGCTCGCGGCGCCTCTCCCTCCTCACAGCGACGGCGCCCCGCGCTTCTCCTCTCTCACCTGGGATCACAAGTGCGCCGAATCTCCGCGAGGTTCTGCCCCCCCCGCCCGCACTGACTGACCGCGAGCTCTCTGGTAAGACGGACTTTTCTTTAAGTTGACGCGAAGGGAACGAAGGTGGCGAGAAAAGAATTGGTCTCGGAGGGATTTGCAGTATTGTACTCTGGTATCAGCAGCGGTAAATGTCCGTGTTGCTTTTCGGGAAAGACACGTTCTTGCGTCCGTTTTGGATTATTCAGTGAGGCGCAACATTTACTCGTAAAACTCGGACTTGTCATAACGAGAAAAGCGCGCGGGATTTTTCATCATGAACTCTACGACGTTATTTCTATGAATGACGAAAAAAAAGGTAGCTTTTCCAGCTATTTATTTTAAAAAAAGTGACAGAAATGCCGCGTTTTACTAAGTTACTGTGCGGGAAACAGAGTTCAGGCGGTGTAGGAGTATATTTAGAAAAAAAAGTATATTTAGGTATGTTTGTGTCATCACATTTTTTCTAAATTCACCCTCCTCTCTGGAGTTTTCTCGTCAGCATCACTGGGCCAAGCAGTGACCATTTAAACAGGGTAAAACAACTGCTTTTCTTTTTCTTTTCTTTTTTCTTTTCTTTTCTTTTCTTTTCAAAACTGTTACTTCGCTCTGAATGAATTATGTCGCTGTTCTTTATATGTATTAATATATTCTGATGCTCAGCTGGAAGTCGAATCGCAACAATACTGTCAGTCCTTACTCTTCATGTTGCTATTTCAGCTCTGGAACATTATTTATCACTCTAACATTTTATATACATTTACATTTATTTATTTATCTGACGCTTTTTTCCAAACAAAGCAACTTACAATGTTAAGCTGGTCACAATTATATATGTATAGATATAAATATGTGATAATTATGTATCATATATCTTATATCGATTATGTATTATATATACACATATATACAGTACTGTGCAAAAGTCTTAGACAGTTATTTCACAAAAATATTTGTTTTAGATGGTTATTTAATGTCTTCTGCATTAGTGTCAATGGGAAAGAGCATATTTTAGATTTCCAAGCATTCCTTTTGCAAAAAGTCACAGTATTACAGTCATTGAAGAAAGAAAGTACACACACACACACACACACACACACACACACACACATACACACTGTCTGAAACCACTCATCCCAAGTGGGGTGGCGGTGAACCGAAGCCTAACCTGGCAGCACAGGGCGCAAGGCTGGAGGGGGAGGAGGACACACCCAGGATGAGATGCCAGTCCATTGCAAGGCACCCCAAGCAGGATTTGAACCTCAGACCCGCCAGAGAGCGGGACCCAGCCAAGCCCACCGTGCAAAGTTTATTAATTAAGAGCATTATTTTTGGAAGCATTCTCACTTTACAGCTTTTTCTCCCAAGTGCCTAAAACTTTTGCACAGTACTGTATACAAAATAATGGGGGTGCGGCAGCGCAGTGGGTTGGACCGGGTCCTGCTCTCCAGTGAGTCTGGGGTTTGAGTCCCGCTTGGGGTGTCTTGTGATGGACTGGCGTCCTGTCCTGGGTGTGTCCCCTCCCCCTCCGGCCTTACGCGCTGTGTTGCCGGGTAGGCTCCGGTTCCGCGCGACCCTGTATGGGACAAGTGGTTCAGAAAGTGTGTGTGTGTGTGTGTGTGTGTATATAAAATAAAGTTTGGGTTGTAGGATCTATACGTGAAAATATATATGGATTATGGACTACACTATATATATAGTCTATACATGGGCAACACAACTAATGGACTACATACACTTTGATTAACCTGGTTATCCATTGATCATACAACCCAGACATGCTCCACTCTCAGGTGAGGCTGAAGTTAAGTCCCTCAAAGGCATTTTGAGAATGAATGAAGAAGGTTTAACACACTGGTTAAGGGTTTTTTGGTGGGACTTTTTCCTGTTTGAGTTTCACTTCATTCCAGTTCAACCTTGTGCCATTTTGCTTTGTTGATTCAGGTACGGCAGCTTGGTGAGGTGATACACACCACCTGGTGAAACACCTTGTTTGTTTGAGGGATGGGAGTGCTGTGGTTGACCACGAAGGAAAGTGCCTGAGTGGGAACGTTTCACTTATTCGTTTTCTGTCAACCCAGGGATTCCCGTTCTTGATCCCATCTGCATCATAAGCACACGTGTGGGTGGAGATAGAGGATGGAGGGCAAATCTGGGCAGTTGTTAGAAAGAGAAGGTCTTTTCTGAAAGAGTAGTTCAAGTGAAACAGTTGTGCTGATGAGAAATGAGGCCTTATCTTGTGTTTGTCCATGTGGTTAATTTAGTTATAGATTAGCAGCCTGAAAAGCAGCCAGAGTGAGCAAAGGTGGAACAGAAAGAGAAATGAAGGAGAAAGAATTTGTAAAGATAGAAATGAACCGGGCTGACTTTGAAAAGCTGTGGTTGCTGGCAATCTGGTGTGAAAAAGAATGGCACACATTAACAGTGCTCTGGTCCCCTGCAACATTATTCTGTTTGACCTCTCACCATGTGTAATATTATTATTGTCTGGACAGAAACCAAAGGCCAAGAGGAGTCACTGAACCCTAGTAATTATACACTTAATCACTTTGCTGACACTTTTCTCCAAAGCAACTTACAACTATTTACCCATGTGTACAGCTTAATAATTTCATTGGAGTGATTTAGGGTAAATACCTTGCTTAGGGTTACTACAGCTGGAGGTGGGATCTAAACCTGGAGCCTTTGGGTCCACAGGCAGCAGTCCTAACTGCTACACTACCAGTTATCCACCCTCAAGCTCTGAAAACCCTGAACTGGTTAGGATGAAACATCTGCTGAGCAATCCAATAGCAATAACCGAGAACAAAGTTGTAAACGCTTGGTATTCAAGGAAGGCAGAAGCAAATCACATTAAGCCTCATACGAAAAAAAATGCCCTCCAGTGCAGTGATAATGAGTAACTAGAGCAGATAATCAAATGCCCCCCAGGGTGCACCATCATCTCCTACTGTATGGTCTGATAAGTCTTTAATTAATTTGTGTTTGCAAGTGGCAATGAGTCTCAACTAGCAAGCAATGGTAGGTAACTACCTCCGTGGCATCACACAAATGCCCCTGGAGGGCTGAGCAACTGGTAGTGCAGTTGAGGCACAGTCACGGCTGCTGAACTTGGAGTGATCGCACCAGGGGCCATGGAACATCTTGAGAAGTGATTTATCTTTGACGGCATTTTCTTCTCCTACACAACCTATCATTATCCGAAGTAATGGTCAGGCACGAACTCGGGTTTGGATCGCAGGAGAATCCCCAAATATTTTGGGGCTTACATATTTTCTGTCTGATGCAAAAGGCTGGTTAGGAGTCAAACTAAATGTGTGTAAATGTGCAAAGAGAAATTGGCGCAAATCATGGAAACTGACTGCAACCAAATAGTCTGCATGTCTTTAAAAAGCCTTCTCTCTCTCGTGCAAAAATGTACAACGAAAGTAACAAATTAATTCACTAGTTAAAAAGAAAATAACAAACTAACTCACCAGTTACTCCATCCCATTAACTACAATCACCCAGTGAGAACATGTGGCATTTCTTATTGATCATGACCTCAAGTTCCGATCACGTGACCTAACCCCCTCAGACTGTATTTTCAAACATGCATGCTTTTTATACGTATATGCTTATTTATTTAGCTGATGCTTTTCTCTGATGCAGCTTGCAATGTTAAACAACTTGCAGATATTTACTATTTAGACAGCTGCTAATTTTTACCGGAGCAATTGAGGCTAAGTACCTTGTTCAAGGGTACTACAGCAGGAGCTGGGATTCAAACCTGTGTCTTCAAGAGCAAGGTGACTGCTCTAACCGCAGCACCACCTGCTGCCCAATATTAACTAACTCATCTGCATGTGTGTTCTGCGTCGAAAAGCATGTTATTATTTGTCTGATAACTGCGTCTTGCTCCCGTCTCTCCCACGTCCAGGGCTATCCATCTTGGAAGACTGAATGGCTTCTGGAGCCGATTTCCTCTACCCAGGACGCTAAGAGTCAACAGGCCACGGGGCTGTAGGGGAGGGGAAGATGTGGGGGATTAGAGACTAATCCAGCACTTTAGTCAGTAAGTACTCCTGATTTTTGTTCCCAGGGCACAAGACAACCAGCTGCATGGATTATTACGTTGATTCCTTGGCTCAGAAGCGCTGAGGTCCCCCTGGGTTTATGTGGGGTCATTCTTTCTAACACCCAACATTCAAGCCACCGAGCTCCAAAAAGTAGAAGTGAAAGGTAGAGCTGTCCGCCAAGGAGGACGGTGGAGAAACGGCGAGACACTGGGGCATCATGGGGCCCGATGCGTCACGCTTCGATAGAGTCTGCCGCGCTTCAGTTGCCAAGGAAACGAGGCATCGTGCCTGCTGAGTTCTTTCACAGAGCTCTGCTTGGCCCCCACCGGACCCATGTAAACGACCCGTGGCCATGCTGGGATTGCTGAGATAGGCGAGTCGGACAGCCGGGCTGGACCGTGGGAGTCGGACCACATGTTCGCCACAGCAGGGTAGGCACTAGGTGCGGCTTTTTCTCAGCTGACACCTCATGGCCATGTAAGTGAAAACCGAATCTTGACCCCACTGGAGGGTTCAGTGGATGGAAACAGTCCCCAGCGGTGCGGCACGGACTGCTTTTAATACCCGAAACCAGAGACGATTGAGCACAAATAGGTATCAAAGTGTGTATTTAGAGGGACGTGTGACTTGGCGGAGCAGCATTCTCTTCCGATCTTGACGCAAATGGAGAGGAAAGTTTTGTGCCAGAGGAAACAGTAAATTAAAATTCGGTTTAAACCATCTGGAAATCTGTTGAAAAATGTTTTACAGTCGCATGCTAACTGCAGAAGGAAAGAAGGAATAGCGTTTAAACGAGTAAATGTTCATGACGCGGTGCAAGAGTGTTAGAGACACCTGGTGCCATGCCCACATGGAGAAACGGCTTTTTTCCTGGCCTGTGGTGTAGGATTGAGCCGCACGGCATCTCCCCTCACTGTGCAATGACTGCTTTCCTTATCTTAACATTTTAAGTAGCTTGTGAGCTTTTGGATAAAAATAAAACAAGGTTTTATCTGTTTTGGCACAGTCTCCGAATGTTTATAAAGCAAGGGCCCAGACTTTTAGTGGAAAAGCATTCGGGTTAAAAACTAGGACATATGGCTTGGCTTTCAGATCCGTCACTGAGATGCGCAGCGCCAGTTGAAAGTTTGAGTACACATGGTGGAAACTGGTGTTACTTCAGGAGGCATCTGGTTAGCAAGTGTGACCAGGAAAGGAGGCGCCATGAGTTCTGGACACTTCTGCAGCAGGTCCCAGTCATGTAGGACATTTGGGCATCGCTTTGCTTTCTCTCTTTTGTCCTGTTTGTCCCACACAGGTGTTGACCACGTTTCCCAGGCGGACTCACGCGTTTCACTAGTTCTGCATGGTTAACGCTGCGCTCATGTCACAATGGTACAATCGGTGTTTTCTGAGGAAAAACTGATTTGAGGGCAGAAATCTGTGTTGCGATGAACTGATGTACACAAATGGCCTATCAGAGGGAGTCACATAACAAGCAGGAGATGATCCTGAAGCTGATTTCAGGACAAGGATAGGAGCTTTACCTGGTTTTACTATACCAAGCGCACAGCTTGCGCTGGGATTTTATATGTAAAATTATTTTAATTTTAAGTCATCACAGATTGGAAACTCACTTTTCTTCTCTTCTCTCTTTACTAAATAAAGGATAAATGGTTGCAGTCTGTGACCACAAGGATCTATGCAGCTGAACCAGGATTTATTTTCTGAACGGACATTTTATAACCAAAGCCCAAAACAACTGTGAGACTTAAATTCTCAGACCACAAGTGGAGATTTCCAGGAACTGGGATGTATAATTTATACTCAACCATCATGGCCGAAATCTGCTGGATTTGGACAAACAACAACAAAATGAGACTGAAGGAGCCTATTTGCTAAAAGAGGATCGCAATAAATAACATTTACAGTTTCTTCCACTTCTGTCATAAAGAGCCAGTGGAGTTTTGAGACATGTACCATGTGTGAATATTTTTTGTTTGGTAAAAAGGCTCATATTTTGAACAATTTCTCAATATTGTTACCAAGGAGAGTGTCCAAAACCAACAAACAAAAGTACGCTCGAAACAACCATCTGTCAGCAACTGGAGGGTGAACTTTTGGCCTATAAAAGTCCAAATGAACTGTTTTTAAAAAATATTTTCTAGAAAATATTTCGACCAACTTTGTTTAAAACCGAAAGCTTTGTTTTTTGACTGCCACCATGAATCTGGGCAAACTATCAGGGATTAAAGGCCTGGTGTCCAACTCCCACGGGAAGCGCCGCTTCAGGGGCGAGCTCACGGCGGACATGATAAGCCCCCCGCTGGGGGACTTCCGTCACACCATGCATGTGGGCCGCGGTGGGGACGTCTTTGGTGATACCTCCTTCCTCAGCAACCACGGTGGGACAGGAGATGCTGACAGCACCCCCGAGAAGGGACCAGGGTTCTTCTCCCGGACCCTGCGGCATGTCCGCAAGGCTCCGCCCCTCTCTGGCGTCGACTCCAGCGAGCTCTCTCCACCCCCACCGGCCATCTCGCCCATCATCAAGAACGCCATCTCGCTGCCCCGGCTGGATGTCGACCCTCCCAATGGCTGCCCGAAGAGGACGCTCTTCCCTAACTCGCCCAGCTGCCCCGAGACCTCCACGTACTCCTATGGTGAGAAACTTGACAATATATGCGAGGTGGTTTGTCTTCATCAAATGTATCTATACACAGTATTTACAAAGTACTCTTCCCCTATATACAGCAGTGTGTCAGTACTAAATCTACAGCTCATAGCATGACCCAGTGATATAGTGGATATGCCAAGATGGGTGGCATGGTGGCACAGCGAGTAGTGCTGCTGTCTCCTAGTGCCTGGGTGGTGTGAGAGAACATGGGTTTGATCCCTGCTCAGTCCATTTGCATGTTCTGTCTGTGTGGGTTTGCTCTGGTTTCCTCCCACAGTCCAAAGACATGCTGTTCAGTTTCCCCCCTAGTGTGTGAGTGAGAGAGAGAGAGAGTGTGTTTCACTGATGTATGGATGAGTAAGTTGTGTATCTAGTAGTGTAAGTCATCTTGGTGAATAAGGTGTGTGGGCTGGTAACACTACATAGTATCCATTGTAAGCTGCTTTAGAGAAAAGTGAATAAATGCAAGGATCAAAACCTGGTTTCCTGTGACTCTCACTCACTTTGTTCACAAAGACAGCAGACATTTCACACATTTATTTATTTAGCAGATGCTTTTCTCCACAGAGACTATCAATGAACTCTGTTTAGTGTTATCAATCCACACACCCTGTTCACCAAGGTGACTTACACTGCTAGATACACTACAATGGGTCACTCATCCACACGCCAGTGGAACACACTCTCCCTGTCACTCACACACTATGGGGAACCTGAGCAGCATGTCCTTGGACTATGAGAGGAAACCCACACAGACACGGGGAGAACATGCAAACTCCACACAGAATGAGTAGGGGTCGAGCCCACATTCTCTCACACCACCCAGGCGCTGTGAGACTGAGTGAAAGAACTCTTATCAGTGTTACCGCAATAACAGTGTTACCTCACTGCGGCACCATCCGCTATTTGAGACCTGGGGCCAGCTGGAATCGCCCCGAGCCAGAGGTGCTGAAACGGCATCCAGAAAACACACTCCCTCAGTCGGTTGGGTCCATGTCCACACAGCAGAACAGACAGGTCTACCCTCCAGCCACAGCCCTTCCACCATCGAACTTTTTTTGCTGCTCTTTCATATCTCTTATCGAAACGTAGTAAAGTGCTAAGCTCAGCTGGCTGTCTTAACTGTTGTTCGTAGAGAGAGAAGGACCCTGGATCTCAGTGGTAAGAGTGAGTGCCCTGCAGAGTGTAACCTGGCACTGGTTTACTCTCAGAGCTCTCGGGTTTCACATGATACTTCCCTAAAGGCCTCACCATCGTGACCTGGGACTGTCTGCACCATAACTGAGATGAGTTGTGTCTGTTAGGGACCAAAGCAAAGAATTCTGAGGTATCGTTTTGATAAATTCGGTTACTTATACCAGAATTTGCCATCTTCCATTTCTAAAGCTGCAGCATAGTGCCACAGAGGTTTGATATATTGATATGTACAGTACATATATGAGGTTTAAAAAGTTATTACACAGTATTGCATAGCTACTTAGCACCTTTTCTGAAGCAACTTGCAGTGTTAAGTTACCTGCAGTTATTTATCCATATAAGTAATTTTATTGGAGCAATTTAAGGCAAGTATCTTGCTCAAGGGTGCTGCACCTAGAGACAGGAATTAAACCTGCAACCTTTAGAGCCAAAGGCAGCAGCTCTAACCACTATACTGCCAACATCCCACCCAGGGTGTACCCTCACAGCCTTATACCCAATGCTTCCAGGATAGGCTCCAGCTCACTACAACCCTGCTCAGGACAGGCAGTTTATTGAAACAGGATGGATGGATGGATGTAATACATAATGTACTAAGTGTAAAAAATCTGTGTCCCAAAGGTACTGTTTAAGGCCGGTAACTGTCTCCCTCCCCCTGTGCTGCTTGTTACTTTAAAGACCCGGATCCCCCTGAGGTCTGCATTTAGAGGCAGTGAGGTCATAGCGCAGTGGGATGAAGGGGGGCGAGTATAGGCATGTCTGTGTACCAGTGGGTGGGCTATACTGCCACCTGCTGGCCAAAGGTGTGAGGACCGTAGCTACACCTTAGCAGGATGGGGAGTAGGAGGGGGCTACTGTCCTGCATGTTACTGAGTACATTCTATCCATCCATTACCAGTAACCACATGTCTAATGTAGGGTCATGGTGCTCCAGAGCCTATCCCAACAAGGATAGGAAGTGAGGGTTCACCCTGGAAGGAATGCCAGTCCATCATAGAGCAATCTCACACACACACACACACACACACACACACACACACACACACACACACACACACTTCATTTAGCAGAGTCTTTTCTCTTTGGACTATGGGAGGAAATCCACACAAACACAGAGAGAACACGCCGACTCCCCACAGGCAGCACCAGATTCAAACCTACATCCAAATGCACAGCACAGAAGGAGTGATGTACCACAGAGCAGCCAAAACAAGATAATACTGAGATAAATGATGATGAAATGGAAAGCAAGCAGATAAGATAACAACTGGTATGTTTAATGAGTCAGATTCGAACCCACAGTCCAGGATTTACAAAGTACCAGCACCACTTTTGCACCACTTCAGAACAAACTGTAGATTTAATTACACTAAAGTAGTTAATCTAAGGGGGTGTGGTGGCACGGTGGGTTGAACCACAGTCCTGCTCTCTGGTGGGTCGGGGGTTTGAGTCCCGCTTGGGGTGCCTTGCGACAGACTGGCGTCCCGTCCTGGGTGTGTCCCCTCCCCCTCTGGCCTTACGTCCTGTGTTACTGGGTAGGCTCTGGTTCCCCGCGACCCTGTATGGGACAAGCGGTTCTGAAAACATGTGTGTGTAGTTAATCTTAAAATATATTTTTCTTCTTAATTTTATCTTGGGGGGCACAGTGGTGCAGTGGGTTTGCCTGGGTCCTGCTCTCTGGTCTGTCTGGGGTTTGAATCCTTATTGGGGTGCCTTGCGACAGACTGGTGTCCCGTCCTGGGTGTGTCCCCTCCCCCTCCAGCCCCGTGACCTGTGTTACTGGGTTAGGCTCCGGCTCCCTGCGACCCTGCATGGGACAAGCAGTTTCAGAAAGTGTGTGTGTGTGTAATTTTATCTTCCAAACTTTGTTGCTTGCTGACTAGTGTATTATATTGGCTAAATATATTGTATATACTGTAAATAAATAAGGTTGACAATATACTGTCAGTTTCTTCTCATAGAGTGGCAGATGCTCTTTCAGAAAAAGTGCTGCTGAAATCTTTTGCAGAGAGAAAGACAAAAAGCGCGTTGTGACATTGTGTAACTGAGCGACCAGATAACAGCTACAGGTGACTTTGTGTCGCCCCTTCTCTGGGTGCAGGTGTTGAGTCCGGCTTCGCCACCCTTCCACGCCTCTCACGCTCTGAGCGGCAGCTACAGGACGCCTCTGATTTTGGCTCCGCAGAGCTGCACCACGACTTGCCCCACGAGCAGGACTTCGACTACCTGGTGCGTGCCGACTCCATGACCTCCTTCACAGTGGACCTCGGGCCCTCTCTCATGAGCGAGGTGCTCGGCCTGATCGACGGCTCGGCTAGCTGCCGCGACACCACTCACATGTGGAACGAGGAGGGCGAGGAAGAAGGCATGGACACCCGCAGCTCTGCACTGCATTCGACACCAGCCTCTGCAGCCGCCGTCAATGGAAATGTGAACGGCAGGATGACTTTGGATCCGTGGGGGGAGCAGGAGAGTGGCGATGTATTTAAAACAGCAGTTCCAGATGCGGCAAAGAGCTCCCCTGCAAGAGTTGAGCCAGGAATGGAGGCCGAGCGCTTCCAGAGGGCTGCGGACATGCTTGCGCGCCACTATGGGGGCGGCGTGCCCCTAAAAGGCGAACGGCACACCAATGGTCGTGGCCCCCTGCAGCACCTCGGCCCCATTAACAGCTGCACTCAGAGCACTCAGAGGAGAGCGCCTTGCTCCTACCCTGACGAGGAAGACGAAATCAAAGTCTAAATTTAATATGATAGACTTCGGCCTTTTCAAAGTACGTACTCTAACTTTTTTGGCTACATTGCCCTGTAAGCATGAACATGTTTATGTAATGCTGTGGCAGCCGTGTCTCCCAGGTGTGCAGCAGTACTTGGCCCTGAGTTCAGGTTGGAGGACTTCATCCTTAACTCAGTAAAGCACAACTCCAGCGGTTCACTATTAACACCTTAACTACTGCCATCTGTTGGATAGAAACAGTATGAGTTTGTACTCATGAAATAAATAGGGATTTGTTGTCGCACACTTTGTAGTACACTTCCAGGTCCTCTTAATGTTAATGGCGAAGTTGAAGAAAGGCTCGGAAAGCAGTGGTGAGACTGTAGAAATGCCCCCCGCAGGGGGTCAGTCATGCTGGACACTGACTGGACTTCATTTGTTCCACTCTGCCCATAAGGACCCATGTTTTTCACTTTTGCTCTCGTAACCGGATTGTCGAGGAGCAACACAGCGCCAACGGGTTTTGAGGCTTCCTTTAAGGGCAGCAGAAACGGAGGCTGAGGAAAAGCGTTCGGGGAAGTGCATGCTGGGCCGAATGGTGGAGCTGTGGTGGGAACGTACGCAGACACTCTGTGTCTCTATGGCGACCCAGTGGTCCACAGACGTCCGGGGCCTAAGTGTGGGAGCATGGTGAGTGTGGGAGGCTGATCATACCTTGACCATGTTCAAACCCAACTGACATAACCCACAGGGAAAAGGGAGAGAAAGCTCCTTTTAGAGCTCTCTGACATGATGGCTTCTCTGTAACATTGTTACTACTCTTAACATGTGTATCGTCATTATTCAGGCTCGCTGGAGGTTCTCTAAAGCTCTCAGTTACAAAGTATTTCCTGAGATGTTTATGAAAACTTGTTTTTTATGAACCCACAAATGTCAAATGTGCAAAAAGTGCTCTGGAACCAAAGGGAAAGCACACAATTCTAATCCTTGTCTAAAGAAAAAAGGTTTTTGGGGAAAGTGCAATACTCTCCTGCTTCTTTTACACACACACACACACACACACACACACACACACACACACACACACCACACACAACAAAACTAATTTCCCTTGAAAGATTGCAAACTGAAAGTAAAACACGTGAAAGCGTTATACTCTGTTTGCCTGTCCCTAGATGGGAGTACTACCTTTATTATGACTAAAGGGTTAGGGTTAGGGTTTCTATAATTCTTGCAACATACCAGTCAAAAGTTTGAGTACGCTTACTGGGAACTAGTGTTTTTTTTTTTCAAAATTATATTTTACATCCTGGTCAGTAATTTGAGGGCTGCACTTTTTTCTTAGCCAGCTACTTCTTACACAGCTTTGAGGAGTGTTTTGGGTTGTTGTCTTAGGGAAGAATGAAGGACTGCCCAGCTTGCTGTAATCTTAAGGGAGTGACATGCCTATAAATTATCCTCTGGTGGCCATGCTGGTTGAGGGTGCCATGGACTTGGTAAAGATCAACAATGCAGCGACCAGGAAAGCAGCCCCACACCATCATACTGCCATCTTCATTCTGGACAGTGGGAATGACACCGGCACAACTCATGCGCCTGCACCCTCTGCGTCCTACAGATACTAGGTAGTTGGACCCAAATATTTCACATTCAGGACCTACATGTTGCACAGCGGTCTCATCGGTGCTTAAGACTGACTACTCCTCAAGTGTCCAGTTTCGGTGTTTTTTGGGCAGGCAGGTCTGGTTTTAAGATGGTGTACTCAAACTATTGACTGATACTGACACTATACATTAGTTGCAGAATGACCCTATAGTCTCATTCTATGAAACACAAAATGGATACAGTACAACACAGGGGTGTTTTAAAATGATGATTTAATTCAGTAATGTGAGACACATGGTTACCATGGTGACCAAATCAAAAAGCTGATTTTCTGTTTGTTCTACGCAGTACCTAAAATGAACAATGTAACTTCCTTAATACTGTTTAAATAGAGGTATTATAGCAAAAGTATTCTTTCAAATACCTTTCATGTTTAATCAATTACATGAGTGTGATTATGTTTTTATTTTAAAAAAACTTAAGCTTACATTTATGCATATGGGTAGTTTTCAGGTAATTCAGTTAATCATCATTTTGATAATAGTGGTTAAACTTTCAGTAATCAAGGGCAAAAAACCAAAATATTTTACATTATGACAAAATGTTGTATTCTCGTTCATGTCACATGACCAATGTGGACTGTAGAAATATGTATTCAGTATATGTACATATACAATACAAATGTATGTTTGCTCTCACAAATGAAAGTAACAACAACAGTCTTAATGACAAGCATAATAAACAAATATTTTTAATAAGGTTGAATAAGTAATTTACAAGCAGGTACTGGCCTCTGCTTTACCCGCATGTGTCGTGGATCCAAACGCACTGCACCTACAGATTGTACTACATAACAGTGAATGTGCACAATCCACATTATAGTAGAAGGAACAAGCTCAAATTGATGGAGGGCAGCATGACACCAAAATGGAAAAAAAAATGACTGAGTACCAGAGTGGAGTGGGAGCCACAGGTTCACACCATATTGTGTCATCAGTCAACAGTTCTTAACTATCCATGCAGTATCAGTAACTGCTTCTCCAGTGCAGGGTCTTGCTGGTCCAGAACCTGTGCTGTAGGCATTGGGTATGAGGCAGGGACACCCTGGATGGGACATGAGTCCATCAGAGGGCAATCACGCACTCATTCTTTCACACATGCATGCAATGGGCAATTTAGAGTCACCAGTTCACCTGAAATTCACCTGAAACACAAGTCTCTGGACTGTGGGAGGAAACCAGAGCACTCAGGAAGACCATGCGAACATGGGGAGAACGCACAAACTCTTCACAGACTGAGCTCGATTCAAACCAATGTCTGACCTCACAGCCCAGGAACTGTGCGGCAGCAGCGCTACCCACTGTTTCAATGAGGAACAGAACTATATGAGATAGAAAGAAAAAATATTTGATTTTGGAACCAGCAGGCAGCAGCTTTTTAGCACTGGGTTCACTGGCACTCAGAATTTAAACTTAAAGCCTTCAAATGATGTGTCACTCATGTCTTTTACTAATCTGTATCTCTGATACTCAAAGGGTGTGAAGAGGCACCTTATTCACCTGCTCACTAACCCACCTGCTACCGTTGAGGACTCTCTGCCCTGTAGTTAACGGTAATGAGCAGAAGACTGATGCTGACAATAAGGCAATAAGGTGTTTCATGAGGCAACCAGTCAGTGCTGAAACACTGTTAAGACACATGTCCATATCTTTAAGGTGTGTTGGGCTACAGTTGACCATCAGCCTCCTAATTTCTCACGGTGATGTGTCTTCTTTGCCTTGGATCTTTGGTCATAGAGTTTAAATTCCTGTTCATTCTTTTTCTTTATTGCCTTCTTAAAATTACGCCACAGAGAAATGTTCCGTTTTCACACACACACACACACACACACACACACACACACACACACACAGGGTTTCCAGTTTTCTTTACTTAAATCCTGCCGGAAAGTCCACGTTCATCTTGCTTGTGGTAATGCACAATGGTAAATAATTGTTTCATAAGGTCAACTGACAGGTGAATACTGATGCTTTGCAGAAGAAAATGTCATGGCAGTTCATTGAGTGGCAGGCGGCACCTGCCTGCTGACTAATGGAGGGGGCTCTGGGGGCGGGAAGTTGGGCGGTCTGATTGCACCCTTTTTGCTCACGGGCTTCTTGTTCAGCGACTTGACATGGGGTTGCTGCTGTGACTTGGGACCTGCAGGCTGGGCAGGTGGAGAGACTGGGGTTGTGGGCTTGGAAAGGCCAGAGACCCCCTGCTCTTTGTCCAGGTTGGGTGACGGAGAATGATGTTGCTGGATGGGACTCCTGTCTGTATTAAACAACAAAGAAAAGAAAACAATCTCATTCATGTCCGGGACTTCAGCTGTTAGCACGACTCTCTGTCCACTATGTGGTAGTGAAGAGGAAAAGATGCATAGGTTAGCATAATCTTCATAAAAACCTTTCTTAAACAATAACACTCAGGTTAAAGCAGAAATAAATTAATACAAGTACCAGGCTATAATAGAACTACACTAACAGAGTTTTACAATGAGGGATTTTTCAATAGGTAGGTACTTCAGCCAACCATCCATCCAGCAATTATCAATAGCCCCCAGTCCAGTTCAGGGTTGAAGTTGTCTAAAGCCTACGCTGGAAGCATAGGTTGTGATTCAAGGTACACCTTGTAGAGGATGCCAGTCCATCACAGAGCAGATAGGTATCTTATTGCAATGATAATACGTATGTCACAGGCACATTAGTTCAAAAAGGAATCTAATATCCCTTCAGAGAAGCAGTTATACCTTCAGGAAGAGAAACAACAGGGATGGCACCATGGAGCTTGTCCGCAATAGACACTGGCAGGCTGGGGGGCTGGTTTTGGCCGTGACTGGACTCTGTTTTCTGATTCTGGTCCCGGTTGGGTGCTGGATTCTGGGCCCGGGTAGGTTTCTGGACACTGGTTTCATAGGGGTTCTCCCATGAAATGGTACAGTTGGACCCAGATTTTGTCTTGACCAAGGCTGGCTTGTTTTCTTCTTTGGGCACGGTACAGCTGGAGTAAGAGAAATGGAGTATGATGGGAAGACCTTGTAAACATACAGCACGTATTACAACACTGAGTGAAGACAGTGGACAGAGCAACAGGAAGTTGCTAATGAGGATAGTGGTTTGTTGAAGTTCCAGGAAGGGGTCATAGCCCCATTCTTCTGAGATGGGTCCTAAATCATTCCTCCAGTAAAATATTCAGCTGTATAAGTGGTGAAAATGTAAGTTTTTTCCATGAATGCATCAACAAAGCAGTTAAAAGAAAACGTAACAATTTGAAGGTCCTACTCTGCTTATTGGCTGAGCAGAGAGCATCATCCAAAGGAGCCTACAGAGTGGGCAATTTTATACCTTTCCCACTTATATTTTACATTTACTGCAATAATTTGTAATTTCCTTTCTGAAGGGTATGACACTACTTCCCCTCCCAGGATTTGAAGCTGAACGATTTCAGTGGCAAGTGCAGAATTGGCAGCTTGGTACCTGTCAGGACAGGAGGGAGGTGAGGACGGACTGGGGGTTGTGGGATTTTCGGCCTCAGGCTTCAGCAACTTTAATGGGGCCTGCTTCAGGTTGGGGCTGACTGGAAGTTCGGGAACCTCAAAATCCTCCGCTGGAGATCGAAAGGAGAACACGATGGCTCGGCAGTTTGTCACATTGCACGCGCTTGTGTACAGAAATAGCATGAGAATGTGGATGCGTTGCTCAGGCTAAATTAAGAGACAGACAGCGAAGAGGAATGGACTCGCTCAGCTGCAGCTGGATGACCGCAATTTCCACTTTTCTCATCCATAATCTCACTCTTCCTTTCTTACACACTTGTACACTCCTTACGTGGAGCTAACGCTGCAATCGCTTTAATGAAATCGGTGATTCCAGTGACGCCATGAAGTGATTCCAGTGAGCAGATGAAGGGTGGTGACAAGTAAACAATCGCTATGACGACGTACCTTCAGGGAACAGGCTCTGGGCGTACTGTATGAGGGGCTCGATCACAGTGACCACCTGCACCGAGGAGGCGGATGCCATGTCAATCAGGGACTCCCCGCTGCTAGAAGAGAAGGAGGAGGAGGAGGAGACGGTGTTACTCGGTGTGGAAGGCGTTCTCCCTGATGAACGGTGGGCTCCCATCCCCCTTTCCCACCCCTCAGTCCTGGGCCACAGCAGGTTGGGTCCCAGCACGATGGCGATGTTGCTGGGGGTCATCCGGTTCACAGCCTGTTGCTTGGAAAGGTGTGCGAGGAACTGCACCAGGTACCTGACACAGAGCGAGGAATGACAGGCTTCAAATACAACATTTAGCACAGAAAACATGAGAATGCAGGAAGGAGACGCCAGGTGGCGTAGTAGTTACAGATGTTGCCTTGCGGTTGAAGGACATGAGTTCAAATTACTGCTTCTGCTTTAGTACCCCTGCTAAAGGTACTGCACTTACTGTGAACTGATAGAGTAAAAGTTACCCAGCTGCACAAACGGGTAAATCGTGGTAAAGAGCGTTACATACACAGCACGCAAGAGTCAGCTAAATAATCAACAAACATAAGGCTGTTTTCACTTCCACTTTTCAGTGCAAACCTCTGATTTGTGCTGAGTGTGTGACAGTGAACAATTCTCACCTGAGGTTGTTGTAGTTTTCCCTGGGAAGTTTCTTCAAGACCCCTTTCAGCTGCTCCAGCCGGTCTGAAACCTCCTTCTCGCTGTCCAGGGAAAGTGCCAGAGAGGAGGCGGTAAAACGACATGCAACGCACGTATACACATTGTGTCAAGGAGAAAAAAAAATGAGTAAAAAACGCGTGAAAAGCGTTGAGTTGGTTTAGAAGTTTACCCTGCAGCTTCGAACCACTCATCGTAGAGTTCAAATGTCATGAGGGGTTCTGGAAGCTCTCTGAGATAAGACTTCAGAGCTCCTGTCAGGCAAAGGGAGCGATAGAACGTGAACCTTGCACTTACAGTGATTCGTTTACCAAATGCTTTTCTCCAAAGTTACGTTCGGGTCAGGGCAGCAAAGTGCATCGGGAGGAGAGCTTTAGATACGGACGTATGATTATCTACGCACATTTAGCTTGTCTGATACTATCGCTTTTGCTGATGCACATTGCACAAGTACTGCTGCCTACAGAACTGAACGTGATAGGAAATACAAAAGCGATTGGGACAGATTGTGCGATGCAAATTTATGTAGCTGTTTGGAGATGAGGACAGAAAGGGTAGAAAGAAACGGGTGTCGAGACCCTTCTTCAATACTGAAAGGGATTCCGCAGTTCTGAGGGAGAGAGGGAGCTCACATCAGGTCCAAAACTGAGAGCCAGCAACCAGGGGTGGAGGAGTGAGGTGCTTCTGGTGGAGTTCAAGGACTGATCAGCCCTGGAGGTACTAGGGTGCAGACCCTTTTGCCGTCTTGTAGACCAGAAACAGTATTTTGAATTTGATACAGGGCAGCCGCAGGAAGCCAACAAACCGTTTCAATGTGATCAACGCCACAATCTAAAAATTCCACTGCTGCCAGAGAGGATGCAATACAGGGCTTGGCTATTTCTTATCCATGCCCTTCACCTCGTGCAGGGACAGTTCCTTCACCCTTCCCTAACTTCATCACCATTCCGACCCCGTCGCGCTCCTCCCTGACTGCATCCTGAGCTCATCCCAGGCCGACTCAGATCACAGCCCCCTCTCTGACCTGCCACCGCATGTGGGTCTGTGCTGAACTCGCTGGGGTCCGCATTTCCATGATCCAGACTTTTCTTCAGCTTCTTCACCACAGAAGCTGCGGCCGCTAGCCGGAACAGACCCTGAGAAAGAGAAGATGAAAGAACCTTTTCAGTGACGCGTCTATTAATGATGGAAAACAGCCCACTATACATCGTGCATCGTGGATTACGATCGAAATTAAAATGCTCACTAAAGTTATGACATACAGTTTGTCCTCGCATGACCAGACTAATGGGGAGGGTTATTTTTACATGATAGTAATCTCGTTATTCTTTGAATGTTTCAAATTAACAATCTTTAATATTTGTCTTTTGTGTTACGCATTGAGTCGCATGCTTGCAGATTACTTGAAATATTGAAATAAAGTTACAAAGTGTGTGTCATTTCTTTTACTACCAGCAAGAAAAATTATGTAAAATACTTTTCAGAGAGAGGAGGCTGGTGTAAAGTATAAAACAGTTCCTTCCTGTTCAGCATTTCCAAAGAATTTTATGTTATGCACTAAGAGTTGTATGGCTGATAAAACGTGAAATATTTAAACTGTGATTTTTTTGTCACAATTTTAGTTGAATTTTGCCAATTAACCAGCCGATTTTTTCTGAAAATATATTGAAAAATAATGTTGTGATGTCATTCCAATATCCAGTCACCTGTGATGTGATCACATGCAGACCAACTGTAATTGCACTAATCAGATTGATTATTAGCAATTTCAGAAGTGAAAAAGCAGTCAGCTACTCAAATTGACAGGCTCTTACACCAGGTCCACTGCAGGTTAGTTGCATTTATTCATTTTTCTCCAAAGCTGTATACAATTCATTTATACAGCTAGGTAATTTTACTGGAACAACTTAGGGTAAGTACCTTACTTAAGGGTACAACAGCAGTTGGTGGGGATCAAACCTACAACCTCTGGAGCCAAAGGGAGAAGCTCTAACCACTACGCTACCAGCTGCCTGGACAGCGTATGCAGCCTTCTCAGTTAGCAAAGCCATCCACAGTGGGCCTGGGATGCTAGAGAGGACAGGAGCGGCGCAGTTCACACCTCCTCCCTCATGCCCTTGTGGAGCAGCATGCGGACACACTCTTGGATGGGCACAGCGATGTCTCTCCCGCTCTCCGTGAGGTGAGCGAGCAGCGGCACGCCATACACCTTCCCTGACGGGTTGTCCAGCTGGGGCTCTGTGGACGCAGGTACAGAGTGTGTTCACATGCTGGAAACAGCCACTTACACACACACACACAGTTCACAGACCATGTCATGTCAAACACATACGCACACACTCATGCAAATCCCACTTTCTCACCAGATTTTTTGTGGTTCTCCTTGAGCTCCTGTATGTTCTTCTCCAGAAAGCCCAGAGCTGTCTTGTGGTACCCAACCTGGAGTTCTAAAAGCTAAGGGCACATTCGCGGTGAGCACAGACGTCTCGGCTCAAAACACACCTCCTGCGCAAGACGAAAGGAGACAGCGGCGGCAGACTCACTCGAATGAAGTAGTTGGCGTAGGTGTCCTCTTTCGTTGCAAAGTGATAGAGATCTGCTGAATACTGGTCCTGAAAGCAACATGTGAGAACAGCCATTCATATGCATTCAGCAGTGGACATCAGTATTACTAAGCAGCATCCATTTAATAGTACTGGTATCTCCAGGTGCTCTGGTTTCCTCCCACAGCCCAAAGACATGCAGTTCAGGTGAACTGGTGACTATAACTTGCCCTTAGTGTGCGATTGGGTGAGTGACTGTGTGCGGCTACCCTGCGATGGACTGACGTCCCACCCAGAGTGTACTCCCCCAGCCTTGCGCCCAGTCATTATGAGATAGGCTCCGGACTGCCGCGACCTTGATCAGGACCAGCGCTTCATGAAAATGAACGGATGAATTTATACTTTATCAATCCAGGGTAAATCGCTTGATCAAGGCTGCAACAGCAACAACAGGATTCAAACACAGGCCCTCCAATTGCATGGGCGCAACTCCACCTATTACGCCACATGCTGATCCAGCAGTAGTTCCCATAACACCTGTTTCTACTCTTGTATCTTTCCTACTGTGGCTCAGCTGTCACTTCATGGGTGCTCTTCTGCTGGTATTCCTACTAAGAGACGCGCGTTACTTTTTTGGGTGCTCTTCTCCATCCACAGCAACAGCAAACCTCCCGTCAGCTGCTAAAATCATGGTTCCAGAAGTCACTTTGATGCTGGCTGACCTTGATGTTCTCCAGTCTCCTCCAGGCCTCCTCCACCTCTTCCCTTAGTCCGTCCTGCTTGGCCTGCGGCCCGGTGCTCGCCTGGGCCCTGGGTGGACGGACGCAGAGACGGCGAGAGGGTTACCCACAGAAATTGACATGAAGACGGAAATAATGGAGGGCAGGGGACAGGATCAATGGTAAAAATATGCGCCTCAGAGGCTGTAAAGCACACGTGCATTGTGGGAAGGCGTGTGACCTGCTGCGCGCGTTGTGCCACTCCATCGTGAGCCGGGCAAACTGCTTCTTGTTCCTCAGGATCTCCGGCAGGTCCTCCTGCGATCGGTTACAGCAGCAGCACGGTCAGCAGACCTCCGTGAAGCCCCAGTGACACACAGCAACACCCCAACGAAAGAGCGCGAGTGAATAAATAAAAGAAAAGAAAAAAAAGCTTTTGTAATGATGTAATCATTGATACGAACACGCTGAAACAAAAGAGGAAGTGGACAGCGTTGCTCTGGAGCTGCAGGTGTTGCATGAAGGAGCGCAGCAGAAGGTGTGAAGTAAAGGCACAATTCGCGCACGTAGGTGGCGAACGTTACACAGAGGTGACGGTCGTTTTAACATTTCAGCCAGTTTTAATCTCTTAATGCGGCGTGACATTTGAGGAGCGAAAGTTTAAATTACTTCAGTGCGCCATCACATCGAGTTTCTGGATTTTCGCTTGGGCTTTTCGGTGGCGTCTGTGAGTGGAAGCAGGGTGTGCCTTCGCCGCAGCCACTTCCGCTCCGTGATCGGATTACTTTTTAAAACGTCTTAAAAAGTGGTGGTAAATCACCGTAAAACCGATGGCCGGCTGGTGACATCCACCAGAGATATGGCTGAGGGTGGTTATCCTGTGAAGCTCTCACCTCGCTGAGCTTATTGAGGGGCTCCAAAACCTCCTTCTCCAGCTGCACCTCGAAGTCAGCCAGCGTTCTCGCCAGAAAGTTCTCCATGAAGCAGCACATTTCCAGCGCCTTTCTGTCACAAAGCACCACGACACCCAGGTAAAGCTTCGCTGTGCAGAAGAGCCCCAAACCACCACCCCGAGCGCGTGCCCAGCACGACGGGCGAGCAGGAGCGCGTCAGCACGGCACCACAACGCGACGTACCGCATCGTGGACCTCCTCACCTAATAGAAGAATCTGGATCAAAATCCTTCAGGCTTTCCGCCGTGCTGACCGAGAGCATCATCAAGGGAAGCTTTTTCTATGAAAGAAGATGGAGAGAGTGGTCTCCGGCATGTTGCATTGCATGATTTCAGCAGCTCAGCAGCGACGCTTCACAGAAAATTATTTTTTTAGTTAGAACCAAACATGCACAGCTGCATATTTCCTGCGCTAGCTAAAGGAAAATTAGCTAGCTTGTCGCTAGCTTGTCCATGGCGGGGCCTTAACTTGTTCTAGGTACTAGAGGCGCTTTCGTTCAGGAATAAATAAAAGCAGCCGAGAAGAACAGGAGCAGGACGAGACGCCCGCAAAGGACGTGCGGCCCTTCTGCACGTCTACGAACAAGGTGTCGGGGGTGGCGGACAGGCTGAGGCGGGCGAGAGGCTACCATGCGCCGCTCCGCGTCGAGGCCCTGCTGGCTCTGAAGGCAACCGCACAGCTTCTTGTAAATGATCTGAGCCGCCTTCTTGGCCGGTTCCACCCTCTGCTCCACCTTCAAAAGATTTTCACAATTTTCGGGCACAGTGATCGCAGCAAATGGCAGGGCGTGCGCAGCAGCTAAATAACATTTTGAGGGAAATTCTTCAGGCAGATTGATATATTACTCAGAATGTATGTTGGAAGGCTTAAAACTCTCGTAAAAAACAAAATAACGGGATCCCAAAGAATTTCAAAAATCCGGCGCAACAACTTATGCAAATATATATATCCTTTTACTGAAAAAACAAGCTCATTTACAACCCCATTTTTTGTTCATAATGTGGTCATTTTACTTTCGCCATGGGTATTTTATTCTGCACAATGACTCGTATCAGATAAACTTGGTGCGTCAAACCCAGGTTTGTGGCGTTTGTTGCTCAGTGATGTTTGGCTAAAACTAATGTATGAAGCTCTAAGTAAACTCAGAACAAAGACCACTAAAGTAAACAAATTAAATGAAAATCATCTGGTGTCAGGCAGCAATGCTGCGAACCATATTTCTTTGTATAATAAAGAATATACTGTATTATTATACTGTATTTCCATGTCTTTCATCTGTAAGAAATTATCACAATGTCTCCTTTAAAGTTTGGAAAAAAAAAGTGCAAAGTGCATTGGCAAAGGCAGTAAAGGTTTTCACATAAAGGTAATGTAGACACTCTCACTCTAGGAATCAATGAAATGGTCATTTCTGTGGAACGAGCGAACCCCATCGTGTGAGTTATGGGTGTGCAGTGCTGTTCACGTGTTGTTTGATTGAAATCACAATTTTAAAGTGCAGCGGTTTCCCATATTAACACTCTCAGTGATGTAACAGTGCTGAGAACCAATACAGAGTGTTACAATGATGACCAGTTTAAAGGTATGCTCTTTGCTCCCTGCTGACTCGCCCAAGTCTTCAATTCATCCTTCAGCCTTCGGTTAGTGAAAAGGAGACAAAAGCAACACTCACCAACACCAGATCCTCAGACAAAAGGAGAGTGGCATCTTGCGACCTAGAGTTGAACATAAATTCCAAAGATGACTGAACGGCGGCACCAAAGGTATAAAACCTCGTGTAATGTGCCCCACTTACATTGTGCTATATTGTATCACAACCATCGGTGCAACGAGATCACTTGAGACCAGTCTACGAACAGTGCTGAGAGGTGCAATGTGCAGCCAATACACAGCAATACACAACCAACCTGAAGACCATAAAACACACATTGTGACATTCGCAGCACTGTGACGATCCACGGTTAGTTGTAGAACCCTGTGGGCAGACACACTTCCACCTTCCTTTTTAAACTGAACCTATGGGCACCCCAGAACTGGAACGTTACTGACATCACAAAAGGAACAGGAGCGACATGAATGCCATCAATGATACCTGCAGATACTTCTGGTTCATATGTCACTTCATTACATTTACATTTATTCATTAAGCAGACACTTTTTTCCAAAGCGACGTACATCTCAGCAAAAATACAATTTGTGCATTACATTAAAAGAAAGAGACATGGCTGCGGATACGTGATTCTTAAGCGAACCTAGTTTGTTACCGTCCACTTGATGCACCGATGTTCATCGCTCGAGTAGGTGCACTAATAGTAATTTTGTAAATTTGTAATTTACGCCTTGTGTTTTCCTTCCTTATGTCCTTATAATTTATGTCACAGGCTGCTGGGAGGATTCACAGAGTAGGGATTTCATTGTATGGTGTAACAAACTGTTTACTGTACATATGACAATAAACTTGAATCTTGAATAAAATGCAGGATAGATGAATCCTGATAACCTTCCTACAATTTTTTTTTTTTTTTTTTAAATAAGGTACACAAACATTAGGTATCTACTGGAATATGTGCTGTGAAAAGTGCAGTATTGCAGCATTGTTGTTGATGCACTTCTATTGTCTGAGCTGCAGGTTGCTTTGGAGGAAAGTGCAAGTCGAATGCACGAAAGTAAATGTGAAACTATAATAACTTTATAATATGGCGTCAAGTGCTGTGTTGCCTGGGGTTAGGGTTGTTACCATATTTACATTTCCCGAACTGAAGTCGCTACTCTTCCCAATGGAGCACATACTGCTGACGATAAATAACAGAAAGCGAAGCCAAATAAACACTGATGGCACCTGCTATGAAATTATACTGAAAAAAAGCCCTTCGACATTTGAGGAGAGGAAAACAAAAAACTCCCAGGCCAAGGATGTTGGAGAAAAATAAACCAGCTGCCCACCCCTCATAGGCACATAAATGTATTAATGACAGAAGCAACAGTATTGTAGGGGTATCTTTGCGCGATGGCATCGCATGCTTCATACCGTCCCCCTACGACGCTGCCATTATCGTACAAAGATCTTTTCTTCAGCAGACACTTCGCACAATGTTACAATATTAGGGTTGCGGTGTTTCCATCAGAGCTCTATAACAGCTCTCACTGACGTAGGGAGCTTGGTCAGCCTGAGCTGCGGTCGCAGTCGACAGCAACGGTTACGGTCATGTTTCACACATAGCCTTAGCTCCTCACGCTTTTATGATCTCTGTGCGTGTGTGAGACTTGTGGCTTTGCTTATTAATAAATCGCAGGCGCCAAGAGCAGCAGCAGCAACCCAGTGCACCGAAAGCCCGGGTTACAGAGCCAAAGTGCTGGGTAGCAAATGCTGCAAATGCTGGGGAAGCATTGGCTTCCACTGACTGCGGGCCTCATGTGAAGGTGTCATGCGAAGCCAGTGTGACTCACACACCTGTGTTCAAGGCATCGAGAAGGAACAAAAACACAAAGTCAAGCCTGTGACGCTTTCATTTCACCAGAGTAAAAGCTGAACTGATGTGGCCGGGGGACTTGATCTCCTGCCCAGCTTCCGCAGCGCTCCGACTGCGTTGCAGGGTACTGAGTCAGCTCGTACCTTCAGTTCCCATTCCGCTTTACATGATAAATGGGAGGGTGGCAATCTCACCGGCTGTACATTTCCTGAAGTACAGTACAGTACCTCGAACGTCTAAATTCACAATCACTGTAACTGTGACGCTACGCTTCGTAGCTACGCTTTTTAGGGAAACGGATCTAATCCCCCCTGCCCCCGACCACCAGTGACACCATCATCTGCGAAAAGCATCCATCACCGTCAGGCATCAGCATCACCACACCAACGGGCAGCTTATAAAATCAAAATATTACTTTGTCTTTCCCGTGGGAAGACTTATAATAATAAGATCAGCGCAAGAATGTCACATTTTAACAAGTAAACCCCCGTGAGTGTGTGTTTGTGTCTAGGTGGTCATTTCAAACTGGGCGAAAAACTCAATTTTGAGCACTACACCTCAAAACGGACAGACAGAGTCTAATAGTGCAATTTTTTCCATAAGCGACTGAAGTCTATTTTTTTTTTTTTTACTGTACTTTTTCCAAGTACGAAGGAATACGCACATTTATAAAAGTCCTTACCTGCCCGCAGATCCCAGCTGTTTGAGCAGGTTCAGCATGGTCACAGCGGACACTGATGTGGAGCGTGTTCCCACCCCCTGGAGCTTGCAGACTGGCGCAGCTGGTGCGATTTGGGTACCGTTTCATTAGGCACACGCTGGCGCCTTCTCCTTTCCTAGTTTCCCGTAGACACCCCGATATGTTTTGCAAGCCTGCAGTTCACTTCTGGTTTTCAGAGGCGCTCTGAGCTTAGCAAGCGTGTGCGCATACACACACACACGCACACACACACGGCGCGCGCAGGCAAACACGAAAGCTGCAGTGGGTCAGAAAAAGGAAGTTGCCTCTGCACTGGAGGAAAAGACATGTTTTGACTTTCACATTGCCAAATATGTATCAAGGCAACCCCCACGTAGGGGAGAAAAGGAGGGGAAATAGAAATAGATAGAAAATTGTTCGGAAATACTTTGATTTTTTAAAAAAAAAAAAAAAAAAAAGTATGATTTCTGATGCAGAGATTACTTTGTTGAAGGTGAACAGACCGAGGTTTAAGAAAGACGAACGGCTGTTATTCACATGGGTCTGAACAGTGGGTACAGCAAGGAAGTGGTTAAAGATCAAAAATATGCTGGTTCTAGGCGCTGAAGAGACCTGTCCTGAGCAAATGATCTTTAACATTACTCCATCTTTTTGTTACCGGTAATCTTTTGCCCAGTGTAGGGTCCTGGTGGTCTGGAACCTATCCTGGAAGCATAGGATGTGAGACCAGGTACCCTGTGGACAGGATATGAGCCCACCGCAGGGCAATCACACACTCATTCACTCACATGTTCACACACTATGGGCAATTTATAGTCACCAGTTCACCTGAAACACACATCTTTGGACTGTGGAAGGAAACAGGAGCACTCGGAAAATTCGCACAAACACGGCAGAAATGCAAACTCCAGACAGACCGAGTACGATTCAAACCCACAGCCCAGGAAAGTGAAGAACCAGAACAATCCAACAGGCCACCATGCAGCACTAAATAAATGTGTTTCAAGCTTTTAATTGACCCTTGTGTCAAATATTCTGCAATGTAAGTAACATAAATATAAAATGTGATACGGTGGAAGCATGTTGACAAAAGAGGGTGAAAACATGCAGCGATGGCATGCAACACCAGCTGCCATCACCCATTGCTGGCTAATTTAGATGAAAGCCACTGACCTAAATCAGATATGCAGGCTGGTATGGGTTCACATTACCCTTGAACCATAGCTCAGACCTGCAGTTTATTTGCAGCAGGTAGGTGTTCCCCAAGCAGGCAGGGCTGCTTTGTGGCCAGAGGTTTACACTACTGTCACATGAAACTCAGTAACATCACATTCAGTGTACCGGCATACGCAGAGATAATGCACAGAGTATCATAAACCGCAAAGGAGTTATCATCTTACACAGATGCACCACCCAGAATCACTTTATGAGGTGTCTCAACTCTGGTCGAATGAGGCTAGTTATTTTTCTACATGTGCAAGACTACTTGAAAGGCACATTACTGGCTGTGTTAAACCTTTTCTGTGTTTGTGTTCCACTTCGATAGCAGTTCTGTGGGCTCTTGTGGCTCAGGGTATTTATAGTTCCTCTAACCATCCACAAACATGCTGCTCTAATTATTTATATGTACATACACACATATATTTATATACACATACGTACATACAAACCTGGCAATGAGAGATTACAGCCAACATAGACATGGACTCACAGTCAACTGGGATGCTTAAACATTAAAAATTAAGGCAGAAGATACAGTGGACATACATGTATATATATATATATATATATATAATAATGGATATATATACAGTATATGACAGCTGAGTACTATTCTGCAGTTAATTTAAAAAGAGAACACCTTTTTGAGAGAACATGCTTATTCAAATGCAGTAGAGATACACGGGGTCTAACACGGACAGTTAGGTGCTCCATTAATATGACAAGTGTAAGAATTAGTTGGCAAAACCCTGAGCTCTACCAGAAAGGATGCATAGAGAACTGGTACCACTGAGGGGACGATTTGCTGTGGACGAGATGGTCCAAGGTAGACAAAGGGAACCACGCAGAGAGGGAAATTCACTGTGGTAAGCATACATTCTCCTGCCCTGCCTACCTTTAAATCCAGGCTTAAGACCACCTTGTTCAAACTCACATGTATGCAACATATAGGAAATATGCTATTTTCCCTGGACCTTTTTTCCTATCCCCTCTTTTCCTCATCATTTAGTATTTTCTGTTTTGGTGTATGCTGTCTTTGTGTGCACACTTTTATACATTTATTGTAAACTGCTTTATAGTGGTGACCCATCTATTGGGCTATTGTATTTTGTTACACTGCTTCAGAAGCTGTAAACAGGTTATTATTTACAGTTGGGCACTTAATGTTTTTTAATCAGTAAAAGAATGTGTACAGGAGTATGATGGAGTAATTTGGGTCATTTTAGCTAACGATTTAAAAAGAAAAATAAGCTAGTTTTAGCTTTTGAGTAACTTCCCATTAAGCAGAGGTCAGCCTATAGGCAGTTCAGGTCCAGCGCTCTTCCGTCAGAGAGCTGACAGTAGTGGACTTGCCTGCAGAAAGAGAAGTGGCACAGACAAGCGGGCAGAAACTTGATGATCAACAGTGATTTTTAAGATCAAGGCTTTAGCTCTGCTGTTGTGTCTATGAGTACGCAACCACTAGAACTAGGGCTCAGGGATGTAGCAACTTTTGATGGACAGCCCCTTGTCACTAGACCTTTGCTTGTTTTTTTTCCAGTTAATGAAGTAACTAATGTGACAAGCAAGAAAACATGTTGGGTGATTAACAGAGGGTGGAGATGGATGTTTGATCATGCATATGGTGATGTTGTGTACATTTCAGCTGCTATGGTCATTCACTTTTAAATCTGGTTAACAACTGGTTTACACTCCCTCTTGAGAGCACCTCCACACCACAATTAGGCACAACTGACTTTGGTTAAAAAGGGTTACTACTTAGCACAGTAAAACATGGGGTTAAACCAGAAGTCCTTGTGAACTGATAAGGCAGGTCACAGCAAAACCCACACGCACAGGCAGTGTGATTTGAATGACGCCACACACAAGCAGCTCTCACTAAAGCTTCTGCAAGCAGTGACTAACCCTGCTGCTGAGGAAATTACCTTGCAGTGTTGCAAGAGAAAAAGGGGAATTATAGCTATGTGGACACCACCCTCAGAGTTTAAGAGGTAATGCAGTTACCCGGGGAGAGGAGGAATCCTGTCTCCTCCAAATTGCAGGTTAGCCCATAGCAGTTCTTAAAAACAAGACAAATTTCAAAGTGAACTGCAGAGCTTTAAGTAAAAAAGGGACACAAGTTGTACAAAGGCTTTGAGGCATCAACATGAACGAAAGTTCAGTGCAGTACTTTGTGCAAAGCAGCACCACCCAATGGAGGGGGTCAGGAATTGCTTTTAAATAGTTTACTCCTGCAAAGTTCAGTCAAACATTACATTTACTTATTTAGCAGACACTTTTCTCCAAAGCATCTCCCATTGTACTTGGTAGTGTAATCAGCCCACACACCTTATTCACCAAGCTGACTTGCACTGGGTCACTCATCCATACATCAGTGGAACACACTCCCTCTGTCACACACACTATGGGTGATCCTGAACAGTATATCTTTAGACTGTGGGAGGAAACCAGAGCACCCAGCAGAAACCCACACACACATGGGGAGAACATGCAAACTCCTCACAGGCTGAGTGAGGCTTGAACTCACATCCTCTCACACCACCCAGGTGCTGTGAGACAACAGCGCTACTTGCCGTGGCACCATGCTACCTGATCATATGATTTCTACCCTGTACTCACTGAGGTCCTGCAACATTACTGAAGATTTTTGTTTACAGATATAATTTTCCAAATAAGATACTCCAAAGTGATTTGTTATTCAACCTGCTAGTAACAGTAACATCCACCTTTCAGCTTCAAAAGAAAACATGCCATGAGAGAGCCTTACAAAACTTTCACTAGTCTCCCCACAGCCACTAGAACAGATATCACACATCAACACCCCTTCTAGACAACCTTGGTGAAATTACCCAATTTAAAGCAGCTGTATTAATATAATAAGACCACTAAAGAAAAGATCCAAGTTTGTGTATGCATTTATTTTAAATCAAATCAAACACACAAAATTAAGACCTTCATAACATGGATTATCTTCCCCCCACCTCAACTGTAAACACTGTACACATTTTAGTGAATCCATCCTTCCAATATATGAGCTGGCAGCTGTTGCTCAAAGCACCACAAATATCCCCATCCAGCTAAAACTGAATGGTTTCGGCAACAGGAGACAATGGTTCTGTAAACTGCAAAAGGCATAAACAGCCTATTGGTCCTAAAATAGAAGAGAAATGCCACAAAAAAACTAATGGCATTTTCCACCAAAAAACCATGAACACACCCAAAGACTGAGACACAAGTGAAGAGGCAGCAGGGAGAGAAAGACGGAAGGACAAGCAATCGTAGAATTGCTTCTGATACTGCCCCTCTGCCAATCACCTGCCCCAATCTTGGCTCTTATTTAAAGGTGAGGGCACACCCTTCCCATAGGTAAGCAACAGAGTTAAAATTAAGGAATGGACAAACTCCAGAAACATTAAAACAGTAGAGAAGTAGTTTGGAAAAGCATGTTTGACAGAGGTTGAGTAGAGCTGATGATAGAACCCCAGACTAGAATGTTCTTCTTGATTCATCTTTCACAGGTCCACCGGTCTCATCTTCTCCATGTAAAGTCTAATGGCATCCATGTCTTTCTGTTATACAGCTGTTTGTACCCAACCCCAGCAAGACATTCTGGGAAGGGACCACTAGCGTTTATACTTTGCAGCCTCTTCTTTTTCTGAAAGAGATGATGTAACTGTGAGATATTTGTTGTGTTGGTCACAGTTTGACAACTGACTGTAGTATAGAGTACAAGTGAAAAGTGTGAATACATTTGGGAAACACCCACATGGGGCAGAACTGGACAGAAGGGTAAAAACAAAGCAATACATGAGTATCCTACATTTCTGGAAACTGCTGCAGAAGACCTGGGAAAACATTGTGCCTTATTTGGTAATTAACTGAGCAGCTTATGAAAAAAGGGGCAGCAGGAAGCACAGTGGTTAGAACTGCTGCCTTTTGATCTGAAGGTCATCAGTTTGTGTCATACCTACTTCTGTAGTAACCTTAAGAAAGGTACTTACCCCAAAATTGCTCCAGTAAAAAAAAAAATATCTAATGTATAAATGGGTAAATCATTGTAAGCACATTAAGTCAATTTGGAGACATGTCAGCTAAATTATCAGTTTTTTTTTTTTAAAACTAGTTCCCACCAATTGTACTCACTTTTGAGTGGTGATGGACATTAGTATTAGGGTATGCATTTACAGCAAAGCCATGAGTTTAAGTATGTGCTCATTTTCCTTGAATTCAGGTATGAGAACCACACACAGACACAGACACACACAGTCTGAAACCACTTGTCCCAAGTGGGTCGCGGCAAACTGGAGCCTAACCCAGCAACACAGGGCGCAAGGCTGGAGGGGGAGGTGGACACACCCAGATCAGGATGCCAGTCTGTTGTAGGGCACCCCAAGCGGGACTCGAACTCCAGACCCACCAGAGAGCAGGACCTGGACAAGCCAGCTGCACTGCTGTGCCCCCCTTATGGGAACCAGTGTCTCCAAAAAGGATGGATGGAAGTTCCATGCAGGTAAAAGTGTGCATTCAAGTCCATCAAAACCAAAATGTTTTTAAATACTCTTGCACGTAGCATGCAGCCAACTTGTGCAGAGTGAATGATCCAATCTAAGTACTTGCACACCCTTCCCTTCACCTTTCCTGAGCTCTTCCCTCTTCCTAGCAGCTTCTTCCCGCTGCTTCTTGATGATGGCTAGCCGTGCGAGGTCTGCCTGTGCTTGCTCCGTCTTCCCCTCTAAATGCAGCTTCATATAGTGGTCCTTAGCACGCTGCTTCTCAATCTCCTCCCTGTCCAAAAAGAAGAACATTAAGTATATCACCCTTGTAGACCTTGAGAAAACCATACACCCTATATCTTCACCATGCCAAGATTAAATGGATGCAAAGCTTAACACAGATGTTAAAATTGACAAAACTTAAGAACAGTGTGTATGAAAGGCAATAAGGTCTTCAAATAATCTGTGTTTTTACAAAAGACCTCCTCAGTTCCCACCTTGTCAAGGGTGAGAGCACCATGGTCATCAAAGACTCAGAGCCCAGTGCAAAATATCATGGGAGATCTCAAACCAAGACATTTAGCAAAAGTCTTTTCTTCATTATCCCTCCCCCAACAATATGCAGCTGAATTTTTTCAACTTATTGTGACAATCTGCAGCAGACTCCCCTCTCTCGACGACTCAGCTCTTTGGGGACACTGACATCCAGGTCTGTCACCTTCTTGCTGTTCTGGGTGATGCGGTTGGGATTCTCAATTTCTATGAGCCCTTCCACTCCTTTCCTCCTCTGCTGCTAAATGCCCCAACAGAGAAAGCAACAGCATGACATCCCTTCACTCGAAAGATAACATCCCATTATCTTAAAAGTTCCCAAATTAAATTTAAAAAAAAAACTACTAACATCCAGCTTGAGTTCACTATGTGAGAACAATACAAATGATACCAGATGAAGGACTCTTGACCCAGGAATATATGCAGGGGGCAACAATGGATTTCCAGTACCAACTGACAACCTCTCTCCCAAAGTGTCTCACTCACTTCATCATCACTGCTTTCTTCAGACTCTGATGTGCTCTCGGGGTCTGAATCTGCGTCATCTTCCTTGAGGATGGACAAATTTGTTTACTTTAGTATCGCCGCATTTTTCCTTACCAGCAGACAGCTTTAGAAAAGACAAGCATTACAATACAGTAACTTGGGACATTAACAGATCAAGGAACCAGAATTCCATCCATACCATCAGATGAAGATGAATTCAATTGTTTACTCTGAGTGTGCATTGCTTTGGATCATAAACTAGCTTCTAAATTAACAGATGTGGAGAAGAGCCCTTTCATACCTTCTCCTTTTCGGCTCTCATCTGTCGGTCAATCTCCTCAGGGTTGGAGAACTGCTTCCTCCTGCCCTTGTAGCCCTTCTTTCCTGAGGGCCCAAGTGGGAGTGATATACAGTTAGAGGATTATAGATAAGCAAGAGTCTGAGCTTCACCAGCATCTCCGTGTCTTCTTTTAAACCCCTCAACTAGCAGTTCCAACACAACACACTACCGACTACGAGGGTTTCCAGCCACGTGGACGAAAGACTCCGACAGAACAAGCTGTTGTGTTCCATTCTTGTGTGAGGTAACAGTTGTGACAGAAAATATTTTTTAATAACTTGACGTTATTTTTTAAAAAAAAAGGCTGAAGAGGTACACAAATGCCATGGAGATCATTTACCGAAAGCAGGGTCGTATTGTTGTATGACAGGGCAATCAACACGTGAATGGCGGTACTAGAATCGTGCAGTACGTCATACGTTAAACTTAAGGACAAATACTTACTAGAACAGACAGTTTTCAACTGTTAGCTAAGCGACTCTCTGTTCAATACTTACCGCTTCTCGGCATTTTTAAATATCCTAAATTAAAATATCCGACAAAAACAGGAAACGAGGAAAGCGCAGGGAGACCGTTAAACCATAACCTGTCAGCACAACCTATTCTCTCACTGGGGCTCAGGGCCGGTTTAGTTTCGTTTCACTGGAAGGCCTTTTATAATATTACAGCGCCCGCCGCGCTCGAGCTGCTTCCGTTTCCTGTGGTCTAGAGCGGGAAGGAAGAGTAACCCTTCTGTACGCCTTCTTTTTCACCCAATACAGTAAAGAAAAAGTAATTTGTACTGATATGTATACGACCAATCACAGAGCAACTATTATGACGTGTGGCTTCAATAACGAATAATATGCGGTTTTATTCGTTTACAGGGGTGCGGTGGCGCAGTGGGTTGGACCACAGTCCTGCTCTCTGGTGGGTCTGGGGTTCAAGTCCCGCTTGGGGTGCCTTGCGACGGACTGGCGTCCCGTCCTGGGTGTGTCCCCTCCCCCTCCGGCCTTACGCCCTGTGTTGCCGGGTAGGCTCCGGTTCCCCGTGACCCCCTATGGGACAAGCGGTTCTGAAAATGTGTGTGTGTGTGTGTATTCGTTTACAAAACTTTACAAATTTGGGCAAAGACGTAAAATATGGGTGCTGCGGGTTTTTGGTAAAAAATTCGTTCTGTTTCAGTATTATATAATTATTCATAATTGATTAAGGAGAATAACGTTATTTAAATTAAACTGTATCATTTACTTAAACCTCTTGACTTTAGTCTATATCACATACTTGCATCAGTAACGCGGGTCGTTACAATACTACTTTGTCAAAAATACGAAGTAAATCATTACAAAAGCCGCTAAAACATAAAATAATAAGAAAAACTTGATAAAACTCAACACAAAAACACATGCAGCCGTAAGTTTACCCTATTTTTTTCATTTTATTCTAATATGTTCATAAGACACTGACCCGTTGAAATCGTTTTCACAATAAATACGTTTTTTCGTTATTATTACGGTTAGTCTACGGGTGGTAACAGCTGACAGTCCTTCATAGCCGTGTCATTATTGTTGCAGTAATGAGAACCCAAGGTGTTACAGAAAAAAACAGTGGCATTTGGCATGAAAAGCACAAGATAAATTCATCTTACATTTATTTAGCTGATGCTTTTCATCAAAGCAACTTACAATCTTAAGGTTACAATTATATACCCATTTATACAGCTAAGTAATTTTTACTGGAGAAATTTAGGGTAAGTACCTTGCTCAAGGGTAGTACAGCTAGGTGTGGGAAATCAAATCTGCCACCTTTGGATCCAAAGGCAGTAGCTCTAACCACTATACTACCAACTGCCCTGTCTTAACCTTAACTTCTTGATGATGCATAGTGATATGATTTCGTTCCCCTATATACAGTATGTAACTCACCTATAGGTGGAATGACAATAAAATTGACTTTGGCTTTGAATGGTATTTTCTCTACACTGTGACCTCAAGAAGGAATTATTGAATTTCTTATCAGAAGTGTGGATACTGTGCAATGATGGATCATCTGAATATGATTAGTTCTATACATATTACCTCAACTTCCTAGTGTTTAGGTGAGAGCCCTTTGGTAATAGTGTTCAGAACAATGGGGAGTTCTTTACCTGTGGTAGACATGCCATACTTCTGTAGGAATTCAGAGTAACACAATAATTGGCCCTTGTTGTCAAATAACTGTCTCACAAATACAACATTTTTGTCATACAGTGTTTTAAAAAGGGGGTGTGGTGGCACAGTCCTGTTCTCCAGTGGGTCTGGGGTTCGAGTCCCGCTTGGGGTGCCTTGCGATGGACTGGCGTCCCGTCCTGGGTGTGTCCCCTCCCCCTCCGGCCTTACGCCCTGCGTTGCTGGGTAGGCTCCGGTTCCCTGTAACCCTGTGTGTGTGTGTGTGTGTGTGTGTGTGTGTGTGTGTGTGTGTGTGTGTGTGAGAGATAATATTCAGAATTTTATCTTCATAATTAAAGAAATTTTTGACCAAATTGTCAATTATCCAAATCAAATACAATAAGACCGCCCTTGTCTACAGGGTTGTATAAATGATCCTTTTTTAGATAGTGTGTTCTGTTTCTCCCTATGAAATTGAACATTTCACTATCATCACCTTTAATAATAGATTGTGGGTTGTAATGTACACAAGACAAGATTAGGCTTCTGTTTTAGCTAATATTCTACCATTAAGAGACAGATCCTGCAGTAACCATGAATATGTAGTTTGTCGGTGTCACGTCTCCATCAGCCAGCACATCGGCGACACCTGCTGTTCCCTGATGGAACAGAAGCTAAAAAGGGACGCCGAGGAGGAGACCGTGTGGGACCTTGTTCAGCGACTTCTCTTGCCTTCCTGATTGTGTATCCTGTAACTCCTTCCGACCTCGACCTCCGCCTGTTTGTTCTTTGACCACGATTATCTCCTTGTCCTGTGTATTATGTTTGCCGATCGCCCGACCTTCGCCTGTCCCCGACTGCTCTTTTGGCTTTCGTCTGCCTGCTAAAATAAAGATTGTTCTGAGGACTTATGCACTTGAGTCCGTCATCGTGTGCAACGTAATCATTATTATACTGTATTCAGATTTGTAACAATATTTTTGCATTATTTCAGATTTTTAAGAAGATTTTAAGTCAGGTTCCTCAGAAAAGTTATTAAAAGAGCTAGTAGTGTAGTAGTTAGAACTACTGCCTTTAGATCCAAAGGTGGCAGGTTTGATCCCCACCCCTGGCTGTAATACCTTTGAACAAGGTACTTACCCTAAATTGCTTCTCTAAGAATTACCCAGCTGTATAAATGGCTAAATAACTGTAATCTTCACACTAAGTTGCTTTGGAGGAAAGCATCAGCTAAATAAGTTAATGTAAAAAAAAATTATACATTCCATTATAAGTATTTTAAATGCAGATGCATTATGTTAAGGAGATTTTTTGTAAAAAAAATGTTACAATATACAGTATATAATAAAAAAAATTTGATACAGTAAAATTTGTCACTAAAAATGCAAAGAGACAATTTAAATACCTAATTTTTCAAATGTGTCACGCAAACCAAGGGCGCAGGGACGGCTGGATCCAAGTGCAGGATCGTTCGTCAGGAACCAAGGGGTCAGGCGAGTTCTTGTTGTCAGGGACGGGCAAAGAGTCAGTTGATCAGCGGTCTGAGTGAGAGCGAGGATACATGGACGTAGTCAGGGGACGGGGAAATGGTCAAAAGCCAGGGAACAGAAATAGGAAGCTAGGGACGAGGAAGGACAGGACATAGGCGCAGACAGGACGGTTGTCTCAGTGAGATTCCGCAAGTGCATGGGAGCTGAGGAGGGTCTTTTAAAGGCAAGTGCTCCGATTGGTGTCAGGTGCTATCAATTGTGGTGCGGGCATGGACGTGACAGTACCCTCACCCCTACAAGCCACTCCATCCGACCTGTGACACCTGGAAGGGGGGTGGCCTCTGGGACGAGGTGCCAGCTTATCTGGACAGTCCAGATGTAAATCGGTGATGAGGGATGGAGCGCGGATATTGTGAGCCGGCACCAAGCTGCGTTCCTGGGGACAGTACCCCTCCCAGTCCACTAGGTAGTACAGACCCCCACACCGGCGCTTGGAATCCAGAAGGGTGCGAACACTAGGCTATATCCCCTGGAGGGTGTATCAGGTTGCGCCGGGTGGCTTGGAGTACTGTAGGGCTTGAGAAGGGAGACATGAAATGTGGGGCAGATGTGTTAAATGAGGAGGCAACTGTAACAGGTAGGTGACTGGGGCGATCCAAAGGATTTTGTATGGGCCTATAAACTGGGGGCTGAGTTTCTTGGAGGGCAGTTTCAGGCAGATGTCCCTTGTGGATAGCCAACCCATTGCCCAGACTGAAAAAGCAAGGTGCGGTGGTGTCGGTTGGTCTGTTTGTACCGCTGAGCACTTTGTTGAAGATGTTCCTGCACTGCTTGCCAGGCCACCTCACTGTTCAGGAACCAGGAATCCACAGCAGGGAACTCAGAGGAACAAGAGAGGCTGGTAACCAAGGACACACTGGAAAAGGGACAGGCCTGTGGAGGACTGTGACAAGGAGTTATAGGCATATTTGGCTCAGGGCAGGAAATGTGACCACTGGTCCTGGTCTTGTCTGCAGTAGCTTCTTAGAAAGTGACTGAGGTCTTGGTTCAGTCGCTACACTTGTCTGTCAGCGTGAAGATAGTATTTGGAAGTAAGGCTAATGGATACTCCAAGCCTCTGCCAGAACACTCTCCACACCCTGGACATGAACTGAGGACCTCGGTCGGAGACAATGTCCTCGGGTAACCCAAAGATCCGGAATACATTCTGAAAGAGAAGCTTGGCCGTGGCCAGGGCAGTGGGAAGTTGAAACAAAGGAAGAAGATGACAGGACTTAGAAAACCTGTCCAACACCACTAGGGTCACTGTATTACCCTTGAAGGGCAGTAAGTCTGTCAGGAAGTCCACCGCTACATGTGACTAAGGCCTGAATGGACCTGGAAGGGACTCCAACAGCCCTGCAGGTTTCTGGTTTGGGGTCCTAGCCTGAGCACATAACCTCACATGCCTCCACAAACTCCTGTACATCCTCTCTAAGGGAGGGCCACCAGTACTTCTTTTTGAGCAGGGCCAGAATTCATTGACACGCTGGGTGGCCAGCGGCTGGGGCGTCATGCACCCAGTGGAGTAGCTGTGGGCGCATCCTGGCAGGGACATACTCCTTGCCTTCTGGGGTGTCAACTGGACTGGGTTCCTCATTTTGGGCCCTCTGGAGGTCCTGCGTGAACTGCCAACGTACAGGAACCACAATGTAAGTGCTGGGAAGGGTGGTCTCGGGCGCTTCTGGGGGTCGGGTCCTTGTCATACAGCCGGGACAGGGCGTCAGCCTTGGTGTTCTTGGAACCAGGATGGTAGGAGACTGAACTGGAACTTGGTAGAGAAAAGAGCCCAACGAGCTGTCTTCAGGTACTCCAGGTTTCGATGGTCCGTAAAGACCAAGAACGGGTGAGTAGCCTCCTCCAACCAGTGTCTCCACTCCTCCAGAGCCAGCTTGATCGCTAACAATTCCCTGTTAGCGATGTCATAATTGCATTTGATGGGCGACAGCTTACATGAAAAATATGCACACGGATGGAGATTGGCTGGGGTTCCCTGTCTCTGCAATAAAACCGCACCGACACCCACAGTCGAGGCATCTACCTCAACAACAAAAGGTAACGATGGATCGGGGTGCTTAAGGATCGAAGTGGTTGTGAAATGCCGTTTGAGATCCTGGAATGCCTCAAGGGCCTCTGGCTGCCAGGAGAGCTTGGATCTTTTACCCTTGAGAAGAAGGTGAGGGGAGCAGCTAGGCTACTGAATTCATGAATAAACCGGCGGTGAAAGTTCGCAAACCCCAAAAACCGTTGTAGAGCCTTCCCAGAGGTTGGACGGGGCCAGTCCAGCACTGCCTGGACCTTAGTGGAGTCCATTGCCACTCCATCTGGACCAAGGATGAAACCCAGGAAAGACACACGCTCCTGGTAAAACAGACATTTTTCACCCTTAACAAAGAGGCTATTAGCTAATAAGCGGCTGAGCACCTGTCTTACGTGTGTCACATGCACGGCCATAGAAGGTGAGAACACCAGGATGTCATCGAGATACACAAGTACATACTTATTCACCAAATCTCCTAGCACATGATTAACAAAAGCCTGGAATACAGAGGGGGCGTTAGCTAACCCGAAAGGCATAACCAGGTATTCATAGTGATCTAGGGTGATGCTAAATGCAGTTTTCCACTCGTCCCCCTCTCTTATCTGGATGAGATTATACGCACTGTGAAGGTCTAATTTGGTAAAGACCTGTGCACCATGGACCCGTTCAAGCGTGGCCGGGATCAGTGACAGGGGATTAGGGTATTTCACTGATCTCATTGAGATTTCTGTAGTCAATGCAGGGGCATAGACCACCGTCCTCCCCCCCAACCCCCACAAAGAAAAACCCTGCTGAGACCGGTGAGGTGGCTGGCCTAATAATACTCAAGGATAGGGTCTCCATCATGTATTCCTCCATGGCCTTCTGTTCAGGTAAAGAAAGTGGGTAACCCGGCCCCTTGGAGAGGAGGTTGATGGCACAGTCCCACAGATGGTATAGAGGTAGGACAGACGCGTGCGATTTACTAAAGACCTCAGGGAGGTCCGCATACTCCTCTGGCACAGTCAGAGGCTGTGTAGAGTCAGGGCTTTTGACCGACGTGGATCTCCAAGAGAAAGAAAGGCAAGAGGAAGCGCACTATTCTCTCCATGATATCAGTTCCCCATTAGATCATGCAAAGCCAGTCAGGTGTACCCCAAAATTACCGGGGTGTCAGGGGATTTGATAAGAAAAAAGGAGATGGGCTCCTTATGACATACCTCCATCTGAAGGAGGATCTCCGCTGTTTGGGACTCCACCACTCCTGTCCCGAGTGGTTGCCCATCGAGCACCTTAACCCGTAACGTGATATCATGGGCAAAGAGTTGGCTGATCTGCCATCAGGGTGAGAATCCATGGATGTAGTCAGAGGACAAAGCGAATGGTCAAAAGCCGGAGGCCGGACACAGGACACAGGACACAGGACACAGGACACAGGACACAGGACACAGGACACAGGACAAGACAGTTCTCTCAGTGAGATTCCACAAATGCAAGGGAGCTGAGGAGGGTCTTTTAAAGGCAAGTGCTCTGATTGGGGGGATGCGGTGGCGCAGTGGGTTGGACCGCAGTCCTGCTCATTAGTGGGTCTGGGGTTCGAGTCCCGCTTGGGGTGCCTTGCGACGGACTGGCGTCCCGTCCTGGGTGTGTCCCCTTCCCCCTCCGGCCTTACGCCCTGTGTTGCCGGGTAGGCTCCGGTTTCCCGTGACCCCGTGGGGGACAAGCGGTTCTGAAAATGTGTGTGTGTGTGTGTGTGCTCTGATTGGTGTCAGGTGCTGTCGATTATGGTGCGGGTGTGGACATGACAAAATGGTGTTGAACACTGGTAGCTTCTTTAAGGCAAAGTAACAAATCATTTTACATTGTTTCACTATGAAAAGCTCTTTTTTGGATTGGATAGATGAATGGATGGAGTTTGGAAGTGTCTCAGGTGGTGATGAAATCACTTGGCCATTAGTAACTGGTTGTAGGGTCTTGAACTCGTGAACACAGTCAACTACCGGAATTTTCTTATTACAGTTTTTCCTCTGGTATTTTTCTCCAAGCCATCTGAAAAAAGTTATTGTAGTGTTAGGATAACTAGCTGAAGTTTAGTAAATACTGTATTACCAGCACACATATTCAATGTAATTAAAGTTTTCAATTAACAGCATTTTAGCAAATTGCCCCAATCACAACTCAGTAAGTCTGTTGAGAGTGCATGAACTGATGAATACTGCAGACCTCCGCATCAATTATCAGTGTTCACCCTGAGGACTTAAAAAACAAATGAATAACTGTTATTTATCCCCTTCTCTATTAATTATATTAAAAAATTTAAGATAAATATTTCATAAACTTTTTAAGAAAGAGACTGTCATGATAGTATAAATCAGGGGTGTCCAAAGTTTTTTTGGTGAGGGCCAAATACAGAAAAATAAGCAAAGGCCCGGGCCACACACAAGAGGTGACATATTGACACATGATTACTGTGTGTATTTCTAACTCACCTATAATGTGAAGAACATTGCTCTCAGTGGGAGCAGTGATGCTGTCCTTTGGATTGAAGGATGGCTGGGATGTCTGATGCTTGGTCTCATAGTGCCGACGGACATTATACTCTTTCATCACGGCAACATCTTCATTGCAAATCAAACAGACACACTTTCCGTTGATTTCTTTAAAGAAATATTCATTTTCCCACCGTGTTTGAAATCTTCTACACTCACTTGCTATCTTGCGTTTCTTCGGTGCTGCCATTTCTGGTGACTCGTGGTAAATATTTTTCTTTGCTTAATTTTGTTTAGTGGAGAAGCACCTTTTCTGTGACTGGCTCCATCTAGTGTTGAAACTGAGAAGTGCAACAGAGTTGAGCTCAAGCGCCATGTGCGGGCCATATTCAATTATATTTTCAGAATTTGCTGCGGGCCAATAAAAACTGACCCGCGGGCCGCAGTTGGCCCGCGGGCCGTAGTTTGGACACCCCTGGTATAAATGTACACTGATATATTTTGTCAGTCATTTATTACCATAAAAAAGACACAACGATACTCAAACCTGATAGCATCTTTTGGTACAGTTTTGTCACAGGTAGTTCTGGCATAATAGTTTGTGCAACCTGTGCGGATGCATAGGTACAGTACATTTATTATTCTCAAATAAATCCGTTTTACATTTAAATTTATTTATTTAGCAGACTCTTTTCTCCAAAGCGACTTCCAATGAACTCTATGTAGTGTTACCAGCCAACCCCATATTCACCTAGGGGACTTACCTCCTAGATACACTACCTACAATGGGTTTTGATTCCTCAATATAAGAAAATAAACTATGAAACATGCTGAGGTGCAGCTTTATAACCACTGTAAGTATGTACAATCCAGAGAGAATCATCAGCAGTTTAAATGAATGTGTTTGATTAAGAGTACAACTCAATCAGAACTTGATAACTGAAATTCAAAGAGATGTCGCTGTACACACATACATTTAACAATTTAACCTTAAACTGTACTACAGAGTCAAATGCCTGCAGGAGTTTAAACTTTTGCACAAGGCGGTGTTTTCTTTTTCTGCCTTTCTGTGAGGTCGTGTCCATGTGGCTGATCACTCAGTCATAACATTTTGGTTTTTGGTGGGATTCTCGAAGTCAGAAGCAGTCTATGTCCACTGTGCTCTTCTCGGGCCTGTCGTGCTCTCAAGCTGCTCCACGGGACTGTTCGCTGTTGTGATCTGTGTGGGTGCCATCAGCCACTGGCAGATCCTTCTCCACATCCCGCTCTGCCTCCTTGTGTGGATTATGTTTCTTACTCCGTCCAACACAACAGTACGATGCCACACACAGACACACACCTGCAGCTATTAACTCTCCCCCGGCCATGTAGAATATGAGCTCATAGCTCTTGTATGCATCCACTAAACGACCTGTAAGACAGACAAAAGAATGCAGGTTATCATCAGTGTACAGAAACTACATGTAAGAGAATACATTTAAAGCAGAATTATACTGTATGTAAACAGAATCATCATACAGTATAGCAGTAAGATGAACAATTCTTTCACTTGTATTCCTCCGTCTTAAAACACTGGGTGCCCAACTTAAAAGTTTTTTTAGCAAAGGACTTTTTGCAGTTGTTAAAGTTTTTGAGATGTATTTTGTATTCATTTTTTCATAAATTCATCTAACGTACCAATTGGAGTTGCACGCTTAAGCTTCACTCAATTTTTCAACAGAGAGGGATCAGAAATAGAAAGCGCTGCCTTAAGTTTGTCAACACACACACACACACACACAAAATGTTTACAACTGCTTGTCCCAAGCAGGGTCATGGCAATCCAGAGCCTAACCTGACAACACAGGGCGCAAGGCTGAAGGGGGAGGGGACACACCCCAGACGGGACGCCAGTCCGTCGCAAGGCACCCTAAGCAGGACTGGAACCCCAGATCCACCAGAGAGCAGGCCCCGGCCAAACCCGCTGCGCCCCTCCACTGCTCTACCTCTTTTCTTTATTGTGCTTTTGTGAGTCGTGAAAACTGCTCCCAGGGAACTCAGAACACACAGGCTCGTGCACGAGGTGTCCTGGCTCACCATCAGGAGAGGTGCTATTCCTGCCTGGTCTCCATCAGCAACTATCCAGGTTGCCAATATTTACATCTATATTTACTAATTTAATAGACGCTTTTCCCCAAGCGACGTATCACTCTGAGATAACACACACACACACACACACACACACATTGTCTGAACCGCTTGTCCCATAGAGGGTTGCGGAGAGCCAGAGCCTAACCTGGCAACACAGGGCGTAAGGCTGGGGGGGGGCACACCCAGGACAGGGCACCACTCCGTCGCAAGGCACCCCAAGCGGGACTGGAACCCCAGATCCACCGGAGAGCAGGACCCGATCCAACCCACTGCACCACCCCGCCCCCCTCTGAGATAACAAAACTGCATTTTACCAACAGACAGAGAGATACAGACACAGAACAATTCTTTGGGTACAATCACCAAGTCCCAAACCACAGTTTTTGAAACACACATTACACAACTATCTGCGTATAGAATTAGAACAGAATAGAATTACAGTAAAGAACTGAAGTGAAGCCCCTGGCCCACTCCATATCACATTCAGTTGACAAACTTTTCGAGTAACAAACTAACTTGTTTCGTATTAAGTTTGTAAGTAGGGGACCCACTGTACTCTGTTCTGGTGTCTTCCTAGTGAACTAAACTCACTATTTTCAACGGCACTGTTTAAAGGAGAATATATTGAAGAATGTAGAAATACAAATGTGGACAGTTATTAATTACATAATTACAAAATAAATGAATAAGTAAAATCAATCATTTCTTTTAGCACATATCTCAGTCCTCGCAATGATCTGCCCTTCTTTTTCTTTCCTCACTTTCCTCTTGATAAGGAACTTCCACAGGTTACAGAGCTCCTCACGTCTAGCTCTCCCGTGTCTCCCACTTCTCTCACCAGCCGAGGGGGGTCCGATGAGCACAGCCACAGCCTCGATGAGCAGCACCAGGCCCAGGGCACTGGAGAAACCCCTTGTCCCCACGATGCCCATCAGCATCTCAAACTGAAGGGCACCCACCATTCCATAGGACAGCCCGAAGAAGACGCAGAAGACCACAAGGCCAATGTAGCTTGTGCTTCTAGCAGAGCACACGTCCGTCAGCCCGTTGAAGAGCAAAGCCAGGCTGAAGAAGTAAGCCATCCTTGGTCGCACACGCTTTAGCCCAGCAACCAGGCCACATGTGGGCCGGGCAAAGATATCGACGAAGCCGATGATGGAGAGCAGGAAAGCAGCCTCATGATCTGGTATGCCCTGGTCCTTGGCGTAGTTCACCAGTAGGATGGTGGGAACAAAAAGGCCAAGGATAGCAACAAACTTGGTGATAATGTAGATTACAAGGCCCTTATTGCGGAGTACACTAAAGTCCAGAAGTTTCTTCCTGTTCTTCATGTTGGTTTTCTCAGATTGCTCCGTGCAATCCTCACTCTTACTACTGTCGTCCTGTCCTGTTTTTGAAGTTATCATCTCCTTCAGCTCTTGGGCACTAGCCTCTCCTCTGACTTCCTTGTTCTGCTTCTGCTCCAGGGGTCTCATGACAGCTCCGCAAGTGCAGCAGTTTAGCAGCAACCCACCCATGATGAGGAAGCCTCCTCTCCATCCAAAATGGTCCACCAGGACTTGGCCAAGTGGGGAGAGAGCAGAGAGGAAGACTGGGCTCCCGGCTGCTGCGAGTCCGTTGGCCAATGGCCTCCGACGGTCAAAGTAGCAGCCGAGCATGATGAGTGATGGCTGGAAATTCAGCGCTAGGCCCATACCTGGAAAGACAGCGTTTGCGTAAGTCAGGGAGGAAGTACAACACAGTGAGTCAGTTAAAACAGAGGCCGCATAAGCACTGGACTGCAAAGGAAAGTGCAAGGATTACATGCTAAAACCAAGGAACAGGCATACACATACCAATTGTGCAACACAGCTTTATGAGCCTCCGGATAAAATATAGGGGTCAGCAGGGGGGATAATGGAATAATGTATAGACCTTGTGATCAGTCAGGGTGCATGTTCAGTCCCTAGAGTGCAACTGTTGCTGAGAATGGCACAAAGGAATGGTTCAAATATTCAGCCATTCATATGAAAAGTGATATGGTGAATCACTGTAAGCTTTTGAAGGCAGTGGGCTTTAAGTATTATTTTCAAAGCAAGTCAATAATGTAATGCCCTGCACCTGTCCAGGTGTACCCTGGTTCACGCCCTTTTGGGATAGGCTTCGACCACAGGAACACTTGCACTGGGTGAGAAGTTAATGGTAATGGATGGATGAACGGATAACGTGAAGCTGGGACAAAGATGATAGTTGTGTGAGTTTTGTGGTAAAGAAAACGAATAATGAATAACACAAAGAGAGCGTGAAGCATTTGATGGCAGAAATGCAGTAAATGCAGTTAAAGAATAGCATTGGATGAGCAACCTGTGGCAACGCCAGCAGTCAGATAAAGCTGGACAATGTTGGTGGTGAAGGATGCAGCCACCATGCCTGCCGATGCCAGCAAGCCCCCAAACAGCATCACTGGTCGACAGCCAAACTTGTTCACCATTATACTGGACACAGGGCCTGGCCAGGAAGTATACAGAATTGCAGGGTGTGATTATTTCTACAGTCTTTGGTTCATGAATATGTTGTATTTATTAATTTTTAAAATTAATAAACAATTTTAGAAAAGAAACATTTTTAATAAAAAAACAAAGCTCACCACTGCCATAGAGCATTGCAAGCATGATGGAGGAAATCCAGGCTGTATCACTGTAACCCACCCCGAAGTCTCGCATCAGTTCCTTGAAATAAATGCTGACAGCCTTGGGGAAGGCGTAGGAGAAACCAGTGACCACGAAGCAGCTCAGCAGTACAGCCCAGCCCCAGCCACCATCGGGGGCTGGCGGTCCTCTGCCCTGACCCATGCGGACCCCCATGCTCTCTCAGGATTCTGGGTCTAGTCAACAATGGGATGGTGGTGAAGTCCTCGGAGAATCAGTGACGTGACCCTCTCAGCTCCTCTGAACTACTGTGGATTAAAATGGAAGTCATCTTTCAGGATGTGTCAATATGCCCATACATTACAACCATACCTCAACATGTAGTAACAATTATGTCTTAACCATTGAACGGAATTATGTGCCCTTATTATTGTGATCAATACTTCATCTAGTAGATGACTTGCACTAGTGAAAGGTGATCTGTTCTTGTATTGTGAGCTTGCCTTCTGCGCTCTCAGTTCCTTAACCATAATGCCACTTACCACCCACTGGTAGACTCCATTATCACTGATTAACTTCCCAACACTTTGTTTGACAAGCATTACTTCACATTATCTCTGTCAGGCTAAGGTCTCTATTTTTTGTCTTACCCTTGTTTTATCTTTCATGACAATATCCTTTTCACATTCTAAAACTCTAGAAAGTTTACTTCTTTGTTTATGGAACCTGCTGCTCTACAGCTCAAGAGAGGTAAACATTTCACTGTCTGTTATCACTGCCTTACTGGCTGGTTTATTCCTACTCATCACATAAAATTTTTATTGGCTTTTTGGTTGGCTTTATTTGGCTATTTCGCCTCTAATCCAGGCAGTGTCGATACATGGTTTCTCAGCTATAAATCCCCTGAAATATTTCCTTAAATAAAAGCTCCATATTTAATTCTCAGTAATCCTCATGAAATTATTTTAAAGGAATAATCTGCTCAAACCATTTTTTGCTTATGCTTGTAGACATAAAACAGTGTGGAAGGTGATGAAAATACACACACACACATTGTCTAAACCGCTTGTCCCAGACGGGGTTGCGGGGAACCGGAGCCCACCCGGCAACACAGGGCGTAAGGTCGAAGGGGGAGGGGACACACCCAGAACAGGACGCCAGTCCATCGCAAGACACCCCAAGCAGGACTTGAACCCCAGATCCACCAGAAAGCAGGAGCCAGCCAAACCCGCTGCGCCACGGCATCCCCCGTTTAAATAAATAAATAAATACACACACACACACACATTATCAGAACCGCTTGTCCCTTACAGGGTCACGGGGAACCGGAGCCTACCCGGCAACACAGGGCGTAAGGCCGGAGGGGGAAGGGGACACACCCAGGACGGGACGCCAGTCCGTCGCAAGGTACCCCAAGCGGGACTTGAACCCCAGACCCACTGGACAGCAGGACTGCGGTCCAATCCACTGCGCCACCGCACCCCCTAATAAATAAATAAATAAATAAATAAATAAATAAATAAATTCTTACTTTATTTTATTTATTGACCTAAAATTTGGGTCTGGAATCCAGAAACGTAGGCATTATCATTGAGTTTATTAGTGAAATTGTCTTGCTCATAATAGGGATACCATCTTATTTTTCCCAGCCAAACATCCTTAAGTAGCTAGATCCTTTGGCCCCACCCACTCACCTGTCAATTACTGTCCGTCACAATATAAACCTCCTCTGAAACGTCTCTAATTATCACACTAACAGGAATTCTTATGCTTCGTGTGCCATTTGTCATGCCCTTGGATTGACTCTTTCCAGATTTGTCATGAAACTCAGCCTGCCTGAATGTTTGCATGGCTTCATTGCTCAAAAAACCAATCTGGTGATGGACATGAACACAGTTACAAGCTTTCGTTCATTCAGCAATTTGTTTTTGAATCACAGACATTTGCATCACTGTAGTTTCACTTTGATACAATATTTATATATTCTGGCACTCATCTGTGATGCTCTGTGCAATTTTCACATTCATGTACACCTGATCTAAGCCCTGACCTTCCAGTTTCATATAAAACATATTTCCTGGGGAAAGGGGCTCAGTAAATACCAACATATTCTTGTAGGCATCATTGAGTTTCATTTGTTGTAATGAGTTTGAGCAATGAGACAACATTTTTAGGTGAAACATCTCAACATAAGAAAATTGGACTAGGACAAATATTGGACTAGGAATAGGAAGAATTGGACTAGGAACAATATTGGACTAGGACTAACTAGCTTTTACAACATCCCGTGATTTAAAATTAAAATTATTTCTGTCGATTGTGCAAGCACTTTGTGTACACACATCTCGACGGATTCAAAGGTAAAAGCAGTACACCGTTACCTGTTGACAGCAGATATGGGATGACCCAAATGGATTCCACCGTGATTATTCAGAATCCTGGTGCTTCTGGGAGTCATATGGACCGCAGTGCTTCCATGAGGCTCACATCCATTATCTCACACCGCGAGTGATCAGAGAAAGTGATAGACTGGCTTTGTCGTCCTTCTTTCTTCTCCCAAGTTGTGCTCACACATACTTATCCTGCCCGTGTTTCTGTTCCAGCTGTTGCAATTCAAGCACCAAGTCTCCAAGGTCTTCTTTTTTCAGCAAATCATACCTCCTCTCTTTTCTCCTGAATCTTGTCTTTATCAGCTGTTAAACTAATTTTTCGTCCCCACTCTCAGTCCTGCCCCTTATATAGTGATGCCAAGCCACTCTGAACTTCATAGGAGGGGTCAATAACAAAGAACTTTCCTAGGAACCACTGTTTACTTGACATTAATCTGCAGCTATTTCCCGTACCGCTTTTAGGCGGCTACAACTGTGTAAGATTGAAAGAAAGTTAATCTTATTGAAAGAAAGATTAAGAGGCTGTCTTTTTATTGCTGGTAGTACACAAACCAAAATTTGATCGTTGCCCAAATAAAAATACACAGCACTATAGTAAATGTTCATATTATATATGTCATGGATCAGCGTGACAGTTGTTTGGATTTTATTGATACTGGTACCACTGTCTATCACTTCTGCGAACTTTTGCAGGACTAGTCCAGGGGTGTTTGGCTCCTGTACACAAAAATCTTGGCAGCCTTTAGATTCTTGTCTTTAAATTAATGAAGATATGCATATATTTGAAAAAATAATTTTTATTTTAGACACTGATAAATACAAAATATAAGGGAAGAGAAAAATCTTAAAGATCAGAAAAGGGGAAACAGAATTAGAATAGAGAGTGTGTGTCCCATTGATGTATGGATGAGTGACACAGTGTAAGTAGTGCATCTAGCAGTGTAAGTCACCTTGGTGAATAGGTGTGTGGGCTCTTAACACTACATAGAGTTCATTGGAAGTTGCTTTGGAAAAAAGCATATGCTGAATAAATAAATGTAGAATTTGAATTTGTAATTATTTATGAAAATGTATGTGAACATGGGATATGTCCAAACCACACACACACACACATTTTCAGAACCGCTTGTCCCATACAGGGTCACAGGGGAACCGGAGCCTACCCGGCAACACAGGGTGTAAGGCCGGAGGGGGAGGGGACACACCCAGGACAGGACGCCAGTCCATCGCAAGGCACCCCAAGCAGGACTCGAACCCCAGACCTACTGGAGAGCAGGACCATGGTCCAACCCACTGCGCCACCGCGCCCCCTTCATGTCCAAACCAAAAATATATAATTTAACATCTGTAAATAAACTGAAAACTAAATTTATTTTCAAGACTGCAGTTTAAGGGAACAAATAGATAGATACTATGTATTGCATACAGGAACAGTTTACCTACAAAGTTCATCTCAAAGACCCGAGGTGGCATCATATGTTTACATATTAAATGCAGTAGATCTTAAATTTTCCAATGAACCTCTTTCTTTATTGTTAACCAAAGTAAATTTTTCTCATTTTTTTCCAAGATAATTTATTTTTTGATTTCAGTACCAAAATTTGGCGACCTCAAAACTTGGAGCACTAGACAATTGCTTAGGTTTGCTAGTGCTTCCAGGCTATTCTGGAACAGACTCCAATTCACCTGAGACATGTCTTCACACTGTAGAATAATCCCATGTGAACCTCGAGAGAGCATGAAAGTTCCACACGTTATGAGCTTGCTGTTATTAATTTTTTAAATGTATCTTTCCTCAAAATGAGTCAGCAGCCTTCATACAGTTCATGTGGATGAGCTGCTTGGAGGAGTTTTCCAGCTGTGTGGGTGAATCCACAGCTCTCGTGTCACACTGGTGTTCAGTCGGTTTGGTCGACTCCTTCCCTTTAACTGATTATTTTTTAACATTCTAAATAACGAGAACTAGATGTTTACATCAATGTGATCTTACTAATATTCATAAATGATCAGGCTCAATTTTATCAGTGAAAGGCTTAATAATTTTAAATGTAGGAACAGAATATTTTATTATTTTAGTAAATGTTTATGAGGTAGGGGGTGCGGTGGTGCAGTGGGTTGGACCGCAGTCCTGCTCTCCGGTGGGTCTGGGGTTCGAGTCCCGCTTGGGGTGCCTTGCGGCAGCCTGGCATCCTGTCCTGGGTGTGTCCCCTTCCCCCTCCGGCCTTACGCCCTGTGTTACCGGGTAGGCTCCGGTTCCCTGTGACCCTGTAAGGGACAAGCGGTTCTGAAAGAGGATAAATGTTTATGGGTTGGAATTAATTTTTTTGTTTTCTAGAACGTGAGATCGAGGAGTGACGAGGTTCAGGGAACACCTTTAGTAACCCAAACCCCCGATCCGGTACGTGTTCTACTCTGCAGACGTAATCCCTGTAATTCTGTGTTTGCAGACCAGCGGTCCCGCACGTCGATCCTTTCTAAGCCCCTTCTTGTCACAGGAAATAAATCCAAGCTGTTCTCTGGTTGCACTTGTCTCTGCGTTTCAAGCCAAGGCTCCATCATGTAACAAACAGGGTTCCGAGGTTTTCCGGGATTACTCAATAAATATTATTTGTTGCCTCCGTGGAAAGGAGAGACACGTGACAAAGCCAAGCTACACTGAACGGAAGAGGAGGACAAGGGGTATGTTTTCCATCCATCAGCTTAGCACTGGGCGCAAGGTCCTTACATTGCGCTTACTGGGTCCCTCTGAATCTCACAGGAGCAGAACCGACACATTCCAGGCTGCCCAACACACTTTCTATACTGTGTCCCTAGAAATTTCTGAAAAGGACACTGCATAAGAACTGGCATCCTTAGAGGACCGCCAGTGGTCAGACAAACATAACCAGGTTCCAGAATGCACCGTAAAGAAGTAAGACATGACAAGAACAAATGCATGTTTTAAAAACAGTTCTGGATACTTTACTCTTAGAAACTGTACAGAACTTAACAGTGATACATTGACAGAACAATAACAACATTAAATATGTTGTGTAAGAAACCAACTATACACCTTGCATACAGAACAAAATGGAAACACACAATAAAAATTTCATTCTGAAACAGAACATTTATATGAACCTGTACTGTTTTTGTGTAGGGCCATAACCTGAAGAAAATGTTTTTAAAAGCTAAACAAATCTACTTATACTTAAATCTACTTCAGGCCAATTACTGCTAAAAGAGGTGTACCGATAAAGATCAATTCTGCAAGTACAAAATACAAAATATACATCATTGTATCTTTCAATCTTGGTAGGTAGTGATGTCCTTAATAATTATTCCCACCACTCTTTTTTAAGGGTTGCACGACTTCAAATTTTTTAAAGTCAACAGTTATGTGATGAAAGTCAAGTCGACATCGACTAATCACTGATGACGTCATAAATAAAAACACAGGAGAAGGGAATGCTTTGCAACAACTGACAATCTGTATTCTCAAACTGAATGCATATGCTCACAACAGACAGCTCATACATAGGCTACTTGTTAGACGTTTATTTTTTAGCAGATGCTTTTCTCCAAAGTGACTTCCAACAAACTCTATGTAGTGTTATCAGCCCACACACCTTATTCACCAAGGTGACTTACACTGCTAGATATACTACTTACAAAGGGTCACTCATCCATACATCAGTGGAACACACTCTCTCTGTCACTCACACACTACAGGTGAACCTGAACAGCATGTCTTCAGACTGTGGGAGGAAACCAGAGCACTCTGAGGAAACCCACATAGACATGAGGAAAACATGCAAACTCCACACAAACTAAGCGGGGATCAAACCCACATCCTCTCACAGACAGCAGCACTACTTGCTGTGGCACTGTTCCACCCATTCTTGGTTAGGCTACTTGTTAGACTGGAAATATTGTGTACTTTAGGGTATTCATCCTATTTGGTATTGTGACATTTTGATTTCTGCACTTTGTATGATTAAAAGAAAAGAGAAAACTAATAACCAAGTCCTTTTCTTTTTGCGTGTGCTCAGAAACAATAAAAAGCTGTTTTTTTCATTTTTTCTGCCTTTAGTATTAAAACAAAAAAATGAATGAAGGCATCGAACACGGACCAACTTGGGGAGGAAAACAAAACTGACGCACACGATCTAGTGCAGCTAAAGGTCTAATATCTTTGACAATGAAATTCACCAGCAACTTGGTGACTTGCAGCCGTCTTTTCTTCATTACGGCAGGGTGTTTGGTGAAGTCGCTAACTGCTGTCGAGAGGATTTGGATCATAGTGTTAGCGGATGCCTTTGTGTGCATCGCACTTGTACTTTTGTTGTACATCAGGACGGACTTGCATTACTTGCAAGTGACAGTAGCACAGGCTTCATCCTTAGTGAAGTATTTCCACACAATTGATGAACCGCTGCTGGTTTACTGCAGTGACCCACCAGGCTCCTCACCTGTTGTTTTCTCGGAGGCGTCCATGTTGTTAGTGTCATAATCACGTGATCAGCGACTAGTCCAGGTCAAGTTTAAAGTGTCATCACAGAGCAGTAAAGCCGACAAATCGACTAGTCTGTGCAACCCTTACGCTTCTTTCATTTCTTCCGCTTAGTCTGGTTTTCTTCTCTCATCTCTTCAAGTTCCTTTGCCATTAGATGGGATTCAGCCGTTGTTTCTGACAACTGAAAAAAGGTGCCATTTTAAAAACTAAACAATTTTCTGAACCACACTGCAATTAATTATTTTCTTATGTAGGCTACTGTTACACAGAACATCAAGGAGAATAGAGTATAGAGTACAGTACCAGTCTGATATTAACATTTGCTAAAGAAAACCAGACCTGGCTGGGTCAAAAAAAACAGAAACTGGACACTTGAGGAATGGAAGTCAGTTTTATGAACACACACACACACACACACACATTTTCAGAACCGCTTGTCCCATACGGGGTCACGGGGAACCGGAGCCTACCCGGTAACACAGAGCGTAAGGCCAGAGGGGGAGGGGACACACCCAGGACGGGACGCCAGTCCGTCGCAAGGCACCCCAAGCGGGACTCGAACCCCAGACCCACGGGAGAGCAGGACTGCGGTCCAACCCACTGCGCCACCGCACCCCATTAGTTTTATGAACAGACAAGTAAAAATGCTAAATATCTGGGTCCAACCACCAACTGCTTGTAAGACCTAGACAGAGTGCCTGAGTGGTTCTCACTGTCCAGCAAGGAGGAGGGAGTGTAATGATGTGGGGCTACTTTTCCAAGACCATGGCATCTCAACCAGCATAACTACCACACCACATTTCACTGGGATGGTATATCACCAGGATTATGTCCAGTTAAGCAGCCATTAATTTTTCAGCAAGATAATGACCCAAAGCACACCTCAAAGTTATATAAGAACTTTGGTAAAAAGAAGAATAGGAAAGGGCAACACAAACTGATAACCTGGATGTAAAACGGTGTCAGTTACGAAGGGAAAATTTGTTGTTCCAACAAATCAACTTAACTTTTGACTGGTACTATAACTACGGACAGGATGTGGTACAATAAGATCAGTGACTATGGCTGAATCTACAGTGGAGACCAATAAGACACAAGGTTTTACCATGTCCAGAAGGATATCGATCTTTAGCCTCAGGAGGTTATTCTCCTCCTCCAGCTGCAGGTTTCTCTTCTTCAGCTTCTGTACCTCCTTTGCTGACACGCTTCCTCCTGAGTCTGAAAAGCACGCCGGCAACTGGAGTAAACATTTCCTGTGCCTTCTTTCAGACACAGCAATGCCCAGCTTAATCCTAGACACACATGAACACAGCAACACTCTAACCTGCATTAGTAAATGTTTCACTCATAAAGACAGTAGGTCTTGTTTTTTGGTAGATATACAAAAAAGTAAATTCACTATGCAGAAATAGAAGTATGTGTTTCAAACCTGCAAACAAAAGAGCCTTCATTAAACAAGACTTAGTCAAAACCTGTTCGGGAAGAACCTGTGACCATTTCCTTTACCTGAGATCCATTGTCCATCTTCAAACTTCAAGCTCTGTCCTCCAATGTTCATCACAGGGGCTCCATACTCCAGGCCTAACTCTATTTCCCTGGTGGATCGGTCCAACTGGGTTGGACATGACAGAGAGAGAGTATCCATGAGAGCTACTGTTTTTAAGCGCACAAGTGGATTTGATGACCATTTTCACTATGAATGTGTGTGTGATTTAAGGCGTATGTCTTGTTTATGTTTCAGCCTTGCAGAAGACTTTAGGCCGCATACCGTGTGGAGGTTAGACAAAGAGGCCGACCTCCGAGGAGGAGTCTTCTTGGGGCTGAACGTGTTTCCAAACAAGGGCATATTTGAGTCTCTGCAGACAGGAAATGGTAAAATTTTACCATAATGGTGTACAGTGAACACAATTTCATTCTGCTCTTAGAAATGAAAGTGGATAAAATAACCTTCAGGCAGAGTGGAGGTGGTCTTATCGCTGAAAGTTACACACTTGAGCCAACCACATGTGTACATGGAAATTCTGGTGTTAGCCATAGCAATGAAATTCACTCCCCTGCCAAACATATGAGTAATCAATATATGTTCCATAACTGCATCAGAAGCTGGGTTCACAAAAACATGGAAGGTAACAACATGGTTGTTAGTGTCACCACCCCTAGGCTTGGAGGTTACAGGTTCAAATCCCACCTCCTGATGTAGTACCTCTGGGCAAGGTACTAACCTAGAATGCTCCAGTAAAATCTGGCCAGCTTTAGAAACAGTAAATCAGTGTAAGTAGCTTTGCAGAAAAGCTTGGTATGACTAAACAAATGTAAAGAACATCTGAACTGATGAATCACCACACCACTAAGCTTGTATCCCATCATATCCCCAAATCCATGTGTTCTTTCTCTACAGGGCAGGTGGATCATGGTGACACTGTCAAATTCAGAGCCGATCACTGCTTTTGCTTGACGCACACTTGTTTAAAACTGCAATTTGTACACATTTCATCTGAAGAGTGACAATGTAATTATTAAGTAATCATGTAGAAATGCTGTAGTAGTAAACCAGCTGATCCGCGCAGATCTGCCTACTGACAATGAAACTAGTCGATTAATTCGACTAGTATCTACGGATTTTAACCTGATGCTGAGGGGGGCATAGTGATTAAACTAATAAACGCATCACAACCACCCACGATCGTCTAAGAAAAACTGCGCAAGACTTACGACGTACGTACCGACACGTTTATTAAATTTTAAACCAATGATGAATTGCCACATACATTGGCATTTTATCTGTTGCATCCCACAGAAGTTAGCCAACGGAAGATAAAAGTAACAATATCATCTTATCACTTTACATAATTACAACTTTATTTGTTGCGATTTCTTCGTTTTTAGGGAAAATGTCCATAAACAACTAGACATCTTACCAGAGTCTCTGGTAACATGGACCGCAATGGAGCGCAGTTCACCTCAGCGCGGAAATACCACTTTTCGAGGGGGGGGTGACGAGTCTTATGAAAACATAACAATGCTGTTAAGGCTGTCGTCCGACTGAATGACACTATTCTCAGATCATTTAAGTAGCAATATTCGCGAAAGTGTGGGGTATTGACACGTATTTTAATAAGTAGTTGTCGAAAATTAAAATGTTGTGAAATTCCCCCTATTAGGAAATTGAAGTAGAATGGTCCACGAACGCTACCGACAGCGTGGTCTCCATGGCGATTAGCTCTTCGTTTTTGTTCTGAATTGTTGTGCAATTAGTTCATATAAAAGAAATATAAAAAGAAAGATAGAAATTATGCGTTCATAGAATTGTTATAAATGAAAAAATACAGATTACAGACTGTTCATTGTTTTTCTTTTGTTCTCCCTAAGCAATGTAGATTAATTTAAAAGAAATCTGATCTAGTCTGAGGGTTAATTTTTAACCAAAAGATGCATAATGTTCCATGTATGAAGCGTATATATTTAATATCTCAATTTACAATAAAACCATAACATGGATGCTTAAAAACGACGAAAATGGCACCAACTTCTAAGCAGCCCCAGTGGCCTAATGGATAAGGCACTGGCCTCCTAAGCCAGGGATTGTGGGTTCGAGTCCCATCTGGGGTGGGTGTTTTTTTATACTCTTTCCAAAGACAGTGAGTCAACAATATGCATAGCAACCGCAAACAACATAAAACGTTACAAATTTTGTCTTTGAATTAACTTCAAATCCGTTATTATTAACTTTAATTTAATTGCTACATGATTTCTCATTAACCGTACCGTGTTTTTCTGGCTTTTCATCCCGTGAGCTATTAAATTTTTAGACTGGAAATCAAATGTGAATTAAAAACGAAAATATGAACTTTAGAAAAATAACAATAGGTTATGAGTAAGTTTTTATAGAGAAATGAAATACAGACGGCCAGTGAGAAAACGGATTTATGAGCTTCTAAGCGAGTAAACTCCTTCCGTAAACGGATTAAACTGAGTCTGACAAGATAATTAACAAGCCTTTCAACGGCCTAGCAAGCAACGTCTCAGACCTCATGTTCTTTTTTTGTTTTTGTAGTTAAAGAGTGCAGTAAATGTATGTAATTTGTGGCAAAGGATTATATATTTACACGATTCTCATTCTGTGCGTAGTGGAGGCGCCGACAGCAGCAGACAGTAAGTTAAACACTGATTAAATATAAAACTGCGTCATTTTATGTACTATTCGCTTTTGACACTTACATAATTGTTCGTTAATGTATTACAGTCTATGTAATATAATAGAATTGTCTGTGTATGTATGTATGATACAGTACGGATACGCCATTGCTACTAATTATTACATTCTAGGTGCCAGGGTGAGGAGAGCTTTCCCATCATCCATTGCGACGTAGCATGGATGTGTTTTTAAATTACGTTGAATAAAAGTTGGTGTTCACTGCCAATTCTTTGGTTTTGTGTATTGTTGCTTTCATTTGTTAGTCATTTGTGGGATATTTTTCAGTTTTTCTGCAACTTTTGAGTGCCCACCGTCAGTACTTGAGCTGTCTGCGTTCTTAGAAATTGTATTGGGAGTGCTTTGTGTTGTATGTGAGGTTAGCTGGACTTTTTGGCCTGTTGGTTAAGAAGGTGTGATGTATAGGTGCTGTGTGGTTTTGTTTAGTGAGGTGGCCTCTGACGGTTATAACTGACACACAAGCTTGTTTCTGAGAATGTTTGTTAAATATATGCTATGGGTCTATATTTTCAAGAAATTTGAACAGTCTCAGCTCCGCATTCAAGATGCTGAACTAGCAGTCATGTCAACAAAGCGGAGTTACTACTCCGACAAATATGACGAGGACGAATTCGAGTTTAGGCATGTGATGCTGCCGAAGATGCACCTCATGTCGGAGACGGAGTGGCGCAACCTGGGTGTGCAGCAGTCAGGGCGTGCAGCAGTCAGGGCTGGGTGCACTACATGATCCATCAGCCAGAGCCCCATATCCTATTGTTCAGGCACCCCTGACCTCCCACAGGATCACAGTAACACAAAGCCAGGAAGTCAGGAAAGTGGCTGAAAGTGGACTTGGAAGCTGTGCAACAGTTTAAAAGGCTTTTGTCCTTAGAAATTCTGTAATATGTGAAGTGCCTGCTGCATGGTTCTGTTTAGAGCCTTTGACCCACTACCATCTTCAGAATATAGCTGTTGGATCTTTTTTTGTGAATGTTGGGGGTTTTGAGGTTAAATGTTCTTGTCCATTTTACTGAGCTGTGAGAATGATTGTCATTCACCATACCCTTGAGAAATATTTCATTTTTTTAAAGAATGATGCAACTTGGTTCCCTTTTAAGGTTTATTCATTTGAGCTGCTTTATTTAGATATTGGTGTTCTGTGTAGATCTGAATATGGACTTCTATGTTTTGTTACTGTAAGAAGGATTGAAGTAAAAAAAATGTTGGCTAAGATCTGGTGGGCTGGTAATCCATTCTGATCCGTGTAAAGAAAAAAAATAAGTTGGCTAAGATCAAAGTGTAGCTAGAGTTTATTATTATATTTTCAGCAGAAGCTGTTTGCAGAATTCGTGTTTGGAGATTGTACAATGATGTGCCCCTGTTTTGTTAAAAAAATACAGTTTTTCTTGTCATGGTCAGTGGCAGAATTTCTCAAAGGTATGATACTCTTGTCCCTTTCTGGGACAATGAAGAACTGCAGTTTTTCTCTCATACTGCAATTGCATGATTCATCACAATTTATGACCATTGGTTATGAAAATGATGACGTTCTGTATTGTGTCAGAAGTCCATGTAGCCACAGTGTACTGGAACTCATCCTCCAAGACTGTGGAGCTGAAAGATGATGTGATGGACAGGTCTGGGGGGGCCTACGGGCTCCTAAACGACACCCTGTCTGACACGGGTTGGGTGGTGCTGGACCTCCAGGCTGGGTATGGGGAGACCCCCCAAGAGGATGAGGTCACCTACTACCTGGCAGGGTACCTTGAGGGCTTCCTCACTGCCCGGTAAGCAGGGCTGACATCAATGTCTCGTCATGTCATGAGAGTGACCACTTTCGTTAGGAGAAAGAACACAATGGTATTTTATTGTCCGGTCCAGCTCCTTATGATTATGTTTTTTGTTTATTTCCCTGTTAGGCAAATGCACAATCATTTTGGCAATCTGTATCCCCAGCTGATAAAGGACCCAAGGGTGTTAAAGCGAGTGAAAGAATTTATGAGGTAACACTAGCTCTGGAGTTAATGAACCTGAGAGCACAAAGCACATATTTTAAGAAAACCTCTCTGTGCCTTCATGGCCTTATTATCTGTGTTTATCACTCTCAGTGAGCAGGACACCTGGACAAGGAGGCAGGTTGAGCTCAATAAGAACAGCGATCCCTTCTGGCGACATGCCGGTCTGCTTGTGGCTCAGTTGGATGGGCTGCATGCTGGACTGGCACATTGGGCCAAGAGGCTTCACAGCAAGGTGTGTGTGTGTGTGTGTGGGCATAGATATACGCCTGAGTACTCTGTTTATGCTCCATTTTTCTTTGTTGACTAAGAGATGTGGAAAAAGCCTCTCAGGCTTAAAGCTTTTATGCTTACACAACTGTGCTTGTTCTAAACTTACCTCAGGGTCTGTCCAGAAATATCTTCTTTTTTTTTTTTTTCCAGAAAGGGCCGGTAACAAACAGCATCTGTGCCACTCTTTTAGTTGTTTATTTTGTATACAGGTTTGAAAATGATTAACTAGAGGTTATATTAATGACCGTGACAGTTTTTCTGTGTCAAAGTGATGTTTCTGTTTTTTACTTTCTTGCCCCACTGCATCTTTTCCTATCAGCCTCTTTCGATGTTTGCAGTGCAGTTCCTAAGTGGGGTGGGGGACCTTCTGGACCTCATGCCAGCATTGAGGCCCCAAACCAACAAGTCCACATCTAGCTTTAGAGCACCAAGCATGGGCCACTGCTCTGCACTCATCAAGGTCAGAGATCATCACGTGTTTTGTGTTAGTTTGTTTTTCAAGGTTTCTAAGCAGGCACTACAGCAGGACAAGATGAAAACTTTATTGAGGCTTCTGGAGTGAAGAGTACCTGCAGATACACCGTTGTCAGGTCAAAACGGTAAATCAGTGCATATGGGTTGCAGGATTACCTTCTCATCATGGGTTATTCAGCAACATCAGATATTGTCTTTAATTGCTCAAGTCATCATCATGAAAATAGGTCTTGCTCATGGGATGTGTGAATTCAGAGTCACGCCTAGGCGAAACATTCACTGTACCCCTTTTCTTGATATTCGCCTGGTGGGCAGTAGAGATGTGGGAGTGCGTAATTGTTACTCGTTATACAGGATGCTGCAGATGGAGTGGGTAAAAAAAGTGAGTGCAGGCCAGAGTGTTGAAAAAGACATTACTCAAGTCGTGTAGGAGGCAACTCGGTTCCTTCTCCTGCGTGGGAGTTAAATCCTCACCAAGTTTCCAGGGATTTTCAACAGTCAGCTAATATGATGTTTCTAAAAAAAATCCATTACTTCCCTCTGACAGTTCCTTGGTAATTTTACCAGGTATAGTTGCTCAGACTTGCCTCATTTGGGTGACTCACCTTTTAGATATCTCTGGCAGTGGTCTGCAGTGCTGACTTTGGAAGGGGTTGGAAGTTGACCAGAAAATCTTGGATTTCCTGAATATTCCTGCCCAAATGATACAGTCAAGATAGCAGGACCTGAGCGTTCCAGATAGGAAAAGAGAGGCTCCAGTATGGTTTTGACTATAGTGGACCCTTTTTAAGGGGGGCGCGGTGGTGCATGGGGTTTGGCCGGGTCTGGGGTTCGAGTCCTGCTTGAGGTGCCATGCGATGGACTGGTGTCCCGCCCTGGGTGTGCCCCCTCCCAGCCCTGCACGTGTACTACCAGGTTAGGCTCCAGCTCACCGCAACCCCGCTCGGGACAAGCAGTTTCAGACAGTGTGTGGGTGTGTCTTCTGATGATGTTGAGCTGATAGACCTTATCAAAAAGCCGTACACTTTTCTCCTATTAATACAGACATGGTAGGCTGTTAATATGCTCCACTTAATTAGCTGATGATAGACTCACGTCATTCTTTTTGTCTGCTATTTCCATGGTCATAAATGCATTGCTTATTCCCTTGTGGTTGCCATGAGTTCATTTCAGCTCAGTTCCCTTGTTTGTAACTTGGCATGTGTTATATTATTGTCCTCAGCAGCGGTCTGGTTATCCAAGTGCCCAGTCACCATTGCTGTTTTGTGAATGCCAATATATATGTTGTCAGTATATAGAGGATCATAGGTGCTTTCAGCTGTTTGATCTTATCTCAGATGTTGCCTGGCTATGAGAACATCCTGCTGGCCCACTCCACCTGGTACACTTACACCGCCACCCTGCGCATATACAAGCACTGGGACATCGGGGTGGCCGAGCCCCACACTGCCATGGGAAGGATGTCCTTCAGCAGCTACCCTGGTCAGCAAATGAGAAAAAGTTCATTCATACACACAGCAGCTAAATGCATAACACCTACCAACAAAATGCCCATAACACCTAAGGCAATGCAATTACACCCAAACAAATAGACAATTACAAATTATAGTTACTGGACAGTTAAACAAATGCAGCAACTGCAGGTCACATGCCTGTGTCTCTGTATTAAAGAACTAGCCATTATGGAGGCAGCTGGTAAGAAGGACACCAAGAAGTGTTTGTGCTTGTGCAACGTACTTGAGCTCACAGCAATCACATCATGGAGGGGGCGTGATCCATTGTCTATAATAAATTCTAGCTTTCTCCACATCCTAGCTCTGCCAGGTCTGGCCTCTTTAAACCCAACAGTTTGGACACTCTCTGTGGTTGTCGAAGCACTGATCCACTGGTAGAGCGTACTATCCAACGCTGAACACAGTCACACTCCTTTCACTCTGCTGCAGGCTTGCTTGCATCCCTGGATGATTTCTACATCCTTGGCAGCAAACTTCTGATGACCCAGACCACCAACAATGTTTACAATGCCTCGCTCTTCTCTCATGTGACGCCCCACAGCCTGCTGGCTTGGCAGAGGGTGCGGCTGGCACATGCCCTAGCGCACAGTGGGGAGGAGTGGGCCCAAGTTTTCTCCAGGCACAACTCTGGTGAGGGATATGCCTCTGAATGCTACTGATGATTGGTGTGGAAACGTGAAGCGACCGATCACTACCTGCAGATATCTTGGAAACTGAGAAAAACTTATTCATTGTGTTGATTTTGCAAAGTGACTTTTGCTCATGTTAAAACTTGCATATTTTCACTTTGACATACCTTTGTTATACTGTAGCTGTGAATGGACTTGTTCCAAAAGTTATACCGTGCAACCAGCTGCTTTACATGGATGATCTCTGTAGTGTATCTCTGTTTTAAATTTATCAAAGACCTTACTCCAAAAATTGCAGTGCTCACGGTAGACAGAGAATTGTTCTATCACTCTTGCTCCCAGGCACATACAACAGCCAGTACATGGTGGTGGATCTAAGCAAGGTGTTTCTGGGCAGCAGGATCGAAGATGGGGCGCTGACTGTCGTGGAACAGATTCCTGGGCTTGTGATGTACTCGGACCAGACGCAAGCCTTGCGCAGAGGTGAGAGACAAGACACCAACAACATGGATACACTGCTTTTTTAGTACCCAGGTACTCTGAGGGACACATGTGACACTAGCTGATGTGAATGGATTGTGCACACTCTGGATGGGGGTGGGACCCAAGACATTTAAAATCATGAGGTATCACCTTGACATGCAATGAATGCAAATGAACACTTATTTTCATTTTCTCAGTTTGCAGTATTGTATTCCAGTTCTATATCAGACTCAAATGCAGTGCCCACAAGGTCTACTTAGTCACTTTAGTGACATGTGGGTATTCCTCTGCAACACTCTCCACTAGGGTTGTTGCCTTTTACCATACAGTTGAGTGCTTGAAACCAGCAATCCCATCTGTAGGAAGAACCAGTGTCTGCATCCTGTTCTCCATCTTTGTTCTCCCCCAGGTTACTGGCCATCCTACAATGTGCCATTTCACCCAGAGATCTACAGTCTGAGCGGCTATGGCCCCATGTGGCAGAAGCATGGAGAGGACTTCTCCTACGACCTTTGTCCACGTGCCAAGATCTTCCGCAGGGATCAGGGAGGGGTGACCGACCTAGCATCTATGAAGCGCATGTTGCGATACAATAGTATGTGCCTCTCTGTTCTTAGGTCCGTCTGAGTGTAAAGTTGTACACAGCTTAATATTAGTTTGCACAGATTTCTCTGTGCTTTGAGTGAAATAGATCATGGCAAAAGAGATTTGATGCGCGTTTCAGATTTCAAGAAGGACCCTTATGCTAAGGGAAATCCATGTAAGACCATATGCTGCCGCAATGACCTGAGGAACAAGCGACCGCAACCCGGAGGCTGTTACGATACCAAAGTAACTTTACTATTACTATACTATTTTGGCAAACATGTCAAGGCATTTGTGTGCACTCGCTCTCTCCTTTCTTCTTGTTCATTTTCTGCCTTCTGGGATACCCTGCAGGTTACAGACTTCCACATGGCACAGCAACTCGCATCCGAGGCAGTTAATGGGCCAACGACACAGGGTGGGCTGCCAGCCTTCTCCTGGAGCCGGTTCAGTCGCACAGCACACCGAGGACTGCCCGAGACCTACAACTTCACCTTTGTAACAATGCGACCCTCAATCTCTTTCCCGTGAAAAAGAAAGGAGGAGGAAAGCATCAGAAAGGGAGCAATCGGACAGTTTGGTGGTGGGACCGAAAGGTTTTTACGAAGCGCTTATGAGGGGAGTTGAAATACGCTTAAATTAAAGAATGAGAAATAGTATTGGAATAATGGTAATGTGATCATAAACTCAACTGCGCCGATGGGGTTTGTATTTGTGTCAATACAATTTCCAAGCATTGGGGATATTTTGAAGGAGGGGCTGTAAACTGAGAAAGAGACATCCCCAGTACAGCTTGAAAATGAAAACACAGAAATGTTTTGTGCAAATAATCACCTTCTGTTACCCACTATTTGCATATTTTTTCTTTCATCCAGCACTCATCTTATGTTGTAACTAGTCCCTGTTAGCTGAATAAAAAGAAGCTAATCCCAACTGAGAATTTGCCTGCTGAATGTATTTACTAGTACAAGCAGGTTACTTTGTGTAGTGTACAGCCTGGCAATTTTCATCTATAACTACTGCACGGATAATTAAATTTTGCATTTTGAAAGAGTTTCCATCACAGTCACTGATTAACAAAAAAATACTCGGAACACAGTATTCCAACTTGATTGTGACCTCATGAACATTTCCATTAACTGTCTTACAAAAAGTTTATAGTCTTAAGATTTAATTCCCTGGGACCGGACAGCTATCGAAGCGAGAGCGGCGTGTGACTTCACACCCCACAATGCACCGCGGCTCTCCTAACAGGACTTCACTGTCAGCTTTGAGCGAAAGGACTGGTAGAAAACTTCAAACCCCATAATGCTCCGCGGCTCTCCTAACAGGACTTCACTTTCATCTTTGAGCGAAAGGACTCGTAGAAGACTTCAAACCCCACAATGCACAGCGACTGCTGTTCGGATTCACTTTGAGCGGCAGTCGACAGGAGGCGTTTCTACAACAAGCGAGGAGAAGTCCTGCAGAAGAGGGGAGGAGAGGCACATCGCAGGGCAACTGGGCATCGCCGAACACGCTGCAGGAGACAGCGCGGTGAAAGCCTGCTTCTGTCGTCATTCTTCGCCGCCACCGTCTGCCATTTTTGTGTTTTATGGCAGTTCAGGACAAACGGGAAGCGGTGCTGGAGGCGATGTCGGAAGGGAGCTTCCTCCTCCTGCCAGCCACTCATAGCAACAGCAACAGCAACAACAACAACAACAACAACAACAACAACAACAAGAGTAAGGAGAGCGAGGCGGGCGAGAGCACGGCCGCAGCCACGCCGACCTCCGGCGAGTCGGGCTCCGAGCCCCAGAGCGCTGCGGACGGCTTCCGGGATCGGCCCCACGGGGGGCAACAGCGGCAAGTGGGTTCGCCTGAACGTGGGCGGCACCGTGTTCCTGACCACCCGGCAGACCCTCCTGAAGGAGCAGACCTCCTTCCTGTACCGCCTGTGTCAGCAGCAGGACCTGCATTCCGACACGGTACCGTGTGGTCAAGCTGCGGGGGATGATGGGATGGGATGAGATGGGATGGGGGGAGTTGGAAGATCAGTGGATCCTGCAGGACATCTACTGGTACGGATCGTGGATGGTTTGTGCTGTGGGTGGAGAGTGAAAGGTGATGGGGCTCGGCTGGGTGGCTGACTGGCGATGGTGCGTGGATGGTCGGAGGAGGAGGAGGACGGAGGACGATGGATGACAGTTGATGTGCGGTGGACTGTGCTGGATGATTCCTGTTGGGTGACAGGTGATTGATTGAACCCCAGTTCTGCTGCTTCCCAGTCCTCCACTGTGCTGTCAGTCAATCCATAGATGTGTTTCACGTTGTCACTGCTGTTATACACAGAGTGAAGACAAATTTAAAAAAAAAAAAAAAAAGAAGTGTACATGGAAAGGATGGAGCTGTGTGTGGGTGTCGGGTGGAGTGTAAGACAGTACCCGCGCAGAGGGTCGGTGAATAGTGGAGCTCGCGAGTGAATGACCTTCACGTTCGGCAGTGCTGAGACAGACGCAGAGTGTCGATGCCCTGGGACACATTCCAACGTCAGCGCGGAGGCCGCGCCGTCCGTCTCCTCGGATTACCATCACGCCATCCCTCTGCCTCCTCCACGCTCGACACACTCGCTTCACGCATCCCTGTCCCTCTCCCACCTCGGTCTGAACAGCTGCTAGTCCCTCACCTTCCCTCATCTTTCCACAGTCCTGCATTGTGGGCTCTGCCCTTCAGAACTGTTGAGAGTTGTGCATGTGCACGTTGGCCACGTTGGTGCAAGTTCAGCACCTTCCGCCTCGAGCACCCGTGACACCACACGGTGCGACGCTCCTTCCTCGTGATCTACATTTACATTTATTTATTTAGCTTTTCTCCAAAGCGACTTGTAATTAACACTATGTAGTGTTATCAGCCCACACACCTTATTCACCGCAGTGATTTACACTGCTAGATACACTACTTACACTGGGTCACTCATCCATACATCAGTGGAACACACACTCTCTCTCTGTCACTCACACACTATGGGGGAACCTAAGCAGCATGTCTTTGGAGTATGGGAGGAAACCAGAGCACCCAGAGGAAACCCACACAGACACGGGGAGAACATGCAAACTCCACACAGACTGAGCAGGGATCGAACCCACATCCTCTCACACCACCCAGGCGCTGTGAGACAGCAGCGCTACTCGCTGTACCACCCTGATCTGAACCTTCCTTTTACTGGTCCTCTCAAACGGCCCTACAGGAGACACCTACACTAAATATTTAATGTACAGAAGTATAGTGCATTTCTTCCAAATTGAATGGAGGACACTGTCCTACAGAGTGTATCGTGGAGGGGGTGATGTTGAGGGAAGTGCAGAAATACCCGACAAAGCCTGTTTGTTGAGTGTGTGGAACCCTGAACGGACTCGTGTTTACCCTACAGCAAAAGAGAAGGGCCTTTCGCGATGGTGGAAATTAAATCTTGCACCATCCATCTCTTGATATTTCACGCCTATTTCCAAGCGAGATTCCAGCGCTTGTCCCGACTTGTCCGCTGAATCGTTCGCCTACACATATTTGACTCTTGCAATTTTATGAAAAGCGGGATTTGTGTACGGACCGGAGGCCGGGGTGTCTTATCGCGCTGGTCCGTTTTATACGTCTCTGTGTACACCAGCGCGCGATTTGCTCGTGTTTATATATTTCAATGCTGCGTTGATTTTATCTCCTTGGCCCTATTGTCACTGTGACTGAGCAGTGTTGGCGAGGCACAGAAATAACTAACCCTACTCTCTCCTGAGACGTGAGTCAACAAAGCCCATCGTAATGTAAATATGAAAGAGCTTTGTTGCACCGAAGTGAGAACTGAGAACGTGCGGCTTCTCCAAAGTGACTTGGTCTCTTGTTTTCAGCTTCATCCATTTATAGAGCTGTACCCCCGCAAGGGGGAGGGAGAGCAGGCCTGTGGTGTGATTTGCACTTTGAACCCTTTTTGCGTTCAGTTCCTTAACCGTCATGCTCCCCTGTGGCATACAGTGTCAATTCTCAGTTCACTTCTCTTAATTCTCATGCGTTTTCAGCGCTACGTGAGAGTATCCAGCTTGTCGGCATCTCCACACATTACCAAGAGTCTCTTCAGCGCGCCCGTGTCCTCGCATCCTCGGTCATGATGGATCTTGTTGGGTCTGAGGCCTCGGGCAGCAACATCTCGAACTGGTTACAGCAGAGAGGAGGTCACGTGATCATTACTTGTGCCCCAACAAGAGGGCTGCGTTCCTCCACCTCTCTCTACTTGGCGGTCCGTTCATGAAAGGTCAGAAGGTGATAGGTTCTCAGTTCTTGCTCTGGTTTGGTAGAGTGAACTGCCTCTGTTCTTCAGAGCTGCTGAATCCTTCCCGGCATTCATGAAGGGTTTCAGAAATCACTTTGATTCACATCTCTCACTATCGCCTTTGCATTTCCTATAAGACTCAGTGCTGTAGGCAGCTCTAAATTTCAGATAACTGGTGGCGTAGCGGTTAGAGCTGCCACCTCTAAACTCAGCAGTTGCCGCTTTGAATCCCACATCCTGCTTTAATATTTGCCTGAGCAAAAATTACTCAGCTGTATAATCGGGTAAATCGTTGTAAGTTCTTAGCCACCATCCTTTTTTCCTCTCAACCGTTTCATTCAGCCGAATGTAGCTCTCCGGTGTCATTTTTTCGGACCTCTAGCCTTTGTTCATCCTGATCCAAACTTTACCACTGTCCCCTAAGTGTTTCCCAGGATACCTCCACCCCTAACCCTTTACTACCAGCCCTTACTACCACTGCCTAGTTCAGAAACATCGCTGCTGACCTGTCTTTGTTGTCCACTGTTCAGCATCTGATGTTTTTCTTTGTTTATTCCCATCAGTCTGCTTTTGTAGTAAGATCTGAGTCCTCTTCTCTTCATCCCCTAACTCTCCATCCCACTCCTGCTCTTTCTCTCTTCCTTCCCTCTTCTGTCTCTCTTGAGACTTCTGCCTGCCGCACGTTACATAATACGCATTTCTCGTCCAAGAACGTGAATACAACCGCCTCTCACCGCCTCCCATCCTCTCGCTTTTCAGGCCATGCGGTCACCGCGGGATGGAGCTCCTTGAAGCGAGCCGCGCCGGTCTCCGTGCCATCAGTGCCTGCTGCCTTCTTTTTTAAACACGCGCTCTCTTGCTTTGTTCTTTTCTTTTCCTCCACCACTCCATCTTTCTCCGCCTGCATCCTACACGCCTACACCCCCACACGCGTTCTCTCGCTGATCAAACCTTGTGTCCTCACCCCCTACCGTTCCTCCTCCGTTCATGGTTACAAACATCTGCACTAGTTCAGATGCCTGCATTTGTATACTAATAATTTTTCATGGAGGCGGGTGCTGCGGCTCAGCGGGTTTGACCGGGTTCTGCTCTCCAGTGGGTCTGGGTTCTAGTCCCATTTGGGGTGCCCTGCGACGGACTGGCGTCTCGTCCTGGGTGTGTCCCCTCCTCCTCCAGTCTTGCGCCCTGTGTTGCCGGGCTAGGCTCCGATTTGCTGCAACTCCGCTTTGCGCATGCGGTTTCAGACAGACAATGTGTGTGTGTAATTTTTTATGGTCATTATTAGTTCTGAATGATGACCTAAGTCTGTGGATGTTCATCTGCAATTCCTCTTTCTCTGACAGGATGAGACTGGAGCCTATGTGATAGACAGAGACCCCACCTACTTCGGCCCCATCCTCAACTACCTGCGACATGGCAAACTGGTCTACAACAAGGAGCTGGCGGAGGAAGGTAAGACAGCAGCATTGCTTTACCTACCCTGACATGGTGGAATGAGCTCCCTCAGTCCCTCAGAGCTGCTGAATCCCTTGTAACATTCAGAAAGGTCTCAAAACATCTCTTTGGACCCATTTTCTTCATGACCTTCTGAAAGCTTTGTTGGTTAGTTCTCTGGCATCTGTTGCTATTGTCAATGTGAATTCTTGTTTAAACTTTACGTCTATAGGCAGCTGCTCGAATATATGTGTTAGGAAAACATGGTATGAAGAAAACCAGTCAGTCAGTTAGTTTCCTTTTGCTTTTCCTGGTGAAGGTCCTCGTTGTAGCAGGCGGAACAAGTGGGCCCAAACCTTCCTATCCCCAGCCACACGCTCTAGCTCCTCCTGGGGGATCCCCAGGTGTTCACAGACCAGCTGTAAGATATAATCTCTCCAGCATGTCCTGGGTCTACCTCGTGGGCTCTTCCCAGTGGGACGTACCTGGAACAGCACCTGATGGAGGCACCCATTGGGCATTCTTACAACATGCTTGAACCACCTCAACTAGCTCCTCTAGATCTCGAGGAGGAGGGACTCTACTCCAAGACTCTCCTGGATCGTCAAACTCCTCACGGAGCATGGGCGCAGCAATCCTGCCAAGGAACCTCATTTCGTCCCCATGTGTCCACAGTGTCATCCTTTTGGTCATTACCCAAATTTCATAACCACAATTGAGAATGGGAGCGTAGATTGAGTGGCTTTGTCCAAGAACTTAGCTCCCGCTTCACCATGACAGACCGGTACATTCATTCATTCATCTTCCTCCGCTATCTGGGGCCAGGTCGTGGGGGCAGCAGTCCGAGTAGAGTCCTCCAGACTTCCCTCTCCCCGCACACCTCCTCCAGTTCCTCTGGGGAAACCCCAAGGCGTTCCCAGGCCAGCCGGGAGACATAGTCTCTCCAACGTGTCCTGGGTCTGCCCCGAGGCCTCCTCCCAGTGGGACAAGCCCGGAACACCTCCCCAGGGAGGCGTCCAGGAGGCATCCGGAACAGATGCCCGAGCCACCTCAACTGGCTCCTCTCGATGCGGAGGAGCAGCGGCTCTACTCCGAGCTCCTCCCGGGTGACTGAGCTCCTCACCCTATCCCTAAGGGTGCGCCCAGCCACTCTGCGGAGGAAACTCATTTCTGCCGCTTGTATCCGCGATTGAGAATGAGAATGAGTTCTTTCGGTCATGATCCAGAGTTCATGACCATAGGTGAGGATAGAAACGTAGATCGACCGGTAAATTGAGAGTTTCGTCTTACGACTCAGCTCCCTCTTCACCACAACAGACCGGTACAATGACCGCATTACTGCAGACGCCGCACCTATCCGTCTGTCAACCTGCCGCTCCATTTTTCCCTCACTCGTGAACAAGACCCCGAGATACTTAAACTCCTCCACTTGAGGGAGCAACTCCCCCCTAACCCGGAGGGGGCAATCCACCTTTTTCCGACTGAGAACCATGGCCTCGGATTTGGAGGTGCTGATTCTCATCCCCGCCGCTTCGCACTCGGCTGCAAACCTCCCCAGTGCACGCTGCAAGTCTTGACTTGATGAAGCCAGCAGGACCACATCATCCGCGAAAAGCAGAGACGAGATCTCGCGGCCACCAAAACAGACACCCTCCGTTCCCTGACTGCGCCTAGAAATTCTGTCCATGAAAATAATGAACAGAATCGGTGACAAAGGGCAGCCCTGGCGGAGTCCAACATGCACCGGGAACAGGTCTGACTTACTGCCGGCAATGCGAACCAAGCTCCTGCTCCGGTCATACAGAGAACGAACAGCCCGTAACAGCGAGCCCCGAACCCCATAATCCCGAAGCACCTCCCACAGGATGCCACGAGGGACACGGTCGAATGCCTTCTCCAGGTCCACAAAACACATATGGACTGGTTGGGCAAACTCCCACGAACCCTCCAGCACCGTAGTGAGGGTATAGAGCTGGTTCAGTGTTCCACGGCCAGGGCAAAACCGCATTGCTCCTCCTGAATCCGAGGTTCGACTATTGGTCGGATTCTCCTTTCCAGTACCCTGGCATGGACTTTCCCAGGGAGGCTAAGGAGTGTGATCCCCCGGTAGTTGGAACACAATCTCCGGTCCCCCTTCTTAAAAAGAGGAACCACCACCCCGGTCTGCCAGTCCAGAGGCACCGTTCCCGAACTTCACGCGATGCTGCAGAGGCGTGTCAGCCAAGACAGCCCCACAACATCCAGAGACTTGAGAAACTCGGGGCGGATCTCATCCACCCCCGGAGCCTTGCCACCGAGGAGTTTTTTGACTACCTCAGCAACTTCAGCCAGGGTAATGGACGAGTCCCCCTCCAAGTCCCCAGCCTCAGCTTCCACTACGGAAGGCGTGTCGGAGGGATTAAGGAGATCCTCAAAGTACTCCTTCCACCGCCCGAGGACATCCTCAGCTGAGGTCAGCAGCGCACCACTTCCACTGTAAACAGTGTTTGTGGAACACCGCTTCCCCCCTCTGAGTCGCCGGACGGTTTGCCAGAATCTCTTTGAGGCCGACCGAAAGTCTTCCTCCATGGCCTCACCGAACTCCTCCCAAGCCCGAGTTTTTGCCGCGGCGACTGCCAGAGCCGCGTTCCGTTTGGCCCGTCGGTACCCGTCAGCTGCTTCAGGAGTTCCATGAGCCAGCCAGGCCTGAAAGAACTCCTTCTTCAGCTTGACGGCATCCCTTACCTCCGGTGTCCACCACCATGTTCGGGGATTGCCACCGCGACAGGCGCCGGAGACCTTATGGCCGCAGCTCCGAACCGCCGCCCCGACAATGGAGGCGCGGAACATAGTCCATTCAGACTCGATGTCCCCCACCTCCCTCGGGACCTGGTTGAAGCTCTGTCGGAGGTGGGAGTTGAAGACCTCTCTGACAGGGGCCTCCGCCAAACGTTCCCAACAGACCCTCACTATGCGTTTGGGCCTGCCAGGTCTGTCCAGCTTTTTCCCCCGCCATCGAATCCAACTCACCACCAGGTGGTGATCAGTTGACAGCTCAGCCCCTCTCTTCACCCGAGTGTCCAAGACATATGGCCGAAGGTCAGAAGAAACGACTATAAAGTCGATCATCGACCTCCGATCTAGGGTGTCCTGGTGCCAAGTGCACTGATGGACACCCTTATGCATGAACATGGTGTTCGTTATGGATAAACCGTGACTAGCACAGAAATCCAATAACAACTCACCGCTCGGGTTCAGATCAGGGAGGCCGTTCCTCCCAATCACGCCCCTCCAGGTGTCACTGTCGCTACCCACGTGGGCGTTAAAGTCCCCCAGTAGAACGACAGAGTCCCCAGTGGGAGCGCTTTCCAGCACGCCCTCCAGGGACTCCAAGAAGGCCAGGTACTCTACACTGCCATTAGGCGTATAAGCACAAACAACAGTGAGAGACCGTTCCCTGACCCGAAGGCGCAGGGAGATGACCCTCTCATTCACCGGGGTAGACTCCAAGACATGGCGGCTAAACTGGGGGGCTATTAATAAGCCCACACCCGCCCGCCGCCTCTCACCCTGGGCAACGCCAGAATAGTGGAGAGTCCACCCTTGGTCGAGAAGAGTGGTTCCAGAACCCAAGCTGTGAGTGGAAGTGAGCCCGACTATATCTAGACGGTATCTCTCAACTTCCCGCACCAGCTCAGGCTCCTTCCCCACCAGTGAGGTGACATTCCAAGTCCCAAAAACCAGAGTTGGCGCCCGAGGTTTGGGTCGGCCGGGCACTCGGCCTCGACCACCGCCCAAATCACAATGCACCGGCCCCTTATGGTCTCTCCGGCAGGTGGTGAGCCCACCGAAGAGCGGCTCCACGTTATGGCTTCGGGCTGAGCCCAGCCAGGCCCCGTGGGCATAGACCTGGCCACCAGGCGCTCGCATGCGAGCCCCCCCCCCCCCCCAGGCCTGGCTCCAGGGTGGGGCCCCGGTGACCCCATACCGGGCGGGGTAAACAAAAGCCTCGATTTTATTTTCTTCATAAGGGGTTTTTTGAACCGCACTTTGTCTCGTCTGTCATCCAGGACCTGTTTGCCATGGGAGACCCTACCAGGGGCATATAGCCCCAGGCAACATAGCTCCTGGACTCATTCAGGCACTCAAACCCTTCACCACGGTAAGGTGGCGGTTCACGGAGGGGCAGACCGGTACAGTGCCTGCAAAATAGCTGACGCTGCATGAATCCGCCTTTCGATCTCACTCTGCCTCCTTCCATCATTCTCGAACGAGACCCCAGGATACTTTAACTTTTCCACTAAGGGCAGTTGTGCCCTCTTCACCTGGAGACAGCAATTTGCTCCTATCCGTGAGAGGACCATGACCTCAGGCTTCGAGGTGCTGATGTTTATGCCGGGAATTTCAAACTCAGCAGCAAAACCATTCAAGTGCACACCAAAGATCCCAGTCAGGTGAGGCCAAGAAGAAAACATTGTCCGCAAAAGCAGAGATGCTACCCTTACCCTCCCAGTCGTATATCCTCCAAGCCACAGCTGCACCTTAACATCCTGCCATGTAAATCACAAACAGAAGTAGAGACAAGACACAACCTTAGGGGAGTGCCCCAACTAGACGACTGCATTCCTCCACCTCTGTCTACTTGGTGGTCCCATTCCATGATGTTCGACTCTATCAAGAAACAGACAAAACTCACACCGTGCTCATACAAAGCTAGGATGGCACACATCAGCACCCGTCACACCCCATATAACCGCAGTACCAACCATAGCACATCCAAGGGACACGGTCATACGGTCAAACAGACAAGGTGCGCTTTAACAACTGTCTGACGTCCTTTGCTTTTTATGGAGTGCACTTTTGTTTACTCCCAGTTGTTTACAGAAAAAAAGATTTCTGCAAAATAAATATATTAAAACACTCACTCTCTTTTCTCAGCTTCCCTCCCAGATGCATAGTATTTCCCCATCCCTCCCTTCTTGCTTTCCCCTTAGTGTTGATCCTGGTCCAGAACCCATCCAGAGGAAGAGTTCTGATGGGTGCTTTTGATAGGGTTTTATGTTGAACACATGTGAGTGTCCTGAGCGATTGGGGGCCACTAGCCTATGGTTAGTTAACGCCTCATAGGTGTTTGTCTTCTGTCTCTGTGGAGCTAGGTGTCTTGGAGGAGGCTGAGTTCTACAACATCACTCCGCTGATCAAGTTAATTAAAGAGAGGATTTTGGAGCGCGACTGTAAGGCAACGCAGGTAATACACTGCTGACGTAACCTTGAGTTTGACTCTTCTTCCCATTCTTTCCCTCCTTTTACGGCGTGTCCTCATCTGTCTTGCTTCCCATTGCCTTCCTCCTCACTCGCACCCTTAGCAGGTCCCTCCGAAGCACGTGTACCGGGTGCTGCAGTGCCAGGAGGAGGAGCTGACCCAGATGGTCTCCACCATGTCTGATGGCTGGAAGTTCGAACAGGTCAGTTCATCTTGCTGTAGCACTAGTTGAGTTGTCACCAGCACTAAGTATGATGGGAGCATCCAATAAGAGGGACAGCTCTTTCAAAAAGCTTTTGGAGCAACACCAAAAGTAACTACCAAATAGTGCCCTCGAGAAATGTTAACACGGTTCACGTTGAACACGCACCAACACGGTTCTCCAAAAGAAAGCAGTCCATGGATGCTGAAATAATTGTCTACACGCTACGCGAACAAGGCAGCTGCCCCAGTATGTTACGGGTGGTGACGCCGGGCACTTGCTCACTCTGTCCCGTTTCCCACCCCACTCTCCGTGGTAGATGGTAAACATCGGCTCATCCTACAGCTACGGCACGGAGGACCAGGCTGAGTTCCTCTGTGTGGTCTCCAAGGAGCTGCACACGCCCGGGAGTGGAACGTGCACCGAGCAGAGCCACAAGACCAAGGTCAGACCGTGCTCTGCCACAAACATCACCATGCATGTTCTCACCGCACTGCTGGGGCTGCACTAGGGAATTCTCAGAATAGGATGTAGTGGTGGTGGCCTGGCATGAATCACACCCCAGTTCCATATTTTTTCTAACTTTCCTTCCTTTGTCCAGCTCTGCAACAGTTGTCACTTGGCTAATCCATCCTGGTGATCAGCAGTGCTTAGTTTTGGTACAGGTGGTCCTCAACTCATGACGTGTTTGACTTACGATGACCCAGGCTTATAATCAACAATAAAGGTTTATTTATAAGACAAAACAAACAAAAATAGGGTCTTTCTGGGCATAAGGCAATAACTAAACCAAAAGTCTTTTTCTCCAGGCTGCTCTCAGCCCGTTCATCCGTAAACACCACCCAAAACACCTCTCTTCAAAGTCTTCAGGCCAGCTGCCTTTATGGTCCTTTGAATGAGTCCATAAGTGTTGGCAGCTGGCCCTCATACAAATGTTCAATTATTCTATCAGGGCAGGAGTGGCCCTCAGAGCTGTTAATCACACAGCTCCTGCCTTTGGTCTAGACCCCCCCCCCCTTTTTTCTTTTTTTTTTTTTTGAATGGCAAGCAAGGGAAAATGTGAGAAAGGAAATTAAAAATGAAAGTGAAAATAAATGAGCAGTGTGAAAATCTAATACTACACTATTTCTATTGGTATTCTGTATTAGTTATTTTAACAAGAATATTTGAAATAAGTAAAAGAAATAAAATATAACAAAGCTTTGTTATACAACATAACATTTGTGCATGGAACTTGTTCATATGTCCTTATCTCTGACTTACTCACTTTGATTAACTACTTATCCTAGTAAGGGTCGCAGCGGACCGGAGCCTATCTCAGAATCACTGGGTTACACCCTGGGTAGGACACCGGTCCACCTCAGGGTAGCCACACATGCACACACTATATACAATTTAGAGCTGTGCCAGTTCACCTTATGGTTTATATAATGGAGCATAGGGATATTTGCGACTTGAAGTCATCTTGCATCAAGGTCATTGGAACGTAACGTCATCGTAAGTTGAGCACCACCTGTACTGTTTTTGATGGACCCATTTAAAAAGAATTGTGTGTAAATATGGCAGCATGAACACAAAAAGCTAGCAGCGCAGTGCTGCTGGTGTGCGTGTGTGTGCATGCATACGTGAACGAACGCAGGCTTTTGTGTCGTGCCCCATTCACGCGAGAGACATTTCATAGCAAAAATGCAGCAATCATGAAGGCATTTTAAGTCATTCACTTCTCTGCTGTTCTCATTCAACTGCTGTTGGTTCTTTTTGTTGTCATCGTCGTCGCTGTCGTTCGTGTCTCCTGCTTCCTTCCGCTCAACGGGGCAAGGCCGCGGGAGTGCAGGAGGAGGATGGCGCCTCGCGAGATGAGGCGGAGGGAGAGGGACACGCCCACCCCAGCGAGTGGATTAGAGATTAACGGTGGCGTTTGATTGCCCCTGCCGTGCCCATGGGTGAGGAGTGCGCCTGGCGAAATGGTGTTGCTCGTGGAGGTGCTGGTGGGTGGCTCTGGGCTCTAGAGGAGGCAGGGCAGGGAGCCAGTGCCCCAAGGCTTTTTCCACCCAAGCTCATAGTTTGATGAAAAGACACAGATACCAAACTGCTGTTGGCCCATACCTCAACCGTGTTGTTGACCTTCTTTGCTGAAGGAGGAAGTTGAAGAAGGAACAGGGTAAGGTTTCCAGTAGAGGGAGTATAACCGTATGAAGAGTATTCATTCTGACACTTAATTGCCAGGGTTCTGCTCCTTGGCCGTGGTTGAGAGGGGAATGCTGGGCCTTCTGGGTGCTTGGCTCTCCGACTGATCAGCACTGCGTATTCATTGCTGGTATGTCATCAGAAGCCTATGCCGTTCTTCACCGAGGGCTTCCCGAAGGAGCGGTCATTAGTAGCGCCGCTTGCCCTTTGGAGCATGGCTTGATGGAATTGGTTGACGTGCTGCACTGGTACCTGTGGAGCGCAGCACCGTGTCCGTGCAAGCAGAGCTTCGTCAGGACACTCCTGCGCAGTAACAGCCTTAATGTTCGGCAGTGCCGCTTCTCCAGGTCTCCAAAGCAAAGGAGACGTTTTTTTTCAAGTTGACGACTTTGAAAGGGAAGATATTTGCCACTGACATGATGCAAGGCCAGCAGGAGGCATACTGGTTAGAGCCGTTGCCTTCAAAGGTTCCAGGTTCAAATCCTGCTCCGCTACCCTTGAGCAAGGTATTGACCCTGAACTGATACAGCCAGAATTACTCTGCTGTATAAATGGGTATATGATTGTAAGGAGCTTAATGTACAAAACTAACATTATAAGACACATTAGCCAAGTGAATAAATAGTAATAATATTAGCGATGATACACCGGCTCCTTGTGCCTTGAACATGTGAGTTGTGAGTTTTTAATACACAAATATTCTGAACATTACTTTTGCTCCGTTTCTTTAATTTTTAGGTTAAACGTTTAATTCAAATTTTTAAAATTTTGTCCGTTACGGAGTGCAAATTTCCATACCCAGCCGATACTTGTCAACAGAACACGTATAGTATAGGATTGTGGGACCAGTTTATTTCAGCTCACTTCCACAGTGTTTACAGTTCATCTATGGTGTCTGCGGGTGTTGGTGATCAATAGCAAGGTGAGGAGGAGTGCACTTTAGTGGAACAAATTGGTTAACAGTCAGCATTGAAGAGGACTTTATTTTTAGACATTTCAAATTGGTCTTAAATTCGTTCAACAGCAATAACGTTAAAACGAAAAGTCTTTCAATCCATTTCTTTTTATTATCGCTGTATTCAAGAATTTTACAGAACACAAAGTAAATCGGCATGCCGGCTTTATTACCCGTTTACTGATTGTGTAGACAAAGAATGTTTAACGTGGACAGAAGATGATCAACATTGGGCTTGATTGTGTTTTGAACCTATTGGGATTGAATATGAGGTTGTGGAAGTGTTATACTTCAATTTTAATATAGTTTGAAGATGTAAAAATAATAGGGGGGCGCGGTGGCGCAGTGGGTTGGACCGGGTCCTGCTCTCTGGTGGGTCTGAGGTTCGAGTCCCGCTTGGGGTGCCTTGCAATGGACTGGCGTCCTGTCCTGGGTGTGTCCCCTCCCCCCTCCAGCCTTAGGCCCTGTGTTGCCGGGTTAGGCTCCGACTCCCTGCAACCCCATATGGGACAAGCGGTTCTGAAAATGTGTGTGTGTGTGTGTGTGTGTGTGTGTGTGTGTGTGTGTGTGTGTGTGTGTGTGTGTGTGTGTGTGTGTATTACACTCTAATGGACTAATGTTGTATCCAGGGTTTACTCTGCCTCCCTCCCTTTGTTTCTGGAATAGGTTCCAGACCACCACAAGCCTTTACCAAGAATGTATGAGTGAAAGTGTTAGTAACTCATAAATAAATTCAAGAGCATCTATATTGCATAGGCTTTATTTGTTGTGACTTCGTGGTAAAATGAAGTTTAGCGTAGCGAATAGGTCCCTCCTGTGTTCATAAATTGATGAGCAGTGTAAATACATTTGCAGTCTACACTACGAATATTCTCGGTGTTCTGTAACCCAATACACTGATTCTTTGTCCATGATTTCTTCATCATCATCATCTTCAGTTACAACCAGCTTGAATACACTTATTTGCTAAATGAGAATGCGTGTGCCGCAGAACTAAGCTGCTTACATTACCTACATTGTGTGTGTGTATTTGCTAGTGCCTCTGTGTGGATGATGTTCTCAGTCTCACCCTCACTTTATATTGTTGCTTGTTTTTCAGCTTTTCCAAATCCACGGATCCCGGATGTAGAACACAGAGAGAATTATTTTTTATTTTTTGTTATTTCATTAGTATGTATTTTGTTAAGGGGTCATTCCCATTTTTCTATTGTTATTGCTATGTTTTATTTAAATATAGCTGACCTTGTTGTTTTTTTTTTTTTTTTTAAAAAACAATTCAAACCACCAACTATTCCCGCCAGCAGCAAAAACCTCAAAATATTTTTTTTAAATATTTGGGAGTTCTAAATATTTATGAAATTTCAGTTACCAAAATTGTTGTAAGCTATAGGACCATTGGAATTCTACATAGTTACTGCATTAGTCAGTCGTGTTAAACATTCAGTTGGCTGCTTTGGTGTTTTGGAATGGATGTAACGTTTATGTTGACAGATCGGCCTTCTCTGTTTCTTTCGCATTGTTTTTTGATGAAAGTTTTTTTTTTTTTTTTTTTTTTGAAAGAAGTGCGCTACATGAAGAGAACGGTTATATGGCTTCGAATTCACAGAATCTCGTGTGGATGGTACCGGTGTGTGTCTAGATTCATTTCCAATCTCAGATTTGTTTTCTGAAAGTCAAGACAATCTTCCAAAAGTGTTTTTCGAAGACGAGACGTAATGGTGTAATGATTATGTTGTGTATGAAAGACATTTCTTTTCGAAGATTCAAAGAGACTGGGACTCTGGAATATATGTGGTGCGTTCCCTGTTGCGGCAATGGTCATCTGCTCAGTAGGGCTATGCATCCTTCTTCCCCACACTGTTCCCTATGTCTGTTGGCTACTGCATAAGCGACCCTTTGTAGGTCTGTGTGGCACCAGCAGGTTGCAGTCTGCCGACTCTGAGGCCCTTCTCCTTCAGTCAATACTAGCTGTCGTCACATGGCAGCGAGCGACTGACATTGCATACACTATGCCGTTATAAAATCTGGGAAAAATAAAGTTGAGAAAGCCAGCAATGCAGAATAGACCATCCGTTTATCCGTTATGAATTACCACTTGACCGGTGCAGGGTCATAGTGGCCCCAAGCCTAGAAGAGACAATTCCTTAAAACAATTTTAATGAGTCTGACAGCCACATCTATCTCAACATATACAACATATCTTTTTGGAGTCAACTGCATGACAGGAAGGCATCCAGTTATTTGAAACGGTAGATGCAAGTAAGTGGTTCTCTGTAACGTGGCCACCGTCAGGGTGCTCATAGGAACGGTCTTGATCACTTCTCTGATGGAGGCACTATGAGATGGAGAAACCTGAACATATGAAGAAGGCGTTGAAACAATCAAGCCCGTGGATTTGGAGGTTTTCTTTACGAGCAATATAGATTATTGGGTGCCTTGATATCAAGCAAAAAAAAATAGATGTATATCGTAAATAATTGTGTGTAAAATACTTCTCTCAATGGCGGAAATAGTATGTGATTTATTTTTGACCTTGGAAAGGTTACCTGTTCATATGTGCATGGCTGTGGTAACAAATCCGCTCCAGTCTGAACGTGGCCTGGATTGTCAGACATCATAGGTAGGTAGGGGTCATGTACGGTACTATATTCTACTAGATAATACTTTACATTTGCACTTTCTACACAAACACCCGTTGTTTTTGCTCAAGGTGCACTCAGAACTTTTTGCTCCAGTGCTGTTTTGATTGGTCCTGTAATTTTGAGGGTCCAGGAGAGATGTGTCTTGGAGCATCCGTGGTTCTCCCAGATGGCACCGGGCTTCTTTTTTTTTTTACAGGATGTGCAGCTATCTGTCATTTTCCTTCTCTCCACTACTGCTGTTTATCATATTATTGTGTGAAATGTGAACTTTTAATGTGAGTTATTTAGTGCTCAGTTCTGGCAACTGACCGATTAATGTACTGCCGCTGTAGACATACGTGCAGACGTTTGTACGTTCCACACAATACGGGTTAGCGTTTGAAAGGGACAAAACACACGGTTCACTTCAATGAGTGCTGTCATTGGCAAGGAGCTTGGTTTTCCTCTGCTAACACTGCCAACTTAGTCGAATCTTAGCCAAGTGTGATGATCACTACTGCAACACTATTCTTAAAATGCAGTTATTTATTTTAGCTTATATTGTGACATATTATTACACTGTTGTGATGAGCGCCTTATGACAATAAATTGAACCGACTATTAAGCTGTAGCTTTTATGTTTGCATTTTAATTTGCACGTTGTTCATATTTCCTGGGTACCAGTTGCAAAACGATAATGGCCAAAAATGTCATGTTAGAAACACAAAGTTGCAAAAACTGTTTTTTTTTTTTTTTTTTTTTTTTGAGTTCATGCTGCTCTGAACACCTCAGCACAGCTCACTTTTTTTTTTTTTTTTTTTTTTTTAAGTCTAGTTTTAAATAAAAATGATGGTGTCTATTTCTCTTTGCACGTGTGTTTGTCAAGTTTTTTGTTTAAATAATATTTTGATAATTTATGTGCAACAACTCCGGAAGGCGACCGTTAAGTGTTACCCTATGTCAGAATCAGAATCAGAATCAGAACGAGCTTTATTGCCAAGTATGTTCGCACATACAAGGAATTTGTCTTGGTGACAGGAACTACCACAGCACAGACAGAATGACAGTGACAAGACAGGTGAGAAGATAGAGTATGTGAGCAAGGGATAAAAAATATTTAAAAATATAAAGTACCCAATATACAAAAATAGTCACTAGATACAAATGCAAGGGAGTGTGAGTAAGAGATATGATGTGATAAATAGTTATAAATATAAACAGCATTATGTATTGCACGGTTTACTCTCTAGGGGAGAGATTTAGGTGTTCATGAGGTAGATGGCCTGAGGAAAGAAACTTTTCTTATGCCTGGCTGTCCTGGTGCTCAGTGCTCTGTAGCGCCGGCCAGATGGCAAGGGTTCGAAGAGGAAGTGGCCTGGATGTGAGGGGTCTAGAATGATTTTGCTCGCCCTTTTACTGACTCTGGACGAGTGCAGTTCTTGGAGAGCTGGGGGGAATGTGCCGATGATTCTTCCAGCAGTCCGAACTATCTGCTGTAATCTTCTGATGTCTGATTTTGTAGCTGAGCCGAACCAGACAGTTATAGAGGTGCAGAGGACGGACTCAATGACTGCAGAGTAGAATTGCAGCAGTAGCTCTTGTGGCAGGTTGAACTTCCTCAGCTGACGAAGGAAGTACAACCTCTGCTGGGCCTTCTTCACAATGGAGTCTATGTGGGGCTCCCACTTCAGGTCCTGTGAGATGGTAGTGCCCAGGAACCTGAATGACTCCACTGTTGCCACAGTGTTGTTCATGATGGTGAGTGGGGATAATGCTGAGGTGTTTCTCCTGAAGTCTACGATCATCTCCAATGTTTTGAGCATGTTCAGCTCCAGGTTGTGATGACTGCACCAGACAGCCAGCTCTTGGACCTCCTGTCTGTAAGCAGACTATGTTTAATAGTCATAAGTGCTTGTTCGCTGTTCTGTTTTTGTTTCTCGTACAGCAGCCGTCATGAGATGGGCTTGAAATGTCTGGATATTTAAATGCATCTTTGAACTATGCACGGTATTACAGACTTGAAGATCGCAGTTTGAAGGTTTCCAGCTTGTCGGCCGCACTTCCTCCACGCAAAAGATGTTACAGGAGTAGACGTGGAGTACGTTTCGCTTGTGTACGGTGCATCAGACAGAGTGAGAGAAGCCAAAAAAATCCGTTTAAAAAAAGTCTTTATAGTTCAAAGCACAAAGTAAAAATCTACACAATACATACATTAATACATTGCAGCATACTTGTAGTGTTAACTTTGTTTTACAATTTCGGTTTTCTGAGAAATACAGTTAATGTAATACTTTTATCAAATTTGCTGCATTTAAATGAGAACACCTAACAAAGTGTACACATTTTCTGAGATTACAATGACACAAAGACATAAGTGAAATAAATTATCGGAATATGAACAATAAATACATTCCTAGTATGATGTGGTGTAGCCGAGCTGAATGACCCAATAGGTTTGTCTTCCATACAAAGATCAAGTGGAAGCATTAATTAATGTGAAGAAAGGATGAAATGTATGTATATCGACATCTAATGAATGCTAATATTACATAATATATATGTATAGATTTGAAACTTTGTAAAGTGCAGTTATCCATAAGAAACGGGTTTGAAGCTTGAATAGAGCCCCAATTAAAAGTGAGCATCTGTTGATGGAACATGGTGATATTTCGTGAGATGCTGTTACCAAGTTAGATGAGGAAATGAGACAACGCGTTTTCCCAGCTCTCCTGCCGCAAGTTCCAGAGATGCGAGACACTTCTGTGATGCTTTGCTCCCACTCTCGTGTGCAGTTCCTGGTATACAGGTAGTGCCCGAATGGACTCGCACTGTCCCCTGGTGCCGTGTATCCAGCCGTTCTTCGCTTACGACTAGTTGTGTTAACACAACTGAAGACACTTTGACCTCCGTGGGCTGTGTTCATCTTCTGAAAGGTCAATGTTCCTTCCAGACAGCGTATGCCCAAAGTCCACCAGGGTCGTCTGCTGTTTGGCTGTCGCGGCACCCTACAGGTACATGGCGTCAATGTCCACAGTGGCCAGGTGCAAGTACTCTGGCTGGTAGTCGCCCTGGCTTTCGTCGCTCTCCCTCTTCTTCTGCCTGGTGGAGAGCGTCTTCCTCATCTCTTTGCCGTCTGTCTCCAGTGAGCGTTTCTCCAGGCAGGAGAGAATCATCTCAGCCAAGTCCTGCTGCAGGCGCTGGAAGTTCTCCCTGCAGAGGGAATTGGAGGGGCAGGGAATGGCTGTCACATAACAAATTGTGGGGAAGGTGATAAAATCAAGGCTGTATCCAGAGGGATAATCAGTAATGGAAGAATAGAAGTGAATAGATTAACTCATCAGATGAACGGCCTCACATATCGCTGTGTGTCATCAAGTGCTGGTGCCTCACAAGACTGCTGTGCAGATGGGTAGATCATCGAAAGTAGTTTATTTAGATGTGTAGGTCTCCACGGACCAAGGTGTCAGTTAAGTACTAGTTAATAGTTTAAGAATGTGTATGCAGCATTTGTGATGGTCTGATACTTTGCTTATGACAGTTCCGCATGGGGCTTTCCTGTAAAATCTACTGCATCTAGCAGGTTACTGTTGCTGCAATAAGAATTTATGAATGTTGATGTAGTGTTCATGCGGGCTTAATGCACAGGAAATGAAGGCCATGGTGTTATGAACGCGTTTTGAATATCTTGCCTAGAGGCCCTTAGCCAGAGTGCTGACCAGTATTATGAGGAAATGGGCGCAAATGTGTGTGAACGCGGTTTGAGAAGAGTATGAACTCACGCTGTCGGAGGTGTAGGCAAGTTGTATTTCTCCCCAGTTACACCGGTTAGCCAGTATGTCGTCTCCGTGCCTTTGCCCTGAAACAGAGTAGAGTTGGTTCCAAACCAGTCACCGCAGCATGTGTGTGTAGCGCTGGTTTGATCACCAACCTTCAAGTAGGTTTCCCCTCTCTTCTCATACTCAAATTTGCAGTCGGTCCTCTGAAGGATCTCGATGGTTGGCTGACTCACGTGGATACGAAGGGCTGGGGACAAGGCAATGCGTGATATTTTAGCTCCCTCAAGGCTTACTGGTGGCTGTGGGTTGTGGTGTGGACTCTGTGCCGTGGATGTGTGAAAACGTGCTACCAAAAATTGTTGAATGTAACATGTTGTGAAGGCATGGGTTCAGAGATGTTTATTATCCCCGTTGAGCATTGAGGATGCTTACGCTGGCCTGTGGACTCCATCCGAGATGCCGTATTTACAGTGTCTCCAAAAAGGCAGTACCGCGGCATCTTGATTCCTACAACTCCAGCTGCACATGGACCTACACACATAGTACACACACACACAAATGAATTCATGGGTTTGCCAACTCCCAAAGGAAAAGGCCTTCAAGTCCAGAAGAGCAGGCCATATGGGCTTCCCAATGCTTCCGACAGACAGAGGACACTAGCGACAGGAGGATAGGTGTGGTGTGGATACAGCAGGGATGGGACGTGGTTGGGATGTGGGAGAGTGAAGCACCTGAATGGACCCCGATTCGTATCCAGACAGGCAGGCCTGGCATGTGTTGCAGCTCGAAGGTGCCCATAAAGGCCAGGATGTCAAGCGCCATGCGACAGATGTCCACCGCGTGCCGGTTCCCATTCCTGCGTGGCAGCCCTGACACCACCATGTAGGCGTCACCGATTGTCTCCACCTGACAGGATGCGCATCTTCGTCAAGGGACTGACGGGTCATTCAAGAACACATTCTTTGTAAAACTAGTCCAACCTGCACCTTGGCGTAAGCCTTCACAGACTCCCCATCAAAGCAACGTGCCGAATGGTAGTGCTGGAAAGCGCTGGAGTAATAACTTTCTATCAACAGCTGCTTATTCCCCCTAGGAATCACATGAGTTCTGACATGGCCTTCCCTGCAATGTGGTTGAGGACACATCTGACTAAACTGTTGTGCAAAAAAAACCAGCTGCATGGGTTGAAAGGACCTTCTGACTGCTACCTCCCTTAGGTTCCAGCAGTACCACCAAATGCACAAGTCTTGATCAGACATAGCGCCACTGTGTACCTTGTACACGTCATGGTTGTCCAGAATGCTATCGAAGTTCTTGTAGATGTCGTTGAGCATGTCTACCACCTCCATGGGCGTGCTGTACTGGCAGAGCGTGGTGAAGCCTACAATGTCGCTGAAGTAGATGGTCACCTCCTCAAAGAGTTCGGGCTCCACGCGCCCTGTCTCTTTCAGAGAGCGCACCACAGGACTAGCAGGAGGAAGAGGAGAAAGAGAAGGAGGTGTGGAGCTCATTTATTATGGAATATGGAAAGTTAGGGTTAGGGTTGGGTTAGGGATAGTTCCTTCATGCACACGGACACGTACACCATTAATTCTAACGACAGGCTTTTTGAGGCCACCTCTCTCTTGGCTTAGTCTACATCCCAGTGTACACACACACACTATCAGCACTGACCCGGGCAGCAGCATGAAGTTGAGGCGGTCAGCACGGTCCCTCTCTGCCTTGTACAGTGCTGTCCTCTCCTCCACCAAGTGCTCCAGGTTGCGGGAGTACATCTGCAGCCGCCGGATCAGGTTGTCCATGTAGCTCTCGTTGGCCTGGTTGTGCAGGTTGCTGGCACACAGTACACGACACGGATTCAGCGTTTTGCTCGACATTGAACGAGTAACAGTAACGCTGGAACACCTTCCAGTAGAAACATCGGACAGTGTTACACCAGGGTAAATCTCTAACTCAGTACCCCGGAAGAGGGAGGGAACCCTACCTGAATATCTTTCCCAGAGAGGCTTCAATCCTCTTGAAGTCGGGCCTTCTTTCTGGGTCCTCATCCCAGCAGCTTTTAATAAGCATGTACACCTGATTATATGATATCAAGGACATAATGCACACAGATTAACGGGGCTACATCTTCTGTCTCTCTCTCTCACACACACACGTGCAAATAAATAAATGGCCTTAAACCCATAAAGAAAGGTTAACAGATGCACAGAACATACCAGCTGAAGGTAAGTTGGACATTCACAGGGTACAGAAACTCTACGTGCCGTGTAAATCCGCATGCGTGCGTGAAGAGTTACACACACGTTACGGTCACACACGCGGCACCCTGCAGACAAGCCCACCAAAGTGCTATCTGAGCAGAAAGTAGTGAATGTTGGTACCTCCAGATCTCGCTCAGCAGCCGTCTCAAAGTTTAGATCTGGTCTGAAGACCGAAATACAGTTGGGAAACTCTACTCTGTACAGCTTTTCTGAAAAGATGAAAAAGAGACTAATGTTACTTCAGCCATGGCTGATGGAAGGACAGGGGACAGTCATGATGACGGAAGCACAAATTAAGCATATCTGAAGTAAAATAAGGGCTGCACGGTGGTGCAGCGGGTAGCACTAGCGCCTCACAGCTTCTGTGCTGCGGGTTTGCATGTGCGTTCGATTCTGATTATGGGTGGACTTAGTATGTTCTCCTCATCTGTGTGTGTTTGCTTCCTCTGGGTGCGCCAGCTTTCCCACACAGTCCAAAGACACATTTCAGATGGACCGATCTTAAACTTCTAGGTGGCGATGCAGCGAAGCATCAGCTAAATAAATCGATGCAAATGTATGGTGGAAGTCGTCCATAGAGTCAAATCAGGCCAAGGGTGTGAAAGAGTCCCTTGGACGTCGGTCTCGGGGGTCTCACCCGCTTCATCCGAACAGGTCTCTGTGTAGAAGGGACACTTGCGGAGCACAATCTCTTGGGCAATGATGGCAAAGCTGTAGACATCGCCCTTCTGGGAGATGCCCTCCTTCCGCAGGTGCTCTGGGGCCGTCCACAGGTCTGGGGGACAAAGAGTCAGTGAGACAGGAGAAGTGGACCAGGGAGAAGGCCAAGGGAAAGGTCAGGTGGGAGCAGGGGCAGTAAGAAAGGGAGAAAAGGAGGAAGAGAATGACGGACAACAGAGAGAGCAAGAGCTGGAGGAGTAGAGAATGCCTACGAGGAGTAGGACAGGGAAAGTGGGACAGGAACACTGTTGCCCCACCTTTTCCCGGGTTGAGGATGGTGTTGCAGCCAAAGTCGGTGATCTTGACCACCATGCGGTTGTCCACCACACAGTTGGTGGACTTGAGGCGGCCGTGGACCTCGATGTTGCTGGAGTGGAGGTAGGACATGCCCTGAAGGAGGCCGAGACAGGTGAGACGCCCCGCTCAGCGGCAGCCGCTCGCGTCACCGTGAAGCAACTCCGTAGCTCCGAAGGGATTTATGTCCCTCTACAGTTTATCTACATTACAGCTGTGACTTATTGCAGGCTGTTTCATACCGCACTTCCACAGCCACACCTAGGGCACCTGCACCAAGGGTTCAGCGGCTGTTTCCCATGTGACAACTGCCTACTGTAGGCTGTAGGGTCGCGTTGCGCAGCTGATTCGAAACTAAAGTTTGGCTCCAGAAAGCACTATACCAGCCCTGCTCCACCCCCGCCGCCAACCATCACACTGAAGGGCATTTCTACCATTTGCTGGGGTGAAACAGCCCTTTCAGGTTCCGAGAAGAAGGAATTCAGAGAACTTGTGATGAACTGCACATGACATGTGCAATCCCCTGTGACCGAAACCGTGTTTGCTGCAGGGTGATGGCCGGCTGAGTCGGGTTCGAGCGTCCGCTTTACCGCTTCCTTTCCTCATTTTTACACATGTACATTTATATATTCCTGTGTTAAAGCGCTGTGTAAAAGTAAATTGAACTGAATACATGTATTTAGCAGATACTGCTCACATTCAGCTTTCCCCTTAAAGACAAAAAATAAACTAATTTGAGGATCAAAATGGAGCACGTGTCCCAGCCATGACAAACACCATTCGTCGTTTTTTTTCTCCTTTCAGCTCCGCTTCATGACGTTTGCAAAGGGGGTTGAGGCTGATTTCTTTCCAGCCGCAAGGTTTTTCAGTTCGGCCGATCAAGGCCACACTGAGGCCCTCCGGTTACCTCTCACACAGCTCTGTGAAGTTTAAACCACACAACACGTCCCGCCCTTCATTTACAAGCTCACATTTCTGCCATTTATTGGGACGAAATGCGTGTGCTCTTTTTTGTTCTCCGCTGGCATTCACGGTAGAACTGACCTTGGCAATGTCATACATGACCGAAATCTTGAACTCCCAGTCCATGAACGTTTCTTCCGGGTACGAGATCTTATCATTCAGCACATACTGCAGAAAGAGAGACCCACGGCTTATTTGGTGTGTGTCACTCTGTGCGAGTGTCTGTATGTGTGTGTGTGTGTGTTAGGAATCCGACGTTCCAGGAACTAGACAGTGAGTGTTCTATGTTTAGCGTCCGCTAGGCAATAAAAACGCTTGGAGTGGAAGACAATCGGCCCAGTGACATCAGGCGAATGTTGCAACACTCGTGAGCTCACCCTGAGGGACCCTCTCTCGCAGTACTCGAACACTCCGAACACACCTTGCTCAAACTTGACCGTGCCATAAAACTTGGTCAGGTTGTAATAGTCAATCTGCAGGAGCTGATCGGAGCAGAGCAACACACAGGGACAGGGTAAGGCAGGGACACGCCGTCAAGTGCCGCATATGTTGGAGAGGCCCATGCACCGATGGGACCAGGGAACGATTTACCGCGTTGAGCTCGATTCTCTGTTTCTCGTTGAAGTAGCCGTCCGTGTTCTTCAGCTCCTTGAGGATCACAATCTAAGAGCAAAGTAAAAGAGGGGTGACATCGGAGCGCGGCAGCAGCAACGTGCGTGTGAGACAGTGAAGAGGTGTCCTGAGCTCAGGCCCTAAAACGACAGCGACGTGGGCCTGAACAGGAACCGAGAGCAGGGTATCAGACCGCAGAATGAGGAAGATGGATCACGGAATGATTAAGCACCTTTTTGTCATAGCGGCCGCGGCGAATGAAGTCGTTCTTGTCCTTTCTGTGATCTTCGTCAATCTGGGGAACATGAGTAAACAGGCAAACAGTGAACTGGACAAAGGGGTCTCCACCTCCCCTTAGACTTTTTCACTTTTTATTGTTTTATAGCAGAGAACCATGATGTATTTAACTAAGAATTTTTGTCACTTGTCTAAACAAAATTCTCCAGAATGCCGAAGTGAAAAAAAATCCAGACATTTTACCAAATTGGGTAAAAATAAAAAACAAAAAAATATCTGAACGCGTAACTGTTCACCCCGTTGCCAAGTTAATACTTAGTTGGACCACCTTTGGCAGCAGTTAGACTCCTTGAGTAAGCGTCCAACAGCATTGCGCATCTTGGCACCGAAATTTTGGCCCATTGCTCTTTATAATTGCTGAAGCTCCATCAAGTTGGACGGAGACTATTTGTGCACTGGAATGAGGTCTGGGCTTTGACTGGTCCACTCCAGGACAATGACCTTCTTGATTTTAAACTACTCCAGAATGGCTTTTGCGGTATGCTTTGAATCATTGCCCTGTTGGACGTTAAATCTTCTTCCAGATCCCATCGCTCTTGTGGATTGCAGGAAGTTTTCCTAAAGAATGAACCCCATCCATTTCCTTCTATCTTTATGGGTTCTCCAGTCCCTGGAGCAGAAAAGCATCCTCAAAGCTCCCACCACCACGCTTCACCCAGCACGATGTGCTGTAAAAGGGTTGTGTTATACTTTGTGCTGACGAGTGGTGAAAATTCAGTTAAATACAGCATGGAACTGTAACGTAGAACAATGCAATCTGAAAGTCTGGAGGGGGGGTGGTGGAAACTTTCATATGCACTGTACACCACATACCAGCTGTTCGCAGACTCTAGGCCTTCAGAAGATGTGGCTAAAGTCCCTCTGGCAAAAATATCCCTATCAACTAAGCAACAAGGAGGTGAAGTTTTGTATTTTATTATTAAAATAATTGAAAAAATGTTAAAAGTCATTACTTCTTTTACAGTGTTAAATGTTTTCCTGAAGAACTTCAGGGTAATACTTTGCTCAAGGGTACAAGAGCAGGGTCCCTCCAGGTTACCAGTAGGAGTGAGCAGAAGATGAGCATACCTTCAGAGAGACAAGGCTTCTTTCACTGGCGTCCAACGGAGAAATCAGGTCTGGGACGATGTGGGACCATCGCTTCTGGATCTGGCGGCCCTTCCTGTTCTGTCTGTTGCAAGAACGGTTATCAAGGTAAATACCTACAATTAGTTGTGTTGCTCAGGTAATGCCTTTACAAAACTCTTCCAGTTGAGTGATAGATGGCAGTCTTATCTTCAGGTCTAAACTTGCAAAGTACACACACACACATTCTGTGAAACCTCTTGTCCGAAGTGGGGTCGCGGCAAATCGGAGCCTAGCCTGGCAACACCAGGCGTAAGGCTGGAGGGAACACACCCAGGACAGGACGCCAGTCCATCGCAAGGTACCCCAAGCGGGACTTAAACCCCAGACCCACCTGAGAGCAGGCACAGGCCAAACCTACTGTGCCACCGCACCCCCTACTTGCAAAATACCTATTCTTAATTTTTAGAAAAATATGAGATGTACGTCGCTTTGGAGAAAGGCGTCTCCTAAATGAATAAATGTACATACCAAAATTATGAGTTTTAAAAATCCTACTACGTTTTAATATTCTTCAGAAAAGGAGTCACCTGACACTGTTTATAATATAGTGTTCAACTGAGTTCAGGATTATTTTGAGCATTAAAGGTATCAGCAGAACATGCCAAGACAGGTACAATATCGGTCTTCCTTTATAGAGAAAACAGGATAACTGCATAACAAGTCCATAACCTGGTAAAGTAGCAAAGTATTACTTAAAAACACAGATTTCCTTTCATCGTTGCAAATGAAAAAAGGGTTTAATTTTGCAGTTAGATTATCTTGCACAGATTTTAAAATTTTATAATATCTTTTTCTGTACTCTGGCACAATTTTTATGACTGACTGAGTGTAAAACAAAGATTACATACACATTGTCTGAAACCACTTGACCCAAGTGAGGTTGCAGTGAACCGGAGCCTAACCCAGCAACACAGGGCACAGGGCTGGAGGGGGAGGGGACACACCCAGGAGGGGATGCCAGTCCATAGCAAGGCACCCCAAGCAGGACTTGAACCCCAGACCCACTGGAGAGCAGGCACAGGCCAAACCTGCCGCCCCCCCCACACATTCTTGGTTGAATATGAATATGAACACTTAGAGAAGCAGTGAAGGATCTCCAGACATGGCGCAGGATGGCTGAGATTGAGGGGTGGAAGAGGGTTCCATCACCTGTAGAAGATAAGTGCGATGGCAGCCACCACCACCACTGTGACACCCAGGATGATAACGATGATGTCACGGTCCTGTAGCAGATCTGGAAATACACAAGGCACACAGTCCATCTCTCCCACATGACAACTCCTAAACCTGAAGGTTGCTGGTTCAAGACCCCCTCCCTACTACTATAGAACCCCTGACCAAAATACTTACTCTTGTTCCCGTAAAAATACGGGCTGTACGAATGGGTCAAATATTGTAAGTCGCTTTGGAAAAAAGCATCAGCTAAGCATCAAACTGACAGTCGGAGAGCCAGTGTGACTTTGTCCTTTTCTGCTGAAGGGATAATTTACCCACATGATTTACTCTGGAATTTCTGAAACAAAGCTACAACCTCTTAACCTTGATTTTTTGGAAGAATGCAAGCATTTGAGACCAGGTGCAAAGCAATTCTGCTCAGGGCAAACTCTGAACTGACTGGTAGGAGGTCAAAGGTATAGAACACTCTTTCTAATTATTCTATCTATCTAATTATTAACAAGTTATTAGTGCTGAAGATAAGGGGGCCAATGGGCGAATTAGCCCTGTTTCTTCCTTACCAGTCTTCTCTTTGGGACTGTCGTCTGGCAGGCGGTTACCAGCCCAGGACAAAGTGGGGTTCTGGGCGATGACGTAGGTCTTGTTCTTTGCTGTGTTGAATGCAAACAGCTGTTGGTACTGCGGGAAAAGAGGGTTCTGTGGTCACTGTGGTCACTTCGTAGCCCATTCACTCGACACATACGTTTATTCGGCTTTACAGTTATACTGCGCTACACTGCTACTTATACACCTTCATCTCAGGTTGGATGCCTTGATAAAGCACAAAGCACATAGAAGCACAAATCCCTCTCTTTGGGTTGTTTTCCTGCAATATTAATGCCAAATATTTAACACGCTGACCACAGCACCATCACAGATCACAGTGGTGACACATGCGATAAAGCAGGACAGTCAAATAAAAAGGGTCATCATCACTCTGGGTTTATGATAACGTAAAACACAGACCAACACACTTATGCAAATTAACTATAAGAGTATAATAGCAGCCCGAACCTAATATGTTTTGTAAGGAGATGCTGTATTTCACCATGGTGCACTGTTGGCTCTGTAGGAGAGCTGGGTTCTACCTGATTGTCCTTGGTAGTGTAGAGGATGGAAAAATTCACATCTCGATCCCCGTGCCGGTCCAGTACATAGGTTCCGCCTGCTGTGTTGTCTGTGCACAGACACACAGAAAACGCACTGTACCTCGCAAATACTGCACTGTGCGTACACATACCGTATAATCTACACCGCTCATACTATGTTCATGAGCCATACGTATTCGTAGCTTCAAAGTACTTCTAAGTCACAGTCAATAAGAGGTTAATACAACTGTCCCTTGAGTTAGTCACTGATTATACCGTGTGAAAATGTCTACAAGAAATAAAAAAAAATCCCTTGTTAGATTTTCGATTAACGTCGAGCTACAGTGAAACTGCTGTAATCTCACTGGGTGTTTTCATCGCCATCTATCTGTTCGGCGCATAAATACAGGTTGTGCTCTGCAGCCGGGAGATATTTTAGAAAAAAAAAAAAGTAAAGAATGTGCAATTAAGCAAATTAAACTAAATAAATGATTAAACAAACCGGAAGGTGTCCGTATCTTTGAACGTTCGCAACCGGAACGTTCATAATACGAGGAGTTACTGTACGTGAAATTCGCAGATGATGTTCGTAATAAGGGACACTATACTGTAAAATCACGTGAGTGTCACTCCAAATCGGTAAAATCAGAGCTCCTCAGTCATGTTCCCTTTGGACTCCTACCACTGAAGGAGATGTTCCTGAAGTACCGGATGTCCACAAAGCGTTTCTGTTCGGTCAGCGGCGTAGCGCTCCACAGCTTCCTCATCACCTGGCCGAAAAGCAGAACCGCATCATGGTACGCAGCCAGATAGTCATTAGTTATCTCCTCCTGGGTGGAAATTCAAGGCAGAGAGAGGCCCGGTGTGATATTACAATCGTAGCTATTGTACTGTGGCTGCTTTATGATTTACTTCATTTAAAGGCATTAGACAAAGAGAAGCAAGGTCAAAAGGTTGGCAGATGAAGTCACAATTGGGGCATTGCTGTTTTACTCTCGAGTAAAACTACCCGAAGGGCACCGCTAAAGAGTCTTCGTGTGCGGATGGTTAAAAGTGCAAAAGCGTAAGTGAGGTCAGTGGAAATAGATAAAAGTGTCGGACATGAGTACGAATAGAGCTGCGGGTAGAAATGCTCAGGTAGGGAAGAACAGCTGCGCGGACAGGAGCTGCAGATGATGATTACTTCCAATCGCTGACTGAGGTCAAGGGCAAAGATGTGGAGACACGTGCACACAAAGGAAAACGGTACAGCTGAGTGTCTCACAGTGTTATTGCTGTTGAAGCTGGAGTCCAGGGTGTAGTTCCTCATGTTGGGCATCGTGAGCACGAGCACATTGCTCATGGCAGGTATAGACGATGTGTTGGTATAATACCCAGTGCTGCGGACAAGGAATTATATTATATTATTATAAATTTTCATTATTGTCGTTGTGCAAGTCCCTTGACGTTCAACATCCAGGACAGAGTTTGTACCGAGTTGTGTCAAAGAGGCACAGAAGCAAGACTTTTCTGAGCTCGTACTGAATGCAGAATACTGGAGCTGGACGGGGAGTCTGATCAGCTCATGCAACGTTGTTAGAAAACTGACTTGTAAAGGTCGATGAGAATGAAGACGATGTTGGGATTCTGCTCCGATCCGTTTTTCAGACGGACAATGTCGTCCGGGGTCCCGCAGATGATGAACACTGCGGTGAGGAATTGAAAGCAAATATCAGTCTGAACAATAACTGACGATTTGCTGTGGGTCATTTTTAACAAATCAGCAAATGAGAAATCGGGGACCAGATGGCACCACTTTAAAACAACTCTCCAGAACACATGGAAACATCGGTCACCATGGACAACAGTACTTCCAGACAAGAAGCACATACTCATCACTACAAGTACACACACATAATGTCTACAGCCGCTTGTCCCGATTGGGGTCGCGCCGAACCGGAGCCTAACCCAGCAACACAGGGCGCAAGGCTGGAGGAGGAGGGGACACACCCCGGGCAGGACGCCAGTCCCTTGCAAGGCACCCCAAGCAGGACTCGAACCCCAGACCCACCACACAGCAAGCCCTCACTACAAACATCCCCTGCAAAATCTGGATGTAATTTTTAAAATACAAGAATCCTCAGGCACCCTTTCAATGCGTATGTAGGCATATATAGGTAAAATGTACAAATGTAAACAAAAATATTTTTATATAAGTGTATTTACGGTAAGAAATTAATTCAAGCCATTCTGGCAATAGTGTCTGGAGGCCTATTCTTAGCTATTCTAGGTTTTAAAAAAGTTGCACATCAACTTCGAGCTGTGATTCGAAAGAATAATAAATGCATAAACACGCAACGAAAAGCAAATGCTGACCTGCCAGGTGCCCCATAATGTTATTTGTTTTCTGAGGCTCGAAAATGCCCTGTCCCTCAGAGCTGCTGAATCCCTCCAGCATTCAGGAAGACTTTAAAAAAAACTCTTTTGAGCCAACTTCACTCCACATCTCCTAACAACTCCACAAATTTACACCACATCATCTGTCCTGATCACCATTGTATTTCCTGCTAGACCCGATTCTATAGGCAGCTACCTGTGGAATGTGGGCTGGTAAAAAGAGCGGAGTGTTTTTACAGTCGCATGTCTGTTTCTAAAGCTCCTCAACTGCAGTTCAATGTGCTTTTATTCACTCTGTCTTGTACATCACTTTGGAGAAAAGGCGTTTGCTAAATGAATATATGTCAATATAAATGCCCAGGGTTCATAAATCACCAGCCCACAAAATACGTCATTTGAGTCGATGAGACTACGATCACGGCGAACCCCGATGTCAGCACTGGAAGGTGGACCGATGTGGTCCTTGCGAGGGACACGTACAGTTGCTTTTCCTGTTTGTGGAGTTCAGCTTTTCACGGAGATCCTCTTCTTGCCGCAGTACCTCCCGTTGGATCGTGGACGCGAAAAGAGCAGAAGACGCCTCAAGAGCATTGATGTACCTGGGACACAATCTTGTTATTTACTCTTATTTTGTTTCTTAGCCAATGACTTTATCATTTTATTCAACCGTGTAAAATTCTAGGCAACTCAGAATATTACCCCTTTATACAGCTGGATATTTTTACTGGTGCCAGTCAGGTTCATTAGGGCCCCTACAGCACCTTTCCTTCCAGGACAACTGTGCGACGGGACAAGTTACAACAGTGTGATCTCAACAGCCTAGAGTCTAGAGTACTGTTATCCATCCGTCCCTTATCAACAACCACCTCTCCGGTGTAGAGAATGGTGTTCCAGAATCTATCCCAGATGCAAAGCAGGGTGGTCCCAGGACAGGATACATCACCACTGCTACTACTACTATTATGCTCTTCCATTGATTGATTTATTATCACTGTTTCAAAGCAGATCTTTAAACTGAAAACATTCTCCACATTCTCTACTTCTCCTTCCAGTCTTGTAGACACCAGGTGTGACTATAGCCTGGTCCGCACGCTCTAGACACAGAGGCTCACCAGAAGCAGTCCTCGGAGTTCTCGGGCTTCTTGTAGACGTAGGCCGTCTCCCAAGTGGACTTCAGCCCATCGTGCGAATAGTTCCAGAAGTGAATGAAGAAGCTGGAGACCTTCCGTGCCGGGGGCAGAAGGCGGGTCAGGTTCTCCTTGTAGTCACAGGAGAGGCCGAAACTCCCCGCCGAGATGATCGGCATGCTGAGGGTCAGTCCGATTTCCAGGCTGAGACACAGAAAGACATGAGATGACAACACCGTAGTCTGCAAAGACACGCGTTGCATTGTTAAGCAGCGTTTTGATCGCTAACATTGTGCGCTTACAGAACTGTGGCCTATCGGTTCAAACCAATCATTGTTTCTCCTGACAACTGTATTCCTGTGTTCTTGACGCCTGTGTTCGTAGGCAGAGCAAAGAGCAATGAAAGTACATTGAGCCTTCATGTAATGGGTTCCCATGCATCAGAAAACCCCAGTAATGGATTATGAAAATACAGTATATACATGTCCTGTCTTCATACAACGGCCTTAAATTCAGTCCAATGGCATTTCTGCCTATTATGCAGTCATTTTACTTCCTCGGCAGCTGTTTTATTCTGCACAACCGCTTTGATCAGATTTTCTGAAACAGAGCTACACAAACCCGAAAGATGTCCCTTAGTATTGTCCATCTTGGTGTTTTCCTTCAATGTACTACTACAATCATATATTCCATGACAAAACCAATGAAAAGATTCATCCAGTAACAAACATCAGCTAAGGTAAATCTACCATTGGGACTGAAATCCCCCACCTCCTAATGTTACCAGGATAGGCATCAGTTCATCACAACCCTGCTCAGGAGAATCGATTATTACAGGTGAATGGATGGATGGATGGATGAAATATCAAATTCGATAATACAATTACTATTACTATTACTATTATTCTTTAATTTAATTGACAGTTACAAGTCCAAAGGAAGGACATTTGTGAGTCTGCATTGGACAAGGGGTTATTGATAATGAGCAAATGAATGAATGAAGGGGGGAGTGGTGCAGCAGGTTTGGCCAGCACCTGCTGTGTGGTGGGTCTGGGGTTCGAGTCCTTCTTGGGATGCCTTGCGGAGGACTTGCATCCCACCTGGGGTGTGTGTCCCCGTCCTGTGTTGCCGGGTTAGGCTCCGGCTTACCGCGACCCCGCTCAGGACAAGCGGTTGTGGACTGTGTGTGAATGAATGAATGAATGAAAATAAACGAATTTTGCGATTTTTCATTATTAATTTAATGTAATAAAACTGGCTAATTTAATAATTAGACTGGCTACAGATATAATTCAGTTACAAATATAAAATATGCTGGTGTCATCACTGTCATGCACAAAAAAAACCCTTGCATTTCAGCATTTCAATTAATGGGTAAGCGGCATATTTTTTGTACGGGAACCAATTTTTTTCCATAAGCAATAACAGTAATTCGACCCCCTTGCAACAGGAATTCGTTTAACTGTGGGATTTGATGGAAGAGACAAACCCAAAAAGAGGGGGAGCGTATGGAGAATTTACCGATGATGAAGTTTTAAAAGAGCCAGAGTGTAACCTGGCTTCTCGGTCCGGATGGGGCACGTGCCACATGTCATAGGTGCCACAGCTGCACAACTGCACGGCCCCCCCTTTTGAGTTACGGTCTTACCTAAACCGACGTGTATAGGCAAAGCGTCGTGAAGGACAGAGGCGGGGCAAGAATGAGAAGGATAGGATCTGACAAATTGGGAATGGAGAAAGGGTGTGGAGACAGGTTGAAAAAAAACAAACACACACACACACACACACACACACACACACACACACACACACACACATTGGCTGAAGTAAGTAGAAGTAAATGAATGGAACAAAGTGCTGTACTCACTCCACCATCTGGAAGGTGGCGTATGTGCAGGTCGGTCCCAATAGGGCACAGCCCACTTCATTTTTACTCTGAAACACGGGTAGTGGGGGGTGAAGGCAGAGACAAAACAAAAGTACATTTCAAGACAGACATTTGACCCTTCACTTATCGCTTAAGATGGATTAACCCTTTACGGGCCCCTAAAGAAGGAGGTCGGCTGTACTTACAGTCAGCTCCTTGAGCTTCTCTACTCCTTCACAGGTACTGCTGGCACAGCCCTTGCGCCGGTAGAGATTGGTTTTAAACCCGTTGAAGTTGATTGTCAGGTTGCGGTCTATTCCTTAGCACAGTCAAAGGTGGTGAAAGTGGGAAAAATTAATGAAATGTGCATTCTTATTGTTTTGAAACAAGATGCATATTCTACATATATCTACAGTATAGATAGATAGATAGATAGATAGATAGATAGATAGATAGATAGATAGATAGATAGTGTATATTTAAATATTTTGCCCACAAATACATTAGTGAAATTTGGTGTTTTCTGTGTGTTTCACAAAAAGCTTCTATTTTAGTCACAAAGAACATCACCGGGAGTTACTCAACGTGTCCTTCAGTTAAGTCGCTAGTTGTAAATGGTTCGACAGGAATGACACATAAAATTTAAGGCGATGCAGCGCTGCCCTGAAAGTGCCTCGCGTCCCTTAGATTCACCACGAAATCATTATTTAATGAGAATCGGTGTCTCTCGTGTGACATAACGGGTGTGTAACGACCAGTTCCACGTGCCGCTTTAGAGGAAATCGTGCGCGTAGTAGAAACGCAGAGTAGCGCACGTGTAAAATCGGAAAAGTCCATGCTTTGGTTAAGCCGAGTAGGTAAGAAGAATCAGGCGTGTAAATTATAGTCATTTATTCGTTTTATAAGTTCATTTTAAGATTTATATTTTGTTCGTTTATTTTAAGATTCTATACAAGAATAATAACCATCCCTACAGGGTTCACATGTTCTTGTATAAAATATTAACCCATAACCCTATAGTGAACCCATAACCATCCCTATAGGGTCACTTTCAACACTCATACATTTATACATAAATATACACTCATTCACACATAAATATAATTTCAGATAATAAATGTTTGTGAGTTTTCATTAGTTATCATGCTCAAGGGTACACACACAGAATTTATTAGGTAATTTTGTATTTAGGGAGAATGTCAGATATCGTTCACGCGAAGCGGTACCTGCTTCCAGGTTGAGCTGGGCATCCGTATCGACGGCACGGAGCACCGGCCCTTTCACGTAGGACAGGCTCCAGGGAGACCCCTCGTCCTCCATGAGGATCACGTTGAGCAGGTACTTCCCATCCAGGCAGGGGCTCACGGGTAGAAATTGGGTTGCAACCACCAGCACAGCACAGGCGCTCAGCCACCTCATGTTCACCGCATCGGCCGCTCCTTTACCGCTTCATAAATCCCACCAGCCACTCCGTCTGGTTATATTATTAATCAGCCCCGTGTTGCAGGTCAACCCAAAGAGGCTTCACAGTTACATCGTCCCCAGATCCCCAGCAATGTTGTTGAGATGTGGACGTGCAGTAATGTTTCCCACCCTGCTCTTCAGAGTTGCTGTCCCTCAGAGGGGTTTATAACTAATCAGGTTTGGCAGATTAAACCTGAAACGAAGGTCACCCGCTCCAGGAACGAATTCAGGCTGCACATGGGTCCGAGTTGTGTTCTTCAGAGATGTTCTTGAAAGTCAACGAAAGAGTCTCTTAAAAATCCCCAAGGTGATTTCAAAGCCCAGGCTGGTCCTCAGAAGCAGAGGGAACAGATTACTGCTCAATTCATGGTGAACAGGGTGTAAAAGTGAGTCGTGTCTGAGCTCTGGTTTCCTCTCCGTTTGCAGGTCACCTGTTCATCCCCCCCCCCCCCCCGCTCACTTTCTTCCGCTTTTCTTTCTTCTCCTGCGCTTTTCCTGTCTCTCCTCTTCTCTCTCCCTGCTTTTCCTTGCTCTTCTCCTGCTCTTTTCAGCCGTACGTTTCCCCGTCCCTTTTCTTCGACTCCTCTCGCCTGCTCTTTTTCGCCTGCGCTCGGTGCGTTAATGAACAACCGAGATGGGGGAAGGACAAGGCGGGGGGGGGGGGGGGGGGGGGGCGTCTCATGGCCATCTCACAGGCCTCTCAAGGGCTTCATGGGAAAAAACAAAAAAAAAAAACAAAAAAAAACAAAAAACTGCGCTCGGCTGCAGGGACACACGCAGCTGAGCTTGCGGCCCTGCTGTCGGCTGCGTTTCTCCAGAACAAATCAAACCATTGATAAAGGAAGAGAAGGAATGCTTTAAGAAAGGAGCAGAAATGTTTCCTGCTGCGTGGCGCAGGTTGCGTCCTACGTTACAAATCGGACCTTCTGGTGAAGACATGCATGCGCAGTTGTGAAAGTGGGAGGAGAGAGCAGGCTGTCGCCGAGGGTCTCCCGGCTCCCGCTGGCACTCGGGAGACCTTCTTTCTTATTGCACTTGCAGTTTCTAAACATGCCATTTTCACACTGGAGTTTATTGTCCATGAAGATTTATGGCCAGGGCATAAACGTATAAATGTGCGAGCTGTTTCAATGCGGGGGGGGGGGGGGGGTGCGGTGGTGCAGTGGGTTGCTTTCCGGTGGGTCTGGGGTTCAAGTCCCGCTTGGGGTGCCTTGTGATGGACTGGCGTCCTGTCCTGGGTGCGTCCCCTCCCCCTTCAGCCCTGCGCCCTGTGCTTCCGGGTTAGGCTCTGGCTCCCCGCGACCCCATATGGGACAAGCAGTTCAGACGGTGTGTGTGTGTGTGTGTTTCAATGCGTTTGCTTTGCTCTCTTCAAACATAAGTGCAAAGAGGGAGAGGAGGTTTGGAGAAGCGGGAAGAGCGCAAAGATGACGTGGGACAAGCGTGTGAAGCGGTGGGACGGCGATCGGGGGCCGTCCTGGGTCTCCACTGGGACCGGAACACACGCTGGTAGGGAGTGCGACACACCGAAACACACTGGGGGAAGGAACAGGACACAGGGACTGAACAAAGGTTGTCAAGGCTGTAAAACGAAGGCCTCTGTGCCGCTGATAAATGTCCACTGTTATAAAAATGGGCCGATAGCACAACACTTTCCAATAAAGGTGTTTGCTCAGCACCTCCGCTGTGTACTCGGAGCGGCGGCACAACGGACCCGCGTGTTCGAGATGCTCCTGCTCATGGTCTCCACTTCCTGTGCGGGTTTGCTTTTCTCTTTCCGCTCCAACTGTTTCTCTCCTCTGTAGGAAAGTCCCCGTCTGCTCTTCAGCCACCATGGCGTGGAGTCTCTCTCTACCTTCCAGCAGGAGTTTGTTCTCACTTCGCTGATGTGAGAAGCTACTACGCTGGCTCCTCGCCTTTTCAGTTCAGCAGTTCAATTCCATTTATTTTTACAGAGCTTTTCCTCACAGTGGCACAGAACTAAGGATCAGAGGTATAATACATTTACATTTTATATTTAGCAGATGCTTTTCTCCAAAGCAACTTACAATGGATACTATGTAGTGTTACCAGCCCACACACCTTATTCACTGTGGTGACTTACACTGGGTCACTCATCCATACATCAGTGGAACACACTCTCTCTGTCACTCACACGCTATAGCTGAACCTAAACAGCATGTCTTTGGAGTGTGGGAGGAAACCAGAGCACCCAGAGGGCACCCACACAGATACAGGGAGAACATGCAAACACCACACGGAATGAGTGGGGATCAAACCCACATCCTCTCACACCATCCAGGTGCTGTGAGACATCAGCGCTACTCATTGTGCCACCTGACAGTTATGTTCAGTGCTGCTTTTATTTATTTAGAAATAAAAGGCTGGCTATACATTTAATTGCTACAGTAACTATGCAATAGCTGTAAATAAGCCCACTGAATTCCCAAACCAAAGACAAGGGTGAAGAAAAAAAGTTTTGGGGGTCCAAGTACCAGTGACTGCCGAGCACCCCTGGGTCTGCAAGATTAACAAAGATTTTTCAGTACATTTACTGCTGTAGTATTTGTAGCAGATACAGTGGCACGGCGGGTTTGGCTGGCTCCCACTCTCTAGTGGGTCTGGGGTTCGAGTCCTGCTTGGGGTGCCTTGTGATGGACTGATGTCCCATCCTGGGTGTGATGTTGATGTCCCAGTTCACATGAGCACTTCTCATCTATCATGTCATGCAGTCACCAGCTTCCGTCAGCATGGGGTGCTGGTGTCGTGACCTTTTCAGTATAAACGGGGCTGGATGTCTGTTTGTAGCCCCATAAAGGTTGTAACCCTAAAGTCATTTGAATCATCGAATCACATTAAGTCAAAGCTACAAAGACATTTTCTATTGGTGCTCCGGTGTGGTTCTGTCATGACCAACGCCAGCGAAACTGTAAAAGGGAACAGGAAGCAAGCAAGTTGCGGATTATTAATCAGCCTTTATTGCCTTGCCTGGGAGAACATCGCGATCCCTAATCGCTGTCTACTTGTGTGTTTTTCAAAATCTCCCTTCGCTTTGGTCCCTCTCCTGAGCTACTGTCCTGTCTGAACCAGTCCTCCAGTCTCCGGTCCTGTCCCCTCCTCCAGTCCTCAATGCATCACATCTTTGTGTGCTGGCCCCAGTCCCGTACCCCTGTTCCGCTTACGGTCTTTTAAGAACACCCTGTGCGTCTTGGTCCCGGGTCCATCATGTCACCCTTACACTTCATTCCCTAATCTTCACTGGGCTCTTGTACATAACTCTGCACGTGAGATCGTCACCCTTTAGCGTAACACACATCCAGTTCAAGTAGGGACGTTACAGGTCCGTTAAAAGCCTCAGCTAAACCTATGATAAATGTATAGTGCAACACTTCCATACATCCATACGTCTATCCATCCTTCCGTTATTAATAGCCGGTTGTCCAACGGATGGTCACAGTGTCCGGAGGCTATCCTGGAAGCACAAGGTGCGAGGCAGGGCGCACCTCGGACAGGATGCCAGTCCATTGCAGTTTAACACTTATTATTTTTTGTTTAACATCACACTAAAATATCTGGATTCTTTTAAAATTCTTGAAAATGAAACAAACATTTTTTTTCTGCAACGTCTTACTCAGCCCACACTATTGTCCAATTTATCACACAAGAGTGGATAGTTTTCTTCAGCATCCGGCCACTTTCCACTTTATTTATTGCCTGCCCAACGAAAAAGCTTACTAATACTAGAAATCTTTAATATGGCTAAAACAAGTAAAAATACTTTGTGAGATTTTTAACATTTTTTACTTTGAGTTAAATTAAAATGAAAACATAAAAAAATCACTCATGTAAAATGACAAAAATACCTTCTTTTCACAATCTGCTCTTTAAGCTGATTCAGCTAACCCTGATTCATCCCGTAACAGCTGTTCAGCATCCATCATCTTGTTATTGATCATGAACGTTCACAAACACCAGACGAAAGGTCTTAACACCATGCAAATAAACTGACTCATGCCAGTCCCACATTCTTATTCTGTCTGGGTGCTCTTTACCACCACTTACATTTATCCCTGTAACTAATGCTTTTCTACAAAGCAACTTACAATGTTAAAGTACCTACAATTATTTACCCATTTGCATAGCTGGGCTATTTTTTACTGGAGCAATTTAGGGTAAGTACCTTGCTCAAGGGTACTACAGCCAGTGGTGGGGAATCAACCCTGTGACCCACTGGTCCAAAAGCAGCAGCTGTAACCACTACACCACCAGCTGTCCCGCTTAACACTTATGCTCCACAACAGGCTAATTTTTGGAAAATAGATTTGTGAAAAAATAGAATTCAAAAATAAATCAACAAACCTGGGAAATTTTTGCATCTTTTAAAAGGAGGATTCAGTGTAATTGTCTCTATGTCTTTCTAGTAAGTGAATTTTTCTGATTTTTATGAGCTTTATTACAAATAAATTAAGACTAGGCTTTCCTCCAAAGCATCTCTTACTGTTTGTACACTAAAATATTTGCTATTATGTATCTGTAGAGCTGAGTAAGTTTCTACTGGTGCACTTCAGGGTAAATATTTCATTCGAGGCTACAGTAGTGGGAAGCAGGATTGGAACACAGGTCCTTTGAGAGGAAGGCTGTGATTCTATCACTACCCTACCTGCTGGGCCCTCATAGCCTTTTAAATAATAGTTTGCCTTTGCTCATTTTAAAACAAAAAAGATTTTCATCTTGGACATCTTATAAATAGGTTTATGTATAACATTTTTTGCTGAATGTAATTCTTCAAAAAGTGGGGAAATAAACTTTCACTACATTTTTCTGCTTTTTAGATGATGCTAAGTGATGCTTTTCATCAATGGCCTTCAGTAAGTTCCCTGGAGTCACACACACACACACACACACACACGTAAAGTCCCTCCCACAAAGCCACTCACTTACACAGGGCGTACATATGAGCACACACTCATACATACAACAGCTCACCCACCGGCAGCATGATTTCCCTGCTGTTGTTTACTCAACCTCCCGCTGTCCCAGTAGCTCCAGCCCAGTCCGTAGATCCCTGAGGCTCACTCTTAATCGCATTCGCATCAAACATTATCTCGGACTGCGGCGTGTTTTCCCACGCTTGCCGCAAAGGCAATCGGTCAATCCATCAGGAGCCGACATGAAGGCGACACACCTAAAGCGATCCAGAGGAAGTACATCTGGGATTTGTCCTCTTTCGTTTTTACCTGAATAATTCCTGCTTAGTAAAGAAAGAGCCAGAAAATTTCAGTACAGCATATCTGTTCTTTCATCAACATCACAACAGAATATTAGAATATATATGTGCAGTACCTTACTTTTTAATATTTATTTTCTATGAGCATCTTCACTAATTTTTCTCAATCTAAGTTACCAATTTTAAGATGCAGACTACAAAAAACTTGCTGTTTTTTTTCTGCCAAATACGAATCACCTTTCGCACCATTGCAAAGTTTTAACTTTGGTGACATATAATCAAAGGGGGAAAAAAAAAAACTTGTTTAAAAGAAACTTTCAAAACTTTCCTCACAGTCACAGTTCCTTTCAAAAGTATTGTATAAAGCCAGCAAAGTTCTCGAAATGTTGGTGGATTACAAATGAAACCGTCACATCTTTGTCCTAATTAGTATTTTTAAAACATCAGACCCTCAAAGAGAAAATATTGAAAGGCAAAATGATTTATTTCCCTGCAGATGTCATAAACATAGACAAAACCTGAAATGTGCTCTTTTTTTTAAATTTCTTTTTTTTTAGTCCTTGGACCTTGTGCTCCAGTAAGCCAAAGTGCATGAGTGGAAGAACAGGTTTGTTATAGGAAGAAAGCACCCAAAGGAAGGCAGAGACAAAGCGAGTGGCAGAAGGAGGAGTAATAGTGCATCAGGGTACTGTATCAGGACCTCAACACAATGCTGGCCTCAATGGCAGAGCTCCAGGATAGAAGATCGTGCTCAGGAAGAACCATCTGAAAGCCGTGCACCGGAAAGCACCAAAGTGATCACGCTAAGATATGGATAAGGGTGTTATGGTCTGATGAGCTCAAGATAGGGCTTTGGGTGGAGCCAAAGTGACACTGCCCATGCTTCAAAAAACACAGCGGTACAATCAAATATGATGATAGCGGCATAAATCTCAACCTTGGAAGTTCACCTTTCCTCTAAACAATGATCCGAAGCGGAGAGCAAAGCAACACTGGAGTTGGCTGGAAACAAAATGTCAATGTCCTGGAACGGCCCTGGCCAAAGCCCCAACCACTCAAGCGCATGTAGAATTTGTGGCACGCTTTGAAAATTTAATTAAATCTGTCAACATAAGTAGTGCGCCCAGCTGTTAGACACTTTCTCCCAAGCTGTTACCATGGAATGAGGTGTCTGTTGGGGGGCCTTTTTTGCAATATGTGAAGAAAAGTAAATAATTCTGGCACTAAAATGTTCAATTCGAGAGTGTGGCTTTGTAAGAAACATTCTAACTGGACAAAGAGTGTCAGTAGTAGTTTCTAATCTGGGAACATTTGAAAACATTTTAAGCCCTTTAAACAAAAAAGGGGCATGTTCTACATTGGTCCAAAACAGTGAGGAATGTGCCCCGAGGCGTTGATCTTTATTACGTCCTTTGCTATTAACAGCAGTTGGAGGTTGAACAGCTGACCTGGCACACAGGTCCGTCACTGAAATGTAGCTTTTTATCAACACGAAGAAAGGTGTGGTGGTTCAGTCAAGCTTTCTATGGGATCGTACTTGGGGTAGGAACCCAACAAGGACCCACCATGCATCACAAAGCCTTGTAAATCACATGCATGAGCTGTGCCTCATATGAAATTCCTGATTTCCATTAACACACTGGTCATTTTTTGAATGCATTGCCTAATCTTTGTATCATTGGATCACTGGATCCTCACTGCGTTATTTAACATCGTAGGGCTCAAATATTGAAGATCGTATTTGTAATTCTGGAGCAGAATTTGTGCCTTCCTGTGAACAGCAATCTTCAGCCAGATACCCTTTTTAATGTGCTTCCAAGACATTGTGTATTTAGACATGTTCGCCATCACTTTGATGATAATACTGTCTTTTCTACTGTGGTTTGCAGTTGAAAAGGCTGCTCTTAAAATGGTTTTTGGTCTTTTAAATTATAATCGGAGCTGTGAAAATGCGAATCCAAACATTTCCATGGAGGATGAGGTTAGGTGTTTATTTCAGGTACGTGTATGACTCCTCTGCGGAAGTCCCCCCAGCCCGACTAATGGAATAACATGGTAAATATAACCCGGCTTCAAAACAATACGGCCGTACACAACCATGCATCATAGTCATGTGGTAATGAGTTATTCATCTACAATACAGAACAGCTTTCAAAGTCCTCATACTTTGAGCGCTAAATGATACTTAACTCCAACACAGCTCTCCAGCCCCAGATTTCAGACCGCAGGCTATCTTGTAATCATAAATAAGTAAAAAAAAAAAAAGTAGGAGAGGCCAAAAATGTAATATCCTTCAATCATTTGAAAGAGACAGAGCCTTACAGTGAAGTAGAAAATCACATAATTTAGGTGCCGTTTTTTTTTTTAACTGCCAAATATCAAATATAAAAAATTTTCACAGTATCATCGAGTTGATCATGTGTGACCTGCCCCAATCCTGGACGGTGCACTAAACAGCTGCATGATCATTTCAATATACAGCAAGCCTGCCAGTGATATGGTCCTTCATGTGCATGTGGTGAACTACAGATTTAAATCCCTGTTTGCCTACCGCTGCTCCCTCTAAAATGAGGGCACATACCACACACACACACACACACAAGGCAGCACAAGGGGGCGCACCCGCTCTGTGTTCAAGGGCCCTGGCCCACCCTGGAGGACTGAGGGCCGGCATTTCAATGCAGCTGAGGGTCCAAGAAGTCCAAAGGACAGAATAAACCCAGTGTAACTGACCATGCAACCTTTTGCAGAGCTCATGTGACAGCCTCACTCTAGTCACACTGCATTTCCAAAAGGCAAAAGGTTATTGTGTCATCATGCATTGGTTGTTTACAATAATCTGCTGCAATTGGTAACAGCTTGGCCTTCTAGGAATGTGAAAACCACATTTGTTAAAATTGCTTTTTTATACCCAGATATATCTTACCCGTATATATTTTTAAAGATTTACTGCTCTTTACCACTGTATTGCTATACTTTCATGGGGGGGCGCGGTGGCACAGTGGCGCAGTGGGTTGTACCGGGTCCTGCTCTCTGGTGGGTCTGGGGTTCGAGTCCCGCTTGGGGTGCCTTGCGATGGACCGGCATCCCGTCCTGGGTGTGTCCCCTCCCCTTCTGGCCATACGCCCTGTGTTACCAGGTAGGATCCGGTTCCTCGCGACCCTGTATGGGACAAGCAGTTCCGAAAATGTGTGTGTGTGTGCTATACTTTCTGAGGTCCATATCCCCTAGATGGTCCTGTATCGTTTTTCCAAATATAGATCACAATAAATGAAATTCTTATCCATCTATATTTAAAGGTACAAATGTTTATTATAGATATGACACATAAATATTAGGTATATATATGAGATAATATTAAACATATTCCTATATAGTCCAAGAGACTACATTTACATTGATTCATTTAGCAGACTCATAAATCAATACTATAATAAATATCATAAATGATATGATGTTAGATTATCTTATTGTCTTGTAAAATATTCCAAAAGATAAAGCTCTACCAAACACTTCTGGAAGAAACATTATATAAAAACCCATCAGCATTCTTTGCTTTCACAAAAACACAGCAAACCAAACTCCTCGGTACCTCAGCTCTGGCTACAAACATTGGATTTTGAAGCTCAGTAACAGACCAAGAGAAATAATAAATGAATAAACACTGTTATGTCATTTGTGGTCTCAGTTCACCCTTAAAGCTGTGGTTGGTTTTAATTATTTCATTGCGGCATCAGTTGATACACCCTCTAGAAGGCCACCGAATATCTACATTTACTTACTTAGCAGATGTTTTTCCTCCAATGTTACGAGATGTTTTCCTACAATGTTGAGGTCACAATTATTCACCCATGAATACAACTGGGTAATTTTTACCGGAGCAACTTTGGGTAAGTATCTTTCTCAAGGGTCTTACAACTGGAGAGGGGGATCAAACCTGCAACCTTCAGATCCAGCATTTCTAACCCCTACACCACCTGCTGTGCTGTATGTAGGAATATGTGTGACTAGTGAGTACCATGGAGTCTTAAAGTACTCTGCTTTGTTTCAAACCTCACAGTTCAACTGCCCTGTCCATCAGACTTGTTTGCGCTGAAGATTGTTTACCACCCTGCCCCCTAGTGACTGAACTTGAGGGGCAGAAAGGAGGGCTTGGATCTTTGCTCTCTGATGTCCGTGCATGGGGAGGTCAGGTTATTATTAACCTGTTTTTACGGTGTTAAATGTGTAGACTAAGCTGCTTGGAATGATTTAGCCCTTTCTGCAGAAGGTTGTTTTACAGTGATCTTGATCAGGGAGGTTTTTCTCATTTCGGGTCGCAACGCAGCCCACACGGCAGCTGCGGATGCGCAGCGCGACGCTCAAGAGGACAGAGGACATGTGTAGCACGTGTCGGGGGGGAGTCACAGCCACTCACGCACTCGGAAGGCGGAGCGAGCGCCCCTATTGGCCGCCTGCGGTAGCGCCCCCGCGAGACACGGTGGCCGGGCTGCGGCGCGCGCGGCGCTGGAACTGGACGTTCTCTGCGATTTCTGTGGTCTCGCGCTGGGCGGGGGGCCGCCGCTTCTCGCAGCGGGCTTCGTGTTGCAGCTTCGCTTCTTTTTAAACGCATTTCGACGGGGTCGTGGATTCTGACATTGTTTTACACTGTTTTCGATGCTTGAGTGTTGAGGGCTCCTTCCGTTCGTTGCCAATGTTTTAGAAAGCTCTTCTGCACGGCCGATTAACTGCATTAAACACAATATACAGTGCGATTTGCGTTCCCCACCGCCCATTTTTTTGCACGCCTCCTGCAATGGATGAAGGCGGCGATGGCCCAGCGTCAAGCAGGAACGTGCTGTGTTTATTTGACGTGGACGGCACGCTGACGCCCGCGAGACAAGTAAGTGCCCTTCACTCGTGCCCGCTCTCGGCCGGGACTCCTTCGCCTCGTGGACGCGTGTGCACATCTGACTGACAGCGCGCTCGCCAGCACTGTTTTTGTCGCTCCCTCACGTGCCATGCGATGAGGGCGCCGCTCCGCGCAGCGCACGCGACACCCTGGGTCGAGCCGCCACGCCGAGCGCGCGACTTGTCAGCGGCGGCGTTGCTGCTGCTGCTGCTGCTGCTGTTCTTCTTGAATTTGCTTCCGTTGCGATCGATGTCGTATTGACACGTAGTAACCGATCGCACGTGCGTTTTTGCCGCATTCTTGGGCTCGGTTAATCATTCGGCTGATTCCGCAGGAAAAGAAACAGCAGCACTTTTTGTTTCTGTTTTGCGTTTTCTTGTTTGGACTCTTTCCTGATGATGAGCACGCGGAGTACGTGCACAACTCGCGCTTCGCACTGTTCCCTCCTCCTCACTCTACCGCCTGACAAACAGCGACACATTCCATGCCTTTGATCTCATCATGCATTACGACACACGACCGTCCATCCCGTAGAGCCATTCCCACAAATACCCATTAATTTTTATATCTTCTCATCTTTTAATTTATTCCTATTCCATCATATCTTTTATTCTCTTCGTATTTACATCTCCACTTAAACTATATCTTTCACCTATCGTTTTCCCAACAACTTCACAGAAGAGCCTGTGTGCCTCTCAATCATCTGAATGACGTAATCAGTCTTTATAGATAAGGGGGGGTTCCAAGAATTCAGCATTTGCTTGTTTTCCCGCTGTTCTGCTCTTCCTGCTGTCTGGCTGTTCCTCACTGTTCTCTCACTGTTCCACTGCTTCCCCATTACCTGGCTGTTCACCTGTTATATGGCCGTTACCCTGCGACTCGGCTGTTCCCTGCTGCAGGCTGTTCCCTTGCAGTACATCTATTCCCGCTGTCTGGCTGTTCCTCGCTATTCAGCCCTTCTCCCGTTATTCGACTGTTCTCTCACAATACGGCTCTTCCCCTGCTGCTCGGCTTTTCTCCTTTTATCCGGATGTTCCACTATTTGGCTGTTCCCCTGCTAATCGGCTGTTCCCCTGTTATTTGGCTCTTCCTCCGCTACTCGGCTGTTCCCCTGCTACTCTGGGGTTCTCGTTATTTGGCTCTTCCCATGCTGCTTGGCTGTTCCCCTGTTACTCTGCTTTTCCCCTGCTACTTAGCCCTTCCCTTCTTATATGGCTGTTCCCCTGTTATTTGGCTGTTCCCCTGTTACCCTGCTTTTCCTCTGTTATTTGGCTCTTCCCCCACTGCTCGGCTCTTCCCCCATTATTTGGTTCTTCCCCCGCTACTGAGCTGTTCCCCTGCTACTCGACTGTTCCCCTGTTATTTGGCTCTTCCCCTACTACTTGGCTGTTCCACTATTTGGCTCTTCCCCCGCTACTCGACTGTTCCCCTGTTATTTGGCTCTTCCCCTACTACTTGGCTGTTCCACTATTTGGCTCTTCCCCCGCTACTCGACTGTTCCCCTGTTATTTGGCTCTTCCCCTACTACTTGGCTGTTCCACTATTTGGCTCTTCCCCCGCTACTCGACTGTTCCCCCGTTATTTGGCTCTTCCCCCACTGCTCAGCTCTTCCCCTGTTATATGGCTGTTCCCCTGTTATTTGGCTCTTCCCCTACTACTTGGCTTTTCCCGTTATTTGACTGTTCCCCTGTTACCCTGCTTTACCTCTGTTATTTGGCTCTTCCCCCACTGCTCAGCTCTTCCCCTGCTAATCAGCTTTTCCCTTGTTATCTGGCTGTTCCCCCGCTACTCAGCTGTTCCCCTGCTACTTGACTGTTCCCATGTTATTTGGCTCTTCCCCCACTGCTCAGCTCTTCCCCTGTTATTTGGCTCTTCCCCTACTACTTGGCTTTTCCCGTTATTTAGCTCTTCCTCCGCTACTCAGCTGTTCCCCCGTTATTTGGCTGTTCCCCTGCTACTCGGCTGTTTTCTGCAGTACATCTATTCCCATTGTTTGGCTTTTCCTCACTATTCAACTCTTCTCCCACTACTTCGCTGTTCCTCCAGCTGTTCCCAGTAAGACACACTTTCAGGTCCAGTTTTGCAATGTACAGCGTAGTGCTGCTATTCATCTTCTGCCAGTTCATGTGGGACATGGTGTTCTCTCTCCTCTTCCAAACCAGCCCAAGAACAGCGTTAAGTGTTTCTGCAAGTCATTAAGGAACATTCCTCACACTGGGTGCTGCAGTTCTGCAGTCCAGTTTGACCCTAAGAGACGGTTAACCAAGCTCAGACCCCACAGACCACCATCACTGTTACAGCCACATCCTGGACACCACACTGATTTTTCCCTCTGTAGCATCATCTCTCAGATGAGTGTAGAAAGTGGAGTCAGGATCAGCTGCAGCTAACTTGGATCTGGTATGTGGATCTAAGAAGAGGAGATCTGCTGCAGCAAACTAACGAAAGTCGTCTTGGCATGATGCCACGGACTAGACTCAGTTGATGGTTTATCAAAGTTCCTCTGCAGGGTATTTAACTGTAACATGTTAATGAGGCTGGAAAATGGCATGTACATAATAATAGTGTGTGGCTTCTGGACACGTACAGGGTGTTTAGACTCGTTTCTGTAGAGTAGAATGGAACAGATAATTTAAGAAAATGACTGCTCCTTGAAGAGGATGCAGAACCATGATGTACTTCTTCAGAACACGAGGACAACACCTGATTTTATTGGATGGTCATGGGCGAGCTTTCCAAACTTCATGTCTTCATCCATTTTCTGATGCCACATGTATAATTTCTGTCTGTATTAGTGATTTCCTGCAGTACACACACACACATTGCCTGAAACCGCTTGTCCCAAGCGGGGTCGCGGCGAGCCGGAGCCTAACCTGGCAACACAAGGTGTAAGGCTGGAAAGGGAGGGGACACACCCAGGATGGGACGCCAGTCCGTCGCAAGGCACCCCAAGCGGGACTCGAACTCCGGACCCACCAGAGAGCAGGACCCGGTCAAACCCGCTGCACCCCCCATGTTCCTGCAATACATTCTTGGTTAAAATATCATTTAAAATACTGCAATCCCTTATTGTGGAAAAATGGCAAAATGTGATTGAACAAGATTAACTTTAAATTAAGTTGAAAACACTCGATGCCCAGTTCCATCCGCATGTGTGCAATCCAGACTTCGCACTAAGTTCAGCTGATCGCCGGACGGTTTCCACCCTATAGAAGATCGACCCTGAGCTGGACCGCTTCCTTCAGTCCCTGCGGAAGAAGGTGAAGATCGGTGTGGTGGGCGGTTCTGACTACTCCAAGATCGCCGAGCAGCTGGGGGACGGCGACGAAGGTGGGGTGCTCATCTTCCTCGCTCCCCACCAGACACTCTGGCCCTTCCTTCATGGTCCCCCCCCGACTTGCTGAGAGTGGCAGGTTCAGTGGACCGCACCTTCTTCCCGGTTCCCTTGCAGACCACAGTCGCTCCAGTGTGTTGCTCAACAGGGTGTTACTCAACACGACTTAATGGGTTACACGATAAGTGAAATGATACGCTGAAGCTTGGCCTGGACAATGATTAAGTCCAGAAACAGCACTATTGTATGTGTATGTGCTGTGTTGAAGAGCCTGCGAAAACCCCTTGTTTTACACTTGTGCTTAACACAGTGGAGACGGCATCATGGACCGCATGTGACCGCCAGCAAATGGTCTTCTTCTCCAGCTCCAGTAGTGCGTGTTCCAGAGTCATTATTTAGCTTTTATTAGTTGTTTTTCCCCTCGGGGTGACATGTTACTCATGGTCACATTCGCTGTGGTTCATCTGCCTGGTGAAATGAGATCCTATTTGTGCAGATAATTTACTAGATGTCTCCTAAAAGCCTCGAACCTTTTCCACTATCTCAGCAGTTTTATGGCAAGCACAGTTATACTACCTGAACGCTACATTTACATTTGCATTTTATGCTCATTTAGCCCTCACGTTCTCCCACGGAGACTTGTACTAGTTACTCGAGGAGCAGACACTTTAAAATCTGTCATGGATTTGCTTACATTTTTATGTGATGGGTTTAAGTGTATTGAAAAGGTGCAAAACCAAGTTCTCCTCTGATTCCGTAACTTTTTACTCTTCTACCCTTAAGTACAAATGTATGCCCCTCTTTCCCACCACTTTAACTCAGAAGTTGGCAGCGGCAGTCACACGGCAGGGCTGGTAGGTTTCCATAGCAACAGGTCAAACATGCATTCATTAAGGCACTGGCTGCCTCCAAAAGTGAGTTGATCCAGTAGACGGTTTAGCTTGGCTGCTCCGTACAGACACCTGTAACTTGAAATGTGTTACGATGAGTAGATAGATGCACCAAAACACATGAGGATGTTTTGCGATACGTGGCGGAATGTGATACTCTGCTTGATTTACAGTGTTTTTTTTTTTTTAATGCATTGCGCATTTGTTGTGTGATTCAGTAATACCCACCAAAAGTTGAGTCATACCTTATGCAAGCATGCTGTTTATTGTTATTTTACTCCTTTTGCTGCACGTTTCATCATAGATGGTTAGACAAGTCTTTCTCAAAAAGCACAATGGTGACCCCCCCCACTCTGATACAATTTCAGCATGGTGGTTTTTAAACTTTACTTTCAGAAACCTTTAATGATGTTGTGATGTGATTGATGCTCTGTAATAATAGAGTCACACATAGACTGGCACAAACTTGTCTGATTTCAGGCTCTTAAATTCTTAATCCCTGCCAACGTTGTTATCCCTTGCAGTGATACGCAAGTACGACTATGTGTTTGCGGAGAACGGCACGGTGCAGTACAAAGACGGGAAGCTCATCTCTAAGCAGGTGAGAGTGTGTTGTGTAAAGAAAAGGCTGCTTGGGGGCCGATTTCGTGGCTTTGTGAGTTTGCCGACAAGATTGGCGTCACTGTTCTGTAATGCTGTTTCTGATGACAAAAATAACATAACGTTCTGGCCGGATTCTCATTTTCTCGGATACATGTTATCAGGATGTTGTACTTGATCCATCATCTTGCCCTCTGTGGTTTCAGGCCATCCAGAATCGCCTAGGAGAGGAACTGCTGCAGGATCTCATCAACTTCTGTCTTCGGTACATGGGCCTCATCAAACTGCCGAAGAAACGGTGAGGTTCTCCTCCTGACAAGAACACCATCACACACACAGTTGTGCTTTTTGCTTTTGATTCATTCTTTTTAAAATGTCAGCTTATGAAGACTTGCAAGGCTTTACAGAATGAGACCTTCACGATCTCATCTGAAGTAAAAGCAAACTGAAGCTCAAAGTGCATTTTGGACACACTGGGACTTTTACAGTGATAAAACATGGCTAGAGAAACGGCCTGCGCCAGTCTTTGTCTTCGTGTTCTGTTTTATTTCCAAAATAAGCTTAAATATATTCCATCCACAATCCCTCAGGCTATGACATGCAGCCACGTTCTGCATTCAGGAGGATTGTGTTTCATCCCCCACAAACTTGCTTGTTGGTTTTCACAGAAAGGGGATAAATTTCTTTAGATTTTTCAGGATTTGAATTATATTTGTTGTATTGGAGAGACAGATTCTTCCCCCTTCTTGTCCTTTCTCATCGTGAGTCCAGAGCCTGTCCTCTCCAGGATCTCACTGATCATTTCATATCAACCTTTCTCCCTGTTTTCTTTCATTTCCAGGGGTACTTTTATTGAGTTTCGCAATGGAACAATCAATATATCTCCGATTGGCCGGAGCTGTACGCAGGAAGAGCGGATCGAGTTCTCTGAAATTGACAAGGTACAGGTAGATCCCAAGCACTCAGGTTGCTATGGTGATGTGGTTGATGCCACACGTTAAGCTTTCCTGAGTGGATTTTCCTAATGGTTGCTGGAGGTCATTCCCATTGCTGTCCTCATTGATGGCTGCGCTTCTTTCCTGCCCTCAGAAAGAGAAGATCCGTGAGAAGTTTGTGGAAGCCCTTCAGAAGGAGTTTGCTGGGAAGGGGCTGCAGTTCACCAGAGGTTGGTGGATAAAGGACCATGTGTGGATACGTTGACACTCGGGAGTCATAAGGATGCTCAGACTGACACTTTCAGCCTATGAGTGGAGTCTTTATCTCTAAAGAAAAGCTGAGTCAAGCTGCGTACCAGATTAAGTCTCATGTCAGAGCCTGCATTAATGGTGTTTAAAGTGATGAGTCTTTGCACAAAATAGAACGAATATGCAACAATAAACAGGAATTTCATGTGGTATTTTCAATAGATTTACCTTGACTATGACTGGGGGTTTTGGTAGATTTCATCAAAGATGGGTGTTGACACTTGATGAGGTGGAAGTTGAGTTGTTCTCTTGCTGTGTTTGACTTAAGGTGGTAAGTATGCTCTGGGAGTCCTGTCCAAATTCAAGTCAGGTTTCACCCTGTAGATTAAAACCTCATGTCAACTGGTTTCAAAAGGATCGAGGCTTGTTTTCCTCCACTTTAGATGTGTGTTTTGCTTTCAGAACAGATTCAGTCCTTGTTGGAATGCCGTCATGCAAGTTGTGAAATTTTTACTCTGTGATCCTGGACAGCTCTTCAAGAACGAAACTCTCTGGTTTTTTGAGGAATGAAGGAGGTGGAAACATGCTCTACACTTTGTGCTCCCCGAGTTCCAGCAAAGCTTCACTGGAGTTTGGATGCTTTGGAGAAAATCACCTGCTAAAAGATTAAAGGTTGATGTAATTTGTAAGGTCATGGAACCTGTGGAAATGTCCACAAAACTGCCTTTGACTCAGTTTACCATGGACAGAGGGGTGCACCTGGTCACATTAAGTAGCTTCATATTCCGTTGCTGTTCCATCCACCAATCACTTCAGATTCCATGCATCTAACCACCATGCTCAATAGTAAGGAAGTGATCAATTTTTTTCCCTTCTTCCCAATGGCATCGGATACATGTAATTTTCAATAAAAATGCCTGCTTTGTGAACTCACAGCTTAGTCTACATTTATTCAATTAGCTGATGCTTTTCTCCAAAGCAACTTACAGTGTTAAACTACTTAGTTATTTACCCATTTATACACCTGGTTAATTATGAGACTGAATCACAGAGGCTCTGTGGTCATTTTTCAAGGACATTTTGACCTCTTTGGTGTCTACTCTGACTTGGTGAGCTTTAGGCTGCTTGTGGTACCCCTATTCCTCAATACAAGGTTTCCTTGTCTGGAAGAAACCCTAATTTTTACAATATTTCACTCTAGTCATTGAAGTTTTAGCCTTTTTGAAAAGGTTAGATGTACAAAGTTGCTTTCTCTTTCATTAACAGATCTCATATCTAACATTTTAGTTATTTTTGGCAATTTGTCTCCAGCTTTAATTGACTCACCTGTATAACCGTTTTTGTGATTTATTTACTTTGAATTTACCTTTTTTTATGTGGTGTCCAGTAGTTCATCTAATGCTGCACACTGGGTGTACATAGACACACACACACACACACACACACACGCACATCCCCAACATCTCATACAGCACGTGTGCAGTCAACACTGTTGACGCGCGAAAGCTTGTTTACAGACAGCCTACGCGTCTGGCTGCCTAATGGTTTGTCGCCCAGCTGCCCAGGCCCATCTGTTTGCCTCCATTGAGCAGCGAGGTTCATCCTGTTGGCTGTCCAAAGGGAGCCCACCATCAGCTAATGATTGCTTGCGCAGTGCCGAGGCCATCGGTGACATGAATGAGCCATGAGCTCATCAGCTTTCCCAGGCTACGCTGATGATACTCATTTGGCAGGGTTACAGAATGGGTGCGAGACAAAGTCCAGTCCATCAGGCGCTATTGCTGCGCTCCAGTGTTTATGTTTTGCACTTGGGGTTAATGATTAGAGCAGGCCATCACCCCCTGATTGTCTCACTGCTCTGTGCTTAAGGTTAACCAGATAAACACAGTGCTCTCGATAACAGCGTAAACAAACAGATGTTTGCCTTGGGTGGCCACGTCACTCTTGTGTGCGAGTGAGGGGATGGGCCATGCCATGGACTGCATCCATTCAGATATCTTACTCACGTCTAGGCTTCATCAAACATCTCGCAGGCATACTGCAAATGTACTTGTGTGTCCCTAACAGTCGTGCCCTTGTGAGGCTTTTTTGCCCTGCCTGTCCTGCATGGACTCTCAAATGACAGAAATTTCACTCCGTCCTGGTTCTTTTCCTCGGCCGTGCTGAGATAATAGCTGCATGTTCGCCTGGCACTAGTACTCCGCTTGCCCCCCAACCCCGCTGTGTTTGCTGTGGGAACTCATCGTTGAGGCGCTCTTGCTGGCTGTGGGTACTCGTGCACTATGCCAGGGTGACACACACTTGGCAGCAGCTCCTGCCTGAAGCGTCGTTTGTTCTGTAAGCGGAGCCAGCTAGGTGAAGTGTAATCAGAGTGTGTGTGTGTGTGTGTTGAAAACAGCAAATTGCAGTTGTTTTGAGCTGGCAGCTGAATTTCAAGCATTTTGTGTTGTTTCTTTGTCACGTGCGTTCGTGCCTCTGTGTCTCGGCATTTCCCACACCTGTAAGACGTGTGCAGGGATAGGGGATAGGGGTACAGATCAGGCTGTTCCCCATGTAACCCTTCCCTCTGGCCTCTGCTCTCACCTGCCTAACTGTGGTGACAAACAGTTTTCACATGAGAAGCAGAGGGAGAAGGGACACTTTATTACACAACCCATATAGGGAGTCTAATGTGAGTGTCGAAGAAAAGCGTTATTGGTCGTGTCCTCGGTGCAGCCTGGGTGGTTTCCTGTCAAAGCTGCAGTGACTTGAACCAAATGTTCTTGGTAACTCCTCTATGCTCTTCCCTGTTGCCATGCCATCTAGGGGGCGTCATCAGCTTTGATGTGTTCCCTGAAGGTTGGGACAAGCGCCTCTGCCTGGACGTTCTCGAGCAGGAGGGACTGGACGCCATCTACTTCTTTGGCAACGAGACATCGCCTGTGAGTTTGGGGGCGGGGTGTCCATAAAATGTTAAAGCCGGTTGAGGAGAAGGGGGTGTGACGGTGCTCTTCTGGGTTAAAGTGCAAAAGGTCAGAATCACATGGCAGTTGGGATTGAAGACTGGGTTTTAAAATGGGCGGAGCCATGCTGGAAGCCAACAGGAATCGGAATAAATTTTATGAAGAATATGCAATGGGAACAATGTCAGAGTGACCATGAAAGCATCCAGACACTGGAGTGCGAGTGAGATTGTGTACGAGCGCATCTCAGGCAGGAGCCATCAGCGTAGGTGTAGGATGTGGTCTGTAAACTCATCAGATTTTTAATTTTTGCCTCACTGTCTTTACACAGTGCATAGAATGAATTACCACAGTAATACAGCACTACTGTAATAATAGATTACTATATACTAATATTTAAACAAATGAAAACATCTTAACATTTTAAATTATAATTACTAGTATAAGTTACTTGCAGAACAAAAACAGACCGACTTGTAAACTATATGAGGTATCTAACCAAGTAAATGGTTGTAGGGGACAGCAGATGGCATAGTGGTTAAAGCAATCAGAGGACCTGGGTTTGAATTTCACCTCCTGTTGCAATATGCTGAACTGATACGGCACAAATTACTCAGCTGTATAAACGGGTACATAACTGCAAGTAACGCTGTATACAAACGCCCCGTTGTAAGTTGTATTTCAGAAAAGTGTCAGCAAAATGAACCAATAACAGTACAGTGAATTGTGTTATCTGTATTTTGTTGCTGTGTACCTGTACTATGCAATGACAATAAAGTTGTATCTATTTTTAGGGCGGCAATGACTACGAAATCTTCAGTGACCCCCGGACGATAGGCTTTGCAGTGTGTTCCCCCAGCGACACGGCCCAACTCTGCAGAGAACTTTTCAACATCCCAGCTGATGAGTCCTGACCCACGCAACAGGGGTGACCTTGCTCTCAGAACACACTCCCACCCCCTGTTGGCTGGGTGTTGTATTGCACACAGAACACACATTGTGACCCCCCCCCCCCGGGGCATAGCCTTCACTGAACTGGAAGCACCACTACTACTGATCCACTACTACCCTTTTAACTGAATTATTGATGATGGTGATCATGAGCGCTGTAGTACCAAAATCAGTTTAAGTATTAAAAAAACTGACTGTAGGGGAAAAGGCAGTGTTAAAGTATATCTTTTATCACTTTTGTTTTTAAAAGTTTAATAATGTTGATAAAGAGAACATGGAGCATTTTTTTTTAAATAATTTCACTGATGTTTTTACCCTTAGGAGGACCAGCAATTGTTTTAGCATTTAAAAATGATTAATATGGACCTTTTGCACAGGTGGCATTAGCAGAGGTGTATTGGGTTCTACATTATTGTGAATATAGACCCAGTGCTGCCACAGCAGTTTACATAGTAGCAGGTGATGTGATGTAGCAAACGTTGGCATTGCATGGCAAGGCCCATACTGGTAATTGCCTGTGAAATTTGGTGGATGTTTTACACGTGATGTATAATTTGAGGCAGGTGCTGAGGACAGTTATGTACTAGTGATCTAGTGTTTTTGTCTTGAAGAATCATTTCTTCTCATACCTGTGTAGCATCAAATGTGTCACCTGCAGCTGTCATGCACATTACAGGTACATTTGTGCATAGGAAAAATTGAATGTCATTTTTAAAATTTAAAAAAAAAAAATCCTGCCACATAAATGGCCAATGTGTTGAACGATAAACTATGTAAGTCATTGTCACAACTTTCGCTGAGCATTGGAGCACCAGTGATGAGAACCTTGGTGCCTCCCAGATTACTTAGGGCTTTGATCTGCTCCTTCGTCCCTCCGACTGATGAGCGTCAGTCCTGTCCGTACGCCGGTAGGGGTGTGACCATGCCACATACCCCCATTTTCATTTCGAGTGGCTATGCTGGACTGGCTGGAAAGCAACCCGGTGGTTAAGACAGTTTATTTTAACAAGAAGTTTGTGGAAGGTGGTCCTGTGTGGGTCTCTTCTGCTGTGTCTATAGGCAATGTTCTGACCTGGATTTCCATAGTTAAAAAAAAAAAAAAAAAAAAACCCACTGTGGCTTAAGGGTTTTAAAATGACAACTTATGCAGGTCCCTTTGGACAAGGAAGGACCAAATAGACTCAGTTCTACGGTGAAAAGACACGAAATGTATTTGGACTTGGCAAGTGACTAAAGAATAAAGTTATTTTTACTATCATTGCTTTGAATGCATTTGACTCATTTCCTCCACAAGCCACCTTTTCAATAATGCATTGAAAACCCCCATTAATGTAGGTCACCCCATCATAATTTGTATTGCAAGCCATCCTCAGCTTGAAATCTAATCATGCACAGCTTTTACAGTGATTTTTTTAAAAAACATTTTAGGGACAAGTGAAGGTGATGAGGATCTTGTAAATCCTAGAGAGCACTATTGTACCACATTTAAAAATGGGTTTATGTAACAGTAGGGGGCATCGGGTGACAGTGTTTAAAGCTGCTGCCCTTGCACTCAAAAGCACCTGGGCTTGAATCCACAGTACCTTTCAGTAAGGTACTTAACCTGAACTGCTCCTGTAAAAATGACCCAGCTGTATAAACAGGTAAATTACTAAGTCACAACACTGCAAGTAGCTTTGGAAAAAAGCATCCACTAAATGAAAGTGTACTTGTCACTCTCTGGCCTAGAGTTCTTGCCAGCTGGTACATAATGTCCAAACCATGTGCTGCTGAAGACATCCCTGCTGCCTTTGTTAGAGCCCATCACAGCAGGATTACAGCCATCTCACATCCAATTCAATAAATACCACATGTGAGTAAGTCAAAAACTAACTTTATTAATATTCTTGTAGTTACTAATGTAGTGGTTTGACTTAAACCAATACTATTTTTTTTTTTTTTTTTTTTAGTTTATATACAAAACTGAGGGGGAAAAAGGACAAATTAAATGACACCACATTAAAACGGTTACAGAGACTGAGCATTTTATGTAAAACCTAAAAACAGTTAACCATTTATTGTACTAGAAAAAAAATGTTTACCCTGTTAATTATAATCATTTTGTTTTTCACAAATAACATTTACTGATGGACAACATTATCAGACTGAACTGCAATTCCATGATGTACCCTGAACAGCTCAGATTGTCAGCCAAGGTACTTGGTCACTTATAATGCCCAGATGCTAAAATGTGGAGTAAAAACAAAATGCTACAGAGTACCACAGATCACCTTACTGAAATAGCCACTGTGTCACCACACACTGTGCTCTACAAGCTACACATCCAAAAATATCTCCAACGAGATATTTCACTAGCATCACTTCTATTGATTCCAGAACAGTGTGATCATGGTCCAAGAAAATAAAAAGGGAAAAAAAAAAAAAAAAAAAAAAAAAAAAGTGGAACACCTCTCCTTTTAATTGTGTAAATTCATACTGTAAGTAGCCTGTTCATTCTCCTATGTCTAACTCCTTACAGACTTGGTAGACATTAACTTCAGTTTTACTAGCTAATGCAGAAACATACAAGCAGCCAAGAGTACCATAACAGTAAAAAATTTGTACATCTCCCAGACTATATTCCCTGTGAGGAAGCATTACATGGACTGACCTCCTCCTGCAAACATTCATTTCTAAGCGGAGTCAAGATTTTGACGTAGAACCAAAGAAAGTTCATCTTAAATCTGCAACTCCAGAATAAATCCCTGCAATCCAAAAGTAAAATATAAATAAATGAATAAATAGATAAATAAGGACAAAACATAAAGACAGGGACTGACAAATTTTGGGAAATCAGAAGGATATGTTGCATTTTTGTTTGTGAGTGAAAGATTCCCCAAAGCTTCCACCCTTCCTCCCTAGCCATGTTCCCAGGATCCCCACCTCTTTTGTATTTACCCACCTTCTCACAGCACACATTCCTAGACCATCCATTTCAAGATTCCCTCAACGTGACCAAAAACATCCAGTGGAACTTTTTCTTTCGCATCCTTCCCTTCTCCGCATCCACTCGTGTCAAACCCCAGACCTCCCTGCCTTCACCTTCACTTCAGTTCAGTTTCCTTTGACATTCTTCTTGCTTTGCTCCCAATGCTATAGACACCCCGCTGCCACATCCCACCACCCCCCTCAAACCCACCCTGTCCCACCCTACCATCAGCTCTGAGACATCACAAGGCAGCAAGCAGAGTCTAGGAGCTGATTATCTGGCCAGACCAGGTCTCATGTTTTGTCCCAGGGACCAGGTGAGTGATGACCACCTCCACAGCCTGGACCTTCAGGTTCTTCGGAGGGATGGGGCACACTTTGTACGTCACCTCATCCCCCTCCATGGGCACGTATTCCCCCTCAATGCTGAGAGAAAGAAAGCCAACGTCAACAGCCCAGCAGCATCAACGGAATACACATGTAAACTCAACCAGTGTTTTGCCCTCCAATTTATTCATTCCCCATTTCCTCAGTTTAGTTCCAAGGTCTTCCGTCATGGTCCTTGCAGCTCACAAAGATTATCACATTGGCCCAAGCATGTCAAAACTAAGCTCACCTCATTGCTTCCCTAGCTGAAGCTATTTGAAATAACCCAGTGCCTCCTCTCAGTGATGAGGCCATTCATTGTTATGAGCTGGGAAACCCACGGCCCCTACAGGACAAGAAGCCATGGTGTACGTTCAGCAACATGTCGGTCCAGATACGCTGCTCAAAGGAGCACCACCTCAGGTCATTCATGCCAACAGCCATCAGACACTAAGTCCTATTGCTCTTGAGGTGGTGCAGGCCTCATTGTCAGAGTGGCACACAGTTTCCTCTGTATGGCCTTATTTTTTGTCTAAATATGGTTTATTTCCTTCATGTCTCATTTCAGTCTATCCACTCAATCTGTGTAATGTCGATATGGTGTGTATGGCAGCACAGCGAATAGCACTACTGTCTCACAGCACCTAGGTGATATGAGAGGACGTGGGGTCGTTCCCTGCTCAGCCTGCATGGAGTTTGCATGTTCTCCCCGTGTTTGTGTGGGTTTCCTCCCACAATCCAAAGACATGCTGTTCAGGTTCAGCCATAGTGTGTGAGTGACAGAGAGAGTATGTTCCACTGATGTATGGATGAGTGACCCTTTGTAAGTAGTATAAGCCACCTTGGTAAATAAGGTGTGTGGGCTGATAACAGTACAAAGTTCACTGGAAGTAGCTTTGGAGAAAAGCATCTGCTAAGATGAATAAATGTATGTCACTAACCCCCCCCCCCCCCACTATACAATGCCCAGTATCCTTGTGAAGAGCTATACAGGTATTAGAAAAGATTCCTCAGATCAATGGGACTGCTAGCTGAAGGCACCCAATACACTGGGCCTGAAAATTACTCTTCCCAGATGAAAATGAACCTATTTGGACTCTCTGTAAGCAACTGCCAGTCAACATGCAGAGTAAAAAGCCAGGATATGAATTGTCCCACTGGTCACAGAGACAGATTATATGTCATTTTACAGCCAACTGGGGGATTTGGGACAAAACAGAAAACACCTTCCCCAGCCGTGAAATACAAATGACCTTGTGCACAATCTTCTGCAGAATTAATAATTCAAAAATACCACACACAAGAACAGAGACCTTACATGTATCATTCTGAACTAAGCATATAAAAAATAAAAAAAATAAAAAATGAGCCAAGGTTCCAGGTACAACAAAGTAGTAAAATTTGATTTTAGTGAAACTCCACAAGTGAAGACATGTCAACAGAAAGCACAAATAAAAAGTATGAGTCCACCTGGGCAACACCTGTATGAGATGAACAGGACAGCAGAGTGAGATCAAATCACACACAAGTACTGTACATCTCTAGGACCTACTGCAAAAAGGCTGGGAAGACATAGTGCTTCATTTGCTCAAACTTGGCAATAAAATGCCTCAGGAAAAGCAACTAATTTCCACCAAGTGTACTCTCACTTTTCACTGGTGCTGTTCAAGACTATACCAACATGGTAATGTTATAGCAGCACTTACTGAATAAAGATTCTTAAACACACAGTGACAGGACAGATAGCGTGGGACACTCACTCAGAGATGTGGACAAAGATGTCCTCGCCACCACTGGATGGCCGTATGAAGCCATGACCCTGCGACCTGGAGAAGTTTTTGCATACCCCCTTGAAGACTGGCCCTGATGTGGCCCGAGCCGCACTGTCGACACACACAAAAGGGCACAAAACCATAGCTGGTTATACACACTGCAGCGAACCAACTCAGGACAAGACACATGAGGACAAAAAGATGAGTTAAAGAAATGGAACCCTAATGTTAGCAAACAGATAAGTTCCACATGTACACACACAGTACATTCAACATGAATCCTGTCTTTTTTTTTTTTTATAGAGAAGTCCCTACATACATACACATAGTGTGACCCAATACCTGCAGAAACATTCACTTTTCAATTAATATTTAACATATTGTTTACCTGATTACTAGCTGCCTTCATTACACCTTCTTTACAAATCTTGTATTTTCCGTAACTCAGATAAATGCTAAATGCTGGAATAAAAGCTGAATACACACTAAAGCATTCCGCTCCGTATAGGCCAGTTGTGGGAATGAAACCACAGAAGCTAAGGGCCAAGCTAAGCTGTGGGAGGAGCAACGTGTGCAATACTGTCATTTCATACTGCACCTAATAAGACACACCACTGCAGAGCATTAAAATAAAAAAATAATTGCTCATAACTCCTATTCTCAACTGTCTCCAAAGAGCTACATTTTCTGTATAATCAGCCAAAAAATTACGCAGACCCGCTCCAAGGCTTTTCATCTTCATCTCTGAATAATACATCTGTGTGTGATCTTTCTTCTCCAGCAGAGCCTTCATTTTGCTGCATTAAAGCAAAGGCCGAATCCAGGGTTCTGGCCAGCAAAACTCACAATGCGAATCATCTGAATTTAGGATCTTGTTAAATTATTTACTATTACTACATGACTAAATGAATGACAAAGTGGGCACAAAAATTCTCTTATGAAAAGTAATAGAGACCAAAAATTCTTTGAATTTACAAGGTGTATGATATTTTGAAATTGCTCCCAACCCTTATTGCCCTGACAGACAAACCCTGCCAGCTAATCAGAACTCTCCCACTGGAATGGATGGACAGAGTGAAAGGAAACGGGGGGGCCCCCAACTCACGCCGAGTATGTGCGGGTGCGTTTGGTGGGCAGCGGGCTGGGCAGCTCCCCAACCTGGGGGGGCTTGCGCTCCCATATGCGGCTGCCCTCCCTCAGGAAAGGAAAGGACAGGGAGAGAGGGGCCCCAGGGGATCGCAGTGTAGCCTCTTGGGGGGAGGGGCATGTTGGGTTGTGGTCCGCCATGGTGGTCAGGAGAGCACCTCCCTTAGTCCACAGGCTGATACAGAGGAGATCAGAGGGGAACCAACTATGACTGTATAACGGCAAACTCCACCCCCTTCAGTCAGCCTGCATGTCAGAGCCCTGTCTCTGTACGGCACAGCAAAGACGACTGCTTCTGTCTGGCTCGTCCTTTAAGGCAATGAAACGTCCTGAAAAATCAAAGAAAAACAGATAAAGATGGAGGAGATGGAAAATAAGGGCCTCTCAGCATAACAGTGACACAACGACTGTTTCTACTGGTCTTTTGTTTTTGCTAAGCACAAACATGAGTAATAACTGAATTTTTATCCATTATCAATAACTGCTTGTCTACTGCAGGGCTGCAGTGGTCTGGAGCCTATTCTGGAAGCATAGGGCATGAGAGAGGGTACACCCTGAATGGGACATCAGCCCATCACAGGGTAACTGCAATCGCACACAAAAATACACTCCAAAAGAAATTTAGTCACCACTTCACCTGAAACACCTCTTTGGATTGTGGGAGAAAACCAGAACAAAACCCACAAGAATACAGGGAGAACGTGCAAAATCCACACAGACCAAGTCGGATTCAAAACCATAGCCCAAAAAGCTGCGCGGCATCGGTGCTACGTGCTGTGCTGCCATTGCTAAAAATATTTTAAATTAAATCTAAACGACATAAGGTAAAAATGCACAAGCATAAAAATTGTACAGAAACACTGTGTGTGAAGTTCTTACACATCAGATGCGAAGAGCTGACGGAACACTTGGGCTCCAGCCTGTAGGGGCCAGCAGGTATAATTGTGCTGAAACATACCAGATATCTGGCAGGACTGCAGTCACACCCGCTGGGGGTCCTGTTCTTTCTCATCTCTCAAATTCTTCCTTTTTAAAACCTCAGCTACATGTTTCCCTCCAGCTAGTGAGGGAAGTGTTCGTTCTAATAATTCATAAACACAGATACTGCAGTGTCCTTCACCTCAGTACTGAATTAAGTCATTCTCAGCAACATGCCCACACTGGCAATGCCTTCTCACAGATGTGTTCACGTGTGTGTTTATGGTGACACAAGCATTTATATCAGGCCAGCGTAGTCCTTGGGCTGAATGCAACAAGCGCAGTAATCTAAATATAGAGTTCACCATAGTGGGAGGCTGTCCTCTATTGACAAATGGGGTCAAGCTGCAAGACACTGACATATATACATCTATAAGATTATAGCACAGCTCTTGTGCTGGCAGCACACACCCCAAATGGTCCATATCCTTATTTGCCTGAATTTAAGCAACTCGTTTGTCCAAGGTGACTTACAGCATTTGATGAGCAAGTTTACAGTCACTTACCCATTTATACTGCAGGGTATTCTTTCTGTACCAGTTCAGGTTAAGTACCTCAATTCAGGGAAGTGGGAACCATAGTGGTTAGAGCTGCTGTACTGCACCTGAAGGACCAGGGTTTGAATCCCACCTCCTGCTGCGGTATCTTTGAGAAGGTTTTAACCTTGAATTGATACAGTAAAACCACCCAGCTGTACAAATGGTCCGTATTGTAAGCAGTTTAAAGCTGTTAAGTGACAGCTTACCAAATTAACCGTAGTAAGGGTACTAGAACAGCACCTGAAAGCAGCAGTGCAAAGCAGAAGCCAAGCCAGGATGCTACCTGCTGTCCAACAGTAAAACCCTTCAAGAGAAACATGATGTTTTAGCATCCTCCTCCACTCGTTTCCCAGCCAGCAAAGTCACACATACACAGTGCGTGCAGAGCTGAAGGGCCCATGGAGGGATCCATTTACACATCATCAGCCATGTGACTTCACACACAGGGTGTAGAGCCACACCGCTAACAGTGTGTGCCCACGGGACCCTGTGTGAGGTCCACCCGCATGGACACACCGCCAGCATTTACATTTATTCATTCATCTGATGCTTTTCTCCAAAGCGACTTACAATCATGTGTGAATGTTAATCTACCTACTTACCCATTTATACACCTGGGTAATTTTACTGCAACAATTTAAGTTAAGTACCTTGCTCAAGCCAAGCAAGGGGTACACAGCCAGAGCTGAGATTACAATTATAAACATAAATAAAACAGATGGCGTAGTGGTTAGAAATACTACCTTGCAATCCAAAGCCAAGGCACTGGGAGTGGGTTCTAATCTAATCCTCCTGACCAAGGTACTTACCCAGCATTGATACAGTAAAAATTACTAGGTGTACAAGTGTGTAAGTCATGATGGAAGTCGCTTAAGCCTTAAGTTAAGGCGTCAACTTAATAAAATATACACTTCATCTTTAAATACTGACATAAAACAAAATTCCACGTACAAGGAACTACTGAGCAGAAACAAGTCCGTGTTTTAGAAATAATGTTCGTTGAGAAAACAAACACTGACTGAACGGGTGCCGCTCTTCTTTGCAGGTGTGTGTCCGTACGCGATGCGAGAGACACACACCCCGCTCCTTTCCAGAACATTCCCCGTGTGACCCCTCCGCGCGACGAGCCTGCGGAGAGCCGAGCCGTTAACACTGACTGTTCACCCGTGTTTTCACCCTCTCCTTTACTGGTCGTGAGGTTTTGCTCAGAAACAAACAGCTACACCGCGCCGCTTCAAAACAACAGGCAATTACCACAAAAACACCGCTGTAGCGCCGCTCCTTACCGTCTCACGAACCTGCGCGCCACTGTAGAAGACCCAACCGCCTCCTCTGAGTCTTGTTAAAAAAAAAAAAGCCTCTCGCAACCGCGAGACGTGCGCGCGTCAGCGCTGCGCGAGACCGGTCCCCGTTCGATTAGATTCGCGCGCGCGCAAACACACACGCGCAGTTCCCTGTGAGAAATCCCATATGGAAAAACCAAAGACAAAAGGACGTGGAGGGTCATTTATGTACACAATAGGAGCCTCACTCTCCACACGCGCGCAAGAAAATCACTTCTCACCAGTTATAACAATTGTGCCACTATGCTACTATTTATATTTGTTTTGTCCAGCAGCCCTCAGTGTGTGTTTTGTAGCCCACACCTCAGGTCATGTTGCTCCAGTGGTGGAGGTGAGAAAGACAGGTGTCGTGCTGAGGCTTTGTCACTAAGTCACTAGTCCTGTGTCACCAGTCAGCACATACCCGGGGTTCAAGATTGAGCTCTGTCAAGTGGGAGAAGAGCTCCAGTGGGAAAGATGGTCCTCCTGTCCCACCAGGCCCCACAACGCAGTAAAGAGCGCTTCTTGTTCTTCCCCCCTGGCTGTCCATTTGCAGGGTGGCACAGCTCCTGGTCTGAGGGTCTGACCGCACGTGGTTTCAGTTCCTGCTCAGTCTGCGTGGACTTTCCACGTTCCCTCCATGTCCACCTGGCTTCCCTCCCGCAGTCAGAGACAAGTTTCAGATGGACTGGTGACTGCACTGCCCTTAGATTTCGTATGCGTGAGCGGTGTCCCGTCCAAGCCGTACCCTGCCTCGAACCCTGTGCTTCCTGGACAGGTCCCGGACCACCGTGATCCTGCACTGGACAAGCAGTTATGGATAATGGATGGGTGGGTGTAGAAAAGGTCCCATTCTCTCAAAGTGCTCTGGCTCCTGGGCCCCCTATTCAGTTAATAGCTCTTATGTTAATCTCTCTTATTCTCACTCCAGATGGGTTAATATGCAGATTAAAACACGCGCTGTTGGGAGTGCTGCTACATTTGTGTGTGCGCATGTGTGTTTGTCTTCTGGAGTGTTCACATTAAGTTGCTCCCTTGTCTTTCCTGCACGAGGGTCTCAGATGATCAAAATTCCCCATGAGCAGCTCCAGCACAGAGCCAAACTGCGTCACACACAGAGAGTCCATTGTGTGCGGCTGAAAGAGAGAGGAAGTGTATGTCTCACTAAGGGCTTGTGTGTTCCTCTGAATGTAAAAAAAAAAGACTACTTGGCTGTAAACTGTGTGTTTCACTCTAATGATTTCATGTGTTTTTAATTTCTTAGCATGTTCATTTGTTCCAATATGCAATTGCAAGTCTGTTCTGCAAATATATCCGTGTGTGTGTGTGTGTTTGGCTGTTTCTGTGTGTAACATGTCGTTCCAGGATGGTTGACACATCGTAGAGCAAGGGTGTCCAACATGTAGCCCATGAGAACATTAGTAAAATTATTCATGCATGCTACGTACCATAAAAACTATAAATTCTATGGATTTGTGTTATAATTCAGTTATAGCTTGACACACACTTGAAGACACACCAGCTCTGAAGAAAAAAGAACAAAATAATATAACCCAATTTTTAGATTCAGGATATCAGTTACTATGATTTTTACACGTGTCCCTCAGTTCACAGTCATGCTTGTGCCCCTTGGCACAAGGAAGTTGGACCCCACCCCCCATCCTGGAGTATTTCCTACAGTTAAGAGATACTGCAGGTGATGACTTCCAAAGCACCCTCTCTCTTCACATTGGGGTCAGCTTCCAGATCAAAGATAGGCCCTTTCTGGGGGTCTTCCCGAATGGTCCCGTTATTACAACCACCACCCTTGGAGAACATGCAAAGTCCACTGCAGCAGAGCAGTAAGGTGCCATTGTGACCACCTGTTGTAGACATTTGTTTTGCTCCAGTGATGGAAAGACACAAGACAGGCAGGGATGTGCCATGTAGGGGTGTTCGCACACATTTCAAACTCCAAAATCTCACAAGTCTCCTCCTTCTATGCTGTGTCTTTTTCTCACTTCTCTTCAAAGAGTTTCAACGGGCTGCACTTGGTGCTTGGTTCTTCCTTCTAAGTGGACATGGTGAGACAGTGGGTAGCACTGGTGCCTCACAGCTCCGTGGATGTAGGTTCAATCCCCACTCAGTCTGTATGGAATTTGCATGTTCTCCTGATGTCTGTGTCAGTTTTTTCCCATTGCGAGGGGGAGGGTGGGAGTAGGCATGGCCAGGTGCCAGTGTGCCTAAGGTACAAAGAAGAGCCATGCAGTCAGATGTGACAGAGAGAAGAGCACACACAGGGTCATGACATGAAGGGAACTCGAAGGAATCTCCTGCTTGTGTCATGAGCATATGAACTGAGGGTATTGTGAAGGCCCATTTTATCATAGATACAAGTGGTCAGACAAGAGAGAAGGCCAGTCTGTCACCACACTGAACATCCAGTTGATGGGGACTAATTCAACCCTGAAGTTCATTAGCTGAAGGATGGTAAACAGACTGAGACTGTTACCATAAAAACACACATGTGAAATGTCAGTCTTCTTCAGTTGATGGTACACGGAAGCAGGCAGCACAGCAGGCACAGGACTAGATTCCTGTACAGTAGGTTGTGGGTTCATTTTTCATTATGTATATAGGCATCTTTTATTCCAGGTTTACAAAGTCTTGCTATTGTGTGGGAAATGCTTTGCTGAAGTTTAAAGCTTTTCAGACATTCATTTACCAATATATTCATCTATCAGAAACTTTTTTCAAAGCAACAAACAAATATTACTATAATATTCAGCTGATACCTTTATCCAGGGTTACTGGCAGTGCAGTATAGTACAATAAACTCCCTACAATAATTCACCCATCTATACTGCAGGGCAGCATAAAACACACAATGGGCAGTTTACAGTTACCAGTTCACATGAAACCCATGTCTTTGGACTAAATGGCATGTGTACAAATTATCATGAAAGTGACATTCTTATGATTAAAATGATTATACATAATATTAATGCATTTATAGATACATGTCTGTCACATAATTCACCCTGTCTAATTTAAAACAACAAATCCTGCTTCTGAGATGTATTTCAGAACCACAATTACATCAGACTGATGAAAATAATTACATAATTAACTGCTAATCCTGAGCACCATTCCCTAAATTAGGCTGAAACTAGAAATCACATGCTCTTTAAAAATGTTGGTTAAAAGTATATATATATATATATTTTTTTTTTAACAGAAGATACTTCTATACATTCACAAATCTATGAGTTATAGTGATGACACTGCAAAACTGGTTATGTTCTTAAACCATGTACTGGATCACACAAACAATGCCAAAACTAGCTACTGTATAGGGATATGGTCTGCTAAATAAATAAATGCAAAGATGTTTAATGCAGTCATTTGTGAGTAGTGGTATAAAGAGCAATACAGGGTAACAGCCTAGCAAATAAAGGTTAAAAGTATATCATAGCAAGTCAAAATAACCCAACATACATTCTCTGTCATACTGACCTAGGAGTGGATTATGCTTAATTTTAGATTGAGTACAGCAGTTTTCATTAGTGTGCCATGTTTGTACTTGTAAAAACCTAAACAAATTAAACTCTTTTGAAGTAAACTTGAAGATCCAGGGACAGCAAGTTACCATGAGAACACATAGGTTTAACCATGTACCTGTAAATAATCAGCGCTCAAAACCTGAATAGAGTAAGAAGTCCACTTGTTTCAGTAGGGCATCCTGTAAGCAGGACACTATTTTTTCCAAAGCAGATGTCTCTCCCAGTGGCACAGTAAGTAGTGCTGGTGCCTCACAATTGCTGGACTGTAGGTTGAAACCAGCTCCATCCGTGTGGAGCTTGCATGTCATCACCACATTTGTTTTTCCTTTGGGTGCTCTGATTTCCTCCCATAGTGCAAAAAGATGTGTTTGGGTAATTTGGTAACTAAATTGTCCTCAGTGTGTGAGCAAACACCTTGTGATGGACTGGTGTCCCATCCCGTATGTACCCTACCTCATGCCCTGCCATCGCAACCCTTCTCTGGACAAACAGATGATTTCTCCCCAGTATTTTAATCATACCTCAGAAAGACATCAATCAGCTTTGACAAAAGCTGCTAGCCAGTTACTGTATCACATTTCACCGTTGTCGGCGTCTGCATTCATAACATAATTGTCACTAACTGAGTACAAATGATGAGTGAAAGCACTGCTTCCACAGTTCAATGCAGAACTCCAGGACTGGCCCGGGACCACCGCAATACTGATAAAGAACAACCAGGTAACAAAAGGTAGTAATCGGGTGCCCAATGCAGGTTGCATATAACTCAAGGACCACATATCTAACAATCCATTTTGCCACAGCTTTTGTTAATTGAAATTGTGTGTGTATATATACACATGTATGTGTGCACATGCAAACAAACATCAAGAAGCAGAGGCCACTATTCAATCATATATCCATTTTATGACATAATTAATGGCAACTGAATAGCAAATTCAAAACAGGAAAAAAAATAAAACAAAGGAGACAAGCAACACATTGACGTTCAAGTGATGTCAATCCTTGCCAAGGGAGGGCAATTTGGAGCACAAAGGTTACAGAGAGGGAAGCACATTGTAGGTGTGCTGAGACAGCAGCAAAGTCCTCACCACAAAGGAGTGCAAGAAACTCAAGAGTTCCTCGGGCTCTGCGGTAATAACCAGATCAAATGCATTAATGGACAGATACAAGAGTTTAAAACAACCTTGCATTTGATAAATGTTTACAGCTTGTTTCGGTGGAAGAATGGATAATGCAATAATGCTGATCCGCACAAGGTTTAACTGATGTGGGATCAAATATTTAACCATAAGGAGTGATTCCTCTACAAAGGACTGCGACACTAACTGATACAATGTCCACAGTTCGAGGTAGAGAGAAATGTCAATAAATAACATTTGCAATGGAAACCATTTGGAGTAGAAACTCGAAAACCAACGGAAGGCCAAGGGGGAAGGAGCTGTTGTACAAAGACAAATCTTCACCCTGACTGCCTATATAGTCACGTGTGTTGGGCGATACTGTTACTTCTGAAAACAACGGAAGGAATGCAGAGCACACTGCTATCAGTCTGGATCAGATGTGACGGAGGCGGGGGAATGACAACTGGGAGGTAACGTACAGTACAGCGCACGTGTGTGACACAACACCACACTGGGAACCACTACAGGAACATGTGGAACATAAGGTCCAGTGCTGGCCTGAAATAGTCAGACATCCATTCCTTGCTTGTCTGGGCCCTCCCTTCACATCCTTATGGCGTGTTGCATCTGTTTAAATCATATGCTCCACTTAAAAAGCAACTGAATATAACCTTTACGATTGCACAATAACCTGTCTTCTGTGTGTATGTCAAATCTATACACCTTGGATTCATGTCAGTGTGTATTCCCGTCTATACAGTAATCAGTGGAAATCCCTACAGATATTTATGACGTATGTATGTATGCAAATGTACGATCCATATTCTTACAACTCTTCCTACTTGTGTGGTTCTTCCTCTGACTCTTAAGCTCCTCCCTGAATGCCTCCCACTCATTGGAGCTCCTTCATCCTGTTCAGGGCGCTGCCAGCCTGGAACCACTCAATCTGCGTCTCGTTGAAAGTGTGGTTCAGCTGGATGGTGTCCTGGCTGCCGTCACTGTGCTTGAGCACTGCCTTCAGCGGCTGAAAGGAAATGGGCGATCAATCCGGAGATCTAGAGCTGGTATTACCTCTCGTCGTAAGCAGACAATTCAAATGCCTTGCCTTGCCAGGAGCAAACTTTTTGAGACCAATGATGGAAATCTTGTCATCAGGGCGGATTTTGTCGTAATCGTGAGGGTCAGCGAAGGTCAGGGGTAGCAGGCCTTGCTTCTTTAGGTTAGTTTCTGTGAGGAAAAACAAAAACAGTTGTCTTGTTTGTAAGCAAAATCCTGAAGCACATTTCTAAACTTCTAAAGCAACCATGTGGCATTCTAGATACATACAAAACTACTACTGCTAAGCAACCAAAATTACAGAGTCTTTGGAGCTCAGGTGATGGCAAGCAACACATATACCATTTTGTGCTGATTGTGACACTAAATCCTGTTTTCTCAGCATCCTGAAATGAACAGCAAGAGTGAAAGCTTTGGATGCGCACACACAGCTGTCCACCCTACCATGGATCCTAGCGAAGCTCTTGACAATGATGACTCTTCCACCAAGATGCCGGGGCTCCAGGGCAGCATGCTCCCTGCTGGAGCCTTCGCCATAGTTCTCATCTCCAACCACCACCCACTGAATACCATTCTTCTGCAGAGGCAAGGACACAACTAGAACAGGTCAACACTCCACAAAGCTCTAGTGACACCCCAATAACTTGAGCATATTCTGAACCACATCAAGAGTCCATTACGTTCACATTTGTTCATTTAACTGATACTTTTTTCCCCCAACACGACTTACAAATAAACAGCACCTACAATTATTTATACAGTCAGCTGATTTTTACAGGAGCAATTTAGGGCAAGTATCTTGCCACTACCTGCTGCCCCATTACAAAAGGTACCTGATGTTTTGGGCATCATAGCTTCTCAGACAGAAACCACACACTGAAAGAACACAGCTGACAATACACACATCACCACTGCGACACTCAATATTCAATAATGTGTTCATTGACACACGTAATTAATGTCCCAGTTAAACTGTAACATGCAAAGATTATGAACAGTAACATTACTCCTAGCTAATAGCAGTAACTCCAAACATCTGTGCACCACCTACTTTGTAGTAACGGGCAATATCAGGAACTCCACCGTACTCGCCAGTCAGCTGGTTGCGGACTTTATTGACAGCATCATTCTCGATGTTGACTGCACCAATTAGCAGGTTGTTGGAGATGTTGTCTAGGTGACCACGGAACTTGAGCCAAGGGCCAGCAGCACTGATGTGATCAGTGGTGCACTTGCCCTTCACCTGGAAAGTGGGGGTGTGGAGGACCAGCAGCAGCGGAGAGTGGAAAATGGATGACATCATTAGCAATTAGGCCCATTTCAGCATTTCTCAGTGTATTGCCGCATGGCAGAAACTGCGTAAACAGGGGGTGTCCATCAGGTTTTAGAACATTTTTTTTTTTTTTTTTTTTTTAAAAAAGTGCCAGAAAGTCACCTAAAACACTGTGGAGCTATTGAAATAATTAATCAAGTATACACCCATGTTCAGAGAAATGTTGTGCACCATGCACATCAGAGTACACTGGTTTCAGATGTTACAAATAGCTAAAAATTTAAGATGAATACATCAGGCAATGTTTGTAATTGCATTCTATTCACTCATCTGGTTTCTGAATTTTCTTTGTGTTATGCAGCAGGATTGACCTGTATTTATACACACAAACAATAGATGCACTGAAACATAACAGGAGTGTGGAGATACCTGAATTTGGCCTTCTTCCATGCTGTTTACAAGTTGCATGTGGGGTTCATGAGTGTCAGTGATCAAGATAACATTTACACTTGGAAGAATTTTGACTGAATGAGTTTTTCTGTAACTAATTTTTTTAATGCATCCAAATTAAAAATAATAAAAATTCTTTAGGGCTGAACATTTCCAAATCACAAGGGCCAAAGCGTGTGCTGGATTTCATCAGCATTCAGTGGTTATGACTAATTTTTATTACCATATGCTATCTCACCTGGTGTTGAAGTAGTCTTTAACCAGGGTAACTAACTTGTAGGTTGGTGGCCCTAAAGGAGTGGAAGCACCCATAACTTGGTATGTGGTGTGTTAACACATGCCAGCCTGTACTACCAATGCATCATGCAGCAGACAGCCCAGCCAAACCCTCCACCTTGATGAGGACTTGCATGTCCTCCAGGTCACGCCCGTCCCACTTTTCGAAGGGCTCCAGCAGCTGCAATCGGTTGCTCTGGGGGTTCACATCTACGTGCACAGAGCTGCTATCAGGTGGCGGCTGCTGGTAGGTGTCCTGGCCTGGGTCAAAGTCACGTGTTGGCAGCTCATCGCCTGTAGGAGGTACCAACTTGAACTTCTCCCCATTTGGTGCTGTCAGGTAGTCTGTCTCAGGGTTGAACTTTAGAGTGCCGGCAATGGCCAGGGCTGTGACAATCTGCACCAGCGAAAGGGGGTTGAAGAGGGTTAAACCTGGGGTCCAATGTGCATGGATGAGGTGACACACTGGTCAATTAATGCATGGCTGAGTATGGCACCTCGGGGGAAGTAACAAAGGCGTGTGTAGCTGGGTTGGCGTCATTTCTAGCTGTGAAGTTCCTGTTGAAGGACGTAACGATTGTGTTCTTCTCTCCCTTCTTTACATCACGCCTAAGAAAAACAAAAAATTAGATAATCTGCATGTAACGAAGAGATCATGTACATGAAATGTGCATACACAGGTTGGAGTAGCAGGCCTGACACCTGGGGATGGAGTTACCTGTCCCACTGTCCAATGCAGGGTCCACAAGCATTGGCAAGAACCACTCCTCCTACATCCCTCAGTATTTTAGCCTGCACGTGGACACAAATATGCCAGTTCTTCATCTCACCCACAGCACAGTGATCTACTGGTTCAACACCACTCCCCCCATGAGTCCACTTACATATCCGTCCCTCTCGATGGTGGCACGGATCTGCTCTGACCCAGGTGTAACTGTGAACTGGGCCTTACACTTGAGCCCATGGTCCAGAGCCTGCTTGGCCAGTGAGGCAGCTCGTCCCATGTCCTCATAACTGGAATTGGTGCAGCTGCCAATCAGACCTGGAAGGTGGGGAAGAAGGTACACACACTGCATTCAACAACCATCACACAGCTTTTTAAACCTCCTGTATTTTTCCATACTAAAAGATGAACTACTATCACATGACTATTATGCAGAAAAGTGAATTAATAGGTAGCACAGTTCCAGTACAAACTGGAGTTACAGTTAACTGTGTTTGTGGCTCTCAGAGGTACCAACACTAAGCAGCCAAAATGATTTAAAGGAGTACACTGATCACTACAGTCACGCTAATGCCCCATTGGTCTAGCTTTTACTGACCCACTTTGACCTCAAGGGGCCAGCCACTTTTCTCAGCCACTGCCCCAATCTCCGCCACTGGGTGGGCCAGGTCAGGGGTGAAGGGTCCATTGATGTGGGGCTTTAGCTGTCAAGCAAAGTTCGAAAGAAGGACATCAGCATCATAACCAGCTTAGACAGGTGCAGTGCTTCCATATTTTAAAGGGAACTGAGCCTAACACAGTAAGCTGTGTGTGCACACTTGTGTGGTGGGGCTTTTCCCCTCAGTCAGTCCTCACCTCACTGAGGTTGATCTCAATGAGCTGATCGTAGTGGCAACCGGGGTCTGGTACCAAAATGTCTTTGTTCTCCTCTGACAGGGTAGCAATTTCTGGAAGGATCAAGGAAGGACCGAATGTAAAGTGAATGAATATAAGACAGTATGTAAGTGGAAGTAAAGATATCTAAAGCTGGCAGGGTTGAGCAAGACGTGGGCAAAGGAGACAGTACTGACCGCCACGGCCAGTCTTTTCCAGGTAGGTCTTCATGCGGTGGTTGTAAGGAAACACTGACGTGGTTGCCCCAATCTCGGCCCCCATGTTGCAGATGGTGCCCATACCTAAATACACAGAAAGAAGACAGGCACTGAAAACACACACTGGAATGTTCATCACTTTCTGCAAAACTGGTGTGATCTTCCACATTTACTCAACTGAAGGTTGTCAAATAAAATTTGTAGTTAAGAGTAGCTCCTGTGACACTCACATTACGTGGCTTTGTTTTCCACAATCCTTATTTAGAGCAAAACACGGTCTTTGTTTAAGCTTAAAAATGGCAGCAGCAACATGTTTTTCAGATTCATTCCGCCACATGTATGCCCATCTTTGTGCAAACTACAGCCCAGCAGCAGTTCACCACACATGGATCCAAACAGCAGGAAGACCAGCACTGGTGTTCTTTTGAACATGGTACTGAAAAGGGAATCTAAAGCAGTGCTCACCCGTACAGGAGATTGAATCCACCCCAGGGCCATGGTACTCCACAATGGCTCCTGTCCCCCCCTTCACCGTTAGGATCCCAGCAACTTTCAGAATGACATCCTTTGGAGATGTCCAGCCTGAGAGAGAACCTGTCAGCTTTACACCAATCACCTGAGAGGAGGGCAAGAGTATGTAGTGAGTGCAGTAGGAATCATCATTTTAAACCATCATGAAACATGAAGCAGAGCATCCTTGTGAACAAGGTGGTGACTGAGACTGACAGGAACAAACAGTCATGGGACAGAAAAAGAAAAGGAAACAAAGGAAAGAAAACATTTGAGTGCAACAAGAGAAGGACATGGGCTAGTCCAAAGAGGAGTGGTTAGCAGATTCAAGGAGCAGGTCTGTGGGGTTACTCACATTGGGACATTTGAGCTCCCAGGGGATGCCAGCCATAACGTCAACAGCGTCAGCTCCACCCACTCCAATGCAGATGCCGCCAAGTCCACCTCCATTGGGTGTGTGCGAGTCTGTACCAATAACCATGACCCCAGGGTAGGCATAGTTCTCCAAGATGATCTGGGAAGGAGGGTGATAAAGTCAATGCAATTAAAGTTCTTATACTTGTGAAACTGTTAAAGTTCATATTGTCACTGTTCCTTGATTCATGTGGTATACTCTAAAATCCACATACACATCAATACAACAAGTTACACTTTTCTCAATAATCCAAAGCAAAGGCACTCACTTTCAGGGGCACATAAGTCCAGACACATTTCTTGCTGCTTAAACAGTTATAAAATTAGAGGGCCAAGTACTACAGGTTATAAAGCTGTTGCTGCCTAATTAGTTAATAAGCTCACTTCTCTTATCAAAATTACAACATTTGGTTTGTATACTCAGTTACTTACAGCGATTTACCCATTTATAAAGCCAAAGACTTTTTACTGAAGCAGTTCAGGGTAAGTACCTTTCTCAAGGGTACTATAGTAAGAGCAGGAAACCTAGATAAAACCTAGTTGCATGATGGCAAGGTGATGGTTCTAACCATTACACCAACTGCTGTCCCCACTTAATCCACCAAATTTTCAGAAAGGCTTAAAAATTGGTTCATTTAGGACAGTATGCTGAACCAGGTGCCAATCTAGAACAAAAATCTTCCAAACCAAGGAGTTTCGGAACACAAACTAGTCGGCATTACCTCAGTTTTGAGAGATTTCTGCACCCAAATACAACATCTATGTTTAGTACCTGATGGATGATTCCAGAGCCAGGTTTCCAGAAGCCCACTCCATATTTGGCTGCAGAAGTAGCTAGGAAGTTATAGACCTCTTGATTCACTTCCTAAATCACACAAAGGGGTGGGAGGTTGGAAAAAAAATGCTCAAATATGTCAAGTTCTTCTTTGACATAAATACATTCAGAACAGCTTTCCCAGTCCACTTGACCTCATGATTTTACTTCTATGGTGGTAAATTTAATATCAAACCCCTCTGTACCTCAATCCTTGATCCCCCCCCCGCACTCACCTTGGCCCGCTGCAGATCCTGAGTGCCCCCAACCTGCGCCTCAATCAGATGGTCACAATGAATGGTGGAGGGCACAGCTACACGCGGAAGCCCACTGCTGATGAACTGCAGCATGGCCATCTGAGCTGTAGCATCTTGCATGGCGACGCGGTCAGGACGCAGCCGGAGGTAGGTTCGTCCCCGTACAATCTCCTGCCCTGATGGGTCATCCAGGTGGCCATACACAATCTTCTCAGACAGAGTAAGCGGACGGTCCAGTCTGTAGTATGGCCATGGGGGGCGGGGGGGGATTTGCTATTATTAAATTTTAGCTGGTACAGTTTTGCCCAAATCATTTATTAAAACAGGTGCTGTGCTGTCATCATCCTTTTGCATCTTCAGCAGACAATATCAGGAACATACAGCTCCTTCAACAATACTCCTTTAAAACCCCTGGACATCCACTTGTCTGTCTCAACCATCATTTGCTGTGGATTTGAGTTTAAACCTCTAAATTAGCTCTACTGTTCCAGTTTCTTGTTTACCTGTCTCCTTAGCCTTAGACACAGGAGCATTTCTTAAACGGGCAACAGGTAACGCTGGGACAGATAGGTTAAAAATAGCCTGCCATCCCTTACAACATTTTAACAAAGAGCTAAATAAAGTTGATAAGACTTAGTTCATTCATTTCAACTTCGATCACATATAAACAAACAGCAGAACAAGAACATAAAATGTGTTTCCCTTTAAAAACCCTTTCCATACCTCTAACCTGTGTCTTCCATGAAAAGGTGTTCAAATATTGAGGGTACAAACTCTACACTGTCACCCCCCTCCCAAGGCTAGATTTCCACATAGTAGAAATAAATGTTACAGAAGTTGTACCAGTCCAATACCTACTGTGTATAAATCTGAAATTTCAAGGGAGTTGTTTATTAAAATAACATGCCTTAAAATTATAGATGATACCAAAGCTAAATGCTCTTGTCTCATCAAAAAAAATTCTATAAAATGTGGTTGTCAGTGTCTGACTGTCACTTTTACAGAACCTCAAACCTTTACATTGTCATATGTCATTAGAAGATTCAGGGTAAGAGTTATGCAGAAACCCTCAGCTGCCCAAAACACTAATCATAAAAACTACAAAAAACAAAAAAAACTCAGGCTTGGGAAGGGAAAATTAGGTGCCACAAAAACAGAAAATTAGAAGTACATAAAGTGACCATTTAAAAGCTAAAAAAATTCCACAACTCATGTGGCATACACAAATGAAGATGCTGCTGTTCCATTAGAACTAACGTGCCACGTCGGAATTAGTCGTTTTGTGATTCTAACCCATTACAAACAAGCAAACCGCAACTCTGCGACCTGAAATGTTATACACACACACACACACACACACACACACATTTTCAGAACCGCTTGTCCCATACGGGGTCGCGGGGAACCGGAGCCTACCCGGCAACACAGGGCGTAAGGCCGGAGGGGGAGGGGACACACCCAGGACGGGACGCCAGTCCGTCGCAAGGCACCCCAAGCGGGACTTGAACCCCAGACCCACCGGAGAGCAGGACTGTGGTCCAACCCACTGAAATGTTATATTCTAAGACAATTTCATCATTCATTACAAGGTCTGAGGAGAAAAAAGAACAAGGCAACCTTTCTTTGGGCATTTCAAATATCCCCACGCACCTTTTCAGTTTGCAACCTTGTTGCACCATTTACAGCAACGAGCCCATAATAATGGAACGCAAGTTCAATGAACAGGAAGTTCCGCTCATTTACTACTACTTTAACATTTAATTCTTCAAACACACACACAGAAAACCTGTACTGAGCAGGAGACCGACCGCTTACGGACGATGTCAAGGTTGCTGCGCAGCTTCTGATAGTTGACGCAAGTGGTGGGCTCATAACGGCTCATGGCCACCTTTGCCTTGACGAAGAGGGCCGCTGACACATGGAGCCGCCGCACCCCATGCCCTAAAGCAAGCTGGAGGAGGAAAAAAACTAAGATCAAAATAAAACACATGCTACAAAAATAAAGTACATAAAGTGGCTTAAGATTATGCAATATTTAACCCAAAATCATTAAAAACAGCTTTAAAAATGCTCAGTGAAAGCACATAAAACTACCCCTACATGCTAAGAAGGTCATGGTTCATATTACATTGAAACACTGCTCAAATCATAAAACTAAATGTCTAACAAACTGTAAAATGTAAATGAATAACTCCCTTAGCCTTTAGACAAAATAAATCTGATGTAATCAAAATGATATAAAGCACAAGCAACATCATCAGTGGATTCTAGATTTAATATTTCCACTCAGACTGCTCACAATGAACAGTATCAAGTGAGCGCAAAAAAAAAAAAAGGGGGGTTAAATATTATGTCTATGAAAATAAAAAAATGCAACCATAATGCAAGACAGCTACTATGGGCAAATATTAACTACATAACATGAAGGCTTTCATGCCAAATGGCAGCAAAATTGATAAGCTGAAAAACTACACAAGGATAAAGGAGCTCCCTTCCACCTTCCCATCACATTGTTCTCACTTTGGTCTGAGTAGAATGTGTGTAACAAAGAATGCATGTAACAAATTATAATAAATCTTTAGTTTAGCACAATTCAGAATTTAGTTGACTAATGTAATACTATGAATTTAGAGTCCAGAACTGATCAAGGCACATAACCCGTAGCGATAGAGTAATAATTCCATTCTGCATAAATAGGTAAATAATTGTAAAACTGATTATCTAACAATGTTCACCTTGGATAAAAGCATCAGATGACAATCATATAACTACGTTACTTCATTCAGCTGATGCCTTTCTCAAAAGTAACTTACAGTGTTAAGCTACTTATTATTTACCCATACTAGAGCTGGGTAATTAACTGGAGCAATAGGGTAAGTACCTTACTTAAGTTAAGGTACTACAGCTGGTGGTGAGACTTGAATCTGCAACCAGCAGCTCGAACCATTTACACTACCAGCTTCCCCATATTATTATAATAATAAGAAGAAGAAGCGGCAGCCCAAAGAAAGAAAATGAGAAGAGCATGAGCTTGCCCTGTCATCGCAGTAAGATGACATGATGATTTATACTTAGCAGGTCTGGCACAAGCATAAATAATGCGATGATGGGTCATGGTCCACCAGAGCAGAGTATGGAGAATAAAATCGTATTAGGTATTGAAGGCTCTCAATTAGCAATCGTACAAAATCAGTGTTCAAATCCGTGCCTGAGGAACCGGAAGGTGTGTAAAAAAAATGCGTTTTATTACGTCAAGTTTGCCGCGGTTGACAGACTCGTAAGCGGACAGCGGGAAGCTCGTCAGTTAGTAACCTTGTCTTCACCTTGAACGAGCAGTGTCTCCTTCAACACACTCATTTTTACTCTAAGATAGTATTCCAACGGCCTCCTCCTATGCCAATAAGTGTGTGCACAGATTTTTACTCTCTTCTCTGCCCACGGCACATGATTACGAGAAAGCGCTAAAGAGGAGCTCAGCAGCGGAAACATACGGGGGCGCAGTGACCTGGTGCACAGGCCAGCTGAGGCGATTCTCACACTCTCCTTCGTGTACCTTTCTGCTACCTTTTTTTTCTGCACAAACACCCTCAGTCTAAAAACAAAATTTCCAGATAATACAAATGTATTCCGCGCCTGACAATAAAAAAAATAAAAAGCTCTTGCTTACCTGAAGCCGGGCGGCGGTGAGACAATACGCTGCCATTTTGTGCACTGACAAAGATGTATCGCGGTAAGATGACGCAGCGGTAACGTGATTGAAGCACTAAGGAGCTGGTTCTTAACCTTTGTGCTTACCGCTTTTGCAATAAAGCTCGTTTTAAAAAAAAAAAAAAAAAAAAAAAAAAAAGGGGGGGAAATTTTTAAGGACATCCGTTTTGAGGCAAGACGCGCAGTAGCTTAGAGGAACTCATTTTATATCTATACATACATACTGAATTGTTGTGTAGTGTGTAATGTATAATTTCTAATAAATAAATGTATGTAATTTTTTAAAAATTATTAAACAATTCAAACACTCACAATACAAGAACATTGAACCAGAACAATCCTATCCAGGGGAAATAAACAAAAAATAAATAAAATAAATAAGTAAATTTAAAAAAATACACAAAAAATTACAAAACACTCCAACAACCAGAGACATTACATCAACACCTTAAAAATATTACAATAATGTACAGTTTTAATGGCCTTATTATTACATTCCTTGATAGTGTTTATGTTCTTCTTAAGTTCTTCAAGAATAAGCGAAAACAGTTTTTTTTATTAACAAATTTGGACCTGTGTATATGATATTTGGCTAAAATGATCAATAAATTAATGATATATGCTTGTTCCTTTGTACTTTTATCAAAATGAAAGCACCAAAACAGTACATATTCATAGTGCAAAGCAAAATCCTTACAGACAGAAGTATCTGTTTATAAACAAAGTTAGAGAGGTATGTTTTATACTGATCTACAGAATTTATCCAGCAAGTCATTGTCTTCATAAATTTAAAAAGCCATTAACAAAAACTGTGTATTCTATGAAGAGGAATCTGAAATTGTTTTGCACTTATTCTGGACTTGTTCTTATACTGTAATACTTTGGAAAAAAACTGCAAAGTGTCATCAGTGTAAATATTCATTGGAAAATGAATATTTTTATCATTGCAAACCTTTGTCACGATTGTAGGAAAATATGCGGTTTGGTGTCTTTGATTCCTGCAAGGAGGACAATTTTATTTAATTGATCACATTTTATTTGTTAACCAAATGTCATATCCATAAACACACATTCTCTGATATGAAGCCTGATTTTATAGCACTCTCAAATTAAATCAAACAGTACATTACTACTATCCAAGACTCCACTAATAAAAAAAGCAATTACAACTATTACACTCTAAATTGTTCAAGATTTTAATTTAAACTGTAATCTGTATTCTTATTATCCTGCCTCTTTTCTTTTTATAGTATCTTTATAAATAATGTTCTCTTTGCTGTTGTATTTCGTATTTTTGTGTTGTACACAATATGCTCTCGCAAACAAGCAGAACCTGGGGGCTTCCAGGCATAATTGTTTAACACGTCTGAGAGGCAAGTGGTGATACGAGACAATGCATCTGTACCTCAATTCAATTCACACACATTTTCTGAACCGCTTGTCCCATTCGGGGTCGCGGGGAGCCAGAGCCAAACCTGGCAACACAGGGCGTAAGGCTGGAGGGGGAGGGGACACACCCAGGACAGGCAATTCAATTCAATTCAATTCATTTTTATAGAGCGCTCTTCTCACGCAGTGACACAGAGCGCTTTAACACAGGCATAAAGCAAGAAAAACAGCTACAAAGAAAGAAGACAGTCGACTAATGGCTACCATAATGAAGAACTTATTAGAGAGCTATAAGTATACCTACTGGCCACTGGGGAAAGGAACAAAAGCTCCCAACTGAAGGCTGAGAGAGAAAAAAAACCTCTGGGGGTCCACGGGCCAGTGGTTGCCCACCACTCCTGGGCTTTCTAGAAAGTAACAATTTATAAGCCACTGTGTAACAAGTAATAATGATAATGTTGGTAAATGGCATCTTGGATCCCCAGCTCGGCATGGAACGTCTCAATCGTCATGGCAGATGGACATCATCCTCTGTCAGCACGGATTTGTCTGTCAGCACGGGATTCGTGTGTCACCACTGGCCTGTACCTGCAGGAGAAAAAGAGAAGAACTGGGTACCATCAGCATAAGCGTGATGGCAGAAGCTGTGAAGTGGAAGAACAGAGGGCAGAGATATAGATTGAAAAAAATAGGGGCCTTAGTGCTGAGCCCAGAGGAACCCCTGTTGAGGGAAACTGAGGGGAAGTCAGGGACACATGCCAAAACACCTGGTGAGACATGCAGTTATCTTTACAAATTTATACAATTTCTACTGAGACACGGCACAGAATGAAGGGTCAGAGAAATCAGTGCTGTTTCAAACTATTCCAGTGTATGTAATGCACTTTATGTATTGTTCTTTGAGATGTACATCACTTTTGAGAAAGCATCTGCTAAATAAATAAATGTAACTGTAAATTTATCCCTGAAACGGGAGTCAGGAGAAGTATCAGTATTTCAGCAGATGGATTCTTTTTATATTTGTTTAGCTGACACTTTTCTCAAAAGCAGATTACAATGATTTATCAGTTTATACAGCTGGGTAACTTTATTTTATTAAGTTAGGTTTATTTAGGTTAGGTACTTTGATCAGTAGGATATGGGTTTCAGATCAAAGGCTGTAGTTCCAAGTACTATGCTCCCTGTTCACCATTGCTTTTCCAAGTGAGCAGTGTTTGTCAATAAAATACAAGATTTTCCTCCTGTATTATCACAGGTATGGTCAGATACCAGCATGTTGTGACTTAACTGTGTCAAAAATGAATGAACCATTTTCCTTTTAGATGGGGGCACGGTGGCGCAGCGGGTTTGGCTGGGTCCTGCTCTCTGGTGGGTCTGGGGTTCGAGTCCCGCTTAGTGTGCCTTGTGATGGACTGCCGTCCCATCCTGGGTGTGTCCCCTCACGCCCTCTGTTGCTGGGTTAGGCTCCGGTTTGCCATGACCCTGCTCGGACAAGCAGCGTGCACTTACCTTTTATTAGTCTACCATATTTTTTCTATTGGCTTCATGCAGAAAAATGATACAGTATTTATTCAGGTTGAATAGCTTGACCAAGGCTATACAGTATAGCAGCTGGGATTCAACAGAGAACAGCAGTCAGTGCCAATGAACAATACTGTACTGTACACTGAATCATTCAGTGAATGAGAATTTCTTTTTCTGTGGTTCAGAATTTTGCTCTGAACCAAAGGGAAGGTGTTTAAATGGGTTCTGGAATTAATCCGTGCTGGTGTGGGAGAAAACAGTGCTATGCAGGATACCTACGATAGGGCGCAGCATTCAGTTCTGCGCAGATTCAATGAGCTACAAAAGCCGCTTGAAAAAGAATGACATCACGACGGCTCTCAGCGCAAGCGCATGCGCATTACGAAGTCACGATCACGCGCGCAATCAGGCAATATAACCTTACGACTTAAATTCAGCAACAGAGTCGAAAATTTACTTTAAATGAAAAATATTTGCGATAAAACTTCAATCGCTGTCGATGTGTATTTAATGTAGTTAAATCTATATTTTTAACGTTTAATCATTATTAGTTCAAAGTTCACAGGAAAGTGTAAGTTGAAAGGTGAAAGGTCAGAGTGGCTGCGCGTACTTGTGTACGGTGAAAAATGGCGAAACATCATCCGGATCTGATCTTTTGTAGGAAACAGGCCGGTGTTGGTGAGTTGTACTGACTGCTGGTTCCGTGTGTCTGTTGGTAAAATAGCAGTTTGTACAAATTCTGAATATTTGTATAGAAAGGAGCAAAGGAGCGAGGATTAAAAAGGAAAACACTAACTAACATCATCCCAGTTTAGTTTTAGCTGTAGCTAATTCGTTGCCGTGGCACGCACGGGTGGTACAGCGAGAAGCGTTGCTGTCTCACAGCGCTTCGGTGATATGATAGGGTCTGGGTTCGATCCCCGCTCAGTCTGTGCGGAGTTTGCGTGGGTTTACTCTCTGGGTGCTCCGGTTTCCTCCCACACTCCAAAGACAAGCTGTTCAGGTTTACCCTTTGTGTGGCATAGAGAGAGTGTGTTTCACTGATGCATGGATGAGTGACCCATTGTAAGTAGTGTATCTCGCAATGTAAGTCACTTGGTGAAGGTGTGTGGGCTGGTAACACTTCATAGAGTTCATTGGAAGTTACTGGAGAAAAGCATCTGATAAATAAATAAATTGTAATTTGGGTCTATAACTCTATTAGGTGAAAATAATAAGACCAGACATTTTATGTCTAAGCCTAATCCACGAGAAGGTACAGTTAACAATTGACATTTGCAATGATATTAAAATATGGACAACAATACTGGCACCGCTGTATCCAATTACGTTTTGCAAGACTGTAAAAATAATGTTTTAACGACTTATTTTATTGTTCTTTTTTCAGCCATCGGTAGACTGTGTGAAAAATGTAAGTAAAACCATTAATTCATGCAAATGTAATGCAAGGTGAATGTCGTTAAATTCCTAATAACTAGTTGTGTTCCATGTATTCAGAATCTTTGTTTTACATTCTGGTAAATATTGTTGGGTGACATGGTTTCAAGCACTCAGAATAGCGAATTTAAACGTGGATCATTTTTCCTAGCCTATGTTACTGATTACTTTTTGTTAGAATTCCTGATTGTTATGCATGTCTTTTGAATTATTTATTAAATTTAAATTGCATGAATTACCTAAAAGATCCAGAAATCTGAACTTGTCCCTTTAGTTAAGTGCACTTCTTATCCCCACTCTCACAGGTGATGGCAAGTGTGTGATCTGTGACTCGTATGTGAGGCCTTGCACCTTAGTCCGTATCTGCGACGAGTGTAACTACGGATCATACCAGGGACGATGTGTCATCTGCGGAGGACCCGGAGTCTCTGATGCGTACTACTGCAAGGAGTGTACCATCCAGGAGAAAGACGTAAGTAAACTGGGGAGGGAGCAGAACAGTAAACCTTTAAGTGGCATTTTATTGGTTTTAACTACATGCTCTGAGTTTTGCTTGCTTACTTTTTTCTCTCTTTCTGTTTTGTTGCACAGAGAGATGGTTGCCCTAAGATTGTGAACCTGGGAAGCTCTAAAACTGATCTCTTCTATGAGCGAAAAAAATACGGTTTCAAGAAGAGGTGAAGACCAGATTAACTGGACTCTGAATTTTGACCGTTATGCTTTTAGAATTGAAGCTGTTTTCACTCTTATTTGCAAAGGATTTTGATTTAATAAACATTTTTGTGGTACAATTTTGTTATATATTTGTGGTATGTTTGTAAGGTGGTAGCAATAGGCATTTTTAAAAATACTTTTTTGATTGCAATTCACTCTTAGTGAAATTGTTGCCTCACCCAGTTGGGTTGTCTAACTGTATATGTCAATCTCAATTTGTCAGTAAGTTTATTTTTTTTATACTGCAGTATTGCTGAATAGTGATAGCTACCAAAAAATTATGCCCAGCAGATACATTAATATTTCCACTAACCCTGTAGAGGCAATTTTTTTACAATGCTTTTTAAAAAAAATTTTGTAGTAAAATATACAGCACTCCCTTTACTGTCAGATTTACTCTTTCAAGAGAAATATAACCCATGTCTTTTTGTGGTTATAAATAAATATTTGTAAATGCATGCAGCTTTGGAGAAAAGGACCTCCCAAATATATAACTAACTTTTTAGCCTGATGCACCTGTGTGGTGCCCTTGACCCAGATCTAAAGAACCTCAACATCACAGTTCTTGTGTAGAGATGAGGTATAATGCATCCTTAAGGTGTAAAACTCAGTTCTTAGGTTAGATTGCAGATCTATTTCTCTTAGGCAGTGTTTATTCCCTGATATATACAGGTTACAAATTGTTTTTTTGTGAAGTGCTGCATGTGACTTTTTCTTCTGCTCAAAACATTGTGACCAATTGAAAGAGAATGGTCTGGACAAATACTTAAAATTATCGCATCATCTGATTATCAATTAAATTTGACTTCCTTCATCCTTGTAGTGGGATAAAACTGCACAGTAACATCAAGCCAGGTGTCAGTAAGTGTTAATATGTATTATGGGCAATAGTACACAAAGAAACTTATATGAAGTTGTTTAGTGCTATCAAATCGACCTCCGTAACCATATGGATAGAATGTTTCCAGAAAGTTCTGTTCTTCACTTGTGCCACCAGGGCTGAAAGGGGTGTGTCCACTGTCACTGCCAAGATCTATCTGTTTGTTTTCTGGCTGCCTGTGGTTTTATTTATTTATATATATATATATATAAGAGCTATGTATATGCTAATGTAAAACTAAATCTTTAGTTATCAATACAGTAACTTGCAGGACATTGTCATCCATTATATACCAATAGAACAGACTTTATATTACAAGTATATATAATCATATATCTTTTGGTGTATATACTCCTCTGCATTGTCTCCCTTCCTTTTAGGACACAGTCATTGTTATAATATTTCATCATTCCTCTTAGTGAAACAATTCAACTGGTACTTGAAGCGCACCACTACTGGTACCACCCTGATTTTGACATCCCACATGTTACTGACCTCAGTTTTCTAGGTTGTTATAATGTCAAAGTTTCTTTTTCAACATCATGTTTGCATTATCTGGGATAGCTACTGTATATTGATCAATATAGCTACACTACCAGTCAAACGTTTTGGAACACCCCCATTTTTCTAGTTTTTATTGAAATTTGAGCAGTTCAAGTCCAGTGAATAACCTGAAATGGTACAAAGGTAAGCGGTAAACTGCCAGAGGTTAAAAAAAAAAAAAAAGTTTAGGTTACCAAAAAACTGAAAAATAATGTGCATTTCAGAGATATACTAAAAGGCCTTTTTCAGGGAAGAAGTAATGGGTTACCAAGTTACAGCTGTTCTGCAGCAATGGGAGTAAATTAAGCCTTGAAAGTTGATGCTAACAATTCCTACAGCTTTTGTTGATTACTTACAAACCCTCTGTCTGTATAAAAGCAGTGTTGGAACAGACTGTGTTATTACACCCTCTTAAGCATTATTTGGACAGTATCGTACTGCAGGAAGTAGTATATTGCTCTCATAATGGCGAGAAAAAGGCAATTAAAGGAAGACAGCATTATAACCCTTAAAAGTGTAGGTCTTTCCTTTAGAGAAATTGCAAAGAAAGCCAAGGTGTCAGTGAGTACAGTTTCCTACACCATCAAAAGGCACTTGGAAACTGGAGGAAACAGACAGGAGGAGGTCTGGCAGACCCAAAGCCACAATAGAATCAGAAGACAAAAGTTTCTGAGAGTCAACAGCTCGCGTGATACGCGGCTCACAGGACAACAGCTTCAAGCACAGCTTAACACTGGTGGAAGAAAGCAAGTCTCAGTTTCAGCTGTGAAGAGAAGACTTCGAGCTGCAGGTTTGACAGGTCGAGTGGCAGTAAGAAAGCATGCAAGTAAGAGGCTTGCCTGGGCCATGAAGCACCACCACTGGACTACTGAAGACTGGAAGAAGGTCTTATGGACCGATGAATCAAAATTTGAAATCTTCGGTTTATCACGCAGGGTTTTTGTACGCCGTCGAGTGGGCGAAAGGATGGAACGTTCCGAACGATACTTGATTTCCGTTGTAGAAAGAATGCCCCGAGTGTGTTCGGCTGTTATATCTGCAAAAGGTGGCTACTTTGATGAGTCAAAAATTTAGATTAAATTTCGTTAAACAAAACGATTCCATGATTTCTTTATGTCCAATTGTTTATTTGTTCTATGCTTTAATTTCAGAGTACATTGAGCCAAATAAACAAAACTGCATGAATTTCAATAAAAACTGGAAAAATGGAGGTGTTCTAAAACTTTTGACCGGTAGTGTATATCAGTCTTCTCTTTTTTTGGGGGGGGGGCATGGTGGTGCGGCAGGCTTGGCCAGTGCCCGCTGTGTGGCGGGCCTGGGGTTCGAGCCCCCCCGGGGTGCTCCGCGATAGACTGGCATCCCACCCCAGGTGTGTTCCAGCCCCACGCCACCCGGCAAGGCTTTGGCTCACTGCGACCCCGCTCAGTTGGTTGGTCTTCTTTTTCTTATTGTGCAGCAGGACAATTTGCAGATTGTACACAATACGTGACTATCAGTAAGTCCCAAGTGATTATAGTATCTTTGATGTTGGTCACCTTGTCAGGCTTATGTTCGTAGTACCTATCAGTCACTTGGACTCCTAGGTTTGGGCACTTTGTCAAACATATATAACCAGTCACTTTGATGTACTCAGATGGGGCTGTGTGACTTACGTGTTCTTCCTCCTTGTTTATTATTATTATTGTTGTTATTATGGCACGGTGAAATAGTGGGTAGTGCTGCTGTCTCACAGCGCCTAGATGGTGCAGGATGACGTGAGTTTGATCCCCACTCAGTCTGTGTGGAGTTTGTATGTTCTCCCCATGTCTATGTGGGTTTCCTCCGGGTGCTCTGGTTTCCTCTCACAGTCTGAAGACATGCTGTTCGGGTTTTCCCCCATAGTGTGCGAGTGACAGAGAGTGTGTGTTCCAGTGATGACCTCATACTTTGAAAGCATGTCAGTTCTTCTCAGTTCCGGTATTCGGGCCCACTTTCATAGCCCACTTTGGAATTAATAACCTAGTTCATTTAGCAAATCTGAGATTTATTTTTCCCTTGGGTGTTACTTTGGCTAAAAATACTATGCATGTTTGTTAACGTGTCACCTTCCAGGATAGGTTACATGGTTTGACTAACAGGTACTAAATAACTACTTTCAGTCTTTGGGCATTGAGGACAAGGAAGGAATGAAAAATGAACTAAGTAATAAAGCACAGAGTCGCTGGTTAACTCAAGACAGAAGAAAGAGTCTTGTTTGCAGCATGCAAAGTGTGTTGATCTTTGCGTTCTTAGTTGTGTCCCATGGTAGATAGAGTGAAAATCTAGATCCTCATCCTGTACTTGTGCCAGAAGGACTAGGAGATGACTCCACCACTAGGTAGTGCAGCGGTTGGGGAGATGGGTATGTAACCTCAAGGCTGTTGGTTCTAGTCCCACCAAGAGCACTGTGTGGTACCTTTGATCAGGGTACTTACCCTGAAATGCTGTATTATGGAGTGAAATAAGTCACTTAGGACAAGCCTGGGCTCACCTACTGCTGGCAGGGTTAACACTAAAATCATGGTTTTTCTTCATATTCCATCGCCTATCTGCGTCTTTTCAGTACTTGTGTTGGTCATAGCAAGAGGTTCTCTCTGACACATGACGACTACTGGCTGCTCATGCTCCCATTTACTTAGGCTTGAAACCTAAAATCCCAAAAACCCAAAATTCACTCTGCCCTCCATTCTCGCCCTCCCAAGTAACGCTGGTGGGTGCAGAAGTGGCCACGTTTTCCCCCATCTAGAATCTGATGGAGGAACCCTTTGTGTGTGTGTGTGTGTGTGTGTGTCTCAGCTTGTCCACGTTTCCTGGAAATGAATGCAACAATGGCACCGAACTGAATAGTTAACCGGTTTGGGGACAAACCACAAAGTGCATCTTGATCCTTTTTGCTAAGTCTTTATTAATATGTATAACACAGACAAGTCAGTACATACTGCTGTCACACTCCGGTATTGAACAGGGATTTGTACAGGAAGAAAGACATTTTAAAAACCATAGAACAAGGAAACGTGAATGTTTTAAGTAAACATGTACAACTTTATACAGCTATCAGAGAATGAAAAAATGCAGAAATGCTGACAGCTACACGCTGGGAGGTGTCAAGTGTAATGGGAGAACCCTGGGATTTGTTATTCGATTCTGCTTTTACTCATGGGCCTTTTGAGTGCTGTGTGAATTTACCACACCTGACCCCATTACACACCCACACTGAGAGAACTACCCTTATACGGGGGGGGGGGGGCTGGGCAATGGAACATTAAAAAAAAATAAATTCAAGGTTCATTTTCGTGGCACACAAAAGTACAGCTGCCTCAACACACGAAGTACCGGGAGTAAAACTATAGGCTAAAAACTGCCGACAGCTTTTAACATATGAAATGTCAGGGATATAACAAGTACAGTATAAAATGCCAGCGCTAGAACTGATGAGATCAAACATGCGCTATTTCTTTACTTATGTAGTAAATAACTGTGCAGAAAAAAATATATAGATATATATATTATATGTCACTGGGTCATTCGGGAATTTTAATTTGGTACAGGCTTTGGTCAGCATGGTCAATCTTCTCCAAAAGAATCCACATATAACATCTCTTCTGCAAGAGCTGTCTGTGTACATTGCTAATGCTTTCTTAATTAATAGAGTTAGCATTTTATAGTTGCCTATCAGACATGTTTTATCCAAAGCGGCTTAAACAGTTTACAAGGTTACCCATTTATACAGCTGGGCATTTACTGAAGCAAATGCGGTTAAGTACCTTGCTCAAGGGTACAACAGCACAGTTTCTCCTGAGCCTTAAACCTGCAACTTGCAGTCACAAGTCTTGTTTCCAGCTATGCTACCTGCTGCCCTTTTATTCACTCTACAGTAAAAGAAATTTAGATTTCAAATACGGGAAATTAGAAATTCTGATAAAAAGTCATTTTAAGAAATATTTTACATTACAAACCTGTATTTCCGCAATCTATGATTCTAATAGTCATACATAGAAAAAGTTAAATGGCTAAGCATGTATCTTAAACATCCGTCATGTGAAGTGGAAGCACTGCAGAATATTACTAAAATATTTACAAGGGAGGATCACAACAGTTTCAGAACAAAGGCCAAGAAGTGAGATGGAAAAAAAAAAACACAGAACGGGTTACACAGCAAAAAGGGGCCCTGATTTCGCCTTGAGCTTGCTTTCCGATATGTTACACAAGTCGCCCTTGTTAGCGGGCAAACGGAGCGCTGTGCCATGTCGGCTGAAGACACTTGAAGGTTTGGATCCGGGGGGGGGGGGGGTTCTTTGTAAAACCGAGATGTCCGGTTCACGTTAACACGCGAGCGAGCCGTTTCCCGTGCGCCAGCACAACTGCAACACGGCAGCAATCAATCTGAGCATCTCGCTTCTCGCCTTTTGATCCAACTCAACTGACATCTATGGGTCCTAATCTGAACTCGAGCAGACAAATACTGTGGTTACCACAAATGTATCCGTTTTACAGCACACTGGCCCCTCACCTTACGAACAACTGGGACAACAAGTCTGTCCATAACTCGATTAGTCTGCATCAAATCCAAAGAAACATAAAATCAATAAAAGCTTAAAAATATCCATCTCTCAGCTTATGTGCTCGGTTCTACAAAATCCTTAAGATTATACATACTTAATATAATACTTCCCAAGACTAACTTGGGGTTACAATACAATTGAACCTCATTTCTGATGACTGAAATAAAAATAAATAATTCCAATGTGCACCATTCATCTCATTACTGATCACAGACACTCAAGACCACAAGACAGGAGCTGTACACACCAGAAGGGAGTGGGATCCACGCAGTCACACACATGCTCTTTACCGACATCTACCAGCTGGTCACATAGGTACGGGTCTCTCCAGCTGTGCGGGGAAATTTGAAGAAAACGCTTTTGGAAACTAAGAAAAGAAAGCGCAATTACAAATACTCAGGAAAACATTTGTATCTTCAAAAATAAAATTACTCAAACGTTCACAGGGTGAGGAGCCGGCGTATATGTACAGCTTGAGATCTGGAGACGCCTTATAAAATGTAAGGGTAAACGAGGTGCAATGAGGTATACTAAAGTTCAGCTGGATCAAAAGTCTGGTTAAGTGCCGACATGTGCCAAAGCAGCACTCCGTATTCCAAAGCATAGTTTACTATTTTATATAATCTGGTTCATCTCTCTCTTCCCCCCCCCCAAACAGTCTAAAAACATTTTTGCAACCTTGTTGAGACACATGCTTCAGATCAATACTCAACTACACTAGTTGTGATGCAAAGAGAGGAGGGTGAAAAAAAAAAAAAACAAACCTAAGATTCAATTCCCATAAAATGCAATTATCCACACACCGGAAGTGTTAAGTGGACAATCATAGTCAAAAAGTTTTTTTTTTTTTTAAAAAAAAAAAAAAAAAAAAAAGAAAAACAATTACATATTTACAGTTTTGGAACAGATGGCTGCATGTAGTTGTACAGAAATATTAAAGCACTAAATTTCTGTAGTACTTTTAAATATTTGCCCAATTCCCTTCCATGTATTAACATCAGTTATCAGGAACCGTCTGTAATTACTAATTTGCTACACAATATGTAACAATAAACATTTTTAGACCAGAGTTCCACCTGCTCCCCATTTAAAAAAAAAAAAAAAAAAAAAAAAAAAAAAAAAAAAAAAACTGTACAAAAATACCAAAAGTGTAGGTTTGGAAGGAAAATTATTGCAAAGATAAAAATAACTGCCTTTGTGGCCACACTGTTTTCAACTTCTACCCACAGTGAAAAATGCACTTTTTTTTAAAAAAAAAATTACACCCCATCCTATACCAGTACTCTCATGGGATTAACAGTAGATGAGAACAGAAGGCATCGCTTCCCCATTTGCTGTCTGGCAAGAAACTTATTTTATATACAAAAAACAAAATGAACATTCATTCAATAAGCACTCACAAATGCCAAAGGCAAACATTTGAAAAATACAAGTATCAACAAAGATGAGAGCAAAACAAAAATCCACACGTACAGTTCCTCACACACGCTGTCACTTCTCCATCCTCTTCTTTTCCCTGATTCCACCTTCCATTCAAGGCTTTTAAAATCCACGTCTTTATTTATTTATTCATTCATTCATTCATTGACTTCGCCCCTGTCATAAATGAATCAATAAATCAATAAATAAACACTCTCACAGGTCCTCCACCTCTGCCTCCACTGGAGCGCTTTAAACAGGAGAGAAACAAGAGTGTCAATCATTAGAATGAGGGGTGCGGGGCAGTGAAAGGGTTAAGGTGCAACACTAATTTGTCACATCACTGAAGGTATTAAATCATTTTTATAGAACAAGGGAACAAAAAAAAAAAAAGGCAACATTCTGTTCCATAAACAAGTATTCAAAAGTAATAAATATTGACATTGGTGTTTTTGTGGTGAGTGTGGTGGCGCAGTGGGTTGGACCAGGTCCTGCTCTCCGGTGGGTCTGGGGTTCGAGTCCCGCTTGGGGTGCCTTGCGGTGGACTGGCGTCCTGTCCTGGGTGTCCCCCCTCCCCCTCCAGCCTTACGCCCTGTGTTGCCGGGTTAGGCTCCGGCTCCCCGCGACCCCGTATGGGACAAGCAGCTTCAGATGATGTGTGCGTATTTTGTTTTGCCAACTTCATCTCTGGGGAACTGATGTGACCTGAACTGGCACTCTGACACGGAAGATTTTTCATTTTTTTAGCAGCCCGTGCTATTTTTTAATATTACTTAAAAAAGCATTCTTCCTGAATTGCATCAGTATATATTACATATTCTGTATTAATGTTTATTTTTTATTATGGAAAAAAAAAAAAAAAAAACACTTTATGTCCATGCACTCACTCTCTGCTACCACTCGAAGCTCTGGTGTGACCCCAATGCACCCACTTCTGACATCAGCCGTTGTACTTGCTGACCGAGGCAACGGCTTGCGTTCATTGTGTGTGTCTGTGTGTGAGACCAGTGATCCAGGGTGCCAGTGCCTGCCTTAGCCTAAGTGTCAGCTTCTCATCGGTCTGTGCTGGGTGTGTGGCCATCAGATCGCGTTCGTTATCCCTTACAGCGGTCCGTATTTGGCCTCGTAGCGGGCCAAAACGTTCTTGCAGCGGCCGAAGTCCTTCCGCAGTTCGGCCACCTCCTGCCGAAGAGCGGCGTTCTCCCGTTCCAGGAAGGCCGCCCGCACCGTGATCTGGTTCTCCTTCAACCGCCGGGCATCACGTGACCGCTTGGCTGCCATGTTATTCTTCTTCCTCCTCTGCCAATACTTCTCATCCTGAAGTGGCGCAACGGGGGGGATGAAGGAAGACAGTTTGGTACCAATTAGCCGAAGAGCGATGCAGACTTCTCTCGCACGAGTGCAACTTGCTCCTAGGAATCCTGCTAGTAAGGCGCAATTCTCCTCTTTACCTTTTATTTAAGAGAATAATAATGTATTTCAGATCCACCAAACCTGCAAAACTCTTCTTTTAAACATGGAGAAAATTTAACCGAACCCAAGTCCAGAATATCACGATACTAACCAACAAACTCGACAAACGAAAGCTGTCTTTGCTTCGCTCACCTTTCTCGTACTTTTTTTTTTTTTTTTTTTTTACCATTTCAGCAAGTAAACCGATAGGTAAGGCTTTGCTTGGCCTCTTCAACCTCTTAAGCATTTTCAATAAAATTTCGATTACGATAAATTAAGGTTTTACACTTGCGAGCACGTACGTGGCTGCGAAGCAACTGAGACGTGCAGCGGAAACCACGCTCAACCTGGAGGGAGGGGAGGCCGCTCTCACCTTGCGTGACTGACGCTCGTCATCACCACGGCTCGCGTTTTGCACCGAAAACCGATCTCAAAGTGCCTCTCATGCTAGTGTTGATAGCTGATAAGCGACGCACGGACTTCGTGACACAAATGACGCGTACTCGCAAGTCCGCGTTCTCACAGCACCGACACACTTCACGCGAGTGCCGAGATTCGCTCGCCCACAGCTACAACCCGCTTTACCACAATTTACCTTCTGCTCTTCAGGCACAAACACTTTCTTGGCCTTCTTGATCATGGGTTGCGGTTTGAGCTCCTCCTCAGTGAAACGGTGTTTGCGTGGGTTGAACAGTTCTCCGCCAGGCACGCTGGACAGGACCAGGTCGGTGGGGTCCGGATTGAAGTTCACTTCCACCTCGATGTCCTCGGGGTCGACCGGACTGGGTGTTGCTCGCTCCGGATTTGCGTCCGCCTCTGAAAAGGTAACAGCGATGCTGAGCTACCGATTCATAATGCCATGATTCTCTCCTGGCCACAGAGCCGAGTGTCCCGCTTGTTTATTATGGACATGCGCCTGTCCGGTTTAGCGATACGAGGACAGGATGGGCACTTGCACCCCGGTCCAGGTGTTCGTCCCTCACCTGCACTCTTCTTGGTTGCAGACGTGCCGTCGGTCTCCGAAACGTCGACGGTCACCAGATCCTCCTCGCTCTGATCCAGCTCCACAACAGGCAGCAGCGCGACCGTGGAAGGAGGGACCGCTTCGGTGGCGGCGGGCACCTCTGCCAACTCTGGGGACAGTTCCTTGCTCGCATCCTTAGACAGTTCCTCCTCCAGGGGTGCGGGGATACCGTTCTCCAACAGGAACTCATCCAGATCCATGTACTCCAGGTGGAAGGTCTCCCCGTCGTACGGGATGGTCTTGTCCCATATGGCCGGGGTGAGGGCGGCCGAGGGACCCATTCCGCCGCTGCCCCCTCCGCCGCAGTCTCCGCCGTCTGCCGAGCATAACAGCTCCTTCTCTTTTTCTACAGGGTGAGGGGTATCAGGTAGAGAGAAAACAATGCGATGCTCATACTGCAAACGTATTTATTTCCGCATTTCACCTACACTCTTTTCCAAACTGCATTACAATGAGACACTTGTGCGCTGAGCTACTTTGGGGTCATAACTTTGCTGGAGGACACTTTTAGTAAGGCCTGTATGGGTAGGAGAACAAAAAGCAAACTAAGCGATGCATGATTATGGCAGCACAGTGAAATAAACTGGATTTTCCACAAAAAACACCAGTTCTTCAAACAACAACAACACCAACAACCGTGAGATATTAACTAATTAAGAGCGCCTGAAGTGAAACGTAAAACACGGGCTGTTGTTTGTGCAGTTTTCACTTTGCGTACTTTCTAGATGGCCTCCCAGCGTGAGACATTCCCGCGTCCCCGCGCGCCTCGCCACGTATCTGCGAGGACAACGCGACTCACGGCGACGCGACGCGACGCGACACGCTCACAAGCAAAGCGGGAGCGCGTATCGTATTTATCGTGTGCGGAAGAGCGGCCGGTTACACTGTTTCTTGACCAGCCAGGCTGCTGGTTCGCGAAAACACACGTTTGCCACGCGTTTTCTGAAACGCGAATGTGTCCGGTTAAAAGGCCCGAGCGTCGCTCCCTGTTCCACTTGTTTGCGTTGCCAAGATGTCGGCTGCTCGGCTCTCTCTCTCCCTCCGTCGCCCCGCCGAGCGCACCCGGCCCTGCCTGTCACGGCCATGACATGATGTCGGCGCCGCGCACCAGGCTCTTACTTACCGTCGTCGCCCTCCTCTAGGATGTTGGGCGGCGGGATCTCCATGATCTTCTTGAGCACGACAGGAAAGGAGCTCGGCGGCCCGGAGCCGGACTCGAGCGCCACGGTGACGGCCGAGTCCCCGGACATCGCGGACGCGGACCGATCGGCTGGCGCGACGGGTTCGTGGTAAACCTGCGAAACGACTCCCTCCCCTGGTTGCGCGAGCTCCACCGGCGGGCAGGACACGCGTGGGGAATGCGTGAACAGCCTCTCCGAGTGTTGATTTCAGCGCGTCCTTGAAAAGCCTGCTGGGCTCGAATTAACCTCCCGAAACTGAGACAGCGACACCGCACAGCCACTCCAACGCTTGACCCGATATCCCGGATTGTCGCCAGTATTTTATTATTCATGAGATAACACGTCTCCTTTTCAGTGATTGGACAAGCGTGCCTAATTTATTATGAATATTAAACATAAACCCCACCTACAGAGGATGTTGTTTCCACACCCCCGTAGGCGATTGGAGGACGCCTTCATTATGCATGCAAACTGAATATATTATAAGTATAGCGAACCAATGAAGGTAATGGGTATCGCCCACTTCTGTCACAAGCTGGCGCGCGTGCAAAATAAAAAGGTAAATAATTGTAATGTTAAGTAATAATGAACTTCGAAGTCCAGTACTTTAAGCTCGTGGATAAGAAACGACACTTTTTATTGAATCACTCTCTTGTTAGGGTTTACGGTGGATGAAAAAATTCAAGCTTGTCTGAAACATTATCCCATCATGCATTTCCCAATTCTGTGGAGAAAGACATCTCGATGTCGTCAGTACAATACCTAAGGAATTTTACCTAACACCGAGCCACATATTAATTACTGTTGATAGACCGGTTTCCTGAAATATTTGTAGCTGTTCACACCTGCGACAAGACGCAATGTGAGAAATTCGGAGTGCGCCTGACTTAGAAGAAAGTGGTAAACTGGTTCACGTGCTCGTGCACACGCTTCAAGCACACCCCGCAGCCAATGACGAGGCAGAGGAGGCGGGGCTTGTACAGACTGCACACGTGTGGGGTGGAGCTACAGCGCATGAGACGAGGCGCGTCACGTGTGGCTCGGGACAGGTGCCGCCGAGCGTTGTTATTCATCTCTCACGCATCTCGACCAGCAGCATTTATTTTCAATATCGGGGCAATTTATGTGGAAACAGTTTATTAAACTGTGAAGTACAGATGAATATACTTCCTGCTTTCTGTTCCAGCACGACAGACTTCACCGTGCACTAGCACATGCGTGCAAAGTCTGACATCTGACATATAAACACTCCGTGATAGGGGAAGGATCACATACTAATCATCATGCATTTACATTTATTCATTCAACTGATACTTTTCTCCAAAGCAACTTACAATTATTTACCCATACAGCTGGGAAACATTACTGTAAAGACCTTGCATGCTTGACTCAAGGGTAGTACAGCAGGGATTCAAACCTGCAACCTTTAGGTCTAAGGGCAGCAGCCGTAACCTTTACAGCGTCAAGTACCCGGCTCGTTCATCACCGAAGTGCTTGAGTTATGACACAGTTACGATGCATGGGTGCAGAGAGAAGCATGTGCTCTACAGAAACTGTATGTCCGAAGCAGCGAGTTCAAGCGAGTAGAGCGAGAGTAACAGAGCAGGGCGCTGGGGCAGTGGGGCGCGGTGGGATGCTGCTGTGGTTTTCTGCAGGAAGTGCAAGAGAACACTGTGTACCAGACCGCATTCCAGCACTTCTCTTTCTGTCCTGGAAGTGAGAGACGCCAAAAACAATGCGGCAAAACACAAACAGCCCTGCATTCCCAGTCTAACCGGCTGCTTCCAATTAGATGAATATGGCGAGAAGAAATGTCAGATGTGATATGTGACAATAATGCATTTTTTGAAAGATGTACATAAATTCTATTTACACTAAAGAAATCATCCTAGGGAAAAAAAGTAAATCAAATTTTTTTTAAAATCCTCCCTCGTATCTTTTCCCGAGTACAATGAAAAAGGCAGTCGGGCCACAGAAGGCAACAAAGCAGGTCGGCCTTGTGTTCCGAGGCACCGACCCTCACGGGCGGTCCACGGGATTCAAAGGGATTCTATAGTGATGCCTGTACACATGGTTTTCACTTTCCTCACTCTGGTACACGAGGAGCAGAGCTCTCCTGTAGACCGTTGACCATTTATTTTGCATTTTACTTGCTTCTTCTCTTCCATTGCTTAGTTGTTTATTTCAAACTAAAAGTTATTTCCCCACAAATAACTATGCAGATTTGGGTTATGCATGATCAGTATATTTATTTTTGAGCACTGAAAAATATTGTAAAAGTTCATATTTCCCTGCAGCAAGAAAAACAACAGCTCAGAAGACAAACTTGTACATTTTAGGTTCCATTAAACTGGTCATTTTGTTTACTTATTTAACTTTATTTTCTATTTTTAATTTTTTTTTTTTTTGTCTATGCACTTTATCAGTCACATTTTTTACTTTTTATCTGGACATTTATTATGGGTCTCATGGAATTCAAAATCTAATTTAATTCTTTTTATTTATTTCTTTTTTTTTTTTTTTAAAGAATGGAAGATGAATCTTTGGCTTAAAGCTGGTGTTTAGAAGTTCTCTGGCTTCGCATCCTGTTTTAAGCCCAGGGTTCGATGGATCCCATTCGTTGTGTGTACAAACGCACAAAGATGCTATGGCCCTTGCAATACAAAGGGCCTCTTCCGCTCTCTGTTTGCACTGCCAATCAGCGGCACCGCCGAGGGGGCCAAACAGTCTCTGCACAGCCGAGGAACACGCCACAGCTGACTCATACCCTCAACTCGGTAATATGGCGTAAATATTTTGCAAGTGGCGACTCTCCATCAACAGCCAGTCTGGTTGCTAAAACTGGCTTCATTTCAGCCATATGAAAGGGATGTTTCACCTTCCATCATAAAATCTCCAGCTTGGTTTGATAGATGGTATTGGAAATTGATAAAGTGATATGTTCGGTGTGCATTTTCCATTTCTGTAAACTGACATGAGACCATTGCATTAGGTCAGCATGCACAGTGTGAGCTACTCTGTTCTTCAGACCATAACATTTATTAAGAACATGCAAAGCTCCTGCAAACATGATGCTCGTCGATGTCTGTGCGTGCAAAGTAAGGCGCGTTTATCTTCGAAGCAACTGAATCAATCACTCCGTGGCACAAAAACCCTCCAGTTATTGGAGGGGACCAGAATGTTTTAGCAGAAGTACTCAGTGGAGACATACTTAGCTTTCCTTGGACTTTTTTTTTTGCCCCATAACATCTAGAGGTGTTGACATTGCCCTAGTAAATACATAAATGAGTACACTTTTGTAAGTAGCTCAGACATAACATTGTAAATCACGCTGAAGAAATATGTCAATTAGATATTAGTAATATTAGTTATAATTCTGGGGGAAATGCACCCTTACACCTACGTATTCTGTCATTTAGCATGGTGTGCCCTTTTTGAAAATTGTACGGTTATAATTAGTTTATACTGATGGACTTTTTATTGCAATCTGTTCTTTCTGGATCCTTTAAGTAACATGTTTTCAACAGTGAAATGAGCCACTATGCTTAGAGAGAGAAGTTAAAAGCCACTGTAACAAAGTACCTTTACATGCTCTCGCCCTAACGCACTACTGTGTACACGCAGGAACAGCATCACCTGGCGGTCAGCGTCAGAGCGCACCTCTCACCAGTTAAAGGTCCAACAGTCAGTGCCATTCAACTCACTATTTGACTTTATGAGAACTTTACCATTCAGATACAATATTAACTTTCTCTCTACAGGATGTTTTTAAATCGATTCCTTTATCCTATAAGGTCAAGTACATTTCCTTATGCTTTTTCTGTTGTCTTATATTGTAACTATACAACAGCAGGTAGCGTAGTGGACCTTAGAGATGCTACCTTCAGACCCAAAGGTCACAGGTTTGAATCCCACCTCCGGCTCTAGTACCCATGAACAAGGTATTTACCCTATATTGCTCCAATAAAATTACCCAGCTGTGTAAAAGGGTAAATAATTGTATTTTGCTATGGAGAAAAACATCTGCTAAATGGATAAATGTAACTTTCATATCTCAAATGTAACAAATTTAAAAAAAAAAACAATAAAACAAATGAGATTACCGTAAGTATAATGTCAATATAATGTGAACTACTTACAAGTCACTTGCCCAACACGGGCTGCGTGAATAGTGATAAGATCATAGATGGTCCTCCACAGGTTAGGATTTTTTTTTTTTTTTCTTTTTTTTAAAAAACAGAATACCAGGAAGGGTATATACAATTCTACTTTTCAGATTTGAGATTTTTTTTTTTTTTTTTTTTTTAAATTTATTCATTTAGCAGACGCTTTTGTCCAAAGCGATGTACATCTCAGCAAAAATACAATTTATGCATTACATTAAGAGAAAGAGACATGCCTGCAGACATGTAACCCTCAAGTAAACCTAGTCTGTTACCTTCCACTTGCTGCACCGATGTTCATTGTTCAAGTAGGTAATTTTTTTTTTTGAGTGGGGGGCGTATGCCATGACCATTGTGCAGGACCTTACCATAGGTAAGAGAGGAGCTAATTCTGTAAAGCTCATGTTTGTACAGCATAGTGGATCACTTTGGTGCCTTTCAGTCTGGTCAACTGTTTTTTCCATGTGGAGGGTGGGTGTTGGGTTTGAAATACCACAGGATGAACAGCACACCTCTGCAGACACACTATGGTGCAAGTGTAGCGAGTAAGATTAATGGGGGAAAAAGGTACCACGTCGCTTACCTGTCTAATCTAAGCACCGAACAGCTGGATGTTTTCACTGGAGCAATTCAGTGGAATTACTCCCTTACTCATGGGTACTTCAACCACAGCTGGGATTGGGGTCTCAACAGCACAAGTATCGGAATGGAAGCGTCACCAGCTGCTGCTCAGATGTCGAGGGGACCCAATGAGAGGCCGAGCATCACGTGGAACACGTTAAATAACAGGTAAGCATCAGCTAAATGAAGAACACAAGTCCATACATGCTACCATATGAAAGACTGAGCTCTAACCGGCGAGAATATGTTCTGTTTTTTTTTCCCCCCCTTTTTTCTCAGTACAAGAAATTAAACCGTAGAAAACAGCAAGAACAATGCCTCAGAATAGTGATATTCATTTTACCACACATGTTTACAAGAAGCATTCCCTTTCCTCATCATCTTAAGGCCAAAAAAAAAAAAAATCTGACTTTGCAGCAGTGCACCGAATACACAGAAACAAGGAAAAGTTCTTGTAAGATTAAAAATTTACCCCAACCGGAATCTAGATATTGCAAAGTAACAGTAACAAAATGACACTACGCATATTATTAGAAGCGATACGGCAGGACTGTTTAAACGCAGTATTTTTATCCGAAAACATTTCTCTACCTTTAATTCTCTATAAGTCTCAGCAATCAAAATGTTTCAATTTGACCAAATCATTTGGCAAATGTGCTCAATAAAGCAGCAAAATGTTAGATATGCATAGAGATACAGGTATGAACATACTAGAAGCAAGCAGGCATGGGTGCTGTTAATAATAATGGGAGTAAATTGTGAAGTTCAGCACCTCACTGGGCAGCAGGTGGCGCAGTGGTTAAAGGAGCTGCCTTTACAAATTATCCAGCGGTATAAAGTGGGTTAAAAAATAAATAAATTGCTAGCGCTCTAGTGAATAAATGCAAATTATTTTGTCTGCTTCCAGCGGGGGTGAGTGGAAAGTGTGCAGAGCAGAGCTCCGCCCGGACCTCCTTACCCACCGTCGTCCTCTCCGGGCGCCGCCGGAAACGGGTACTCGAGCAGCGCTTTCAGCAGCTCCGGGATGTCGCTCGTCACTCCGAAGCAGGGAACCTCGCTCGCTATCGACGACATCTCCAAAAACTTTGGGAAAACTTCGACAACCAGTGACACAAAGTCAAACTCGCGACAAGTCGTGCAGTGGCAAAAAGGAAAAAAAAAAAAAAAAAAAAAAAAAACTACTGTTTCTTATGGGCCCCCACAGTCACAACCCTTTCTCACACAGTTTCCGCGTGACTTTTCCCTCATAAAATGTGGTAATTCACTCTGTCACTAATGCTTACGATCACAAGGTTTGCTCTAAATCAGTTACTCAACTAGCCACGCCCATTGTCTAGGGACTGACCAATCACAGGCCTTCGATGCGCCTTCTTATTAATATCCAAATAGCCACACTTTCTATTGGTTAAACTAGCCGTGAAGTAGGTGAGCAGGAGCCAACTGGAAAGCGATACGGTGTCATGTGATCAGTTACCCAACGCGAATAAATGTTGCGTATTGTGAAATTACGGCGGGGTCGGAACGAGTGGTGCGTGTGTTATTTGAGGAGTGTTTTAGGGTTCTTAAAGTTTTTTTTTTTTTAATATAAAGTTATCGTAGAATAAAGAAGCACACGCAAACCAAGTAGGTGTTTAACGCAATTTACTATCATTCCCCTCCTAGATGGATAATAAAATATTTCACATCATCACATTCGCCACATAATAATATATTGTGAGCATCGGCGTTAATCGTATTTGTGGTTTTAAACTTATCGCTTCTCGGCCTTGGCTAAGATCAAAGTGTTGTTTTATTAGACTGCTTTCTCTTCTTGTGTTTAAAATAGATTTTAAGTACAAATCCAATAGCAACCTTAACCACACAGTGCATCAGGAGGTGTCCATGGACTCGAACCTGTAGCATTTGGGTTATAAATCTGTGCTACATGTAATCACCTCAATTATCTGCAACATACGAAAAAAATGCAGTGGCAGGTGAAGCTACTTGAGGCAATGCTGTTGGATAAATAAATAACAACCAAAGTAAACAAACCAAACAAGGAGCAACAAAAGGGAATCACAGTTTTTCACTCAATGATGACACTCATTTTCATGCCTGTCAACACTTTTAATTTCCTTAAAAGTGCTGGAAACCTCCAGAGTTTCAACACTGCCGGATCTGAGTACTGTTCTGGCGAGTCACTCGCTAGCTGTTCTTCAGAGGAATTTATTGCAGCAGACATCTGCAAACACAGGCCAGAAGCGAACGCGTTCAGATCTCTCTCACACACACTGGCTGAAGCCACTTGTCCCGGTGAGCTGGAGCCTAACCCAACAGCACGGAGGGTGTGGGGCTGGGGGGCACACCCAGGACAGGATGCCAGTCCATCACAAAGCACCCTAAGTGGGACTCGAACCCCAGACCTGCTAGAGAGCAGGACCCAACCAAGCCCGCTGCACCCCCCCAATGCTTTCAGGTCTCATTTTACTTAATACAGATGAAGAACCTTTAATTAGGTAAAGAAATTGGCTAAGGTGTGCTGCTTAAACATGTTAGTTAATGATTTTTGACATTTTGTGCTTGCACACAATGAGTTACATACCAGGCACTTCAGGATGCTAATATGTAACAAGAAATACATACACAAGAAATATTTAAAAAGCATTCCTGAATGAACCTAAGTTTTCTATTGTAGTGTGAACAAGCAAGTCTGAAATGCTCGATCTGTGCTGGAATGCGAAGGCACGCATCTGTATGAGTCAAGATAGTCAGTGCAAGCATGGGTGTATAACACACTACATTTGCACCACACCTCTCCTATTTGCCCTGCCAGAAGAGATTCCACCTCATTTGTACAAGTCTGGATGTCGGTCTGGAGAAACAGCATTTTATGAAGAGAGTGCAACAGAGAGGTTTAAACGAGGTGTGAAGGAAACACTCTTCACTTGAAGGCTGAAATAGCAAAAGAAGGAGTGTCCTTCTGAATACCAGATGATCAGGATTTGAACCCGAGGCATTTAATTACAAGGTTATGACTTTACTGGCTACGCAGCCTGCTGCCCTATGCTGCATACTCTACATGGACAGTTAGATGTAAATTACATTGAGATTTAAAAAATGTGACAAGGCATGTTCAGTAAACACTGCAACACAGTTCATGGCACAGGGTCACACTCCCAGTCTTGGTGATGTGAGAGAAACACCACGGTAACTACGATGTTCACACCCAACTTTTAGGTATATGGATATTTTTACTGGAGGAACACATCTCAAATACCTTACTCCAGGTTATTAGACCAGTGCCAGAATTTCAGTTGATAGCATCCTGGTCTGAAATGAGAACTGACAGCTTATTAACTCGGTAAACTGGTCCAGCAACCCACAAACACCTTCTTCCATCACTGACTGCAGTTTACTTTTTACCTTAAACAACAATGGAATACAGTGGGAGTAATATTATTTTTGCTTTCAAACATTACTTGCTTGTGCACACAACTAGCCAGTTCTAATTTCCTATTACTTATACCTTTATTATTATTATTATTATTCCTGTTTCCTGGATTCCAAACCCAGTGTGAACCTACAGCCCAAGAACTGTGAGGCACCGGTACAACCTGCCGCATCGCCATACCACCAAAATGATCTATATGCAATGTGTGCAAGGAAAAGTGACATTAGTTCAATTTATTTTCATTGAGTACTCTTCTCAGCAAGGTGCTACTACGTGATTCCTAAGAGAAGGCCTGATAACGAGACAGCCTGTTGGTTTCTCTGCTAACAACACTGACCATATCTCAACCTCCACCATTCAGACAGAGCAATTAAGCTGGTTTTGTGGCCTGTAATGCCCTCAGAGCCCTTCCGGTTTTCAGCTTCACCATCCTAATCCATCATCGCTATGAGAACTGTCTCCAAAAGTCATGCATGGAATGGTGAAATCATTGATGATGTGACAATCCCACAATAGGACTTAACAGGCACAGAAGACTCCAGTCGCTGTCCTCTTTGTCCAGACTTCCTGATACACCATACCTGCAGTCAAGATGAGCAGGATGGGAGTAAAATTGCATCAGCATCTCATGTATTTTCCATTTTTGTGTTTGCTGAAAGTTGCGAGAGGAGACCAGAGGTATATGAACGTTTGTAAGTCCGGATGCTGCGAAGTTGTAGAAAAAATGTGTTATATATAGTATATTAAGAGGAAATAATGTCCAAATGAAGAGACCAGACTACACTGCTGTGGGGATGTGGTTTTGTATACAAGTTGATTTCTATTTCCCATTCACTGTGTCTTTTGACTCCTTGCAAAGCAGCTCTTCCACGGTGCAGGGTACATGTACACCATCAGTTTTTTAGCCAAAGTTTTGGTCATTGAGGAACTTCTTCCCAAAGCTGCAGATGGCACATGAGGTCACCAAGACATCAAGGGCACTGGCCACCTTCCACCACAGGAAGTCCCTCCATTTTTGTCCAGTTCCTCCACGCTGTGGATATAATCAGAGGTCTCCACATCTGGACAGCTGCTATCTAACAGGTCATCAGTCAACATATACTCATGTATTCATGAGTCATGAAAGGCAGAAAAATGACTGGAGGAGACACATAGGTAACAGATGACCTTTTTAAAGGTCCTTAATATGAAAGATAATTATTGGATCTGATGCAGCAAGATCTCTAATAAATGTGTGATCAACAGAAATTAATGGTGCAAACTATTATTTAGCCTTTGCTAAAAGTGACTTAATATTAGGTTTGTATATTAACTTACAACAACTTATCTATTTTTCCTGCTGGGAAATTTTACTACATCTGTTCAGGGTTAGGGTTTAACTGATGCTTTTCTCTAAAGCAACTTACAGTGTTGATCTACCTAAAATTACTCATTTGTACAGGTGGGTGTTTTTCCAGTGGAGCAATTTGCTCAAGGGTACTACAGCCTGTGGTGAGATTCAAACCTGTGGGGTCCAAAGGCAGCAGCTCAAACCACTACACTACCAGCTGTCACTACTAATGAGGTAACAAGCTATCCTAGTAAGTACTTATGGTTTGAGGGTAGCATATAGAAGTGAAGATTTAAACACAGGTCCTTCAGTTGGAAGGTAACAGCTCTAGCCACTATGCCACCTGCTTCTTGGTGTGGGGAGTGATTGCTAAGAGTCATGGTTGACTTGATGGCATATTCAATTTCACCCGTGCTGCAAGTAGCTGGAGCTACTGATCAACTGCAATTTTCCACTTGTTACAATATGAGAAATGACTCGAATGGGAGACAAAATAAGTAGGGATCTTGCATCCCAGCGTGGACCAGTGCCATATGCCAGGACACACGTAGCTGAAAATAATGTAGAGTGTGGGAAAGCAAAGCTGTGCCCTCCCACTCACTCTAGAACACCTGGTTTTTGTGTTTCTCCAAGGAAATGTATTACTGCCACTAGTACCACCTGATGAGAATGCTTACACACATGCACATTTACATACAGAATCCTAACATGTGATACATATAGAGGTTATCCAGACATGCACACAGTAGCATAGTGTATTTTTCTTCATATCTATAAATTTGTGAAATTTCTGCATGCAGTGGACCAAATGCTACCTGTATGTACTCAGACAGCCAATCAGTATCAGTAATTCCTATTAAAACAGACCAGGAGCGTGAGATCACCTTAACTCATCTCACTGCCGGTGTTTCCAGCTCATGTGAGACATTTGTTAATGTTGATCAATAATAAGATGAGGAACATTACACATGTTTATGAGATTAATAGATCAACAACTGGTGTTAAATCAGTTTGTGGAGATGTATTCTTATTCTTGGGATTTTTAATATAGCTCAAACAGCTAAGAAAATAGGAAATTACATTGCAAGAACAGTTAGAAGTGGGAGGGGCATAGATTCATTGAGTCCTGCGCATGGTAAAGGGTGATACAGAAAGAAAAAAGTGGGTAAATGGCGAAGGGTGGAAGTCACAGTTGTTCTTCATGTAGGTCCACAAGCTTCATTCCTTAACAGGCAGAATGGTTCATGGAATCAAGAGACAGCATTGCACGTTAGTGCACAGATGGACCCACACAACTTACAGGCTCTCAGTTAGACTACAGTAAAAGCTGAGGTGATATGGGGGCTCATGTAATCAAAGTGAATGCCGGAGCAGAGAACATTTTAACTTTCTACTCCTGTTATAGACCCAGCCCAACAGGAACTTTTATACATCAATAAAAAGACCTCTTTATCTCATCAGAGTTCAAACTCCAACAGTGTACTTCTAGCATCCAGTGTCACTGCTTGTAAATCAGGACCTTTCAGATGATGACCGATTAAGGCTTTTCTTGGCAAACTAATTTGCGGTTGCATTCCAACAGCCCATAACCTGCAAGGACTCACATTATAGGGCTTCAAGTGTGTGTGTGTTGTATTGTAAAGGTTAGAGGTGCTGCTGCTGTCTTTGGGTCCAAAGGTCATAGGCTTGAATCCCACCTCTAGCTGTAGGACTGTTGAACAAGGTATTTACCCTAAATTGCTCCAGTAAAATTACCCAGATGGGTAAATGATTGTAAGTAGCTTAACACTGTAAGATACTTTGGAGAAAAGTGTTAGATCAGCGTAAAATAGTAGCGGTCAGACAACCACCTGTTTTTCCTCAAATGACTTGACCAAGCAGCACCAAGCACTACTTTATCCAGCTTTGAGGGTGGATCTGTAGAGGAGGTAGTGGAAAACCAGCGGAAAAGGTCACATTTAAACAGTGCGCTACACAAATAAATTTTTGACATCAGAGGAAAAAAACTCCTTGTCCAATGTGCTGTAAGTGCTTTAGAATAACCATGGTATTGTATTACACCCATTATACAGAAGATTTCAATGACAACTTTTCAAAGCCACCTTTCTCATTTAGTAAACACAGATTTATTCATTCAGCTGATGCTTTTCTCCCAAGCAACTTAGAATGTTAGACTACTTACAGTTATTTACTCATTTACACAGCTGCGTAATTTTTACTGCAGCAGGTTCACAGGGTAAGTACTTTGCTCAAGGGTATTACAGCCGGAGGTGGGATTCAAAATTGCAACCTTGGAGTCCAAAAGCAGCAGCTCCAGCCTCTACACTAGAAGGTACCCCACACTAGGGTAAAATATGAGAGTGGTCTGCAGACCTTTCCTGTACAGTTCAAAATACACACACACACACACACACACACACACACACACACACACACACACACACACATTTTCAGAACCGCTTGTCCCTCACGGGAAACCGGAGCCTACCCGGCAACACAGGGCGTAAGGCCGGAGGGGGAAGGGGACACACCCAGGACAGGACGCCAGTCCGTCGCAAGGCATCCCAAGCGGGACTCAAACCCCAGACCCACCAAAGAGCAGGACTGCGGTCCAACCCACTGCGCCACCGCATCCCCTTTTTCAGTTCAAAATAAGTTGTGACATTTATCATCTACACTTTTCAATGAACAGCAGAAGTGAGAAAGAAATTGTAGATATGTACATGGAGATACATATTTTAACACAAGGACAAAATGTGACAATGCTGAGATGTGGCACTCTCTGGAAGTTAATTAAAATACCTTTCTAACGTTGCGATATTTTATAGGACAATTATTTAAGTTACTTCATTATATATTTAGCTATCTTTGGATATCGTAAATGATTTAGAGTAGTTATTAAATAATATAATAATTGCCCAGCATGTTACACTTCACAGAAACACACAAAAACTGTCACGAAATGACTGATTCAAAATTAAAATTGTAAGGCGTGACTTCGTAAAACTTTATCTGAATGACTACATCTCCCAGGATCTAGGGAACTACAGCTCCCATAAGCTACCCCCTACAACGTCATAACAAAACATCAAGTCCCGTGAGCCTCCGGCGGGTTGCTATTGCCGGGTTCAAACGGTTCAACGTCAGAGAGCAATAGCGAGCGGGTGGCGGCGTGAATAGAGAAGGAAAACCTTATTCAAAAGTAAGTGTTTTAAAAACGACTGTTTTGGGTGATTATCCATTTCTGATAAGCTGAGTATTTTGTTATTTTTATAGGTACCTAAATAAGACGTTTATGTCGATAGCTCGTTCCGTGTGTTATTGACTACCGGCGGCAGAGAGCGCGCGTGGCGCGCGGGAGGCCGAGCCGGTCGCGAGCGCCGGCAGAATCGACGGCTGCGGTTCCGTGCTGTTTAAAGAGCTGTAGGTGCTCGACGTTGCCTAATTTACATTAATTTCCAGCTTTTGTGTTTTAGTTCTGTGTAAAAAAAAAAAAATAAAAAAATAAATAAATAGTCTGTGTTTAGACTTTTTGGTGGGGAATGTGCTGTGTGTGTTCTGAGTGTGAAAGAAAGTTCCGGTACATTTATTTTTATTGATTATTCACGTGACGTAGCCGGTCTCTCGTTGACAGATTTGAGATTCGAACTCCTCTGCTCTGGAATTAAAACTAACTAAATACTGAAATTCTATCTCGGCACTGAAATATTTCTGTCAAAATCCGAACTGATCGCTAATCAGAGTACAATTAATTATTAACAATTGTTTCTTGACTCAATCAGTGCTGTGTGTCAATTTGTTAGCTTTCCTCCTGTTAGTTACAAGAGGAAATAATATATTCAATCAAGTTGCTTAAAACTGATTTCATAATCTCCATTGATGAGGTTATAAAATTAAATGATCCATAATAATGAAATGTTACATGAGTTAGCAGGCAGATGCAAATCCTGGACTTGTTAAACTTGTACGTAAGAATGTTTCAATCTGTTTTATTTCTGTGTCACACATACGTGTGTGTATATATTATATAAATTATTAGTTTGTCTGTCTAGAGTACCTATTATACAGTCCTGTTTGATTTATGTGAGGTCTTAGTTGGGTTTTATTGTGAAATTGGTTTATCCAATAGGTGTGTTTATATCAAGGAAAATTCACTTTAAAACTATATTTTGCATTTTCATCCTAACAATTAAACTAATCTGGTTAATTAGATTTTATTAGCATCTCTTTTTCCAAGCTCCTGAAGGATGAAATCTTTTAAAAGAAGTATTGTTGAGTAATGTTGAACATAATTTTCTAATCATTTGGGTGGAATCTAATTACAAATGAGGAAATAGCAAATGTTAAATAGAAATAGAAATGGATTTCACTTTAATGAATGTTTAGCTTTTCATTGTTAATGAAGTTCCATTCAGTTAAATTTGTACCGGCTCAAAAAAATGCATCTAATTAACAATTTGATATAATAAATATGCTTTTTATATAGATGCACACATTGGATTGACATTAAAATACTTACAGTAATATTGAGCTTGTGGTTGTTTTAATTGGGCTAGTTCAGCTTTGTGTCCCTGAACTGAGGTAATTGGTGATTTAACTTGTTACTGGTAAACCTGTTTACTAATCTCATTAATACACTAATTATGTTGCATGCTTATTACTTTTGAATATCGCCCTCCCTTTCTGCAAACCAGTTAAAACAGTATACTGGACTTGCAGGTGTTTTTCAGGTGACCCCATGGCTTCGGATGACATTGCCCAGCTGGCCGAATCTCTGGCCAGGACCCAGGTGGGAGATGGTGAGCTGAGTTACAAAGGCCAAGGGCTCAAGCTGGATACTGCCCAGTCTGGTGAGAATAAATTCTCTTAATGTAGGAAATGATCACTGTCTATCATAAAAAAAAACACACACTTTTTTTTTTTTTTTTTTGAAAAGAAGAAACACAATACCATTGAATTGGCACAAGGACAATGTCCTGAAGAGCTGTCATTTGCATTGTAAATAGTTGGTAGCGCTGATCTGTGTTCTTGTCTGCTTCTGTCCATTATTCTGTGCTCTATCTTTTGCACCATACTGAACAGTACTTGTACTAGTCGGATGTTTATTAATTTACCAGCTTGCTGTGACTTTTAATCTGAATACTGTTGTTTTTTCCTTGCAGTTCAATATTCATATAGCTGTTTACTGTACCTGTGTCATAAACTGCAGTGGGGGGGGGGGAGAGTCAGCCATGTGAATTATGTGTGAATGTGCAGCGCAAGAGCTGGTGCAAGACATCAAGGAGTTCCAAGGGCTGAGGGCCCTGAGGCTGGAGGGGAATACAGTTGGGGTGGAGGCAGCGCATGCCATTGCTGGGGCCCTTGAGACCAAGAACCAGCTGCAGGTATTGATCCTTGACTCACACTGTAGTAGTGATCTTTAATGGAGAAATTCAGATTAAGACTAATTGGAATTACATGTTTAATATACTCTGTAATTTCCTGTGTGCTGTGTAAGGGCTTAATGTAAACTTTTTTTTAAAAGAATTAATATTAAAATGTCACTTGGTTTGACATAGCCTGTTGAAATGGACACAATAACTTATTCCTTATAAGTTCCTAACTTATAACTTATAAGGCGAGCGCCTGGTGGCCAGGTCTATGCCCACGGGGCCTGGCCGGGCTCAGCCCGAAGCCACAACGTGGAGCCGCTCTTCGGTGGGCTCACCACCTGCCGGAGAAACCGTAAGGGGCCGGTGCATTGTGATTTGGGCGGTGGTCGGGGCCGAGTGCCCGGCCGACCCAAACCTCGGGCGCCAACTCTGGTTTTTGGGACTTGGAATGTCACCTCACTGGCGGGGAAGGAGCCTGAGCTGGTGCGGGAAGTTGAGAGATACCGTCTAGATATAGTCGGGCTCACTTCCACTCACAGCTTGGGTTCTGGAACCACTCTACTCGATCAAGGGTGGACTCTCCACTATTCTGGCGTTGCCCAAGGTGAGAGGCGGCGGGCTGGTGTGGGCTTATTAATAGCCCCCCAGTTCAGCCGCCATGTGTTGGAGTCTACCCCGGTGAATGAGAGGGTCGTCTCCCTACGCCTTCGGGTCAGGGAACGGTCTCTCACTGTCGTTTGTGCTTATGCGCCTAGTGGCAGTGTAGAGCACCCGGCCTTTTTAGAGTCCCCGGGGGGCGTGCTGGAAAGCGCTCCCACTGAGGACTCTGTCGTTCTACTGGGGGACTTTAATGCCCACGTGGGCAGAGACAGTGACACCTGGAGGGGTGTGATTGGGAGGAACGGCCTCCCTGATCTGAACCCGAGCGGTGAGTTGTTATTGGATTTCTGTGCTAGTCACGGTTTGTCCATAACAAACACCATATTCATGCATAAGGGTGTCCATCAGTGCACTTGGCACCAGGACACCCTAGGTCGGAGGTCGATGATCGACTTTGTAGTCGTTTCTTCTGACCTTCGGCCATATGTCTTGGACACTCGGGTGAAGAGAGGGGCTGAGCTGTCAACTGATCACCACCTGGTGGTGAGTTGGATTCGATGGCGGGGGGAAAAAGCTGGACAGACCTGGCAGGCCCAAACGCATAGTGAGGGTCTGTTGGGAACGTTTGGCGGAGGCCCCTGTCAGAGAGGTCTTCAACTCCCACCTCCGACAGAGCTTCAACCAGGTCCCGAGGGAGGTGGGGGACATCGAGTCTGAATGGACTATGTTCCGCTCCTCCATTGTCGGTGCGGCGGTTCGGAGCTGCGGCCATAAGGTCTCCGGTGCCTGTCGCGGCGGCAATCCCCGAACACGGTGGTGGACACCGGAAGTAAGGGATGCCGTCAAGCTGAAGAAGGAGTTCTATCGGGCCTGGCTGGCTCATGGGACTCCTGAAGCAGCTGACAGGTACCGACGGGCCAAACGGAACGCGGCTCTGGCAGTCGCCGCGGCAAAAACTCGGGCTTGGGAGGAGTTCGGTGAGGCCATGGAGGAAGACTTTCGGTCGGCCTCAAAGAGATTCTGGCAAACCGTCCGGCGACTCAGAGGGGGGAAGCGGTGTTCCACGAACACTGTTTACAGTGGAAGTGGTGCGCTGCTGACCTCAGCTGAGGATGTTCTCGGGCGGTGGAAGGAGTACTTTGAGGATCTCCTCAATCCCTCCGACATGCCTTCCGTAGAGGAAGCTGAGGCTGGGGACTCGGAGGGGGACTCGTCCATTACCCTGGCTGAAGTTGCTGAGGTAGTCAAAAAACTCCTCGGTGGCAAGGCTCCGGGGGTGGATGAGATCCGCCCCGAGTTTCTCAAGTCTCTGGATGTTGTGGGGCTGTCTTGGCTGACACGCCTCTGCAGCATCGCGTGGAGTTCGGGAACGGTGCCTCTGGACTGGCAGACCGGGGTGGTGGTCCCTCTTTTTAAGAAGGGGGACCGGAGATTGTGTTCCAACTACAGGGGGATCACACTCCTTAGCCTCCCTGGGAAAGTCTATGCCAGGGTACTGGAAAGGAGAATCCGACCGATAGTTGAACCTCGGATTCAGGAGGAGCAATGCGGTTTTCGCCCTGGCCGTGGAACACTGGACCAGCTCTATACCCTCACTAGGGTGTTGGAGGGTTCGTGGGAGTTTGCCCAACCAGTCCATATGTGTTTTGTGGACCTGGAGAAGGCATTCGACCGTGTCCCTCGTGGCATCCTGTGGGGGGTGCTTTGGGATTATGGGGTTCGGGGCTCGTTGCTACGGGCTGTTCGTTCCCTGTATGACCGGAGCAGGAGCTTGGTTCGCATTGCCGGCAGTAAGTCAGACCTGTTCCCGGTGCATGTTGGACTCCGCCAGGGCTGCCCTTTGTCACCGATTCTGTTCATTATTTTTATGGACAGAATTTCTAGGCGCACTCAGGGAACGGAGGGTGTCTGTTTTGGTGGCCGCGAGATCTCGTCTCTGCTTTTTGCGGACGATGTGGTCCTGTTGGCTTCATCAAGTCAAGACTTGCAGCGTGCACTGGGGAGGTTTGCAGCCGAGTGCGAAGCGGCGGAGATGAGAATCAGCACCTCCAAATCCGAGGCCATGGTTCTCAGTCGGAAAAAGGTGGATTGCTCCCTCCGGGTTAGGGGGGAGTTGCTCCCTCAAGTGGAGGAGTTTAAGTATCTTGGGGTCTTGTTCACGAGTGAGGGAAAAATGGAGCGGCAGGTCGACAGACGGATCGGTGCGGCGTCCGCAGTAATGCGGTCATTGTACCGGTCTGTTGTGGTGAAGAGGGAGCTGAGTCGTAAGGCAAAGCTCTCAATTTACCGGTCGATCTACGTTCCTACCCTCACCTATGGTCATGAACTCTGGATCATGACCGAAAGAATGAGATCGCGGATACAAGCGGCAGAAATGAGTTTCCTCCGCAGAGTGGCTGGGCGCACCCTTAGGGATAGGGTGAGGAGCTCAGTCACCCGGGAGGAGCTCGGAGTAGAGCCGCTGCTCCTCCGCATCGAGAGGAGCCAGTTGAGGTGGCTCGGGCATCTGTTCCGGATGCCTCCTGGACGCCTCCCTGGGGAGGTGCTCCGGGCTTGTCCCACTGGGAGGAGGCCTCGGGGCAGACCCAGGACACGTTGGAGAGACTATGTCTCCCGGCTGGCCTGGGAACGCCTTGGGGTTCCCCCAGAGGAACTGGAGGAGGTGTGCGGGGAGAGGGAAGTCTGGAGTACTCTGCTCGGACTGCTGCCCCCACGACCCGGCCCCGGATAAAAGCGGAGGAAGATGGATGGATGGATGGACAATAACTTATTCAGTGTGAAGTTCTGGTTTTGTCTACCCTCAGGTCTGTTCTAATCAGTTATCCCAGCCTCGCATTGATGAAATTAGCATGCTTAGTCATTTAATTTCAATGTAGGACATTTACTTGCTTGTGGAAAGTTATTGATGGATAAGTGAAAGCATTCGGTTGATTTGTATGTGTGTTTGTGATAAATATTAGGTCTTTGTCACACAGTGATGAAACTGTTGCAGGAAACGACGCAGGAGGAATTATTTTTTAACTCAGTTTTTTCTTTCACACAATGAGATTATCTGTCAAAATATTATCCAAGCTTAACTGCTTTTATTCCCTTAATTTGATTGATTTCAGTCATGGCTTGCTTGGGTGTTGCTGGAATTGTTGACCTTGATTATTGTCATGGGTTCAGATGCTCAAATATTCTTGCTAATATTGTTTTAGTGACAATGCAGACATTATTTTTGAAATGTAGCCTCACAAATGTATCATATTTTTGAAGGCATTCAGAATACTGGTTGCCATCTTATGATGAAAGAATATTAAAATATTGACATATTTCAAGCCATTGCATTTGTTTCAATCTGTCTTGCCCATACCTTATCAGAACCAAAGGTTCTGTCCCTGGTCCACTGCTTCCATAATGGCTTAAATGTTACAGCAATGATGTGTGAATATGTTTTTACTGTCTCAATCTGTCTCAGTGCTGCTACTGGAGTGACATGTTTACTGGTCGCCTGCGGTCCGAGATCCCAGCAGCTTTGGTAAGTCATTTTTGTTTAAATATAGAGGAAGCATATTTACGCTTACATTTATTCATTTAGCAGATGCTTTACTCCAAAGCGAAGTACATCTCAGAGAAAAATACAATTTCTCTACCATAAAGAGTTATTAGGAGTGTTATCAGTTTGAGCTTTTCTTGATGGTAGTATTATGAGCCCAGTTCTCTTCTCTATTTGTTCCAGATGTCCCTGGGTACTGCCTTGATGACAGCAGGGGCCCGGCTGGTAGAACTGGATTTAAGTGACAACGCCTTTGGACCTGACGGTGTGAGGGGTATTGAGGCTCTTCTCAAGAGCACAGCATGTCACACCCTGCGGGAACTGAGGTTGAACAATTGCGGCATGGGCATCGGAGGGGGCAAAGTAACGTTCTGTTTGTTGTGCCACATCTTTAGAAGTTGATCGGAACATGAATTGACCAGCTTGTCATTTGTAACTTGGAGTGGGAGGCTGTGCCAATGTCTGTTATTGCAGAGTTGCCCATGTGTTTTCCAACAGATCCTTGCTGCAGCCCTGACTGAGTGCCACAGACAATCCAAGCTGGTAGGATCACTCTTCCAGCTGAAGGTTTTTGTTGCTGGCCGGAATCGACTGGAGAATGAGGGGGCCACGGCCTTGGCTCAGGCTTTCAAGGTATTGAGGCCCTGACGGTGGTCATTGCATCCTTTATGACAAATGGACTGTGTTGCTTTCAGTCGGTGTGTTCAGATCCCATCATGGGAAGTGCTGCTGTTTCATGGAGAAATTTCATTTGATTTTTCCAGTTGCGTAAGGTTTCTACTTCAGTGTATATAATGGTGCACATGCATTTCTGATATTCTTCTTGATATGCAGATCATTGGCACTTTAGAAGAGATCCACATGCCTCAGAATGGAATTAACCATCCTGGGGTGTCGGCATTGGCCAGTGCCATGCGGCACAACCCCCAACTGCGTGTCCTCAACCTCAACGACAACACGTTTACCAAAAAAGGTGCCATAGCCATGGCCCAGGTAATGTAGTCCAAGGAGGGCAATGCAGCTACAGCTCATAGTCAAGAGTGATTAATTGTGTCTGTAGGAAGAGCCATGAGTACAGTAAGACAATCCTCCAAATAAAGATGTTTATAAAGATACAGAATTCGTTATATACAGCAGACTTTTATAAGCATAACCCCCCTTTTGGTTTGTTGGTCTCAAGCTTAGTTTCTCACTTGTACAAACATACCATGCAGCAAGTAGCCAAACAGTTATTTGTGTCTTGTACCATGTTAACACCTCTTTTTTTCATGCCCTCTCACTGTCAGGCCCTAAAGCATTTGCGCAACGTTCAGGTGATAAACTTTGGCGACTGCTTGGTGCGCTCCCAGGGGGCTGTGGCTATTGCTGGGGCCTTGAGGGAGGGGCTGCCCATCCTCAAGGTACTGCCTGTTTCTGTTCCCACTCTGGATGCCCCTCTATTTGCACATTTCCATTTCTTTCATGAACACTTGTTATGGGATATCCATAGTAATGAATAGCTCCTGCATCACCTTTTATACCTGTAATTGGGTACATAGAGTAAAAGACAAAGTTATGTAGAAGCTGCTTAATGTGAATTCATCAGTATATCTAGTTAAATGGAAATATTTATGGTAGCGTAAAAAACCAGGTGTCTTGTATAAGCCGGAGATCTAGTCCTCTTTGCGCTGTGTGCAGGAGCTGAACCTGTCATTTGGAGAGATAACAGAAGATGCGGCTCTAGTGGTGGCTCGTGCAGTACAGGACAAGGCCCAGCTGGAGAAACTTGACCTCAATGGTACCCTCCCACTACAAAATGTCTACTGACTACGGAATAGATTAACATAAGTGTAAATAGCTATAAACAATAAGCATAACTTTCCTGCAGTAGTGTGCTGAATACATCTTTCTGGGTGTTTAGGTAACTGTCTGGGTGAGGATGGCTGCATAGCTCTGAAAGAGGCCATGGAAACCATGAACATGGGTGACATGCTGGGCTCTCTCAGGTACCAACCACTTTCATATTCTACGGTACTCTGGCTTAGTGTGGGGTGCTAAAGTTGTATGGATTTGTGTTTCGCTTGGCTCTGGATGGTAAAAATGAATATTTATGGTTCATCTGTTGAAATGTAGTTGTAATTAACACCATCTTCTGAAGCAGCTCTGGTTTGTTCATTATGGAATATTGTCACTGAAATAATAATTTAAATAATCCAGAGTTGTTGGATCTGACCCATTGCATTGACTTGTAGTTGAGAGAAATGGCTCATCCTGCATGGTCAAAATCATTTGCAGACATCAAAACCAAAGGTGTAGCATATAGAGCTGCTGTTGGAAATCTCAAACAACTGCTATCAAAGGGTGTATAGGGAAGTCCCAGAGAGAAATATGGGAACACTCACATCCAGAATTACACTGTCTGCAGTGATGATGAGGGGGAGGACGACAGTGGTGATTCAGAGGAGGACGACAGTGGTGATTCAGAGGAGGAAGAGACGGGAGAACCAGATGAGACAGAGGAGAATGGGGTAAGAAAGCTAAGAACTGTAGAATGAGATTTAATATCAATGTACCTTTCAGTGCTAAAGTTTATATTTAATGGATCAGATGTTTTCATGCTACAATAATTTTGAACTTAATGCCACTAAAAGCACTTTTTGAACAAGAAAGACCCTTATGTGAAAGTGGACCTTGACATACACGGTTGCTCTGCTGTACTCACATTCTCAGACTTTGGTGACCAGAACCGAAATGATCTGACCTTGTCATTTCAAAGAGAAAGTCCGTAAAGAACACTGGTTTTGTACCACATGGAAAAACATTTGGAGTACCTCCTATCAATTCTCTGGCAGGTTCCCAGCCCCCCTTCATCTCCTCGAACCCTTGATATGGCTTCCTTCTTCAGCGCTCCATCCCCTGACAGATTGCTCAACCTTGGGGCCAAGAGGACACAGCTTATTGAACAGCAGGTGAGTTCAGATTTTTATAAACATGTAAGAACAAGTAAACCTTAAAAAGGGGTTATACAGGGAGTTTGCCTTCCTTCTATTAACGGCGCTCCTCCCATCCTCCAGGTGGACGTGTCAGACACCAGCAAGACCGCTGTGGCCTTTCTAAAGATCTCATCCGTGTACCAGGAGGAGCCAGAGGTCAGGAGGGCTGTGCTGGAGAGCATTGGTGAGTGACCAACACAGCTACCAGGTCCCGACCTGCACAGCGTGTGCTGTTACTGTTATCTGTGCAGTCAGATGGATGTTTACTGGAGTGAGCCAGGTGCTTCACATTTCATGCACATGGTAAATCAATAGGTGGTGTGCTGTTCACATCTGACACATTGCTGTCGAAGGACCTGGGTTTGAATCGTTACCCTGAATTGATGCAGTAAAAACTTCACCTCTGTATACAAAGGTACAGAAGTAGGTTATTATGTAAACATGATGATGTAAGTTGCTTTAGAGAAAGGAATGAGCTAAGTGAATAAACAGTTCCCATTTTCCCTTCAGACATCCATATAGTCACTATTTTGCAGTCTGTCCATATCACTTCTCAGCTGTGTACCGGTACCTGACATGATCTCTGTCATCTAGATGCCTTGCTGAAGAATGCCTTTGCCAGTTCCTCCTTTGAGACCTATAGCTTCATTTCCACTCTGATGGTGATGTTGGGCCTCCACAAGGTACATTGAATATACACATCCACAAGCACAAATACACACTGACAATTTTGGAAGGCTATGTTTCACTCCTCTCTCTGTGTTCTTCACCAACATATCAGACCCATACCTTCTTGCCCTTCCTTAACCGCCCCATGATGAGCTGAATGCGGGTGTCAGTATTACCACCCTGACCCTTCTCCTACTTTTCCCATTACACCCTGCTCCTTCTATCTGCACTTCTACCAGATTGAGGATGGCACGAAGAGCGTTCCCGTGGTCCCAGGTCATCTGGTAGCCCTCGAGCATGCGGTGCGACAGGATTACTTTCCCCAAGAGCACATGAGCATGTTAGAGGCCCTTGTGTCCAGGTAAGGGGTTAGAGGTCTCCACCCACTCTCTCTCTCTGCCTCAATTACACAGTTGTAGAGATAAGAACATAACTGACTGGGGATATCATAAATCTGCACTTGATGGATGGGTTTTTTTTTTCCCCTCCCTCTTTTTTTAAAAGGCACAGCCAGGCCTTTGAATCCTGTGCCAGCGCTCGAAACAACCTACACACCACCCTGCAAAGACGGATCAGTCAACAATAATGGGCTCAGGTTTTGGGACTGCTGGCACTCCCAGCACACCAAGGCTCCAATATGCCTTCCAGGGTATCGACTTCTCAGGACAGACGGACACACAGGCCACCTTACTGCATCGTATGTACACAGTGACCCATACTGGCTGCATCTTGATGAACTTCGCTGCTGGGAACAGACAACAAGAGGTCACCAGACTGTATTGAGATCCCCACGGGAAATAAGGGACAGAACAGACTCCGTGTCTTAAAACCAGAGTGGTTACTCATTTGTATCTTTCTTCTTCTGTGTGTTTTTAAATAATATGTATACATGATGTTGTAAAGGTGTAAACTGTACAGAATATGTAAGAGCAGAATAGGCAGCTGTAGAAGTGAGGCTACCACATTGCACAGGATCTTCCTGCACCATTTTCTCCACTGTTACTACACAGGCTATGATTGGCAATGTCTTAGCAAAGTGTTCTTGGAAAAACAAGAAATGACCAATGTATTTAGGAATAGCACATTCGGGCTTTGGTGGATGTCTTGGTTTTGTATAGAGGAAAAATGATGGTCTGCTGTAGATCATGTGACACCTCAGGATATAAAGGGAACATGAGGTTATGTAAGTTAGTTTGGTGTTTATGTACACTGGTTCTCGCTGTAGATGTTTGTGTTCATGTTGTTGACCTACTGAATTGATCTAAAACAATTGTTTGTAGCTGTAGCGAATTTTGATGACTGCCCACATGAATAAAGTGAAGTTTTGTTCTACTTGTTTCATGCTGAATTAGGGTTTCCATGCAGCTGCAGGTCTGAAGCTGAATGTTGGAGAGATCCTTAACCATGTGCAAAAAAAAAAACTGAAGGGATGTCGGTTATGTAGCACACTCTTTTCATAACCATGTACAGACAATATATGGTCTTATTTCAGGAAGGCTTCAATGCCCATCATAACAAACTACTCATAAATCACACTACCCCAAGCAATGATGTTCCTTTTTTATGTGGCTTTTTTTTTTTTAAACAGTTCTAATTTACCCACCTGCACAGTTTCTGCCAGTGTCCAAGCTGACCACGGTCTTCTGCTCACCATGCATCCATGAGTTTGCCCTTGAGAGTTAATGCATAGAGTCCTGTCCTGCATCACCATAGTGCAACTGTCCAGTGGCCACCTTACTTCAATGTCCCTTTTACACTGGTGGTTATGGAACATGTGGAGCAGTAACTATTTCTCATTTAACCTTGGATCCATTTTATATAGACTGGGTGAAGAAGATGGGAGTCTTGGGGAGATGAGCTGTAGAATTTATTTAGGTTGAGGTGAATTTTACATGGACACATACAGGGGCAGCAAGGACATCGAGTCTGGTGTTTCTTCCAGTTGATTGTATTTCTTGCTGAGAAGCTTTGAGTATATTGTGGTACTGTCAGTTGCTGAACTCCAGAAGTTGAAGGTGAGAATTCCACTCTGCGGTGAGAGGTGGGGGAGGGAAGAAGGGAAGAGACCTGGATGGTTTTTTTCATCGTTTATTTGCAGAAGCCTGTTAGTAGCTGAGAGGCCAGCGTCTACATGGAAACACGACACTTCTTTGTGTGGTAGACTGACGGCCAGGGGAGCTCCTCATTTATTCATTCTTGCTGGCCAGATTTGCGATTTCCTACCTTGGCTGGACAGGAGAAAATCCGATTCTTCCGAATAGTCTCATCTTTCATACCGTGTAAGTTGCTTTTAATATTTGGATGCCTTTGATCGGTTGTGAGTGGAAGTGGCTGTTCTGCGGAAGACTCTCCAGTCCACACCTTACTGACGAGAGCTGGTGCATGAACTACAGTATCTTCACATTTGGTATCCCACAACTTGTGTGTCGCAACATAAACATAGTTTGGGATGCAGGAATACATGTAACGCATTGTCAATGTTTTAAGGAAATTATTTTATGTTTAAAAAAAAAAAATTACTAGGGAGGTGATCTGGAATCGTGGCTATTTGGATAGTTTTATGCAGCTACTCGTGCGATGAATGTTGATTCATGTGGTGGAAAGTAACTTAAGAATCATGCATCTGCATCCAAGTCTTTCTCCTAATGAACACATTGTATTTTCCATGAGATGTACGTCGCTTGGGAGAAAAGCATCTGCTAAATGAATACATGTAAATGTATTATGTTTCTGAAAAATTTGTATATGAAACGGATTGAAAGAGGGCAGTCGGTCACGATTGTTGAGCCTAGAGCCTCGTTTTAGGGGGCACGTGGGCCAGACGAGCACAACCAAGGAGAAGCCTCTTCCGATGAACGTTTAAAAAAATTAAAAAAAAAAAAAAGCATCGTTGCGATACCCTTCCCTCATGTTTCATTTTTGTTTTCAATATGTCATCTTCTAATAATCGTCTTTCTCTTATACTTTGCATTGTTCCGTCCGCCTCCTGAGAAGAGATGTTGCTGTGATCTGATCGTGTCCCTGGAGTTCGTTCAGTTGCAAAATTAAGGTCTCCCCCCTTGTCTCGTCCACAAAGGTTAGCTGGCTGCACCACTGCAGTATGTTGTCAAATAGGGGGCCAGTGTGTATCTAGGCAAGTCGTGTGTGTATATTTGTGTGTGTGGCAGGCTCCGTTACCCAGCAGCCCATGCGAGTTTGTTCAAAACTTACGAGTGTGTGAAACTGCCGTCACTGACATGTAAATGAAGATGTGGAATGTCCACCATTTGCACCAGAGCCCTTCACCCACACACCTCAGTATAGTACAACTAGAAGGGTTCAGACATGCAGGGACCGTTTCGCTTCTGCTTTAGATACAGGAAACCGTTTCCTTGCAATTTTGCAAGTAAATGTTGAACTGCATCCCTCTTCTGGTCGCCAGGTGCGTCTTATGGGTTTTGCCGTTCCGTCCGACCTGGTCGTGCTGCTCCTCCTCATCAGCACCCAGGCAGTACATCTCAGAAAATGTCCCAGAACGTGCGTGTGTGACGATGTCAAGCTCACCGTGGCCTGCGTCAGGAAAAATCTGACACGAGTTCCCACCGCTGTCAGCGAGGTGAGGGACGAGGACACACGTGTGGGGGCTTCTATAACAGCCCACCTGCCTAAATACAAAGCCTTCGCTCAACCTTTGCTTCTGTTCCCTTTGTCAAGCGTGCGTTTCATAAACCTTCGGCATCCATCCGTCTCCACATCCACTGTTTGATCTTCCACACCCTCAACACATGCAAACACACACTTCGGACTCACCGCGTTCCAATCCCTACCAGATCACAGTGAAGCTGGACTTGAGGGGCAACAACATCCAGGAGCTGCCGACGGGGGCATTCCGGCACATCCCTTACCTCACCCACCTGTCCTTGCACCGCTGTGCCATCCAAAGGGTGCAGGAGGGAGCCTTCCGCAGTCTGGGGCGCCTAGTGTTCCTCGACTTGGCCAACAACAACATCGAGATTCTATATCAAGTGAGTTGCCTCTCTTCTATTGGGAACGTGTTTAGACAAAAACGTATGTGCCATTAATGTTTTTAATACACACACACACATTGTCTGAAACCACTTGTCTCAAGCGGGGTCGCGGTGAGCCAGAGCCTAACCCGTCAACACAGGGCATAAGGCTGGAGGGGGAGAGGACACACCTCGGACAGGACGCCAGTCCGTCACAAGATGCCCCAAGCAGGACTCCAACCCCAGACCCACCAGAGAGCAGGACCCAGAAAAACCCACTACACTACAGCACCCCCTCACGTTTTTAATAGTGTATAGTAAAACAAGTAGGGTTGGCATGGTGGCACAGCAGGTACTGCCAGTGCCTCACATCTCCTCGGCTGTGGGTTCAGATCCAGTTTAGTTTGTGTGGAGATCAAATCCTATACCCATGCTTGGTGGGTTCCCTCACACAGGCCAAAGACGTATCTCAGGTGAACCGGTGATTCTATATTTGCATGCGTCATCAAATGAGTGTATGATTGTTCTGCAATGTACTTGATCCCATCCAAGCTGTTCCCTGCTTCACGCAGTATATTTCCAGGATGGGCTCCATAGCACCGTGACCCTACACTGGGCAACGGGTGTGTGAAAAATGACTGAAGAAATATTCCCATGTTGAACTTTATTATCACGAAAACAATAATTCATTCATTATCCACAACTGCTTGTTACACACACACTCTAAAACGAATCGTGCCATGTTTTCATTAGACGTACAGTATAATAAAAATCTAATTTGAGTAATCTTGGAATGCATTTTTCCCACAATGGACGTTATCCCTGTACCAAGGTGTGCTACTTAAAGATGTTCAGTACATTGTGTTCCACTCTGAATAACTGGGTGGTCCAGGGCTTTATGTAGGTTCCCCTTCACTGGCACATCTTACAGCTTGATTTCCTTCTCTGCTGGTGGACAGGAGTCATTCGATGGCCTTTCCTCCCTGAAGCAGCTCCTGCTGGACCACAATCGTGTGGAGGAGATCCAACCTGGAGCCTTCAGCCAGCTGGGCTTCCTGAACCTGCTGTCCCTCACTCACAACCAGCTGGTCTACCTGCCCAACATGGCCTTCCAGGGCCTGCAGAACATCAAGTGGCTGCGGCTCAGCCACAACTCCCTCAACAACCTGGCCCCAGAAGCCTTTGGCAGTCTCCTCACCCTGGCGCGCCTCAGCTTGGACCACAACGAACTACAGTTCTTCCCCACCCTGACCATGACCAGGTAAGGTCTACTTCTGCAGTAGGTGGCCATTGCAGTCAGTCAGGAGTCCACCACCACCTGCATGTTCAGGTCACTCATGGGATGGTTCAGAAGACTGCAAAGAGAACACAGGAAGCCCCACACACACACACACACACACACACACACACACACACACACACACACCTGAAGCCACTTGTCCCATTCGGGGTCGTGGGGAACCAGAGCCTAACACAGGGCGCAAGGGACACACCCAGGATGGGACGCCAGTCCATCACAAGGCACCCCAAGCGGGGCTCGAACCCCAGACCCGCCACACAGCAGGACCCGGCCAAGCCCGGTGTGCCACTGCACCCCATCGCTCCTGATCACGTGATTGTCCAGCACAAGTCCAAAGACCGAGGACATGTTGCTGGAGACTAGTTTTCGCTCGTGAGGCATTCAGTTAACAAATGTGATGAGCAGATGAGACACCGTGTCCTCCCAGCTCATCTACAGCAGATCCTTGAGATGTAAGACACCTGCGTCTTGTTTGGATTTCACTCTCCTGTCCAGATCCTCCCGCACAGCTGCTGTCCAGGTCGCTCAGGTGGACTCGCACTTTTCAGTGGCACTGCTCTTGCTACATGCTACATTTTTCTCCATCGGCTCATTATTGGTTCAAAGTCTCCCAACAAGAAAGATTTTGACTTGCTGCTCAACATGAGCTAACCAAAAACTTGAGTGCTGCACCATTGAATGGCTACAGGTGCTTGACACAGGTGAGGACACCACCTCTCTGCAGCTGACTCCTCTTCCTACAGGCTGCCACAAGTCACCCGGCTGGATCTAGGCCACAATCCCATAACCTACCTGGGGGAGGAGACTATATCCATGCCCAAGCTCACGCACCTCTTCATGGACCACATGTCCCTGCAGGATTTCTCCATGGCAGCACTGGCTTTCTCCCCCCGGCTCGTCCACCTGGACCTGAGCCACAACCAGCTGCGTGTTCTGCAGCCCCTGGTGGGACCTGCTCAGCTGACCCGCCTCAATCTGACAGGCAACCCAATCCACTGCAGCTGTTACCTACGGCCCCTCAGGGAGTGGGCTCTCAGCGGCTTCGTGCGCTTGGCAGGTGCGTGTGCCAGACCTCCTCATTTCTCTGGGGAGAACCTGGAGGCCCTGCACCCCACCGAGTTGCGGTGCCAGAGCCAGGAGGCCATGCTGGAGGCGGAGTTGGAGGAAATAAACAGGGCTACCTTGACCACCACCCCTGTCCCGAGTAACAAGATCCAGTGCCCCTCAAATTGCGACTGTGAGGTGAGAACAGTTGGCCTTTAACCAAACAGGAGGGAAAACCGCTGAGAATGGGGTATTTGTGGAGCTTCACGCTCAAGGTCAGGAGCAGCTCAACATAGAAGGCCCTTTGACCAATCCGCTGTTGCAGTAAATACATTTGGACCTCGATTTACAAACACAGTTTGGACTGGAAGTCTATTCTTAGCTTGAATTGTTCATAAGTGCAGCAACTCACTCACTTTCGTTAACCGCTTGTCCTGGTCAGGGTCGTGGCGATCCAGAGCCAATCTTGGAATCACGGGGCACAAGGTCGGGGAGGTACACCCTGGACAGGGAGCCAGTCCATCGCAGGGTAACCAGACACAGTCAGAGACATAGTCACACATAAAGAACAATTTAGCATCCAATCACCTGAAGAGGACAGTGTCTTTGGACTGTGGGAGGAAACCGGAGCACCGGAAGGAATCCCTAGTGAACACAGGAGGGCATACAAGCTTCATACAGATAGAGCTGGTATCAAACCTAACCTACTTTTCCACCTCCACCAGGGTGAGACCCACCACTCCAGCTGTGAGAACCGTGGCCACACCAAGGTGCCCCATGGCTTCTCACCGGACACCCGCTTCCTGGATCTGAGGGATAACCACTTCCATTACATCCCCAGCCACAGCTTCCGTGGCCTGGTCCAGGTGGTCTCCCTGCACATCCAACGCTGCAAGATCCACGAGCTGGAGGGCGCCACCTTCTCGGGCATGAAGGCCTTGGTCTACCTGTACCTCTCCGAGAACGACCTTTCCTCCCTGAGTGCCCAGACCTTCCGTGGTGCCCCAGAACTGACCTACCTCCACCTTGAGAAGAACAAATTTGCCCGGTTTCCTTGGGAAGCCTTCAAGCTGTTGCCAAACCTCCTCTCGCTCCACCTGGAGCACAACGCCATCAGCAGGCTGGAGCAGGGAGTGCTGGCTGGGGCCAAGAGGCTGAGGGAGCTCTACCTGACAGGTAACGTCATCAACATGGTGGCCCCCAATGCTTTTGACTCCGCCTCCGCTCTGGATACCCTCCACATGGGCTCGAACCAGCTGAAAGAGGTGCCAGCTGAGGCACTCGGCAAATTGTCTCACCTGGCTGAGCTCCGCCTCTCGAAGAACCCCATTCGCTGGGTGGGACCCAGTGCTTTTCTGCCATTGGCTGGCAGTCTGAAACATCTGTATCTCAATGGATTGGGCTTGGAGAAGGTAAGAGGATGGGCTGTACCTTGTACATTTCGTTTAGCAGATAAGTTAATTTTTCGACTGCAGTGTTAATTCCTTTAGTTTCCTGCAAGGTTGCAGGTATCATGGCTGGTAACCATTTCCAGTACAAATCCCAATTCTCTTTACATTTTTCAATGTGTCTGACACTCTTCTCCAGAACAACTTACAAAGTAGGGTTTGTACACTAACCAACTTAAAATGTACTTTTCATGCAGATGCGTAATGTTTTTGTATCAGTTCAGGATAAGTATACTACATGGCAGGTACTAAACAAGGCAACAGCTCAAAAGAAAAACTATACTATTATACCCTTGAGCTTGGTGCTTAATCCCAAGTAAACCTCAGACTGTACATGGTTAAATTACAACTGTCCCCTGCATACATCACTTTAGATGAAAGCATCTGTTGAATGTCAGCTGTAATAATTATGGTAAACAATCAATCACTGGCTACTGGTGTACCTGCTGCCTTTGGACTCGGAATTCGAACCTACGATCTCTATTTCCTGCTGTAGTACCCTTCTGGAAGGTACTTACCCTTTCCCTTCAGTAAAAATTACCCAGCTGTATAAACTGTAGGCAGGTTAATGGCACAAGTTGCTTTGGAGAAAGATGCCAGTTCAGTCAGTAACTATAAATAACTAAATAAATAACTTTTAAATATTAACTTTGTGTGCATCCCATGGCTCTCCTACAGATGTCCAAGGAGGCCCTGGCAGGCCTGGGTCCTGGGCTGCAGAGCTTGTTCCTGGAAGAGAATCAGCTGGAGGAGGTGCCCTTGCTAAGCCCCCTCACGGGGCTGAAGGTGGTCAACTTGGCTGAGAATCCCCTGCTGTGCGACTGTGCACTACTGCCCCTGCGCAAGTAAGGGGACGGAAGAGCACTGCCTCTACCTCACACATTAATATACCAAGCGCCTTGTCTGTGCACAGTCCAAACACTTCTGTACACCTGCAGGCGCACAGTTACGATGTACAGTAGTGATCTGTACGCAGGGTAGGAGGGTGGGGGGCCCCCCTTTTGCCACATTAGACAAAAGGCTCGTTGGATCTCAGCCATAAAAATGCATGACTGTGCTTTTCCCGCAATGCCCTACCCTCTGTGAAGACTCCACACAAATACCTGTGTGCATACATGCACTGGGGTTTCGTGCAGTTGTCAGTCAATGTTCTAGAAATCTCTGATTCAGTTCTTTGCCTTCCTGTCGAACTCTACCCTCCCCAAAGTCCCCGTAGGCACTGTGCTGTTCTTCAAGTCCCTTTTTTTTTTTTTTAATTTAACCTTTCTGACCTGTTCCCCTCTCTCACTTGGCCCAGGTGGATTGACACGGTGAACCTGACAGTGAGCGCCACCTGTGGACACCCATCAGAACTGCGGGGTCAAGAGGTCAAGGATGTCAAGATCTTCAAAAGCTGTCCTGGCGAAGGGTCGCCCCCCACCAAACAAAAGGCTTCCAAGACCTCCAAACCCAAATCCACACATGCAAAGACCCCCAAGTCTACTAAAGCCAAACCAGCACAAATTAAGGTGCCCAAAACCACCAAACCCAACCCAACACACCTGAAGACCCCCAAAGCAAAGGCACACAAGAGCCATGGGTAAAATTAGCAGCCGGCCCCTAAAATCAGTGTAACACCATAGCTTTGCCAGCACACAAGCGACACATTCATTAATAATGATAGATGGTAGCATAATGGTTAGTGTCACTGCATTTGGATCCAAAGGTTGCAGGTTCAATCTCCACCTCTGGCTGCAATACCCCTGAGCAATGTACTTGCCCTAAAATTGCTCCAGTAAAAAAAATACCCAGCTGAAAATGAGTAAAAAATTGCCTTTTTGAAGAAAAGCATCATCTAAATTAATAAACGTAATGATTAGGGTTGTGATCTGTGCTTCTGTGCTGTCTTAGCACAGAAAATGCAGCAAAACTTGTTTCTCCAAGACCCTAAACAAGAACATTGAAACTGGGTGAGCCATAAGTAACCCATACTTCTAGTAAAACTGTGGGTGTCTGTGAGTGAAAGGCTATAATGTCATCATTATACAAAAGTTTAAGTGTAATTGAATTTTGAAAAGTTTTTTGATGTATTATAAGCTGTTCTACCGTCAAAGACCTGATGAAAAATAAATACAGAGGATCTGGTCAGCAGTCAAGGGCAGCTCTCTTTTCTATTCCAGCACTGTTGTATCAATACCCTTGGCACAAATAAAAAAAAATTGTATCTGAGCTCTGCTTCGAGCTCAGTTTTATTTAAAAAAGGCATCTTCAATCATAAAAGCTTTAGTGACCAAAAATAAAGGTTTTTAAGAGTTCTGGTTGTTTACACTCTGAATCCATGATAGTGTTTGGCATTTGAGAGAACTGACAGCAGGCATATTACAGGACAAAAACTCAAAACTACATAGACACATATGGATGATGGACAAGAACAGGTAAGAATTTCACAATCACAATACATGATGTTTCATTTGATGCTAAATGTTACTTGATGTATAAATATCTATCCACAAGGTTTATACAGATGTACAGGGTGCGTATGCCTGCACAGGTGGTGTCTATACGTCCAAGTTACCCCGTCCAAGTTACCCCGTCTAGACTCATACTGCTATTCACACGTGTTCCACAGTCAGCTGTCAGTCTAGCTCTCGACAGTTTTCATGAGCCTGTGGAGATCCAGAACATGCTTCTGTGTTACTACAGTAACACCAAGCTGATGTGGCCTCCTCTGAGAGTCCTGTACCCCTGTATACACTCCAGGAGGTGTGTGTGTGTGTGTGTGTGTGTGTGTGTGTGTGTGTGTGTGTGTGTGTGTATATGTTCCAAGGGGAGGCTCACTCCGCCTCCTGCTTGAGGTTCTCCACAGATCGCTGCAAGCCCTCTGTCTCCACGACGGTCGGCTCAGGTCCACTGGGAATCTCTTCCTCCACCTCCTCCACCTTCACCTTCACGGCAATGACTGGTGGGGAAAAACCGTGGTGAATTTATTCAGTATCAATTTATTTACAGACTGCCGTACATGTGAATGTGTCGTACGGCAGCCTTCAGCTTACAAACATCTGGGATCAAAGAGAGAAGAATTTCTAAATGTAACATTACCTTTTAAACTTTCCTTGAACTTACTAGGCTTACTAGGTAAAATGTATCTTGGTATATTATATTATGTAGCGCAAAGGGCAGAGCTGTCTAAGTACTTGCAGTAATCTATATACGTTAAAACTCAGACAAGAGGCATAAAACAAGAAGGAAAAAAAAGGAAAAAACCAGGTGTGGGTTGTTAAGATGAGCAGGGTACCAGCCAAGGTCCCAGGAACTAATAAATGGTGCGATGAAAGAACAAAGAACTGTTTTCATTACATGATTGTGGGTGTAAAAAACACTGAATAAAAGGTCGCCGCTTCGCGCCGTTCGGAGAGTCACTGTGGGCTGACATAGTGCAGGCACAGGTTTCCACTGGCGGGGGCCAGTGCAGGACATTTTCAACCCGAAACGGAGGTCTCTCAGTCTTTATTTTGCATCAAGTGTTTGTATTATTATTCCACAATTCCTAATATGTTTTTTGTAAATCATAATTCATAAAGAATTATGAATAAAGGCATTCCTTCACTGCTGACCAGTTCATGTCATAAACATGCAATGGCCCTTGGCTTGTTATTAATCACCAGTACCCTAGAACTCCAAAGAGGAGCTGTAAACACTGTAGGAAGAATCTGAACTGGAGGTGGCACAACAATCACTCTGTTTGGTGCTCTTTACTGCCCTCTACTGCATGGACACAAACACGGGTTGCATTCATGCAGCATCAAGCAGAAATCATAGAAAACAGGTAAGTGGAAGGGAGGGGGAATCGCAATTAAAAATAAACAGAGTGGAAAAATGTGCCACTTTAGAAAATATGATGATTTGGTGTTCTCATCACTATTTATTAAAGTGGTCGGAGGGGTAAGGGAACAGTTCCTTAAGAATCTTGTGACGTGGTCTTAGTACTGCTTCTACGGTATGATGGCGCATCCAGACCCTGGCAAAAAAAAGGTGGTGCTGGAAAAGGTGACTCACTGTCATCTCCCAGTTCCTCTGCTTTGAGAGACGGGTCACTGCCTGGAGAACGCTGGCGCGCTCGAGGTGGGGGTAAGTTTTTGGAGATGAGGTTAGCCAGTTTCTTCTTCACCATCTTCTTCTCTGGAATGGCATGAGAGTGGTGACGAGGATGAGAGGCTGGGAGGAGTGGACGGATGAATCGGAGGATCGGGACACGAACGAAGATGAACTTCAAAAGCTCAGCCAATAAGAGAGCAAGTGGCAATGTGCGATGTCGGAGATAGTCGAACATACTTTTTTTACCCAGGAGTTTGGGTTTCTTGGGCGCTTCTTCTCTTGGTGCAGGTTCTGCAATTGGGAGAGAAAGGATATGTCAGTGTAGTAACAGGATTGTGACCAACAAGTTGAGCATTTTTCCAAGCCAGAACCAGTACTGAAGGACTAGATCAATTATTCCTTGCCGTTGATTAACGAGGACAAAATTAATTTAAAAATCATAGCTTCTTACCCAAAGTACAGTGTAGACCCAATACAATAATACACAGGGAAAGATGTTCAAACCCATGTGCCAAAATTAAGGGGGCTGGACACAAACCAACCATGCCACCAGTACCCCATCCTTCCTAAAACCCTATATACCACCCAACCAACCTCAGAATATCTCCCTCCACCTACAAATCAGCCCACATCATGGACAGGTACTACCCTCCTCACTAGGAGCCACAGCGAGCATTTCGCTGGGGTTGTAAAGTGGGCACCTTCCTTTGTTGATGTTTCATTGAATTGAGCCCACGACATCTCCAGAAGGCTCAACTGTGAGATCTGGCATCCCAGACCCACCCCCCTCCATGCTCGCGGCGTAGTCCCAGTGACTCCACCCACCAAGAAACCTCCCACTCCAGCCATCCGTTAACCACCAACTAACCAAAACCCAACCAACACACCACATCAGCACATGGAGGCGACAAGACTTAACATTTGATATTCACATACGTGAATACCCCCCAACAACAGATCTACTTACCCCAAACATTCTGCTGCCTCCTTATCCACAACCACTGACACATTCTGTATGTATATATTTTAACTGGAAAAGCTGCAGTGGTGTCCCCACCTTCCCCTCTCCTCCTGCACTAGTCCTGCCCTTACCGGAGGCAATGGGGGGCTGTAGCTGGTAGCCCGTGATTTCACACCAGCCCACGGGGTAGATGTCGGGGGACTGGTAGTCGACCCATTGGTCAAACTCGGGCTCCCAGCCATCAAAGTGCAGCAGAAGCAGGCGGCCGGCACAGCGCCTCACGGTGGCTACGCACACGAGCCGCGGCTCCATCAGGTCCACCGCCTCCAGCTTCATCCCTGGGGCAAAGCCGTGGCCGGGGCAGTCCTTCAGGAGAAGACAGAGTCGTCACAGTAAAACAAGATCTATTATCTGTTTTTGAGCCCTTCCCACCCTCACCCAGCCATCAGAGTTGCACCAGTAGTATATGGACTGGGAATGCAGTCTCAGAGGGTTCCCATGTATACAAGGACAGGTGTTTCTACTGGACTCACTGTGTTGAAAAGTCTCGCCGGTGCAGCGATGGCTCCAGTCTCCTCCAAGTATTTGGGCCAGGTGAAGGTCACCCGGTCATAACCTGTTGGTGACACAGACATGTGGCATTTACACACCTGCCTGCATGAGGTTCAGTGTTGACAAAACAAGTCTCACTGACATGCTGGGGGATGCTGCAGAGAGCATGACAACAAAAGCAGTTTTTAAAAACGTGACTTTTTCAGGACACCAGTTCAAGTCCTGTTCAACTCAGGTTCAACACCACTCTCAAGGGTATAACAGCAGAGATCAAAACCTTTTGGTTACAAGTCTGTTTGGAACATGGAGGTGAGCCAGGACATACCAGCGGGCAGCGTGAGGGGGATCTGGTTCTTCTCACAGAAGCCCACAGGCAGTATGGCGTGGGAGGATGCATGGTAGCAGAACCAGCCGTCCTCTGTCTCCACCCCGTCGAGACCCACCATCAGGTATCCATCCAGCAGTACCTAAGAGACAGACAGATGGTGAGAGAGGATGGTGGACGTATGTCCTGTGTAACACGGCACATTCTAGGTCACAAAATCCCTGAAATTTCAGCCAATGGAGCAGCAGGGTGTAAAACAGACCGAGGGTGGATGTTCTCTGGGGAACACAGTACTTAGTGTGGGACGAGTATGCTGAGGTGCTGCAGAATGGATAAGGAGAGTGACTGCAGAGTGTGTTTGTGAGACAGAAAGAGAGATGGAGCACCTTGCGCACAGTTGCCACACAGATGTTGCCCAGGTTGAGAGGGTCAATGGCCTCCAACTTCATCCCCTCCTGAAAGAAGCCCCCCTCCATATACACAGTCCGGACCTGAAACGCACAGCCGCTCACAGTCAACCCAAATACATATCACAGCAAAATACACAAATCTTCAAGTCAGTGTACTGCAATAACTCAGCACACACACAGAACGACGACTGACAACATACAGACATTTCAGACAGACACCATAAACACAGTATATGAAACCATGAAATAGACTAACAGAAATACAGCATTCTACACAAACCTGTGTGTGTGTGTGTGTGTGTGTGTGTGTGTGTGTGTGTGTGTGTGTGTATATACGTACACACATACACACTGTATGAACCCAGACATTCAAGGTCCACACATGGACAGCCTGACCTTTTTGAAGAGGTGGGGGACGCTGTCGCAGTAGATCTTGCGGAAAGTTGGGTGGCTGCTCATGTCCACGCGCTTGTCTGAAACAGAGAGCAAACGTTTCCCTTTCCTCTCCTTTTCCTCGCCCACAACAGATGTCAAGGCCCCCCCACAGCCAGTGCTTACCGCTGCTCTTGATAACATGGCCCACCTTGCGGGACCAGCCTACGGGGTGCAACAGCGGGCTCCACATGTGGCACCAGAAGTCGGAAAGTGCCTCGCCGCCAGCCTCCAGCCCCGCGTCCTCGTAGAGCAGCCGCAGACGGCCGCCGATCACCGTGTCCACCACAGCAGTGCGCGTGCGGCTCACCAGCGTGCGGTCCACCACCTCCACGCGCATGCCCTGCCGGAACGGGTACTTCATGTTCTCTGCCATCTGCAAGGGAAAAGAGGGAATAAGAATCAAACACAGAGGCATCCATACTGGGCACAATACTGTGGGGCTCACACAACACAGCACCTTACGATGTTAGCGTTGTACACAAAGCTGCTTGCAACGATTTACCCATATATACTGCTTTAATACATCAATTCAGGGTAGACACCAAGACCAACATACAACAGTGTAGGCGGGGGGGGGGGGGTTTCAAACATGGGAATTCAATTACAAAGTGACAGCTCTAACCACTACACCCCTGCTACTCCTACACCCTCATGGCTGTAATTGACTCGACAGTTCTGAGCACCAATACAACAATATGACCAACAATACAAACACACAGTGAATGGACAATGTAAAGCCCTAACGCTCCTCTTCATGACACAATCAGCTAGACTGTACGGACACTCTGGCCAACTTAATAGGTACACCTGGTTGGTACTATGCATGTGTACCTAATAAAGTGGTCATTGAGTGTACAGCCTAACTACTTTCTATTCAGTCAGGTTGGGTCAGGCCAGCATGGGGGTCTGAACAGGTCTGGTCAGCACCTTGATGTAGAAGTCGACAGGCAAGGTGTGCGCTCCCACCAGCCGGTTCATCAGGTACTTCTTCCAGTTTTTGATGCGTTGGTGGACGGCTAGAGGACAGAGAAACACATTGGCATCCAGAAGCTGATGTGTACTCCCAAAGCCTACGACAGGGCAAGCCCGGCCACTCACACTGAGGAGGCACGAGCAGTTTGCCGTTGACAGCACACCAGCCAATGGGGTGAATGTCCACAGTGCCCAGGTTGCACCAGAAGTCATGGCTGGAATCATCTTCAAAGCCCTCATAGCGCAGGAGGGCCTTGTAACCTGGCAGGAAGGCAAGTGGCCACAGTGGTGAGCTCTCAGGGCTCCACTCGGTCATTTACACAGCTCAACAGGCTCAACACAGTGTGCCCCATATTTTTAATCCACACAGGGGGACCAGACTGTGATACATGACTGTGGCTCCGCCCATCGGCACCCCCCAATGGTGAACCTGCGAGACAGATGATGGAGGCAATCCAGTAGACCTTGCTGGGCAGTACGGCATCGCTGTTCAGGACTTCCACCTTCAGCCCCACCGTCACATCATCCCACTGGGAGTAAAGCGGTACCTGCGGGACAACACTGTTCAAATATGGGGTTTCTTGAAGATCACATGGCAAAACTGCTAAGATGTACACGATCACTGATATAACCTCAAAAGTATGTAAATGACCACAAAAATTCATGACTGGAACCTGGGGCATATCAGGGAAAGATCTCAAGTTTTTAAAGATAGGACCATGTTGATGGTCATGTTTCAAGCTTCCATTGAGATTTGCACCACCACAGCTAAGTATTCTTCGGACATAAAGCATCAATCCAGTACCCAAGACAGAGCCTACAGAGGGACTCACGTGTCTGAAGCAGGTGACGGGGGCGGCATCGAAGCCATTCTCCGTGAGGTAGGTGCCCCAGTCGAAGCCAGTAGCCACCGCTGAAAGGGTAAAGCAACATGTCAGTAGCTCATTCATTGTGGATTAAAATGCCTTCTCAAAATGTACACCACTGCAATTAATATTTGGTGAAGCCTCCCCTGGAGAAGATAATAGAGCTGAGGCCCTTCCTGTAGTGTGAGGCTAGAGGACTTTTGGAGGGCTCTTGGATACCTCCTCCATACAAAACATTTCAAGATCTTTGAGAGTCCTACTTTTGCACTTGTGGACTGCACTCTTACATTTACGTTTACATTTATTCATTTAGCAGATGCTTTTGTCCAAAACGACATATCTCAGTAAAAGTACAATTTATGCATTACATTAACAGAAGGAGACATAGCAGCAGACATGAAAGTCTCAAGCAAACCAAGTTTGTTACCTACCACTTGATACACAGAGATTCATCGTTCAAGTACGTGCACAAAACACAGGACAGTCAAATCCCAATACCCTCCTACCAATTTTTTCTTTATTTTTTTTTTTTTTTTAAATATTATAAGATACACAAATAAGCAAGTACAATGCCAGAGTAGTGGCTGAATAAAGGTTGTATCTGGGGATGCTTATGGGGTCACGTACGATGCATGAACAGTTACACCGTAAATGAGCTGGAGAGATCTTGGACAAAGTAGATCTGGAAAAGGTGAGTTTTCAGACCCTTCTTGAATATAGACAGCGTTTCCGCAGTTCTGAGTGAGAGGGGAAGGTCATTCCACCACAACGGACCCAGAACTGAGAACCTCCGAGCTTTATTTTTCGTGCATGGGACCACCAAGCGAGAAGAAGTAGATGAGCGAAGGGGCCTGGCTGGGATGTAGTGGTTTATTAAGTCTTGTAAATGGCCGGGAGCAGTTCTATTGATGCATTTGTACACAGCAACCAGGGTTTTGAATTTGATTCAGGCAGCTATAGGAAGCCAGTGCAGAGAAAAGAGTAGAGGAGATACATGGGAACACTTTGGCAAATCAAACAACTCATGCAGCAGCATTCTGTAGAAGCTGCAGAGGTTTGATGGCATTAGCAGGAAGGCCACACAGGAGGAAGTTGCAGTAGTCCAGACGGGAAGTCACCATGGCCTGGAGAAGTAGTTGGGAGGAGTCAATAGTGAGGTAGGGACGGATCCTACGAATATTATGCAAGATGTCTCTGCAGGTCCGGGTTGTGGTTTCGGTATGTTGAGAGAATGACAGACTCGCATCAATAGTTACTCCCAGACTCTTAGCGAAGGAGCTAGGCGAAATGAGTGAGCTGTCCAGTTTGATCGACAGGTCATGACAGGAGGACAGGCCAGCTGGGAGGTAAAGAATCTCTGTTTTCAAGAGGTTGAGTGGGAGGTGGTGATTATACATCCATGAAAAGATGTCTGACAGGCAGGCAGCAACACGTGCGGAGATATCTTACGTACCAGGTGGAAAGGAGAGGAAGAGCTGGGTATCATCACCATAGCAGTGGTATTTGAATCCATGGGAGGCTATGACCGGACCGAGGGAGGAGGTGTAGATGGAGAAAAGAGGACCCAATACTGAGCCCTGCGGAACACCGGTTGAGAGAGGCAGAGGAGAAGAATGAGAGCTCCGCCATACCACTTGATAGGATCTGTCAGAGAGGTAGGACTCAAACCATCTTAGTGCTGCACCTTTGATCCCAAGCTGGCTAAGAGAGGAGAGTAGAATCCGATGATTGACAGTATCAAATGCTGCAGACAGATCAAGAAGGATGAGGACCGAGGAGAGGGAGGCAGCTCTAGCAGCTTGGAGAGTGTGAGATACCGCCAGAAGGGCAGTCTCAGTGGAGTGACCAACTTTGAAACCAGACTGATAACCATCGAGGAGATGGTTCCAGGTGAGGAAATCAGACAGTTGATCACAGGCTGCCCGCTCTAGGGTTTTAGACAGGAAGGAGAGGAGAGAGACGGGTCTGTAATTTTCAATCAGACTAGGGTCCAGGGAGGGTTTTTTTTAACAGAGGTGAAATTAGAGCGGTCTTGAAGGCAGCTGAGAAACAGCCAGAGGAGAATGAGGAGCTGATGATTGTAGAGATGAAGGAGAAGAGTTGCAGGGGAATGTTCTGAAAGAGTGATGATGGGATCTGATCAAGCGAGCAGGTGGTGGCTCTGCGCAATATCAGGAGGTCAGCGACTTCAGATTCAGAGAGCAGCTTGAAGTTGGAGAGGATAGCTTCGCAGGGAAGTCCAGCGTGAACCGGGCAGGTTGACGGTGAGAATTTATCAGTGATCGCTTTGACTTTGTCTCTGAAAAACAAAGCAAAGTCTTCAGCAATGAGATAAGAGGGAGGAGGAGGTGGCGGGGGACACAGAAGGGATGAGAAGGTGGCAAAGAGTCTGTGTGGTTTTTTTGGATGCAGACTGTATTCTGTTGTGGAAGAAGGAGGTTTCAGCTGAAGAGACGGCAGACTGAAAAGCAGCTAAGAGTGACTGGTAAGCATCCAGGTCCGATGGAGTTTTGGATTTACGCCATCTTCGCTCTGCAGCCCGCAGTTTGGTCCTGTTAGCACGTAACATATCAGATAGCCATGGGGTAGCAATGGGGTGTGCTGGTCTAGAAGACAGAGGACAGAGAGAGTCAAGGGAGGAAGATAGGGCAGAGAGTGTTAGTGGCATCATCTGCAGATACAGCCGAGGATTGCGCAGCAGAAGGGAGAGTGGCCAGAGTAGCAGAGGCAAAGCAGGAAGGTGAGAGAGATTTTAACTTGCGGCGAAAGGTGACAATGGGTGCAGGAAGAGACGAGGTGTTAGTGGTGAGGGAGGGTTGAAAGGAAATGAAGAAGTGGTCAGAGACATGCAGTGGAGTGACGGGACAGCCACAGTTGCAGGAAAATACAAGGTCAAGACAGTTGTCTTCTTTGTGAATAGCAGGGGATTGGGACAGGGAGAGATCAAAGGACTGTAGGAGCAACAGAAGGCCGCTTGCATGGATGTCATCGACATGCAGGTTGAAGTCACCCAGGAGAATCAGCGGAGAGTTGTCCCCTGGCAGAGAGCTCAACAAGTCATCCAAGAAGCGGCTAAGAGGGCCAGGAGAACGATAAAGGACAACCACAACAAGAGTGATTAGGGGGGTGATAGAGACAGCATGCCGTTCAAAGGAGGACAGATCATGCAAGTGAAGAGGAAGAATAGCGTATTCCCACCATGGAGAGATGAGCAGGCCTGTGCCTCCACCTCGGCCAGAGGAACGAGAGGTGTGAGAGGAGTAGTAATTAGTTGAGAGTGCTGCAGGTGTGGCTGAGTTGTCTGGGGTGATCCAGGTTTCAGTTGGGGCCAGGAGGTCCAGTGAGAGATAGGACACATAGGCTGGTATGAAGTCAGCTTTTCTCACAGAAGACTGGCAGTTCCAGAGTCCCATAGAGAAAGTCAAGCAAGATGGAAGGTTTGACACGTGAGGATAAACCAGATTACTGTAGCAGCGAAAGCACCCAGGTCTCTGGCAGTGGCGAAATCGCATGGCTTGCTTACCATGGAAGACTTTGATGGCCGACATGTTGGATGCATGATCCCTTGAGGACAGCTGTAATGGTGGCCTTCCTTGGTGAACTCCCGCAGGTAGACTCCCTTGTCTTTGCACCCCGGGGCTTCGCACCAAGAGGCTACCGCAACCGCTGCCACTATGGGTCACCAGCTGCTATTTAAACCGGGCTACTGCCTATCAGCTGACTTCCTAATCGAAACCAAAACTACACCAACAATGGCGACCAAAACAACCAACCAGACGCAATTAATCGAACCACAGAGTCACACCCACTCCCGCTACGGGACACAGAAATGATCCGGAGAACGGTTGTCCTAACAAGCCACTAAATACTATTTAAACAAAATAATTACAGTGCCATGCAACGCTACACAAACACACAATCGATTGTATCTATGAACCCGCACAGCTACAAGACACGAATGCGCAACGGGAAAAAGCGGTAGCAAAACAACTACACTTACCCGAAACACCACGAACAGCAGCAATGCACCTCGAACGCAAAATATAACGCACAATGCTCTTCAGTTTTGACCACCGGTTTTCAGTAGGATTCATTCAAAATATTCCACTGGAAAAATTTAGACACCTTTCTCAAGGGTACAAGAGCAAGACACTTACACAAATGTAACATGGCAATCTTCAGGATCCAAGTCTGTTGACCATACCTACCATGTACCTCCTGTCCAAGGGAGGTTGTGGGGCAATACAGAGTACGATAGGCAAACTCATCGTTTGGGTTTCTCCTTCCATGTAGGAGACTGGCTAGGGATGTGAGGGAGCTGATCAAAATTCAAATCCGCTGAATACGGATCTAAATTTATAAATCCGTACGGATGTGAAAGCAGATGCGGGTTTTTTTAATGAAAATTAAAATGGAAAGTAATGTTTTTACTAATCCAGATGCACATATAAATTAAAAGAAAATAAATACTTATATGGGGGCGCAGTGGCGCAGTGGGTTGGACCGGGTCCTGCTCTCCGGTGGGTCTGGGGTTCGATTCCCGCTTGGGGTGCCTTGCGATGGACTGGCGTCCCGTCCTGGGTGTGTCCCCTCCCCCTCTGGCCTTACGCCCTGAGTTACCGGGTAGGCTCCGGTTCCCCGTGACCCCGTATGGGACAAGCGGTTCAGAAAATGTGTGTAAATACTTATATGCATTAAACTTTACACACAGGAGTAATTTTTTCTTTTCAGCAATTTGAAAGAAACAAAAAAAAAAAACCAGTTTATGCTCAAATTAAATATTAGTAAGAATATAAGCATTCGTTAACATCAGTACGAGTATTTCCACTTAAAATCTCAAAACAAGCTGCATATATGTGAACTTACGTAAATCATCTTACATTACACAAAAGACAATGAAACACATGGATTGCAAAACGTTAAAGTAATACTTATCACTGCACAATCAATATGCAAATATACACAAATCACTGAGTAGCCATTTACAGATATAGATGTGTATAGTGGTGTAGTACAGTTCTGTAGTACAATACAATCATTAATTGTCACAGTCTCTCCCAAGTGCCCCTACACTGTCAGACAGTGATGCATATACTTACAGTACTGTGAAAAAGTTTTAGGAACTTGGGAAAAAAAGCTGTAAAGTAGAGGTTGCACAACTTCAGAGTTGTTTTCGAGTCGACAGTTATGTGATGAAAGTCAAGTCGATGTCGACTAATCGCTGATGACGTCATGAATAAAAACACATGAGAAGTGAAGGCTTTGCAATAGGGCTGTCACGATTACTCGATTAATTTCGAGTACCCGGTTTAAAAAAAATCCTTGAGTACAATTTGCCGTGCCGTGCTTTACTTTAATAATTTTGAATACTCTTAATTTGCACTCCGTTTAACACACGACCGAACATGATATATGTATATTTGCATTATAAAGAGTTTCACCACTTAAACACCCGTCAGAGAACACAATTTAATGGAATGTAGATGATGATAACTTCACATTTTGTCGGAGTTTAAGGCGTGAATATATCCACGTTTCAAATGTTCACATTATTTTTCATCATGATTTCATAACTCAAACTCCCGCTTGGGTTAGCATGTTTGATGGTTACTAATCACACAAATCAAGGAATTATAACCCTTACAAAAATTAACCACGGCTTTATTTTCAATTTTGAAATGCAAAGCATGACATATTGTTCACTTGATTCTATTTTTATTGTAAAAAAAAAAAAAAAAAAAAAAAAAAAAAAAAATACTCGAGTACTCGCCAAAATTGTCTGATTACTCAATTACCAAAATAATCAATAGTGACAGCCCTTTGCAACAATCGACAACCTGTATTCTCAAACTGAATTCATATGCTCACAACAGACAGCTCAGACATAGGATATATATATATATATATATATATATACACACACACACACACAAACAAACAGGTTGCAACTCAGCAGCAACACAATAAGCTTATGCTACATCTCCCATTTAAGTGCAAAAGAATGACTGATGCAAAATAAGTAACGCTATAAAACTTGGGTCTGTGTACGTTGCATTCATGTGTTTTTTTATTCAAAATTGAAAAAGAAAAAGCGAATTACGATGCCTTCATTCGTTTTTGTTAAAAAATTAAAAACAAATTATGAATTAACGTTGTTTAAAAACCATTTTTTTGCTCAAAATGTAAAATATTTAAATTATGCCTCATTTATAGTTTCTTGCCATCTTGTTTTTTGACTTTGAATTATTTCATTTTGTGGTATTCTTGAACAACCTACATGTAAACGAATTGAAACCGCTCATCATGCATCACAGCTTCATCGAACATCCTGGCTTCGCTCCAAGTTATTGATCATAAGTTCATAATGGATCACTAGGTGCTTTTCCAAAGCAGCAAGAGTGACAGTGAGGGACGATGACATGTCCACTGAGAAAATCGGCAGTATTTTTCACGTGCTACTTCTTAAATTTATTACTAATTATTAAGCGCAGGTGGTAAAAGCATGGTGAACTGCTAGTTTACATTTATTTAGCAGATGCTTTTCTCCAAAGCGACTACCAATGAACTCTATGTAGTGTTATCAGCCAACACACCTTATTCAGCAAGGTTACTTACACTGCTAGATACACTACTTACAATGGGTCACTCATCCATACATCAGTGGAACAAACTCACTCTCTCACTCGCACACTATGGTGAACCTGAACAGCATGTCTTTGGATTGTGGAAGGAAACCAGAGCACCCAGAGAACATGCAAACTCCACAGAGACTGAGTGGGGATCAAACCCATGTTCTCTCATACCACCCAGGTGCCGTGAGACAGCAGCACTACTAGTTGTAGTGCTGTGCCGTTAGATTGGAAATATTATGCACTTTAGGATATTCATCATATTTGGTATTGTGAGATTTTGATTTCTACAGTTTGCATGATTAAACACACACACACTTTCTGAACCGCTTGTCCCATACAGGGTCACAGGGAACCGGAGCCTAACCTGGCAACTCAGGGCGTAAGGCTGGAGGGGGAGGGGACACACCCAGGATGGGACGCCACTTCATCGCAAGGCACCCCAAGCGGGACTGGAATCCCAGACCCACTGGAGACCAGGACCTGGTCCAACCCACTGCGCCACCGTGCCCCCCTCATGATTAAACAAAAAGAAAATTAATAGCCAAGTCCTTTTCTTTTTGTGTGTGCTCAGCAACAATAAAAAGCCATTTTTCTGCCTTCAGTATTAAAAAAAAAAAAAAAAATTAATGAAGGCATTGGACACGGACCAACTTGGGGAGGAAAACAAAACTGACGCATGATCTATGTACTGCAGCTAAAGGTCTAATATCTTTGACAATGAAATTCACCAGCAACTTGATGACTTGCAGCCGTCTTGTCTTCATTACGGCAGGGCGTTTGGTGAAGTCGCTAACTGCTGTCAAGTGACAGTAGCACAGGCTTCATCTTTAGCGAAGTATTTCCACACAATTGATGAACCGCTGCTGGTTTACTGCAGTGACCCACCAGGCTCCTCACCTGTTGTTTTCTCGGAGGCGTCCATGTTGTTAGTGTCATAATCACGTGATCAGCGACTAGTCCAGGTTAAGTTTAAAGTGTCATCACAGAGCAGTAAAGCCGACAAATTGACTAGTCTGTGCAACCCATACTGTAAAGTTAGAATGATTCAAAAATAACGCTCTTTATTAATAAACTTCCTACAAAGCTCAGTAACCATCCATCGTCAAGCGCTTGTCCCGAGGACGACCACCTTGTGTCTTGTTGCTGTAGTCACTCTTGCCATGGTGTAAGATATAAGAGTTAAACGGTCACATCTGACAAAACCTCACATATTCTGCGTGTTTGTCCCTCACTGTTTTATTGCCTCTATACAGTTGTTTCTGCTTCAGTTAACTGGTGAGCCATACAAAGACCTCAAGTTCTCTATTTAGAAAGTGGTTTATTACTATTTTACTTTCTTTAACGACACACAAAACCCTTACTGTAATACTGTAACTTTTTGCAAAAAGAATGCTTGGAAATCTAAAACATGCTCTTTCCCATTGACACAAACGCAGAAGACACTAAATAATCGTCTAAACATATTTGTGAAACATCTAAGTGCCTAAGACTTTTGTACAGTACTGTATAAAATAAAGCTCTTAATGAGCTCAGTTGCTTTGGCTACTTTTTTCCTCATCAAATTTGCATCCACCGAAAAAGCACTGATACAATTCGACAGATTTTGGGTCTGCCAAAAACGTTTGAAGTTCAACAACATTTGAATTTGAACGTTGTCGCATCCCCAGAGGCCACTCACCGTCTTGCCCAGTCATGGTGCCATTCAGCAGCTGTCCAACTCCCTGGGAGTACAGGAATGTCCCGATTTTTGAGGACCAGGCAGCCTTGTGCAGCACCTTGGCCTTCTTGGTGGGAGGTTTCCCCTGGAGTGGTCATGTGGCACAGTCAATGCACCCCACAACAGAAAAACCATCAGTCTTGATCCAGCAGAAACGTTTGGCGCCAATGTCATTTTAGAACCACTGCCCTGGCCAGTTTGGTTGAGGGGCTTTGTGAGGATGGGGTTAGACAGGGATTAACATTCTGAATGATACATCATCATCATCATCATCAAGGGTTCCCCTCCTCTTCCCTGACTATCCTTCATCCATGATCCCTCTCTGAAGCAAGGCTTAAGGCAGACATAATAACACTAGGTTAACTGGTCATCTATTTTATTTAAAAAATCAACAAGTCTCAAAACAACAGATGCCCAACACTAATAGTGCTTACATGGAACCTTCAGGGTAACCCACTATGAACGATCATATTACAAATATGGGTGTAGACAACACATGGGCATCTACCTAGTGGTACCAGATCCAGCACTGCACCAACTACAGCCCTACCTGACTCAGCAGGCCCTCCCTCACCTGTAGCCGTGCCAGTATGGAGGCCTTCTTGGAGTTGGACGAGTAGGAGCGGGAGCAGGAGACACTGCAAAAGCGCTTGGTCTTGGAGAAGAAGGTGTCCTTGGTGCCGACTATTCCACACATCTCACACACTGCTGCAGGGACCAAACAGAGGAGGTGACAGCACAAAGCTGTGAGACACCCAGCAGGCAGGAAAACAAGGCTGCAACTGAGGGATCATACTGGGATTGTGGTTGAGGATTAGATCCTATGAACCTTATCTGAAGTTCGCCCCACCTTTTACAAAAGCCTTTGAGTGAGAAGAGTCTGGTGAAGCCATGGAGAGTAACTTTTAGATTTTCCTGAAGCTGTTCTGATGAAACATTTGGCAACTCGGGAGGTTTGGGCAGATTATATAACACACACTTAGATGTTTGTGTGGCAACGCTAGCACTATGATGGGAAGTGGGAACAGACTACCACATGGACCCTCACCTGGTCCATCCTCCCTGGGGGTGTGGTCTGTGGAAGGGGAGCTGGAGGACTGCAAGGGAAACATCCCAGCTTCATCTGGCCACACTGCTTGCTCTTCATGATCATCCACCTCCTCATCCTCACCATCCATTTCTTTTGGCTGGGGAGCACCAGTCCATGTGCTGTCTCTCTCCTGTGAATGGAGTACAGAACAGGGTCAGGTAGGGTCTTCTCTGCCATAACTATGACAACATGACCATTTCACCTGTTAACAAACACACATGGAGGGATAAATAATGACATGATGGTATCAAAACAGGGCAGAAATCCAACTCTGTATGATGGATATATATTTTTTGCACTCCACATATTTCATACCTTTGGTAGCATATATTGGTAAAATGTTTGTACTTTTTAAAAGGAAGATTTGGGAACCAAGAAAAAACATTAATGCAACTGGTTATTTGAAAGCACTATGTAACAGGGAAAAACTGTGACCATTAACTATGGAAATCCTCTAAAATTCATATTAAAAACAATCATGCCTTACATTTCTGCATACATTATCACAAAATTATTTTAAGAGTTAAGCCACCTGGGTAAAAGTGGAGAATCAGCACTGAGTTACATTTACATGTATTCATTTAGCTGACGCTTTTTTTTCCCAAAGCAACCTACAATGTTAAACTATTCACAACTATTTACCCATTTTTATAGCCGAGTAACTTTCACTGGAGCAATTTAGGGTAAGTACTTTGCTTAAGTAGTGCCGGAAATGGAGATCGAACCTGCGACCTTTGGGCCCAAGGTCAGTTGCGCTAATCACTACACTACCAGCTATCCCAGTTACTTCTGTAAAACCCCCTTGAAAAATCAATGCCATTCAATAGATCCCAACACAGATACTTCTGAGTACTTAACACAAGCTCAAATCAAGAAAGCATACAAGACGGATTACACCAACTATAATGATATTTATGCTGAGAAAAACAAAAATGAGCAAGAAAATGTTCATTTCTAGAAATGAACAATGTGCCAACACATTCATGAACCAAATAAAATACAGTGACGATAATTCACACAAAACACCAATGCATCAGACAGCGAAAACAAAGACGGCGAAGATGTCGGTGTGTGCCGCAAGGTTATGATCCAGAAACCTTTGTGTGGAGATGAACACAGGCAGGATTTAGGGGAAATATGTCAAGGCTTCATGGACTGGTCAGCCTTGGAGGGCTATCGATGTCTCTCTGGCTCACTGAGGACAGGCACGAGAACCCTGAGTCCAGATGTCCTGGTGGCAGATCAATTGGCGCTTTTCAGCCCTGAGAGTGACGGTGTCGAATACAATACCCCCAGGCGATGCCAGTAGAAGGGGTGAAGAGGAATGGCACTTTGCAGGTTGTTTGGAGAACCTTCGATTTTACAGGATGTACAGCATCGGAACATGCCTTCCAGGCCTCCACTATAAAGCCATACATTGGTCCAGAAAGCAGGTCCATTTAGCAGTTCTTTCCCAAAATCCTCTCTTGTCTGGTACGCTTTTGGGGCTTGTCTTTGATCCAAAATTTTGGTATGAACCTTACAATTTACGATACTCCGACAGACCGAAGGTCCACGTTTCCAACTTTCTTTTCTGTATTTATGCCTGTTACTTTTCCATGACCAAAATTATATTTATGCTAAGCTTTTATTCACAGCAGCTTACATAGCATGCAATATTACCTTATTATACTCCTTCATGCTTTATTGGAGTAATCTGCTGTCATTGTTATAGACAGAACAAGGCAACGACTGACTTGGAGGATGTTTTTCGAAGAACACACAGGATCCCCCCACACACACACAGAGCTCATAAAGGGCTCGCTCTGATTTTTGCTCTCCTTTCCAGTGGAGGGAACACAATCCCAGACACCTAATGAAGGGTGGACTCCATGAAGTAATGGCCTCCTACTCTAATCATATTTGAAGCAACAGCTGTGCTACTACTCACCTCCTCCACACTCCTGGGCTCGACAGTCACACCACGCCGCTTAACCTTGGGCAAGCACTTGCTACAGCGAGGGCCATCCTCGGGACAGCTGGGACAAGGGGGGCGTATGAACACTGTTGGAACAGCCCCTTCCTTCAGTTTCAGGGATGTTTTAGACGACAACTTTGCCGAGAACAAGGGCCTCGGTTCGAAACAGTCCTTGCCAAAGTGGTCACTGCACAGGTGCGAGGATGGCTTGGCTGTCCAGTTACTTCGAGTCCGTTGCACCTGCTTCTCCCACATCCGGTGCTCTGCTGAGTCTTTAGGGAATCGGAACAGGGTGACATTGTCTTCATGTGTCTTTGCACAACCATATGCCACACACCGGTTGGGCATTTCTTTCCTTCTTATTTATTTACAACAGATCAACTCGGGCGGGTGGGAGTGGGGGGGAAGGGTTCAACAATCGCCTAAACCCAGCTTCCTTGTGCTTCAGATGATGTCATATCCACTTTCTTGAGAAAATATGCTGTGAACCCAAGAGCAAAATTAAAATGTAGTTTTAGTTTGAGTATCTGGATTAAACGTCTCCTGCAGGAGCCTGTGAGCTATTTGCATTTAATGAGATGTTGATTTTAAATTAATAAAATGTCTTGAATTTCAGATCTGGATCCTTTTAATAATTACATACTTGAACTATAAATGCTCCTGCTGTGATTTCACTTGGATTATTGTACCTCATGGGGGGAGAATTTGAAGGAATACTAAAGCAAGCAAGTGTTGGGACTGGAATGCTAATGAGACGCCACACTAAGAGCCTCAGGGTGATGATCAAAGCAGCTGAAACCACCTGTCCTTTACAAAGAATGCCAAAGCCCTGCTCGTCTCCTTAGACACAGGTAGGCAAAAGCTCCTTAGAGAAAGTACGCAACTATTTTGCATGCACACTGCATAGTGGTTCATCACGGGGTAAGAAATTGTAAGCTGATGGTTGTTGGTTCAAATTCTGCCGTAAACATTGCAGGAGTGTAAACAGATAAAAGCATTAAGTAAGAGAAGAAGCATTTGAAAGAAAGAACTAAGTAATGGTGAGGTTGAGACTCACCACCTGCTCTTACAGGAAGGGCATTAACGGTATGGGAAATGAGAAGCTAACAGACTGTAAGCAAGAAGAAGCTCACGGTCAAGTCTCAATGCACCGATCTGAACTTGTTCCATGAGTCCACAGAATTCATTGTAACGCAAAAGCTAACCGATCCACAAAGGACATGCAGAGAGGCAGAAATGCAAACAAGCTCACTGTTTCATTTGACCCTGATAAATCTGAGGAATGTAAAAGAAATGCATCTACAATGTTTAGCCCTAATTCTGATATAAATGGAAAAATATATTTGAGCACATTTGCTGCTATGACACGAGGCCTAACTTGAGGAAATAAACCTACCAGATGCCTACATCTTAAAATGAATAAGAAGATTATCTTGCCAGAGATGACAAGGCTCTGTCCTGCTTTGCTCTGACATATTATTGTCTTAACAGATCCACTTATTCCTGTTTATATTTTAGTCAATACAATATACATAAGAAAGAGTTGGACATGTCACTGCTATAACAAAACAGATGCAGAGTTTCTAAAACACACCAATATAACATTCAAACACATAACTGTTCACTGATCTCCCTGGCCTGGTAAAGAAACACTGAACCAACACAAATTAATCACGTAGTAGCTCTAAGGCTGGCAGAATGTGTCTAAATATTATATACACATATACAGAATTTCTGTAGATGTATCATTCATCATCTCGCCGTTTCAGTTGGTCTGTGATCCAAATTTAACTTTCCTTGCGTAACTGCATTCGTGAATAACAACATGCACACAGAGACAGACGGGTCATACTGAATATGTCATGATATTCACTACCTTAAACAAATACCTTCACACTACACAAGCAGTCAGAATGTTTCTATAACGATACACTGAATCATGATCGTTCTAAGCAAAGGAAAAGAGCCAAGGAAAAGGTAAATTAAATGTTGTAAAATGTAAATCAGCCCAAAAAAAGTGTGTCGTACGCTGCGCTAGCCAGTTCACGCCGGGTGTGTTTCGGTTGTTTTCTTGCTCGTCTTGAAGGTGTTCACTAGGCTTCGCCAAGAAACTACTTAATTCTTAATAAATCCACAGGATATTACAGGACTATCCACACACAAGCTAAAAATTCCGTAGGCAACAAACATACAAAGCGGAGAGAAGAGGGAAGAAAACAAAAAAAACCACCTCACCCACTCCATGCTGAATTCGTACGTGCCTCATTTGAGCACTGCCATTGGCTACGCCCGAAATGTGCTTCTCCAATTATAGTTGGCGCGTAAAAAACTAGGGGATTTTGGGACTTGTAGTTTAGTAAACAGAATGACAGGCGAAGAGCGAGACACGTGTATCCAGTTTTTGTTTGGATTAAATAAAGTAAAACATATATAAAGGTGACAAACACAAAGTATAAATACAAACAAATATAATATTCTACGCCACTAAAGGGTCTTGCTACCTACTTTAGATAATAAATTCCTTTTCTTTACCGGTTGGTTCCATGGTGTAATGGTTAGCACTCTGGACTCTGAATCCAGCGATCCGAGTTCAAATCTCGGTGGAACCTAAATTTTCAAACCTACAACCATGAACGACTCAAATATATACACACACAATGTGTACAATCGCTTGTCCGGAGCGGGATCGCGGCACCACATACAAGGCGCAAGGGTGTTGGTTTGAAACATTACATTCGGAAATCAGGTGTGTTGACCTGCACCGTTAGTCCCTGCATTTGCCATGTGTTGCTCAATGAAAGAGGTGGATTTTTGTCTTTGTGACCACTATGAATTTTCTTTTAGAACTGAGCACCGCCTTGAATACCACGATTTTAAAGGAAAGACGTCACTTAATGACACCGCTCCTTTTTTCACCATCACCACAGAGCAATGGAAGACAAGAAGGGAAGGTATCACTCCAGGTCCCTCCCTGGTCTGGCGATTCAGCATTTGGAATTGGGACCTTAATTCCTCTCAATGGCCGTGCAGGCTTCAAGTCGGGAATTCACACTCGATTGTGTTCTAGTAACCAGGGAAAGTAGAAATTACTGTTCAAACTGGTCAACTATTAATTAACTTGAAGAATATCTGGAAATATTAATAACAAAAAGAAATAATAATGTACAACAATTTATTATCCCTTCCTGGATCGGGGCCTTGGCGTGGCAGAAGGGCTTGCGTGATCTAGGGATCTCTAGAGCTATGTCGTTAGGAGCAATATGCTCCTGGTAGGGTCTCCCAGGGCAAACAGGTCTGGAGTGAAGATCCAGACTAACATGATCCAAAAAACCCCTATGGAAAATGGGAACAAAAGAACGTTTACCCTGCCCAGAATAGGGTCACCGGGACCTACCCCTGGAGCCAGGCCTGGGGGAAGTGTTCGTAGGCAAGCGCCTGGTGGCTGGGCAGCTCACGTAACCCAGCCGGGCTCAGCTCGAAAAGGCAACGTGGGGGACCATGCGGGTCCACCACCCGCAAGATTCAACATGGGGGTTGGGTGCGATGTATACCAGGCGGCAGGAAAGGGCTGGGTGGCGCATGGTGTCGTGCCCCCTCGCAACAGAAACTGGTTCTTGGCACGTGGAATGTAACTTCAATGGGGAGGAAGGAGCCGGAACTGGTGCGGGAGGTTGAGAAATACCAACTAGATATAGTTGGGCTCACCTTCATTCACAATTTTGGCTCTGAAACCAAACTCCTCAATAGGGGGTGGTCCCTCTCCTACTCAGGAGTTGCATGAGGTGAGAGGCGCCAGGCGGTGTGGGGATACTCACAAGCCCCCAGCTAGCTGCCATACAGTTGGAGTTTATCCCGGTGGACGAGAGAGTCGCCTCAATGCAACTTATGGTCGCAGAGAGGAAAACTTTGACTGTTGTGTGTGCTTATGCACCAAACAGCAGTTCAGAGTATTCAACCCTCTTGAGGAGGGTGGGTGAGGTTCTGAATGGGGCCCCACCTACAGACTCCATAGTCCTGCTGGGGACTTCAACGCTCATGTTGGCAATGACTGGGAAATCTGGCAGGGGGGGTGATTGGGAAGAACGGCTTGCCCGATCTGAACCCGAATGGTGAAATGTTATTGGGCTTCTGTGCTAGTCATGGTTTGTACATAACAAATACCATGTTCGAACACAAGGATGCTCATAAGTGTACTTGGTACCAGAGCTCCTTGGGTCAAAGGTCAATTATCGACTTTGTAGTCATTTCATCTGACTTGAGGCCACATGTTCTGGAAACTCAGGTGAAGAGAGGTGCTGAGCTGTCAACTGATCACCATCTGGTGATGAGTTGGATTAGATGGCAGGGAAAGCTGATGGACAGACCCGGTAGTCCCAGGCGTTTAGTGAGGTTGTGCTGGGAACGACTGTCAGAGGATTTTAACTCGCACCTCCAGAAGAGCTTTTCCCATGTCCCAGAGGAGGAGGTAAGGGACATGGAGTCTGAATGGACTTTGTTCAAAACCTCCATTGTGGAAGCAGCCAGGCATAGCTGTGGCCAAAAGCTTGTTGGTCCCAGCCAGGGCAGCAACCCGAGAACCTGCTGGTGGACACCAGTGGTGAGGGAAACCATCAAGCTGAAGAAGGAGGCCTTTAGGGCCTGATTGGCTCTGGGGACTCCTGACTCAGCAGACAGGTACCGACAGGCAAAAAAAGGCAGCAGCGGCTGCGGTTGCAGAAGCAAAATCCAGGGCATGGGAGGAGTTTGGAGAGGCCATGGAAAATGACTATCGGTCAGCTTCAAAGAGGTTCTGGAGAACCATCCGGCAGCTCAGAAGGGGTCGGAGGAGCTTCGCTCAGGCTGTGCTCAGCAAGAGTACAGAAACTTTGACCTCTGATGAGGACATTGTCGGGAGGTGGAAGGAGCACTTTCAGGAACTCTTAAACCGGAGAGATATGCCTCCCTTACAGGAATCAGGGCCAGAGGCTTCTGGGATATCACAGTCTGTTTCCCTGGTGGAAGTCACTGAGATAGTTGGTAAGCTCCATGGTGGCAAAGCACCGGGGGTGGATAAGATCTTCCCAGAACTGCTTAAGGCCCTGGATGTTGTAGGGCTGTCATGGCTGACACGCCTCTGCAATGTTGCATGGACCTTGGGGACAGTGCCTTTGGATTGGCAAACTGGGGTTGTGGCCCCTATCTTTAAGAAAGGGGACCGGAGAGTGTGTGCCAGCTATCGGGGCATCACACTTCTCAGCCTCCCTGAGAAAGTCTATGCCAGGGTGCTGGAAAGGAGGCTCCGGCCGATAGTTGAACCTCAGATTGAACAAGAACAATGTGGATTCTGTCCTGGCCGTGGAAGACTGGACCAGCTTTTTACCCTCTCACAGATAATTGAAAGGGTATGGGAGTTTGCTAATCCAGTCTACGTGTGCTTTGTGGACTTGGAGAAGGCCTATGACCGTGTTCCCCGGGAAATTCTGTGGGAAGTGCTTAGGGAGTATGGGGTACCGGGGCCACTACTGCAGGCCATTCAGTCTCTGTACACACGGAGCGAAAGCTGTGTCCGCATACTCGGCATTAAGTGAGGCCCGTTCAATGTGGATGTTGGACTCTGCCAAGGTTATGCCTTGTCTCCACTCCTGTTTGTGGTCTTCATGGACAGGATATCAAGGTGCAGTCAAGGCCAGGAGGGCATTCTGTGTGGGATTCGGAAAGTGATTTCTCTGCTTTTTGCGGATGATGTTGTCCTTTTGGCACCGTCACATGGTTGCCTCCAACACACACTGGAACAGTTTGCAGCCGAGTGTGAAGCGGCTGGGATGAGGATCAGCACCTCAAAGTCTGAGTCCATGGTTCTCTCACGGAAAAGAATGGTATGCCCCCTCCAGGAAAGGGGAGAGAATTTGCCCCAGGTGGAGGAGTTTCAGTATTCTGGGGTCTTGTTCATGAGTGAGGGGAGAAGGGAGCATGAGATCGACCGCATACTGGGAGCAGCGGCAGCAGTAATGCGGCTGTTGTACCGGACTGTAGTGGTGAAGGGGGAACTGAGCCATAAGGCAAAGCTCTCTGTTTACTGGTCGATCTATAGCCCTATCCTCACCTATGGTCATGAACTTTGAACTTTTGCCGTCTGGCCAGCGCTACAGAGCACTGAGCACCAGAACAGCCAGGCACAAGAAAAGTTTCTTTCCTCAGGCCATTTACCTCATGAACTATTAAATGCCCCCACTGGGCAATAAACATGTGCAATACACAACACTATTTCTACTTATATTTATTTAACACACCATACCCCTTTTTTACATTCCCCTACATTTGTGTATAACATACCTGTACACACATATACTGTCTAGTGTCTATTTTGTATATTTTTTTATATTTTTCTATATTTTTATTTTTTATTCATTTATTCTATTTTTATTATCTGTGTCTTGTCACTGTCATTCTGTCTGTGCTGTGGAAGTTTTTGTCACCAAGACAAATTCCTTGAATGTTGTGAACATACTTGGCAATAAAGCTCATTCTGATTCTGATTCATTCTGATTCTGTAATGACCGAAAGAATAAGAGCGTAGATACAAGCGGCTGAAATGAGTTTTCTCCGCAGGGTGTTGGGACTCACTCTCTGTGATAGGGTGAGGTGTTTGGACATCCAGGAGGAACTCAGAGTGGAGCCGCTACTCCTCCACATTGAAAGGAGCCAGTTGAGGTGGTTTGGGCATCTGATAAGGATGCCCCCTGGGCGCTTCCCTTTGGAAGTATACCAGGCACGGCCAACTGGGATGAGGCCCTGAGGTCGGCCCATGACCCGCTGGAGGGATTATGATCTCACAGTTGGCCTGGGAATGGCTGGGGATCTCCCAGGCTGAGCTGGAGGAAAATTGCGGCGGACAGGGGCGGCTGGGCCTCTCTTCTCTCCCTGTTGCCACTGCTACCCTAGGATAAATGGGAAAGAAAATGGATGGAACAATTGATTATTAAAAAACAAATAAACAACCAGAAGCAAATACGCATTTCACCTCTGTTCAAAAGGAACAAATACACGGGCCTCGGCTTTCCCGAGCAGCAATCTTACTGCTCCGAATGACTCTTCAAAACCCTACAGCGGGCCTATTGTCAAGAGTACGAAAACCTTTAACAGCGCGTTGAAGACGTTATGCGCTGCAGTAATTTCCTGCACACTAGGCGACCCGCAACGCAAACCGGCGGTCGGCAATGGCCGCGGCGATGGATGTGGACTCCCCGAGCGGAGCCAACAGTGGCTCAAGCAAAAAGCGCTTTGAAGTTAAGAAGGTAACGAGAAATAAACAGATTTAAAAAAAAAAATCAAATATACTTTGTTTGTACGGTTGCTGACGAATTCGCGTGCCGCTGCATCGAGTTAACACAGCAGCAGAATAAATATCAATATATAACACTGTAATCTCGTGTTCGACGCTACACATGAATGATCATGATCCCGTTCAACACACGTTCAAAATACCGTGTTTTCTTATCTAAACCACTCCCTAGTCCTGTACACCGTACGTACTCGTGGAATTGATTGAATCATTCATCTAAATAATTTTAGTCACCGATGATGTCAATGAATGACAACGCTGCTGTAGTGACGTCTAAATCTACATATGTGATAATCATGATTTACCAGAATCAGTGTATCTTAGAATACTGAGAATAAAATACTGTCTTAGGACTTAGTGAGTCCGGAGAACCGGTGACAGCGACTCACTCTGAATTAGAAGATTCAAACAGAAGGTGATGAGTGAGTGCAGTGAAATGAGAGTCGCAGGAGTAGTAAACTGTGATATGAGTGGAGTGAAAGAGTAAACAATGTGGCCCCGATGGGGATGGGATGGAGAACAGCAGGCGGTGTTTAAGGTCAAGACAGCTGGCCCAGTTCCTGGGCCGTTTGTCACTTTGTGCTCCTGCCCATTGGGAAACAGTGGAACGCCGTGGCGCTCTGGGCCTGGGACATCGTCGTTGACAACTGTGCCATTTGCCGGAACCACATCATGGACCTCTGTGAGTGCCGGGAGCAGCGCTCTCCTCCTGCCTTTGGCCCCTTCTTTACATCCACATCTACCTACAGTTCCCCATTCTTTTAGTACGCCTCATCTTATGTGTAAATGTTCCAATAACTTTTGAGATCATAACTGTTGAATGAAAAATAAACCTTCACATAACTACTCCTGTAATGTAAATGTTTTATAAAAACATGATTAAGAATTGTTGATTTATCTTGATAAAGTTTTATGCAGCTGCTCATGTGATGAACATTGGTTCATATGGTGGAAAGAAACAAGTTTCACTTAAGAATCACACGTCTGCATCTAAGTGTCTCTTTCTGCTAATCTACACATTGTATTTTCTATGAGATGCACGTCGCTTTGGAGAGAAGCGTCTGCTGAATGAATACATGTAATGTGAACTTATTCATTTCACTGATGCTTTTCCCCAAAGCGACTTCCAATGAACTCTATGTAGTGTTATGAGCCCACACAGCTTATTCACCAAGGTGACTTACACTGCTAGATACACTACTTACAGTGGGTCACTCATCCATACATCAGTGGAACACACACTCTCTGTCACTCACTCACTACGGGGGAACCTCAGCAGCATGTCTTTGGACTGTGGGAGGAAACCCACACAGACACGGGGAGAACATGCAAACTCCACACAGACTGAGCGGAGATCGAACTTAGTCCTCTCGCACCACTCGGGCACTGTGAGACAGCAGCGCTACTCACTGTGCCACCGTGCCGCCCACGTCACACCAGTAGCTGCGTAAAGCTCTTTTTAAGCATGTACCCATGTGATACAGTACAAAGCTGCAGGAACATACCTGCATGTGTCTATAAGATACTGGTATCTCTCCACAGGCATTGAGTGTCAAGCCAATCAAGCCTCAGCCACAAGTGAGGAATGCACCGTAGCGTGGGGAGTGTGCAATGTGAGTGTGACCACTGTGTACTGTTGCCTCCAGCTTTATTAGGCTTTTTGTGGTGTTCACATTTTTGTGAGGCAGATGGTTTTCTCCTAAGCGAAGAACAGCTCTGAGTAAACTAAAGTGCATTCACTGACAAAGATCTTTGCATATAAAACATGATTACTGGATCACAGCTTGCTTGTTTGATTTTACTGGAAGACATTGCTCAAATCTGTTATCGGCCACGATTTTCTGTCTGTTTAGCCGAAACCTTTGTCCAAGGTTACGTGCAGATTGAGCGTCACGCTTAAAGGAGTTGCAACAAAATAGGAGGCTGCAGCTTGTTTCATTGACCCCGGAGCAGCTTGGTTACAAATTTTGCACAAAGGGTTTCTGAAAACCCTAAAACACAGCACTGATTCAAACCATAACAAGGAGAAAATAGATATGATTCATGGAAAATCCTCAAGGCTTTGAAAATAAAAGGAAGAAAACAGCATATCAGAAACACATTGCCAAATTAGATATTGCCCTTTGTTTCTGTTTTCTTTGGTTTTCTTCATTGTCTCTTGTCAATCACATGTGCTCTTTTGTTAGTGTCTGTGTCAGATTGTTGATGTCTTTGTCACAAAATTAATTGAATTCAGGTGTATCTACTGAACTGTTCAACACTTGTGGTGATTATGTTAACAATTCAGAAGATAAACCATGTAAATCTGTCACTAACATGCTTTTATTTATTTATTTATTTATTTATTTTTTCTTTCCCCTGTCTCAGCATGCTTTTCATTTCCACTGCATCTCTCGCTGGCTGAAAACCAGGCAAGTGTGTCCACTGGACAACAGAGAATGGGAGTTTCAGAAGTGAGTATCTCCTTTCCTGTACATTTCTGGGGTGAAGTTAGAGCACCTGTAAGGCTGCAGGTGGTGTAGGTGTGAGGAATGAGGACACGCCACTTGTGACTGAGATTAGCAGGTTCAAACTACTAGGGGAAACTTGTGTAGAAGAGGGTGTTCAACTTGAACTGCTTGATCATATAGACCAGGTACCAATATATGATGATACAAAAAGATCTAAGACTTATTCCAGAAAATCGTGTACATCCATCACTTTTATGTTCTCTGTCACAGTAATCTTCTCCACACAGTATGTTTGTCCCAGCATTCCTGTCATGTTTGCAAGCTATACTTGAAGTGTTCAACTGTGATCCCTAAATACTGCATTTGCTTTATCATGGATGCTTGGAATTTCATGAGATCTCCTTCCTTTCAGCTTAAATTGTATTTCTTTAGACAAAAACTTCCCTTAATAAAAGGCATTTGGCAGATATTCAGACGTTGTACACCTGCTTTACAGTATGTAGGTGGAACATATCCTCAGTTCCATCGTAAATCATTGATTGCAAAAAAGTTTGCCCCCTCCCCCATCTGGCCCTTCATAGAACCTACATGGATGTGACAGTACGTGTTAAAAATCTTCTACAGGGGAACACTGACATTTTAATGTGCAGTGTGTAAAAATGCAAAATGTTTTTCCAGTTCAAGGTGTCACATGTATTTTTAGTGGTGTTTAGGACAAAGAAACATGTCTACTGATGTTTGTTAAACAAAGCAAGGATGTCAGTGCTGTGACTGCATGAAAGCATTAGCCAAGAAATTAAGTAACATGATGTCTTTGTGAGCTCTTCATATTCATTTGCTTTTCAGATCCTAAGAGCAGACACATGTATTATATCCAAATCCTTTATGAAACTGCATGTTAAGTGAAGACAGGAACTAGACACCTCTGGAGAAATGTGCCTCTGTTGAAGACCGTTTTTCTTGGCATGGCTTAAAAGGTGTATCTTCCTTGCTTTGTGCAGGTATGGGCACTAGATGTGGAAGACTGGACTCTGTTCTTCCCCTGGAGTTCAATAACTTGGGAACCTTCCTGTATCTTATTTATTTACACACAGATGGTCTTCATTTTTAGAGCAACTGTGCTCATATGGGGGTGGGTACTACTTTCATTCTATGGTTTATTTCAAAAATGTAATATTTGTAGTCATTGCAAAATATGAATAAGTGTTACTTTGTGCCCATAATTTACAAGACAATTTTGAATGAAATTAGAGAAAGGTCTTATACAGAGATTAGGTGCAGGTTCTCTAAGGAAACCTTTTTTTTATAATTGAAGCAACATCAGATCAAAGTAGAAAATTGGAATAAATTATGGCACGTTATTTAAACTGATACTGAACTACAATGTAGACTTTAAAGGTTGTTTTTTCAGCTGTGTAAATCAATATAAGTGGCTTAACATTCTAAGTTGCTTTAGGGGGAAAATCAGCTTAATGAATAAATGTGATTTCTGAAAGTTGTAGTAAAACTGGTTTTCTGAACCCACCCGTCCAAACATTAACTATAATGACCCAGAGAGAGTGTGTTTCACTGATGTATCTAGCAGTGTAAGTCACCTTGGTGAATAAGGTGTGTGGGGTAGTAACACTACATAGTATCCGCTCTAAGTCGCTTTGGAGGAAAGCGTACAAGTGAATAGATGTAAACTTGTAAAGCGCTTTAGCTGCAGGTGTTAAATATCCCACCCAGGTGTTTGAATCAAATACTTCAAGTTGACTTTACTTAGTGTCAACAAAACAAGGAATTAACTGACAGGAGAAAAGGACCGGTTGTGCTGCTAAAATGTACTTTTTCTTGGAAGTCAAATGCATTCTTCCAAGTTCATGGTGATGACTTTTCACAACCCACTGCCAACTCAAGTGTAATATAAAAGCAGTTAAAGAATGGGGGAGTTAATCCAAACGCAAACAAATTCTATCTGAATCAGTTAACTTTACTGCTGCCACAGGAAAGAAAGTATGTTTTGGTTCTTAAATCTCAATATATACAAGTAATCTTTCAAAACACATAACAGCACTGCACCACACTCCTCTCTGCCCTGCATTCGTCTAAACTTGTATAGTTAAGGCTAAATTGTTCTTATGTGCTTGTATACAAATATAGACAATCAGCTACCAGTGTAGGTGAAACAAAGAACTGCACTTTAATTCACAATGCTCCAGTGCAAATGGCAAACAAATTAGAACAATTATACACAGGTGATTTCGTTTAAAGAAATGAACAGTGTGATGAATGTTAATTTCCAAAAAACAGCAGTTAGTGGGACAGAACCCTAATGAGAGAATTGCTGCACCTGCCAAAACTGGACTGCCACCCTATCTATAGAATAGCAGTAGCTGGTTAAATCAAGAGCCCCATTTATTAGTGATGCACTGGTGGTGAGCAAAGCTGGAAGGTAGCACAGGTGGCCTATAATGGTGGACACCAGTGTTTACTTACTCACAACTCAGTTAACCCTGTTCGAGGGCTAAAGAAACCTTTAGTGTGAAAGCTAGCCATAGGGTAGCATTGGTAACTGGCTATAGAACCTCCCCATCTCCTAGCCCCCAAATTAAGTGCTTGTAAGATTTTGTCCCGATTTGTAAGTCTGTCTGAAAACCTAACCCCAAGTCCTCCATAATTGCCAGCAAATCCCAGCTTTACTTTCCCCTGATTTGTAGAATCTTTGTTCCTTCTCTCATCCTGCTGTCTGCTACCCCTCACCTAATCCGAAAGCACTTGACTCCTGTCACTCCGCACCTCAGATCTAAGTTTGAGCCCTTACTTTTGAACGCTAAGCAGTAACGGCACCTGCCCTGCCACCTAAGCCTGAGGGCCCCCAAATTTAGCACTCAGTTGGTTGATGAGAGCCATGATCTTGGGGTTGTTCTGGTACTTGGCGATGTTGGCAGGATTCTGAGCCACATCCTGGAAAGCTGCCATCACCTCTGGGTCCTGTGGACGGGAGAAGATAAGAGCATGAATACCGAAGGTGAAATTGAATTATCTGGCATCCTCCTTGTGTGGCTTCTAGCATGAGTTGGGCTCACAGGGATGGAGCAGAAGTGAGCGCACACTGCTGTACCTTCAAAGCTGTAAGCACTTCAGGGTCATTGAAAAGGTCACCCAGCCCAGGCATGCCAAATGGTGGGGCTCCTCCAGGGAACGCTCCGGCTCCACCTGTGGTGTGGACAAAGTTGCATCAGCCACCCCAACCAGACTGCATTTTGAAGCCCTTGTGTGCTTGTGGCATTGCTCTGTCTGTAGAGCTACATTCTCCTTCCCACCTGGGAATCCTCCATGGGCGCCTCTAGCCTGTTGCCGAGCCTCCTCCTCCTGTGAACACAAACAAGAATGAAGTGACGTGAAATGACAGCATTCACCGTGGCACCTCTCCCCTCATTCAGGACCCAAGGCTGCCCCCTTACCTGCCGTGCTCTCTCGTGTTCCTCCCTAGCCTTCTTCACCCGCTCCTTCTTCTCACGGATCTCTCGCTCCTCCCTCTTCCTTTCATATTTCCGCCGATGCTCTATGATCTTATTGGCCTGCCAAGAAGATGGCTCCACGTGTAAGTTGTGCCAACAGCACTATAAGGAAGCATGTGCACCAGACTTCAAGGAAAAACAAGATCAGGAGAGAAGTCTGGGGTGAAATCACCCGAGCACCTTGGGCTGGACCTCCTTGAGTATAGCACTAGTGTCTTCGTCATAGTCCAGCTTGCAGGCCATGGCAAGATCCTTTGAGGCCTCTTCCCAGTGTCCAAGCAACCTGATAGAAGCCCAAGAGGGATAACGTGAGTTTATAACCATTAGTTCACGCAGACTGATACCTGTCAAAAGTATTTAATCTCAGATGCCATTTCCCCCCCCCATTCTCCTTTGTTCATAAATTTGTTTGAAGGGAAACGAGACTTCAAACCTGTGTGCCTTGCCTCTCCATTTGTAGGGCTGTGCAGAATCTGGGTTGATGGCAATGGCCCTGTTACAGTCTCTAATTGCAGCGTTGGGCTTCTGCATCTGAATATACACACTAGACATCGACGCAGGGTTCTGTTAGCAGACTGCACAGACAGATGGACTCCACAGTTTGTAGGTATTTCACTCACACTCACCTGGCTCTCTTGGCAAACAGAATGGCCAGTCTCGGGTTTAGCTTAATGGCTTCAGTGAACAGAGCCAAGGCTTTATCAAGCTCTCCTGCACCACATGAAATATACACAGTGACCACAGGAGAAGCCACAGATGGCACAATTAACAATTACTGGAAGAATATGAGAAAGAAAAAAAAATACCCAGTTTCAAATGTAATAAAATCCCATGTAGAATTTTTGGTTCCTGGGACTCCTGTTCTGAAGCCAGGCAAATGTGGGACACATTCTATTACTTATTGCAGAGCAACAAGCCTGGGTACTAACCTTCCCCAAGAGCAACAATGGCCTCCATTTTCTTCTCATTAGCCTTGTCCATCATTTCCTCAGTCACCTAGAAAACAAGGGGGGAGAGACGATGGGACAAAAGCCACAGAAAAGGGGTTTAAATAAGTTCATAGACACCCCTTGACTTACACAAATAGACTGTTCTTCAACCCCTTACGCAGGTCAAATTTACCTCTATGTCCTCTGGCTCTCCTATCTCTTGAGGTTCATCGTTGTCAGGTTCAATCACACCATCCATATCGATTTCTATAAACAGGAAACAGAAGGGAGAAGCACTCAACTCCTTATCTGTAAGGAGAGCAGCACAGATGCAACAAAAAGAGAAACGGTCAATCTTGCTCAGTAACATGGCCACTAACGAGAACTATTAAGCACAGGTACCCATCAGAACTAGGCTAAACCCAGTTAAGAACTCTGCTGTCAGAGCTGATCCTTGACCTGCAACAGACCATTTCTACCCTGGAACGTCTCATACAAGAATAGGGATGTGCAGACAGACGTACCCAGCTCACTCTCCTCGCTCTCCAACAACGGGGGCTCTGGGGCTGCTGAAGATGAGGCCTCCTCCTCCTGAACAGAGAACAGATCCCCACACTGATGCAACCGAGAAGTCACTGAGGTATTAAAAAGTAAAGTTACTCTTTGCACACACACGCAATTTGCTGAAGCCGCTTGTCCAGAGCAGGGTCACGGCAAGCCGGAGCCTAACCCAGCAACACAGGGCGTAAGGCTGGAGGGGGAAGGGACACACCCAGGACAGGATGCCAGTCCATCACAAGGCACCCCAAGCGGGACTTGAACCCCAATCCCGCCAGAGAGCAGGACCCGGCCAAACCCGCTGCACCATCGCTCCGCCTTCCCACTCTTTGTATTATAGCATATTTCACAAATGCAGCAAATGAAAGAAAACGTGGAGCTCGGCTACAAACTTAAGTGTTACAGGCTGTAATATAAATTAAGCAAGCAAGCAAGCAAAATGCTAGTTATAAGAAATTAAATTTTGTACTTTAGGTGATGTAGGTGCTTCTTCCTTCTGGGCTGGCGGAGGGATCGTAGCTCCCATGCTGTAAGTGACAGTAAAGAAGCATCAGAATCCATAAAGTTCCATTAAAATCCAGAATTTTTCCCCCCAAGATGACTAGCGACATGTAAAAACAAGCAGTAATCTTAGATCAGCGATCAAGTGACAAATATGTTGACATGGCACTAGTGGGCAGGTCTCCACAGTGGAATTAAGGAGTGTTGCTGTGCTGTGGGTGACACAAAGACATGCCAGGTGTCACTCATGGCATATGCGTTAAAGCACCCAGTGGCAGGTGAAAGGGGACAGACGGATGGACCCACGGACACGCACCCTTGCAGCCAGTCGCGGAAGAAGCTCAGCTCGGGAAGGTGCAACACACTGGGATTGTCACAGCAGAGCTGCACGAAGGCCTTCAGTTCTACGACTTTGCGGAAGTCCATCTCTCCAGACTCGGACGAGGCTGCAAGGACACAGGATACACACTTTCCACCAGCTCCTTGCTTCGACACACACAGCTACCAGCAGTCCAGGACACCTGCACCACACGCCGAAAGACGATGCACATCATGGAAGATCACAGTCACCCCACACGGGCACTTTTCTCTTTTCTGCTATCTGGAAAGCAGCTTAGGTCTATTCGAACCCACACTGCCAGGTACAGGAAGAGCTTTTACCCCAGTGCTGTAAGAGTATACAACACTCACCAATGTGCCACCTAGAGACTCTAGTAGAGACTCTAGTTGGACTGTTCCCTCCAAGCACATTGGCACGTTACACTGTCACTTAAGTATTCTCTGTTTTGAAGTTATCTAGCTGTCTATCGTTATTTATTGTTATTGTTACCGTATTTGCTATTACCATTTACTCACTATTGTTTTGTGCAGTATTTATTGTTTTTGTTCATACTCATAGTGTGTGGAAAAGCATTCAAGAAGAATTTCATACTTGAAAACCCGCGGCAATTCACAATGAGTCAAAATTGTATTAGAAACAACGAAGAATCAGGCTTTTCGACAAGTCGGGTAAAATGAACACGTGTCGTGAGTAAATAAATACCCGCGTGTGGAAAATTCGAGAATAAACTAAGTCAAGTACAGCACGTCGTGCGACCTCGCGCGTCCATTGCCAGATAGAACTTCGCGGACGTTAAATAAAAATACATAAGCAACGAATACCTTGCAGCTGCTCTGGAACAGACAGGAACCAGATCCTGATGTGCGTTCCCAAGCAGTGTATGAACAGCTCCTAAAGCTCGACCCACTCCTTCACGTTGACGCAAGCCCTTTTTTTTTTTTTTTTCTTTTTTTTTTTTTTTTATCAGGCACTGGGTTAGAAAGCGAAAATTTTACGACCCACAACTGGCCCTAACATATTTCAACCAATACAGTCGCGTAATGATGGCGTCAGATGGACGACTCGCCAATCACAACGTAGAGTCCCTTTTCGATGTCTGGCGATCTTAAAGTGCAAGCGACTTCTTTAACTAGTTGAGAGGCGAAGTAGTACATACAGTATTTAATAGGTAAATAGGTTCAACAGTATAACGTCCGTTGAAGGATTTATTTAAATTTACTGTATATATTTTGTACATACAGTATATAAATATATATTTTATTCATTATATATATAAAGTTTTTAAAAAATGTGTGAATGTGAACCATCCAGTTAATCGATTTGCATTCATTGGAAGTAATGTGTTCTGCTATTATCCTGAAAAAGAGACATAATGAGTTATCCAACATTTTGGAATATGTGTTAAAGATGTTTTGTGTTTTATGCCTGTATTATATGCAATTATATTGTTTGATTAAAGTCTTTTTTGAAATGAGATTCCTTTCATAATACATCCTCAGCCCACTTTATGAGAATCTGATTTGCCTGTAAATGAAATTAGAATCTTGATTTACCGTGAAAGTACCATGCCCACAGTTACAGGGGATGTCATGAAGGCAAGGAATTAAAACTGAAAATGAGCCTCTTTTATGGTGTTGAGGAGCACACAAGGAGTTCAATAACAGTAGAGGTTAGAGAGGCAGAGATCACACCACCAGCCACATCAGAGCCACCACATGACATCACATTTCTACTGTCACAAAGCTCACGGAACACATTAACTTCCCTTCACTGACTGATTTACGTTATCCGCTTTCGTTACTTGATGCCTTTGATTTTTGTTAAACACACAATAACGTTGTGCACTTGTGGTTTTTTATGCTCTAAGAATTATACTGCAAATCAACAGGCAGTGTATTGGTTAGAGCTACTGCCTTTGGCCCCAAAACAAAAGTTGTAGGTTTGATTCCCCACCTCTGGTTGTAGTACTCTTGAGCAAGGTACTTACTCAAAATTGCTCCAGTAAAATTACCCAGCTATACAAACGGGTAAAAAATTGTGACCTTAACATTAAGTTGTTTTGAAGAAAAGCATCAGATGAATGTAAATTGTATTTAATGAAATAGCAGCTTATAAGACTTCTGAGGTGGTGTTATAATCAGCACTAGTACTGATATAAGTCTAATGTTGTTCTTAGAAATTCTGTGATAATTTTGCATATTTGGGATAACAAAGTAGTGTGGCACGGTGGTGCTGCTACCTCACAGCTCCGGGGTGGGTTTGAACCCTGCTTAGTCCCTGTGGAGTTTGCATTTTTTTGCTCTCAACATGTATGAAATATGTTCCCAATACTGAAAGTGCCTGCACTCTTCTCATTTTGTCATGTCACACTTTGGATTTACCTGAAAATGTTGTCTTACATGTAGATCTCAACTTAGAGTTAAATATCTTTGACTTAAGAAACTTAGGTGTAATATTTCTGTACCAGCGACTTTTAACTTGAGTTGGAGTTACAGTCTGATGATTGAACTCAAATCAGTGATTTGAGTTTGAAGTTTAATGACTGCAGCACTGCTGATCATTTCTTCTGCATATTCCTTGGTGTGTGCTTGCTTGTGAGGACTTAAATGCTCTATTTAGCCTGGGTGATTTGTGAGTAAAGCTGAAAAATATGAGAGATGTGAGATCTGGACTTAAAAGGTTAGTGGTTTCAAAAGGGAGACCGGGAGCAGGAGGAAAACTGTAAGCACAGCATTGAAGTCATAAGAACTGTAAGGCAATGTAAAAGTAATCTAGTTTATTAAGTCCCTTTATTGTCAGTTTGTGGCAATTCAGAGAATGAGGAGCTCTTAGAAATGGTAGAGAAGATTGATGGTGTTCGTAGCTTGGGTTGTTTATTCAGAGGTTCAGGTGTTCGCCGAGGTTGGCATTCAGACTGGAAACGTTTCATCACCAGTTGAGGTGAGGTGATTAGTGATCAGTGATTGACTGGTAATGAAACATTTGCAGTCTGAATGCTATGCTCGGCGAACACCTGAACATCTGAATGAGGAGCTGTTTTCACTGCAGGTGGCTCGGTTGTACCTTGAGGTTCATGGTTGACTTAAGAAGGCAGTTTAGGACTCTATTGAGACACACATTGAGCCCTGTGGACAAACATCACACTGCTGTCTGAAAACTCTTGCAAAGAGCAGGTGGAAGAGGGTGCGGAGAGAAAGATGGTGAATTGCGATGAACATGTCACACACATGAAAACAGGCCCTTGAACATGACTCATGGAGCCTCTTCAGAGATAGGGCTGGAGAAACTGCCCTGGCGGGCGCCGTCCTGCTGGACCGCGGCCGTCCTGTCCTCCATTGTGGATGGGGGATGTGCATGGTGGCCTCGAAGGAGCTGCGAGGAAGGATGGAAGGAAAAAAATACACCCCACTTCATGAAAGTGTATTATTATCCAAGACCCCGTATGGGACAGGCGGTTCAGAAAATGTGTGTGTGTGTGTGTGTGCGTATTATTATTATTACCCCCATAAAATATTCAAAGAACACTTTAACTCATACATGGATGGATGTATTTCCATAACAGCAATCACTGCTGGATCTAATTCCTAAAGAACACACCAAATGTTCAAGATTAAATGCAAAGAATTGGTCGATACCTTCATAAGATGCATATCCTGAGCTCTGATACGAGGTTTCATATGGCAAACGTGCCTTAAAAGTTAAGTAAATATGTGAAACTACAGTTTAAAAAATTCTTTAATCTGTCCTTTAAATACTCTTCTTTACTTATGAGGAACAGTGACACTCAAAAGGCTGGAGAGCAAGGTGTGTGTCCATCAAAGGAGGTTGATGCCACCGTATTGGGCCTGTAGTGTGCTGGGTGTCACAGGCAGTCAGCGAAGGAAAGCAATAAAATTGTTACTGAAGCTTCTGGGAACTCCACCATGGATGGTCCCAAGCCCGGCTGAGAAAGGAGGAGGACTGGGCGTGGGGTTAGCTACCCCACACCGTACAATCCTTGTCAGCTACAGAAACACCAACAAGGAAACTTCATGATATCTCAGCTCTTACGGACACCTGGAGTATCACTGTTGGCAGCCTATGTCCCAGGAGGGGTGGAAGACAGAAGAAGAAGACTGTTGCACATGGATATGTGGCGGTGGCACCCACACTTGTGTACTTGTTCGCTCACTATCCACAGGCACTTATCCAAAGACAGGGGTGCCGTGGTCCAGAGCCTATTCCAGAAACTTGAGGCATGAAGTAGGATACACCCTGGATGGACACCCAGTCTATCACATGGCAATCGCACACACTATTCACTCAAACACACACAGTGCAATTCAGAGACATCGGTTCACTTAAAACACAAGTCTTTGGGCGGAGTTGGGAAACCAGAGCACACGGAGGAAACCCATGTGAATATGGAGAGGACAGGTTACACAGTGTACACAGACTGAGCTGGGTTCAAACCTATGTCTAACCACAGCCCAGGTGTTGTGAGGCACCACTGCTACCCACTGCACCACTGTCCTAAAAGCCCCCTGTACATACTACTACTACTAATGCCTACTACCTCAGTTATGACTTTAATATGTTTTTATTTATGAAGCAAAGCCTACATGTCTCCATTTCAGAAGCGGTCCATACACACAGGGCATGTCCAAAGAATGCTGTCAGTGACCTTTGGAAACAGAAAATCTGAAACGTCCCTTCACTAATTGGCTGTTTATTGCATTGATGTAACTTATAATTGTGGCTTTAGAGTACATATAAAAATTAAATATGAATTGACTTAATCACTTTTATCGGAAGTCAGCTGGAAAACAGTTCGCCTTTTCGTTCATGTCAGATGCAGGTTTCTTTTCATGTTTTAAAAAGCAAAAACAGAACAAAAGTACAGAAAACATGTCATTTAGTTTTGTGACGCTGTCCGTTTTGGTGAGAGGACAGGCAGAAATCCTTAGGTCCCAAGTGGACCCGTATATAAGCCCCTCAACCCACCGACCCGCCGGGAAGCCGCAACAACAATCCGCCATTTTGTTTATTTTTTATTTACTGTGTATTATTATTGTGCAGGACCGGAGCTCTCAGTTCGTCGTAGCGGCCGCCGGGCTCCTGTGTGGCAGAGCGGCATCTCGTCTTGACGGTGATGGAAATTTCTAGTAGTGCTCCTCAGCATCAGAGGAAAAGACCCATTAATAGAGCAAGAACGAAGGATTTATCCAACCGTCATCTTAGGACATCTCGTGACGTGACCAAACATAAATGAAATAGCAAAGTTGAATTCATTAGCCCATAAGGAAGGAAAGCTATCACAATATGTATTATTTAAACAGAAATAAAGGTTGCGTTGAGGGGCAATACACGGGAGAACCAAAGAATTTAAAGAAGCAGGAATATCTGAGAGAATGGAAGGACCTAAACCTAATATATAATCCCTCAGTATCGAACTGCTCCAGCTTTTATCTCATCCAGCGCACCCTCTTCTCTTCTACTTAAATAGTTGTAATAATTAACACTTTTCCAAACAGTATGTTTTCCCACGTGCACCTTGATGATTTTCAAGGGACACGAATTGTTGACCCGTTTCGTTATCACTTATAAGCCATTAACAGAAACAATGACACTGCTGGAAATTAAAACATCTGCTCATCGATTGAATGGCCCCGAAGTAGAGAGTGTATTTAAAGGAGTGATTAAAGAATTTTTTTTTAACTGTAGTTTCCCATTTTTTAGAACTTTTAAGGTACGTTTCCCTTATAAAACCCCATAACAGGGCTCAGAATATGCATCTTACGAAGATATGAATCCGTGTGTAGCTATTTGCAGACCACATGCACAGGACTGTAGGCTGAAAAGGTTGGATGGGCACTGAGGTATTCTAAGCACGAATGGTTTCATCTCAGTGTTTTAGTGAGATCACACCGAGCGTCGTTTTACACGTTTCTTGTGAAGTGTGTTCCGTTACAAAGCACAAATACTACACAAAATCTTTTGCTTTTTAGTAAACTGAAGTGATTAATTAACTCGACTTTGTCTTGTGTACAGTGTGTCGTATCAGGGAATGGTGACAAGATCAGCCGCGTCATTCTCTACCTGTTCAACTCGCACACTGAACTTTCAACACTTAAACAACTCCTCGTTTTTCACTGCGTAACGCCTTAAGGGACAATAAATGATTGCTTTTGAGTTCTTTCTCAGAACATATGAATGGAAACGTGGCGTTTGCCAGTACGAGTGCATCCCGCTGTACTATTTCGCATTTAATCTTGAACATTTGGTGTGGTCTTTCGGAATTAGATCCAATCCAGTAGTGATTTCTGTTATGGAAATACGTCCATCCATGTATGAATTAAGGTGTTCCTTGAATATTTTGGGGCGGTAATAATAATAATAATAATAATAATAATAATAATACAACACTTTCATGCGGTGGGGTGTATTTTGTTTTTTTTTTTTTCTTTCCCTTCCATCCTCCCTCGCGGCTCCTTCGAGCCCGTCGCGCACATCCCCCGTCCACAATGGCGGACACGACGGCCGCGGTCGAGCAGGACGGCGCCCACCGGGACGGTCTCTCCGGCCCCGTCTCCGAAGAGGCTCCATGAGTCGTGTTCAAGGGCCTGTTTTCGTGTGTGTGACGAGCGTGTGTTAAGCAAGTGTGTGTGTGTGTCGCGCGCGACTCTTTTCTCCTCACTCGGCGACCCCCCCCGACTCCCAGAAGCCCGTGAAGAACAAAAAATCGGCCCGGGGAGGGGGGTCCGCACGCCGGGGCTGAGCGCCGCAGCCGAGCCCACAGCCGAGCCGAGCAGCGAAGCAGCGCTCTGTGTCGCGGGACTTCCCCCCTCTCGCTCCTCGACCAAGGAGGGGGAAGAGTCGGCGCTTCGAGCGCGACGAAGGCCCAGCGACGCTCGGAAAGGACCCGACGACGGGAACGTGTCCCTCTTTTGCTGGATTTATTCATATTTATCGGCGAAAAATATGGCCGAGAACGTTCCGGACTCCGGCCCGTCTTCAGCCAAGAGGCCTAAATTGTCCTCCCCAGCGCTCTCGGTCTCCGCCAGTGATGGGAACGGTAAATATGCGCTTTTGTCTCATTTCACGCACACTCGGCTGCGTTTTGGTGTTAAAACATGTTATTTTGCGGCTTTAAGGCCGAAGCGAAGGAGAGCGCCGAGCGAGCGCCTCTCTCCGTTCGCCGTTACGGACTCCGACTTGCTAAGCTTCGTTCGCGAGCCTGGCTGGCAGTCGGGCGCCTCTCTCTTTTACCCCAAATCATTTCCTCGCGCCTGGCTTCGTAAAGTGATTTTATTATACGTCTCTTTAGGAGTTTGCTTTCTGACGAGCTCTGCAGTGTCGCGTAGCTACGCTCGCAGTAAGTTTGGACTAATGGCGAGCGCTGTGTCGGTCCGTGTTTCGTGCGCTGAAGAGAGAAGAAGAAGAAGCAGCAGCAGCAGTTCGTCAGCTCGTCTTTGTCGGGGGTGGCCGCTCTGCCCGCCATCGGTCTCGTCTTTAAACCCGACACAACAACACTAAATATTTCTCGAGTTCGTTTCCCGAACGGTGTGGGCCTTAAACCACCCGGGACGGTAAATAACAGCGACGAGCCGAAAAAACTGAAATGGAAACGAAACGCAGGCGACGAATATCTTGCGTGTCAGTCTCGCATTTCGATGCACCAAAAAGCACATTAAAGGCCATATTCGCTGTGTAAATATGCGATGCGCCGTGTTTTTCACCCCCCCCCCCCTTTTTTTTTTGGTTTTGTTTTTTTTTTTGCCTTTGCTTTGCAGCGGAACCGGTGTGTTGAAAAATACTAAGGCCGCTGTACTAGGTGTGTATTTGCAGCGGGGAGGCCTGTACTGTGGTGTGTGTGTGTGTGTGTGTGTCCTGCACTAGCCTTCTCTGCACCCTTTGGAGAAGTTGTTCCGAGTTTGGACCCTCCGAAGGCCTGGTTCTGCTCTGCGCGACAGGCCCCCCTGCAGGTCCTTATTGTGGACTGTGAGCCTGGAGGGCTTCGGACATCTTCCCCCTTCCCCATTGTCGCCCCTCTCCATTGTTCGCTCTTCCCGGCTTGCTGACCAGCTCCGCACGCCTGAAAACCCCTCCAGGAGAGTCCGGCGTGTCGTGGTGGCGGCCACCGTATCGCCGTGCCGTTCTCGGAAGCCGTGCACGAAAGGCGACGCTTTTTTCGGGGTGCTTGTGGAACGGTGATCCGTACTCCGGGATGGAGGGAAGATGGACCCTTGCCGTAAAGTGCGATGTTAATGGACTTTCTTCATTTTGTGCTGTGCGTTTCTTCCTGCCACCCAAACACATGTGTTTTGGGTGGATTGGTGACTTGAAATTAGGTGGCCCCTAGCGGGTAGAGCTGCTGCCTTTGGATGTGAAGGTTGTAGGTTCAAATCCCACTTCCAGCTGCATCAGCCTTCAGCAAGTAATTACCCTACAGGGCTCCAGTAAAATACCCGCTTTTATAAGTGGGTAAATAATCGTCTTAATATCGTAAGTCACTGCAGAGAAAAGCGTCAGTTCAATGAGTAAATGTAAATTGTCCATAGTGTGTGAAATTGTGTTATTTCCTTGCAAGCGAATGAGCATTCTGTCCAGGCTCTACCCTGTCTCGGACCCTGTGTTTCCGGGAGACGTTCCGGACTGCTGTGATGCTACCCTGGACAAGCGGTTATTGATGGATGGATGGATGACTTTGCAGTGGTTAGGTTGCATACATGTTTTTTGATGCTTTTCATACTTAACCACAAATCTCTTTCGCTCTCGTTTCATTCTTTGTTCAGTGCCTGTGGTTGCATGCTTGTTGTTTGCTCTGTTTTTAATGACATAATGAGAAACTTTTCAGTAAAAAAAGAATCAACAAACTGTTGAGAATGTTCCTGTCAGGCGGCTGCACGCATACCTGTGTCTTAAAGCACTGATTTTTGCCCCCCCATTACTTTTATTGTTTATTGCTCCAGTGTCATGTGTCTGTTGTTATGGGTTTTGCCCACTCAGTTAATGTCACATTCCTCAAATGTGTCCTTAAACAGTCTGTGATTGTTTTATGGGTGAGCAGCGCTATTAAAATGCTGAGACATCTTGCGGAATATCAGCTTTTTTGTTTTCCCCTGGAACTTTTCATAACCAGAACAAATTTTTGTGAGTATGCTTAGTTTACGTTTTCTGCTTGTGTCGTCATTCATGTGGTATGATATAAAGTTTTAAATGGGTCTGTACTGGGCGCTTTTAAAATGAAAACAAATCATGTAACAAATAACCTGGTTCTGAATAAAACTGAAGAGCTGTTGAACCGTATCATATTTATAGTTTCAAATGTAAATTTACACTTGGTAGATGTACAACTATCCAGAGGTTGGAACATAAAATAAACTATTTCCTTTTCCTGTGTCCTGGCATAATACCCTGGGTTTTCAACAAATGGGATCATTTTAAGTAGACTAAAAGCCTGAAGTGCACACAGTTTTTGCACAAGCAATGAAACTTAGCATGACTACACAAGAAAGTAACATAAATAATCAGAAACTTTGAGCGGCACAGTAACTGCTTTCCAGTATATGTATCTGAAAAATCTTGCAATGATAGATTCCAAATATATATGCAAAAGTCCAAAGCTCATTCCAAAATTGTTGTGTAGCAGTTAAATCACTGCAGATGTTTGAGAAATTTCTCCCATCTATATGATCTTTAGTTTGGGCTTGGCGCACGGTTGAGGCCAACTGTAAATGTTGACGTGCACCCTTCTAGCGTATATTTCTTAAAGCTGGTGAGTCTGCAGCCAGTAATTCATACCAAAACTTGTTGACTTGATATTTTGCAATTACTTACATTGAAGATGTTGCTAAACAGAAATGAGATCCAAAATAGAATAACACTAAAATATACAGAAACAACTCTCTGAGGTTTATGTTTTCAAAGTGGCCAAATTACTGTAAACAATAACAAGTCGGCTGACTTGACTAGTTTTGATTTTTATCAGATACATATTTCACAACAAGGTTTAATCTCATCTGAGCTCTCATTTTAGTGTAGTTAACTGTTGCCAGAAACGTTTAAAACCATGCTGACTAAATGTAGTTTTCCTTGCTCGTGGTGAACTGAAAACTGTTAAAGGGTGAAAAGTCATAGATGTACACTAGAAGGGTGCAAATCAACATTTACAGTTGGCCTCAACCATGCTCTGAACCCAAACTAAAGATCATATACATGGTAGAAATTTCTCAAACATCTGTAATCTGTCTATAAACTAAAGTGAGGTGACTTACTGTTAGTTTGTCGAAAGAGGGGATCTGACACACCCACCAGCTATGCCACTTTTAAATTTTTTTAGGCGAATCGAATTGCACATCATAGTGCGTTAGGTATATGTGTGTGTTGAAATGACAGTGAGTCCGTAATGCATAGTGGTCCCATAATGTCCTGTTTTCGTGGAAAAAGCTGTTTACATTTGGAGCATCTGAAGTGCTTAATATTAAGGTCAATGAGTTGTATGCTGCTGACTATGTACGAGTGGGCTAAACATAGTGTGGCTAGTTTAAAAAAAAAAAAAGCATTAGTTAAAAGTGGTTATACCCTTATCTAGGAATCAGATCTAACATTTGTGTGAGAAATTTTGTTATAATTCATTCCTCTTAAAGTCGGTGTGTGAGTAGTGAGAATGTTTTCCCCTAATATCAGTATAACTACTGTGTGTGTTTGTGTACTGATGCAGTAGAGGCCTCTGCATTTGTGCATGAATTTATTATTATTGTTGCTATTCTCTCATATTTCAGTATCAGACTGGAATTCATATTGCTGTAACATTTTTAATAATGATTTTAAGTTCTTGCTGCTCTTAAAGTATTGCAGTTTGCTTTTGCATAGATCTGGTAATGACTGTATCTGAAAGCGTGCAATATTTACATTTATTCATTTATCAGACGCTTTTGTCCAAAGCGACGTACATCTCAATATAGCTTTTCATTTCATCTGGTAGATGAATTTGAGATTGTCATTGTGTCAGGTCAGTTTTGTTTCCCTTGTATTGAAGTTTTCCTTAGTTTTCTCAAGTTTAGCACTGGCTTCCATCGTTGATGTAGTGTTTATGAAACTTTGCACTTTTCACCGGTCCTGCTGTGAAGCCTCTGTGTTTGATACTCTTGGTTTCATGGGATTTGTGTGTTTGAGCATGCTGCCCTTATGATTCTAATGGTTGTGCTGCTCTTAAAAGTCCAAATGCAACATTTTCAAGCTTTATGCTTTCATTATCTGCTCGCTGGCTGTGGAAGTAAATCAGAAATTGTGTCCTCAGATATCAGGGGACACGTAGAGGTGCAAATTCATGTCGCGCTCTCAATTTCTCAGTAAAATGGAATCAACGTAAGCACTGTATTGTGTGTACAAATTCTTCCCTTGTAGCCATTGAAATTGGACACTCACTCAGTTTCATATATTGGGTAAAGCTGAAACAAAGTCTGTCTTAGGAAGGGAATACTTAAGTGCAGCTGATGGAAAAAGTGTGAAGTGATTTTGTTAGAAAGGAATGCAGTGTGAGAGTTTCAAGATCAGAGATCACATGAAGTCCGGTCCGTGAGTAGCTGCGGGTGCACCTACTGCATCAGACATCTACTTTGTGTGCGTGTGTGTATGTGTGTGTGTGTTTTACTTTACGGCACAGTACAGCAGAAATGCATCCTGTGCAGTCAGTCCCTCACATGGCACAGAGCATATCTGTCAAGAACTAAAAGGACTGTTATGCTTTGTGTTTCATGCTTAGAACCAGCTTTGGGGACAGTTAAACTGACTGCAGAGTTCAGAAAATGTAATTTCTGATCTGCATGCGTTAGTGAAAGTAAGATTTTCACCCTTGTGTGATGCCTTTGCGATTGTACTTTATCACAAAGATGCTCTACTATCAACTTTTTATTTGTGCATCGGTGCCTCGCATTGCAGGGGTCTCTGGATTATTATTTCATCTGTCGTCTGTCTGGGTCCTCAGTGTAGTTTTTTTCTAATGTGAGATTACGAATGGACCTGCTTTCAGTTTTTACTTGTCATCAGTAGAGCTTCCTTTCAGATGATGTACAAACTTATCATGTAATCCATTCATAGAGGAATTTGATCATGCTGTGTCAAATTTATATTCTTCATATTGTATTTAGTGCACAGTAACGCGAATGTCCTGAGGTTAATCCCCGAGCGAAACCTGCCTTGACTCCTCTTCGTTTGGGTACGGTGAAGGCGGCCTACTGCCAGTGTTTCAGAAAATGCCACAGTTCCATCACCCTTGTCCCAGTTTGCTAAGGTCTGGATAAATGTTCAGTTTTACTTGTCAGGTTTTTTTTTGTGGTGCCGGGACCGGGGTGATATGGTTTCTCCTCAGAAGAGACGTGTGTACAACCTGTGCTCTACTGCATCTTGTATCTCCTTGCATCACAGTGTCAGGACAAATCTCTAAGTGCTTTCCCCCACCCGCCCCTTCATCTGCTGTCCACAGATTTCGGCTCACTCTTTGACCTGGAGCATGACCTCCCCGATGAGCTGATCAGCTCCTCTGAGCTGAGCCTTGCCAATGGTGGGGACCTCAGCCAGCTGCACAGTGGTCTGGGTGTGGGATCTGGGCCAGGTGGGGGTCAGGATGCTGCAGCCAAGCACAAACAGCTTTCGGAGCTCTTGCGCTCAGGGGGCCCCCCTGCCACAGCCCAGCAGCCAACATTGGCTGGCAGCCCCAGTGGGGGTTCCATTGGACTTCTGGGCAGTATGAAGGGATCTCCAGGCACACCAGGCATGGGACAGCAGCAGCAGCAACATGTTTCACCCCAGCATGCTGGTATGATGCAGCAGCAGCAGGGAATGGTGAGCAGTATGAACAGAGCCATGATGGGATCTCAGAAGGTCAGCGGACAGCCCCAGCAGCAGCAGGCCATGATGCCAGGTCAGGTCATGAATGGCTCCCCCAGGATGGCCTACTCGAACCCTCCAATGGGGAGTAATAGTAACCTGCTGGCAGAAACTCTACTACAACAACAACAGCAGCAGCAGCAGCCACAACAACAACAGCAGCAGCAGCAGCAACTTGGAGGAGGACCACAGTCTGGAATGAGGGCATCACAGCAGCCAGGTGCCACAAACAAGGTACGCTTTGCAAATGGTCCTGTATAAATCAGAACAAGGTACAATGCAGTTCAGAAACAGCCGTAATGGAGTCTGTACAGCATGTACAATCATCCTGTGATGTCTTTGCAGTAGTAACGTTGCCAGCAGTGTTGTAATTGTACCGACTGTCTGCTCTTAGCAGGTTGCAGCTGCTAAGTAGAGGATGGAAAGGGGAGACAATTTTACTAATTGTAAATTGAGTAATTTACTTAATGCTACAGAATTAAATTCTACAAACACTCACCTTAGATTTAAGATTTAGTAAATATTATACATTTACTTAAAAATACCCTAGTGAAGCAGAACAAGGTTTTTCCTTCATTCTTTTTACTGCTTCCAGTATTTTTTTTTTGCTTTAAATTTGTTATCTGAAAGAATGAGAACAATGTAAGTTATAAACGTGAATGAGACTGTACATTCCCAATTTAGTCATTTTGTTACTCTGTCCGGTAAACTCGTAGCAGAGTTTTGTCGTACCAATCACTGCAAATTTGCTACGAATGCTCATGACTGTCACGGAAAATTTGCTCACTGCAGTTGTTAGTTTTTCTATTTCTTGGTCCGTAATTATGTCTACCTTTTGTTGTTATTGGTTAATGCCAATGGTAAAATATGAAACAATGCTCTGTATATTTGCCTGCCAGTAATAACTGTCTGAGTGTGGTGGAAAGGTGTAGATGGAAACCTTTGGAAGAATAGTGCCATGAACAAACATACCAGGTGACTGTGGGCAGGGTTAATGCAATTTATAATTTGCAATGATTCTCATTTCCCTGTAGAATTGTCTTTGTATATTGGCAATTTCTGGAGCTTTAATTGACAAGGGTTGTCTGTGGAATCATTTAGTTCCATTCGGTTATTTTTTAATATGAGCATTGTGTTTTTGGATAAGTGGTACTTTAGGTTGTTGTTATTTTTTGCCAGTGTTAATTTGTTCCTTCGGGGAATGGGTAGAAATCAAAGCAGGCATCCACACAGCCCTGTGTGGATTGAGTTTGAATCTCCCAATCTGCAGTGAGGGGGCTCTTTTGTTTTGGAACTTTTAAGCAGGATTCAGCTTGTCTTATTACCAACTTTGAGATTGTCATCTCTGATTATACCTGCGTGAAATATGCTGTTTCTGTGATGTATTACGGCTTTAACACTTCATTCAGATGCGAGATGTAATTCAGATGTGATGTAAACATTTAAATAACCATTATGAGCAAATATTTAAATTTAAAGAAATTGACACAGATACTTGTGCTTCTTGATAGTTGTCTTGTGGGCTTGGTGTACCCTGCTGAGTTAAAATCCTCAGTACAGCAGCACGTTTGCTATTTTATAGTAATTATCTGTAATTTGTAAATCAAGTAGCTCGCCGATACTAAGAAAACACAATGTCCACGTAAGTGTCTGGACAGGAGTAGGTAGTCAGATGTCCGTTTTCTGCTAGTCATGTTTTTGAGCAAACAAGTTAAAAATCTTGACAGAAGTGCAACAAAGAATTAAAGAACATCTGTGTTGCACTAAAACTTATCTGGTGGTGTATTTTCCATTGTCATTTACAAAGTGGAAGTTACAAAAAGAGTACGAGCTTGGCTCATGATGCTAAAAAACATTTTTGCAGAGGAGTAGTTGGGGAAAAAGCTCACTATTGGACAATTCACTGTTGTCTGCACCTGCATTTGTTTTTTGTTTTGTTCTGTAAAATAGCTGATTAAGGCATTGCCCACTCTTTAATTAGATGCAATGCACACATGACAGTACTGGTAGTACCCTTCATGTTCATTCCCAGGCCCAGTGTCCTCCGTTGTCACTTACAGAGTGTCCCACAGAAACTCATCTATTAGCCAAGTGTTTGCGTGGTCGAAGGGGACGACTTGTCAGGCAGCCAATCTCTACTGAAGTGACAGGTGAAATGGGCCATAACATGCTAGCAATCTGACAGGAGGCACACAGCACTAATGTACTCATTGTGTGTAATATTACAGTTGAATGCCTGTGTGTCTGTCTGACAGCCTCAGGTGTAGAGATTTCAAGGTATTCAGATTGTATGAAACCAGTGTCTGGTTCCCCTTCTGCTGTTGCTCATTCTTTTTCTGAGCTGTCTTCGTTTGTCTGCTGGTTTGTTATGATCATTACATGTGAATTCCAGCATTCTAAAGCTCAGTTTCATCAGCAAGCTCATAATTGTTCTCTTCTTACTTTCCCATTCTCCCATTCCCTTTCTCTCCATGTTTACCATAATCGTCTCTTTCATTCTTTGCTCTCAGATGAGTATGATTGGAAACCCAGGACCCTATGGCGGCCCCTATGGTCAGTCAGCCAGCCAGGGCCTGGGAGGTGCAGGGCTGGGACCACAGCTCCAGAATAAGACCGCTCTTCCCAACAGCCTGGCCCAATTCCCCCAAGACAAGAAGATCCAGCCTGTGCAGGGAATTTCCAGCATGGTGAATGTTTAAATTTCAGATGTATACTGCTGTCAGAGTAGTTACGTTCGAGTGTTAACTAGGGGTTGCACAGACTTAGTCGACTGTAATGCTCTGCGATGACACTTTAAGCTTGACGTTGACTAGTCAGTTGCTGATCACGTGATTATGACACTAACAACACGGACGCCTTCGAGAAAGCAACAGGTGAGGAGCCTGGTGGGTCACTGCAGCAAACCAGCAGCGGTTCATCAAGCGTGTGGAAATACTTCACTAAAGATGAAGCCTGTGCTACTGTCACTTGCAAGTAATGCAAGTCCGTCCTGAAGTACAACAAAAGTACAAGTACAAGTGCAATGCACACAGGCTGCTAACACTAATGATCCAAATCGGTCTGTGTACGTTGCGTTCATTCGTTTTTTTTTTTATTTTAAAAATTGACTAGCAGAAAAATGAGAAAAACAGCATTTTATTGTTTCTGAGCACACACAAAAAATAAAAAGACTTGGTTATTTTTCTCATTTTGTTTAATCATACAAAGTGTAGAAATAAAAATCTCACAATACCAATTATGATGAATACCCTAAAATGCGCAATGTTTCCGGCACATCGAGTAGTGCTGCGGTCTCACAACACCTGGGTGGTGCGAGAGGGCATGGGTTCGATCCCCGCTCAGTCTGTGTGGAGTTTGCTTGTTCTCCCCGTGTTTGTGTGGGTTTTCTCTGGGTGCTCTGGTTTCCTCCCACAGTCCAAAGACATGGTTCAGCTTCCCCCATAGTGTGTGAGTGACAGTGTGTGTGTTGAACTGATGTATGGATGAGTGACCCACTGTAAGTAGTGTATCTAGCAGTGTAAGTCACCTTGGTGAATAAGGTGTGTGGGCTGATAACACTACATAGAGTTTGTTGGAAGTCACTTTGGAGAAAAGCATCTGCTAAACAAAGTAACATAAATGTCTAACAAGTAGCTTAACTTGGACGTAAAAGTGAGCTTCATTGGCGTTCTTTTCTTGGAAAAAATGTCCACTCTGGAACCATTTGCGCAAATGATAAATAATATGATAAAAACTAGAGCAACATATGCAGAGATCGCAGACAATCTAGTACAACATGGTGATGCTCGGGGTTGTTCTACAATGAGTGTCTGAAAATTTTGTGCGCGGGGCAACATTGTAATAAGAGGACACTCTTGCTGCTTTGGAAAAGCACCCAATTCGTTTACATGTGGGTTGTTCAAGAATACCACAAAACGAAATAACTCAAAGTCAAAAAATAAATGGCAAGAAGCTATAAATGAGGCATATTTTAAGTATTTTACATTTTGAGCAAAAAATGGTTTTTAACATACAGTAGTTAATTCATAATTTGTTTTTCAATTTTCAACAAAAGCTAAGGCATCGTAATTCCCATTTTGTTTCAATTTCAAATTAAAAAACGCATAAACGCAACGTACACGGCCCAAGTTTTATAGCGTTATTTATTTTTCATCACTCATTTTACTTTTGCACTTAAATGGGAGATGTAGCGTAACCATATAAGGGTTACTGTTGCTGCTGAGTTGCAACCTGTTATATAGATATGTGTGTGTGTTTGTGTGTATATTTTATATATAACCTATGTACTGTATGAGCTGTCTGTTCTGAGCATATGCAATCAGTTTGAGAATACAGATTGTCGGTTGTTGCAAAGCATTCCCTTCTCCTGTGTTTTTATTCATTACATCATCAGCCATTAGTCGACATCAACTCGACGTTCATCACATAACTGTCGACTTTAAAAAATCTGAAGTCATGCAACCCCTACTGTTAACAATATGAGGAGTAATTTTTCCATTTTCTCAAGTTTTTTTTCTCAGTTTTGTAAAACTTTCTTTAGATGTCGACCCTGAAATACTTTGAAACTGTATAATAATGTGCCTGGTTGAATCATGGTAGCTTCTGTGGCACAGATCTTGGCCCTGACAACTCACATTCTTTCTTCTTTTCTTACTAGGCCACTCCCCAGTCCTCTGCTGTTGTCACAGGGGCACCTGGAGCCTCAGGGGCTGGTGGAATAGTGTCTGGTACCCAGGGCAGCCTGGCATCTGCCTCCACAGGAACAGCAGCGGCTACGACCCCCACGGCTGACCCAGAGAAGCGCAAGCTGATCCAGCAGCAGCTGGTGCTTCTGTTACATGCTCACAAGTGCCAGAGGCGTGAGCAGGCCAATGGCGAGGTGCGCCAGTGCAACCTGCCCCACTGCCGCACCATGAAGAACGTCCTCAACCACATGACCCACTGCCAGGCTGGCAAGTCGTGCCAGGGTGAGAAATGAGGGGCGAACGCGGTCGTCTTGTGTGTATGTGATTTTTGACTGTCTGAGCTTTCTGAGCTGAACTTTTCACTGAGTCCTTCGAACTCTCCGTTCCAGTTGCACACTGTGCCTCATCGCGACAGATCATCTCCCACTGGAAGAACTGCACAAGACACGACTGCCCTGTCTGCCTGCCCCTGAAGAATGCTGGGGACAAGAGGAGTCAGCAGAGTGAGTGTTTAGGTCACATTTCTATGAACGGGGTTTAAATCCTGTACGTCATAATGGTGATCTGTAGATAACAAATCTGTAGGCATAGTATGCTTCACTTCATAAAATGTGCACAAGGATGCTAGTTTGTCTGATGTGGAAGCCAAGGTAAAAAATTTTACCATTATTTTTCTCATAATACAGGCCCAAGTGTGAATAGTGCACAACCTACTGGTTACACTGGCTGTACGTTTAACTCAATGCAGGTGTTCTTAAATCTCTTCTCGCCCCCTTCTCTGATTTATAATAAATGTACTAATAGAGGTACAGCTGGTATCGCACAATTCTTGGGCTATAGGTTCAGTTGCAGGTTCCAGTCTCCAAGAGTCTGTGCACAGTTTGCATGTGCATTTCCTATAGGTACTCTGGTGTCCTCCCACAGTCCTGCAACATGTTTCAGAATAAATGACTGGCTCTATATTCTCTTTAATGTTTATATGTGCTAGTGAATGAGTGTGTGTGATTGCCCTGCAGTGGAGTGGCATCATGCCCTGGGTGAATCCTGTCTCAGGCCCTATACTTCTGGGATACACGTCGGATGAATCTGACCCTGCATTGGACAAGTGATAATTGATAAAGGGCTCAATGACTGAGTTAATGTAATATATAGTGCTTCCAAAGATATTAATTTTTATTTTACCAACTTTTTCTCTTCCCTCTTTTTCCCCCTCCTCACTACCCATTGCAGCTCTTCTTGGCACTACTGCTGTTGGCCTTGGCGGTTCCCTGGGGGCTGTGCAGGGTGGGCAGCCAACTGCCCCCAGCATCAACCCACCCAGTCAGATTGACCCCAGCTCCATCGAACGGGCCTATGCTGCTCTGGGCCTCACCTATCAGGGCACCCAGATCCAGCCTCAGCCACCTCAGCCACAGCTGCCCACTTCGGGTATGCAGAGTCAGCCAACATTGCGGCCACTAGGCACCATGGGTGAGAGGAATGGGTTCGGTGCATCTTTCATTCATTCATGTACTCATTGCTGGTTAGAAGATTATTTTCAGCCAAATTGACATGTATACATTGCACCTGTGTATACCTTTAAGCCAGACCCAGGTGGGTCTCCCCAGGTGATAAATCGCATTCTTGGTTATTTTAATTTAACGAAGTAGGTCCTTTAAGTCCTAGGTAAATCTTCTAATCAATAGTAAAGTCCCTTAACAATTAGGCAACCTGCGGCCACATGCTGAGAGGCTGCAGGAGTTCTAGGCTTCGTGAAGTGGTCACTGGGTTTGAGGACAATGAGGATAAGTTCTGCGGGCACTAGATATTTAATTTTGTTTTACCATTTTTTGGATATAAATAAGAAAAAAATTAGTTTTGTCCTAGAGAAATTCAGGTTTGACTGGTATAATAATTCAAATGAATTTTTAAAGATTTAGTCATCTTTTCGGAGCTTCTCAGTGCTACATGACCACTCTACCAACTATTGTGCCCTCTGCCCTTATGCTGTCGTATTTGTGTCAGGAGTTCTGTTTTCCTCAGAATACCAATCTTGTGTTGTGACCCAATCTGGTTTTGTTGTTAATTGCAATAACAATAGAAATTAGTATGTTAACAAGGGCTGTGCAGCGGGTTTGGCTGAGTTCTGCTCTCTGGCGGGTCTGGGGTTCGAGTCCTGCTTGGGGTGCCATGCGACGGACTGGCATCCTGTCCTGGGTGCGTCCCCTCCCCCTCCAGCCTTGTGCGCTGTGTTGCCGGGTTAGGCTCCGGCTTGCCACGACCCTGCTCGGGACAAGTGATTTCAGACTGTGTGTGTGTGTGTGTGTGTGTGTGTGTGTGTGTGTGTGTGAGAGAAAGAGACAGACAAATACCTTTAGCAGGCTGTGTTGTTCTGAGGTCTAATACTAATCCCTTTCTGTCCTTGGCAACTGCAGGAGGAAACCCCATGGGCGTAAATGGAGGTGTTGGTGTTCAGTCCACCAGCCAGCAGCCCAACCTACTGCAGGATCCTATGTTGCACACCAACATAAACTCACAGAGGTATGTGCAGAATTGCAGCGCTCTTGCTCAGCCCATCAGTGTCACCTTTGTGGTCTCTCTGTCACCCCGTTGGCTCAGAGGGTCTTGGAATGTTTGAAATATTTGTTTATTCCGAGTTGCTTTTGCCAAAACTAGCAGATAATGGTTGGTCAAACAATCTGTGTTTTTGTCTCCTCCATTCCCAATTCCCTAAGTTTGATGAATGACAGCAGCACCATTGGTAATCTTGGGTCCATGCCCACGGCAACCCCACCCTCTTCCACTGGTGTCCGTAAAAGCTGGCACGAGGACATTACACAAGACCTGCGCAACCACCTGGTGCACAAACTGTAAGTATGCACTACATGTGACACCCTGAAAGTGGATGTCTTCAGGACTATTCTGCAAAGTTGAATTATAAAGGCTGTGACTCTAATATTCTGTGGTCGTTGAATTATTGAACTAGAAATTTCATGTCAGACATGGTTTGTCTTGATTCTGATTGAAATAATCTTCTTCTGTTATGAGAACTGACGCAGACCTTGAAACAGTTGGTCTGGAGAGACCAACCACTGACTTACATTCATTAATTTATCAGAATCATTATTTAAGTCACTCTAAAAAAGTACATTTCACAAAACAGAGTTATAGATGCAGAAGTGATTGTCAAAGCACATCTAGACAGATTTTTTTTTCCTGTGACTTACATGAGTAACTGATCATAGAATTGAGTCAGAAAATATGAAGATGATCATGACTTGATATGTGATGCAAGTTCATGAAGCTGTCAGGAGATCAGGAGAGAAGTGGGTCTGAAACAAAGGTGCACTGAGACCCACTTGTCAATTACAATTGATTAAAGTATATCAGAGCTGTTCTTCCATGTTACATCAATATCATATTACCCTTCCTCAACAGTGTGCAAGCCATTTTTCCAACTCCTGACCCGGCAGCGCTGAAGGACCGGCGGATGGAGAACCTGGTGGCCTACGCCCGCAAGGTGGAGGGAGACATGTACGAGTCAGCCAACAGCAGGGTGAGACACTGCTGTCCCTGTCTTCCTGGCACTGCTGCTGTACATATGGTTTCACCTGGACATTGTGTTGGAGTGTTCGCTCTGTTTCAGTGACTGTGCATTTCCTCTTACTCTATGTAGCCGGAGTACTATCACCTCCTGGCAGAGAAGATCTATAAAATCCAGAAGGAGCTGGAGGAGAAACGAAGAACACGGCTACAGAAGCAGGGCATGATGCCCACCTCGGCACTGACACAGGGCCCACCTGGCATGGGGCAGACCCCACCCCCATCTGCAATACCCCCTAGTAAGTACTCTAGTACAATTCTGCAGGGTGGGGAGCAATACCTAGGGGTTTTTCTCCATGCCTTTGGCTAGGCAAGGACCAGAAATTGGCTTTCTGACATTTTTGTGGCATTTTCTCACTTTTTTGCCCACACCCTGCCATTCTCTAGATGGACCCCACTCAGATCCAGCCCTTCGGGCACCTGTCCCTAGTCAGATGGCAAACCGGATGATAAATCCTTCAGGTGAGCACTCATCCATTCGGAAAAGGATTGCAACATGGAAAGGCTGGTATTGGCTATTAGTTGGACTTTCTCTGATCGTTGTGTTGACCTGAGCATGTGGTTTTTTGTTTTGCCTATGCTCAAAAATTTGGAACAGCATTTTCCTCTTAACCCCCTTCTTCACTACTGTATGCTGCACCCATGCATGTTTGATACATCTGCTTTTGCTGTGGTGGCAGGTATGACTCAGTTCAACCAGATTGGGCCAATGCAGTCCCTGGGCCAGAAACCAGCCCCTGGAGTCCAGCTAGGTTTACCCATGAACCAGGTTAGTAGTACTTTTTTTTTATGAAGATCATCATTTTTCATGTTGGGTTTATAGCCTTACCAGTAATGCTAATAGAGCACATGGAAAAGTCCCCCTCATATTGGAGGGGGGGCTCCTCCATGTGCTCTTTTAGCATTATTGGTAAGGCTCCCTCAGGGCCCACCCCATTCCATTGTTTCCCCCCATATTGCTTCTTAATGACATTCCACTTTTTCCCCCTCAGTTGGGCATGGGGCCAGCAAGAATGGGCCAACCCAATGTGACTCAGCTCCAGAACCAGTATCTGACTCCAAGCCAGTTCCCTGGGTCAGGACCAGTGCATGGGAGTGGCCCCGTTGGAATGACACAGCCTATGACGCAAGGCAGCATAGCACAGGTGGGGAGTGCCCGACCTTCCTTCATTGCCACAGTAAAGTGGCAGTGCTGCTGTGGGTGGGGGAGGGGATCACTGCTAAGTGGAAGGCTTAAACTGAATTATGCAAGACTGCACCAAGGATGGCAGAGAAGATGTGAGTGTGGGTTTGAACATCAGCAGTATGGGTGTTGGTGGATTTAAGAACGCTTGCACTGAGTTAAAATGTAGAGTCAGTGTAACCAGTATGTTGTGCGCTCTTCACACTTGGGCCTGAATTACTGATGTAATGTCTGTGCGGAATCCTCCTCCCTTTCTTCTTTCTACCTTCTCCCTGTGGCAGGCCCAGATATCCACGCCCCCTTCTCTTCCGGTCAGCAGTCCTGCAGCACCCCCTGGCTCGGGAGGAGGATCAGGCACTGTGCCCCCAGTTGGGTCCATGGCACCTGGCAGCATTGGTGGAGGCCCCCCTTCCAGCTTGCCTCAAGCCTCCGGCCTCTCGCAGCCCAACTCCCACCCGCACTGTCCTCCAGTCCGTCAAAGCTCCCCTTCACCTGCTCGCAGTCGTACACCCACCCCACACCCCACGCCCCCTGGAGTGCTCGGCGCACAGACACCCCAGCCCCATACCCCTAACCCACCTCAACTGGCCCTGCCAACCCCTCAGACTCAGCAGCAGTTGGTTCCACCAGTGGGGCAGAGCATGAGCTTGGACAAGTCCACACTGCCCACCCAGTCAGGGCTGGCTCCCTCAGGGCCCACGCCAAGTGCCCAGTTGGCACTACAGCATCCACGCACTCCTGTGAGTACATAATAAGGGGAATTGGGCACCTTTACTCCCAAAATTTTTACTCTCCATATGTGAATAGTCCGTGTCTCTGTATAAATAATAGGAGAAACTGTATATCAGGATACTTTACAGATTTATGGCTTGCCTCCCCCTTCCTCCAATAGAAGGCTTTTGATGTCCCTTGTCTTGGGTACTTGTGTGTGTGTTAATTTGTATGCACTTCTTTATATGCCTTTTCCACAATGGTTCCCTCTCTTATAAACTTTTCACTATTATCTTTCTTCCCTCCACCAGCTATCCCAGAAATCCTCGCTAGCGCCTGATGGTCAAGCCTCCACACCGGCCTCCACGGGCAGTGCAGATGTTGGCTCCCAGCTGGCCTCCTCTGATGCTCCCATTCCTTCAGATTTACGGCCAGAGGTGAAGCAGCAGGAGGAGGAGGATGCGGAGGTTGAAGGGTTGGCAGCAGCAGGGGGAGGTGTACGCGGGAAGCAGTCAGACGTCAAAACTGAGGAAAAGCCGGACATGGGGGAGGTGAGCACAGAGAAGAGGGCACAGGAACAGGGTTTTACCAGCTTGATTCTGCTTTAGTTGCTTTTGAAACTGAAAGTCCTCTTAAATAGTTCCACAGCAACAAATACTGACTGTTTCTTGATATTTAAGTTTCACCTTGGGTTTTGGCTACCATTTTTGTCCTTTCTCTTTGCTATATCACAGGTAAAGAAGGAGGAGTCTAAAGATGATGGATACAAAGCTGAGCCAATGGAAGCATCAGTAGGGGTGGTGAGTGAAGACTGCAAAGCAGAAGTAAAGACAGAAGTGAAGGAGGAGGACGGGGTTTTGGGTTCCACAGGAACGCACAGCACTCAAGCAAACGCACAGAGCAAGAGGAAAAGTAAGAGGGCCTGGTTCTTTTCCTCTTGCATTCCTATTCCTGTTCTCTTTCAGTATTCTCATACAGCAGGGCGCTCTATGCCTGGTTTAGGAGATCACTGGTTCTGCTGGGTTTGCACATTTCTGGAGAGAGCTTGCAGTGATGCTTTAATCCTGCCCTAACCCCCTCCCGCCTATACCCTTATGCTAGTATTCAAGCCTGAGGAGCTGCGACAAACCCTAATGCCAACCCTGGAGGCACTGTACCGCCAGGACCCTGAGTCCCTCCCCTTCCGACAGCCAGTGGACCCCCAGCTCCTGGGAATACCTGTATGTATTCAAGGTCGTAGCCCAGCTACATGTGACCAGTGACTTTGTACTTCTGTCCTCTGGTTAAACTGACTGTCATAATCTGGATCCTTTTGACGGAGACACATTTACAGTGCTCTCCCCTGCTGGCTTTGTGCCAACTGCTGGAAGCCCCCAAGTCTGATTCAAAGGTTATGACTAGTTATTAGGTTTAGATTTATTTAGTTAGCAGATGCTTTTCTCCAAAGTGGCGTACATCTTAGAGAAAAATACAAAAAGTCCATTACATCAACAGGAGGAGAAATTTGGATACAGACGTGATTCTTGACTACCGTCCATTTGTCACAAACCACCATATAAACCAGTACACATTACATGCATAAAGGTTTTTCCATTATTAAATAAACTAATATTTTTAAATTATTAAAATTATTATTTTTTCAAGCACTTACGAGATCAGGGGAGAAGTGAGTCGGAAAGAGATGAGTTTTGAGACCCTTCTTAAATGTAGAGGGAGATTCAGCAGTTCTGAGTGAGAGGAGAAGGTCTTTCCACCACATCGGAGCCAGAACCAAAAACCTTTCTGCTTTTGATTGTGGACCTTTTGTGCAGGGGACCACCAAGTGAATAGAGGTGGAGGAGCATAGCAGCCTAGCAGCCTGATTGAGGTGTAGCGAGTAGGGATAGCTATCGTTAGGATTTTATCAATAGCGATATCGATACCGATACTGCTTATCTATTCCGATACTTATCGATACTCTTATTGATACTACTGGGCATAATTTAGAGTAATGATGACATAAAAAGATATGAAAAGATTCAGCAGTTACTTTATTATTACTTTTTTGCAGAAATAAGTTAAATTGTTTCCTGTGTATGAGGGAGGAGCAACTGCTACAAATGTCTGGTCAACAAATGTCTGGTAGTGATGTGTTGTAATACTGCTTCTCTACCAGAAGCTAAACTTAAACAATGTTACAATTACCAAAGAACTATAGTCCTTGAGCTTCTCATAAGCTAACAGAAATAGATAAAGAAAATAACGTTAATGAAGTGTAAAGATATGTAAACAGAACAATATAGAGATTATATATATAGAGTGCTTAAAACCAATGCTATTAACTGTCCTGACTGAGTTAATAACTACAGACTTATTTTTATAACGATAATGAGCGTTACCTTGACTTGACGAGGTCGAGGCACTTGCATTTTTAGTTTGGAAAATCCCATCAGCATCGGAGCCGGGAGGCCGCACCGAGGAGTTGGGTGCAGCAGCCGCTTTGCTAAAGCAGTTCAAGTACTCTGCACTGCTTCAGATTCATAGAATGTTGTATTTGTGTTTCATGATTGCTGGTGTTACCCTGTTTACATGCAACTAGCTTTCCACATATATAAAGTATGTATAAAAATGAATTGAATATATTGCATTTAGCTGCATTTTCATTAAATTTAATAAAGTGAGCCCACACTTTCAAACGTTTTGCTCTGTCAACCATGACTGGAGAGCACAGAATGTAAACACGCAGTTACACAACGTCAAATGTAATTGTCTGATGCCGGCAGTTTCGTTGTCATTAGGGGCTTAGGAATGTCAAAACACCTGGTATGTGGTCCTGCCTAGAAGGTAGTGAATTAATGTTGCATAAAAACCGATAGCAGCACCGTTTGTCCAGGAGCTTATCAATATTTCGGTACTGACCAGTCAGGAATCGGTACCAATTTAGTACCGGTTCTCGATACTCATCCCTAGTAGCAAGTGATCAGCTCTTGTAGATAATGGGGGGCAGATCTGTTTATCTGAGCAGCTATAGGAAGCCAGTGCAGAGAGAGGCGGAGGGGGGATACATGAGAATGTTTTGTCAGGTCAAACATGACATGTACAGCAGCATTCTGTGTCGGCTTGAGTGGTTTGACGGTGGAGGTTGGAAGGCAAGACAGGATATCACCATGGCCTGGACTGGGAGTTGTGTAGAGTTTATTGTGAGACAGGGGCAGATCCTACAGATGTCATGCAGGATGTATCTACTGGACCAGGGTGTGGCTTTGATATGTTAATAGAAAGACAGACTTGAGTTTATCATTACACCCAGGCTCCTAGCTAATGAGGTGAGTGAGTTGTCCAGTTTGATAAGAGTCCTGGACAGGCAGTGGGTCAGGTCGGAGGTGAAGATCTATTTTGGAGAGGTTGAGTTGCAGGTGATGATCAGTCATCCAGGGAGTGATGTCCAACAGGCAGGTGGCAATGTGGGAGGAAATGTCTGTAGCTCAGGGGGAAAGGAGAGGAAGAGCTGGATGTCATTGGCATAGCAGTGGTAGAAGAATGTGTGGGAGGCAATAACAAGACTGTGGGAAGAAGTGCAGATTGAAAACACTAGGGGACCCAGTACTGAGCCCTGTGGAACAGCAGTTGAGAGGGGATGATTAGGAGCCTTGCCGAGTCACTTGGCAGGATCTGTCTGATAGGTAGGACTCAAACCATTCCAGTGCAGTTCCTTTGCCAAGTTGTCCAAGAGAGGAGAGTAGAATCCATTGGATGACCGTGTCAAATGCTTCAGACAGGTCAAGGAGGATGAGGACCAAGGAGAGGGAAGCCGCTGTAGCCGACTGGAGGACATCTGATACTGCGAGGAGCGCTATCTCAGTGGAATGTCCAACTTTGAATCCAGACTGATACCGGTCGAGGAGATCATTCTGGGCAAGGAATGCAGAGAGCTGATTGCAGGTTGCCCGTTTAAGGGTTATTGACAGAAAAGGAGAAGGGAGACTGGCCTGTAGTTCTGGACTGAGTCAGGATCCAGAGAGAGTTTCTTTAACAGCGGTGAAATGAGGGCAGTTTTGTGAATGCGAAACAACTACAAGAGAAGGAGGAGTGCATTATCCTGGAGGTAAAGAACATAAGCTCCGGGGAAATCTCCTGGAGGAGAGTTGAAGCGATTGCATCAGGGGAGCAGGTGGCTCTCTGTGGCAGCAGAAGGTTGGAGGTTTCAGTTTCTGACGGGTTGAAACAGAGAATTTGTGACTTTGCAGGGAGATCTGGCATGATCGGTGAGGGTGGATATGGAGAACTTGTCCATAACGGAGTTTACTTTGTCTCTGAAGAACAAGGCAATATCGACAGCGATGAGGGAGGATGGAGGAAGAGGAGGAGGGCAGAGAGGGGATGAGAAGGTGGAGAATAGTTTGTATGGATTGTTAATTGCAGACTGCAATTTGTTGTTGAAGAAGGTGGTTTTATCCAAGGCAACAGCAGCGTGGAAGGTTGCTAGGAGTTCCTTGTAAACTTCCAGGAAGTTGAAATATTTGATTTTTGCCATTGTTGTTCTTCAGCCTGGAGTTTGGTCCTGTTGCACATAGTACATCTAATAGCCATGGGGTGGAACTGGAGTGTGCTGGTCTGGATGCTAGAGGACAGAGATAGTCTAGAGAGAAGGATAGGGCTGAGTGGAAGGCATTGGTAACATTGTCTGTGGACAGCTTTGAGAAGTGTGCAACAGAAGGGAGAGAGGATAGTGCAGCAGAGTAGAAGGAGGAGGGCAAAAGGGATTTTAGGTTGCTGCAGAAAGTGGCAGAGGGTGCAGAAGCAGGAGAGAGGTTAGTAGTAGTGATGCAGGGCTAGAAGGAGATGAAGAAATGATCGGAGACATGCAGCAGAATAACGGAGAGGACAGAAGAGCCACAATTTTAAGAGAGGACAAGGTCGAGATGATTGCCAGCTTTGTGAGTAGCAGAGGACTTGGGCATAGAGAGGTTGAAGGACTACAGGAGTGACACAAGGCTGCTTGAATGTCCTCACCATGGAGGTTGAAGTCACCCAGGAGAATCAACAGTGTTGTCCCCTGGGAGAGAGCTCAACAAAATGTTAAGGTCACCCAGGAAGCAGTTGGGAGGGCCAGGAGGGTAATAGAGAATAACCACATCAAGTGTGGTTGAAGTAGTGATACAGACAGCATAGAATTCAAAGGAAGATGGACCAGGCAGGTTTAGAGGGAGAACCGAATACTCCCACTGGGGAAGGATGAACAGGTATGTGCCTCCATCTCTGCCAGAGGGACGTGAAGGGTGGGAGAAGGAGTAGTTGGTGGAGAGGGCTACAGGTGTGGCTGTATTTTTTCAGGGTTAATCCAGGTTTCTGTCAGGGCCAGGAGGTCCAGTGAGAGGTAAGAAGTGTAGGTCCGGATGAAGCCTTCCTCACAGCAGACTTGCAGTTGCAGAGACCCATGGAGGGGTTTGAACCCAGAAATAGTTAGTGCTATGTTCCACAGAGATTTTTTTTTAAATCATAATTAGCATTTTTTTTCATAATTAAACTGGAACCAGTTGAACTTGGTCTCAATCTTAGAATTCTGATATTATTTTAGTTTGTCCATACACTATCTGGTAGACCACTTCTGTTCTCCTCTTACCTTAGAAACCATGCGAGTGGTCACTGTAAGTCACTCAACACTGTAGCGCTTCCATCTATCCATACACTACACAAAGTGTAACACCAGTCCAATGGGCAAAGCTTTAAAGTGTGCTTTTTGTCATGCTCGTTCGATCTGTGTTATCAGCCTTGGGACTCTTCTGGAAAGAGCCAAAATTTGCAAAAAATTCTGTAAGGTTCTTGATGGCTTTCCAAACCATGTTCTCCTTTTCCTAGGACTATTTTGACATTGTGAAGAACCCCATGGATTTGTCCACCATCAAGCGGAAACTGGACACGGGCCAGTACCAAGAGCCCTGGCAGTATGTGGACGACATTTGGCTCATGTTTAACAACGCCTGGCTCTACAACCGCAAAACCTCGCGTGTCTACAAGTACTGCTCCAAGCTGGCCGAGGTGTTTGAGCAGGAGATTGATCCAGTCATGCGAACCCTGGGCTACTGCTGTGGCAGGAAGGTGGGTGACTGGGACCAAAGGTGATGCCTGTGTGTATGTGTAGAGCAGCCCTAGTGTGCCCTGGAAACAGTTTGGCAGTTTGAATCAGATGGTGCTTTTTGAATAAAGTTCTCTTTGTAAAAAGTTCTGCTTATCACTTTATAGCTCGAGGAGGGTTTCTGAAGTGAATTTTATTAATGTATCACGTTATCTCTGCACTGCTAAAGAGAATTGTTTAATTCAGTGGAGTATAGTTGCAAGGTGTGACTTAACTCACACAATTCTGTGTTTTTTTCACCATTTGTTTGCCATGATTGTCTTTTTATAGATAATTTATTTTGTGTATGTTTTGTCCAACAGCTGGAATTCTCCCCCCAAACACTTTGCTGCTATGGAAAGCAGCTGTGTACAATACCTCGTGATGCAGCCTACTTCAGTTACCAGAACAGGTAAGGAAGGGGCCACCCAACCCATGAGGGATCTTCTGGATTGGGAGAGAAGCAGAGACTCCACGTGTCCCATGACATAATCTGTGCTTGGCTCTGTCTGGGGCACAGACTCTTAAACTTGAATGTACAGGGTTGCTCAAATGATGCTTTCATCCATTGTGACTTTGCGGGAGTTGACTAGCAGTCATCAGATTATTAGTCTAAACTGCTCAACTTCCTAGTATCCTGTTTGATCCAGAACCACTGTTACTGCTAAGACTGAAAACTGGGGCCTATAGTAAAGCTAACACTACTAGTGTAGTAGTAGCAAAGGACAACTATCCATAGAGTCATCGTGAGTCGACATTGACTCGACGGCACCTAACAACTACTGTAACGTAGTGGCATTTATCAGTCTGTTCAGGTGTATGCATGTACAGACACACACACAAAACACTGGAGTGTCCACAATTCAATGTAAAAACGTAACAATTTTTTCATTCTCAAACTGGAACTAGGCAATATTAATGATTGCGTATGTGTGTATGTCTGAGATTGTTGGAAGACATCACTGAGCTTGTGTGTGCTGACAAAGGATATGTGCTTCTGTAACTCTCAAATTTGAGTGCTCATTTTCACCACCTTCATGCCCTAGCAAGACTTCAGGGTAGTTTTTGAACTTTAAAATAATGACTAATGTGTATTATTAACACAAATACATGAATGATGGAGAATTCTGAGAATGAGAATTTTACACTGCAGTTATTCTTGGATTAATTGTAACAGTTTTCTAAAGCTTGAAGTAGGTCCATTTTTATGTTCTGAATGCCACAGTATGCCGTACCGGATAGCACTAAAATAACTTTGAGCACATTTTTATATCCTTACCACCTCATTAGCATTTATCAGATTTTTGCACATTCATCAGATATAGTATCTTATGTAGTTCTGCTGGGGATGTGTACAGTACCACTGAAAAGTGTAAGCCCACCTGGCCAATACTTGTATGAGAAGAACTGGACAGAAGAGTGAAAGCAAAGCAACACCCAAGTGTCCTACAACTCAGCAGCTGAAGAACACATGGCGCCTTATTTCCTATCCAACTTGTTACCAGAATGGCTCATGAACAAACGCCAGTTTCCTCCAAGTGTACTCAGACTTTTCACTGGTACTGCACAGCTTTATTGGGTTTGTTTTTACTGTGTTTCCCCCCCCCCCCACCCAGAATTAACATTCTTCTTGCTTTGAATGGATGCAGAGAATAATAATCGATCATCTTTGTACAAGACACCCCTCCCCATGTCCCCTAATTGCAAACTAAGCCTCCTGTTGTGTAGCCATGTTGTGACTTGCTGGAGGATGATCTGTGCTTTGCTTTGGCTTTGTGCTTTGGTCATCTTTGTCGTAACCCTCAAGTCTTTGCCATCTGACTCATGCTTGTCTTTGTCTGTACAGTTTATTTTTGCACTTTTTAATATTAATTTATCCCTGCCCCCATTACCCCTTCTCCCTCTCTCTCCCTTTTTTAACGCTTGTGGTGTCTGCATTGGCCTGCTTTCGCCTGACCAATCCAAAAATCCCCAAACCAAAATAATGCTGCATCACGATTGGCTGCACGACGACGACCCTGCCCTCTGCTCCTCCCGTGTGCCTGCTCCCTCCCTTGGCCTGCCCTGATTGGTGGCTGCTCCATCGTGCCCTCTCTGTGATTGGCTGTGCTGTGCGGAACGGTGTAGTTCACCACAATATGGGCTTCTTGCTGACAGGTACCACTTCTGTGAGAAGTGTTTCAACGAAATCCAGGGCGAGAGTGTGTCCCTGGGGGATGACCCCTCCCAGCCACAGACGTAAGTATACGTTGGCGTTGACACGCCTTAGCATTATTCCCGTCTACGCGTCTGGATGTCTGTCTGATGGAAGTTGGAACTTATAACCAGTCAAAAAATTGCATCCTCTTGATGTGTCAGACTAAATTATTTCCATCCACTTTCCTTCTTGTCACATCTTTTCTACTGGTGTTTTGGATAAATTAATGTTTCCTTTTTTGCGAGTGCTATCTGCTTTATTTCAACATTTTCTTTGAAATGTCTTTATTTCTGTCCACGTCCTTTGGTTTTCCCTCTATTGCTGAAATTAGTCTACCTTCCTTGGTTTATTGTCAGCCTTCAAACTATTTTTGATTAACTAAAAGTCTGTTCTACTTTGTCACCCATGAAATTTTAAGAGAGAACAAAAAGTTTTTGTATGTCATCACGAGTGGGGTTGAACTCGTTTTTGGAAAAGACTGGATGGCTTGAGGAGAATCACTAGATCATTAGGTCATCCATCATTACAATAGCTTGTCTTTAGAATGCTAACCCTGAGACAGAAAGGTGATGTAGTAAGCTGAGCTCAGGGATTGTTGACATGGAGTAATGACCAGAACCCCTCATCTGTTTCCGCTGAACCCGTTTTCTTTCATTTCAGGTCCATCAGTAAAGATCAGTTTGAGAAGAAAAAGAATGACATGCTAGACCCTGAACTGTACGTTGCCTTTTCAGATTTCTTTATTCTTTCAGTACTTTTGCCCCAAAAAGGGGACTCTGAAGCCATTTTTATGATTACTCTGTCCAGAGCTGGGTGGGGAGCCAAGGTTGATATGAGTTGTGCAGAAGTGATTTAAACCTGTACAAGTTAATATTGGACCATAGATTAACAACGTCTTGTCTGGTATTTTGGAATGTAAAGACTGCCGCACCTTTTACCCATGGTAGTAAATCTGCAGACCTTATACATGTTACAGAGTCCCTTGCTGAGCTACAGTAGCAATATGTGGTAAATAGTCTGGGGATGAGAAATTGCCCTGTGGTCCACTGCATGGGTTACATTGGTTGGCATCCTGTCTTCCTTGTTACTCATAGTAACATCTCTAGTTGGTTGAGTGCCTTCGGGGCTGCAGTGGAATTAAATAGTGCTCTCCTCAAAGTCTGCTCCATCTACCAGTATCACCAAGGGCTTGTAACAGTGTGAACAGGAGGTGATATTGTAGTCACATGGGATGAGATATGTGCCTCCTGAGTTGACAGTGATGTGCTTTGAGGGGGAGATAAAGGAATTGGTTAATCAGGCTCAATCAATTGGAAAGAAGAGCTTAAAAAGCGGAAAAATTCAGTGCAAGAAAATGGAAATTAACTGTTTATCAACTTCCTTCCATCCTGCAGGTTTGTGGAATGTATTGACTGTGGTCGCAAGATGCATCAGATCTGTGTGCTGCACAATGAAACCATATGGCCATCAGGGTGAGCCAGTGTACATTTTTGTTTTCTGTCATTCTTTTTTATTCTCTGTCCCACTCTGTCTGAACTGAGAAAAATGTGACATCTTTTTCAAATCTCTAGGGTTCCATGTTTGTTTTGTCTGTTGGCATGGGCTACTTTGTATTAAAAAAATAAAAATAAAACACTCTCCATATATGGAGACAACTAAACTCTGACCTGGCCATCTGAATTATAAAGGTCTTTTTGGACTACCTTTTTGCTTCCTTTGATTTTGTTCAAGCAGCATCTCTGCCCTTTTTATCCCACCTACTTTCACAACTGTGCCTTCTCCTCTTTCTGCAGGTTTGTGTGCGATGGCTGTCTGAAGAAAGCCAATAAGTCACGTAAGGAGAATAAATATGCAGCTAAAAGTAAGTATAGTTATTCACAGCTAAGGGACAACCTGTTAGGTTCATTAAGTTCTAGCACTGGGACTGGGGATACACTTCTTCTAACTTTCAGACAGACGTGCACATATAGTGATATGTAAATCAGCTATTAATCAGGTACACATTTTAAAAAAACATCAGTTTCTATAGCTTTGTCAACATTTTATGTCAGCTCCATATACATTGATATTCATTTTAACCAACAACGGGCACATTTGCTAAATGGACAAAGAATTATCCTATTAATTATTTTCTCTCTCCCCAAGATGCATAACTTTAGGGAATGTAGGGCAGATATGTTTTAAAGGTAACGTATATCCCTACTAGGACAAACGGGAAAGAAAATGGATGAATGGATGGATGGGAGATGCCGTGGTGCAACACAGAGCAGGAGTACAGGACAATAAATGCACAGGTCAAAACAAAAAAGGGCTGTTCTGAAGGCAGTTTGTAGTGTATGGAGCCATGCTGGGTTAGCTGTTTGACTCTGCCAGGTAAGCGTTTGGAGCCAGCAGAGTGTTGGGTAATCTGACTGCCTCAGGGAAGAAACTTTTGCGGAGTCTGCCGGTGGTGGCACGGATGCTCCTGTACCTTCTGCCAGATGGCAAAAGGGCGAAGAGTCAATGAGAAGGGTGAGGGGGGTCGTCCACAATGCTAGTGGCTTTGCAGATGCAGTGGTTGTTGTGTGAGGTCTTAACTGCTTCGGGTAGACAAGGTGCAGATGAAGGAAGTCTATTTGTTGTTTTAGGTTACTTTAGGAAATGCAGTCTGGGTTGAAGTGATGCAGGGGGCTATCGTTAGTGACATAAGCATCCTCTGAGCAGGGGCAGCATTAGTGCAATGCTGCAGATATCATTCCTTTTCTTTTGGCGCAAATACAGTACAAGCTTTGATCATTGGTTTTCTGCTCTATGACTTTTTTAGCGGCCAATGGCCCTGAGATTGAGCTGGAGTATATTACACCCCCTTCAGCTCTAACCAGTTACTACTATTTCTGGCACCCCAATCTACCTTCTACCTTCTGTAACCTGTTCTGCCCATTCGCAGTTCTCCTATACCTTATATACCACTCTCCTGCCACTTTCATAGGGCTTCCCCAGACCAAGCTGGGCAGCTTCCTGGAAACAAGAGTCAATGACTTCCTGAGACGGCAGGACCACCCAGAGTCCGGAGAGGTCACCATCCGCGTGGTCCACGTCTCTGACAAGGTGGTGGAGGTCAAGCCAGGCATGAAGGCCAGGTGAGATTCCCTGTGAGAGGGGTCAGTGGTTTGAAGGGGAAATTGCAATGTGAAGTGAAGAAGTGGGGTTTTGTCACATGCAGGCTAACAACAGTTACAGAGTAACCAGTAACAAACCATGAGTTTGTTTCTGTGTTCTTCAAAGTCAGCTTTGTCATTCCACCTATAGGTGAGACACACATACAGGAGAACAAAATTTTGTTTCTCTTTGGACTCCCGTGCCACATATAACATGTTCTGCAGTGTGCTGCAAACAAGATGAGTGTAAATACAGGACAGTTCTTGATGTTTGTGGAGATATTTCAGGAGATGTGTGTTTTGAGAGGCTCAGAATTCCCCGGGACCATGTATGGTATGTGCCCACTACATGGTGAATGTTGCTATAACAGCAGATCCGCGGTGTAAGGATGTGCTCATTCCCGTGCTGTCCTGTGCTTGCAGGTTTGTGGACAGTGGTGAGATGGCAGATTCCTTCCCGTATCGGACCAAGGCTCTCTTTGCCTTTGAGGACATCGATGGGGCTGATGTCTGCTTTTTTGGGATGCACGTGCAGGAGTACGGCTCAGACTGCCCGCCGCCCAATCAGAGGTGAGGAAAAGAACCCTTTCTCTGCATAATATTTTTCTTTAATTAGCCTTTTCCTTAATGAGCAACTTCTTTAATTTTCATTTACTGTTTAGTTGAAGTTCTCATCTGTGTTGCTTTAATACATGTGCTCTACAGATGTTTAAAAGTGACTTGCTCATACCATCTGACTCATTTAATCGGTCTGATTAAAGGTTAAATTCATGACTGGTACTTTGATACAGCTGTAGAGCCTCTCTTGTGGCCTGTGGTTTCAAACTCCTAGACAACAACCTTCCTCTTCTGTCTCTTTTAAAACAGTGTTATGCTATCACTTATTTTCCACTCAGTATTCCTTTGTATGACTGTTTCTCTGCTGTCCCACTCCAGACGCGTGTACATCTCCTACCTGGATAGTGTTCACTTTTTCCAGCCAAGATGCCTTCGGACAGCCGTGTACCACGAGATCCTCATTGGATACCTGGAGTACGTCAAGAAACTAGGGTAAGGTCCTTCATCACACTATACAAAATACCAGCATGTTGACCTCAACCTATAGTCTCTCCAGCATGTACACCTTCTTCCAGTTGGATGTCCCTTGAGTTCGTATGCTCTAACACAATGTCGTCCTCATTGTCCAGGAAGACTCTATACTCTGCACAACTGTTTAGTGTATAAGTGCCCAACTGTCCAGAGTTCTCCACGGTATGACTTGCAGCTGGTTTGAGGCCGCTCCTGTCCATGAGGACGTCTTGTCCAGCTCCTACTGTACAACACAGGCACAGTACTTTAGACAGCTTAGCTCTAAAGCCTCTTCACAGCAGCAAGGTTGTGATCCATGAGGATGTTGGCTAATAACAAAATAATCAAGCAAACGAGGGATATAGCACACAGTTTTGTTCAAGCATTGTTACTGTGGTGTCAGTATTTATCATGCTAAAGATCTTCAAGTTATTAATTGTATGTGGCTTTCCCCTCTATTCATTGTGAGTTTGCATTTGTGTCGTCGTCTTCTCTTGTTCCTGACTGAATTGTATGTGTTCCTAACAATCTTGCGTCTGTGCTGCTGCACTCCAGGTTTACAACTGGCCACATCTGGGCCTGTCCACCCAGTGAGGGGGATGACTATATTTTCCACTGCCACCCGGCAGACCAGAAGATCCCTAAACCCAAGAGACTGCAGGAGTGGTACAAGAAAATGCTTGACAAGGCAGTAGCAGAACGCATTGTTCACGACTACAAGGTGGGTAGCAGAGTATCCTTTGGAGGTCAGCCTGCATTGTACCTCCAGAACAAAGGGGAAGATGTTTTATGGAGTGTCCCTAAGTCATTGTAATTGAACACTTGCTCCATTGTAGTTGTCCCCTTCTGCTTTCTATGTTTAAATGTTTTTATCCCCCCAAACCTTGTAGGATATCTTCAAGCAAGCAACGGAGGACCGGCTGACCAGTGCCAAGGAGCTACCCTACTTTGAGGGGGACTTCTGGCCCAATGTGCTGGAGGAGAGCATCAAGGAGCTGGAGCAGGAAGAAGAAGAACGCAAGCGGGAGGAGAACAACACCTCAAGTGAGAGCATTGATGTAAGTGTCAGGAACCTGATCACTCGCCACTCCCCAACTAGACCGCTACATTCCTCAACCTCTGCCTCCTTGCTAGTCCCCCAGTGTGGTGGAACACTTCCTCCTCTCACTGCTGAATCTCTCTTTACATTTAAGAAAGGTCTCAGAATTCAACTCTTTTGGGCTCAGTTCTTCGCTGATCTCTTAAGTGCACGATAAACTTGTACATGTTTAATTTTTCTCTACAAGAAATTGTTGGATAATGGCTAAACTTTTATGCAGCTGCTCATGTAACATGCACTGCATCATATGGCGGAATTTGACAAACTGACTGTACTCAGGAATCACCTGTCTGCATCCAAGTCTCTTATTCTGTTGATGTAATGCACTCACTGTTATTGTTCTGAGTTGTACGTCGCTTTGTAAAAAAGTGTCTGCTAAATGAATAAATACAAATGCGAGAAAGGAGGGGATATTGGATATTTCAAGAACGTTTCATGTTCCAGTCCTGTTTTTTGTTTAATCTTTTTCTACAGTGAACCTGAACTTGAACTGCTTCAGGGTAAAATAAGAACCAGTGGCTATTATGGTGAACCTGATGCCATTTAAATTCCATTTTTACTAAATGTAGGAAGTGTCTAAAGGGACTAATTGTTAAATTGACAAGCATTGTACTCAGATCTTCTGTCTCCCCATAGGCCTCAAAAGGTGACAGCAAGAATGCCAAAAAGAAGAACAACAAGAAGACAAGCAAGAACAAGAGCAGCCTGAGTCGAGCCAACAAAAAGAAGCCGGGCATGCCCAGTGTGTCTAATGATCTGTCGCAGAAGCTGTACGCCACCATGGAGAAGCACAAGGAGGTCAGGGTTCACAGCTGTTCTTGGGACGCTGCTTTTTTTAAACCTTGTCCTGACTTTGGGGACCCTTGTTAATGTTGGTGTTTTGCTTCAAGATCTAAAAAAAAGTGCTGTAGCACATGCAATCACACTATCCGCTGTAGTAGAGATGGGCATTGATACGCTCTGAATAGTGATGTAGCACTTTGTAGGAATTACTCATTAAATACTGAGAACACTTGTTGTCTGTTAGCCTTTAATCCAGGGCTGTTCAGTTATGATGCTGAGGTGCTGACTTTTTTTTCTGGGTAGAACAGTGGTCTAAATCAGTCTCAACTTCCTTTCTTATCTCTTGAGGCTGTAACATGAGCTGGGAAGGCTTGCTCAAACCAACAAGCTAATGATGTCTGCTGGGTTTGTGGTGGAACGTGTTTTCCATTGTTCTGTAAAGTGAGATTTAAGAATGCTGTAGCTGTAGCATCGGCACCAGGTCACGGAGGCTGTGTGCAGGGATGCCCTTTACTTGTGTTGGTGTATAGTAAATGAAAGTCATTATGGGTCATTTCCAACCTCTCCTGTGTGTTTCCTTCTTTTGCGACTCTGCAGGTGTTCTTTGTGATTCGACTCATCGCGGGCCCCACAGCCAACTCTCTGCCACCCATTCTGGAGCTGGATCCCCTGATGGCCTGTGACCTGATGGATGGGAGGGATGCCTTCCTGACACTGGCGCGAGACAAACACTGGGAGTTTTCTTCGCTGCGGCGTGCTAAGTGGAGCTCCATGTGCATGTTGGTAGAGCTTCACAACCAGAGCCAAGACCGCTTTGTCTACACTTGCAATGAGTGCAAGCACCACGTGGAGACACGCTGGCACTGTACCGTCTGCGAGGCAAGCTCTGCTGGGGTTTAGAGGGCATTAGGTTCTGAGCTTGGCATTTTCTTTGTGAACGGTTTCTAACTAATCAAGGTGACATCATCAGCGTTCCAAAAATGGTGTCGCCATGATTGGTGACAAAACATTGACAAAGAAAGTGCCGTCATCGGCGTTCATTTAATAATTAAACTAATCCACCCAGGCCAGTCTAACTTTATGTTTTCTTGTCTGCAGGACTACGATCTGTGCATCAGCTGTTACAACACCAAAGGTCACGAGCACAAGATGGAGAAGCTGGGTCTGGGCCTGGATGACGAGAGCAATAGCCAGGCAGGAGCAGCCACTCAAAGCCCTGGAGATTCGCGGCGCCTGAGCATCCAGCGCTGCATCCAGTCTCTGGTGCACGCCTGCCAGTGCCGTAATGCCAACTGCTCGCTGCCTTCCTGCCAGAAGATGAAGCGTGTGGTGCAGCACACCAAGGGCTGCAAGCGCAAGACCAACGGAGGCTGCCCCATCTGCAAGCAGCTGATTGCACTCTGCTGTTACCACGCCAAGCACTGCCAGGAGAACAAGTGTCCTGTGCCCTTCTGCCTCAACATCAAGCACAAGCTACGGCAGCAGCAGTTGCAGCACCGCCTACAGCAGGCACATTTACTACGGCGCCGGGTGGCTAGCATGCAGCGAACGGGCCAGCCTGCCATCGGTGGAGCGGGTGGGGGCCTGCCCTCCCCAGGTAATAATAGCACCACTGCTCCCAGCACGCCCACATCTGGTGGTACCCAGCCTCCGACACCACAAACGCCTACCCAAGGCAGCCTGCCCCCAGTGCCCCAGGCCGGGGCAGGGAGCATCCCACCTCAGCAGCTTCACCCACACCTCCAGCCAATGTCAGGAGGGGGCATGATGAGCTCACCTCAGCATCAGCATCAGCATCATCAGCAACAACAGCAGCAGCAGCAGCAACAGATGGTTCCCCAGGTCCAACAGCCCCCACAGCAGCAGCTTCCTCAGCAGGGCTCTGACCAACATCCCCCGCAAGGCAACGGCTTGCACCAGTATGGCCCCCGGCCCCCAAGTTCCTCTCCCCGCACCTACTTGGGGAAACCAAGCCTCTTTCCAGCAGCGCCCCCTCAACAACCCCAGCAGCAACCACCTTCGGGGCCCCCGCCAGCGGCTGTGGAGATTGCCATGAAGATCCAGCGCGTGGCAGAAACTCAGAGGCAAATGGCACATCCGCAGATGCTGCAGCGCCAAGCGGTTCAAGCAGCCGGCATGATGCCTCCCAACCCGCACCATCAGCCCCCACCACCACAGGGCATGGGCATGAGCCATCCTGTCGGAGGGATTATGGGGGCCCAAGGGCTCCCCCCTCAGGCGACAGCAGCGGCCTGCACTCACCTGGAACAGCCACAGCAGGGCATGGTGGGGGGTCCAGGTTTGCAGCAGCAGTCCCAGATGCCCCAACTTCAGCATCCCCAGCAGCAGCAACAGCAGGGGTGGGGAGGCCCAGGCATGCAGCCCCAGCCCAGGCCGGGCATGATGGGCCAAATGGGCCACCCAGGAATGGCTGGCAGCCAGCAGCAGCAGCAGCAGGTGAGCCGCGGTGGGGTCATGGGCATGCCCGGGGGCCCAGCACCACCTACAGGTGGGGGCAACCTGCCTCAAGCCGCCCTTCAAGAGCTCCTCCGCACCCTGCGCTCTCCCACCTCTCCCATGCAGCAGCAGCAGGTGCTTAACATCCTGCGGCTCCACCCACAGCTCATGGCTGCCTTCATCAAGCAACGAGCTGCCAAATACCAGGGCGCTTCAGCGAGTGGAGCCCCAGGTGCGCCCCTGGCAGGTTCAGACGGCCAGGCAGTCAGCGTGAACCCTGGGGCAGTGCCTTCAGCAGGCATGCAGGTGGGCCAGGGAGGGGGTGTGCCTTCCATGGCTCCACAGCAGCAAATAGCGGCCTTGCAGCAGCAGCCCAATATCAGCAACCAGTTCCGAGAGATTCTGCTGAGGAGACAACTCCAGCAACAGCAGCAGCAGCAGCAGCAACAACAACAGCAGCAGCAGCAGCAACAAATGGGTAACCACACCCAGTTCCAACAGCCCCAGCCCCCCCAGCAGCAAGGCTATCTCGGCCAGCCCCAGGCAGGTGGCCCATCACCGCAGCAGCAGCAAGTGCAGCAGCAGGGAGGCCAGCCGGGACAGCATCAAGTCTACCAAGGGCCTGTGTCCCATCAGAAGGTCGCTGCCGCCCTCCAGCAGAGGCTCCAGCAGCACCAGCACCACCTCCAGATGCAGCAGCAGCAGATGCAGCAGCAGCAGCAGATGCAGCAGCAGCAGATGCAGCAGCAGCAGAACGCCATGGCTGCCCTCCCGGGGGTTGACCCAGGTCCAGCAGGAGGCAATGGAGGTCCTCTCCAGCAGCAGCCGCAACAGCAGCCCCCTCCGCAGAGCGGTCCCCAGCCTCCGCAGTCCCAGGCTTTGTTCCAGCAGGCCCTGCACCAGCGCATTCTCCAGCAGCAGCAGCAGCAGCAGCAGCAGCAGCAACAGCAGCAGCAACATCTGGGTGGCGGCTCGCCAGCCCAACACAGCAGCCCCATGAGCCCTCAGCAGCCGCAGACACAACAGCAGCAGCAGCCGATGGCGCCATCGCCCCTCCTGCAGGGCCCAGCGCTTACATCGCTGAGCAGCCAGGTGCGCTCTCCGCAGCCATCGCCACGGCCCCAGTCGCAGCCGCCCCACTCCAGCCCCTCGCCTCGCATGCAGCCCCAGCCTTCACCCCACCACATCTCGCCCCAGACCCAGACAGGTTCCCCACACCCAGGGCACCTTGCCCAGCACCACCCAGGCCTGACGGTGCCCCCGCCCCAACAACAAAACTCCATGGACCCAGGCACTTTCGGGGCTGACCCGAGCGCCATGCTGTCCCAGCTGACCGGGATGGGGGGGCTGCATGGCGCTGGGGGGTCGGACCTGATGTCAGGGAGCTCAGAGGAGCTTCGGCCCAACATGAATCACAGTACCTTAGGCATGATGTAGCACAGAAGGATGCCTAGTTCCGATCTCTCATTTACTATTTAAAACTGTTTTCGATATAATTAAGAACTGCACTTCCTATGGGAGATGCACTAATACATAAGTCAATGAATGAATGAATGAATAAAGTACATGAATGGTAAGTTATTGCTGTTAATATATTTTTTTGCAAATTGTGTACAGAGGTGGGTGGGGAGAATAAGGCAGTGTATCACTCCTTCAGAGAATGACACACAGGTAGTATTTTTGGGGTGTGGGGTGGGTATTTACCTTTTTAATACATATTTTTAAGATTTTAAATGTGGCAAATAAATTAAAGGACAGAGTTAATTAACACAAAGGACTTAATTATATTTTCTTTTTTCATCTTTGAACCAGTCACGATTGTATCTGATTTAAAGCGTGAGGTTGATATTATTAGTTTTTTTTATTATTCTGAACATCACTGCATTTCTTCCTTTAAAATTAGTTTGCTTTATTTTTTTTTCCAGTGGTTTCTTGGCATGTATAATTTGAGACTGCTATAACTCACAGAAGATTATATATATTTTTAAATTGCCGTTAAAATGGAATGGGAGGGTTGCAAGGGGAGGTTTTTTTTTTAAAATGAAATATTAGAGTTTTGCTAGAAGGGGATTCAAATAAAACAGTGTTGGTAGATAATTGGATGTTGGTTTTCCTTCAGCACTCCCCAGAGTGGACAGCGTCCCTATGAATGTCTTTTTCTGTCATGTGACTGTGGACTTACAGAACCAGGGTCCTCCCACTGCATTCTGGGAGTTTTAAGATCAGCAGGCTGTGCTGTTGGAGCTCTGGCATGGGCCGTGCTCTCCGTAGCCCCCAGAGAAAATGGGATGTGTGCTAAAGATGAGCCCCCCCCCCCAAAATCGCAGGCCCTCACTACGCGTGGGGCTTCTGAAAAGCGGAACCCTGCAAAGATGCAGTTGTGCCCCCTGCACCCACGACTCGGTTTTTCCAAGGCCCAGAACATTGCAACTATTTTAGAGTTTCAAAAAAAACAAACAACGGACTTACGAATGCCTTTTTGTCGTAATCAAATGAATCTTAAGATCTCAATTCGTAGAGGCGTTAAGAAAGACAAGAGAGAGATTATTTTGGTTTAGCCCTCTCCCTTGAAAGTAATGAATAAATTCTCAATAAAAAGGTGGGGGGGTTGATGAGTTTGAGTTCCAGAAGAGTGCAGACCAACAAAGGTGGCTCTCGGTGGAAGGTTCCGGTCTGTCGGCACAAACGGGAACAGACACACACTACAGGTTCAGCCTATAGCTTGGGGTGGCGAGCACCACACGATGAAAACAGTGGCAATATGGCTTGAGACTTATTTTCTAAACGAAAAAACTTTTATATATAGATATATTATTTAATTTTATTTTTGAAAATAAAACTTGAAACTACAGCAGTTGAACAATTTTTTTTTTCTTTTTTTCTTTTTTTTTTTTTTTTTTTTTTAATTTAACTGAAGATGTAACGGTGATGCAAAATGATACTGCATTTGTTCATGTTCCACATGGGACCGCTGAGTAAATGTTGATAATCTGAAGATCCAGGTGGTGTACATGCACATATGAGTATATAAATAATGAATCACTGTACAGACTGTGGCAACTCAAACTGTTTTTTCTTTCCCTAAAGAGAGCAATGGACTCACAGACTGGAACAAAAAAAAAAAAAAAAAAAAAAACTTTTTTGTGTGTTTTTGAAAGTTCATCTTGGCCACGTCTTTTGTGGACATTCTGGTGCTTGCTGAAAGGAAGCAAAAAAAAGTGAACAGTTGCTCAATTTTATTTTTTAAATTATTTTGGTGGTCGTTTTTTTTTTTTTTTTTTTTTTTTGCCAACTATTTAATTGTATATTAAAGTATGTTTGTACCATTGGGAAAAGTACCAGTTGTGGTTGTGAGGCTTCTTTCAAATTTGAAACACCTCATAGGAGACTCTGTCCTCTACTTTAGAGCTCTCTGGTTCAGTCCTGAAGAGTCCCATCAATCCATCCAGTACAGGGTCCCAGTGGTAGAGACCCTATCCTGAAATTACAGGATACCACTGCAGCGCAAGGCAGTCCCACACACATTTACTCACACATACACACTGCAGACAACTTAGTCACAGGGTCACCTGAAGCACAGTTCTCAAGTGTGGGAAGGAACCTTTGAACATGTCCCTATGGACCCACTTTGAGCCCCATGATGTGTGTGTGTGGCTAACATTGGCAGAGCGAGTGATCGGGCATTAGTAACTTGTCACCCACAGAAGGAAGATGTTCCTTCCCCATACCATCATGCCCCAAATCCAGCTGTTTAATTGTTGGACCTTTTCTATTGCAGAAACTACTTCTGCCTAAGCCTTTTGTTATGAAAAAACCAAGTGATGCAACTGAGATCTGTATTTGCACAAGAACTAAAAAGCTGTCAGCACAGTTCCCAGTCCGGGTGTGTCCGAGGAATCATTCTCCCCTCCTCGGAAAAGACCAAGCCTGTATCACACTTGCTCATGTCATGGAAATGGCTGAGATGAAACCTGGTGCTGATCCGGTAGAAGCGCCAAACATGGAACACTGTACAGTGCAGGTAATCATGAATTTTGTCAAGGGTACCAGTTTCTTTACTTTCAGTTTTTTTTTTTTGGAGGGTGTCAGTAATTTCGCCCCATATCCTTGGAACTAAAAGAATTAGTTTATGAGCAATTTTTATTATATGTACATATATTTATTTAGCAGATGCTTTTCCCCAAAGCGGCTTCCGTTGAACTCTAGTGTTATCTGCTCACACACGTTATTCACCGTGGTGACTTACACTGCTAGATACACTTACTTACACTGAGTCACTCATCCATAAATCAGTGAAACACGCTCTCTCTGTCACTCACACACTATGGGGGACCTGAACAGCATGCCTTTGGACTATGGGAGGAAACCAGAGCACCCAAAGACTTACGCTGCTAGATACACTACTTACAATGGGTCACTCATCCACACATCAGCGGAACACACTCTCTGTCACTCACACACCATAGTGAAATATGAAAAACATATTAGCTTAAAGGTATGTAATTTCTCTGAATCTCTGAGTGAAAAATTTGAATCACGGGTGCGAGCAAGCAAAGCGAGTTGAGATTTACTCTTTCCTGCAGTGCGAGAGAAACGGTGCAATTTCTTTCATGCAGGCGGAGGAGTTCTACGTGCCAAGTGCGTGGATGCGGTGGTTTGGGTTCTAAATGGGGTGAAGTGCGAGATCGGAAGACGGTAGCGGACGTGGGAAAACAGCTTCAGGTGGGTGCCTCAGTGCATTGCAATTATGGCACTGAGACCCAATCTTGTACTGTACACCAAGAGCGCGCGAGTAGTATATTTCATCGAGTTAACGATACCTTTTGAAGACGCAGTGGAAGATGCCTTCGAGAGGAAGAAGTTGCTGACTTAGCTGCTGAGGTGAGAAAGTGAGGTTGGCGGTCCTTTATTAGACCGGTGGAGGCAGGTGCAAGAACGTTTGTTGCTAAATCAACCACATCGCTATTGCTGGAATTCAGTTTTAGGGATCGGTCATTAAGGATAAAGTTAAAAGACTTGTCTGAGGGAGCGGAAAAATCTAGCCAGTGGTTGTGGCTCAGGAGGCAGCAGAATGCTTGGGGGAAGCAGACCTAAGTTTGTGGGTGTTCGCTTATGCGAATTTTGAATGTTAGATCTTATTGTCACCTCCATGCACTTATGTTGTGGGTTGGTTGTATGCATGTTGGAGGGTGGTCAGTGGGTGATTTAAATGTAAGTTGGTTGAAGTTTAGTTGGATCTTATAAGGAACCAGAGGCACTGAATCACCTGGGGCGGGACCAGTGAGGCTTTTGACACTAGGACTGCGCTGCAAACATGGAAGGGAGTGGGTCTGGGACGCTAGATCTCGCTGTTGAGCCTTCTGAAAGTGTCGTAGACTCAATTCAACGAAACACCGACGAAGGTGCCCGCTTGACAACCTCGGCGACGTCCTCATGGTGAACCATGGTGAGATGGGTAGCGTCCATGGCTACTATGTGCTAGTGTGCAGGTGTGTATAGGTATTTTGCAGAGGTTTGGGTAGTAAGGATAGTTAGTTAAGGTTAAATTTGATTTTTGGTGAATTGAGGTAGTTGGAATAGGTATTGAGAAGGACTGTTGGTTTGGTTACCAGTTTGTGTTGAGCCCCCATAATCTTAGCACAAGGGTTTTAACATCTTACCTTGTGTATTATTGTATGGGGTTGACTATATTGACTGCTGTGCTATAACGGTACCTAGTGGAGTTCTAGGCCTTCAACTTTGTAGATAGCAGACAATGTTTTTTTTTTTTTTTTAAATAACATATTCAATAAACCGAGAACTGCACTAAATGTTCAACTTAGAAATTATCATTTATAAACATTTAGAAGAGTTAAGTTGCACATACAGTCAACAGTAAGATTTGTTGGCTACTTATGGGCTGTTAATCTTTTCCAGTTAAATCGATAAAGTCGAAGTTTAAGGTTTTTTTTTTTCCAAGATTTTAGTGCGATTTTGCACGGAGCAGCAGCACAAATGTCAAAATGCACCGAAATGTCTTGCCGTTACTTTGCACAGAGCATCTCAGATGCCTGTCTTTGTGGTTCTTCAATTTTTGGTCCAAAGTACTCTGTTGCAAGTCAAATATGGTGTAATCACTTAATTAATTAATTAATTAATTAATTGATTGATTGATTGATTTTTATTTTTTAAACATTTACATTGTGTAAATGTAAATTGAGTTAATCAAAAAAGTGCTTTACTATATCCAGGCCCAGAGGTACCACTAGGGGTTTGCATCCCATCCCCCACCAGGTGAGAACCACTGATCCAGCAGAGCATGGTGTTGCCCTCGTTCTTTTAGCCGCCCCATGAATTCGAAGAGAACCAGCCAGCGTATTTTTCAGCTGTTTAACATTTAATCACTCTGATAGAATGAGAACAACTTGGAGATAAACACAATGTATGAGAATGTATGTTCATCCCAGTTGAGTCATCTTGTGTTACTATCTAGTCATCTGTCATCTACGACTTAGCTATGCAGCAATATAACTACAAATGCTTGTGATTTATGACAAGGAATTAGTGTTTGCTGTCTGCAGCTCTTTTTTTCTCAGATGACTGACAAAATCTCAAGTGTTTGCTGGGATGGGAGGAACTAGTGAAATTTTAATGTCCTGTGGAGACTATGCAGCAATCAAGTTGGTCGACAAGAGCAATTGACTGCCAGCTGCATGCGGGTCAGTAACGCTTAACTAGAGACAAGACGCAAATACGTACCGAGTTCTTAAAATCGGCAAGTTCACTCAGCGCTGCCACAGAAAGCAGTGAAAAAACAGAACCAAACTCATTGTCACAACTTGGTTCTGATGCATCAACTAGATCGCGGTACTGGTGGCTGTGGTGCAAACTGCTCTTAAACTGATTATTATTCTTCATTTTAGTCAACACCTTTGCTCAAGACATCTTCTAAGGTTTGTTTTGTATATGAAGCAGCTTACAGATCTTTACTTGTTCATACCGGTGGTTCAATTCAGGGTATGTGCCGGACTCGAGTACAACAGCACGTGTGGGATTCCAAGCAGAAGCCTTCAGAGCGCAAGACAAGAGCCTTAACCATTGCGCTTCACTGGAGTGATGGTGGCTATGTGAAAACTGAAGGAATGTAATTCAAAGTCTGAAGTATCTAGCAGATGGAGTATTGAACTGAAGTGGAATTTAAGTGTGGAGTTGTGATTGTAAACTAACTTTGGAAGTACTGGAAGGTGGGGCTTTGATCATTATGAACAGCCTTAGGAAAAGGGAGGTGGAACGTCAATGTCGTCAGAAGGATCAGACTCTATACATCTCTTGCCCAAACCTCAAGCTCTCAGTTTGGGGAGAACTGAACAAAGATGCTTGATCATCACACCTGATCATCGTGGGAGGCAGCATGGCAGTAGCTGTACTGTCAGAGTCCCTTAGGCCAAAAATTTTTGATGAACTGGCTAAGGACATTCCCCACCCACATAAAAAAATCCTGAGACCACCAGAACAATCACAAACTCAAGTACGAAACCAAAATTCATGACCTAAATGTCCAGAATGTATCTCCATTTAAACTAAATAAACAAAAGAATAGAAAAGCCCCAGACAAGAAATTCGTCATATTTGATGTGTTTGGCCAAGACTGAGGACTCAAATGTGACGTTGAAAATGAACTCTCATGAGGACTAGTGAGTGAAACAGAAAAATTCCTTGCAGTACGTGAATATGACTCAATTCATTCTTGGCTTCTAAATAGTCCTTACATTGGACTCAGTGCTATCAGTCTTGCCTTCATATTTTACATGGACTCATAGTTGAGGTGATCCACATAAATGGGAACTTCTCTGATGGAGATATTTATTATTATTATTATTATTATTATCATCATCATCATCATCAACAACAATAACAATAATTAAATAATAAATTAAATAATAAAACAACAATAATAATAATAATAATAATGGTTGGGGCATGGTGGTGCAGCAGGTTCAGCCAGTGCCTCCTGTGTGGAGGTTCTGCGGTTCGAGCCCTGCTTAGGGTCCCTTATAATGCACTGACATCCTGCCCAGGGTATGTGGATGGATAATAATATCCTAATTGCAATTTCAGTTGTGATTTATATTTACCTTAATCAATAGTTATGATTGGCTAAGGTTATCAGAGTGATCAGAAGTTTATGTTTATACTTTTCCATTTATTTATTTAGCAGATGCTTTTCTCCAAAGCAACTTCCAATGAACTCTATGTAGTGTTATCAGCCCACACACCTTATTCACCAAGGTGACTTACCCTGCTAGATACACTACTTACACTGGGTCACTCATTCACGCATCAGTGAAACACACTCTCTCTGTGTCATTCACACACTATGGGTGAACCTGAACAGCATCTCTTTGGACTGTGGGAGGAAACCAGAGCACCCAGAGGAAACACACACACACACACACACACAGGGAAAAAATGCAAACTCCACACAGACTGAGTGAGTATTAAACCCACGTCCTCTCGCATCACCAAGGTGCTATGTTGTCTTTTAAAAAAATTATATGCAGTAGTTGCTTTTGTTACAGCAGACGCGCTGTGTCTGCATACTTTGCAGCGAGACATAGCAGAAAGTAAAAAATACTTGTTGTGGGAGTAAAATGACCATGAAATCAGGCAAAAATATCACTGCAGTGAATAATAGGCTCATTATATATAAAAAAAAAAGATTCTATATTTTATGTATAAGTTGTCTTTTTCTTATTGTGCAGGACCCCTTTTGCCAAAGGCTGAGGGTACATTTCGATTTCCTAGCGTGATGCAGTCTATTTTTAGACTTATTCCGCATTATTTATGGGTACTTTTTCTACAACGGGTATTAATTAAGAGATAAATGTATCTTGGCATTTTGAGTTGATGGCGTTTTTCATTTACATAGCTATGATTTAAACAGAAATTATGAAATTTTGGAGCCTTCCTTGGGTCTTGACAGTGATTTTACATTTACGTGTATTCATTTAGCTGACGCTTTTGTCCAAAGCGACGTACATCTCAGCAAAAATACAATTTATGCATTACATTAAGAGAAAGAGACATGGCTGCAGACATGTGATTCTTAAGTAAACCTAGTTTGTTACCTTCCACTTGATACACCGATGTTCATCGCTCGAGTGGGTGTACAAACCACAGGATAGATGAATCCTGATAACCTTCCTACAATTTTCTTTTTTTTTTTTAAGAATAACGTTTTAACAGGGGATTTTGCCAGGGGAAATTTCAGTTTTTTTTTTCTCCTCTCCTGCCCGACTATTAAAATCCCTAAAAGTGGTTTGACTGGACTGAAACCCAGTAAACTAATGGGTGGTACCTTTAAGGGAAGGGTAGGATAATACGAGTCCCCGAAGGGAAATTCATATTAACATAGAAACACAATTCTTCACTTGTTCCTCTCATTGTGCCTTCAAAACAAAACAAATGTTTTATTAACAAAACGCTTTTACACTGGTTTCAGATACACTGATACATAAAAGTCAAGAACAGCACAACACAACAGAGGTAACAGCTGTTTATCAATCTCTGCGGCGAGGGCTTTGTCTACGATGGAAACAAGAAAAAAACGGGTTCCACCCTCCTTCTTATGGCAATCATAGTATTTTCATAACTTTGTTTCTCTCGATGTGCTTTAGCTCCAACAGTAAGGGTTTGCACATTAAACCATAGCGCAGCATTTCATCAAACTTGAGCTGAGCCGGGGTCTAAGCATGGTCCGTCTTGACACAGGTAATGGTGAATCGTACACGTTCTTCAAGTACAGATAAGTGTCTCTCTGAGGGACATTTGTGTAATGGGTGATTGTTGTATTAGGATGGTAAATGATTGTGCTTGAAGGGTAACTGGTAGCCCCACCCAGTTATGTTTATTCATTGAGCTGACACTTTTCCCCAAAGCAACTTCCAGTGTTAACCTAGTGTACAATTATTTACCAGTTTATAGAGGTGGGTAACTTTTGGTGGAGCAATTTAGGATAAGTACCATGCTCATGGGTACCACAGCCAGAGGTGAGATTCACACCTGTAACCTTTGCATCCAAAGGCAGCACCCCTAACCCCTATGCTACCAGCTGGCCCTCGTGAGCCTTCTCCTTGGGATTCCACAGTTCTTCGTGATAGGGTTCATTGTGGGTCCCATGGCTCACTTTCTCCTACCCATTAATGGTGGCATGTGACCTGAAGAACATCCAGAAGCACATCATCAACAGCACAAGCTCGAGATGGACAAGCTGGGGTTGAGCTTGGACAACAAGATCAACAGCCCAGTCTTCGGGGCAGGTGAGCAACAAGGTGAGATTTCCCAGCTCCAGAATTTCCAGCCTAGCAGAGCCATGATCGGCGGCCATAAAGCTGGCAACCAGTATCAATAGGTGGGGAGTAGCAGGGTCATGCATGTTATTTGGCATTTCAGTCCACAGCTCATATCCACCTTCATGTAACAGTGAGCTGCTAAATTTAAATGGATCTCAGCTGCGGGACCCCGATACCACTGCTGGGGAGGCAGAAGGGAAATGGACTAGGGAGGTGAAGTGTCTCAGTGGAAGGGACAGCGCTGAGGTTTTGGCTACATGATGATGATGGTGGTGAACAAGGGCCAGTTTAAAATCTATAATAAAACCCAGTAACGCAGCACAGGTAAAGTATAAAATATTGGCCACATTTATTTTTAGTACAATAAAAAAGCTGATATAGATGTTTAAATATACAAAGACTGAGAAACTGTAGTTGTAGCTTCACAATAAACGTTTTTTTTTTAAACAGATACAAGTTGTAAAGTGCAAATTTACTCAACGGTGAACACAATGTAGCGAAAGCGATCACGTACGCCAGCGTCAAACATGTGCATATCTCCTATCGTCATCGCTAAAGCATCAGCACTGTCGATCATAATTAGAGTAAAAAAAAGAAAATAAAAAAAATCTGTACCTCCTTACAACCACACTAAACGTTATGCAAAATAAATAATTACATTCAGTCCAAACTGCAAAAATAATGGCAGGCTGTTTTTCTGTTTGAAAAATAAATTACAGCAAAACACCTTGTTTTCCTTTCCCCCCCCCCTGGGCCAAAGTTCTAGAGCCTCACTGCGTGCTCCTTCTCTTCCGCTGACTCCAGGGTGGCGCTCGGAGTCGTCTTCGCTTTTCGCCCCAGACTGGCTGGTCGAGGGGGTTGTAGATCCTCTGCACTTTTCTGGGTGAGTTGAGGGTCAGATGAGGGCTGGGGTAAGGAGGCGCATGTGTGAAGAGCAGCGGACATGGACGAGCGAGCACGTGAGAGCGTGTGCAAGAGAGCGTAGGAGGTCTGTCACTGCGTTCGCAAACGGACTAGTGTGTCACGGAGCACTTGAGCCGCAACTGAATGGACACGTAGGGAAAAAAGGAAACGGGCAGGAAAACAGGGCCATGTGAGATGCATACATGTAAATCACCTACTTTAGTGGAACTAGGATGTAACTAGAACAGGTATAGAAATAAAGTAGCAGCTATGTGCTGAATGTATAAGCTGAAAAAAACAAAAATATGAGTATTGATCTTCATGAGGGTTTGGCCCATCAGTCACTTCCAAAGGACATGAGGTGCCCCACTGAAATGTTACGTTTGCTGTACTAAATGACTGCGGCAGCCACAGCAATCGTGGGATTATCGAATTATGAACTAGGGACAGGAATTAACCTCCCCCCGTCGGCGCTCCACATTCCTGCGGCGTGCTTTTCGGATGCGTTTGAGTCGTCTCCTGACGACTTCGCCTGCAAAAAGCCAAACGCGACCGTTTTTTTCGCCCTTCGCCGCGCAAGTCGAGTTCTAACACTGGCACCCAACACTGGCCCGGCATTTTCCGCAGTCCACAGCGAGTCTGGCTCCAGGTGAGCTGAGAAAGCTACCTTTTCGGCATGAAAGCAGCTATGAAGCAGCGGAAGAAGCAAAGGTGCAGGACACCAGCGGGACACCAGCACCACCAACACATCAAGTCACCGGCATCGAGATGCATGGTTACACTGAGATGTTAATACACTAAAACACGGTAGGTACCGAAGCAACAGTTAGCTTCCACATACAACGTAAAAGATGGGAGCAATTTCGCCATTTTGTAGTAAATTTTCGGTGTAGTAAATGTACTGCGACTGCTTGGCAGCCTATTAAATTGGGGCTTATTCTTTGTTTCTCGTAAAACACTTTCGACTGCCGCAATTACTGCATGAAAGGTAAGTTTGCCGAGGCTGCGTCACTCGACCCGGGTCGTACTCAGGACACGTACTGTTCTGGCATTCGTTGGGCTCACCGCACTTGTACCGTGCAACGTTGCGTTTTCCCACCAGTGCGATCGGCGATGCTGAAACAAAACACACTTTCTTTCCGTGGAATGCCACACTGGACACCGAACAAAGTGACCAAAGGACGGTCCCCGAGGTGAGCATGACACGTGCCCTAAAACTACAGTACTGTGCAAAAGTTTTTAGCACTTGGTTGGGGAAAAAAAAGCTGTGAAGTGAGAATGCGTCCAAAAATAACGCTCTTAATTAATGAACTTCCTACAAAGCTCAATAACCATCCATCATCAACAACCACTTGTCCCGAGCGGGGGTGCGGCGGGTTTGGCCGGGTCCTGCTCTCCGGCAGGTCTGAGGTTCGAGTCCCGCTTGGGGTGCCTTGCAATGGACTGGCGTCCCGTCCTGGGTGTGTCCCCTCCCCCTCCAGCCTTACGCCCTGTGTTGCTGTGATAGGCTCCGGTTTGCCACGACCCCACTTGGGATAAGCGGTTTCAGACTGTGTGTGTGTGTGTACTTTCTTTAACGACTGTAATACTGTAACCGTTTGCAAAAGAAATGCTTGGAAATCTAAAATATGCTCCTTCCCATCGACACTAATGCAGAAGACATTAAATAACCGTCTAAAACTAATATTTCTGTGAAACATCTAAGCGCTTAAGACTTTTGTACAGTACTGCGTATTCCTCATCACTTGCCACATAGTGTGCTGAGCCGATGCTCTGCGTGCAGCGCCAGGGCGTGTTTGTGTGTCTGGGTATCGCTCGGGAAAGTAGGGATGCATGTGGATGTGTGTGCAGGGCGATGAAAACGATGCAAATGCAAAGAGCGCTGCTGAGACACGGTGGGCGCAGGAGGGGGGATGCGCCCGGACACAGGGCACAACGAGAGGAGGACGTTCAGGGACATGTAGGAGAGGAATTCAGGTACCCAGCAGTCTTCGCTTCCCGGCCTCGCTTTTCAGTCTTGACTGCCCACTTTCCGACCCCCTCCCCACCAATCTCTGGGTATCAGAACTCCAGCTCCCAGCTTTTGAAGAAACCCTTGGCCACCAGGGCCTCTCGGAAAGTCACTGTCACCGAGTTGATGGTGACATCTGTCACGGTCACCTCCCCCGGGCTAATGACCGGACTCCAGCCCTCCGGCCGCTCTGTCACGGTCACCTCCCCTGGACCGGTGCCCGGACTCCAGCCCTCTGAGCGCTCGGTCATGGTCTCTGTCTCTGCCCCCACGGATGAGCTCCAGCACTCTGCCTGGTCTGACCCTGGTAGGAGGAGAAGAGAGAGCGTCAGCAGCGCTTTGCACAGCGCTCAAGAACACAGGCGGCGAACCAAAAGTTGGCGCAGCCCAAGTTGCTGAAGGAAGCCTACTGCCTAAACTGTTTTGCCCTTGAACTGGTCATACTTCTGTAATTACTAAAACGGCGCAATCGCTTCTGTGACGGGTTTCTGCAAGAACGTGTCATTCACACCTGCGGAAGGCTGGATGGATGGTTACCGAGACCTGGCATCAGACACACTGCAGCGCACCGCTACATTAAGGAAATGAAAAGGAAAGCAGCGGAGGAGCACTAGACACGCTCGGACGGAACAAACTGTAGAAAAGACTCGAAAAACGAGCGCTAGTGTCCAAGCGCCGCCCCCGCCCCCGTCAACGGCAACGCTCACCATTTAGCATGTCGTGATGGATCTCTCTCTCAGCCTCCTGTCTAGCCGCCTCCTCTTCCTCATCCTCTTCCTCCTCCTCCTCGTCCTCTCTGTCCCCCCAGTCTCTGTCCAGGCTCTCAGGGGTGGGCGTGGTGGGCCGGGGCTGGGGACTGATGCGCAGTAACTTGGATGCCCTTTGCTTGTTCCTGCGCTGGGCCAGCCGGCGGTAAAGGGCCCCCCCAGTGCGACACGGCGGACCCTCGGCTCCTGCCTCGGGGGTCAGGGATCGGGTGAGGGAGAGACGGAGGCGAGCGGGGGGCTTCTCCGGGCCCTTGTGTGCACTGCGCAGATCCATGGTGTAAATGTTCTGCACGGGGATAGGGAGCTTAACATAAGGGATGATGACAACATCATTAATTACAACAACCAATCAACCAACGTCTACAACCACTTCTCCCAAGCGGGTCGCGGTCATCCTGAGCGAGCCCATCCCAGGAATACACGGGGCGCAAGGCCGAAGGGGGAGGGGCCACACCCTGGACGGGACGCCAGTCCATCGCAGGGCACCCCAAGCAGGACCTGAACCCCGGACCTGCCATACAGCGGGCACCGGCCAAACCCGCCGCACCACCACAGCCCCTCATTAATTACACTTTACTATAAAATAAGCGCTTTAAAAAAAACAGGACTTATAGCTCACGGATTTTTTTCAACCATGTGCCTTAGCAACAAGACACGTTACGCGCTTCTATAGTCCACCGCTTCATACTACTGATGGCCGTGCTTTTATACATGAACAGCCACCTGCAAAATGCTGGTAAATTCCTGTGCCGGCGGGTGAATTTCCGAGAGCTCCTGCTGGGTATAACCAGAGTGTTAACAAACATCTTGAAAACACCGATGTGGGGTTTTCCTGAAGTTTCCAACATTCCATTTTCAACACTCGCATTTCCCGTCAATCGGCCTTTTCTACATAGAGATTGTTACCTAGTAACAGAGGACAAGCCACTGCCCACACATAACGGCGATACACCGGACGCGCGAAACATCGACCGAGCGCAACTTAACGTGGAGCTACTTTGAGGGAGTTGAGAGGCTGTTGCAAAGGACAAAGGCAGTAAAAAATAAAGACGCTGAAACAAAAAGTAATAACGACGAAAAGCTGAACTGTTTGGACTACTGACGAAATTCAATTTTTGTCACAATACTATCAATCTAGGGGGCGCGGTGGCGCAGTGGGTTGGGCCGCTGTCCTGCTCTCCGGTGGGTCTGGGGTTCGAGTCCCGCTTGGGGTGCCTTGTGGCGGACTGGCGTCCCGTCCTGGGTGTGTCCCCCTCCCCCTCTGGCCTTACGCCCTGTGTTGCCGGGTAGGCTCCGGTTCCCCGTGACCCCGTGAGGGACAAGCGGTTCTGAAAATGTGTGTGTGTGTGTGTGTACTATCAATCTATTCAATTTGAATAACTGCTTGTCCTGAGCAGGGTCGCGGTGGACCGGAGCCTATCCGGGCAGCGCCGAGCAGAAAGTTGAGGCGGGAGGAAACCCCCTGGATGGGATGCCAGTCCAACACAGGGTAGCCATGTAAACACTAAGGTCAATTTATTGTCACCAGTTCACCTGAACTGCATGTCTTTGGACTGTGAGTGGAAACCAGAGCATCTGGAGGAAACTCACCCAGACATGGGGAGAACATCCAAAGCGCACATGGACTGAGCGGGGATTGAAGTGGCTGTCTCTCACACCACCTAGGCAGCGTGAGGTCGCAACGCTACTCACAGCGCCACCGTGCCGCCCTCCTCACACTGTATCCAGAATGAATATATAGCTACACACGTGTGTATCACCTGCTTCTGCTTTCTGCGCTGTAACTTTGCAACAAGTAACCTGTCATTTTTTTTCTCGCGCCAACCTCTGTGGCCGGCGGACCGAACAGTTTTGTTTCTCACTCTGGTTACACATTGCGGACGCAAGTAACAACCTTGTTCACACAGTTATGCAGAAAAACTCAATTTTTTGAGGAAGTTTAAGTGAACTGTATGTAAACTCCGGACCTCAAGCTGCCCTGTACAACTGTCTCTGCACTTCCATGTTCAAAAATAATACCGCAAACCACAAGCTGAGTCAAACCCACAGCAGCCTGTACACTAATAGCCACACCCCCCCATGTATATGCTCTGCACTGATTGGAGGACATAGCCAGAGGGTGTGGCCCATACCTGTAGGAGGAGCCTCTTGGGCTTTGGGCCTCTTTTTCGGTATCCCAGGGCTCTGTCCTTCTGCTCCCTAGTTTGGAGAGGAACGGGGGGTCAGAGGCCGAGACGGCGGAGCACACAAAACGACAGCATCGTCTGCTCCAATCAGAGCTCAGCGTCACTCACTTCTCCTCATAGGCGAGGACCAGGCGCGGGTCCAAGATGTGCTCCTCAGGTTCCCACGTGCTGTACCTGCCCGAGACAAGGAGAGTACACACGTGGTGAGGAGAACTCACATAGAGCCCTTTGGGAACTGCATAGGGAGATGATCCACGTCCTAAGACGAAAGTAGAAAATGAATGGACTGCATGGACAAATACATGCATACTTTTTTTTTTGGCAATTGGGCCCATGTGCCTGAAAACGTTCTTTGCAACAGATGATAAGTTATTTCATCATCCGCCTTCACGAGACTTAACAAAGCATCTGTAAGTGACCTGCATTTACAAGCATTCGTAAATAAAAGATTAATGATGAACAACCTTATAAATGTACATATTAATTGGCTCGTTCAGGACTACAACAGCAGCACTCCTCTGGAACCCGCAACGTACCGGTCGGCTTCCTAAACGAATCCATCCATCCATCCATTGTTCCACGCCTTGTTAATTACCACTTGACCAAAACAGGGTCACCGTGGCCCCGAGCCTATCCCGGAAGCATAGGGCGTGAGGCGGGCTACAACCTGGATGGGCTATGACAGGGAAATCACACACACTCATTCAGTCACACAAACACACACTAAGTCCAGTCCCCGATGCAGCCGACGCACGTGTCTTCGGACCGTGGGAGGGAAGGCATGCGAAAACGGGGAGGACATGCAAACTGAACACACACTGATGTGGATTTGAACCCGGAGCTGCTTCCTAAAGCCCTTCTGCACGCCGGCCCCATCCTTTCCCGCCCTATTTGCTACGTCCGGGCCGGGCCCTCTGCGTCAGACGTCTTCGCGAAAGTCCCGGCGGCGTTTCGCCGTGCTTTTTTGGAAACTCTGCGCTGCACTCACTTGGGCGGCCATCCCTTCCACTTCAGCAGGTACTCCACGTTGCCCTGGGACAAAGGGAGAAATACAGACGGTGAGACAATCAAAACACAGGGCCATTCCCCGTGGAGGTGCCTAAAACAGTAAGAAAACAAAACACTAAACACAGGACATGAGGAAGAAAAATTCAGGGGGGGGGGTTGAGGGAGGTGCGTAGCTTCCCACAGGTTTTCTAAACAGAAGCACTACTGCGACTCCATCAGTGACAGCGGTGACGTCACTCCGCGAGCGGGGTCTCGGACCTCCCTCTCCTCTTCCTCCTCCCTCCAGGCTCGCGAAAACGTTCTAGAATGTTTTGCTACGCTCTAGGGGGGTGGGGCCACGGTAGCGTGGCGAGTAAATAGAGCAATATTGCGCAACGTGCGACACACGGCTGATTCTGATACGGCGAAGGGAGCGCTCCGCGTGCGTCCTCGCGCGCCCTTGTTTACGTCCAAATGCTCGCGATGGGCTGCAACTTAGAGCCAGCTCCCACTTTCACATCTCATATTTAATACAATTTAACTGCGCTGCACATACAACGACTGCGCTGCTGCATCCTTGGGTGATCCTCCTTACTGCTATTTCTCAAAATCCCCACGTGACGTGTGCGCAGATGCTAGATGTGTCGCAGCGTGCCCCGCGTGCTCGCCCAAGTGTCAAAGTTTCCTCGCGCGCGCGGCTATAAATGAACTGCGCAGTTCTATATATAACCGCGCAGCGGAGTGACATCGCGGGTTACCATGTCAGCGAGCGCGCTGCACCGCGGCCACGCACTCGCGCGTTAAAGTTGGGGAGGCACTCCTCGCGCACCCGCCCCCCTGGACACCCTGTTTACACGCGCAGTTCGTGGAGTGGAGCCTCACGTGCGTTTTTTAAATTAATCTGTCTCTCTGAAACGCAAGGGGCTCGGCTCATCAAAAGTGGGCGATGTGAAAAGAGACAGCGGTGGCACGTTTAGACCCCAACCCCTACTGGTGACGCCCCCCGCTTACCTTGCGAACCCTCTTCTTGATGATGGACTCCACAGCGAACACTTGCTCGCCTATCGCTGACAGCTCCATCAGTACGCGGGCCGGGGTGGCGTGCGCGCGCGCTCGCTCGGGCAGGACGGGAATGTGATGTTACCCTCTACTTTGGCCCCGGCGATACTGACTCCCGTTTAATCTCGACAAACAAAGTGTGTGGCGTTCGCTTCCTGACGAGTCTCGAGCGTTGGCCGTGCAGCGCGCGTCCTCAGCCCCGCATCCCTCCTGTGTCACGCGCGGTGCTCGTTCCCTTTCACTTTCCGTCGTTTTCCATTCTTTCGTTTTCCTTCTATTCCGTGTGTGGCGAGTTTTCAAATCTGCGACACATCTGCACCGCTCGGCGCGCTCCCGTGTCGCTCGCGGCGCACCCCCTCCCCTCTCCTCTCCTCTCCTCTCCTCCCCTCGCTTCTCCTTCCTCCCTCCCCGCGCGACGTCCGTTCTTTCAAAGCCGCGGGCGCGCGAGTGAGCGCGCGCTGCTCTGACGGCATCTCGCGCTTGGGGTTACACTGTCCCAGTGGCGCCAATAACAAGTGCGCTTATTAAAGCCGAACTACAAATATGAAGGCTCGGGGACGGAGGTTCGTAGACCTTGAGCTCTCCACTCGGTGTCCTTTAGCTTTAACGACGAGCAGCACGAACGAGCCACTAAGCACACGAACGCTCGCTCGCACAGCCCAAGTGCAGCAACTTGTGTGTGTGCTGCGTGTTATTCAGTATCACTTCGTGTGGGCACAAAATCAGTACAAACAATTAAAAATAACGGAAGATGCTGTCAGAAATAAGAAGAAAAACTAAGGGCTGTACATTCGATATAATAATAATGCAAGGTACATTAGGGAAGCGTGGAAAGTGTATTTACTCATTTACCGGTATGCAAATACATAACGTGCAATATTATTGTCTTTTCCCACTGATTAAATCTTATTGATGCATTTCATTACTGTGGAAATTTGTGTGGGGTACGAATGAATGAAACATATCTGCAAGAAGGGGTTAGAAGTGCAGCTTGCAGAACATGGAGTCCCAAAGGCCACACAGAGATGGGCTGAGTGTGTGAAGCTGAAGCGTGTGTTTCCCGAGCGACAGAGAGTACGGTGGAGTCCACGCATGAAGTGGCCCACGTCGGGAGACAGTGTGGCATTTCAGTGTGGCACCCACACACTCCTCCTGCGTCTGCCCAGTTTACCCTGAATGAGGTGTAAGACTCGTCCTGTGACTTAAAAGAAGCGTCACGGTAAAGCACCAGCAGAAATTGCCACACGTCCACGTTCGCGCCTTCGGTAAACTCCAGAATTTCCACTTGCCAGTGCAAGAACCCCAAGGAATGGAAACGTGCAACAACGACAAGCATGGTAATAATTTTACACTCACAAGTATTAAAATGTCATACATAGGAAACCTCATATCGTGCTACATATTCAAATAACCTACATTTTTACCAGCTGAACATGGTAACATGATGGTAACACACCGCCTTCTCGGCAATCCGTACCCAGACTTAGGTATTACCAATTCAGTCATCTACCTTGCTGGCAACATATAACGTATTCGTCAGAAACAAAGGATAAAAGTGAACCACATGTTTAGATTCAACAGAGTAAAGGTCCGTTTTGATAATTTCACAGACACGCGCTGTTATAAGTTGTACCTCAGTTGTCAGTCAACAACAATAATTTATTAAGTAATAATTATAACATCTGTTGCCATGGTCTGAAATAATAGGCTTATAGAAATATTATATATGTAAAATACATATACTGTGTATATCTGATATTCTGTTTCAGCTACACACAGCCGAGTTCCATACCAAAAATGAATTTCCGCCCACGCGCTCAGGTTACGTTACATCGTTTCACGTCACAGTGCTCATTTTTTCTATGGATACCACCAGAAATTTTTCTTTCAGCGCCGCGCTCCACCACTGCGCTTCTCTTTTCTCTTTCATTCCATCCTTCCTTCCTGAATCGGGTCTTTGCGCCCCAACTTCTACCGGGCATGCGCAGAGCGCCCCGAGGCCTAGGGGGGAGGGGGAGGGGTCACGGCTCTTCGCGCTATCGACGTCACGCACTGCGGTACCCATGGAAACCGAAGTGCATCAGCCCGAACGCTTACGTCATGTTTCAGCGCAGCGCGACTTCGCTTCCTCAATGTTTCCACACGTGTAGAGTGAGGTGTTACACAACTCTTTCCTAAAATAGCTCGGCGTGATTCATTAAATGCACACAAGAAAAAAATAACATTAAACATTATATACGATTCCTTTGTTTCATTAACTTGATTTTAAACCTGTTTACATTTATTTATTTAGCAGATGCTTTTCTCCAAGCGACTTCCAGTAGTAGTATGTGTTATGTAGTAGTGTTATCAGCCCACACACCTTATTCACCAAGGTGACTTAACATTGTAGATACACTACTTACAATTGGTCACTCATGCATACATTGGAACACACTCACACACCATGGCAGAACCTGAACAGCATGTCTTTGGACTGTGGGAGGAAACCAGAGCACCCAGAGGAAACCCACATGGACGCAGGAAGAATATGCAAACTCCACACAGACTGAGGGGGAATCAAACCACATCCTCTCATACCATCCAGGCGCTGTGAGACAGCAGCGCTACTCGCTGTGCCACCGTGTCACCCAGGTGCTTCAGGTGTATGTGTCAAAGCATTCATTTGCGGTACCTTCATTGTCACCTCTTTGTTCCACAGGTAGCTATTATCTTAACATCCCAACAGTAAGAAATGTTTAGCTCCATATGACATTGGATACAGCCAGGAAAAAGTGTACATTATTAAAGAAGAAATAATTTCAGCTGAGGCCAACACAATGGCAGACAGTGACTAGTGAGTGGCTGCAGGCAGAAGGCGATGGTAGGAAACTGCTCTCTGCTCTGGTCAATGTGAGCCTAATCCAGGACACAGGCTTTGCCAGATGGTTCAGTGAACTCAAACAAGCAGCAGTGTCACTTGCTGCTTGAGCTGCTCCACATGGAGGAGTGGGTCAGTGGGTCAGGGTTTCGAAGCTGCGGCTGAGGCCCCCTGTGCGTTCGCGCTTCCGCTCCAGATGAACTCCGCATGACATCAGTGATGTGGAGGACGACTAGGGGATACATGCCACTTTGCCAGGGACCTCTTATCGCACCAATCCTCTTTCAGCAGAGGACGACTCGCACATCCTCACTGTGTACTTGACCTATTTCTTAGGCTTACGCCGACCTGCGTGCTCGTACACATACGGAACCATATCCCTTACACACTTCAGCTGATAGGACTGAGAAGCATATAATGATGTGCTTTTCCTCACTTTTTTATTTTCTGGTTTAATGTAAATGGATTGGGTACCTGCTACTCTTATTTGCTACGTAATGTGTATGGCAGTTTTGTTTCATACATTAATTTGAAAAAGTTTATCCACAAAATGTTTACATTAAATAAATGTTAGTTGAACTGGACACAATAAGTAAAAAATAAAATGGAGTTTCATACTGTTTGTTGGGACAATTTGTGGTCCAAGGAAGTTAGAGACTATGAATAAAAGCCTGGAGGTACTTCAGCTAAACTTGACTCAGAAGTGGAAAATTTACAACCTTAACATACAACCACTTCATGTGAAATTTCTTGATGTCTTCTTGAAGTTCTAATAGCGATGTAGGAGACCTACCTACTCCAGCCCCGACACCATCGCACACTCCTCATTCTCAATGCCATCTGGTCGCACTCAGTTCCTCCTTCTTCTCCAACTTGAGCTCCAGTGCAGCTGCCATGTCCTCCAACAGCTTCTCCCGAAAGCTGTCCTCTTCCCTGTGGAGCTGGTGCCGGTAGTATCCCCCCAGTGCGCTCATCTCCTCCACTTTCTCGAGCAGCTCACTCCCCAGCGCCCTCCTTTTGGCTTGGGAACCACAGCTGAGAACCAGCGGTTTGTGAAAGCACATGGAAAGCATAGCCTCGAGCTCCCCAGGCAACCCCTCCAGCAGCTGGCTGGGTACAATGGAGCTCTTGATGGATCCTGTATGGGTGAGGACTGGCAGCACATAACTGAGCGCCTCTTCCCCTATCAGGTTCAGGAGTGTTCTCAGGGTTCGAGCTGCATCAGCATCCATCCTTCTGCCAGGTGCAGGGATCTGCATGAGCAGTAGGAAGGCATGAGGCCCTGGACTGGCCAGCTGAAGGCTCCGCAAGGCCTCCCATGCCCTCTCCCGTACCCCTAGGGAAGATCCCAGCAGATCTGGAGTGTTCACCACGGTCACCTGCCTTCCCCCCACCACAGCCCTCCAGCTTACGCTCCTTGTAGAAACACCCAGGGTCCATCCCTCCAGTTGGCTGCTGCTGCTGCAGCCCAGTAGAGCATCCAGTACCAAGCTCTGCCCAACAGCTTCTGGACCCACAAGGATCACTCATAGCACATAGTCCTGGGGGTTCCTGATGACTTGGGCTGAGCTTTGGAATTGTCCTCTTTGGTGAGAGTTGCCTCTGACGAGCCCTGTAAAAAGAACAAATACCAAGTTCTAAACGCAATAAATTAATGTTCATAATACAATTCCAAGTAATGCACTTAATAAAAATAAACTGAACTTAATCAGAAAGGCTACAGTATGATCATATTTATCCATACAAATGGGTCAAGCACAGTATTTTTGGACACGTAATTCACCGTTCGGACAGTGTCCAGTAAGAACGCATCACCAAAAGAAATAAAATATATAACTAATCACAAAATGCCCAAAGCATCGAGCCAGCGTGGAGTAACTGTATGAGGCAGGGGTTACTCCTGGATCCATGGTATAAATGCAAGGTGGGAGAGCATGCGGAATGGCTGAGTACTTCAGCAGGAAAGCGACCCACCGCTGACTGATGCAAGGAGTTTGGTCACAGCCACCACAAATTTCGTCAGAGTGGTAATCGCACCTGGAGCAGGAAAACAAGGGATGGTGTCAACATCAGAAATTGTGAAGGTGGAGTTATGAATCCAGATTTTGATAACAGCTTGGAGTTTAAACAGTAGCATGAAAATGAAAGGACAGAAAATATTACAACTACAAAAATGTGTTTTTTCCATCTCAAGGTAAAGTTTTATACAGTATGTGGCCCAATCAGAAACTTCTAAGACTGGCAGCTGCATGGTGATACTGCTGTTGGCTAAGGGTTAGGGTCAGCAGCCAGTCTTAGAGTTTAATGGTGGTACCATGTACAATATATCCTCCCAAAACTCAGGAGAAAAGATTTGGAGAAATTTCGAAAGTCTACAGAAAGCTGTCGAAGTGCCAACATGTGGATCATTGAATATCACTGAAAGGCATACAAGGATCTGTCGAGTGGACGGACAGAAATACTGGGTCATAGACTGACCGGGTCTTGGGAGGATACTGAACTATTGATTTAGTTGAAGTCAATAAATGACACACAGTGCTGATAAGATTAATATGTTCTCAAACTGTAACAAAGCTACTGTTCACAATAGGACCCCCTCTAAATATTATACGAAAAAGCTTTCCCCACTGATTATGATCCTCCACAATGTTGACAGCCACTTCAACAGGGCCTGAAACCCTGAAAGACAAGCACACCTCTGTCAGACAAGTCACACAGCTTCCTATTCCTTGGAAAGAAAAAAAAAAAATCTCCATTACTTCTTTGCTTCACAGAATCTTTTATTGGAAATGACGGCCAAATCCTGCACTTTGTCACTTTTATTTGTTAATTATCACAGTGATGACTGTGTTGGCAGCTCAGCATTTACAGCAGGACAGACAGGTGAGCGAGTGCCCAGATCTTACTCAGAAGGGTCTGCAGGAGGCAAGTCACCCAGCTCCAGAGGGACGTCAGGCCTGCATGGGACAGAAATGTTGACCACGGCTAGAACCACCTCTGAGGATCTTGGTAACATGACAATGTGTGTGGAGTGCAGGTACCCAGATTTAGTCTCGGTACTTTGTAACTACAGTTGGTATCATTATTGCTATTGTTCGATAGCTTCATAGTTTGTACAGAGCGACTTAAGTTAGGCTTGGTCAACACATGCGCTTGCAAGATCACGTGGTGTCTATGATGATCATTATTCAGGATGAGAAGCTGAGCTGCAGCTTTAACATCCCGGGACTAGACTTGACACGGTCGTTTAGCAAAAAAACAGCAGCAGCTTGAAGGTAAAGTCCAGGTATTACAAAGAAACTAGGGCTAAGAGCACAGAGTGAGATACTATGAGAAAAATCCTGAGCAAGTCAAAAGTTGCAGGTTTGATTCCCACCTCCAGCTGTAGTTCCCTTGAGCAAGGTACTTACCCTGAACTGCTCCGGAAAAAAATTACCCAGCTGTATAAATGGGTACCTTAACACTAAGTTGCTTGGGAGAAAAGTGTCAGATACATTTAAATTTATTCATTTAAGTCAGATGTTTGGACAGTTTCATGGGGAAAGACCAGAAGAGTGGAAGGTGGATGACAGCTGAGATGCCTGACTCCACAGCTTGGAGGTAGTACAAGTGTGCATGTGTTTGACAGCATGATGTAGACTGTTTACAGCTGTTACAAACACAATGCAGCAGTAACCAGGCAACGTAAAGAATCCTCTTTATTCTTCAAGGTGAGATGAGCAGCGTGTCGTGTGAAACTGCAAGTCCTTTGGTGATATGATGGTGCAGACACACGGAGCTCCTTTGAGAACTTACCTGTGAGAGAACATATCATACGTATCGGCCACCTTATCACGGTTGGGAGACCTGGACGGGGGGGATGGAAAATGTGCAGAAATGCTGAGGAACATCTCACAGGGAAGCTCTCTCACATTCAAACACACTGATATGTACATTTATTCCTTTTGTCAACGGTTTTCTCCAAAGCAGCTTACAATGCTGTTACCTAAAATTAATTAAATTTACCACTGGGTAATTTTACTGGAACAATTTAGGGTTGAAGGTTATATTACAATACAGAGTAGTACGGGGAAATATTGACAATATCCCGTGGTAAAGGTGAACGGGTGCAGAAAACGAGTGCAGATAAAGATGTCCAAGGAGCAGACCTTGTGAGAACCTGTAGAGCAGATAGCCCAACACTGACAGTACTGCAGTGGACACACTGTTGAAGCTCACCCACAGATCTGAAAATATCAACATGTAGAAATGTTCAAACCTGCACACGCAGCATTTGTTCAACAGACATGATGTAAACACACACATCATAGAGAAATAACTCCAGAAATTGGACCAATAAGTATAATAATGCAGCTGGTAGCATAATGGTAAGAGGTGCTGCCGCCTTTAGAACAAAAGGTTGCAGGTTTGAATCCCAGCTGTAGTACCCTTGAGCAAGGGATTTATTCTAAATTACTCCTGTAAAATTGCCCAGCTGTATAAACAGATAACTAGCTCTATCTATCTAGGTCAACATTGTAAGTCGCTTTGGAGAAAAGCATCAGCTAAATGAGTTAAATACTGTGACTTGCTCCAGGGGACTACAGCAGCAGTGGGATTTGAATCAGCACACTTCCAATTACAAACCCATTTCCTTACTCTGCTAATCAGCAGTAGATTTACCAATGTAGTACAGTGTAAATGTAACCATCTCCCCACCTGTTGCAGTGTCTTCCAATTGCGTCCCGTCCCCACAGGGATACGTTGCGGTACACGGACTGTCGGCTTTGCAGTCACATCCTTCCATGATCAGGCTAGCAGATGATAGAGTCTGAACTTCTTCCACAATTCCTCTTAGATCACTTCATGTTAACAAGCTGTACTGTATGAGTGTGAAGTTCACCAGTACTCAGGTCAGGAAGGACTTTTTAAACTACATGTGAAATGAGGAACAGGAACACTGAAGGCGTGTCACCAAACTGGTAAGACAAGGTAGGCCAGTCTGCAATTAACTGTTCAGAGATATTTTACCAAGAAATCAATGCAAACACACCAGTACTTCTCCTTATTTTAATAAAGCAAGTATCAAAACATCTCAACTAATCATATAATATTTTTCAGTCCTTATTATATACAAAAACACTCTTCTCAATGCCAAATTACTTAAACAAAATGAAACCAGTAATGTGTTTCTCCTGCCAGCTACAGTGAGTGGAGGCTGGATTGATCTTTGATCAATTTCAGTTTGCATAATTTATCACTCATTACAACTGTCTTATGTAATAACTACATAATTATAGTAGGAAGTGTGTTGGTGAAGGACCTGCTTTTGTAAACTCGAATCCGAGGAGAACAACTCTAGCAGAGCTGAGAAAGGAGACCTGAATTTCTGCAGTAAGCTGTATAGTTTACTAAAAGTTTGTCGTGCTACAAGTCTGTTAAGATGTTGCAAGTATATTTTTCCATATTTGATTCTGCTTCTACCACAAGCTATTAGCCAATCAAGCTACTTGCCATCATTTCTTCCACCAATGAGATGGTACCGCTGAACCCACACCTTCCCCTCCCTTCCTCCTGCCCTTCTTCCCCTCATTTTGACAATTTTTCGGTCAGAGAGTCGATGAGTTCCTGCTTCTTGGTACCAGTGGTGCGCACCCCAAACTGCTTGCAAGCCTCCTTCAGCACTGGAACTGTGAGCTTTCCCAAGGTGCCTTTCTCCACATGGGCCCTCAAATCAGCCTCTGACACCTCCACCTTGGGCTTCTTCTCTGCTCCACCCCCTGCCTCCGCTGAACACACATGAACAGAGCAGGCAACAGAGGTGAAGAGCTGGGCTACTTAAGCAACCACTCGACTGTGGATCTGCTACGAATCAGTAGTTCCATCATGACCTTCGTGTGCATTACCACCGTATACTATGCTTTGACCTAGTGCTCACCAGGTTTACGTTTGGTCGCTGTCTTTCCCTCGGGGTTGTAATCAGCAGGGTAGACCAGGTCCTTGAACTCCTGCACTAGAGAGCCCAAACGCTGATCCATCAAATCCACTTTGGGCTCTGGAAAAGAACAACTTATCAATGAATAAATTCAGTAAGCCAGCAGGTGGTATAGTAGTTAGAACTGCTGTCTTGCACCTGAAGGAGCCAGGATCAAATTCCACTTCGCTCTAGTACCTTGAACTCTGAAATGACAGTAAAAACTACCCAGCTGCATAAATGTGTGTATAATTGAAAATAGCTCAGAGTGCAAACTTAACCATCGTAAGTCACTTTGAAGAAAAGCAACAGGTAAGTGAATTTTTAAAATAAAATAAAAAAAAAAAAAAAAACAGATAAGGGGGTTGCCCCTATTTATGTGTGTATGTGCACAAGAGACTGGACCTACTTGTCAAGTCCTCAATGGCTTCTGCCTCTAGCATGTCAAGGGCCAGTGCCTCAAGGTTCCTGAAGTGCTGCTGCAGGACAGGGTTCTCGAAAGCGTCACTCCTGAGGCACACAGACAAACACGCAGGTTTCCATTTATTCATTTAGCCAACACTCTTCTCCAGAGCAATTTACAATGTTAAGCTAATAACTGATTTACCCATTTATACAGCAGGGTAATTTTTACTGGAACAACTCACGGTGAGTACCTTACTCAAAGGGACTACAGCATAAGTGGGACTTGAAACTGCAACTTTTAGATATAAAGATCTAACACGTCTGCATCCAAGTCTCTCTCTGTTGAAATAATTCACTCGTATTTTCTGTGAGATGTACGTCACTTTGGAGAGAAGCTTCCGCTAAATGAATTAATGTAAATGTATGTAAAGCAAAGATGGCAGCTGTAACCACTGTTACCTGCTGCCCCCAGATTATGGTTTTATGTGATGAAACCTACCTGTGTAAAAGAATAAGACAGGGCAAAAGTCTTTGCTTTAATTTTTGTCAGCATTTGTACAATTTTATGTTCCACTGAGCTCACCGAAAGGTCTTTGCACCAATTGCATTAATTTAATTTCAGGAGCAATTCTTTCTCTAATGGGAAATCCTGATAAGGCCACAAAAAGGAGAAACGTGACACACTGCTCCATCCCAGGGCCACCGGGCACCTGTATTTGAACCGCAGCTTCTGCACGATCTCTTTCATCTTGTCAATTTGCATGCTGTTTGCAGTGGGGCTCTGGTGGACGTCCAGCGTCCGAATATCATCAGCGAAGGGCAAGAAGATCAGGTGGAACCCTGGAACGGAGGAACATCTTCGTGTGGGGGTCAGTTATTCCACCGACATTGAACTCTGTTCCATTTTGCCAAATCGTGCTGCTAACTTCACAGATGTTGATGAGTGGAATGTATTTTTGAGGCTGGGGTTGCCATGGTGCTGAACGAATACTGTTACCATGACACTCAGCAGAATACCTGCAGGTGTAACCTGTGTCTGGTTTTGGTCCAACTCCTCCTTCTGGGGCACAAGGGCCACAAATCGGGGCGGTGTGTTGCGGCGGGAGGTATATTTGCACACGGCAAACACACCCCTCTCACTGCACTTGCGCAGTAGTGCTGTGAACAGGCAGGAGCTGCCTGTGAGAGATGGGGAGAAATAAGGGTGAGATGAGGATGAAAGCTGTCCCAGGGGGAGCTACTCGTGCTCTGGAGCAGGCGCAGCTCACCTGTGATCATCTCCTCCTCAGGGAAGATGAAGAGCGAGGGCCGGATGTGGTGATGCAGCTTCAGGCGGCTCACAGGTTTGAACCCAATGAGGAACAACCCTGGTTCGTCAAACTTCTTGAGCTCATCGACTTCGTCCTTCTCTAGCACAATCTGCCTGTTGCCATAGACCTGCATGCAGAAGAACACTGACAGCTGAAGACCTCATGCAAACCAGAAGCAGAACCTCAACCACAGACCAGCATCCACTGGCATGGGAAGATTTATTTTTATTACTTCTTCAGCAGATGGCTTTTCATGTGACCTAGATAAGTATTACTACTCACTTTTAGGTCACACTTTATACTTTTTCTGAATATTCAGCCTAAGGGTCCTTGCTCAGGCACATTACAGAGGTGTATCTCTGCATCCACTATACCACCTTCTGGCCTCCAAACAGCAGCGCAGCAGAACTTTGTTCTCGTTACCTGGGACCTCTTGGTGTCGCTGGGGAGCAGCAGGGTGCCTGTTTGCATGTGGAAGAGGCGCGTCTTGGTATTCACTGGTTCGTTAGTTGTCCTGTACAGACGGATGGGTGCTGGTTTGGTGGCGGTCCGCACCAATACGTACAAACCCACCGCCACGTGCACACCATCACCTAGGGACAGATGTAGCCTAGAGGGCATGCAAAGGGGACAGAGGACAATGGTTGAGCTGCTGGCTGGTGGTACTGTACTCACAGTGCCAGGGTTAAATTACTACAACTACTTTGTTGTATACCTGATATTTTCATTCAAAGCAGCTAGCCAATAATACAACCGAACCTGTTCATACAGATTTCTGCTGTAAGTTATTGATTTCGGCTCCAGTGGGATGTAATGAGCTCCCTCTCAGAACTGCTGAATCTGTTCCAGCATTAAAGGAAGAGTCTCAAACATCTTTTTCACACCCATGTCTCTTCTGATCTCATAACTGCTGATGTGCAACACAACATCTTCTATGATCACTTCTGTATTTCCCATCTGACTCAGTTCTACAGGCAACTACTTAGGTAACAGGCACTGGCAAAAACAGTGGCATCAGACAAAAACCAACTGTGGTTTAGTAATTGGGTCTGTGTCTAAAGCCCTTACGTGTCGGTGAATGCACTTTGTTTACTCCGAATTGCACACCCCTTTGGAGAAAAGCATCTGCTAAGCAACAGCATGCAATGTTATATGGCCAGTCTACTGGCTTTACACACAGGGCTTCAGGATACATGCGTTTCAGAGATTCCAACTGCAGCCGATTTACACCTAGATGACCAGAAGAGGAAACTGACTATGGCTTTAAAATAACGACTCAGTTTTGAAGTAGAACTAGAACCAGTACACAAAGCTGATGAGACGGGCTGATACACAGCTACACAAAGCACTAAGGTTGCAGTGAAGCAGTCAGATCGGCTCACCTGCTCTGCGCCCTCTTCCTCATCTCCTTGGCTCGAACCCTCTTCTGCAGGTCCTCCAGTTTGGCACAAGGTTCCAGCTGCAGCCCCAGCTCTTCCGCATCCTCAGGAGGGCTAATGATGTCGCAGAAGAAAAGGGACACGTCGAACCCCCCTGGCTTGACCAGGTGCATCAGGTCTATGACCACACCTATGGGATGGAGATTATTTTCTTACATTTTTATTCCATCAACAGATCTGGATATTTAACTGGAATATTTCGAGTAAGCTGTTACAAGGTTGAACAGAGGGGCAGTCACCTAGGACTTGAACTGCTGCCCCGCTGCATACCTTGTACATGACAACAGCCCACACAGCAATACAGAAAAGAACCCGACAAAACGTTTCTATAGCAACACACTCCCAATCTCTATAGCAATTTAAGCATTTACGGGCCTAAGTCTGTCCAGCAGTTTATAATATTAATCAGAATATTATCTGAATTCTAGATGGTGCTTTGGGTGAAGGAATAAAAGAGCTCATACTGAGTGTATATTTGCACACACTATGGCCCTGACACTAGGAAATAACACACTCCTTGAGCTCAACAGTGTTGTGTCCCACTCCCTACACACTGTGCTGGAGACGTACCCGTCCCCTTGAGATCACCAGCCTTGGTGCGGGCGCTCAGGTCGTGGCCACTATCACCATCATGGGGGTTGTCCCGGCAGGTGAAGATCATCAAGCGTTTGTGAGAGAGACGCAGTCGTATATCGCTGTACAGGTTGGAGCAACACCACAGCGCGTCCCCCAGTGAAGTGGGCCCGCTCCCCAGCATTTGCGCAGCCAGCTTTGCCCCCTTCTCCCCGCGCAGGCTGTCCACTTCCTGGACACGCTTTGCACCTGGTGAAGGGGTGACATACATAGGGGAAACATTCCATATTAACGCATTGAAATTCCAATCTGGCATTTGGACAGCCTGACACATTTGATAGCTGCTTGTTTTATTAATAAAACCACAAGCAGAGAGCTTTTTGAACTGTCTTACTTGTGTTAGCGTGTATGTAATTAACTCCCATAATTCCCACTTCCATATGCCCAGGGTGGCCGTGTGGCTACACATGATGCTGTGTGGTACTCACCAGGAGAGTCCAGGTCATGGAACACATAGACATTCTTAAAGGAGTCTTGAGGGTTCTTGGAATTTTCTGTTGCATAAAACACCAGTGCCACCAGGTCCCTTTCACTGCTGATGATCTTGCTGGTGTACACGCTGCGCACGCACTTTTGAAATGAGAGAGGGGTATGCAAAACAGGTGCAGCAGAAAGACTCCCAAACACAGACCGCCAACAACAAAGACACAATTGAGGGTGAGACCCAGAGTCCCACCTGCATGGTCATGTCAAAGTTGGTAGGCTCGCCATTTTCCCCCTTTATGAACATCTCCTTGGAGGCATCCACCAGGAACACCAGACTGTCACGTCCACTGTATTTGTAGTCACCTGGAGTTTTGACAGCAGCAACAAATACTCTTCACAGAGATGCTCATATATGTAAAGCTGTTTCAGATTATCAAAAAGTGAAATATAACCCAAAAAAAAAAAAAACCCCACAGCCTGAACTATTGCATCCAAAAAACCACCTGACTGTGTGTTGTTTGCCTGTCGTTGTCGACGAGGACCATCTAGTCAAACTGGGGTTGGGGCAGGGGTGCCTTGTGCGTGCACAGATAGTTGATTAGACCAATTTGCACATGAAATATTCTCTGACACTGTGGACATGTGATTGTGAGATTTCCTTGAGATTTCCATTCCTGTCGTTTTTGCACGGCTAAAGTTGTTTTATTGGCTTTGTACAACATCACGTCTTTGTGTATGGAGGTGCGCCATCTCGTTCTGTTCTTTCCAGATTCTTCCCAGCTATCCGTGTCAATGCCAAATGCCTTCAAGGACGATTTAAGCGTATCCTTGAATCGCTTCTTCTGACCACCTCTAGATCGGTTGCCTTGGAATAGCTCGTCATAGAAGAGTCGTTTGGGAAGCCGTTGGTCTGGCATGCGTACCAAGTGACCCGCCCATCTAAGTTGGGAGTGCAATTAGAATAGTGTGAACACTTGGCAGGCCTGCACGGGCAAGAACCTCCCTATCGAGAACCTTTTCTTGCCATTTAATAGCAAGAATTCTACGTAGGCATGCTGTGTGAAAGTGGTTCAGTTTTCAGGCATGACAACTGTAAACTGTCCATGTTTCGCTTGCATAGAGCAGTGTAGATAGTACGACTGCACAATAAACAGCAAGTTTAAAACCACCCGACTAGAGGTGTATAAACCTCCTGTTTAAAGCTGCTGCCTTTGGACCTAAAGGGGTAATGTTTGAATCCCATCTCCTGCGATAATACCTTTGAGCAATATGCTTACCCTCAACTTTTCCAGTGTTTTGCAGCATTTAACCAGCTGCATAAATAGGTGAAAAAAAAAGTATACATTTTAACACCGTAAGTTGCTTTAGAAAAAGCATTGGCTAAATTCAATTAATTTCAAATTATTTTTATAGAGCACTGTTCTCAGTGTGACACAAAGGTTACTGAATATGATCAAAACTTACAATTACAACAGCTATAAATAACAGCATAAGCCAGCTGGTAACACTGGAGAGGAAAAGAAAAAAACCCCAATTACAAAAAAGGGAGAAAAATAAACCTCTACGGCTGTCCACCACGCCTGGTCAACCTACTGTGGTAACAGGAGACCTGTGGGAATATGGCTAATACAAAAAAGAGCTGTACGACTGCCAAGACGAGCTACAGTGTGTACAAGCTCCAATTCTGTGTAAAAGTTTGTTCATTTTTGACTTGAACAACTAGTATTTGACAAAATTACATCTGTTATGCCATTATAACTATCCAACAGGTAACTCATTAATTACACAGATCGGCCTCTCCCCCACCCACACACACTGAAAGCCTTCGAATAAACTGTTCTGACTCACCAGAAGACTCCTCTCCTTCCTCCTGTTCCACATTGTCCTCCTCATTCTGATAGTAAGCGTTCCACTCAGCCATTCCTCACAGCTACCTCAACCAGTCAGACCTGCAGGTCAAATTCAGGGTCATTTATGACAATGAAAATCGGTGTCACTTTCCCACTGATGTCGTCTGGAGCTGAGACAGCAGGGGGCGCAGTGGTTAGAGCGTACCAGGTTTGAATCCCACACCTGTTGTGGTACACTTAACCGCAGTACTTAACCTGAAGTGAAACCGTGAGAATACCCAGCTGTGGAAATGGTTAAATATTTGTAACGCTGATTTAACATTGTCACAACAGTAGGCTAGCAACTATAAGGAACTTGGTTTCTAAGTAGTAGTGTCAGCTCTTTGGGATATACCAGGTCAAGTGTGACGCTTTTGGGACATTATGTAGGACATGTACTTGATTTGAAGGAAATTAAAGTTGAGTGAGTGAGACAAAAAACTGCCCCAGAAAAAGAGGCCCACGCAGGCAGCCGCACGGATCAGATCCACACCTGACTCTGACAAGCCACAACAAGGACTATCACTCACTGTGAGCAAACAATACAAGATGCTTCTGCTCTTCTGTAATTTACCCATCATTATTAATTTAAAAAATAACAGTTAGTAAGCCGGTTTCCCCTCATCATCGATTCATGCTTCTTTCTATATAATAATTCCTAAATAAATTAAACACAGATCAGATTTCCGTCCGCAAGACGGATGAGAACAGCTATCTAACATCTTTGAAAGAAGACACAGTCAGCGTAGCTAACAAGAGAGTCGTTTATCATGCTGAAGTTACGGAAAAGCACAAAAAGCACTTAAATTATGTAAACTTTCAGTTAGTACCACAGTTTCCTACTCACCAGCACAACTAGCTACACCGAACAAGTCTAAACAAAACTGTGGTTCCCGCGAGCACAGGCAGGTACGTACGTAAGCACGTACGCACCAAAAACGTCATGTACGCTGCGTCAACATTTTCATGATGATTGGCTATTTGAAACTATGGCGGATGTTTTAATACCGTAACAACTTCCTTTTCTATCATTATTATTATTACGTTTACGTTACTTTATGTAGCAGGCGCATGTCCCCGAAGCAACTTCTAATGAACTCTATGTAGTGTTATGAGCCCACAAACCTTATATATTCACCAAGGTGACTTACACTGCTAGATACACTACTTACAATGGGTCACTTATACATACAGCAGTGGAACACACTCTTTCTATCACTCACACACTATGGGTGAACCTGAATAGCATGTCTTTGGACTAAGGGAGGAAACCCATGCAGACACAGAGAACATGCAAACTCCATTCTCCATTATTACTCCAAACTATGTTATCATTTAAACTCTATTATTATCTATATTGTTCTAATTTTCTAATGTTACTTACATATTATATAAAAAATTCTTTATTTTATATATAATGTACTTTATATGTATATAATATACAAGCAAATAAGGGGGGTGCAGTGGCGCAGTGGGTTGGACCAGGTCCTGCTCTCCAGTGGGTCTGGGGTTCGAGTCCCGCTTGGGGTGCCTTGCGACGAACTGGCGTCCCGTCCTGGGTGTGTCCCCTCCCCCTCCAGCCTTATGCCCTGTGTTGCCGGGTGGGCTCCGGTTCCCTGCGACCCCATATGGGACAAGTGGCTCAGGAAGTGTATGTATACAAGCGAGTATTTGTGGATTTATACGTTTTTTTTTTTTAGATTCAGACAGGTTCATTTAATGTATTGAAAAACCTTCTAAAAATAAAATGAAACTGAAAACGGACCCTTTTCAGACTGGGCAAAGGCAAACATAAAACAATATTCTTCAGTAGTCTAAAAATATAGGTGAGAGTCCTTCCCACTTACAAAGTGCAGAACCTACATTTTATCCACCACTGTCTATTTTAAATGTGCCTGTAAACCAGTATGTAGGTACAAAGTTTATGAGGGGAAGTGTTTTCCCTTCTGCTTATTCTCAGTTTATGACACGTTTCTCAAGATCGATTCTTGGGCTTTCTTCACCGCTTTTTACCAACAGAGGAGGTCAAAGACAGTTTTTTCCCCATAGTCCTTTTAAGGGATTTTCAACACATGGGGAATGAAGGCATCTCAGACGTATAAAGATATAATAATGAAGATGACGACGACTTTGAAAAAGAAAATGGCGACAACGGCCTTGGCGGAGAAAACGGCTTTGGTGGAGAAGATGGCCGCGGCAGAGAGAATGGCGACAAGGATGAAGACAACCGCAGGGGGGCAGGTAAGGCCATTTTCTCCAGGGAACCAGTATTGCACTGCTTTCCCTGAGGGGTCACCCAGCCAGAAGAGCTCCCCATAGGAATAAGCATTGTCAGGGACGTTGGAGCCTCTTGTTGAGGGAACCGCAGCACCGATGCTGGCTGGAGGAGGACCGGTGGTGGAGATGGTGGCAGTGGCCAACCTAAAGATTGTGGCAGAGACGATGGCTGCGGGGATGGAGGTGACGACGGTCTCACCTGCAGAAGAGATGGCCAGGCCCGAGAAGAGGAGATCTGCTGCCCTGTTAGGATGCTTGGAAGATGAGGAGCAGTCCACCAGTGGCTTTGGCCCAAGGATGAAGCATACCACTCGTTTGAGGTGGCAAAGCAGGAAGGCAGTGTAGGACTTTCCTGATCGTGCTGGCTTTATCAGGAAACTCATCTTCAGGAAGTTGGGCCTGGCTGCCGGACAAGTGGTTCTCATTCAAAGGAATGGACGCCAGTGGTTTGTCGACGTCACTGTTCTCGTTGATGAAACCTGCCAGAAGGTGGTAGAAATTTATAAGAAGGGGAAGGACGGGGGGTTGAAGCAATACAAACTTGAGTACCTTTGCCTTATGGCTCAGCTCCCCCTTCACCACTACAGTCCAATACAGTGACCGCATTACTGCTGCCGCTGCTCCTAGTCTGTAGTCGATCTCACGCTCCCTTCTCCCCTCACTCGTGAACAAGACCCCAAGATACTTAAACTTCTCCACCTGGGGCAAATTCTCTCCCCTTACCTGGAGGGGGCATGCCATCCTTTTCCGTGAGAGAACCATGAACTCAGTCTTTGAGATGCCGATCCTCATCCCAACCGTTTCACACTCAGCTGCAAATCGTTCCAGAGCGTGTTGGAGGCAACCATGTGACGTGCCAAAAGGACAACATCATCTGCAAAGAGCAGAGACTTCACCTTTTGACTCCCACACAGAATACCCTCCTGGCCTTCACTGCACCTTGATATCCTGTCCATGAAGACCACAAACAGGAGTGGAGACAAGGCATAACGTTGGCGGAGTCCAACACCCACATTGAACAGGCTTGACTTAATGCCGAGTGTGCAGACACAGCTTTCGCTCCGTATGTACAGAGACTGAATGGCCCGCAGTAGTGGCCCCGGTACCCCATACTCCCTAAGCACCTCACGCAGAATTTTCCAGAGAACACAGTCATAGGCCTTCTCCACGTCCACAAAACACATGTTGTCACGCCCCCCACAGCTGCGCAACAGGGAACACCTGCCACGAATCATTAAGCACAGGTATAAGAGGGGAGTGTGGAGCACAGCACAATGTGGAACCTTGTTCAGCCTCCTGACTTGCTCCTCGCTCCTTTCCCTGCTCCTTGTTGCCGACTTTCTGGTTTGCGGCAACCTCTCGCCTGGTTCCTGGATTACGATTCTTGGATTTGCCCCTATGGATTCCGTTCGCACCTCAGTGACTGTTTGCCTGTTTATCTGACCATGTCCTCTGGATTGCTCCATGGACAGTCCTCCTGTGCTCCACACTTGGGTCTGATGCACCCGCGCCGGGGGAAGCCCGTAACACATGTTAATTGGATTAGCGAACTCCCGTGCCCCTTCAATTATCTGTAAGAGGGTAAAAAGCTGGTCCACTGGTCCATGGCCAGGACGGAATCTGCATTGTTCCTCTTCAATCCGAGGTTCAACTATCAGCCGGAGTCTCCTTTTCAGCACCTCACCATAGACTTTCCCAGGGAGGCTGAGAAGTGTGCTACCCTGATAGTTGGTACACACTCTCCAGTCCCCTTTCTTAAAGATAGGGACCACCTCCCCAGTTTGCCAATCCAAAGGCACTGTCCCCAAGGTCCATGCAACATTGCAGAGGCGTGTCAACCATGACAGCCCTGCAACATCCAGGGCCTTAAGCAGTTCCAAGCAGATCTCGTCCACCCCCGGTGTTTTGCCACCGTGGTGCTTACCAACTACCACCAGGGAAATGGATCCTGACAGCCCGGAAGCCTCTGGCCCTGATTCCTGTAAGGAAGGCATATCACTCAGGTTTAAGAGTTCCTCAAAGTGTTCCTTCCACCTCCCAACAATATCTTCATCAGAGGTCAGAGTTTCTCCACTCTTGCTGAGCACAGCCTGAGCGAAACTCCTCCGACCCCTCCTGACCTGCCGGATGGTTCTCCAGAACCTCTTTGAAGCTGAAAGATAGCCGTTTTCCATGACCTCTCCAAACTCCTCCCATGCCCTGGATTTTGCTTCTGCAACCGCAGCCGCTGCTGCTTTTTTCGCCTGCTGGTACCTGTCTGCTGAGTCAGGAGTCCCCAGAGCCAACCAGGCCCTAAAGGCCTCCTTCTTCAGCTTGATGGTTTCCCTCACCACTGGTGTCCACCAGCAGGTTCTCGGGTTGCTGCCCTGGCTGGGACCAACAAGCTTTTGGCCACAGCTATGCCTGGCTGCTTCCACAATGGAGGTTTTGAACAGGGTCCATTCAGACTCCACGTCCCCTTCCTCCTCTGGGACATGGGAAAAGCTCTTCTGGAGGTGCGAGTTAAAGTTCTCTGACAGTCGTTCCCAGCACAACCTCACTAAACCCTTGGGCCTACTGGGTCTGTCCATCAGTTTTCCCCGCCATCTGATCCAGCTCACCACCAGATGGTGATCGTTGACAGCTCAGCACCTCTCTTCACCCGAGTGTCCAGAACATGTGGCCTCAAGTCAGATGAAATGACTACAAAGTCGACCATTGACCTTTGGCCCAAGGAGCTCTGGTACCAAGTACACTTATGAGCATCTTGTGTTCGAAAATGGTGTTTGTTATGGACAAACCATGGCTAGCACAGAAGTCCAATAACATTTCACCATTTGGGTTCAGATTGGGCAAGCAGTTCTTCCCAATCACCCCCCGCCAGATTTCCCAGTCATTGCCGACGTGAGCGTTGAAGTCCCCCAGTAGGACTATGGAGTCTGTAGGTGGGGCCCTGTCCAGAACCCCACCCACCCTCTCCAAGAAGGCCGAATACTCTGAACTGCTGTTTGGTGCATAAGCACACACAACAGTCAAAGTTTTCCTCTCTGTGACCATAAGTCGCACTGAGGCAGCCCTCAATGGGATAAACTCCAACTGTATGGCAGCTAGTCAGGGACTTGTGAGTATCCCCACACCCGCCTGGCGCCTCTCACCTCATGCAACTCCTGAGTCGGAGAGGGACCACCCCCTATCGAGGAGTTTGGTTCCAGGGCCAACACTGTGAGTGGAGGTGAGCCCAACTATATCTAGTTGGTATTTCTCAACCTCCTGCACCAGTTCCGACTCCTTCCTCCCAGTGAGGTAACATTCCACATGCCAAGAGCCAGTTTCTGTTGCGAGGGGCCGCGACACCATGCGCCACCCAGCCCTCTCCCGCTGCCTGGTACACATTGCACCCAACCCCCATGTTGGACCTTGCGGGTGATAGGCACACATGGCCCCCCCCCACGATGCCTTTTCGGGCTGAACCCAGCCAAGTTATGTGGGCTGCCTGGCCACCAGACGCTCGCCTAAGAACACTACCCCAAGGCCTGGCTCCAGGGGTAGGTCCCGGTGACCCTATTCTGGGCAGGGTAAACATTCTTTTGTTCCCATTTTCCATAGGGGTTTTTTGGATCGTGTTAGTCTAGATTTTCACTCCAGACCTGTTCACCTTGGGAGACCCTACCAGGAGCATACTGCTGCCAATGACATAGCTCTGGAGATCCCTGGATCACGCAAACCCTTCCGCCACGCCAAGGCCCCGATCCAGGAAGGGTACTCACAAATCAGTCATGCTAAATAGAGTATTTAAGTCTTCAAAAGCAAGCACACACCAAGGAAAATGCAGAAGAAATGATTAGCAGCGCTGCAGTCCTTAAACTTCAAATTAAATCACTGATTTGAGTTCAATCATCAAACTGTAACTCCAACTCAAGTTAAAAGTCGCTGGTACAGAAATATTACACTTAAGTTTCTTAAGTCAAAGGTATTTAACTCTGAGTTGAGTTCTACATGTAAGACAACATTTTCAGGTAAATCCAAAGTGTGACATGACAAAATGAGAAGAGTACAGGCAAAGCCACTTTCAGTCTTGGGAACATATTTTATACATGTTGAGAGCAAGAACATACAAACTCCACAGGGACTAAGCAGGGTTCAAACCCATCCCGGCGCTGTGAGGTAGCAGCACCACCGTGCCACACTACTTTATCCCAAATATGCAAAATTATCACAGAATTTCTAAGAACAACATTAGACTTATATCAGTACTAGTGCTGATTATAACACCACCTCAGAAGTCTTATAAGCTGCTATTTCATTAAATACAATTTACATTCATCTGATGGTTTTCTTCAAAACAACTTACAATGATAAAGTTACAACTTTTTACCCATTTGTACAGCCGCGTAATTTTAGTTGAGCAACGAAAGGACTTTGCTCAAGAGTACTACAACCAGAGGTGGGGAACAAACCTGCAACCTTTGGGTCCAAAGGCAGTAGCTCTAATCATCATGTCATGTGGTAGCTCTAATGTGGCTGGTGTGATGTCTGTGAACCTCTCTGCATTCTGTTATTGCACTCAAACTCCTTGTGTGCTCCTCAACACCATAAAGATGGCTCATTTTCAGTTTTAATTCTTTGCCTTCCTGAGATCCCCTGTAACTGTGGGCATGGTACTTCCATGACCATGGTAAATCAAGATTCAAATTTCACTTATAGGCAAATCAGATTCTCATGAGGATGTATTATGAAAGGAATCTCATTTCAAAAAAGACTTTCATTAAACAGTTAAACTGCATATAATACAGGCATAAAACACAAAACATCTTTAACACAGACTCCAAAATGTTGGATAACTCATTATTATGTCTCTCTTTCAGGATAATAATAGCAGAACACTATACTTCCAGAAAGTGAGCTGTATTTATGAATGGAAATCGATTAACTCTGTGTGGTTCACATTCACACATTTTTTGAAAAACATATATGTATATATAAACAATACATTTAAATAAATCCGTCACAGGGCACCCCAAGTGGTACTCAAACCCGAGACCCGCCAGAGAGCAGGACGTGGCCAAACTCATTGTGTCCCCTCATAGTTGAACCTATTTACTGATTATATACTGTATGAGCTACTTTGCCTCTCAAGCAGTTAAAAAGTTGCTTGCACTTTAAGATCGACAGCCATCGAAAAAGGCCTCTACATTGTGATTGGCGAGGTGTGCCTCTGACGCCATCATTCTGCGACTCCATCCGTTGAAATAAGTCTTGGGTACCAGGTGGTTGCCCTAACGGGTGCCTATTTTGAGCTCTTGCACTAAGTCTTTGGAAAATAATAGTAAAAAGGCTTCTAACTGAACACACACACATTTTCAGAACCGCTTGTCCCTTATTGGGTCACGGGGAACCGGAGCCAACCCGGCAACACAGGGCGTAAGGCCGGAGGGGACACACCTAGGACGGGACGCCAGTCCGTCACAAGGCACCCCAAGCGGGACTCGAACCCCAGACCCACCGGGGAGCAGGACTGCGGTCCAACCCACTGCGCCACTGCGCCTCTAACTGAACAGTGACCATATTATTGTTAAGTTTCAAGTGCATTTATTCTCATTCGTTTACAATAGTGAGCTGTTTTTTTGTTCGAGAAGGTCCGTAAACATGGACTTCTCGTTTTCTTCGGCCGAAGCCTGGCGGTGCGGGTGAGCTCCGCATGTGCGCTAGCATACGGGAGCCACGATTACATACGAGACATGTGTGAGGATGAGGCGGTGTGCAGGCGAGGAGGGGGAGTCCCCCCCCGCTGCCCTAAGAAATCGCCTGGAGTGTGACAGCACGGTGCGGGCTGCTGAGATTGCGTGTATCTGGCACATCACCACGCTGATGAACACTGTTACACAGCATCATCATGTCCGGTGCGATTGAGAGATGAATCTCCGACGAATGAGAGGAGGCTGTTAACTTACTGACCTCAAGCCTGTCACTGAAAGTTTCTAACCTCGAGCAGCCTGTCAGGCTGGTGCAGAGGAGGTTGGAAGATCTTGAATCAAATTACATGAAGGTGGAATTTGAAACTCTTGGAAGTTTCAGAACTTTCCCAAGAGAATGTCTGTCTTGAAGTGATAAAGATTGGCCAGAATGCCAGCAATGCTGTTAGCATGTGACTCACACACGGAGCCATATTCTTGGCAGGCCAATAAGATCATAGAGCGTCGGCAGAAGTATGAAAGGAAAAGGGAAGAGTGAGAGATCTGCGAGAAGAAGGAGCGGGTGAAGAAGGCTAGGGAGGAACACGAGAGAGCACGGCAGGTAAGGGGGCAGCCTTGGGTCCTGAATGAGGGGAGAGGTGCCACGGTGAATGCTGTCATTCTGTGTCACTTCATTCTTGTCTGTGTTCACAGGAGGAAGAGGCTTGGCAACAGGCTAGAGGCACCCATGGAGGATTCCCAGGTGGGAAGGAGAATGTAACTCTATAGACAGAGCGATGCCACAAGCACACAAGGCTTCAAAATGCAGTCTGGTCGGGGTGGCTGATACAATTTTCCCCACACTGCAGGTGGAGCCGGAGCGTTCCCTGGAGGAGCCCTGCCATTTGGCATGCTTGGGTTGAGTGACCTTTTCCATGACCCTGAAGTGCTTACAACTTTGAAGGTACAGCAGTGTGTGCTCACTTCTGCTCCATCTCTGTGAGCCCAAGTTACACTAGAAGCCACACAATGAGGATGTCAGATAATTCAATTTCACCTTCAGTATTCATGCTCTATCTTCTCCTGTCCACAGGACCCAGAGGTGATGGCAGCTTTCCAGGAGGTGGCTCAGAATCCTAGCAACATCATCATGTACCAGAACAATCCCAAGATCATGCCTCTCATCAACCAACTGAGTGCTATATTTGAGGACCCTCAGACTTAGATGGCAGGGCAGGTGCTGTTATTGCCTAGTGTTTAAAAGTAAGGGTTCAAACTTAGATCTGAGGTGTGGAGTGATGGGAGTCAAGTACTTTGAGATTAGATGAGGAGAAAAGGAAGAAAGATTCTACAAATCAGGGGAAAGTAAAGCTTGGATTTATTGGCAATTATGGAGGACTTGGGGTTAGGTTTTCAGACAGACTTACAATTCAGGACAAAATCTTACAAGCACTTAATTTGGGGGCTAGGAGATGGGGAGGTTCTGTAGCCAGTTAACAGTGCTACCCTATGGCTAGCTTTCACACTAAAGGTCTCTGTAGCCCTTGAACAGGGTAAACTGAGATGTGAGTAAATAAACACTGGTGTCCACCATTATAGGCCAGCTGTGCTACCTTCCACCTTTGCTTACCACCAGCACAGCACTAATAAATGGGGCTCTTGATTTAACCAGCTACTACTATTCTATAGATGGGGTGGCAGTCCAGTTTTGGCAGGTGCAGCAATTCTCTCAATGTTGTGTCCCATTAACTGCTGTTTGGGAATTAACACTTGTCTCACTGTGTTCATTTCTTTAAATGAAATCACCTGTATACAATTGTTCTAATTTGGTGTTTTCCATTTGCACTGGAGCACTGTGAATTAAAGTGCAGTTATTTGTTTTATCTACACTGGTAGTTGATCGTCCATCTTCGTATACAAGCACATAACACTGTAGCCTTGACTATAGAAGTTCAGATGAATGTAGGGCAGAGGGGTGTGGTGCAGTGCTGTTATTTTGTGTTCTGAAAGGTTACTTGTGTATATATGGAGAATTTAAGAACTAAACCATACCTGCTTTCCTCGGGCTACAGTAAACTGATTCAGGTACAGTATATTTGCTTTTGGATTAAACATCCCCCCCCCACCCTCAATTGCTTTCATATTATGCATGAGTTAGGAGTGGGTTGTGAAAAGTCATTATGAACTTGGAAGAATGCATTTGATTTCCAAGAGGAAAGAAAAATAGTTCATTTTTATTGTCAGTTAATTCCTTGTTTTGCTGAAACTAAAATCAACTTGAAGTATTTGATTCAAACACTTGAGTGAGTTATTCAACACTTGTAGGTAAAGCACTTTAAGGTTATAGTTAATGTTTGGATGGGTGAGTTCAGAGAACCAGTTCTAGCACACTAGCTTTCAGAAATCATTTATTCAGGGAGCTGTTTTTTTGTTTTTTTCCCCTCTCTCCGCTAAAGCAACTTATGTTAAGCCAGTTATACTGATTTACACAGCTGAAAAACCAAACTTAAAATCTACATTTTAGTTCAGTATCAGTTTTTGTTAATATGAAGTAATCGCACTATCATTGACAATTCATTGGTCTGCTTTCATGTACTTGTAAGAATTTTAAATAAAAAAAAAAAAAAAAAAAGTGCTGTTCTTTCAGACAGAACACTGAAAAGCTACACTGATCAGCAAATAATGTCAATTTATTCCAGTTTTCTACTTTGCTCTGATGCTGCTTCAATTTTTAAAAAAAAAAAAAAAAAAAAATAAATAAAAAAAAAGTTTCCTTGGAGAACCCGCACCAAATCTCTGCATAAGAACTTTCTCTAATTCCATTCAAAATTCTCTTGTAAATTATGGGAAGTAACACTCATATTTTGCAATGAGTACATATTACATTTCTGAAATAAACCACAGAATCACAGTAGTACCCACCCCCATATGAGCACAGTTGCTCTAAAAATGAAGACCATCCATGTGTACATAAATAAGATACAGGAAGGTTCCCAAGTTATTGAACTCCAGGGGAAGAACAGAGTCCAGTCTTCCACATCTAGTGCCCATACCTGCACAAAGCAAGGAAGATACACCTTTTAAGCCATGCCAAGAAAACGGTCTTCAACAGAGGCACATTTCTGTCTTCACTTAACATGCAGTTTCATAAAGGATTTAGATATAATACATGTGTCTGCTCTTAGGATCCGAAAAGCAAATTAATATGAAGAGCTCACAAAGACATCATGTTACTTAATTTCTTGGCTAATGCTTTCATACAGTCACAGCAATGACATCACTGCTTTAACAAACAACATCAGTAGACATGTTTCTTTGTCCTAAACACTAAGAATACATGTGACACCTTGAACTGGAAAAACATTTTGCATTTTTACACATTGCACATTACAATGTCAGTGTTCCCCCATAGAAGGTTTGTAACATGTACTGTCACATCCATGTAGGTTATATGAAGGGCCAGATTTTGGGGGGGGGGGGGGGGGGCAAACTTTTTTGCAATCAATGATTTACGATGGAACTGAGGATATGTTCCACCTGCATACTGCAAAGCAGGTGTACAACGTCTGAATATCTGCCAAATGCCTTTAATTAAGGGAAGTTTTCGTCTAAAGAAATAAAATCAAGCTGAAAGGAAGGAGATCTCATGAAATTCCAAGCATCCATGATAAAGTGAATGCAGTATTTAGGGATCACAGTTGAACACTTCAAGTATAGCTTGCAAACATGACAGGAATGCTGGGACAAACATACTGTGTGGAGAAGATTACTGTGACAGAGAACATAAAAGTGATGGATGTACACAATTTTCTGGAATAAGTCTTAGATCTTTTTGTATCATCATATATTGGTACCTGGTCTATATGATCAAGCAGTTCAAGTTGAACACCCTCTTCTACACAAGTTTCCCCTCATAGTTTGAACCTGCTAATCTCAGTCACAAGTGGCGTGTCCTCATTCCTCACACCTACACCACCTGCAGCCTTACAGGTGCTCTAACTTCACCCCAGAAATGTACAGGAGAGGAGATACTCACTTCTGAAACTCCCATTCTCTGTTGTCCAGTGGACACACTTGCCTGGTTTTCAGCCAGCGAGAGATGCAGTGGAAATGAAAAGCATGCTGAGACAGGGGAAAAAATAAATAAATAAATAAAAGCATGTTAGTGACAGATTTACATGGTTTATCTTCTGAATTGTTAACATAATCACCACAAGTGTTGAACAGTTCAGTAGATACACCTGAATTCAATTCATTTTGTGACAAAGACATCAACAATCTGACACAGACACTAACAAAAGAGCACATGTGATTGACAAGAGACAATGAAGAAAACCAAAGAAAACAGAAACAAAGGGCAATATCTAATTTGGCAATGTGTTTCTGATATGCTGTTTTCTTCCTTTTATTTTCAAAGCCTTGAGGATTTTCCATGAATCATATCTATTTTCTCCTTGTTATGGTTTGAATCAGTGCTGTGTTTTAGGGTTTTCAGAAACCCTTTGTGCAAAATTTGTAACCAAGCTGCTCCGGGGTCAATGAAACAAGCTGCAGCCTCCTATTTTGTTGCAACTCCTTTAAGCGTGACGCTCAATCTGCACGTAACCTTGGACAAAGGTTTCGGCTAAACAGACAGAAAATCGTGGCCGATAACAGATTTGAGCAATGTCTTCCAGTAAAATCAAACAAGCAAGCTGTGATCCAGTAATCATGTTTTATATGCAAAGATCTTTGTCAGTGAATGCACTTTAGTTTACTCAGAGCTGTTCTTCGCTTAGGAGAAAACCATCTGCCTCACAAAAATGTGAACACCACAAAAAGCCTAATAAAGCTGGAGGCAACAGTACACAGTGGTCACACTCACATTGCACACTCCCCACGCTACGGTGCATTCCTCACTTGTGGCTGAGGCTTGATTGGCTTGACACTCAATGCCTGTGGAGAGATACCAGTATCTTATAGACACATGCAGGTATGTTCCTGCAGCTTTGTACTGTATCACATGGGTACATGCTTAAAAAGAGCTTTACGCAGCTACTGGTGTGACGTGGGCGGCACGGTGGCACAGTGAGTAGCGCTGCTGTCTCACAGTGCCCGAGTGGTGCGAGAGGACTAAGTTCGATCTCCGCTCAGTCTGTGTGGAGTTTGCATGTTCTCCCCGTGTCTGTGTGGGTTTCCTCCCACAGTCCAAAGACATGCTGCTGAGGTTCCCCCGTAGTGAGTGAGTGACAGAGAGTGTGTGTTCCACTGATGTATGGATGAGTGACCCACTGTAAGTAGTGTATCTAGCAGTGTAAGTTACCTTGGTGAATAAGCTGTGTGGGCTCATAACACTACATAGAGTTCATTGGAAGTCGCTTTGGGGAAAAGCATCAGTGAAATGAATAAGTTCACATTACATGTATTCATTCAGCAGACGCTTCTCTCCAAAGCGACGTGCATCTCATAGAAAATACAATGTGTAGATTAGCAGAAAGAGACACTTAGATGCAGACGTGTGATTCTTAAGTGAAACTTGTTTCTTTCCACCATATGAACCAATGTTTATCACACGAGCAGCTGCATAAAACTTTATCAAGATAAATCAACAATTCTTAATCATGTTTTTATAAAACATTTACATTACAGGAGTAGTTATGTGAAGGTCTATTTTTCATTCAACAGTTATGATCTCAAAAGTTATTGGAACATTTACACATAAGATGAGGCGTACTAAAAGAATGGGGAACTGTAGGTAGATGTGGATGTAGAGAAGGTGCCAAAGGCAGGAGGAGAGCGCTGCTCCCGGCACTCACAGAGGTCCATGATGTGGTTCCGGCAAATGGCACAGTTGTCAACGACGATGTCCCAGGCCCAGAGCGCCACGGCGTTCCACTGTTTCCCAACGGGCAGGAGCACAAAGTGACAAACGGCCCAGCCCAGCACAGCACAGGTGTCTTGACCTTAAACACCACCTGCTGTTCTCCATCCCATGATGATCCCCATCGGGGCCACATTGTTTACTCTTTCACTCCACTCATATCACAGTTTTACTACTCTTCTACTACGAGTTCTTGTATTTTTTCACATGATTTACTGCACTCACACCGCCCAGACCATGGTCCATGTTGTATGTTAACAGCAACTTTTTTGTTTTGCTCTACAACAAACGGAAAAATCTCGTGTTCGACGCTACACACCATGATCCCGTTCAACACGTTTTTTTTAAATTCTTAATTAAACCAGTAGGAAGTATGTATCCGAAGCGAGTCTAGTCCTGTACACCGTACTCGTGGAATTCATTGTAATTTCAGTCACCGACATGTCAAAAGACAAAAATGGCAATGCTGCTGCAGTAGTGACGTTTAAATAAATCTACATGATTACTTATTTACCAGAATCAGTGTGTCTCCGAATACTGAGAATAAAATACTTAGTCTGACGGAGAACCGCCGTGACAGCGACACGACTGACTCAGTCAGTTACCACGGAAAGATTCAAACACGACGAGTCGAACGATGGAGCGCACAGGCGAATTCGTCAGCAACCGTACAAGTATCTTTAATTAAACAAAAATATTCTCTTCATTTCTCGTTACCTTCTTCACTTCAAAGCGCTTTTTGCTTGAGCCACTGTTGGCTCCGCTCGGGGAGTCCACATCCATCGCCGCGGCCATTGCCGACCGCCGGTTTGCGTTGCTGGTCGCCTAGTGTGCAGGAAATTACTGCAGCGGATGACGTCTTCAACGCGACGTTTAATAGTTTTCGTACTCTTTGGCCGTCAGTAGGGTTTTGAAGAGTCATCCGGAGCAGTGAGATTGCTGCTCGGGAAAGCTGAGGCCCGTGTATTTCTTCCTTTTGAATACAGCTGAAATGCGTATATTCTTTTGGTTGTGCACACTTCCACCAGGAACGCTAATTATATTATTTAGTATTAATAATAAATTGTTGTACATTATTATGTCTTTTAGTTATTAATATTTCCAGATATTCTTCAAGTTAGTTAATAGTAAGTTAACCAGTTTGAAAAGCACAGTTATTTGAAAGAACCAGTTTCCCTGCTTACTAGAGCACAATGGAGACTGAATTCCCGACTTGAAGAACTCTACAGCCACTTAAACTAATTAAGGTGCCCATTCCCAACATTGAATCGCCACACTTGGAGGGACCTGGAGCGATACCTTCCCCTCAGCTCCGTGAAGTTTGCCCCCTACAAACAGCACAAATGAAAAAAAAAAACCATATGATTTGTTAGTGTTACATCTGTGCTGTAAAAATTTGAATTTGTGCTGTTGCAGTTTTTGACTTATTAACATTTATTTATTTTGTAATTTACGTCACTGCAGCCCCCCTTAAACACCGCAGGAACTTGAATTCGGGCTCATTCATTTGAGCTACACTTGTGTCGATTTGTGCCATTCAAACTGTGATTCTATGTCCTTTGATTCTGGAGATATTAAAGGCTTTTTACATGGCAGGTGACGTCACTCCAGCCCCCTACAATGTCTCAGGAACTTGAATTCGGGCTCATTTTTTGTGTTACATTTGTGCCATTGAAATTGTGCTCCAATCTCTCTTACTTTTTTAAATATAAAAGACAGTATTTCATTTGACGTCACCCGGATCCATGAAGTTATTCAGCTTCAGCAGTAACATCGCCTTAAAAACCTATAATTAAAATTACAGGCATGACAATGAAAAATACAACTATACAAAGTATTTGGAAAATCTGCAAACTAATTATTTTTTGGAAATATTACGAGAAAAAATGTTTTTGCTGGGTTGTCTTGCTTGTTGTCGCACTGGACCTTCCTGCGAAGCTATACTCTCCAAATTCAAGCCACTCTCTGAATCTGAAATCTTTGACCTCTTGATATTGCACAGAGCCACCACCTGCACTCTTGATCTAATCTCATCGTCACTCTTACAGAACATTTCCCCGCAACTCTCCACCTTCATGTCTAACTTCATCAACTCCTCGCTCTCCTCCTCCTCTGCCTCGATGGTTGGTTATCAGTCTAGTTTCAAAGTTGGTCACTCCACTGAGACGGCCCTTCTGGCGGTGTCTGATGCTCTCCAAGCCGCTAGAGCTGCCTCCCTCTCCTCGGTCCTCATCCTCCTCGATCTGTCTGCAGCATTCGACACAGTCAACCACCAGATTTTACTCTCCTCTCTTAGTCAGCATGGAATCAAAGGTGTGGCACTAAGATGGTTTGAGTCCTACCTATCTGATAGATCATATCAAGTGGTCTGGTGGAGCTCTCATCCTTCTCCTCTGCCTCTCTCAATCGGTGCCCCGCACGGCTCAGTATTGGGTCCTCTTCTCTTCTCAATCTACACCTCCTCCCTCGGTCCGGTCATAGCCTCCCATGGATTCAAATACCACTGCTATGCTGATGATACCTGGCTCTTCCTCTCCTTTCCACCTGGTTCGTCAGACATTTCCTCACGCATTGTTGCGTGCCTGTTGGACATCTCTTCATGGATGTCTGATCACCACCTCCAACTCAACCTCTCCAAAACAGAGATTCTTCACTTCCCAGCTGGCCCATCCTCCTGTCACAAAACTGGACAACTCACTCATTTCACCTATCTCCTTGGCTAAGAGTCTGGGAGTAACTATTGACACGAATCTGTCTTTCTCTCAGCACATCAAAGCCACAACTCGGTCCTGCAGATACATGCTGCACAATATTCATAGGATCCCTCCCTACCTCGCAATTAACTCTGTCCAACTACTTGTCCAGGCCATGGTGACTTCCCATCTGGACTACTGCAACTTTCTACTGTGTGGCCTTCCTTCTACTTACTGCCATCAAACCTCTGCAACTGTTACAGAATGATGTTGCATGAATTGTGTTTGATTTGCCAAAGTGTTCCCACGTATCTCCTCTACTTATTTCTCTGCACTAGCATCCTATAGCTGCTCGAATCAAATTCAAGACCCTGGTTTTTGTCTACAAATGCATCAATAGAACTGCTCCCAGCTATTTACAGGACTTGATGAACCGCTACACCCCAGCCAGACCCCTTCTCTCCTCTATTTTTGCTTGCTTAGTTGTCCTGCGCATGAAAGGTAAAGCACGGAGGTTCTTGGTTCTGGCTTTGTTGTGGTGGAATGACCTTCTCCTCCCACTCAGAACTGCGGAAACTGTCTACATTCAAGAAGGGTCTGAAAACTCACCTTTTCCGGACCCATTTCGCCCAAGATCTCTCCAGCTCATGTATGGTGTAAATGTTCATGCACCATAACTTCGTGAGCATCTCCAGATTAGCATTTATACAGCTGCTACTCTGGCTTTGTATGTGATTGTTTGTGTATCTTATATTATAAAAAAAGGAATGGTAGGAGGGTGTCAGGATTCATCTATCCTACGTTTTGTGCACCTACTCGAGTAATGAACATCAGTGCATCAAGTGGAAGGTAACAAACTAGGTTTACTTAAGAGTCACATGTCTGCAGCCATGTCTCTTTCTCTTAATGTAATGCACAAATTGTATTTTTGCTGAGATGTACGTTGCTTTGGACAAATGTTTGTTAAATTAATAAATGTAAATGTAAATGTTTTTCAACTTCTGTTTGTTGCATGCCTGCAGGAACTATAAGCCCTAGCGACAGGTGGGTTGTGCAGCATATTATCTTGAGCGCACTGAGAGTTGGTAAGCGATAGGCCCTCGTGATAAACCTGTATTAACTCCAGTAAATCCAGATTCCCACTGGATTTACACGGAGGGCTCCAAGTGCAGTGTTACTCCTGTAAAGTAGGGGTTTGAGTACCACTACTGAGAAGTGTAGGGGAGCCGGGTTGTCTTTGTGTTTTGTGTTATGTGTCTTTGTCTGTCTCTGTGTTATGTGTAATAGTCTACTATGCTATGTATTTGGAAAGTGCATTCTGTAAGTTCCGTGGGGTAGGAATAAAACAGGAACTAATTAATTTGATGCATAAATTACTCTGAGAGACAGTTATGGTGTTTCCAGATGGAAGGTTGTCAAAAAAAGTTTTCGTTTATTGTTTGCAATTGAGTCGACATGTGTATACTTCACAACTCAGTCCTCTCACTAGGGTGAATACTTGTTTACAAAGTTTGGGATAATTAATAAATTGGACAGTTATTCTATTACGCATTTATTGATGCTTCATGCATATTCTTACAAGCAATACTGTAAGTACTGCCTGGTGCTGAAGTGGTCTTGGATGAAATGGTACTGTGATTCACTTATCCGAATGTGTGAATTAAATGCTACTGTGCTTGAGATTTCCTGCTTTGTGTTTGAGGGCTATTCTGCTCTGCAATGGAGAAAAGCACATGGCACTAACCACTGTCGCAATGAAGAACTGCGTTGCTCTTTCTAGTGTTTCAGAGGTGTTTAGGCAAACCAGAAATACACACACACACACACATTTTCGGAACCGCTCGTCCCCTACGGGGTCACGGGGAACCGGAGCCTAACCCGGCAACACAGGGCATAAGGCTGGAGGGGGAGGGGACACACCCAGGACGGGACGCCAGTCTGTTGCAAGGCACCCCTAGCAGGACTCGAACCCCAGACCCACCCGAGAGCAGGACTGCGGTCCAACCCACTGCACCACCGCACCCCCGCCAAACCAGAAATAGTGAGCAGGAAAGAATGCTCCCTGAGAGCAGGGGTAATTACTGAAAAGTAAAGTATAAGAAAATGTACGTGCTAAATTGTCCAGACTCAGATGAAGTATCCAAGGTTATCATTAGAATTAAAACCCACAGGTGTGTTGCTTGGACCGCGCAGCCAAAATCAGGAAAATAAATGAGTCAGGATCACTCTAAATCGTCTCAACTGGATCTGACTTACGATCCGGACTGAATGACAGAGTTTGAAAAAACGACAGAGGAATAGACATGGACAACCCAAAGTGGGCTCTGGAGCAGGAGGAGGAACACTAAAATTAACCCCTATCCAAATAGTAGAGAGTCTTATGGGAGAAAAATACAGGAAGGTGTGTAAGGAGTGGAATAAAATGACTTGGGGAGTGTGACCAAGAGAAGGGAGTTTTGACCCACGGAAAGTAGAGGTAGTGAGGAAGAAATTAATAGAGAAATGGGGAGATTCTTGCTGCCGTGGTTGCAGTAGAGGACAGATGATAAAAAGTTAGAAGTATGGGAAACTTTGGGCAGGAGAACAGCACTGGAGGCTACACGAAAGTGTGCAAATGACCTGACAGTATGTTTGAAAATCGAGAAAGCAAAAATTTAAGCTCTAGCCAGTGTATTAACCATGCTTTCTCAAGTGCCTGATACAGGAGAAGACCAGCAGAAGAAAGAAGAGACATCTGTGTATCTGGCAGTGCCGCAGCCCTCTCCCTACAACCCTGACCATGGAGCTGCAGGCGATGTGGAGGACGGAGACCTAGGCTTGGGAATGCTGTTCTCGCCTACAACCACCAGAAGCAGTCACGAGTATTTCCAGTTTGATCTGCATCAGATGCTGCTGATTCAGATGCCTGAACCCCGAGGTCCTGACTAGGACGGGAACTCTACAGTGGTCTTGGTGCAGAAGAGCTGGGACATCCGAGAAATGATCAATGTCTGCAATAGCCTTCTTGATCCCAGAGAAGCGGGTGGACAACATTTCTGGGAGGATATCTAGGACCTAGACGACATCTACAAACCCAATGGTGATGAATGGTCCCAAGCCCTGAGATGCAAGCTCAGCAGCGACTGGAACAGTGTGCGAGAGGAGTGGACTGGCTTGAACCGAGACGGAAGTGGCTTCAGTGGAGGGAATGGCAATGCTGACAGAGGCCGCAGAAAGAGGCAGAGGATGATCTGGGGTTCCCGATCTCGGGGCAATGGAGGTACGTGTTTCCATTGCGGAAAGCCAGGGCACTGGAGCAGAGAGTGCCCCGACAATCAGTGGACTGACCAGCAAGACCAGTTGTGGCCGGCGCCCCCTCTGAGGGGAGTGACGGCATTCAATCTCAGTGCCTAGGATGAAGCGGGGATGAGTGGTGAAGAAGTGGTTAATTCAGCGCTCTGACCTGGTGCCCCACATCACATACAGCTGATGGTCTCGCAACAAGCCATTTCCTGCTTGGTGGACACAGGGATGACGAGATCCACTATTAGAAAACAGGGGTCCCCGCAAATGAAAACCAGGTCCGCATCATGGAAGCATCGGGAATAACACAAAACCTCAGAGAAACAGATCCACCGCTCGTGGGAATGACAAAAGATATTTCTGTGACTTATCATTCATTTCTCTTTAGTGGCCACTGACTGGTGAACCTGCTGGGTTGGGACCTGCCTGTGAAGCTTGGTGTGACTGTCTCTGTGACTGAAGAAGGTACCAACATCACATCTCCAATACTGGGACTGTTTTCTCAGGAGGTATTATCGCAATACACCCTTTGGCTGCTGGACAATGACACGCTGCTGCAAAGTAAGGTCCCTCCCAGTGTGACACAACCCACACAGTTGCACTGCACAGCACACTTCTGTGCCAAAGAAACTACAGAAGATCGACAAGAAAGGGAGTTTCTGGCAGACGAATTTGAGAAAGAGACAATCATTGTGTCTGATTTGTTCCTAACAAAGTACCGCGCTGCAGCCTCTGTTGTACAGTCTCTGGCTCAAAGCAGGTGGTTTAAAGGGGATTCAGTTCCACATATATCATTGGAGAAGACAGGATACTTAGAATGGAAAGATTTAGGGTCCTGGGTATAAACTTCTGGTGTTAGGGCAGACTGGGTCCAGGTAGAAAAAGGTAGATGGATATCACAAGACGGGGAGGCGCAGAGGTACAAAGTTCAGATTGAGACTAAAGTGAGTAGGAAAGTAGCAGGATCATTTGGAGAAGTAGGGGAAGAATTACAGCAGCAGAAACTGGCTCTTGGTATGTGGAGTGTTACCTCACTGTGGGCGAAGCAGCCGGAACTGGTGTGGGAGGTTGAGAAATACCAACTAGATATAGTTGGACTCACCTCCACTCACAGTGTTGGCTCTGGAACCAAACTCCTCGATAGGGGGTGGTCCCTCTCCGACTCAGGAGTTGCATGAGGTGAGAGGCGCCGGGCAGGTGTGGGGATACTCACAAGCCCCTGGCTAGCTGCCAAACAATTGGAGTTTATCCCATTGAGGGTTGCCTCAGTGCGACTTATGGTCGCAGAGAGGAAAACTTTGACTGTTGTGTGTGCTTATGCACCAAACAGCAGTTCAGAGTATTCGGCCTTCTTGGAGAGGGTGGGTGGGGTTCTGGACAGGGCTCCAGCTACAGACTCCATAGTCCTACTGGGGGACTTCAACGCTCACGTCGACAATGACTGGGAAATCTGGCGGGGGGTGATTGGGAAGAACGGACTGCCCGATTTAAACCTGAATGATGAAATGTTATTGGACTTCTGTGCTAGCCATGGTTTGTCCATAACAAACATCATGTTCGAACACAAGATGCTCATAAGTGTACTTGGTACCAGAGCTCCTTGGGCCAAAGGTCAATGATTGACTTTGTAGTCATTTCATCTGACTTGAGGCCACATGTTCTGGACACTCGGGTGAAGAGAGGTGCTGAGCTGTCAACGATCACCATCTGGTGGTGAGTTGGATCAGATGGCGGGGAAAACTGATGGACAGACCCAGTAGGCTCAGACATTTAACGAGGGTGTGCTGGGAACGACTGTCAGAGGACCGTGTCTGGAATGATTTTAACTCACACCTCTGGGAGAGCTTCTCCATGTCTCATCCCATGGAATTACTGCCCCTCCTGGTCAGAGGCAGCGCCACTCAGTGCCGCTAGGGAACACCCACGTATCAGCTCACAGTCTCATAGGACATGGGGGTATAAAAGGAGCAAGCGGAGCAGAACCGATTGTGGATTCTTAATCAGCGGTTCCATTGTGCTCTCCTGGGGATTTGTAGTCTCTTGTTCCCTCAGTCTGTTTCCTAGGTGTTCATGTTCCAGTTCCGAGTGCCCATCCTGTCAGTTCCTGCCTCTTGGTCTCCAGTCCTGGTCCAGTGTTCCAGTCCGGTATTTCGTCACGTCTTGGGCTTCCAGTCATACTCACAGAGTAGCATTTCACTGTTCACCTTAGTTCAAACACTGTGTGTGTTTCCTGGTCTCGTGTTTCCTGTTTCACTTCCACCGAGTGCCTTACGGTCTACACAGTGCACCTTTAACTCTGCACGTGAGGTCATTCTAAGTTTCATCCGTGTTCGGACGTAATAGCAATGCGCGTCTGTGTCGGACTCCTGTCCGGATGCTACACTCCCATGTCCTGGAAGAGGTAGGGGACATGGAGTCTGAATGTGACCCTGTTCAAAACCTCCATTGTGGAAGCAGCCAGGCACAGCTGTGGCCAAAAGCTTGTTGGTGCCAGCTAGGGCGGCAACCTGAGAACCCGCTAGTGGACACAGGTGGTGAAGGAAGCTGTTAAGCTGAAGAGGTAGGCCTTAGGGCCTGGTTGGCTCTGGGGACTCCTGACTCAGCAGACAGGTACCGGCAGGTGAAAAAGGCAGCAGCGGCTGCGGTTGCAGAAGCAAAATCCAGGGCATGGGAGGAGTTTGGAGAGGCCATGGAAAATGACTATCGGTCAGGTTCAAAGAGGTTCTGGGGAACCATCCGGCAGCTCAGAAGGGGTCGGAGGAGTTTCGCTCAGGCTGTGCTCAGCAGGAGTAGAGAAACTCTGACCTCTGATGAGAACAATTTCGGGAGGTGGAAGGAGCACTTTGAAGAACTCTTAAACCTGAGTGATATGCCTTCCTTACAGGAATCAGGGCCAGAGGCTTTCGGGCTGTCAGAGTCCATTTCCGTGGTGGAAGTCACTGAGGTAGTTGGTGAGCACCACAGTGGCAAAGCACCGGGGGTGGATGAGATCCGCCCGGAACTGCTTAAGGCCCTGGATATTGCAGGGCAGTTGTGGTTGATATGCCTCTGCAATGTTGCATGGACCTCGGGGACAGTGTCTTTGGATTGGCAAACTGGGGTGGTGGTCCCTATTTTTAAGAAAGGGGACTGGAGAGTGTGTACCAACTATCGGGGTATCACACTTCTCAGCCTCCCTGGGAAAGTCTATGCTGGGGTGCTGGAGAAGAGGCTCTGGCCAATAGTTGAACCTCAGATTGAAGAGGAACAATGTGGATTCCGCCCTCGTTGTGGAACAGTGGACCAACTTTTTACCCTCTCACAGATAATTGAAGTGGCATGGGAGTTCGCTAATCCAGTCAACATGTGTTTTGTGGACTTGGAAAAGGCCTATGACTGTGTTCCCTGGGAAATTCTGTGGGAAGTGCTTAGGGAATATGGGGTACCGGGGCCACTACTGCAGGCCATTCGGTCTCTGTACATACGGAGCGAAACCTTTGTCCACATATTCGGCATTAAGTGAGGCCTGTTCAGTGTGGGTGTTGGACTCCGCCAAGATTGTGCCTTGTCTCCACTCCTGTTTGTGGTTTTAATGGACAGGATATCAAGGCGTAGTCGAGGCCAGGAGGGCATTCTGTGTGGGAGTCGGAAGGTGACATCTCTGGTCTTTGCAGATGATGTTGTCTTTTCGGCATGTCACATGGTTGCCTCCAACACGCACTAGAACGATTTGCAACCGAGTGTGAAGCGGTTGGGATGAGGATCAGCATCTCAAAGTCTGAGTCCATGGTTCTCTCATGGAAAAGGATGGCATGCCCCCTCCAGGTGAGGGGAGAGAATTTGCCCCAGGTGGAGAAGTTTAAGTATCTTGGGGTCTTGTTCACGAGTGAGGGGAGAAGGGAGATTGAGATCGACCGCAGACTAGGAGCAGCAGCAGCAGTAATGCGGTCACTGTACTGGACTGTAGTGGTGAAGGGGGAGCTGAGCCATACGGCGAAGCTCTCCATTTATCGGTCGATCTACGTCCCTACCCTCACCTATGGTCATGAACTTTGGGTACGGCTGGGGATCCCCCAGGCTGAGCTGGAGGAAGTTGCGGGGGACAGGGGTGGCTGGGCCTCTCTGCTCTCCCTGCTGCCATTGTGACCCTATTAGGACAAGCGGGATGGAAGATGGATGGATGGATGGATGGATGGATGGATGGATGGATGGGGAAGAATTACAGGAGGTGAAGACTAAACCTGAGTGGCTAAATGAAATTCCAGACATTTTGTGGTCTCAGGGAAAGAATGACTACGGGGAAATAAAAACAGCAGCTCCACTGAGAGTGCATCAAAAATCTAGTTTTCGACCGCGGAAAGCCCAGTACCCTTTGTCGAGGGAAGCTGAGGATGGTATTGCACAGGTACATGAAGATCTAGTCAAACGAGGTGCCATAAAGTAGACTACTCACCTGTGAATTTACCTGTCCTACCAGTAAAGAAAGCAGATGGGTCTTGGAGGGTTGTAGAGGACCTCAGAGGGGTGAATGAAGCAATACATGCAAGAGCTCCAGTTGATCTGAATTCTGCTATCATTTTGTTAATTCCTCCCAGTGCTAATTGGTTTTCTGTCATACATCTTGCAAATGCTTTTTTCTCAATCCCTGTTCACCCTGACTTACAATACTGGTTTGCTTTTGCTTTCAGGGGTAAGCGCTGGACGTGGACAATGATGCCACAGGGTATACCGAAGCGCTCAGCCTGTATGGTCAGGAGCTGTCAAAACCTGTAAGGGTTTGTCGCACCCCATGGAAGTGCAGTGGTGCAGTATGTTGATAATCTGCTTTCGTCTTCATAAACTAAGCTAGCTTGTGAAATAGATACTCAAGCGCTCCTAGTCTACCTAGCGGAAAATTGCCATAAAGTCTCCAGAAAGAAGCTGAACTGGATTACCTGGGACACATCCTAACCCCATCAAGTCATTTCTTGGGGACCAAACGAATACAATCAATATTGAAGATGCCAAAAAACCATAACCAAATCACAGATGCTTTCTGTCTTGAGCTTGACTGGATATTGTTGCCATGGATCCAGGACAATGTGCAAAGAGCTGGACTATTGCTTAATATGATACAGGATAAAGGCCTTTCTCTGACAGACAGACTGATGTGAAGCAAGCCTTGACGGTTGCCCCAGTGATTAGGTTGGGATGATGAGGGACCGTTGGGAAAGATGGAATTGGCTGACACACCACAAATAACAAACCTTTTTCTCCTCGCACCACTTATCCAGGAATGGCTATGGCAGCCCATGGCTTGGCCCCTGTTTCGCAAGACGCAATAGTGACAACAGTGTTCAGTCACTGGGAAGCCCCAGGATTCACCGCCCATGCATTGGCAGGCTGTTAGAATTGTGTAGTATTCATGGACTATAACATTGGCAAGGCGACCTCACTAACTACATTGACCACTCCTCTGCCTGATGGATCTTTCACACAAATCTAGCTTGATTTCATTGACTTAACTCCAAGAAGAGAATACAAGTATTGTTATGGTAGTGGTTAAAGGTCAAGCAATCCAATGAAACTGTCAAAATACTAGGAGTATCTCCTTTTGAGGTTCTGACAGGTCTCCCAATGCCGGCCCCCATGCCAGGTGGTCGTGTAACATTACAAACCGTGGATGATGATTTATTGTTCTATCTTAAAGGGCTGAAAAGGAGTCTGAGTGCAGTCCATCAACAGGTTTGAGATTGCTGGAGGACGCTGGACACCGGTACTGACTGGGTCATGGTTTGGGAGATGTGAAGAATGCTGGAACCAACCCTGCTGGAGAGGCCCCTACCAAGCATTGCTGACTAGTCCACATGCAGTTAAGATTGAAGACTTTGACTCTTGAACTCATCTGTCTCATGGCATTGCAGTATCGGGATAATCTCCTCTTACAAGATGACAACGAGGGGGACTAAATGTGAGCATTTCATGCTCAAAAGGGGAGTGTGGTGTGAAAAATTGTTTGTTCAAGTGCGGTGTGAAATATATTCAAGTAGTTAATATTTTCACATGATTAATATGTTCTAGTGTGATGTAAAAGTTAAGACGTTCAGAAAATGTATGCTGTCTGTCTAATGCAATGGAGAAATGTTGACAGGGAAACAAAATGCAAAGAAAGTTTGTTATAGACTGTTGCCTTCCTGGCGCAGTTTTGTGTCGGATACAAGGGAAGTTTCGAAAGTATTGCCATGCTTTATGATGACGTATGTATAAGTTTGCAAATTAAAGGAGGCAATGCAAACCGATTGGAGAGACACCCAGCTTTTTAAGGTTCTCCCATTGGCCGATGTTGTTGTGAAAAGTCTCTATGTGTCTGAGTGTTTTGTACAGATCTCCTGTGGCTGAGTGGTTCCTGAAAAGGAAATATAATTTCATTCACAAGCAGGTGCAACGGACAAGAAGTAACTGGACAGCCAAGCCATCCTCACACCTGTGCAGTAACCACTTTGGCAAGGACTGTTTCGAACCGAGGCCCTTGTTCTCGGCAAAGTTGTCGTCTAAAACATCCCTGATGCTATGTAAGCTGCTGTGAATAAAAGCTTAGCATAAATATAATTTTGGCCATAGAAAAGTGTTTGTTTGCTCCTAATGTGACAGGCATAAATACAGAAAAGAAAGTTGGAAACGTGGACCTTCGGTCAATGTTTGCCTTAAGCCTCTGCTTCAGAGAGGGATGATGGATGAAGGATAGTCAGGGAAGAGGAGAGGAACCCTTGATGATGATGATGTATCATTCAGAATGTTAATCCCTGTCTAACCCCATCCTCACAAAGCCCCTCAACCAAACTGGCCAGGGCAGTGGTTCTAAAATGATATTGGTGCCAAACGTTTCTGCTGGATCAAGACTGATGGTTTTTCTGTTGTGGGGTGCATTGACTGTGCCACATGTCCACTCCAGGGGAAACCTCCCACCAAGAAGGCCAAGGTGCTGCACAAGGCTGCCTGGTCCTCAAAAATCGGGACATTCCTGTACTCCCAGGGAGTTGGACAGCTGCTGAATGGCACCATGACTGGGCAAGACGGTGAGTGGCCTCTGGGGATGCGACAACGTTCAAATTCAAATGTTGTTGAACTTCAAACGTTTTTGGCAGATCCAAAATCTGTCGAATTGTATCAGTGCTTTTTCGGTGGATACAAATTTGATGAGGAAAAAAGTAGTCAAAGCAACTGAGCTCATTAAGAGCTTTATTTTATACAGTACTGTACAAGAGTCTTAGGCACTTAGATGTTTCACAAATATGTTTAGACTATTATTTAGTGTCTTCTGCGTTCGTGTCAATGGGAAAGAGCATATTTTAGATTTCCAAGCATTCTTTTTGCAAAAAGTTACAGTATTACAGTAAGGGTTTTGTGTGTCGTTAAAGAAAGTAAAATAGTAATAAACCACTTTCTAAATAGAGAACTTGAGGTCTTTGTATGGCTCACCAGTTAACTGAAGCAGAAACAACTGTATAGAGGCAATAAAACAGTGAGGGACAAACACGCAGAATATGTGAGGTTTTGTCAGATGTGGCCGTTTAACTCTTATATCTTACACCATGGCAAGAGTGAGTACAGCAACAAGACACAAGGTGGTCGTCCTCGGGACAAGCGCTTGACGATGGATGGTTACTGAGCTTTGTAGGAAGTTTATTAATAAAGAGCGTTATTTTTGAATCATTCTCACTTTACAGTATGGGTTGCACAGACTAGTCGATTTGTCGGCTTTACCGCTCTGTGATGACACTTTAAACTTGACCTGGACTAGTCGCTGATCACGTGATTATGACACTAACAACATGGACGCCTCCGAGAAAACAACAGGTGAGGAGCCTGGTGGGTCACTGCAGCAAACCAGCAGCGGTTCATAAATTGTGTGGAAATACTTCACTAAGGATGAAGCCTGTGCTACTGTCACTTGCAAGTAATGCAAGTCCGTCCTGATGTACAACAAAAGTACAAGTGCGATGCACACAAAGGCATCCGCTAACACTATGATCCAAATCCTCTCGACAGCAGTTAGCGACTTCACAAAACGCCTTGCTGTAATGAAGAAAAGACGCCGGCTGCAAGTCAGCAAGTTGCTGGTGAATTTCACTGTTAAAGATATTAGACCTTTAGCTGTACTAGATGTGATGCAAAATAAATAACGATATAACTTGGGTCTGTGTACGTTGCATTCATGCGTTTTTTTATTCAAAATTGAAAAAGAAAATGCGATGCTTTCATTCGTTTTTTGTTTAAAAATTAAAAACAAATTATGAATTAACGATGTTTAAAAACCATTTTTTTGCTCAAAATGTAAAATATTTAAATTATGCCTCATTTATAGTTTCTTGCCATCTTGTTTTTTGACTTTGAATTATTTCATTTTGTGGTATTCTTGAACAACCTACATGTAAACGAATTGAAACCGCTCATCATGCATCACAGCTTCATCGAACATCCTGGCTTCGCTCCAAGTTATTGATCATGAGTTCATAATGGATCACTAGGTGCTTTTCCAAAGCAGCAAGAGTGACAGTGAGGGACGATGACATGTCCACTGAGAAAATCGGCAGTATTTTGCACGTGCTACTTCTTAAATTTATTACTAATTATTAAGCGCAGGTGGTAAAAGCACGGTGAACTGCTAGTTTACATTATTTAGCAGATGCTTTTCTCCAAAGCGACTACCAATGAACTCTATGTAGTGTTATCAGCCAACACACCTTATTCAGCAAGGTTACTTACACTGCTAGATACACTACTTACAATGGGTCACTCATCCATACATCAGTGGAACAAACTCTCTCTCTCACTCGCACACTATGGTGAACCTGAACAGCATGTCTTTGGATTGTGGAAGGAAACCAGAGCACCCAGAGAACATGCAAACTCCACAGAGACTGAGTGGGGATCAAACCCATGTTCTCTCATACCACCCAGGTGCCGTGAAACAGCAGCACTACTAGTTGTAGTGCTGTGCCGTTAGATTGGAAATATTATGCACTTCAGGATATTCATCATATTTGGTATTGTGAGATTTTGATTTCTACACTTCGTATGATTAAATGAAAAGAGAAAATTAATAACCAAGTCCTTTTCTTTTTGCGTGTGCTCAGCAACAATAAAAAGCCATTTTGATTTTTCTGCCTTATTAAAACAAAAAAATGAATGAGTTTGTCGGTTGTTGCAGAGCCTTCCCTTCTCATGTGTTTTTATTCATGACGTCATCAGCGATTAGTCGACATCGACTCGACTTTCATCACATAACTGTCGACTCGAAAACAACTCTGAAGTCATGCAACCTCTACAGCTTTTTTTTTCCAAGTTCCTAAAACTTTTGCACAGTACTGTAAGTATATGCATCGCTGTCTGAAAGTGTAGGGGCACTTGGGAGAGACTGTGACAATTAATGATTGTATTGTACTACAGAACTGTACTACACCACTATACACATCTATATCTGTAAATGACTACTCAGTGATTTGTGTATATTTGCATATTGATTACGCAGTGATAAGTATTACTGTAACATTTTGCAATCCATGTGTTTCATTGTATTCTTTTGTGTAATGTAAGATGATTTGCATAAGTTCACATATGCAGCTTGTTTTGAATTTTTAAGTGGAAATACTCATACTGATGTTAATGAATGCTTATATTCTTACTAATATTTAATTTGTGCATAAACTGATTGTTTTGTTTCTTTTAAATTGCTGAAAAGAAAAATTACTCCTGTGTGTAAAGTTTAATGCATATAAGTATTTATTTTCTTTTAATTTATATGTGCATCTGGATTAGTAAAAACGATACATTCCTTTTTAATTTTCATTAAAAAAACCGCATCTGCGTTCACATCCGTACGGATTTATAAGTTTAGATCCGTATTCAGCGGATTTGAATTTTGATCAGCTCCCTCACATCCCTAGCCGGTCTCCTACATGGAAGGAGAAAGGCAAACTCATCATGTTTGGGTATCGTACTCTGTATTGCCCCACGACCTCCCTTGGACAGGAGGTACATGGTAGGTTAGGTCAACAGACTTGGATCCTGAAGATTGCCATGTTACATTTGTGTAAGTGTCTTGCTCTTGTACCCTTGAGAAAGGTGTCTAAATTTTTCCAGTGAAATATTTTGAATGAATCCTACTAAAAACCTGTGGTCGAAAATGAAGAGGACAGTCCACAAGTGCAAAAGTAGGACTATCAAAGATCTTGAAATGTTTTGTATGGAGGAGGTATCCAAGAGACCTCCAAAAGTCCTCCAGCCTCACACTACAGGAAGGGCCTCAGTGCTACTATCTGCTCCAGGGGAGGCTTCACCAAATGTTAATTGCAATGGTGCACATTTTGAGAAGACATTTATCTTTAATGAAATGTTTTATGTTCGAAAAATTGCATTAAAGGTATATGGCTCCCCCATATGTCTGAGCCCAAAATATGACTCATTGTATGCTTTATTTTACACATTAATTTTTGCTCAGTTTCATGAAGGGTGCCAGTATTTGTTCAGCTGACTGTAAAAGTGAGGGGAGAAAACTACCTGTACAGCACTGCTTGATGGGCACAGTGGGACAGGATTCACATGGTGGTACCTGGCTAGAGCTACTGACATGTTGCTTTACTCTTTCAGCGGTGGCTACTGGCTTCGACTGGGACACCTACCTCACGGAGAATGGCTTCGATGCCGCCCCCGTCACCTGCTTCAGACACGTGAGTCCATCTGTAGGCTCTGTCTTGGGTACTGGATTGATGCTTTATGTCCAAAGAATACTTAGCTGTGGTGGTGTAAATCTCAATGGAAGCCTGAAACATGACCATCAACACGGTCCTATCTTTAAAAACTTGAGATCTTTCCCTGATATGCCCCAGGTTCCAGTCATGAATTTTTGTGGTCATTTACATAGTTTTGAGGTTATATCAGTGATCGTGTACATCTTAGCAGTTTTGCCATGTGATTTTCAAGAAACCCCATATTTGAACAGTGTTGTCCCGCAGGTACCGCTTTACTCCCAGTGGGATGATGTGACGGTGGGGCTGAAGGTGGAAGTCCTGGACAGCGATGCCGTACTGCCCAGCAAGGTCTACTGGATTGCCTCCATCATCTGTCTCGCAGGTTCACCATTGGAGGGCGCCGATGGGCAGAGCCACAGTCACGTATCACAGTCTGGTCCCCCTGTGTGGATTAAAAATATGGGGCACGCTGTGTTGAGCCTGTTGAGCTGTGTAAATGACCGAGTGGAGCCCTGAGAGCTCACCACTGTGGCCACTTGCCTTCCTGCCAGGTTACAAGGCCCTCCTGCGCTATGAGGGCTTTGAAGATGATTCCAGCCATGACTTCTGGTGCAACCTGGGCACTGTGGACATTCACCCCATTGGCTGGTGTGCTGTCAACGGCAAACTGCTCGTGCCTCCTCAGTGTGAGTGGCCGGGCTTGCCCTGTCGTAGGCTTTGGGAGTACACATCAGCTTCTGGATGCCAATGTGTTTCTCTGTCCTCTAGCCGTCCACCAACGCATCAAAAACTGGAAGAAGTACCTGATGAACCGGCTGGTGGGAGCGCACACCTTGCCTGTCGACTTCTACATCAAGGTGCTGACCTGTTCAGACCCCCATGCTGGCCTGACCCAACCTGACTGAATAGAAACTAGTTAGGCTGTGCACTCAATGACCACTTTATTAGGTACACATGCATAGTACCAACCAGGTGTACCTATTAAGTTGGCCAGAGTGTCCGTATAGTCTAGCTGATTGTGTCATGAAGAGGAGCGTTAGGGCTTTACATTGTCCATTCACTGTGTGTTTGTATTGTTGGTCATATTGTTGTATTGGTGCTCAGAACTGTCGAGTCAATTACAGCCATGAGGGTGTAGGAGTAGCAGGGGTGTAGTGGTTAGAGCTGTCACTTTGTAATTGAATTCCCATGTTTGAACCCCCCCCCCCCCCCCTACACTGTTGTATGTTGGTCTTGGTGTCTACCCTGAATTGATGTATTAAAGCAGTATAAATGGGTAAATTGTTGCAAGCAGCTTTGTGTACAACGCTAACAACGTAAGGTGCTGTGTTGTGTGAGCGCCACAGTATTGTGCCCGGTATGGATGCCTCTGTGTTTGATTCTTATTTCCTATTCTCCCTTGCAGATGGCAGAGAGCATGAAGTACCCGTTCCGGCAAGGCATGCACGTGGAGGTGGTGGACCGCACGCTGGTGAGCCGCACGCGCACTGCTGTGGTGGACACGGTGATTGGCGGCCGTCTGCGGCTGCTCTACGAGGACGCAGGGCTGGAGGCTGGCGGCGAGGCACTTTCCGACTTCTGGTGCCACATGTGGAGCCCGCTGTTGCACCCCGTAGGCTGGTCCTGCAAGGTGGGCCATGTTATCAAGAGCAGCGGTAAGCACTGGCTGTGGGGGGGCCTTGACATCTGTTGTGGACGAGGAAAAGGAGAGGAAAGGGAAACGTTTGCTCTCTGTTTCAGACAAGCGCGTGGACATGAGCAGCCACCCAACTTTCCGCAAGATCTACTGCGACAGCGTCCCCCACCTCTTCAAAAAGGTCAGGCTGTCCATGTGTGGACCTTGAATGTCTGGGTTCATACAGTGTGTATGTGTGTACGTATATACACACACACACACACAGAGGTTTGTGTAGAATGCTGTATTTCTGTTAGTCTATTTCATGGTTTCATATACTGTGTTTATGGTGTCAGCCTGAAATGTCTGTATGTTGTCAGTCGTCATTCTGTGTGTGTGCTGAGTTATTGCAGTACACTGACTTGAAGATTTGTGTATTTTGCTGTGATATGTATTTGGGTTGACTGTGAGCGGCTGTGCGTTTCAGGTCCGGACTGTGTATATGGAGGGGGGCTTCTTTCAGGAGGGGATGAAGTTGGAGGCCATTGACCCTCTCAACCTGGGCAACATCTGTGTGGCAACTGTGCGCAAGGTGCTCCATCTCTCTTTCTGTCTCACAGACACACTCTGCAGTCACTCTCCTTATCCATTCTGCAGCACCTCAGCATACTCGTCCCACACTAAGTACTGTGTTCCCCAGAGGACATCCACCCTCAGTCTGTTTTACACCCTGCTGCTCCATTGGCTGAAATTTCAGGGATTTTGTGACCTAGAATGTGCCGTGTTACACAGGACATACGTCCACCATCCTCTCTCACCATCTGTCTGTCTCTTAGGTACTGCTGGATGGATACCTGATGGTGGGTCTCGACGGGGTGGAGACAGAGGACGGCTGGTTCTGCTACCATGCATCCTCCCACGCCATACTGCCTGTGGGCTTCTGTGAGAAGAACCAGATCCCCCTCACGCTGCCCGCTGGTATGTCCTGGCTCACCTCCATGTTCCAAACAGACTTGTAACCAAAAGGTTTTGATCTCTGCTGTTATACCCTTGAGAGTGGTGTTGAACCTGAGTTGAACAGGACTTGAACTGGTGTCCTGAAAAAGTCACATTTTTAAAAACTGCTTTTGTTGTCATGCTCTCTGCAGCATCCCCCAGCATGTCAGTGAGACTTGTTTTGTCAACACTTGAACCTCATGCAGGCAGGTGTGTAAATGCCACATGTCTGTGTCACCAACAGGTTATGACCGGGTGACCTTCACCTGGCCCAAATACTTGGAGGAGACTGGAGCCATCGCTGCACCGGCGAGACTTTTCAACACAGTGAGTCCAGTAGAAACACCTGTCCTTGTATACATGGGAACCCTCTGAGACTGCATTCCCAGTCCATATACTACTGGTGCAACTCCGATGGCTGGGTGAGGGTGGGAAGGGCTCAAAAACAGATAATAGATCTTGTTTTACTGTGACGACTCTGTCTTCTCCTGAAGGACTGCCCCGGCCACGGCTTTGCCCCAGGGATGAAGCTGGAGGCAGTGGACCTGATGGAGCCGCGGCTCGTGTGTGTAGCCACCGTGAGGCGCTGTGCCGGCCGCCTGCTTCTGCTGCACTTTGATGGCTGGGAGCCCGAGTTTGACCAATGGGTCGACTACCAGTCCCCCGACATCTACCCCGTGGGCTGGTGTGAAATCACGGGCTACCAGCTACAGCCCCCCATTGCCTCCGGTAAGGGCAGGACTAGTGCAGGAGGAGAGGGGAAGGTGGGGACACCACTGCAGCTTTTCCAGTTAAAATATATACATACAGAATGTGTCAGTGGTTGTGGATAAGGAGGCAGCAGAATGTTTGGGGTAAGTAGATCTGTTGTTGGGGGGTATTCACGTATGTGAATATCAAATGTTAAGTCTTGTCGCCTCCATGTGCTGATGTGGTGTGTTGGTTGGGTTTTGGTTAGTTGGTGGTTAACGGATGGCTGGAGTGGGAGGTTTCTTGGTGGGTGGAGTCACTGGGACTACGCCGCGAGCATGGAGGGGGGTGGGTCTGGGATGCCAGATCTCACAGTTGAGCCTTCTGGAGATGTCGTGGGCTCAATTCAATGAAACATCAACAAAGGAAGGTGCCCACTTTACAACCCCAGCGAAATGCTCGCTGTGGCTCCCAGTGAGGAGAGTAGTACCTGTCCATGATGTGGGCTGATTTGTAGGTGGAGGGAGATATTCTGAGGTTGGTTGGGTGGTATATAGGGTTTTAGGAGGGATGGGGTACTGGTGGCATGGTTGGTTTGTGTCCAGCCCCCTTAATTTTGGCACATGGGTTTGAACATCTTTCCCTGTGTATTATTGTATTGGGTCTACACTGTACTTTGGGTAAGAAGCTATGATTTTTAAATTAATTTTGTCCTCGTTAATCAACGGCAAGGAGTAGTTGGTCTAGTCCTTCAGTACTGGTTCTGGCTTGGAAAAATGCTCAACTTGTTGGTCACAATACTGTTACTACACTGACATATCCTTTCTCTCCCAATTGCAGAACCTGCACCAAGAGAAGAAGCGCCCAAGAAACCCAAACTCCTGGGTAAAAAAAGTATGTTCGACTATCTCCAACATCGCACATTGCCACTTGCTCTCTTATTGGCTGAGTTTTTGAAGTTCATCTTCGTTCGTATCCCGATCCTCCGATTCATCCGTCCACTCCTCCCAGCCTCTCATCCTCGTCACCACTCTCATGCCATTCCAGAGAAGAAGATGGTGAAGAAGAAACTGGCTAACCTCATCTCCAAAAACTTACCCCCACCTCGAGCGCGCCAGCGTTCTCCAGGCAGTGACCCGTCTCTCAAAGCAGAGGAACTGGGAGATGACAGTGAGTCACCTTTTCCAGCAACACCTTTTTTTTGCCAGGGTCTGGATGCGCCATCATACCGTAGAAGCAGTACTAAGACCACGTCACAAGATTCTTAAGGAACTGTTCCCTTACCCCTCCGACCACTTTAATAAATAGTGATGAGAACACCAAATCATCATATTTTCTAAAGTGGCACATTTTTCCACTCTGTTTATTTTTAATTGCGATTCCCCCTCCCTTCCACTTACCTATTTTCTATGATTTCTGCTTGATGCTGCATGAATGCAACCCGTGTTTGTGTCCATGCAGTAGAGGGCAGTAAAGAGCACCAAACAGAGTGATTGTTGTGCCACCTCCAGTTCAGATCCCTCCTACAGTATTTACAGCTCCTCTTTGGAGTTCTAGGGTACTGGTGATTAATAACAAGCCAAGGGCCATTGCATGTTTATGACATGAACTGGTCAGCAGTGAAGGAACGCCTCTATTATTAATTCTTTATGAATTATAGTTTGACACCGGCCAGCCAGCGGGAACCTGTGTCTGCACTATGTCAGCCCACAGTGACTCTCCGAACGGCGCGAAGCGGCAGCCTTTTATTCAGTTTTTACACCCACAATCACGTAATGAAAACAGTTCTTTGTTCTTTCATTGCGCCATTTATTAGTTCCTGGGACCTTGGCTGGTACCCTGCTCATCTTAACAACCCACAGCTTGTTTTTCCCTTTTTTTCTTTTTGTTTTATGCCTCATGTTTGAGTTTTAACATATATAGATTACTGCAAGTACTTAGACAGCTCTGCCCTTTGCGCTAGATAATATAGCAAGATACATTTTACCGCATGCATAGTAAGTTCAAGGAAAGTTTAAAAAGTAATGTTACATTTAGAAATTCTTCTCTCACACTCCCTCCTTTGAGTCTGTGAAGGCTCACATCATACCATTGTCATTACTGTCATTTATAGTGGCTTCCCTATCAGGGAAGAATGTAGCATACTTGTACGTGGTAAATGCAGTCCCAGTCATTATCTTCATAAACATACTCTTAATACATGAAAAACAACAACAGCAAATGAACAAAACAATCAAAACAGGCATGCAAACCACCATTAATCCGTTGATTATACCTTTTCCCCATTCAGGCAGCTGAATCCGTCCCCACAGACTTGGATCTGGAGGGACATGGGCCTCCTTAGCAACCGTTTTGATGTGATCTGCCAGTGAGTTAATATGTTCCGAATTGTCCGGGATATATGTGCAACATTCCTTACTGACTACTGTGCAGGTACCTACCTCCCCAAGCAGCTAGAAGGTAATCTAAGGCTAATCTGTTCTGCAAGGCCACTGTATGTAAGGCTACCATTTCTGTGGAAAACGTGCCTAGGGAATCTGTGGTGTCGTTTGCCAGTTTTTCCAGGGCAGGTAAAAGAAAATTAATGGAGTGTCCTGTTCTAATGGCACCATAATAAGGTAACATTCCTGAAAGAACAAGTTGCCCTTCATTAAAACCATAATTGGCCTTTTTCTCATCAGCTGTACTCTTTTAGCTCTCGCATGCCATGGATGTGTGTCTAACTTTCTGACATGGGGAACTACATAGCCTAAGTAGCATGAGCCTGACCACTTATGAGATAACCATGGATATGCATGTTGGCACATATCCAGTATGTGTTATAGGGCATACAAGAGTAGTTAGACAAGGAAAAAGTAATACTTCTCCTATAAGTCATTCCTCTAAAGGTGTCTCAAGAGGGTCTAAAACCTGTCTTATTTAGAGCACCACTGGTTCCTGCTTATCTAGCTGTGAAATTACAGTGGAGTCTGCCAACGGGTCAGATCCCATACCGGTCTAAACAAATCCAGCCAGTCTACTTCCCGGTGTGCATGAGATACGGAAGAGCATCAGCTTGATCGGTAAGGTTGAAATGGCGGGAATATCTAGGTAATAGTGGGACATGATAGCCTCTTGAATTCCAAAACTCAGACGTGTTTAAAAAAAAAAAAATTGTCCCCTTGTATATGCCATGAGGAAAAAAGCCCAAAAGGACTACTTTTGATGTAGATACAGGGAATAAAGGCAAACCGGAGGAAATAGAGTGAGGAATGTGAGTGCACACCCAGCAACTGGACTGGTTAAGCGAGTTTGCAAACCTGAAGTCAAAGCCAATCAGGTATTAAATCCATATAGTCCATTCTCATTTAGGTGTTGCTCTACACCATGGAACAGAAAAAAGAAACATATCAAACACATCAATAACATCATAAAATGCATACTGTCCTTTCTTCAGTTCTCCGGTTGGGGAACCTTCCTGCAATGAGTCACGTGTGTCCAGGAGTCAGCTCCTTTGACCTTGACTGTGTGTGGAGTCGTCAGCAGCACTTGGTACAGGCCTCTCCACCTAGGCTGATTCCAATGCTTGCATCTGAGGTCTCGAATCAGCAGCCAGTCACCGAGTTGAAAGGGTTGCACCGGGTCAGGTGTCTCCGGAACTCACCAGTTGACCTTCACCCGCTGATGAACCTGCGTGAGATGACTTTTTCAGACCTGTGAGGTAAATAGAGAGATCATTATCTGTCTTCATCAGACTGACAGGACATCCAAGACTTGGAATTGGCATTGTTCTCCCGCTTAACACTTCAAATGGAGAAACACCAAGTTGTTTGTGAGCTTTGCCTCTCATCATAGCTAGAACTACTAACAGTGCATCAGGCCAAGCAAGTTCTGTTTCTGCACAAACCTTAGCCAGTTTCAGTTTAAGCATCTGATTTGCTCTTTCCACTATTCCACCACTGTGGGGATGGTACACACAGTAGTGGCGGAGGTCACACCTCAACCATTCGGCTAGGTCGTGAATGAGAGTGTTTATGAAATGAGTGCCGTTGTCACTGGTTACGTGTGACGGTATTCCCCACTGTGGAATGACTTCCTTGAAGAGATGCTTAGCTACACTTCTGGCATCTGCGCATTTACACAGAATTGTCTCAATCCACCTGGTAAAAAAGGTCAACTAACACCAGACAGTTCTTGTAGCTATGGCATGGTGTCAACTCGGTAAAATCTATTTGAATATGTGCAAACGGACCCTCGGGTAAGGGTGTCACGGAACCTGGAGTGGCTGTCGCCTTGCCAATGTTATACTATAAGCACAATGAACACTTCGCATAATAGGCAGCAGCTAGAGAGGCAAACCCACTAGCTTCCCATTCTCGAGTCACACAGTCTGTCACAGAGTCTGCCTTAGAGGCATGATCTAAACCGTGAGTCATTTTTGCCATTTCTGGGTAGGCGCTGCAGGGAAAAAAAGGTTTGTTAGTTTCGTGATGCTGGATTGTGCTATCCGTATCCACTTTTCCATTTTTCAGCCATTGTCGCTTCTCACTGTCAGTCGCACTTGTTTGAATGACAGAAATCGTGTTATCAGCCTCTTGACATGTTTGCATCACTGCGAGTTGTAATTGTGGACTTCAGGGAGAAAGAGCAGCCCGCTTGGTTTCCTCGTCAGCTCTCTGATTGCACTGAGTCACTATATCTTCTCCCGCTGTGTGCACCTGACATTTGACAATAGCCAATGCCAAGGGTAGCTGTGTGGCCTGTAACAGATTTTCAGCTAGTTTTTGATGTTAGATTGTCTTCCCTGCACTAGTCAGGAACCCCCATTGCTTCCATAATGCACCATGGTTGTGAGACACACCGAAAGCATAACGTGAGTCTGTAGATTATAGTTTCGCAACGTGACTCCAAAATAAATGCACGTGCTTATGCTGACTAACCTGAGGGTAACCGCTCACTTTCCAGGCAATGGCCCTCCTGTGCCACCACGGCATACACTGTTGAGAGGGTTCCATCTCCCAACCTAAGGGTGTTGCTATTCACATACATAACAAGCCCATCAGGGAGCACCACATCAGTGACATCAGGCCTGATCCTACACTGCACATCCAGTACTTCCAAACAGTGTTGAGGTTCCCCATCAATTTTGGTTGGCAGCAATGTTGCTGGGTTCAAAGTAGTGCAGCGTTCAAGAGTGACACTGGACAGAGTCAGCAACACGTTCTGGTAATGAGTCAGCCTTCTTGGTGTTAAATGAGCTGTTCTGGCTTGCGTTAAAATAGCATGCACGGCGTGAGGTACTTGCACCATGAAAGCTGACATCATGACAAGGTCTGCACAAGACATTACTGCTTTGACAGTTGGAGCAACAGCCCTTAGACAAGGAGGTAAGGCTGAAGCTACTGAATCTAGCCTCTTGGAGTAGTAAGCAACGGGATGGTGTTTGTCCCCGTGAGCTTGGGTCAGGACAGCAGACATAAACCCCTGTCTCTCATTCACATATAACACAAATCTCCAGGCACAGTCAGGTATACCCAGAACAGGTGAAGTAATTAATGCTTGTTTTAAGCCAGTCAAAGTCTTTTCACCTTCGTCAATCCATGTCAGTCGGTCTGCCAGGGCTAGGCCCTATCCATGTATTCAATCCTGTAAGGATTGTACTCGCTGCGCGTAATCCTGTATCCATGGGCAGCAGTACCTGATTGTGCCCAGAACTGACATGAGTTGTGATTTTGTTAGAGGTTTAGCATTTCCAAAATAGACTGAATTCTTTTAGTCCCCACTGATCGAGCATTTTGGGTGACGATGTGTCCCAAATAAGAAAATTTTTGTTTTACTAACTGCAGCTTCGCCTTAGAGGCTTTATGGCCATTTTTTGCAAGAAAGCAGAGAAGCGCTCTGGTGTTGACTTTGCATGCAGACTGAGATCTCGAACATAGCAGCAAATCATCAACGTACTGTACAAGCACACCTCCTGCAGGAGCTTGGAACCCTTCCAAATTCTTTGACAGTTCCTGTCCAAAGACGTTAGGCGCTTCGGTGTAGCCCTGAGGCATCACTGTCCACGTCCAATGTGTTCCCTTAAATGTGAAGGCGAACCAGCACTGTGAATCTGGGTGCACAGGGATTGAGAAGAACACATTTGCTGGATCAATAACAGAAAACCAAGTTATCCCTGACGGTATCAATGACAAAACAGTAGCTGGGTTTGGCGCAATAGGAGCCCTTGAATGTATAGCCTCTTTTACAGCTCCGTGGAGTTGGCCCCCTACAAACAGCACAAATGAAATAAACTTTATGAGTCCAAAAGAAGGAGAAAGTGAGAAAGGTTGACTTCATAGCAGCCTATGCCTCCCATCTCTCACTGGACCTCCTGGCCCTAACTGAAACCTGGATCACCCCAGACAACTCAGCCATACCTGCAGCACTCTCCACTAACTATTCCTTCTCTTACACCTCTTGTTCCTCTGGCACAGGTGGAGGCACAGGCCTGCTCATCTCTCCCCGGTGGGAATACTCTAGTCTTCCTCTTCACTTGCATGATCTGTCCTCATTTGAATGGCATGCTGTCTCTATCACTGCCCCAATCACTCTTGTTGTGGTTGTTCTTTATCGCTCTCCTGACCCTCTCAGCTGCTTCTTGGATGACCTTGACATCTTGTTGAGCTCTCTGCCAGGGGACAACTCTCCGCTGATTCTCCTGAGTGACTTCAACCTGCATGTCGATGACATCCATGCAAGCGGCCTTCTGTTGCTCCTACAGTCCTTTGATCTCTCCCTGTCCCAATCCCCTGCTATTCACAAAGCGGGCAACTGTCTTGACCTTGTATTTTCCCGCAACTGTGGCTATCCCGTCCTCTGTCACTCCGCTTCATGTCTCTGACCACTTCTTCATTTCCTTTCAACCCTCCCTCACCACTAACTCCTCGCCTGTTTCTGCTCCTGTTGTCACCTTTTGCTGCAACTTAAAATCTCTCTCACCTTCCTGCTTTGCCTCTGCTACTCTGGCCGCTCTCCCTTCTGCTGCGCAATTCTCGGATGTATCTACAGATGATGCCACTACCACTTTCCTCTCTGCCCTATTCTCCTCCTTCGATTCTCTCTGTCCTCTGTCTTCTAGACCAGCACACCCCATTGCTACCCCATGGCTGTCTGATATGTTACGTGCTAACAGGACCAAACTGCGGGCTGCAGAGCGAAGATGGCATAAATCCAAAACTCCATTGTACCTGGATGCCTACCGGTCACTCTTAGCTGCTTTTCAGTCTGCCGTCTCTTCGGCTAAAACCTCCTTCTTCCACAACAAAATACAATCTGCATCTAAAAAACCACACAGACTCTTTGCGACCTTCTCCTCCCTTCTGTGTTCCCTGCCACTTCCTCCTCCCTCTTCTCTCAGTGCTGATGACTCTGCGTTGTTTTTCTGCGACAAAGCAATTATTGATAAGTTCTCAGCATCAACCTGCCTGGTTCATGCTGGACCTCCCTGCGAAGCTATCCTCTCCAAATTCAAGCCACTTTGTAAATCTGACATCTCTGACCTCCTGATACTGCGCAGAGCCACCACCTGCTCGCTTGACCCAATCCCACTCACTCCTACAGAACATTTCCCCGCAACTCTCCACCTTCCTCTCTACGATCATCAACTCCTCGCTCTCCTCTGGCTGTTTCCCAGGTGCTTTCAAAACCGCTCTAATTTCACCTCTGTTAAAAAACCCTCCCTGGATCCCAATCTGGTTGAAAATTACAGACTAGTCTCTCTCCTCTCCTTCCTGTCTAAAACCCTAGAGCGGGCAGCCTGTGATCAACTGATGACCTCACCCGGAACCATCTCCTTGATGGTTATCAGTCTGGTTTCAAAGTCGGTCACTCCACTGAGATGGCCCTTCTGGTGGTGTCTGATGTTCTCAAAGCCGCTAAAACTGCCTCCCTCTCCTCGGTCCTCATCCTCCTTGATCTGTCTGCAGCATTTGACACAGTCAACCACCAGATTTTACTCTCCTCTCTTAGTCAGCATGGAATCAAAGGTGTGGCACTAAGATGGTTTGAGTCCTACCTATCTGATAGATCATATCAAGTGGTCTGGTGGAGCTCTCATCCTTCTCCTCTGCCTCTCTCAATTGGTGCCCCGCAGGGCTCGGTATTGGGTCCTCTTCTTTTCTCGATCTATACCTCCTCCCTCCGTCCAGTCATAGCCTCCCATGGATTCAAATACCACTGCTATGCTGATGATGCTCAGATCTTCTTCTCCTTTCCACCTGGTGCGTCAGACATCTCCGCACATGCTGCTGCCTACCTGTCGGACATCTCTTCATGGATGTCTGATCACCACCTGCAACTCAATCTATCCAAAACAGAGATTCTTCACCTCCCAGCTGGCCTGTCCTCCTGTCACGAAACTGGACAACTCACTCATTTCACTTATCTCCTTGGCTAAGAGTCTGGGAGTAACAATTGATGCGAGTCTGTCTTTCTTTCAGCACATCAAAGCCATAACCCGGTCCTGCAGATACATCCTGCATAATATCCGCAGGATCCGTCCTTACCTCACAACTCACTCTGTGCAACTACTTGTCCAGGTCATGGTGACTTCCTGTCTGGAGTACTGCAACTCTCTCCTGTGTGGCCTTCCTGCTACTGCCATCAAAAGTCTGCAACTTCTACAAAATGCTGCTGCACGAGTTGTGTTTGATTTGCCAAAGCGTTCCCACGTATCTCCTCTTCTCATTTCCCTGCACTGGCTTCCTATAGCTGCCTGAATCAAATTCAAGACCCTGGTTATTGTCTAGAAATGCATCAATAGAACTGCTCCCAGCTATTTACAGGTCTTGATCAACCGCTACACCCCAGCTAAATCCCTTCGCTCGTCTACTTCTGCTCCCTTGGTGGTCCTGCACACGAAAGGTAAAGCACGGAGGTTCTCGGTTCTGGCTCCGTGTGGTGGAACAACCTTCCCCTCCCACTCAGAACTGCAAAAACTGTCTACATTCAAGAAGGGTCTGAAAACTCACCTTTTCCAGACCCCTTTCATCCAGGATCTCTCCAGCTCATGTACGGTGTAAATGTTCACGCACTCTAACTTCATGAGGATCACCGGATAAAGCCTTTTATCAGCCGCTACTCCGGCATTGTATTTGCTTGAGTATCTTAATATTATTTTAAAAAAAAATGGTAGGAGGGTGTCAGGATTTGTCTATCCTGCATTTTATGGACCTACCTGAACGATGAACCTCGGTGCAGCAAGTGGTAGGTAACGAACTAGGTTTACTTGAGTCACATGTCTGCAGCTATGTCTCTTTCTCTTAATGCAATGCATAAACTGTACTTTTGCCGAGATGTACATCACTTTGGACAAAAACATCTGCTAAAAAATAAATTTAAATGATTCATTAGTGCTACATTTGTGCCATAAAAATTAGAGTTTGTGTCGTTGGAGTTTTTTAGATATTAACATTTATTTATTTATTTCGGAAGTGACGTCATTCCAGCCCCCCTACAACGCCCCAGGAAGTCGATTCAGGCTCATTCGTTTGTGCTACATTCGTGCCGTTCAAACTGCGTTTATATCTCCTTTCATTCTGGAGACATTAAAGGTTGTTTACATGGCATGTGACGTCACTCCAGCCCCCTACAATACCGGAGAAACTGGAATTCGGGCTCATTTGTTAGTGCTATATTTGAGCCGTTCGAACAGCCCCGTCCTATCGCTTTTGCTTTTTCAAATATAAAGGATAATATTTAGCATCATGCTAAGTAAGCGGCACAAATGTAGCACTAACGAAAAATATGCATTTCTTTTTATTTGGGCCGTTTAAACCGCGGTTCTACCTCCCCGTTTGACAGACTTTGTACGGGGGGCAATTTCACAGTTCCGGGTGACGTAATACAAAATACTATCCTTTATATTTAATAAAAAATATTTAAAAAAGTAAAAGCGCAAGGCCGGCACAAATGTAGCACAAACGAATGAGCGCGAATTCCACCCCCTGGGGCTTATAAGGGAGGGCTGGAGTGACGTCACTTCCGAAATAAATAAATGTAAATATCTCAAAAACTGCAACGGCACAAATTTTAATTTTTACGACACAGAAGTAGCACTAAGGAATCATAAGATTCATTTCATTTATGCTGTTCTTATGGGGGCCAACTTCACGGAGCTTTGAAAATCTTCCATGTGGCACTTGCATGTAGGAAAACATACTTTTTGGAAAAGTGTTAATTATTATATCATATTCAGGTAGAAGAGAGCGCGGTACGCTAGATGTGATACATTGCCAATGGCATTACTTAATTTGTTTTTTGCTTGTACAAATATTTTCAAAAAATTCCGACAATGAATGATAATTAAATTCTATTTTCTATGCGATCAAGTTCTATGCACATTTACCATCGTTCTAATTATCAGTGGGTGGTAGTAATGAGTTGGTTTGCACTGGGTTCTCAACTTACAAAACAATTGTAAGCAGGGCGGAGTTTACTTTTAACTCCGTTCGAAAATCCAAGGATCGTGTTTTTAATGGTTGAAAGACAAACAAAAAGCGAGAAATGTCCTCATGTAACATTTTTGCCACTCTCCTCTCAATACTTTTGAATTGTGCACATTTAATGTTTCAATCAACGTTCTTTCCTCAAAACCAGTCAAGTCACGCTCACTGTAGTCAACTGCAACACCTTTCAGCAGGAAAGCTCTTCTGTGGATTTCATTGGTCTTTTGCGCTGTCAGTCACAGTTTTCTCCTGAGCCATTCAAATCAATTTTACCTGTTTCTTCTGTGAACTGAACCAATAGCAACTCCTCTTCACTGTCCACTGACTACTTCTGTGAATTTCATTGGTCCTTTTCGGCTGTTACAGTTTTCCTTTAACCAATGACGCGTAGCCGCAAGAACTTTTTAGGAAAGCGCAGGGAAACAATGCGAAGCACAGTATCTCCTTTGCATCCTTATCGCTGAAAATCTAAAACCATAGTTATATAATTATGCAAATTTCGTTGACACCTTTCCAAATAACTATACCCATTAAAAATACAAGAGAGTTTGGCATGTTTAACTAAGTTTAGTACAGTAAGTATATCGTGAGCAATGTCCTGGGTGTGTCCCCTCCCCCTCCAGCTTTGCGGCCGCAGTGTGTTGCCGGGTTAGGCTCCGGTTCGCCGTGACCCTGCTCGGAACAAGCGGTTTCAGACAGTGTGTGTGTGTGTGTGAATTTATATAAAAAAAAAAAATTAGAACTGTTACCGAACAAAATTATTTTGCGAGTTACTGTTATGTTAATAGTTTAGGTTAACCCTTTTACTGTGTGTTCACACAAATGGCATTGCACAATTGTAACAGTGCCAATAGGAAATTAAATGTTTGCACACTGACTCACTTTATTTATAAATGCTGTCTTATCGGAATGAAGTGTGACATTTTGCTATTTACTGGATTATTGACGTTTTTTATATATTATAGAACCGAATTCTGGTAAAGTTTTCAAAAGCATGTTAATGTAAATTAATATACTAATTAATTTACTAGTGGCTCATGGCTACACAGATTTATCCCAGTGCCCTCCTCTAAACCACCTGGAAGCCAGCTACACCGACACTACTGGGAGCGCCTAAACCAACTATGCATCGGGCACGGCCGATTCAGGGCACACACGTACAAAATGGGAATAGTAGACAGCCCTGGATGCCCATGCGGTGAGGAGCAACAAACTGCAGAGCATCTGCTGGCTTACTGCCGCACGTACACAACCACGCCAGTGGATCTGACGAATATCGATGACACAGATGTTAAACTCTGGCTACATGAAGCCAATTTTACAGCTTAAAGCTTGCCCTATGTTGCTGATGATCTGTTTTTGATCATACGATAAATAAAAATAAATATACTAATCACACTTGGCTCAAACTTAAATTTAATGTTCAACAGTGTTTTTCTATTCTGAACAACTGCATGTTGGTGAATTATCCATTTCAATTCAGTTTATTTTTATAGAGTGCTGAACAAAGGCATGAAACAAAGAAACAAATGAGTTAACTATATACTAGAGTAATACATTATCCATACAGTTATTATAGCTATAAGTATGACTATTGGCCACGGAGGAAAGGAACAAAAAACTCTCAACTGAAAGTCAAGGGAGAGGAAAAGAATGCTCTTTGTTAAAGCAGCTACATGCAAGGTAGTGTCATGACAAATGTTCATTTATAATGTACCAAATGCTTGATCAAGTGTTGTGAACATGCTTGCTATTTATTTGAATTTAATGTCAAATTTAACTTTTGAATACTGTGACCACTTTCTCTTTACTTTATAGGAATGCTGTCAAGTTACTAATTTCTGCTTTAGTTCTGTTCCTATTTATTTATCCTACTCGTTCCACAGTAAAGTGCCAATGAAAAACAAATTTAACGTGATCTTAAAGATCTTATCCTCCCAAAACTGTTTTTTTGACAGTGTTTAACAAATAAAAATAATATTGCAGTAAAATTATATTAGCCATTTGCTCATAGTATGTGAAATGCCATTTTTATTCTTTTTAAAGGTGGAATTGTCCTAAAAGGCAATCACACATAAAAGTGTAATTGAACAGTAAACAAGAAATCACAGTATTTTGTCTACTAATTCAAAACAGTTATGAACATGTGCCACTCTATGAGAAGTATTTTACTTGCACACAGCTAATGCAAGTAAGATAAGAGCACTATTGACCCTACCTAAAACAAGTAGAAAGTCCTGTCAAAATACTTACATTTCAAACTCACCTAATGTAGGAAATTCACTTTAGTACTGCCATGTACTTGATATTATTCACACATTTTAAACAATTATCTGTTTCACAGTAAAACTGCTGACAGCAAAGAACAGCTCAAGTTTTCTAACAATAACAATATACTCTAAGTAGGTAAGAATAACTAGTGTATTTCCCTAAAAGTCCATTCTGAAGGATATATAGTTATTTATTCAGTTAATAGAAATAGGTATTAATTATAGAATATGTTACTGAGCAACCATCAGACATTTAAAAATTTGGTTGAAAAACATCCAGCTAATCTTAATGTCAGAAGGAATTTTCAAAAAAAAAGAATCAGCAGGTGACCTGCATAATATTAAGCTTTACTTTTTACCATACTTTTCATTGGCACATTACTACATGTCCATCCTACTTCTAAAATATACTGACTGAGCATTTGCTTCCATTTGATTTTGAATTTTGATAATGAACTATTATCGATTAGCAGTTGGCCTGGTCTGGTAAATAAAGACCATAAATGTGACCAACCAGCTAGTTAGTTTGTTTGCAGACTGTTCCATTATTTATCTTGCATTTTAATACTTTTATTGAAAATATCCAATTTTACTGAAACAGCAGATGACTTATTTCCATTAAAAGTCAAAACTATATATTTAAGATGCTATTTTTCAGAATATGAAATATAAACAATTCACTTGATATTTTTAAAGCCCAGTAACTGCTTTATTTTTCCCTCAGACTGATTTCTGACACATTACTTTGAGTATTTTTTCCCCCTAGAGTAACAGGGGGAGTTTTTGATTATTCTGCCCACCGCTGAAAGAAGCGGCCCTTTAGTTTCTGAGCGCTTCACTTCTCTAAAGTTTAGCGAATGACTCAAGTTTTCAGTTACAGTGACACAGCAGCCCTGTAGCCCTTAGCATCGTTGCTACTGTAACGCAGTTATCTCACGACTAATGCACTGTAATGTCATAGCACCGCAGCCTTCCAGCTACTTAGCTTCGTTGCTAATGCGCTTTAGCAACAGCCCCTTACAATGAACTTAGCTTCCTAGCTAATGCGGTACAGAAGCACAACACTATAGCTATACAGCTAACTTAGCTCCGTAGCTAATGCAACACAGTAGCACTGTCGCAGACATACACAGCTAACTTAGCTTCATAGCTAATGTGTTTTCCTAGCTAAAGTGGTATAATGACACAGCACTGGAGTCTTTCAGCTAGCTTGGTGGCTAATACAGCAGCTTCACAGCTAATTTCGCAGATGAAGAAGTGACAGCGCTCAGCGAGCTCTCCTTGTCATTTGTTTAGCCGTTAACACGTTATTTTAGTATCTTATTTAAGCGTCCTTTCATCTGGTGTTCACATCCACATTTTTTTTTTAGGACAGCTAGGAGCAGCCGGTACGAAGGTCTGGTTTATCGACATCATTTCATTTCATTAACCTTTTGGCACTGAAAGATCCGCCGTCCGAGCATCATCATGGAGCACTGTGCCACTTTCCCGGTGAAGCTCTACATCTACGACCTATCGAGAGGGATGGCCCGCCAGCTCAGCCCCATCATGCTGGGTAAGTACCTGCCGACGGGTCCCAATTGTGGCCGGTTTAGCCTCACTTATTCCGGGACAGGAAGCCAGGAAAGACCGAGGCTCGGCGGACCCGGTGTTCATCAGGCCGGTGATGTAGTATTTTATTATTACATATAACGTTTAGTGTAGTATTTATTTTGTTCAAGACGTTGAACGTTACAGCATTTAAACGGCGCCAAATAATGCTTACACCGAATATTGAAATTATGCTTTATATGGCGTGTTACTGCGTCAAAATCAGTTCGTTATTATGTTGAAGGATCGTTTTCTGGATGTAAATCAATGCTTGACGATGTATTCGGTTTCTTAGGAGATGTCTTATATCTGCTTTTCTTCTTCTTGGCATTGATTATTTATAGGAAGATGGTAGAATGAGTTTTGTTTTTAGTCGCACTGTTTTTGTTACCTCTGTCAACATAATTGAAATTGTCATGGTTAAGGAAGCCTAGTTTGTGTTGTGCAGCTGAGGTGAGCCCAGTCTGAACCTTCCCCATGTTTGTTTCATAGGAAAGCAGCTCGATGGAATATGGTAAGAATGTTTTTAAATGGTCACTGTGCATGAGCACATACTTCTGGGTTCTCCCACTGTGATGGTACCTCATACACAGGTAAACTTCAGTCATCTTCACTGTGCTGTCTTTCAGGCACACCTCCATCGTGGTCTACGGAAAAGAGTTCTTCTTCGGAGGAGAAGGAATTACCAACTGTCCGCCGGTGCGACGCTTTGGGCTGTTGCGCTTATCCCTGGACAAAAGATTTACACAGAGCAATATTTATTTAAAATTTGTGATTGACATTTATTCATTTAGCAGACCTTTTTTCACCAAAGCGACGCACATCTCTGAGAACAATAACAATGAGTGCGTTACATTAACAGAAAGAGAGACTTGGATGCAAACATGTGATTCTAAAGTACAGTTAGTCATATTCCACCACACGAACCAGTATACTTCACATGAGTAGCTGCACAAAGGTTTGTCCGTCATTCTTAACTGTAAACGTCGCACAAGAGGCTGCATATATGTCTGCTCGATTCGTAATCGCAAAACTATTAAACATTTACAGATTTATCATGCTCTTAAAAGATCAGTGGTGCGAGTCTGAAAGAGATGCCATCACATAGACCAGTACACATTACGTGCATAAAGACTTTCCATTATTAAACATAATTTTAATTTAATAATGTTAATCAGGCACTTATGAGATTGGGAGGAAGTGAGTTGGAAAGAGAGGAGTTCTGAGACCCTTCTCAGTTGTAGAGACTCAGTAATTCTGAGTGAGAAGGTGAAGTCATTTCACCACATCCGTGCCAGAACTGAAAAGCTTTTGATTTTGGACCTTTTGTGTGGGGAAGCACAAAGCGGGTGGAGGAGCGTAGCAGTCTGGTTGGGCTGTAGCAAATGATATGGCCATGTAGATACTGGGGAGCAAATTTCTGGGGGAAATAATCAGTTAACCATATTGCCAGTCGATCAGTAAATCAATTAAGCTGTCAGTCAATTATTCAATTAGACAATCTGTTGATCAATTGGCCAGTCAGTCTTTCACCCAATCAGTTGTACTTAATTCATAAGAGGGAAAAATTGAGAGAAATTACCAAAACAAATTTGTTGTGATGTGTGGGAAGGGCAGTAGTGAATTAATGGTGCTATATGTTTCAGGGTGGGACACTTCTGGGAGATCCTGATGCCATTGTAGATTTAGGGACCACAGAGGTAACTGAGGATATTTTCATGGAGTACCAATGCTCGCTGGGAGAATCCACATACAGGTGAAGCTCCATCTGCTGAAGTGTAACGCTGTTGTTTTTCATATATAGTGCAAAATCACAGTACTGATTTCTCAAGACATCTTTTTTTTTTTTTTTTTTTTATCTCTGACTGAGTGCTGCTGTGTGAAGAGAATCCAGTATTTGGTCTGTTTTCCCTTAAGAGCTGACAGGTACCGGCTCTTTGAGCACAACTGCAACACCTTCTCAAATGAAGTGGCCCAGTTCCTGACAGGTCGCAAGATTCCCTCCTACATCACGGACCTGCCCTCGGAGGTCCTCTCCACGTGAGTCTGACCTTTCTCCCAGAGCGACAGCTGTTTGAGCCTTATGTCGCTGAAATTTCGTTGAGTTGTAACCTTGAAAGCTTAACTATGAGATTAACATAGAATATAGAGTGTGTCTTTAGAAATGGCAGACATAAAGTGATGTCCTTGAGATAAAAAGGTGTAATGAGAGGACTTTATGTTGATTTGCGTTGTGTTTGTCAAAACCCCCAGGCCCTTCGGTCAGACTCTCCGCCCGTTGCTGGACTCCATCTCCATTACACCTCCTGGAGGAAACTTCAGCCAGAGATAGGCTTGCTGGCCCACTTGTACACCCTCTGTATTTATTAAACAATGAACATGTCTGCGATTCCCTGGAGATCTGCAGCTCTGTACCTGGTGACCCTCAGTGGGTCTCCCATTACCATTATGCCCTTTTGCTGTCTCCAGCTGGGGATCTTCTGTTTTGGTTCTTTGGGAATGTACCATCTTTACACCCCGTCTTCTACCCTCAATTTAACATTCAAGATACACAGGAAAAGATGTTATACCCCATGCGTATTTTTCAACGGCTGTACACATGGACCCAGTCCAACCACTAACCTGAAGCCACAGAACAACACCCAGCATAGGCAACAAACATCTCAATTTAAGTGTTTAATGGACTTAACAGTGCCTGTTCCCTCTTGGTTTTACAGAAATCTCATCATAGTTCAGAGCGCTAAAATTTCTTTTTAAAATCATACATTTTTGCTAACTGGCTTGTGGTAGTATACTATGGTTACTAACTGCTTAGTGCTATTTAGTCTCAGGTCCCTTAGATGTGAGGTGCATGATAGATTCATACACCAGCCGCGTGGGTGCTATCTCCAGGTCCAAATTTGAAGATGCTCTCTTCAAACCCTTGCCTCTTCATGCCACAGAGACTTGCTGAATGTCCATTAGGCACTTTTAAACCCAAGACCCAGGATTAGCATATTTCTCTCCCGTGGAGCAAGATGGGTTACTGTAAGACCAGAGCTGCAGATCTTCCTTACATGTTTTTGGGGAGTGAGTTGGGTGGGAAGCCATATTTATTTGAAACCAATGTGATCCACCGCCTCATGTCTAAATGGATCATATGACCAGGTCTCCAGAGAGTGTGGATGAAGATTGGGTGGTGAATGGTAGTCTGAAAGGTGTTAGACCTTACAAATCCCAGTAAGCTTCATGACATATTACCTCTTTATTACACTGACCTCTCATATGCATCTGTTGTGTTTTTAATGAAACATCCATATTTCTCTCATAAACATATGGTGTTTGTTACTCCTTGTTTTAAATGCTTGCTCTCCTTGCATCTCCTCTGATGTTTTTTTGCTGCCATATGAGCTGAAAAAGAGTTTTATGCACGGATGGGTCACAATTCATAGCACCTCAGTAGAAGGAAGATCAGTGGTAGCCCAACATTGCCCCACTTTAAGATTTCTAATCTCTCTGGGTCTACTAAGCAATAACATTTTAAAAATGTTTTTAAAAAAGTCAAATCACTGACTGATGTGGAGTTATAGGACACCTGGAAAGACCTAGTCACTTTCAATTGTTTTCCTGATTTTGCATGTCAGAAGCAAGAAGGTAATATATTTCGTGCTAAATCAGGTTCCGTCATTGACAAGTGGAGAAAGGGGATAAAATAAATGGCTGATGATACTATAGAACTGGGCGGAATGTATTTCTGATTGGTTTACGATACCTGGAGAGCTGTAGGTCATCACAAGATGATCCTGTGGTTTCCTAGCTGAGTGCCATATACTGTAACTGTCCCACTCAAATTTCTTACCTCTGCAATAGATTGAACAGTTTGTGACTGTTTTGCCCGTCTCTGTTTATGAATTAAGAGTAAAGAAGGGCTTTTAGTTGGCACACATCACTTTTACATTGGACCAAGAACTGGATAGGAAGGTTTATTCCTCTGCAGGTATATGGGGATACTTTAATGTAAGACCCAGTCGATTCTTGTTTTTATGAACATGTATGTAAGAATTGATTGTTTAAAATGTATTTTGGATCTGCAGAAACTGGGTAATCGTTAGTACGGCGATAGGCAACACCAGTCCGTAAGGCAAACCTGATACTCTGGTTTCATTCTGCTTTCTGTTTTTGTGTTGTCCTTTGGGTATGAGGCCTTTCTGTCTGATATTTTTGTGTGGGATGAAAGGGTTTCCATATTCAAAGAAGACAGTGAACCTGTCGTTCAAGAATTAGCCATTCCTGATAGATTTTTTAAAAAAAAAAATGGTACTTTATTAGTCTCTGTGGGGAGATTCACTCAGGCTGCCACTGTGACAGCACTAAACATCTGTATCCCCTTCATAGCCAGGATACAGTTGGATATATTTCTGGGATGTTTAAGTAGTTGTCCAATCCCCCACCCCAAGTGTTTGGAATCATTCACAAGCATACAACGTACTGTATAAGATGTATTTGAACTTCGCCTTGTAGCATGTACCATTTGAGAGATGGACTTAAAGAATCTGTCCTCTAGATTGGACAGAAATGAATGGCTTAGCCTCAGGTGGTTGTTTGGAAGTTCATCATTAATCCAGGAGAAATACTTTGTTCTTGGAAAAAGTATCGTATTTGCAGTGTCGCAAATAGCCAGGTTTCATGACAGGGCAATATATATTTTCTGTGATGTGTCACGTACGTGTAGATAGAAGTAGATCACACGCTCTTTCATTTTGATCCACACCCTTTCCAGCTGTGGCCTTGATTCCAGTGAGTCACAGGTATTGTAGTATGGGGTCTGCTGCTGGTCCACTTCCCCATTTTTGTGAATGTGGAACTGAACAGATTTTGCTTGCCAGTTCATTGTTTAAAAATAAACATTGCTTGAATAACAAATGGTTAATTTTGTAATCCAGCTATATGAGAACTTGATTTGAAAATGTACTACGCGTATTTTGTTAACATAAACTGAACGATGTGGAGACTGCAGAATACTTGGCGGGTATGAACTGAACGCATTGTATGGGGTTCACGTTGGACCCAGCAGGTTTGCAGAAAGGAGCAATACTGGAACCTGGGATGTGCGGTCTCTGTAGAATTACACACTGACCAGGGCACTTCCTGGTTTTGTGTGTTCTGGAGTAATTTCAGTATCATGACCAACTTCCATCTACTAGCGCATCTCTGCTGTTATTCAGTATTATGTTGCCATAGTTCTTATGTTCTTAATATATTCTCATTCTTTTGTTTTTTCTGATGTGTTATTTTATTGATGTTACCCTTTTTGGTGTCCTTATATGGTTAATATATGTATTTATTGTGTTTTGATAATCAACAACAGACATGTTAAGATGAAATGCTAAAATGCTAAGTGATATAGCAAAGAACCAAGCTCCCATGGGTTTTACCTGCCTTTCTGCATTTATTGGTGTTTCTGTATTTTGTTGACTAATGGATTGTATATTAAAATCTACTGAAGCTTGATAAAAATAAACCTTGTCAAACTGGCCTTTTGTGCATTTCTGTTTTTTAATTGCACCTTGAACAGCAGGTTTATAATGACCTGTGCTGGTTCAATTTTTTTAAGTAGTTCCTTGATGGATGCCAGTGTAATGTCTTACTTTTTTACTATGTTGCTCTCTTTTTATTCACATAAATAAAGCAGCTCACTCGAGTGCACACCAAAAATGGATGCAGCAAGTGGTGTTGCAGTTAGCGCTGGTGTCTTGTAATCTGGAGGTCCTGGGTTTGATTCTTAGCCTTACTTTAGTACCCTTGATCAAGGTACTTTGAATTGATACATTAAATATTGTCAGCTGTATAAATGTGTAAATAATTGTGAGTTGTTTATTGCACGAACTTACCCCTAAGTTTCCTTGGAGAAAAGCAGCAGCTAAGTGACTAGCTGAAGTGGGAGCTTTCTGGATGTGATGGAGGTGCTCTAGGAGAGAATGAGTTCCACCTTCGGACCACAAGAGGACGCCTCCGGTCCAGGAACCAGGAGCAGTGAGTACAGGGCTGTGAAGGGTGAGTGGAAAGCCGCAGCAATATTGTCTAGAAATTCTGAACTGTCTTGACCCTGCTGATAATCCAGAAACAGGACTGACAACAGGAAGGAGAGGAGGGAAGAGGGCAGCATATGGGGTCAGATCTGATTTTGCCAGGCTACTTTAATGTGTGGAGAGACAAATGTTATGATCTGAAATCACCAAGATTCTTTTATATTGAGGAAATATAGAACATATTCTATGATTAGTTTTATTACTTTAAAATTATTTTTATTTTCTATGAGTAGCAGTGATATTGAAGGTTGACTCCGGGTACAGTTGTGGCACAGTTTTTATGGCTGTCACCTCACAAGCACCCTTGACCAAGGTGCTTAACATGACTTGCTCCAGTAAATTACCCTGCTGTATACAAGGATAAACAAGTCTGAATAAGTTAGTGTATAAACCTTGTAAGTTGTTTTTGAGAAAAATGTCAGCTAAATAAATTTAGACTGGGATCTCATCCAGGGGGTACCCCTCATTTTGCATCCAATGATTCTAGGATTGGCTCTATACTGCTGAATCCCTGACCAGGACAAGCAGTTACTCAAAGTAAGTAACTGAGAGTGCAGGCTACCAAGGTTTACCTGGTTTTTATTAAACTAAAACAGTGTGTAGCGTAGTGTTTGTGTAGGAATTATAGTCATAAAGACCACAAGGAGGCACAAGTGCCTAATATAAGATATACAGCCTCATAATAGATTTCTAGCTTTATATATTGTAGAGCTGAACAATTTATATGAAGCGTAACAATGTTTTATTTAGTGGTGCTTCAGTAATGAAAAAACAGCAAACCCCAAACTGCCAGTGATTCCCCTTTATTCCACAACTCTGTATTGTCTGTTTGTGAGCCAAGTAAGCTCATACGGTTGTCCTACACTTCTCGTGAACTGTCATTGAAAGTTTCACCCCCAGAGTTATAGGACAGGTGGTCTATGTCTGCCTCATGTTTTGAGTCAATCCAGTGAAGTGTTAGGTCTAGTCGATTAAAAATCATTTGTGCAAGCAGCTGCACAAAAGCCCATCATCACCACATGCAGTGCCAAACGTTGGCTAGAGTGGTGTGAAGCATGCTGCCATTGGACTCTGGAGCAGTGGAACTGTGTTCTTTGGAGTGATGAATAACACTTCACTTGGGAGTCTGATGGTTGAATTTGACACATGCCGGGAGAACGCTACCTGCCTGGATGCATAGTACCAACTACAAAGATTGGTGGTGGAGGAATAATGGTCTGGGGCTGTTTTTCATGGTTTAGGCTAGGGCCCTTAATTCCACTGAAGAGAAATCTAAATGCTACAGCATACAATGACATTCTAGAGAACTGTGTGTTTCCAACATTCTGGCAACAGTATCATTCATATACACACAGACACAATGAGGAATTTAGAGTCACGCTTTCACCTGAAACACAGGTCTTTGGACAGTGAGAGGAAACCCATGCAAAGATGGGAAGAGCATGCAAACTGCACACACTTTGAATGAGGATCAAACCTACACCTTATCACACAGTCCAGGTGCTTTGAGGCACCGGTGCTACCTGTTGTGCCACCGTGCTGCCCTTTGATAAAACACTGGAGAAGAAAAATCTGTATTGTATAGTTCTTGCTTGTCAAAATGCTCCCCTGTGCTCCATGTGACAGGGCTGAACACACCCCCTGGGGGAGGAACATGGGTCCCAAGCTCAGAACGACTGATTTAAACATTTTTTCTCGGGGGGTTTCTGCGAAACATCAACAAGCATCAAACATGTCGCCAGACGGCAGCAACAACAACAAGAACAAGAACAACAAAAGCACTCGATGAGATTTATTAGTGTTGAGCTGTGTTGTGCTGAAGACTTAGAGCTCCTGCATTAATAAGTCAACGGAAATGAATCTTTTACATGCCACTTTCGTCCCTCGCCCAGCTGTACCAGTGTCCCACTTCTTAAGTGCTAAGTTCTTAAGCACCACATAATTCTCTGAATATTTCACTACCATCCTCAGAGAAGCAAAACAAAACAAAACAAATGAACAGACAAGGGCGGCAAATGGCATGTATGGCAAGCGCACTGAATTATTCCACTTCCTTTCTTTTGCTTGAGCAAAGTAACTTTGAACATTTTTAAAAAGCCTATCTGGTGTCGTTGGTGTCATCATCCCAGGCATTGAATATTTATTGAATATTAATGTGATACTTACAGTAGCGTTTTTCCTTTGATGTGCGTTTTTGCGTAATGTCCCCTATTTCAGAGTGCTTCCCTTTATTTAATTCTTGTCCTAACTGGGTCTTTTTGTCCTACTTAGGCCCCCATCATTTATTTTTTTCTCCTCATTGAACCCCGTTACATGTCAAATGCCACTTTTTCATTTTGGAAAGAAAAGTCATCTTGCATGAGCATCACTTCCCCTCTTGTCCTCCTTTTTTTCTGGTGTTGTGGACCCTCCCCAGCTGCAGTCCTGCTCCCCTCTGCACCTTCACTCCCACCCCCGCTGCGCTTCCAGGAAACATCTAATTGCCCTGAACCTGTGACTTAATTGATAGCTTAATTAAGTGTAATATATAATTATGAGAATCCTCTCTTAATGATGGTTTTATCTGTACTGTGTGTTATGTTTTATACAAAGTCCTTAGAGATTCTTACGTGATTAACGTATCAGTCAAAAGTTTGAGTACGCTTTCTGGAAACAACTTGAGGCACCAAGTGTGTACCTCTGTTCCAAAATGTATGATGCAAAGCATTGCACAGAATTAAATACCTCTTGTCGAAGTAAAAGGAAACTTCCACTCCTCAGATGTCCAGTTTTTGTGTTTTCTGACCTGAGCAAGTCTGGTTTGAAGCAGGTGTACTAAAAGTGGAATCATACAGCTCTACTGTAGTCACTGTTCTGTCATCAAAAAGAAATTGCTTGTTCTTTTAAAAGTCATCAGCAACAAGAAACTGATGAATTATGGGGAATAATAGCCTTTCTGCTTAACTGTAACTGAATTTTTGGTGCTTCAATACTGACTGAGAGAACAATTATCAGGGAGGAGAGTTTAAAACAGCCTTGAGACACACACATGCAAATCCCGTCTCACACACAGGTAAAAAAATAATCCTTGCAAATCCACCTTGACAAAAAATGCACAAAACATACACAGAAACTGAAACATGACGGACCAGGAGGAACGACTACAATCAAAAGGACGCGCTCAGGATTCCTCTCGCTTTGACAAACCGAGTGTCATAGGGTCCTGTTGGGTGGTCAGTTCATTTAAACCACACTATGTTCTGAAATCTCACCTTCCAGAACAGGGGTTTAGAACCTGGATTGGTCGGTGAAGTTGGGGGGAAGGGGAAGCGGGGTTGTGGATGGTTTCCAGGGGGTCTGCACCATAAATGACACAAAGTTTAAAATAAAGCAAAATTATTATTATACTGCTGTTAAACAGTATATGACATAATTCAATGTGAGGGTAATCAAATTTCAGTGTAATAAACAGCACTATTTTATATATGTACATTTCCCTAGGAGGGGTCCTTAGCTTTCAGCAAATTCTTAAAATTGTCCGTGGTCCAAAACAGGTTAAGAATCGCCACCTTTTGCCCCTTTGGTTTTTATTGAAAGTACAGTACTGTGAAGCATGTTTTCTTTTAACAATATGCAGTACTGCACATGGGGGGGCAGCAAGTAGCGCTGCTGTCTTACAGTGCCTGCGTGGTATGAGAGGACATGGGTTCAATCCCTGCTCAGTCGGTGTGGAGTTTGCATGTTCTCCCTGTGTCTGCATGGGTTTCCTCTGGATGCTCTGGTTTCCTCCCACAGTCCAAAGACATGCTGTTCAGGTCCACCCATAGTGTGTGAGTGACACAGAGTGTGTTTCACTGATGTATGGATGAGTGACCCATTGTAAGTAGTGTATCTAGTAGTATAAGTCACATTGGTGAATAAGGTGTGTGAGCTACTAACGCTACATAAAGTTCATGGGAAGTTGCTTTGGAGAACAGCAGCTGTTGAATGAACAAATGTAACACCCCACTTGAAGCTGCTCTATTTCAGGCTGTATTGTCATAGCATGTGTGCCAGTGGAACCCACAAGGGCAATAAAACACTGGTTATTCAGCAATCATGGGCTATCTGGGCAAACTGCTATCTCAGCCTGAGATATTTTGTTCTCTCACCTTCTTCATGGTGAGACCAAGAGTAACCCTGGGTCTCCACATGCTCCTAAATTTGCTCTCATTTTGACCCAACGCTGCTCCTTGCTTCAGGCTTAGCTGCCGCGCAGGCAGAGGGGAGCTGGGGCAGGACATGAGCGTGGAGCCCCTGCTCGCATCAGGACACTCCTCGTGTCCTTGGGCCTCCACCTTGAGTGCTGGTGGTCTTTGCACACGAGCTGTGGGCTGAGATTATTCCTGCGGTCCTGACCTTAATTAACCCTTCGCCTTTATGGGGCCTTGATTGCGGGGAAGCTTTTTCTGGGCTCTAAGTCCGAGCGCGACAGCCACATGTGGATAAACAGCTTTGCGGTTCAGTGAGAACAGACAAAAAATATGGGCTGAGCCGTGATTCATTACAGATCTGATTATGTGAGTGTGTGTGTGTGTGTGTCTGTCCTAAATTGGATCATAATTCACGGTCCTTCAGATGTCCCCCTCATGTACACACTGAAGGGAATGTAATGTGCAGAACGAAGGATGACATACGATAAAATAAGAGCGTGGCTAGCAAATACATGTGTGAAAATGAGTGGATCAGTGGCTAAATTAAATGCAATGAGAAATTTCTCTACTGTTTGTATTCCTTGTTCATATGAACTAAGGACCATCGCAGCGAGAGGTGACGTGGCTGCGTAGGATGAAGGCATTATTAACACTAAGAGTGTTCACAAGAGGACTGTGGGAGACAGCGGCACCCCGCGAAGGTGGAGGCGGGGTGTGGAAATAGGTGAAAATTACACAGCGTTTGGACAAAGGCCATGAAAAGTGTTTGCAGGGACCCAGGACCTTTGCGACCCTTTCCCTTCGTTTGTGACCTGCCGGGCAAGGGCGGAAAATATGAAATTGAAGCAAATAAAAGCATTTGGACAAGCAATAAAAGTGAAAAAGCGGAAGGAAAATAAAGTTTTATTTATTGCAGCGCCTGTCTGGTGGCTCACTTCACAGTGCAAATGGTGAACCCAGCCAGCAAAATTTCCTGGGAACCATCCAGATCATGATGGTACACAGATTCCGCATCAGAGTCGGTCTTCTTCCAAACGGCGTGATCGAGTGACACAGGCAGTCTGACACCATTTACTTCGCCGCACGCTGAAGACCTCATGGGACTGAGTTTTGCGAAAAATATTCTTTGAATGCGTGAATAGCCTTAATAAGCACATAAGATGGCATTGCTGAGTGTTTTACATCCACGTTTTGTCAAGCTGTTGGATCACTGTAAGCTAAATAAATCATCCCAGGCTGTGGGCTGCAGCAAAGACACACACACACACAGTGCCTGAACCGCTTGTCCCATACGGGGTCACGGGGAGCCGGATCTGAACCCGGCAACACAGGGCAAAAGGCTGGAGAGGGAGGGGACACACCCAGGACGGGGCGCCAGTCCATCACAAGGCACCCCAAGCGGGACTCAAACCCCAGACCCACCGGAGAGCAGGACCCGGTCCAATCCACTGCACCACCGCACCCCCCACAGCAAAGACAGCGCAGGGAAACTAATACTTGCCTGTGCTTCTGTGTCTGCTGGGTAATGAATTCATCTGCGGTGATGAAAAGTAGAGAGAAACAGCAGTAATAATATGGGTAAATTATACAGTACCGAGAGGAAATGTAACTGGAGTCTAGGTTTTGTTCAGAAGGTGTTTGATTACCAGGTTAGATGAGGAAATGAGACACCGTGTCTTCCCAGCTCTTCTGCAGCAGGTCCCAGAGATGTTCCGTCCAGGTTCTCCCATACGGGTGTTGTTGCCCAGGTGGACTCACACTTTCCAGGGGTACTGTACACATGTTTTTACTGATCGCTCATTCACATCGTATGGGCGATTTATCCCCCACGTGAACACGGGGAGAACCTGCAAATTCCACACGGGCTGAGTCGGACTCGAACCTAGATCTTCACACTCAGCCCAGGAAGTGTGAGGGGCTTGTGCTACCTGCTACGTAAAATGTGTCCTCCAAAACTGCTTGGGTCTGTTCTCCGGGTCCCGAGTTATGCAGCCCTGCTCTGTGCTCGGATCCTGTACTATGGTACGCCGCATCTGGAATGGGAGCTCCGGCTTGCAATTGGCAATTTTCCACTCAGCGGCAGAACACAAGCAGATCCGAGGGCCCTCCGGCGCTGAACTAGAAAGCGTCTTTGTCATCAGGTTTGAAATGGGCCTGGTAAGTGGCTGAGCCCAGTGAGTGGCTTGTTGCGTAAGGGTGCGTTTTACAGTAGGGGCGCACGTGGAGGTTACGCTAACGTTACTGAATGCTCGGGTCGCCGGATTTGTGCCGCCTTTCAATAGGAAGGGGACTGAGGGAAGACCGGTGTGTGTGTGTGTGTGAACACAAAAAGGACATTGTGAACGGAGAGGCTGTTCAACAAGGAGAAAGACCAACGAATCCATTCTGCTTTAAGGGATTTAGATGAGAGCGCTACATGATGTACATTAAAGTTAGGGTACGGCGTGGTACGCAGCAGTGGCAGGGAAAATGAACTCAACTCAGGGTTCATGCGAAGACACGAGTCAGGGAGAGGACGCCGTGATGTACAAGTAGACGATTTACTGTATATGTCACTTTTGGAGAGGCAGAGAGTTTGCAGCGGGTCATGCTGGCGCTTCACGGCTTCTGGACAGCGGGTTTAGAGAGAGGTTCAAATCTGTGTGTGAGTGACAGAGAGAGAGTGTGTTCCACTGATGTATGGATGAGCGACCCATTGTAAGTAGTGTATCTAGCAGTGTAAGTCACCGCGGTGAATAAGGTGCGTGGGCTGGTAACACTACATAGAGTTCATTGGAAGTCGCTTTTGGGGGAAAGCATCTGCTAAACAAATATATGTAAATGTAAATCTGGCTTCGTGTGCTTGGTGTTTACATGTCCTCCACCCCTACCTTTACATTTATCATGTTTGCATGGGTTTCCTCCAAGTGCTCTGGTTTCCTCCCACAGTCCAAAGATGTGTGTTTCAGGTGTGTTGATGACTCTAAACTACCCTTAAGCTGTATATATTTGAGTAAATGTGTATATATTTGAGTAAGTATATATAACCCTGTATTGGCCAAGGGGTTAGTGATAGTGAGTGAGTGAGTGAGTGAATGAATGAATGAATTTGAACATGTAGAGGTAGGAAGACGAAACCTACAACACTTTGCACAGGACCTTATTGGACTCGGACCTTCCCGCTACTAAGACAGTGATCGAAGTAATGAGCGCTGTCGCAGAGGGAGTATCGGTCTCACGACTGGAGCGGTCATTTGTCAAACCCAACCTTAGATCCTGCAGTAAGTCCCTAATAAGATGACTATTACAACAGCAGCAATGAAATCAGATAGCAGCATGCTAATAAAGCTAATTATTAAGATTACCAATTTGCAAATTGACAAGAACCTCCAGCGCATCGCTGATCGAGAACCAAGAGCCGGGGTGTCACGTGGGACAAATGCGCAGCAGACCGTGAGCGAGACGCTCGGAATGACTGACAGCTCCCCAGCCCTGGTTCCGCAACCGCTGGGGGCCGTTACCAAACTCAGCATTAGCCCTCCGGCACCCGTGGAGGTCGCCAAGGGCCTCCAGATCAGGTTCCCGTGGCCTGACGAAGTCTAGTGCACGCACTTGAGAAAGACAGTGTCTGTTCAAGGCACGGTTAACACGGCGAGCTAAATCCCGGCTGTCACGCTGCTCACATTAAGTCCCCCAGCAGGCAGATCTGGTGCGAGGTGACACGTGAAACAGCGAGAGCCTCCTTCCGCTGCGCCGCATACATTAGTGTCTTCCTCATGGACAAATCCCTTCATCAGTCCCCCCGCATGTTCTCGGGCTAACAGAGGTAAAACGCCACGTTTATGGGACCCACGGGAGATGCTCTTTGTTTTTTGTTATATGGGTGCTGGTTCACTTGACACAGGGGCATCACAGACCCTTCAAAATGCATTCTAGGAAAAGAAGAAGGGGACAAGCTTTAGCCAAAGTCATACAGAACATGAGGGCAGGCAGGGCAGCCGCTAGTACTGGCAAATACATGTGTGAAAATGAGTGGCTCAGTGGCTGGTTAATTTCCTTGGCCTGGGAGTTTTTTTTTTTGTTTTCCTCTCCTCAGTTGCCTGATGGCTTTTCATATCAGTGGATGAGCAAACTGCATCTCCTCTCTCCTCCTCTCGGAGTTGTGCTCCTCCTCTTTCTCTTCCTCCGTGGAGAACGCAGAGAGCTCAAACACCTTGGGAGAGAAATACACGCTCAGACAAGAAATGTAAACCCGCAGGACTCCCTGTTGGAGTGTTTTATCGCAGATAAATAAGGAAAGGAGCTGCGTGGGGGAAGTTGATACACACAGCAAGAGGAAACTGAAGCACTTCTACTTTATCATGGGCTTAGTGCTGCTCCCCACCTTCCAGTCTTCTCACTGCCCGACTTACAATAACTTTTTCACTGTGTGTCAATATGGAATTTCACTGCAACATCCACCTGTGTGTATTGTATGTGGTGGACCAATATGGACCTATGTATACACACCTATAGATATGGTGGAGCAAGAGGCAGATTCCTTTTGGGTGGCATGGTGGCACAGTGAGTAGCCTGGGTGGTGCGAGAGGATGTGGGTTCCATCCCTGCTCAGTCTGTATGGAGTTTGCATGTTCTTCCTGTGTCTGTGTGGGTTTCCTCCGGGTGCTCTGGTTTCCTCCCACACTCCAAAGACATGCTGTTCAGGTTCACCCATAGTGTGTGAGTGACAGAGAGAGAGAGTGTGTTCCACTGATGTATGGATGAGTGACCCAGTGTAAGTAGTGTATCTAGCAGTGTAAGTCACCGCGGTGAATAAGGTGTGTGGGCTGATAACACTACATAGAGTTCATTGGAAGTTGCGTTGGAGAAAAGCATCTGCTAAATGAATGTCTGTAAATATGTGTCTGCCTGTGTGACAGTGGAGATGCAAATCAGAATGTTGGCACAAACATTTCTGACTTGGACTCGAGGCCACGGTTACCCAAATAAATCTAACTCGGCAACTGGAGCCAAATTGACCTTTACGTGCAAAAAAAGACATACGGTTCTAGTGATGTGTGTGGAGGAAGAGAGAAGCTTCTCAGTTTTCATTTGCTTTTAAGTAAAAAACAAGTGTTTCTGTGTCTTCGGACTAAAGATATGAGGTCTAAATCCTAGCCCATCCCCCCAGCCAGCGCAGTAATTCCTTCACAGCTCAGGACCGATTATGCATCCAGACACACACACGCCGCAGGGAAGCGCTGCTGTCAGATGCAGGGCTGCCTGTGCGCTGGAGTCCACCTTCAGCCCGAGCCGCTCACCGACCGGTCCACCAGGCCCACGCGACGCTCACCGCTCCGGCTTGTGCGGGGAACAGCCCTCGCCTTGTCATGAGTCAAAACACGGCTGCGTATCTGTCAAAACAATTATGGTTCTGGCCTGCAGTTTCCTTTCGCTCTTCCAACTGTACTCATGTGCACGGGTGTGTGTGTGTGTGTGTGTGTGAGAATTCATGTCTAACAGTCGCCTGCATATTGTTCCTCATTAGTCTTGCACTGGGGGGTGCGGTTGCGCAGTGGGTTGGCCCAGTTCCTGCTCTCTGGTGGGTTTGGGGTTCAAGTCCTGCTTGGGGTGCCTTGTGATGGAGTGGCGTCCCGTCCTGGGTGTCCCCTCCCCCTTCAGCCTTATACCCTGTGTTGTCAGGTTAGGCTCCGGCTCCCCGTGAGCCCGTAAGGGACAAGCGGCATTGGATGGTGTGTGTGTGTGTGTGTGTGTGTAGTCTTGCACTGTGTTCCCATCTTGGTGGGAATAAAGTGAAACACAAGAATCAGGTGGAACTGCCTTGGTACCTGCTGCACCTTCCTAAACGCCCTCGTTAGGTTTGCGTCCACTCCTGCTGGACACGCTCCGACTTTCGTGTGTTCGTTCGACACTGTCCTTCTGCGAATGGTGCCCGCCTCCTGCCGCTCGCCCGCCTGCCTTCTCGCCCCATCCAGTTCCGCATTCTCATCTTCTTTTGAATGTGCTGTCGCTCTTGCCAGAGCCACGCAAGGGTTTGGGTGAAGCTGGACTCACATTATGCACTTCAAATGAATCATTATGAGTGATTATTCTTATCTGTCTCACTGCTTCCCTCCCCTCTCTCGGGGACGACCTTCATTACCGGTCCCCTTTCCCACAGTGTGTCTCCCTGTGTGTTTCCCTGCTCTCTCTGCCCTTTTCCCTCCAACTGATTACCTTTCAAGGGGGGCGCGGTAGGTTGGAGTGGGTTGGACCAGGTCCTGCTCTCCGGTGGGTCTGGGGTTCAAGTCCCACTTGGGATGCCTTGCAATGGACTGGCATCCCGTCCTGGGTGTGTCCCCTCCCCCTCCGGCCTTACGCCCTGTGTTGCCACGTAGGCTCCGTTTCCCCGTGACCCCTTATGGGACAAGCGGTTCAGAAAGTGTGTGTGTGTGTGTGTGTGTGTGTGTGTGTGATTACCCTTCGGTGCTCCCTCTTCATACTTCGGACACTTCATACGAACACCGGATTCTCTCAGCAAGACTGCAATGCTTGGGAAAGGTGGAGGAAAAAGAAGAAGAGGGCAACCGGATGGATGGATCCATCGCTGGAACAGTGCACACACCCCTGTCAACACTTAGGACACAAGTGTAGGACGGAACTTTCCGGAAGAACCCTGTACGCGTGGTCACCAAGACTGAAAATTGGCTCAACAACCCCCTTGTTTAGAACAATTTTGCGTTCTTGGAGGTGCTTCCAGTTCACTTTCCCATTCCTGGGGTGCCACGCACTCCCAGGGACGGAATGAAAGAATTCTTCACTTGTAGTCATTGAGTAAAACACACACGTGCATATTATTATGGCCTTAATTATTTGTCCGTGAACATGATAGAGCCTACGGGAGCAATTAGCGTACAGCGCATGTATTTTCACGCTGCCAGGAGACACGGGAACGTGTGCTTTTCGGAAAACCGAAGGCTACAGTGCGCTTATCTCCATTGTGCGGGCGAGATGACACACATAGATGTTTGCGATGTTGTTCCGCTCTGCGCCGAGACACACCGGGCTCCTTAACCCATGGATCAGGGCCTGCGAAGATGAAGTTTCAGAGACGAGCGTGAGGAGCGGAGCGTGCGGCTGCTCTCCCTCACATGCGGTGAGCAATTTCCTGGAGCCCATTTGATGTCACCAACCCGGCTCAGATATCTCTTCCATGCTTGTTACTCTGATTTGTCCCAAGGCGTCAAAACAACGGAAATAAAACTGCAGCCTTAGTATTTTTAGAAGGAAGTCGAGGGGGGTGGAAGGGTGGTTATGGAATGTAGATTTAGATTTGAGAGGGCTTGCGTGATTTTTTAACTATATCGAAAGATGGAGTAGGGACGTGTGACGCGGCGGTGCAACAGAATGACATGTCTACGCGGTAATTACAGAACCCTCCGTCCAAAAATAAAAACATGCACAAATGCAATCTGCCTTCACCTAATGGGCATAATTAGCTCCCAAAGATCTTATAGTAAATAAAATTTTTCTATAAAGAACTCTTCATTACTATGCGGTTAACTGGGAGGAATAAACAATGTGTTTCTGAGCCACAGAAGGTTCGCGCATTTTTTCGGCAAACATAGCGCATTTCTGACGTTTGTTTTCTTTTTTTACATTTACTTGTTTAGCAGACACTTTTCTCTGAAGCGAATGAACTCTATGTGGTGTTATCAGCCCACCCACCTTATTCACCGCGGTGACTTACACTACTTACAAAGGGTCACTCATCCATACATCAGTGGAACACACTCTCTCTCTCTGTCACTCACACACTATGGGTGAACCTGAACAGCATGTCTTTGGAGTGTGGGAGGAAACCAGAGCACCCGGAGGAACCCCCCACGCAGACATGGGGAGAACATGCAAACCTCACACAGACTGAACGGGGATCAAACCCACATCTCACCTTTTGCAAGCTGCATTTTGATCCTGTAGACGATCCTACGAAATACAGACTCGGAGTTTCTCACACACACGCGCACAGAGATGGGAAATACACACAGGATTTCATGGCTGCAAACGAAAAAGCAAAGCTATCAGGCGTGCTTCCACGGATAAGAAAAATATGAAAGCAAATGAACAGATGATTCATCATAATTACAATCGCACCATGTGTGACCTGCAAGGAGTGTGAGCGATACCAGTGAATGAGAGTAGAAAAGAGGATGAGAAGAGTGGAAGAGACAGAGAAGAGAGAAAGACACACACACACACACACACACACACGAGGGATCTCTAAATTTAGAATGAGAGAAATCCATTGTTCTCAGGTTTGGGGAAATCATGGGCTTTTAAAGGCGGGTGTCTTGGTTTGGCTGAGGCTCCCAGCGCTGGGCCATCGATTTGGACCCAGGAGCTGTTCTTACAGAGTGTCCCAGTCACAGAATCGCATCCGTAAAAAAAACATACCCAGAGAGCCGCTGATGACCTACAGAAGTGCGACACAGCTGCGCTTCGAAGGAAAAGAAGGATGCTGCTAAATAAATGAATCTGTTACTGAATTACCACCTATTCTACATGTTTGGATAGGCGATTTTTTTTTTAACGGCACGTCCCACGGGACTTTCTCTTTCCTCAGCTCGATGAGTATGAACAATGACAGGAGACTGCGCGACGCATCCACAGCGCAACAGCGAGCCTGACACACCTGTACGCTCTCCCTCCTCAAGCGATGCTGGGTTCGGGGAACCTCGTCTCCCTGGGACTACAGCTATGACCTAACAACCTACAAGCCCGGTCTCAACAAGTGCTTTTAGCGTCATCAACTTAACTTTTCCGCTTTTCTCAAGGGAGCTTCCAAGGTACACGTTGCGTACTGAGCCTCTTACAGTGTTATACAGCTGGATCACTTCTACTGGAGCAGGTCAGGGTAAGCACCTTGATCAAGGGTACTGCAGCAGTCCGCCCAGTTGCAAGGCGACAGCTTGAACCACTATGCCGTACTGATGGGACGTACTGACGGGAATTACTAGATCAACAAACATTTTATGGGTACGCGTGATATTGCTACATATTCATAAAATATGATTTAGGGTGCAGTGAGCTACAGGTCCCAGCCTGCGGACCAGGTGGAAGGTGGAGCTCAGATTCACGGCGAATCAATTACATCGGCAGCTTCGCGCAGCCGTTGCTGCCAAAAGTTTGCAATCTGTGTCACCGATTCTTGTCACCGAGTCAACGCTTACCCAATTAATCTCTTTGGTTGCCATGGTTACCATTTACATATCTGCAGGCCAATCACAAACCTTTGCTGTTTTTTCAGTCTTTTTTTGTTTTTTTTGTCTTTGGGGTTCTGACACAGATGACGTCACACATGGCGACACATGGCGGAGAGCGTAAATATTGAGATGGAGAGAGTAAACGAAGTCAGTGTGGTTCTGTAACAGCACCATCCATGGGGTTCAAATCCCCATATTTGTGCTGTAAAGCCCAGGAGAACGTCTGCCCTACAAACAGAACAAAACAAAAGAAGCCTTTGTAGCTTCCTGGATGTTCACACAAAGGCCGCAGCCATTAGGATTGTACAAGCGCTAGTGAGAGTAAGACCCGATCTCTGGAAAGTTCTCCTCTGGACCCTTTCCATGGCGGGACTCGTCACAGTCGAGGACGAGAAGCAGCATCTCTAGAGTTTTGCGGCGTTGTTTTATTTAAAAAGCGACATGTGCCGTATAAAGGGAAATATTTAATTGGAAGCAAATGGGATCAATCCCTGTGCTGCAAACTGAAGGGGTTTCCAATCGCTCCTCGTGGCATCGCTCCTCTTACAAGTTGCGCAGCTGATTAATTCATATTGCACCACTTTGCTGCTAATTCGTTTGGCACCGCTAATTGCCATAAATTTGAGCGGCACCTTCGTTTCGTTCTCAGGGCTTTCGATTTTATGCGACGCTCTTCAGCCGTTTTCCCGGATGTAACACGCAGAAGCCAATCTCGCCGAAAAATGTTTTAATTAAAACCAAAGAAATGTCAGCCTTTTTACTTTTTTTATTTTATTTTTTTTTTTTTTGCAAACTGAAGAAAAATTACAGACGAAGCCGTGAAAAAAATCTATCTGTCCGATTTCAATGACTGCTTGTCAAATGCTGGGTTGTGGTGATCCAGAGCCTATCCCAGAGGCATAGGGTGTGAGGCAGGGTACACCCTGGATGCGATGACAGTTAAAACGAATGTAAACTTTAACGGCACAATGCCCCCAGGCTCTTGAACCTATGACCCATCAGCCACAGCTCCTCAGCTGGTATTTCTACAGTAACTCCACCCTAGCTCCATGTGAAGATCTCCTCCAATGGTAGCCAGGCTGCAGTGTGAGAGACACTTCCACACTGTCCAGATACATGTAGAGGTGGTGTAGTGGTTAGAACTGCTGCATTTGGACTAGGTGGCAGCTGGTTCAAATCCCACCTCCTGCTGAAGCATGTCTGGGCCAGGTACTAACCCTGAATTGCTCCAATAAAAAAGACCCATCTGTGTAAATGGATAAATCACTGTGTAGCTCTGGAGAATAGGATGAGCTAAGTGATATTGATTGACCTGGTGTGAGACTCCCTTGGTGGACAGGCTGCTGTCTCTGGGGTGGAATGGACACCCGATGATCATTTGCTCCTTTGGTGTTCAGCTGCCGTTACATTTCCAACAGGTATTACACTGGAAATTGAGTAGAAGTTCACATGTTCTTTCATTACTTAAGGTTTCATATCATCCCAGAAGACCAAAAGCATGTGTACTCTCCACCATTGAGATGGTCCCAAGACGCCTGAGTGTGTTTACCCGTCAGACCACAGATTTTGTCATTCTTCCTTATCCTCCAGAATAAAAACCACTCATTCGAAATCCAGCATCTACCGTTCGAGTTTGTTTAGTCGGTGGGAATGCGCCTCTGCGGCTCTCAGAGATGCAGCTGAGACCCGCGTCCTCGAATTGTGTCCTAGTCCAAATCCTGATAGCGATGAAAAGCTCACATGTCCTGCAGTCTCTGTTTGTGGCCTTTAGAGACCGAAATCGTTCATTTCTTTGCCTCCGTCTCCAGCCTGTTGTCTCAATGCGCCGTTTTCGCGTATCCACCGAACCCATCGCTCCGTGTTTATCCTACAGTTTATTGGCTTTGCTGACCCCTCAGCCGAGGGTGACTCACAAGGTTTACACTTCATCGATTCTTACTAAAGCTGCTCAAGGGTGTCCATGTCCACTCGGGCGCTGAACTCGCAACCTTCCGCGAGCTGCAGCCCTGTTCTGCCACCCCTTTGACAGCCTCCGCTCATTTTGGTTCCTCGGTGCTTTAATGTCCCGCGCTTCCACCTGGCAGCTCTTCTCCCCATCCGCAGGTGCTCGAGGACTCTGGTCGTGGGGGGACCAGCTGTCAGAGTCACCGAGGGCATGTTGGGGGGTGGATGGGGGGTCTGACACTTAGACCCCCTTGGATGGCCTCCTTGCTCCTGTCCCCTGCCTCCAAACCCTGACACAGGGGCCAGAGCTGCAGGGATCTAGACCATGAGGTGGGCTGCAAGAACCAGAGCTCAGGCAGTTTGCACTAGACTTCCCTTTTCCTTTTCCTTTCCCTTTCAACTGCAGCTCAGTTCCGCACGGCAACAGCCTGATTCTCGTATTCCACCAGGGACGACGGCACTTTTGAACGATATACGTTGCTAATGAGTGTGGAAGTGCCGTTCGGCACGGGCCGAACGGCAGCCTCATTTTTTCACGCCACAGCATGCAGGCGTCAGCTCAGCCTCCCCAACATCTCCAGATGGCGGCTTTCCCAGAGCCGCTCTCTCGCTCCCAGCCCTCCTCCCTGACAGGAGAGCAGGAGGCCGTCAGATGCAGATGTCGACCCCCGCGTGGTCCGGAGCGCCGGCGCACACACACCACACACACCTCCTGCACAAGAGCGCAGTGCAGAAGGGTGGCTGCAGCCGCGGACACACACACCTTCTGGACGGCGGGACGGGGACGGAAACGGACACCTCGCCGCTCCGGCGAACGTGCATGCGAGCGGACGCAGTTGGAATGTTAAGGAGCTGCTTGATGTTAATTTTACCGTATAACGGCGTGACCTCAAGGTCGCACGTTCGGATGTCTCGTTGCCGCCGAGTTTCTGCGTCTTTCAGCCAGCACGGAGAGGAGAGTGTTTCGCGTGCTTTCCGTGATCTGCGACATGAACGACTTTCAAATCAATCTTTGTTTGGAAAGAATTGCATAATTATGCAAATGACGGGAAAGAAAACAAAAGATGTAATTTGGCAACCGCAACACTTTCTTCAAACTTGCGGTCCATCTGTGTACATGTTGGGTGGAAGGACATATTTATAATTCGGTAGGACATATTCTTTTCCTCCCACCCCTGAGACACATTTCATTAAAATAATTGAAGGCTTTGCATTTGTTCCTAGATGTAAATGGATTTTTCCACTCTAACATGAATGGTTATCACTACGGTGAGGGACAAAGAAATGTTGGATGCTGGAGGAAAACAAAAGGAAAAGCTGTGAACTTTAAGAAAAATCAAAAAGTACACTTAAAATTAATATTGAAAGAGTTGAATTAAATTATTTGAATGAGTTAATCCAGTGCTGAATGTCGAGATGTTCCATATAAAAACCAAAGGGAACTGAACATAGTAAGACTAAGTGAATAAACTAAGAGGGTCTTCAGATCTAAGCTATGGGTGGTTGGGGCCCCGGTGCATTATGGGAACGGCAAGCGGCCATAAAAGTTTTCGGGGAAAGTCTGAAAAAATAAGCCTTGCAGTGACTCTGCGGTTTGGCTCCAGAATATGCTGCCATTTTTCAATCGGGCAAAAGCCACGAACATAACAGGATAAAGTTTCACGCAACGATCTTTCCCTCTCTCTTATTGCCCTTTCCTGCCTCTCATTTGTGACAGCGATGACAAAGTCAGTTTCTAAACTGTGGTGTCCAAGGTTGGTCCAGGGTTGGGATGGACATGCTCACTGACTACACTGGACCCTCGACTATACTGGGACGCTGCACCGTGGTACAGCGGGCAGCACTCGTGCCTCATGCCTCCGGGGCTCTGAGTTCACGTTCAAATCCGGCACAGTCTGTGCGGAGTTTGCATCTCTCTCCCTGTGTTCGTGTGGGTTTCTTCCAGGTGCTCTGGTTTCCTCATACAGCCCAAAGACATGCTTCAAGTGAATGGGTGACTCTAAATTGCCTGCAGTGTGTGAAAGTGTCAGTGAATGGGTGTGTGTAATTACCCTGTGATGGATTTGTGCCCATCCAGGTGTTTACCCTGCACTGTACTCTGTTTCCAATGTGGGATCCGGACCTCCGCGACCCCCGACCTGTACAAAGTTATTACTGGCAATTATAGATGGATGGAGGGTGGGGTTTGGGGGCTGAGGAGGATGGAGGCGAAAGAGAGGGTACGCCATTACGAAAATGAAGACTGACTCACTGCATCACACAGATGACATGATGCAGATGGAAAACGCTAACGAGTCGGGTGCGAAAGCGAGAGGGCGAGAACGACGGAGCGACCGGGATTGATGCGATAAACAGAAACGCTGACTGTATTAAGGAAGGCTGGGGAACAAAAGGCTGCGCGGAAAATGCCAAGAATAAATATCCATAACAAATCCATAACAAACAGCGTTCCCACTCTCCTGAGTCGCCCATTGTGAGCTCTGTATTAGGAGTAAGTGGTAAAAAGGTGTACTGGAACGGCGCCGGGGAGCATCATTACGCGGAAGAGAGCACGACAGCCACGGAGGACAGAAAACAATGGCACGAGCAATATTAGGTCTTGTCGCTCCTTTTCCCTCCGCTCACACACCTGCTCGCTTACTTCTCAACTGTTTGCTCAGCTTGATACTTCATATACATCTCTTCATTTATCTGATACCTTTTTGCTGGAGCAACTAACAATATTTGATGTGTGCACTTAGGCACTTACAGTGATTTACCAATTTATACACACACACCATCTGAAGCCACTTGTCTCATATGGGGCTGCGGGGAGCCAGAGCCTAACCCGGCAACACAGGGCGTAAGGCTGGAGGGGGAGGGGACACACCCAGGGTGGGATGCCAGTCTATTGCAAGGCACCCCAAGCAGGACTCGAACCCCAGACCCACCGGAGAGCAGGACCTGGTCAAACCCACTGTTCCACCATGCCCCCTTCCCATTTATACAGCAGGGTCATTTTCACAATATTAATTATAGTAATAGTAATTAATTAAATACTTTGCTAGAGGGTACTACAGCAAGAGGTGGGATTCAAACCCAGGACCTTCCGGTAGAGGATAATGACACTAACCACTAGATCACCTTGTTCTAGAGCCTGTTTGTTCACTTACCCCTCCAGGTGTTTACTGTTGAGTTGTATACCTCGCTCTTGCATCTGTCAGTGCGTGAGAAGAGCACTCCATGAAAATTAACTGAACTGAATTGTAACACATTGCTGTTGAGTGAACCATTGTAAGTAGTGTATCTAGCAGTATAAGTCTTTGGGTGCTCTGGTTTCCTCCCACAGTCCAAAGACATGCTGTTCAGGTCCACCCATAGTGTGTGAGTGACAGAGGGAGTGTGTTCCACTGATGGGTGGATGAGTGACCCAGTGTAAGTAGTGTATCTAGCAGTGTAAGTCACCACGGTGAATAAGGTGTGTGGGTTGATAACACTACATGGAGTTCGTTGGAAGTCACTTTGGAGAAAAGTGTCTGCTAAACGAAATAACATAAATGTAAAAACTGAACTGAATCTTGGATCTCACGTACAGCTCTTTAACTGCGGCACCATCTACTGCTTTCTTCCAAGGCAGATATTCGAGTGTGGTCACAGCAGGAATGTTAGACCCAAAAACAGCTTCTTTCGCAAGCTTTTAAGCAAAAGCAGCAGCTTCACTGCGTCGACACCTGTGTTACCACAGGCTATTGACTCTGCAGCTGGTTTTGACTGCTGTAGGTACAACATTTAGAGCGAATGGTCAGGACCGGTCGGGAGGATTTAACCCCCGGCTTCAACTGGCCGAAAATCCAGTCCCTTCCAACCCAGGAAAGGAAAAACAACACTGATCTGATGCAGTCGGGCTACAACAAAGAAGCACAAGGTGAATGAGGCAACAACACAAAGCGAAACCAAACACAGCACAATAGGAGCATTTTGCTCGGTATGAGGAGCTACTGTTCTGCCAGCGTCCTGACACAGCAGGGCCGTCCAAAGGCCCCCCGCTGAGTTTACAACGAGGGCCTCAATAGAGAAGGTGAAAACAAATGGAAGGTGAGTAGTCCTAGGTGAAATGGCAACGGGAAAGCTGAACACAGCATTTCGAACGCCCGTCGGAACCCAGACGCGTTGCTGTCCCGTAGGTGTGAGCGGTCCACGAGCGCCCTGTTGAACTTGGCCACAACGTGCAGTGATTATCGTTTTTTTCAGACACCATGTTTCTCCATGGCAGCTTAAAACGTTAGGTTTGAAGCTGAAGATGCTGGTAGCGCAGTGGTTGGAACTTTTGGATACAAAGGTTGTGGGGTCAAATGGCACCTTCAGTTGTGGTACCCCTGAGTACTGTACTTGCCCTGAGTTGCTTCAGCAAAATTGCCCAGTTGTACCAAAGGGCAACTCCAAGTTGCTTTGGGAAAGTGTCAGCTAGACGAATAGATGTAAGCAACGTACAATGATTTACGCATGTATAAAGCTGGGTAATTTTTTTTTACCGTATCAATGTAGGGTTAGTACCTTGATGAAGGGCACTGCAGCAGGAGCAGGGATTTGAACCCGAGTCCTTCAGACTGCTAAGAAACTAGCGGAGCCTTGTATTTGGGGGGAATCAACACACTAACCCTGCTGGTGTTTGACTGGAGTTCTTCTCTGCTCTTCCACCACTAGTATCCCGAGTAACTACCGTGTAATAAATGCAACATTTAAAAAGAAAAACTGAAAATTTAAAAAATAGTTAGCTGTCAAATTCTAATCACAAACATTTCTCACCCTAATTCTTTTGAGCTTTTTTGGGACACAAATTATGCTGCAGCGACCTGCGTTACTGGTTTTGTGTAAATAGTTGCATTCTGGGAAATCTGTAAATAACGTGTGTAACCACTGGGAGCACGTCGGGGGGAAATGATCGGGTGGCCATGTTTCCCACTCTGTTGAAAAAAAGAGCCTGGGGGTGCTAGGCAGGCTGGGAAGGCTGGTTGCAAGCATAGGTCCTAGAGGAAATGGAGTTCTTGGTCTGAGAGCATTATTTCCTTGGTGCTGGTGTTCTAATAAATTGTTAATTGAGAAAGTTGAGTGGGAGCCCTTCCCTGTAATTGACCAGAGGAACTCATGACCAGACTGATGGCCGTAGCCGATCGGACTGTTCCGGCAAAGCGGTGCACTAACAAGATATGTCTTTGCAAGTACGATTGAGAAGAAAGATGCCGCTGAGTAGGTAACAACACCGCTTTATAAACTGCTTGCTCCACCAGCACTGTCACCCTGCTTTAAAAAGATTGAAACATAGTGCTTAACGAAAAGGGGCTGGGACTTGAAGGTTGTTGGTTCATACCCTTTTTAACACATTGACATTCATACATTTAGCTGATATTTTTATCCAAAGCAACTAACACCGTGATTTTTGTGTACTAAGTTTCCTGAAATAATTTATAATTTGCCCGCCGATACAGTGGGATATTCTTACTGAATCAGTTCATTTCAATCCATAGGGACATAGTGGTTAGACGTGCACGTAAAGACCCAGGTTAAAGTCCCACCTCCTGCTGTAGTACCACTGATCTGGTTGCTTACTCTGAATCGATACAGTAAAATTTACAGTGGAAATGGAGAAAAGTGTTGCTAAAATCCAGGGTAAGTCCCTTTCTCAAGGCTACTGCGGCAGGAGTTTGAGATTTTAAACCTGGTCCTTTGATTGCAAGGCGATACCTTTACCACTAAGCCACCTACTGGCATAGAGCCTTTGCACAAGGCGCGTAACTTGAGCTGCTCTCGTACAATATCCAGCTGTCTAAACAGGTGATGTAACAAGATGTTTTGGGCAAAAGTCTGAGCCACACAGTAAAATCATAACACTGCAACTAATAAATAATGGCTCAGTGAGCAAGTAAGCAATCAATACTACTATCGGCGAAATGACACTCATCTAAAATCCTAAAACACCAACCCCGTCTAATAAATGTTGGTAAGATACGCAGTAGAAACACGCGTTTCATAAAGTATTCAATGAGAAGACGTTTTAGCAGGATTTTTACATGGAATGAAAAGCGAATAATTTTTTTAAATATAAAATTCTGCTGAGAAACAGCTTAAGTGTATTACTGCGCAGGGAAAGCGACCCCCAACAAAAAGGCACAGCGCCACTTTTTCATGAATCTCGAAGACGGGCTGTTGCTGCACAGCTATACCTCAACGGCATTAATTCGGCGGCACTAAGTGCCGTGCGCCGAATGCGAACGCTGAAAAGCACCGGAATGGGATTCGACACAGGAAAAAGGTCAAACGTCTCACGAGGGCACAGTCGCCGCACTGTTCCGAATGACCGCTTGGACATGAGTGAAAACGACGAGCGTCACCGCTCCGTTCGACCTTCTGCGGACGCAGGCACTGGACTCTCCCATTACCCACAATGCCATTTACTGGACTCTCGATGCTACATGTTCATGCGGTGGAAATAAATGAGGGTGTTCTTCAAGCCGCGCTGTGCCGCTGCAAGGAGAGTCGCTCCCGTGTCATTCGGGATTACCTGGCGCTTTTCCAAACGTTTGCCAGTAGGACACTGGTTCCGCACTGTTTATTTAGCCCAGGCATCTGGCCTGCTCAGGTCCAAACCGGCAAGCGGTGAAAGTCAGACTGAGCCGCGGGCTCGAGACGGCGAAGATGCCCCTGTGGTCTCCGGGTTCGCTGACACAGCACCCGCGGGTGCTCGAGACGTGCGCACGGCCCCAGGCATGACGTACCGGTCAACGTCCTTCAAACCCCAAGCTGCTTTCCGAACTCATTTGAAACAAGTTACACAAAATTGTTTTCTAGCAGCAGGTGCATTGTTACTGATCCTGTTTTTGCTGCTGTGCTCAGTATTCATTTTTACCCCATGATGCAGTGGGACTGGCTTTGGGGACGGTGGCTCTAATAGAAAGGGGTTCGAGCATCCATTTCTGACCCGGATAAAATGAGATTCAGCAAGAAAAACAGGTAGATACATAACTGGAGCAATCTGGGCACCAGAGTCAAGGCAAGGCAAGGTTTTGCAACCGAAAGGTTGTTGGTTCAAGTCCCTTTGTATGTGGGACTTGAAGTGACAACCTTTTGGTTGTGAACCCTAGTTTTTTTAAAGCTGTGCCAATTTTTCACACAGATAAACGGAAAGTTGTTCCTCCAGGAAACTTGTATATGGAGCTATCAGGCCCTTTCTGTTTTTATGGCTCCCACCTTCCGATGTGTGTGGGACTCCGCACCTGTCATGTCTAGATGACACATAATACTATGTTTTGCACACCTGTGTGCGCCGACTGTCTCCTCCCGGCGACGGCGTGCGTCTTCCTCTCTTCGTCCTCCTTTCTCCCTCCCGGCTGCTTTCCAAGCCCCCACCCCGCTTTGCGGAGATCGACTGGACTGTGATTGTTTTCTTCGGATGCCGTGGATCAAAGCACAGAACCTTCAGCGCAGCTCTGTCTGTCTGGGGGCTTAACAGTTCTAAGCTATTTATAATGTTTTACCCATTAATACAGTTGGGTCATTTTCACTGGTGCAGCTTAACGTAAGAGCCTTGACCAGGGGTGTTGCAGCAGGAGGCGGGACTCAAACCTGCTGCCCCCTGTGGCTCACAGCCGCTCCTGCTGCGAGCTGGGCGTCTACAGGGCTGTGGGTGAAATGGGTGAACAGTTCTCTTCTGAGTCGGATATCTCGCGCAAGGTGACCTGCAGGCCCTTGAGCGAAAAGGAAGGACTAGCTCATAAAACACACATCGCAGTGCCTGTTGCGTATGGAAGAACAGAGTACCTGGCTGAAACCGAGAAAAAAGATGTGAAACAATGCAATTCGAAACCGAGGGAGCCTCCCCGCAATTTACCGCGTTTTCGCCGCCGTGTGGGTTTGGCTTCGCTCAGCACTCGCTCAGCACCGTCATGCACGTGGAGAACTGTTCTGTGCTCGGGGATGGCTGCAGGCAGCTTAGCGCTAGAACGGATTCGCTGGTAACCTGAAGATTGCTGGTTTGAGTCCCAGGAGGGGTGAATGGTGCACCAGAAAGGTTTTTAACCTGAATTGCTCCTATAAGTCATGCGGCTAGATACGACTGTCAGCAAGTTGGAGAAAAAAGAGCAATTAGAGGGTCAGGGTGTGGGCAAGTAAGGAGCGAGCGCAGGCTAAGGGATTCGAGCTCAGCCGGTGCAATCTTTGGCTGGGAGAAAAAACCGAGGGGGAAAAAAACGAGCTAAAATGAATATTCAAAGGGAGTGTAAAGTGGATGATTAAGAAACGGAATAAATCATTTAGCAGCATCCTCAGAGGCGTGCAGCCGGAGCCGACGAGAGGGCACATTCATCTGCTAATCTGGGGCCCAGAGGCAATTCATTTACAAATTCCAGATAGTGTTGAACGCTAAATCGGGCCGCTCTTCAAAATGCACAACATGTACCGCTCCGCGCCCTGTCTTCTGAGGCCGATCCCTCGCTTTGCCCCGTTCCGCTCTGGTCCCCGGGGGGCGCCTACGGGTTCCACCTCACCTTCACCTCTCTTCCCGCTCGCATCCTCGGCAGATCTTCCGTACACCTTCGCCCGTCCCCCCCTGTCTTTCTTCACCTTTCCCGCGAACTTTCCCTTCCGAGCACCTTCTTCTTGGCCACCTTCTTCTCTGTTTCACTGCACCCGTAATCCACGGCAGTAAATAAAAATCGAACGATGCCCTAATGCGCTTGATGCCTGCATGGGACGCTCGGTGTCTTAACCTTTAGTCTCCGTCCCACAAACCAGCTCCTGCAAGCAGATGCAGGCTGACACCAACATGCAGGAAGCTGTGTGACCCCCCACACACACAAGCGTGCCACGCTGCCCGCCCCCACCCTCTACTGTAGCCACACTCATCTGTTGAGCTGATGGGGCTTAGAAGCAGAGAGAGAGGCAAGCCGGCTGGGGAGAGAGACAAAGAGAAAGAGCGGGAAGGCAGGACGGGGACGGCAGCGCGGAGAAACAAAGGACCAGGAGAGACGCTGTGGATGTGGAAAAACCAGGACCGCAGGACACACACCGAGCCAGAAGCAGAAAGAGAGCTAGGAGAGAGGGAGGGAAGGGCAAACACAGGTAGAAGGAGGCTGTATCGGTGCCAAGGGGTAGGGCGAGAGGAAGGGTCTGGATGCACGAGGTGCGCTCATTCGTTCATGGAAGGAAGGGAGCGAGGGAGAGAGTTACAGTGAGGGATGAGAGAGAGAGGGATGGGGAGCGGGAGCCCGTGTGAGACACCAGTGTTCGGTGCTGCCTATTTACAGTGAGCCAGCCTCAGAAGAGCGCGAGATCGGGATCAGAGCAGAAGAGCGGGAAGGAACACACTTCTGCACCAGAAGGGACGGAAAGCAGGTCGAATCACAGTCTCCTCCCGAGTTGGCGGCTGCGGAAAAACCGAGCACAAAGGAAAAAACACACAAATACATTTACGTACAGTGTAATACTCTATACTGTGTGCTATATTCATATCGACATATGTGTGGTTCTCACATCGCTCTCTGGACTGGACTTTGGAAAAGGCACTTTGCAGATGCTGCGCCGTAAGAATGCGAGTCGCTTCATGTGGATCTCTTCGCGGCGGAGCTGCTTTTGTCTGAGATGGGAAATAATGCTTGGCATCGATGGCTCTCGTGAGTGAGGAATACAACAGCACGAGCGCAGCTACATCCGCAATCTGGGATTGTTTTCGCTCTCCTTTTGGTCTTTCCGGGCAAAGTGTGTCGCTGCACTTTGCTCGGACGGGGAGATGATTCTGGAGTTTAACCTGGGCACACAGAGGGGCCTTTATATTTCCCTGCGATTGCCCTTTCCTGGGTTCGAGGAGTGAGGCTTAGGGCTGGGGAAGAGGAGGGTGCAAGAGAGACAAGCGGACGGACGTTCACAAAGAGGACCGAGTGACTGCAGGTCATCGGGTGGTGACCATAAATCAAAGCGAAAAATCCCCCCAGGACTGACACCTGAACACACAGACGTAGAGGCCAAAGCTAAAATATTAATTTCTGAGAATCTCCACTTCAAAGCCTTTGTGAGCAGACTTCTTGGGACACGCGTGTCTTTTGAGGGTCCTCCTGCTTCACATGCCCCAAGAACCCCGGCAGCGCGACACGGCTCCCCCCCGGAGAGACTACGAACAGGCCATCTCCTTCTGGATCCGGAACTGTTGCTCTCAGCTTTGGCATCGGGCGTCCCAGCGCTGAGATGAAGCGCTGACATAGCAGGCCAGCGCTGGATTGTGCTTCATTGTGGGATTTCGAATTTCATCCTTTCAGAAGTCCTGCCAGCTCCTGCAACCCGGCCAGAGGAAGCGAAAGGAGGCCCTCAGCGCGCGAAACTGGTTTCGAGGGAAGGGCTGGCAGAGAAGGCGTGCATAAAACCAAGTGGGCATTAAATCGTTCCCATTATGTGAACAAAGGAAAACGCCGGAAAAATTACAAAGCCGTTATAAAAACTGTAGGAAAGCCATCACCGAGATTCCGAATTGCGCTCAGGCGGCAACCTCCCAAAATTGGGCTCTCCAGCCACCTTGGGACAGAGGTGACTTTTGGGTCTGAAGGATAAAATCGAACCCGCTGCTGAAGTCAAGATCTGCGGAACCGCTGGGCTTCTGCCACACATGGTCCTGGTCAGCTCAAAGCTTGCGTGTTCCCTCACAGGGTTAACAGATCTTCGTCTTTTTCTTCTACGAATTCTTTTTCAAATTTAGGGTTCAACTGAGTGGAATCCGACAATTTTCCGCACTGTAGACTCCGATCGTATCGTGAACTTTTGGCTCTTCTGCTGAAACTGGACTTTTCTTCTGGAGAACAGCTCTCTCCAAGTCTTCGTACATCTGTAGCTTTGGGATTAAGGAGGCATGGCCAGCGGAGCCGTCACGTTGCGGCTGCTCCTCCCTTTACTTCTGGGGAGGGTCTCTCTGGCCCAGACTGACAAACAGCCAGATGTTGACCTCCTGGCAGCCAACCAGACGGCAGAGCCCTCCCTGCCACCGGACGTCACCCTATCGACGCCTACAGGGGAACTCGAGGAGGAGACCGTCCCACCCACAGGTAGCCGTTGCCGTGGCTACTATGACGTGATGGGCCAGTGGGACCCACCTTTCAACTGCAATGCCGGAATCTACCTTTACTGCTGTGGCACCTGCTTCTACCGCTTCTGCTGCCAGTTCAAGCAGCACAGGTTGGACCAGACGTCCTGCTCCAATTATGACACGCCCATCTGGGCCAACACTGGCCGGCCGGTGGCATCTGTCACTGAGTTCCAGGACCAGCACGAACGTGACAGGACCCACATGATTGTTTACATCATCTGCGGCGTGGTGGCTGTCATGGTGCTGGTCGGCATCTTCACCAAGCTGGGCCTGGAGAAGAGCCGTGGTGGGCAGAACGACATGAACAGCTCCAGGTGAGCGGGGCTGGGGGGCGACCCCGCAGAGACCCAAGAAAGGATAGGAGATCGGGGCACTTCGGTGGTTCTGTGACTGTCACAAACAGCTGAGGGTCAAGGGAAAATGTGTTTTCATCTGCGTGTTTGTGTGATCGAGTGTGTGTGTGTGAGCGAGAGAGAGAAGACTGAGGAAGAGGGAGGGTGTTTTAAAACCGTAGATTACAAGGCAGCAAATGGGGGAAAATCTGAATGTGACTGAGGGATTAAGACTTTATATTAAACTGGGATGACATTTCAATGGTTGTGAAGACAATCTGTTGAGGGCTCATGAACTGCGGGGGCAGGGGGGGCAATTATGGCAGGTTGTACAGATAACACAGCGAAAGGTCTACGTTAGAGGTTTGTAACGGGAGTTTATTTTGTGCCCTTTCACCCCCGATCTGCACCGTGGCAGGGCAGTAAGGAGTGTACGGTAAACCTCCCACTGTCAGGCCCTCGGTATTTTACACTGGGTTACCACAGCTCTTTGTTCTCCCAATGGGGTATGACACAGCGGGCGACAGTGATACTCTGTCCATCCACCTGGGAAACACAAGCAGATCAGATTTCATGTTCGCCATAAACTGGCATCTTCCGTGGTTTCAAACTTGCACCACAGCAGCCACCCTGGCTCAGAGCAGGTGTAACATTTAGCATTGCATCCCGTTATACGCAAGGGGACAGTGGTGGCGCAGTGGGTTTGGCTGGGTCCTGCTCTCCGGTGGGTCTGGGGTTCAAGTCCTGCTTGGGGTGCCTTGCAATGGACTGGTGTCCCGTCCTGGGTGTGTCCCCTCCGGCCTTATGCCCTGAGTTGCCGGTTTAGGCTCCGTTTCCCTGCGATCCCATAGGGGACAAGCGGTTCAGGAATGTGTGTGTGTGTAGTATAGAGGGTTATTTTTTTCTATGACTTCCTAAAGATGCATCCACAAAAAAAAAAAAAAAGAAAGAAAAAAAGAAAAAGCACAACAGGAAGAATTTCTCTTTTGGTTACGGAGTTTTACCAGAAAACGCAGCCGTGCGCAAAAGAGCTGAAAAAACGAGAACGAGACCGCAAACAGCGTTTGCAGCAAGAAGACCTCAAAAGTTCAGGAAGAATATCCTGAGACGCGTGATCTCTCTCGGAAAGATGGCATTTCTGTACTTTCAAGGTTCACTTGTGTAAAACTGATATCATGGCAAAATCTCGAGGAAGATGGGGTGCTCTTGCTGGTCCGGTATCAGCTGGTTTGGACCGATGGGGGGGTTCGGGCCGCCGGTGTGCTCCACTTAGAGTAATTCTCTAAGAGTGGAACTCATCACTGCATTACCAAAACCTAGCAATGTAACTGCTAGCTTTGTTAGAAAATATTTTTATTTAATTTAACCCCTTTTCCTCATAATTCAATCATAGCCCATTACCCTGTTCTTAAACCTCCCCCTTGAAGCATGGCAGTCAGGGCGACTCGGGTGCGAACACACCTCCTCCTGTGCGCTGACTCCGAGTTGCCTGAATTTCCTGCTTATCATATTCAGTCTAAGGCAGGCAGGAAGACATTCTTAGCCCCGACAGGATTAATATGAAAGGAAACGCGGGGCGTCGGGGTAAATCACACAGCTGTCAATGTCTTGGGCTCACCAGTTCTTACCGGAGAGGACATTTCCAGATCTGATGTCTGAGAGTATGTTGAGCACTATTTATCTGAAGAAAAGCACACCTTTAAAATGTGTGTGTGGCAAAGCAAGGTGTGTCTGCTTCAGGGAGCGACCGGACAGGGGTCGCTGGTGGGTGGCCGTTTTTTATTCTCTCCACCCGTAACGATGTCATACAGCAAACGATGCAACAGTCAGAAAAATCCCAACACAGCAAAAGTGAGCACAGGAGAGCAGATTTAACGATAACCCTTAAGACGCACCGATTCTTCAGCCCAGAAAGGGGAGGATACATTCCGAGACGTTCGATCACAAAAAAACCTTCCCTTCTTGCTCCCAAACTCCAAATTTCTACAGTCTCAAACCGGCTGATGGATACTTGGAATTTGGCTGCACCTTGTGCCTCTTGTCTCATTAACAAGGTGTTGCCAGGTGCAACCGTCCATCTTGGGGACCCGGTGCGGTCGAGCCAGAGCCTATGAGTGTCCTTTATTGACATCGAGCTAAACCTCTTCTGAAAACATCACGACTTTATAAATTGTTATGACATTAGTTATTACTGTGGAGCCCAAGTCCATCATGTGTTTCTCAAACGTCCCATAAGTATGATGTCAACTCGCTCAACTCATCAACTCGCTCTATGTCGACACATAACATCACTGGTTACTTTAGCCAAAGCAAATGTTCAGAAGTACGTCCGGAACTATTTGTGGATTATTTGTCACCCTTTGACAGAAAGGATGTTGTGTACGGAGCCCCGAAACCCCACACCGGTCATTTCTGAAGGATGGAGGCAATGGCTGAAGAGAACGAGCAGATTTGGAATCTACAGATTAGTCAGCTTCATCGCTGCCCACAGAGCACTTTAAACATAAAACCATAAAACCAAATTGAGCCTCAGCTCTTGAGCCCTTGATAGCTTCTTTTGGGGAGCTGTCTCAAGTCCGATAATGAGGCAAGAGGAATTAGTTAAGGATTAATTGTGGATTGGTTTAGCGATCTTAACTTAATTTAGTTCATAATTGGCAGTCTTTGCACACGTTGATTTCTCCACTATTTCTCCGGTATTGAACAATAAATATGGGACACGATCATGGGCGGAATCACACGGCTTACAGAAATTTAGAAAGAAAAAGACGTTTTAGTGGATATATTTGGATCTCCAGTGTAGATGGAGGGAATCTGGTGTTTGTGTGGTACGTCTTCCTGGCTTATCTTTATGGCTTATCGTTGTGGCTGGTCGCAAAGCACCGTTAAGGGCGTCCGAGTACTGGCCGCTAAACCTGGAGCTCCGTGCTGTGAAAGAGCAGCCACATCGAGCCCTTTATCCAAATCATCCTGACAGCTGCTGCAACTGCGCAAGGGCTCAGCTCGCGTTCAACCGTAAATACACCTCTTACCAGTGCTATCATTTCTCCTCCTCCCTCCAAAATCTATTTCTGCCATCACACTCCCATGAACCAAGCCCTCTTTTGTCTCGGCTCTTTGTGAGACCTCTGCCTGCATTTGCATAATGAGAAAAGTCCATGGGATGTCTGTGGACGGTTCCGCTGCCTCTGGTCTGAAGGTAATAAATGACCATAAATGACCGCAGCACTGCTCCCTGGGGTCCTGTTGCTCAGAGTCGCTCATTAATTGTCCGATGCTCCTTTCACACACGATGCTATGGTAGAGCAGGGCTCTGTGTGTCTCGTTGTATGCAAACACAAAGGGCACATTAGCTAAGGACTTGTTCATTATTTATGGCTTGCTGGGCGATAACATTAAATAAATGTAGTCAGCCACACGTGCACCTCTCCATAGTCTATTGGGATTGTATAGCTAAAAGGGTTCCAATTTCAAAATCAGTGCCATCAACTAAGATAATGCAGCTTGTCTTATAATAATACTGCTCTTAAGAATCAATCACCTCACAGGATAAGAGAGGAAAAAATAAGTGAAATTAATGAAGACTTGTTCTGTATATATAATATTAACGTACCACTTCTTGCAAGATTTACTTTAAACTCCTTGCGAAATTAACACCTTGCAAGGGATTTAAACTTCACAAAAGATTAAGACGGCAGGAAGATTAACGCCGCGCCTAGGATTATCTCCTGGTCCTAGCGGTGCTCATCAGACCTCGCGCCTCGCGGTGCCAGAAAACGGCGGAGCCCAGCGAGCAAAACCGCATGGTCGCCATTCAATTATCAGTTTATTAGCTAGTGCCGGTAAGAGTCGCCAGTTATCTCCCTTAAGCCAAGGCACTGATGAAAGACAGCATGACAGTGCAGGCCACACCGCTGGACTGGGTTCTACAGAAGATCAGCAGCCACCAGACTGGGCACCGTAGGCGAACGCCCAAATATTGATGACAGCGTTGTACAAATGAGGACAAGTCGGAATATACACTGCTGCCTCTTCCACTCTATTTCTGTTCCACGCTTCACAACACGTACCGCATCTATTATGAGTTTTGAGTGACTGCAGGAGTCATTCAAGTCCCATTTGGCGGTGGCCTCCTGCTGGCAACAAAGGTATGGACTTCACGACCATCGAATGGCAGTCTTTGTGTGTGATCAAGCCCTTCACTGGAAAAAAAAGTGCAAGGGGAATGTGTTGCCATCCCATGGGGAGAACACCCTTCACTTTGCCAAACTGAGGGCATCTATGAGGGAGATGAGAATTCTAAGCACGTTTCCTGTATCTCCAATTGTTAAGTGCTGCTGAGTCAATGTCGTCTCTGGGAAACCATTAGAAGAAGATGACTCCGGAGAATTCTGCTCTAACACTTGAGTCCTTAGAGTTTAAAGGGCTGTGTCTATTTTCGCTGCGATTGAGTCCAACTCAACTCCAAACTGCTGATCATCTTCTTCTTCATTTTCCTGCAACTTCCCCAGGAGTTACTGCCTTTTTGAGAGAAACCGGCCTTGACACCACATACCCAGAGTACGATAACCTCAGTGCCATCATCAGTGTTTTTGATGAGGGTTCCAGCCTGATTTTCTCTAATATCCATCTGTCAATCTTTATGTTAATCTGATGTGAACCAATCTGTAGTAATGCATCTTAAAGTGAACTCTAACCATATCTCCTGTACCAATTACGTCACCTAAAGTTAATGCTAGTTACATCTATTGTAATCGTAATTACATCACCTAAAGTTAATAACATATCAGGAATTGTAACCGTCACTAGTCACATCTTCCAATATTAGCATGACCAGAATGGGGGGGGGGGCAGCCCAGATGAACTTAGACCCTCACAAGTTTACTTCTTCTCTATCAGTCTTGGAAGATTTGATATCTACATTTAAATTTTCCATTTATTTATTTAGCTTTTCTCCATAGTGACTTCCAATGAACTCTATATCTATATCTATATCTATATACCTATAGCTGTATCTACATCTATATCTATATCTCTGCTGTGTTGTCATCTGCATCCTCCCCCACACAAATTTTTAACCATGCCTCACTTTGAGCGCCGCTTGATGCACGCCGCGCTACTCTTAGCACTTTTTGCGCTACCAGAAATGAGCACTGTGATGCAGACTCCTAGAAAGGTTGCTCTGCAAAACGACACAGAATTGCATCTACCGAAGCTGTAATTACATCACTTAAAGCTGATCGTGGTACGTGCGCGGCTACGTCACTCGCCACAATGACAGCTGGCGCATGAGGGGAAAAGGATCAGCGAAAGGGTCACGGCTTAGCAGCCCCACAGCCTCGTTGCGAGTGACACAGTGACACAGTGGCGGCGACTAGTACGACTGCGATTAGTCGTCTGGGTCTCTGATCAAAGGGCTGCGTGCTAAAAAGACAGGCGCTGCTATGATACCCTTCGGTGAGGTGCTTACCGTAGATGAGCTCAGTAAGCATACAGCGGTACAATAGTAAGATGTTAAGTGGAACTGGTAACAACATCCTTACTGCAGAAAAAAAGAGAAAAGAAAAGGAGACTGCAGCCAACTGGTCTCATGGTGATGTATTCCTGAAGGCAGGAAGCAACGCCTCTGAGATGATGGAACGGCGTGACCTCATTAAGGCACCGTGGAGAAGTTTACACAGCCCGTTGCGAGAGCAGGGGTTAGACTCGCATAGTAAAAGCAGGGGAACATTTAACACCCGCCTCGCTTTCCCTCAGCCCCGATGAGCTTCCTGCACCTCCTGCCCTTTGCTGCAGGGGCTCAGTGTGACTTTGATCGTCTGCGAGGTACCGAATCAAGAACACGGAATACGTGACACGTAAAGAGAGACCGAAGGACACGGAGAATGGCACATTTTTTTTGTTTTCGGAGCGCTAACCCCACACGGTGGTGTCGCTGAGTCTTTCTCTTAGACGTTTGTTCATCCATACGGTCGAGAGTTGTTGACTCTTATTTCGTTTAAACAAATGATACTTCGCTCAGTAGGGGAGCGCAGCGGCGCGGCGGGTCGGACCGGGTCCTGCTCTCTGGTGGGTCTGGGGTTCGAGTCCCGCTTGGGGTGCCTTGCGGTGGATCGGTGTCCCGTCCTGGGTGTCCCCCCTCCCCCTCCGGCCTTACGCCCTGTGTTGCTGGGTTAGGCTCCGGCTCCCCGTGACCCTGTATGGGACAAGCGGTTTCAGATGTTGTGTGTGTGTGTGTGTGTGTGTGTGTGTGTACTTTGCTCTACCACAAAAGACTTTGAAACCCTTAACATTTACGACAACTTAAATATTCCGAGACATTTGATTACAGTGCGGATTGGCTGAGGAGCTTTACGGTGGGAGGTGCTTAACTCCTTACTATTTGGGGCGCAGTGGCCCAAGGTGGGTTTAATGACATTTTTACATCCGTACTGTACTGTCCTACCCTGAGGGCTCTGTGGTTTCCAGACAGACATACAAGATGTTCCGCAAAGGCCCACTGACTCATCCTACCTCCCTCCCTTCCCTCAGCCTACTGATCCCTGCTTTGTCATTCAGGCTTTATAGATTCCAGAAATAGTGACTGCCGTTTTCGAACGTATTTTTTTTTAGACTTCCTCGAGTTGATACTTCCTGTCCGTCAGAATCAGACAAAGGAGCGTGTGATGTGCGCGCTCCCTTTCGGAGGTGGACTGAGAATAGATACAGACGACGGCTAGACGCAGAACAGACCTGCACGCAAGTGGATGGAGCGGAGATCCATGCGGCCGAAACACAAATCAAATTAAATTAAAAGAAATCAGAGAACTGCAAAACCGTGCACAGATATCGATTATGAATGGAAAAAAACTAGTAATTATTATGAGTAATATATAGATACACACAGAATTCAAGTTTGAAGCTTTATAGTCACCCTAACCCTCAAGTACTGAACATTGGGTGTGTGGGGGACTGCAAACACACACACACACACACACACACACACACACAGTCTGAAACCGCTTGTCCCATACAGGGTCATAGGGAGCCGGAGCTTAACCCTGTAACACAGGGCACAAGGCTGGATAGGGAGGGGACACACCCAGGACGGGACGCCAGTCCATTGCAGGGCACCCCAAGTGGGACTTGAACCGCAGACCCACTCAAACCCGCTGCGCCACTGCATCACCAGACTACCAACAGCAAGAAATAAAATCAAACAGTGCAAAGACAATGCAATGCAATTGTGCAATTCACAGTACCGGGGGATGTAATATCAGGGATGGAAATGGAAGGACAGAACAAGTGACCGAGTAGGAAAAACACGCTACGAGTGAAAAGACGATCAAACAAGCGCCCACTATATAGATAGATAAAATTCAAGGGTGGCATATAGGTGTGTAGCACAGAAGACAAAAATGTAGAAACGATTGTGTACTATGGGAACGTGGTACAGGTGGATGGGGCATAGTTACACACAGAGATGCATGGAGAGCACACGCACACACAGCATGTCACTGTGTCCATAATCAGACCCGCGACAGTAAAGTTTCTGACGAATGAAGAAAAATCTACAGAACCTAGGTAAGCCGCTTTTGACCTGGGTTTCTGACCAGGAACCGGTGCAATGAAGCGGCAGCGTGAGAGGCGTGCTGGTCGCGCGCTCGGGGCGAGCCGGCTTCCGCGGATGATGTGGAGCTGAGATGAAGGCTGATGATCGGTTCTTTAAAGTTCCGCTGCTGCAACGCTAACTGGCTGCTACATCTTATCGGGTTTGGGATTTGAGACTTGCTCTTCACCCGCCTGCCATTCGCTATGAGGCGGAAGGGTGCGAACGGCAGGCGAGACGGGAGCGAAAGTTCAGGCATCGTGTAAGACGCTGATCGCCAGCGGACGGCACAATCGCAGCAATGGCTCCGTCTCCTTTTCATATCGTGGCAGCTTCCAACTCCAGTTTGGGCCAAATGATTCCGATCATTGCAATTACTTGGAATTGTGTCTGTTGTGAAATGAAGCTCTAAACATTTCAAAACGGTGAGGAGAAAACCCTTAAGGTCATTACAGAGAATTTATGCAGAGCCCCGTACTGTACATGCCGACACCACTTTGTGTCTTGGCTCAATTCTATACACAAAAGGTGTTTATTCATGCCAGCTCAGCGTGGTACTGTAATTTATGTCTGTGCCGGTACAAAAACGTAATATCAGATGAAAGAAATGATACTCGGGAAATGAAGAAGGATTGCGCTGTGAGAAGGGCGGCTAAATACGTCGCCGCGCTTTGAAGGAGCAAAGCAGTCCGTTTACGTGGAGTCGCGAAAGCATAATTAGTGCACGTTTTCGAAAGCGCAGATATGAGTAAATTGAAAATGCAGTCAAGTTAAAGGAATCGGGAAACAAAGGGCGCGCTAAGAGTTCCCAAAGAGCTGATGTCACGGCAGGCCGAGAGAACCGGGACGGAGACCCAAGTGCGGAGTCGTTCGTCTGGAGGCAGAGGATCGGGCAAGTTCTCGGTATAGGGGACAGGCGGAGGGTTGGTCGATCGGCGGTCGGGGTCAGAGCGGGAATCCATGGGCGAGGTCAGGAGACAAAGCGAAGGGTCGGTCGAATGGCGATCGGAGTTGAAACGAAGATCCGCGGACGTGGTCGAGAAACAAAGCAAGGGGTCAAAACTGGAGAATGTCAACTGAGAACTGGAGATGGGTATGAGCGAGGAGTCGCAAGGAAGGGCGGTTGTCCCTGACGAGATTCCGCAAAGGTATGGAGGCCGAGGAGGTTCTTTTAAAGGGTGAGCGGTTAATCAGGCGCTGGAGCAGAGTCGGGTATTGTCGGTTGAGTTGCGGGCGTGGACGTGACAGCTAACGACGTCCTCCTGCGGCCCGTGGAAATGAGCTGAATAGCGGCAGGCGGCTTACTTGGGTCCCCCGTCGCCTGCCTCCTTCTGAGGCCTCCGTCTCGGCAACCCTTTTCACACGGCAGCCAAAAATCTGCTCAACGCCACACGCCGAACAGCTCGCCGGGAGTGAGGAGAAAGGAAAATAAATTAGAAGTAGAGGGGACTGAATGGAGGAATGCAGTCGCCGGGCCTTTCGCACAATAACGTGGGAAATTGCCCATCAGATTAAAAGGCGGGAGTTTTGCTCTTAGAATAATCCCACAACTGCAGCCTAAGAGCAGATTAATTGATCCATCCGTATTTTCCAACTTGTACATTAAGATGTTATTATTCCCTTGGCTTGGTCGACACTGTTCTCCAAAGCCACTTACCGCATTTGGTACATGTATCCAGCAGGGTATTTTTACTAGAGCAATCCAGGGTAAGTGCCTTACTCAAGGGTACTACAGCAGGGCTCCCCAGTGAGCCAGAAGTTCGGCTTAAAAGCCCGTCTTCACCTCGGCGCCGTTAAAGGATGTTCAGGTCTCGCTAGCTGGCCTTCAGAAACACAAGCAAAGGGATGTTCATTTTCCCAAGCGCTCATTCAGCTTCACCGGTGAGTCACCGGTTCAAAAGCGTGGCGCCCAACCAGTGGTCCCCCAAGTCCACGATGCTCACATGCCCCAAAATGCCAAGGGGATGATGGGATTTTTTTGGTTTTCGGCTCGACTCCCGATCTCTCTCACCCGCGTCTCCCCCATGCCCGGCGTACCGGAGAGGGGCGCTAAACTGGCCCAATTAGGATGGCGATTAGTTTAATCAGGTGATTAACTGGCTGTCAGGATCAAACGCCTGCAGACAGCGAGGGCCTGCAGTGGATCATGGGAGTAGCGAGGGCTTGCTGGAGTGACGGACCATAATCGCTCCCCCGAAATAGAGGGAGAGCCTTGCAGGCAGCAGATAAACAGGAGAACCAGGATGAAACGAAAGCGTCTTTCTGGATCGAAATATCCCTCTTTCATGTTGCGTGGGCAACACGATGTGTATGTTATTGGGGACAATGTCATATTAACCCAAGTCAGTCATTTATTAGATTCTTTTTTTCACGAGGAAGATGCTAAGCAAGTTTAAACTTAATGTAATAAATAATAGGGGAAACGATGATGTCCAATTCAGCAGGAACGGTTTGGGAGACGCAATATGCTTTTAATGCCAGTGATTTATTTAACGTCTTGATTAATAAATGAGATGAACATATTTTTGTCGGAGGCTGTGGAACGAAAAAACAACTTGAGCGTTTTACGGAAGGGGGTTGACTCGCGCCTTCCCCTCCCAGTGGAATGACATCATCTTCGTCCTGGAGTCCTGCGCTGTTTACCCTGTTTTATAGATACGAGAGCTTGTCCACCCTGGTTCTCCTCTTACTCTCTAGTGTGAGAGATGGATCTGATCCACCCATTAACAGTCCAGTGCAGGGTCGTGGTGGTCCTAGAAACAATGGGCACGACGCAAGATGGACCCTGGATGGGACACCACACACACAGCAAGGCACAGATTCACCAGTTCACCTGAAGCACGTGTCGTTGGACTGTGGGAGGAAACCAGAGCATACGGAGGAAACCTTTGCAAACACAGAAAGAACATTCAGTCTCCACGGAGATTGAGCTTTGAGGCACCAGGGCTACCTACTGTGACACCCAGCTACAATTCACACACACACACACACACACACACAAGGCATAGAGTCACCAGTTCACCTGAAGCAAACGTCTTTGGACTGTGGGAGGAAACCAGAGCATCTGGAGGAAACCTTTGCAAACAGAGAAAGAACAACCAGTCTTCACAGAGCTTGAGCTTTGAGGGGCACCTGTGCTACCTACTGTGCCACCCAGTTAGAATTCAGTCAGTTTTTTAAATTTTTTTTGTGCAGGGAACTGAGCACAGTCGATTTTTTCCCCTCTGCAAGATTTTGTCCTAAAGCATCGGAATCCGTGTACCTGAATCAGCAAATAAGTGTTTATTTCGTCAGTGAAAATGAGGAGAATGCTGTGGGCGGATGCGGGAACTGAAAACCAGTTATGATGCCTGTTGAGATAGAGGCCTCTGCGGAGCAGAGTGTGTGAAGATACTGTACCTCTGTGACATGTGCTTGACGTTAAACACACACAAGTGACATAAGCGACCCTGTCCTGCCCAGGACACACCCCAGGATTTCGCACTCGCCAAGCCCGACTCGGCAGAACCTTCCACGGGGTCCGGTCCTCGCACCCTGGGCCGTGGCGGCCGCCTCTGTTGTTCGTCCCGCTCTTCGCGGTTAGCTGAGGGAAGCAGCAGCGAAGCGACACCCTGCCGTGAACAACCGATCGAGAACGAATAAGACGCAGCTCTGGATGTGGTGAATTCTTCTGAAAAGATGCCCTTATAAAAATAATTACAGCTCATACCTTGCTAAATCTATATCTCTCTCCCCAGGGAAATAATACATCATGAGGTAAATTATAAATAATATATCATGTGGTAAATTGCCGAGAGAGCGCAGGGAGCTTCCTCTTCGGCTTTTTTTTTGAGGATTATTTTAGCTCTTTGCTTTGTCCTCCAACAAGTGAGGTCCCAGGTGCCTGGGCTGCTGGGGATGAGCAGCGGTGTAGAACACATCCACCGACTCCTCCCGTGGCTCTGCTCGAGGACGTCGGGGTGGTTGGCCGCGCTCGCAGCTGAGGTCGGCCTTGACGGGGAGATGCGTAACGGGGTCATGGACGGCGGCCTGTCGGACGGTCTCCGGCTGCCTAATGAGAGTCCCAGCGCGTTCCGTGTTCCACGTTCCACAAGCTCAATCTCCAGGCAGCGGAGCGGGACGTCTCGGCTCCCCCGCCCCCCGCTGTCGCACGCCTATTTATAAGCAAGTGCCAACAGCGATGTCAGCAGGTGCGCGCGGAGCGACCCGCACGCGGAGTATTTCCGAGCAACACCGCGCAAACACGTCTCGTGCAGATGGATCCCGTCGCCTTGAGGGCGTCAGCTCGGGGTTGCGGGAAGCTCTGGTTGCAAACTCCAAGCGAAGCCATCGCAAAGGGCAGACAAAAGGGTGACGCCCGCCCATGTGACGAGAACACGTGACTCAGCTGCGGCGACGACACCGGGAGTAGGCTCTGACCCACTTGTACATATCCCACAATGCACTTGTTCAGTCTATCCATGCTTCTCCTCTGCTCTTTCTCTCACCTTACTCCCCCACCTGACGCAGTTCTGCAGCTCTTGACCGCTCCTAATCATATTTCACGGGGGGTGTGGTGGCGCAGTGGGTTTGGCTCGTGCCTTGCTGTGTGGCAGGTCTAGGGTTCGAGTCCTGCTTGGGGTCCGGTGGTCCTGTGTTTGCCTCCCCTGCCATACAGAGGAAGGCCCTGGCAACTCACCTCTGTTTCCTGCCTCGACTTGCCTCAAAAACCACACGAGTGGTCACTGTGGGTCGGCTTCGACTCGGCACATACCGTGCAATCGCATATTACTAAATTCCCTTTTTCCTGCACACAAGTCATATTTGCCAACATTAGATTGCAAATGAATTGCCTGTATAAACAGGTGAGTCTTGCTAAAGGAGTCCCAGGTCTCCAGAACACCACACCAAGCAGGTGTGGGAAAAGCTGTAGAGAAAAGCTCATCTCAACGCGTCAGCTCTCTTACAAGGGCAGCTTCTCAGAGTTCCTTGGGCCCCGCGTCACCCCCACGTCGTAAGACGTGCTTCACAGCAGGCTCACTATACAGCCTGTCCGCTGGGCGAGAAGCACATGGCGCCTGGATGCCAGGTCCTTGAAACCAGATCCCACCTCGCTGCAGCACTAGTATGAAGATGTTGCTGGAGTGGGGGGTTCAAGGGCACCAAGAAGCAGCCGAAATCACGTGCACGGGGGGTGGGCTTGCGGAGTGTGTGCGTGAACAATCCGCGATGCTCTGGGTGCCCTGCGCACTGCTGGATGCTCACAAAGAGTTCCGCTGAACAAAAACCTGGTTCTGATTGCGGAAAGTCCTGCCCGGATTGCCGAGATTTTGAAACCACAGTTACCTCGCAGTCTGGAACCCCTATAAAGAGACCTGGGGTGACCAGGTCTGTGGGTCATCAAACCCTGCGAGAGGGTACGTTTGTGGTCACCCATCATTCCATTTTTTCAGCTCTCTCTGCCTTCCTGTAAAACCGGTGAAGTCTGAAGGAACCGTACGTGCCGTAATATGACAGGTGAGGGAGTGCTGCCCCTCCTGCTGTCGTGTGTCCCCTTAGTAATTGGACAGGAGAGGTGTTTTGTAAGGACGAGCTGCTGTGTGTCACACGAGGCCAGTCAGTGCCGCTGAGGTTGAGCTGCGGTGAGTCGTCGCTCTATGTACAACACTCTGTGCAGTGTGGATGATTGCGGCACAGGCCTGGATTGAGGTGTTCGTGCGCCCTGGGCATTTTCGCTGTAGGATGTACAAAAAGAGGGGTGAACGCCTATTGAACTATATCGATTGACACAATGTCATTTAAATCATTCTCATGCTAACCGAAGGAGGGGGTGCGGTGATGCAGCGGGTTTGGCTGGGTCCTGTAGGTCTCTGGTGGGTCTGGGGTTCGAGTCCTGCTTGGGGTGCCTTGCGATGGACTGGCGTTCCGTCCTGGGTGTGTCCCCACCCCCTCCGGCCCCACACCCCGTGTTGCCGGATTAGGGTCCGGCTCGCCGCGACCGCGCTCGGGACAAGCAGTTTCAGCAAATCTGTGTGTGTGTGTGTGTGTGTGTGTGTGTCATGCTAAACCATGTGACTGATGGAGAAGGCAAACAAAGTTCTCGGGAAAAGCCCAGACATTCCGAAATTCTTTCTTTAAACGCAACATCGAAGTCGTAGTTGCACTGAATTCGTTTCACGTTCCATTTCCTTATTTTTCCTCTCTGTTAAATTTTTTCTCCACCTCCAATTGTGCGTACAGTACCTAATGGGAAATGCGGCGCTGACTCCGGCATCCTCCGAAGGGGGGGGGGGGCGGCTGGAGCGCCGTGTCCGGGTGATCAATGGGGAAAGGGCACTGGTGATGACAATCGATCAGTTAGATCACGGAGTGTCTGAAGGTCTTCTCCCGAGGTGGAATTAACCTCTTCCTCTCTGTACCTCTGTACCCCGCACGCTGGCGCAGGACGCTGACGGAGCTGCTGAAACAGCCCGCGGGGGACATGGGCAGCGCGGATGGTGCCGTGGCATCGCACCCTGTCGGCGCCAATGGGATCTCCGCCAGGATGCTGCGCAGCAGGAGCGGTGAGCCGAGTCCTGCCCCGGCGCCGCCACCCCAAAGACCAACCTCCGCCTCTACAAAGGCAGAACCCCCTCCCGCATAAACACTTTAACCACCTTTGTTTCTCTCGACTCCGAAACGCACGGCACCACCCCGCGTCCAAAGTCATCTCCTTCGCCGCCGTTGGAGATCCACTCTTGGATTGACAACACATCTATTATGGCTTCACCGCAGATAGCGATACGTGAGCACACGTATCATTAGGAAGCAATTAGAGGCGCGCTAATGATACGTGTTGACAATAATTATAGGCCGCTTCGATGCCTTCAGACTCGGCAGCTTTTATTTTTTTGCAGAATTGTTTCGGTCGATTCAGACAGCGAGCTCACCGGTGCGACAGCGGTGCCCCTCGCACCCGACCCAGACTGTCGGAGAGTTCCTGAGCCCCCCAACCGCGACCCCCCCCACCGCGTCTCGACCACAGCCCTCAAATCATTCCGGTTTAATTGCGTTGCTGGAATCACGCATGACTTTTCACCCTCTCTGTTTCTCCTCTGTGTGTGAGCTCTACTCTCACACTCCTCCCCCCCCCCCCACACGTCCATCCCCACCGATATCCATCTCCTCTCTCATTCCTTTCCATGCGGGGGACAATACCAGGGGCACCGGGATCAGACCGGCCCGGGATCTCTTGCGGTCGCTCAACCCGTCCTGCATCCCTGCGTTATTATTGCACTTATGCTCATAATTAGACGCAATGCCGTTAACAAACGAACCTGAGCTGAAAGTGCAAGCAGCCGCCGTGTCGCACGGAACAGTTAAAAAGCGCTGCCGAATTAACGCCCCCTCGGAGAGACCGTATATTCAGGGGAAACCGGATCGCGCGCCGCAGACATATGATGCAAGGCAGCATTTCCCAAGGGTGACTGCTGTTCAAACACAGTGTGGGATGTGCACCTGGGGAGGACTCCTGATCTCAGGAAGAGGTCCTCATTTGCTCAAAATGGAATGGCGTGTCTGCGTGCAAACATCTGTGCAGAGCGCAGGGCTGTGCGCATAGGGGAATGCTGATACCTGTGCGCTGGAGTGTGAACACGCGTATGAATCGGTGTGCGGCTGTCCCTGTGGATGTGTTCCCATGTATATGTGGAAATGGGAGCGTAAATCTATTATGAGACGCTTTGCTGAGTCTGAATGCCAGTGCCGTTTCTCGGTGACCCTGGTACATTGCATCAGAACTCTGCGAACCTTCGATGCCACACACACACGTCGTTGTTTAATGGATTTACAGGGCAGGGCAGTGACACACATACAGTATAGCCTCAGTCGTCTACCACGGAGGGGAGCGCGGTGGTGCAGCAGGTTTGGCTGCGTCCCGCTCTCTGGCGAGTCTGGGGTTCGAGTCCTGCATGGGGTGCCTTGTGATGGACTGGCGTCCTGTCCTGGGTGTGTCCCCACCCCACGTGTTGCTGGATTTGGCTCTGGCTTGCTGCAACCCCACTTGGGACAGGTGGTTTCAGCAACTGTGTGCGTGCGTGCGTGCGTGCGTGCGTCGACCATGGTGATTGGTAACAACACACAGGCACATAAAAGAGTAGCACTTGATTTAGAAACCGCAGGAGAGACACACACACACACGCACAACCGCATGGTGGGTCCACCCAATGCTGACGTTCCTGGAATCGACTCAGATTCGTTAGGTCGGTCACTCTCTACGGGTGTGTGACAGTTACATGCACAAAGGGTCGATCTCTGGTTCTGGTCAGTTATGATCGCATCGATTCGGTGGGTCGATTCGTCGACCTGCAGGATGCGGTGGGTGTCTGGATCTCTACAATGCGCTGCACCCTGTGTGCGAGCGCAAGAAAGAGTGCTTTTGTGGTTGGCGCACCACTTCGACCCCCAGCTGTTGTCACTCTGCTGCCCTGAACAGGAGGGAGACCGACCCCATCTCGGGGACAAGCCGGCCTGCCGACCGACACGAAGCGCCACCCTCCGCTGGGGAGCGTTTGCGGGGGGGAGCGCCCCGCCGTGCCGCACGTGGGAGGATTTGCCTCGGCGCTGATGGACCGTAACCGCGGCGCAGTTCAAAGTGTTTCCTCAGACAGCCGAAGGCCGCCCAAGGATCCCTTCGAAATCGCGCGACTGTACGCGCCCGAATTTGAGCCGCGCCGCAGCTGCGGGGATTACGGACCGACAGCGGCGTCAAGCAGGTTTAAGGAGCTGTATCCTGAAAGCGACGTGACGCGCTCCGATTTTAATAATTTCACGTCACGTCTGTCTTGTGCCAGCTTCACGGTCTTAGGCGGCAGTTTAAGATGGGCATAGATGTACATTAAATTACCAGGATTAACTTTAATAGTCACAACGCCGAAGCTACAATAATATTAACGTCCGGGTCTGAATGAGAAAACATTACATTGAAAAATAAAATAACGCTTTGACGATATTATTACTCCCTTTACTTGAGGACACTTCCCCTTTGGATTAGTGGTTTTATCTATAGACATTATAAGAAAACACTTTCCTTCATATTTTACAGGCCCCAGTACTTAAGCCAGACACCAAGGAGCTGGAATTGTGTTACACGGTTTGGTTCCAGTATTAATTTTATTCGTTCATTATTTTTGCACACAGTGCAAAATATGCAAATTAAATGCGGCAGACAAAACTGCAGTGATGTTTAGAGCCACACACCTTTACAGAATTACTGCTGTGTTTCGTTGGTGGGTAATATAGGGGTCGGGGCTGAAGGGGAACGGGTTCGAATCCCATTCTACTGCGGTACCTTCGATCAGGAAACTTACCCTGAACTGAAACGGTAGAGATACATACCGTACAAACGAGTAAATCACTCTAACCTTGGGTATCTAATATTATAAGGCAACCTGGACAAAGGTGGCATCTAAATAGGAGGTTAATAATAAGCAATAACTGTAAATGCTTTACATGAGGTGTGATTTAGCAGAATTTGCAATTATTGAGCCATTTATACGGCCAGCTTACTTTACTGGAGCAATTTAGGGTAAGTACCCTGCTTGAGCAAAGGTACCACAGCTGCTGGTGGGATTCGAACCTGCAGCCTTGGGGTCCAAAAGCAGTCGCTCTAAACATGAAGCAACCGGGTGTCATTGAAACACCTTTTTATGATTTCAGCGTGTAATACGCAAAGTGTGTTCAAACTCAGCCGCAGTCTGTCGACTTTAGTTTTTGGAGATTTGTTCATCCTTAAATGAGCATTTTTTCCAGCATCTGCAATTTGGAGCAGTGAGGGATTGCAAACACAAAAAGGCACACATGAAGTCTATTCAAGTCCAGAAGCAACCTGCGAGACAAGCAGAGAGAAACAGTGACGATCACGCAGCGTCCATTCCGGGGGACGCTGACAGTCTTAATGAGACAGTGAGACCAAGATGAGGACAAGGAGGTGAAGAAGGGGGTCCTGTAGAAGACAAGACGTGAGTTAAGGTCCTGAGAAGTGTGCTGAAGCCTCCAGATCTGGAAACCCAATGTCTCTTTCTCTCTCTCTCTCACACACACACACACAGTTTCTCTCTCTCTCCTGTCTCCACTTCCCTGTTCTTCTGCCAGATTTAAATGTCATTGGACTGCTTACATACGGAGGCTGCAGCAAGGAGGAAATGTCAAGCATATTAATGCTTGCATTTGTGTCTCTTGCTCTGTATGCGTGTGGGGGGGGAGTCCTCATAGACGAGGCCACACTGGACTCTAAATCACAGTTCTCCCACTCATTGCTTCCTTCTTTCTCCTTGTACTCTTTCATCCAAGGTGGCTGTTATTCCTTTCTCATCCCTTCTCTCTCGGAGCTCCTCTCCCTCCACCCTTTCGCTGCGCGGCCCCAAAGCGCTCCGTGTCTCCTCTTTACACGAAGCCGGTGAATTACGAAGCCGAAAGGACGTTAGGGCATGCTCGCTTGCCCCGCCGCCGCGTGTGACCCAGTCCCCCATATCGCTGAGTGCCACCTTGCCCCAGAAGATGCTTTCCGAGGAAGTGGACGCTGCCAGTTCGGACTGAAGGTCAAACGTGCCGTTGTGAGAGAGGATATCTGTGGCGAACCGGCATGGGCGAAGCGTGCCAGGAGCATCACGGGTACAAGCACACGCGTGAAACAGGCACCATGTGGCACACGGCTCTGCTCAGGACCTGTTGTAGTGTGCAGGATACTGGCCACACACACACACACACACACACACACACACACACACACACAGTGGAAGCAGGAGGAGGCTTGAGCGACAAAAGGCCATGTTCACTATGAGTTCACAGAGCTGAGAGCTTTAGCGTGTGCCATGTGGCCTTTCTGCCCGTGTGCTCCAGAAGCGACACCATCAGATTTTAAAAGAAAAAGAACAAAAGGTGGGATACGGTGCATGCAAAGCAGTACGGAGTGTACAGACGACTCGGGAGCGTGGTCAGTTTTGTCAGGAGATGAGACACCGTGTCCTCCCAACACTTCTGCAGCAGATCCCAGAGATGCGGGACACTTTGTGTTGATTTACTTTCACTCCTCTGTCCAGTTTGTCCCAGCCAGGCGATGCCCAGGTGTACTCAAACTTTTGACTGGCACCGCGCACACAGCTTGAAAGGGCGGTGATTCGTCGGGTTATTTAACAAAGTAGGTCGCTTCTTGATGCTGCGACGACTCGGGATTGTGCTCCAGCAGCAGGAGGACCGCTCGCACACGTCGAACCCGTCACGTGCCCATCATCCGCACCAGCGGCGGCCAAATGGAAAGCACGCCATCCTGTAGTTTCATTCGTAATTGGTTACCCACAATGCCGTTTCAGAAGCTTAGGACCTGATGTCACCATCACAGCTGAGGAGATCAGCACAGCGCTGGCAGAAATGCTGGAAAGGAGAGGAACTTGGTTGCGGCTGCCCAAACCCCAGCAGTGCCGCGACGCCGTGCCTCCTACATTTACATTTTACATTTATTCATTTCGCAGACGTTTTGCAGAGAAAAATACAAAAAAGTCCATTACATCAACAGGAGGAGAAATTTGGATACAGACGTGATTCTTGACTACCGTCCGTTTGTCACAAACCACCATATAAACCAGTACACATTACATGCATAAAGGTTTTTCATTATTAAACAAATTAATATTTTTAAATTATTAAAATTATTATTTTTTCAAGCACTTACGAGATCAGGGGAGAAGCGAGTCGGAAAGAGATGAGTTTTGAGACCCTTCTTAAATGTAGAGGGAGATTCAGCAGTTCTGAGTGAGAGGGGAAGGTCTTTCCACCACATCGGAGCCAGAACCAAAAACCTTTCTGCTTTTGATTGTGGACCTTTTGTGCAGGGGACCACCGGGTGAATAGAGGTGGAGGAGCGTAGCAGCCTGACTGAGATGTAGTGAGTGATCAGCTCTTGTAGATAATAGGGGATCAGATCTGTTGAATCGAGCAGCTACGGGAAGCCACTTCTCCCCGGAAGGTCACATCACAGTAAGACATCCGCAAGTAGATGGAGTCCACAGCTACTGTGTAACACAGGTGCTCCACCTTTCCCTGCAGATGCGGTGCTCTTGCTCCCATATGCATTTTCGCAGCCGCAACACCTTAGAAAGCGACTTATTCTGTCTCGAGTCACTAGTGTCCCTTATTCCTCCATAAGTGGTTCTTGACTTTCAGGGTCCAGCCTAAGATACTTCATGAGCCTATTAATATGCAAAGCAACACATACTTATCCAGCACAATCCAGCCAGTGTGTAGCAATCTGGTGGAGCAGCTCCTGGAGATCGGGGAAGTGCTCAGCCTGGAGACTTTACTCGCCATTGTACTCTTATTAAGTGGTGACACCCCCCACAGGGAGAGCTTGGCGACATAGAGCAGGACAAGAGCGGGACGGTTCCAGCAGGAAACGTCAGCGTCACTTTCGATTCGCCGCACGCCTTTACACCTGGGTCACGGGTGAGGGGCCATAGACGGAGAAGGTGAACATCCCACACGGATGGGATGCTGCTTTTCTCCAAAGTAACGTTCAACTTGGTAAAATAAAGCGGAGCCATCAAAAGATAACGCGGTTTAGATGCAGATACACGATTGTCAAAGTGCAGTTTGTCTGGCGTCTCCGTTTTGCTGGCACGCGTTGCTCAAGAGGCTGCTTGTAGACACAAACGTGAACATGGTAGATGGTGTGACACAAACTTATGTAGCTGTCAGGAGATCAAGAGAGAAATGGGTCTGAAGGAGATGCGGTGTTCATGTTGAATCCTGGAAGGGATTCAGCAGCTCTGAGTGACAGAGGGAACCCATTCCACCGCATCAGAGCCAAAGAAAAGAATTTATAAATGTTTGATACTGGAAGCCAGGTGAGTGAATAGGTCAAACAACCAGAGTTGGAGGAGTGCAGCACTCTTGGTGGGGTATAGGGAGTGATCAGGTCCTGTAGGTGTTGGGGAGCAGAGCAGGTTCTTTGGTGGCCTTGTAGTGTCATGGAGAGCGACAAGGAGGCAAGACACATGGAGGAAAGGTTTCTGTTGTACAAAACCATTTTGGACCTGTGGTTGAGATAACTAAACTGAGTGGTAAATATCTAAAGTTAAGTAAAAGAGTTAATTATTGCTGACTAAGTAGCTTGAGATCAAAGTGATGGCAAAAAATTCGAAGTGGAGAAGAAAATGAGGCCAAAGGGATTTATCCTGGAGACGGTACACGTGTGTGTGTGACTGCTTATAGGAACGGAACTCACGCTTGCTGTATCGTGAAGAGGGTCACCGTGTTCGGCTGGGAGGGCCTCGGGGGGGGGGGTGGCCTGTCCAGGTCTCCCACATCCCGGCGTCAGAGCTGTTGAACGAACCATGATTAATGTCCAATGGAAAAAAAAGATTCCAGGATCCATTAATTGGAATTGATCCAACCTCCAGTACAACAGGGCAGTAAAGTGGGGCGCTTGGATTGGGTCAAGTGTGTGACCCGTGTCTTTGATCTGGGCGGAGGACATAGGGCAGACAGTACGGGGTGGTGTTGAGTTGGGACCCACGAAAGCACAGCACCGCGCTGGGTGGGATCAGGACCCTCCCTGACTCTGATTGTCCCAGATGTGACTCAACGCTCCTGCATGTGGACGCATAGCCACCCCTTGTTGGACACTTAGCGTCATTTGGATGAGGATGGCATGGTACCTCTGTCTCGATGGGTCCAATCCCTACACCCCATGGTACTCTTCTTAATGAGTGGACTGCGAGCACTTCGCGTGTCTCTGAATTCAAGGGACGTGCTCATACCACCCACTCCATTCTGTGAAGAGCACGTAGGCAAATGCCGGTGCGTGTGGCTGTGCGTGCAGGTGTGTGTGTGTGTGGTGGCCTACTTGAGCGCAGATGAGTTTTGAAGAGCTGCGGTGCTTGGCGCTGCGGGCGTTTCGTCCGAGGCGCGGTCGACGTGCCCCCCAGGGCTCACAGAGCCCAACCCCCCCTGTATACGGATGGCCCCGACAACGTATAGGGAGGGCGAACGAGAGAGCGACGTGTGTGGCAAACGCAACGCCGAAAGAATAAAAAGGAGCACCTCTCAAAAGACCGAGCGCAGACGCAAAAAATTTCGGACCGGGATGAACCACGCGTGTTACCGGCGAATGCCATAACCTGACAGCAGGGGGCGCCACCACCTCCTGTCGCGTATGACATCCTTTTAAGCGGACGCGACGTATTTGCGACAGTGCTTCGGCAACACGGTCTACGTATCATCTTCACAAATCCCCATGGGTTGATAATCACGAAAAAGGTTGAGCCGGAGCAGACAGACGGAGGGATGAGGACGTGGACGGAAGGAAGGAGGGGATGGGTGGTGCGGCTGGGTCTCTGCGGGGGGGCAACAACGTGTCAGGTACCGGGGGACCAAATAATTATTAGCAACAGTCAGTGGAGTTATAAACACAATCGATTTGTACACAGGCTTCCTTGAACTCTGGGGGGCGTGTCCCAAGCCTTGCCCCGCCCCCTGTCGCACCTGTGAGGAGGGAAGAGGGATGAGGACATTGGGCGGGACATGGACGGAGGTGGCACCTGACTGGGCGGCCGCAACCGCGGCAGTGTCCTCCACCCCATCCGGCGGCCCCCTCACACCCTCGCTTACTGCTCACCGTAGTGCATTGAACTGCTCAGGTGGAGAGAAGTTCTTGAGCTCCCCACACATTTACCCATCATGCTTTGCACATGACGGCGCTGGAGACACCTGACGCCCTGCTATGGACACCTAGTGCTGAGGATCCTCACACACTCCATATGTGTCTGGGCTGTTGGTTCTCCACCGAGGTTCTGCTTTCTGTGTTTCTCTTACCTGGCAAGCCTGCAGGGACGATCGAGAGTAAAACTGGCCAAAACCAAATATCTGATCAAAGGATAATTTTTCTTAAGAATTTTTACTCATCTATACATTATCAGTAACCACTTGTCCAGATTTGGGTCGTGTTGGTCCGGAGCCTATCTTAGAAGCATAGGTTGTGAGGCAGGCTACACCCTGTATGGAATATCAGTCCATCGCAGGGTAAGCACACACTTTCACTGACACATTCACACTCCGAGAGCACTTCGGTGTCACCAGTTCACCCGAAACACGTGTCTTTGGAATGTGCGAGGAAACCAGAGCACCTAGAGGAAACCCCCCCAGACACAGCTGGATGTGTTATCTGAAGGAAACTGATGTAGACTGGTGAAGAGTCCACCACTGTGGGAAGCACTCCTTGGGAATCACACAAGGAAGGGCCCAGAACTGCCCCTGAAGTTTTGTGAGACAGTGGTTCGTGTGCCAACCTTCCCCTCTGTGTTTCTCTCCTGCCCACAGAGCAGTACCATCTAAACAACGCTTCCTATGCACCGTTTGGACAGATGGCAGCACTCTCTCAGCCCCACAGCCACCTCAACGTGCCCGGTGTGGGATACAGCAAGTACCCCTCGCTCAACACCATGGGTGAGTGTGTGCAATCTGGACCCATAGCACTTACCAAAGGTGGACATCTCCTACACCTTGCAGCACCGTGAGCAGGTCCACAGTGATCTTCTCCCAGTCTTCAAAGACATCAGAGCAGGTCCACAGATATCATCTCCTACACCTTGTAGACACTAGAGCAGGTCCACAGACAACTCCTGTCAGACCTCAAAGACACAAGGGCAGGTTCAGAGCCGTCTTCTCCCGATCCTCAAAGACATGAGAACAGGTCCACAGTGATCTTCTCCCAGTCTTCAAAGACACCAGAGCAGGTCCACAGACAACTCCTGTCAGACCTCAAAGACACAAGGGCAGGTTCAGAGCCATCTTCTCCCGATCCTCAAAGACATGAGAACAGGTCCACAGTCATCTTCTCCCAGTCTTCAATCTCATCAGAGCAGGTCTACAGATATCATCTGCTATAGTTTGCAGCACCGTGAGCAGGTCCACAGTCATCTTCTCCCAGTCTTCAAAGACATCAAAGTAGGTCTATCAGGGCAGGTCTACAGATATCATCTCGTACACCTTGTAGACATCAGAGCAGGTCCACAGACAACTCCTGTCAGACCTCAAAGACACAAGGGCAGGTTCAGAGCCATCTTCTCCCAATCCTCAAAGACATGAGAACAGGTTCACAGTGATCTTCTCCCAGTCTTCAAAGACATCAGAGCAGGTCCACAGATATCATCTCCTACACCTTGCAGCACCGTAAACAGGTCCACAGTAATCTTCTCCCAGTCTTCAAAGACATCAGAGCAGGTCTATCAGGGCAGGTCTACAGATATCATCTCCTACACCTTGTAGACACCAGAGCAGGTCCACAGACAACTCCTGTCAGACCTCAAAGACACAAGGGCAGGTTCACAGCCATCTTCTCCCAATCCTCAAAGACATGAGAACAGGTCCACAGTCATCTTCTCCCAGTCTTCAATCTCATCAGAGCAGGTCTACAGATATCATCTGCTACAGTTTGCAGCACCGTGAGCAGGTCCACAGTAATCTTCTCCCAGTCTTCAAAGACATCAGAGCAGGTCAACATATATCATCTCCTACACCTTGTAGACACCACAGCAGGTCCACAGAGATGTGCAGAATGGCTCGTGAAGATCCGCATTACCTCCCTCAGGCGCACGCGTGTCTACAAAAGGACACGGGATGTCACCTAGACCAACAAACTCCGAAACATGAAAAGAGCCATTTTTTTTGTCATTTTCACCTCGTCGTGACAGGAGAGACCTTCCCAGACGAAGAGTCTCGCCTGGATGAGTTCCCTAGGTGGTGTAACGTGTGTTTCGTTTAGATGCATTGATTAAGCGGATGCTCATCTGAAGGAACGTACAGGAGGTGAGCTGTGTGCAAATACAGAAGGTGCCCGAAATAAAACCAGAGCTCATCTTCCCAGGGTCACAGTCCGGGGTCTTAGACCAGCGGGGGTCTTTCGAGCTCAGAAGCGGCCGAGCTCATTATGGCTGACGGTTCCCACCAGCGTTTCTCCTTTTCGGTCCCTCCTTCCACACAGCTGACTGGACGCACTCGTTGCTCTTTTTATTCTCGCCCGAGGAAGTCCGTGTGCTTATTTCCTGTAGGGTCGCGACCCCGCAGGTCCCGCCTGCCTCACTAATGAGAGGCCACACCTGCGGACGTGGGGGTGGCGCAAGATGTCGGCGCCAGCTGGCGGACCCCACGCCGGTATAGAAGCTGCAGCGGGCACCAGCCCATATCCCCCCTACCCCGTTCCTGGCCCCCGGTCCTGGATTGAACCCCCATCCCCTCCCCGGAGGCCAATAAACAGCACGGCGGGTGGGCGCTTGCTGAGCGGGCAAAGTCACCGAAAGGACAGGGCAAGTTGGAGGAAGAGGAGGGGAAGTGAGGGGGGGTTCTGGGCCAAGATCTACCAGGTGCACCAGCAGGGTCCTGGATTGAGCCGAACCTAATTTTGTCTTAATTAAACCCTGACGGCCAGCCCGTTTCCGCCAGGGTGGGGGCGGAGGGTGATGGTGGGATTAGGGGGACAGCACCGGTCCCTCTCACCTTGCCGGTGGAGTGTGCGAGGAAACCAGAGCACCTGGCAGGAAACCAAAGGAGCATGGAGAGAACATGGAAACTACCCACAGACTGATGCTGGTTCTTACACAGGGGGTCAAAAAGAAGGGCGCGCACACACACACACACACACACACACACACACACACTCCTAAAGACTGTCTTATTTCTAATTAAGGGGCTTCCAGCATGTGAGTGCTTTCAAAAAGCACCTTTCTCTGCGTACAGCCCTATCGACGGTTCACGTGCACCGTGTCACGGTCCTGCCGAACCCCCGAAACACATTTCACAGTTACTACAATGTTACGGGTTGGCTCAGCTTTGGGCCAATTGCTTTGGTTCTCCCTCAGTAGCAACTTCCAGAAGCAACAGTAACCAAACCAATATAATTCTGGCCAAATATTATTATCTGGGAGTACAGACACCCCCCCCCCCCACCTTACGAAGGTAATGCAAACTCGCTCAAGTTTTCATGCATTCCTGAAACCAAAAGGACACCCATTTATGCTAAAATGTCACCAAATACTTCAGGGGTTAACGCCACATTTATTCATAACTCTAAAGCGACTTACAATGTTAATCAGTATTTACCTCTTTACACAGCTGGGTCATTTTACCGGAGCAATTTCAGGTAAATACTTTAGCGACATGTATATTGCTTTGGAGAAAAGCATCTTCTCAGCAAATATGCAGGGACAGACATGAGAGGGGGGAATTGAACCAATAACCTTTGGGTCTAAAGGCAGTACCTCTAAGCACTACGCTACTAGAACAAATACACAGATGACGAGATTCAGCGCCTGTGGCGTCATTCAGCCTCTAATGGAAAAAGACGAAATGAATCGATGGAAACAGCAGAAATTCATCGGCACTCGCAGAACAAACCAGGCTGCACGACACAACATAAGTTTGAATCCCATTTAGTCAGCTTGTGGTTGGCATGTTCACCCTGTGTTTGTGGGATTTCTTTGCAAAGAAGTGTTTCCACTGTCAATGCTGTGTGTGTGTGTTACATTGCTCAACTTTTACTCAAAGCAAATCACTGCTGGACACTTCATATATGAACCCATATATGCAATCCTGCAGGGACTTAAACCAATAACCTTCAGGCTATAAGCTTTGAACCTGATGGCAAGCAGCAGGTCTCCGCAAATACGTCTAGGAGGGACGTGTCCTAGCTCGGGTACAGCGACTCCGGCCGAGTCTCCCGGACCTCAGGATGCGGCGAACGAAACAAAGCGAGAGAGATTCGGCAGCGCTGTGAGGTTACCGCGGTCACGGGTGTACATGGGCTCTCCAGGCTGACGCCACTGAGCTCACACCCCCCTCGCTCACGGACTCATCGCGACACTTCTACACTGACCTTGTTTCACTGCCCTCTGTTTGTCGCTGCAGAGGTCAACTCAGGTCAATATTCAAATAAGCTCCATGGACTTTGAACGCACCTCTATTGTTTATAGTCAGCAATTTGCTTATTGAATAAATAAATGAACACACACACTCACACGCACGGAGGGAAATCTAGAGTCACCAGTTCTCCCGAAACACACGTCTGGACTGTGGGAAGAAACCCACGCGAACCCGTGGGGAGATCACGCAAACTACACACGCAAACACGCACACGGATGCACGCAGGGCTGGATTCGAACCCAAGTCCAAAGCCGTAGCCCAGGTTCACTTCTTCGAAAAATGTGCTGTAGGTTGACCTATGATTTCAGATGTTTTCTCTCTTTCTCTCCGATGTTGCTCCTGCCACTTGCCTCCAGGTGACACCGCGACCAGGGGTTACTACAAGAGCTACCCACTGATGGACTTCGCCCAGTACCAAGCCCCGCCCCCGACGTTCCATCCAATCCCGCTGCACCACAAAGAAAAGTCCTTCCTGCACCAGCCCGACATCGCGTCCCCTCTGAGCATCTCCATCCCGGCAGCGCCGACACGGCCCAAGCTCACCAAGACCACGACGCACCCCCTTCTCTCCAGCTCCGCCTTCACGGCCTGGGACCCCAGCAGGGCCCACGTCCACCGGCAGAGTTCGCACCCGCCGCAGTCCGCCAGCCGGCGACACGCTTACGCCAGCGACGGCCGCTTCAGCGTGGACGTGCTGCCGGACGCGTACGGCCACCACCGGCACAAAGGGCCCCTCACTGGCAGCAAGACGGAGGTGACGGTGTGAGCGGGTGGGGCCGGCGGGTGGGCGATCCGCACGCGCACGCACTCACACACACACACACACACACACATACACACACGTCTTCCAAGGCTCCGCGTCGAGTGTTTCCGCTTCCTGTCTGAGCAGGTGGACGGGGAGCCGTGGAGAAACACCGGCTCCGCTTTCTCGGCTCCCGTCCGCGCTCCCTCACCCCTCCTCGATGTCAGTCTTCCGCCGGCTTTGTCCTCCATGCTCGGCAGCCCCGCCCCCACCCCCCATACCCCGCCCGGAGCGCTTGCAGGTGTGTCCGCGTGACGCGGGCGAACGGACCCCCCGGGCTCCGCGGTGACACCGGGGACGGGGACAGTGTCACCATCCCGTCAGCCCCGATCAGCCTCCCGAGGAGCCGGGGCCGCGTTACGTTCCGGCAGGTCACTCTTGAAGGGGACGCAGTGCGCAAGACGCTCCAACTCAGAAGCAGGACATCCACCGGACAGGAAGGAAACGGTCCAAGGACCCGCTGGAGGTCCGTACCCACGGCCACAAGGAGGCGTCCGTTGCGCCGGCGTGCCGTGAGGGAATCACCACGTTCACGACGCTTTTTGAGAAATAAGCCATCACCGCCACCTTCTTCCCGCAGCTGAACCCGTCCTCCGTGTCCATTTCCGTCCCGCTGCCGGACGCGGAACTGCAAATCGTTTAGTGTGCTGCGTGTGCCAAGCGCACTCTGGCGCTGCCGGACACACTGGACGGGATGGCTGCGGCCAACCTCTTGTTTTCGCTTTAGAGGAACAGCTCTGGACAAGGACCTCGAGCGAGGTGGTGAGATTTAACCCCTCGAAGTCCAAATGTGGGACTCCATGATGCAATTCTTCGAACTTTTTAAAAATATGTTCTCTAAATGACTCATTTCCAGGCTGATCTACCTGTAACAACCCTGCTCACGCACTTCACCACAGCAGCTTATCTCTGTCTTTACACACTGCAGGTTGTGCGGTTTCTTGCCGTATAGCCAGAACCACATCGCCCCCTGCTGGCAGCAAGTAGCCTGCACACAGCAGACAGCCCTCCCCTCCCCCGGCCTTTGCCCCCTTGTAGCATGAGGGTTGCGGCTGTACTGTACCACGGTGCAGCACATGGTCAGCTGCTGTATCGCGTGAACCTCGTTCACACCTAAAGGGTAGATAATCCACTGACAATAATGCAGGGTCCTGGTGGTCCTGAGTCTATCCCAGAAGGACAGAGTGCGAGGCAGGATACACCCAGGGTTGGACACCAGTCTATTTCAGCACAATCATACACACACACACACATACACACACACAATGAGGAACTTAGAGTTACCAATCCACCTGAAACACATGCCTTTGGAGCATGGGAGGAAACCAGAGCACCTGGAGAAATCCCACACAAACACAGTAAGAGCAGCAGGGTTGTGGAAGGTGGCTTATTAGCGGCAACAAAGCGACAGGGTGTCGGTGGAGCTCAGCCTTCCTCTTGGGGCCCCTGAGGCACAGGAAGAGCTCTTGCAGGACAAATCCGACTCCTGCTGACGAAACGACGGTTCGAGTGGTTAACGCATTAGCAAACCCAACAGACGAGAAACATTGCAATTTCCTGAGATGTCAGCTGAGTTACAACTGCCTGTGGCAGTGGGGTCCAGGGACAGCTAGTAGTCTAGTGGCTGGAAGTACTTCTTTTGGACCTGCAGGTTGTGGGTTCAAATCCCCCCTTGAGGTGTAACACTCTTGTACCAAAAATTTTCCCTAAAATTACTCAGATGGGTAAGTAATAGAAAGCAGCTAAAAACTAAATCACTTTGGAGAAAAGCATCTGCTAAATAAATATAATATACTCCTTAGATGTGGCTGCCATCCAAATACAGTACTCATGGGGAATACTGCCCTCTGTAGGGACAATCTAGTATTGCACAAAGATTCCAAATTAGGAAATAATCATCTAGCATGTGCAGTATGTAACACTTAATACCATTATGTGTTAAAGAAAAAGGCTGAGATACGCTCTGAACCTTTTATGGTTGTACAACATACAACCAACAGTTCATGACTTGTCGTCCGATCAATCTGTGCGGTTAGGGGAGGCGGAGCTCGGGTTGGACCCGCCGCACACCCTGGTAAAACTGTGTATTTGGCACTTCCCGAACTTCTCACACTCAGCTCCAAAAGTAGGAGTGTTGGAGATCTCGCTGGACCAGGGCTGGCAGCCTTCAGCAAAGCGTAACCATGGCAACCAATGAGGACCTGCACTGTCCTCCTTAAAACTCATCTATAAAGGAGGACTGATGGCACTTTACTGCAGTTTGGAGATGGACGGACACACACACACACACACACACACACACACACACACACACACACACACACACACAGTGTGTGCAAGCGCCAGGGGTGGTAACAATGAACCCATCCGGGCGCTCAAAGAGAACAACACGCTGTTGTGTCGCAAACCGACCAACGAAGCGCTTCCAAACTCCACGAGATGCGTGTCCTCGGCCGACCCCGTCCCAGCCCCGCGTCCCCCTTCCCATCGTGACCTCTGTACAGCCCACCCGGGGGTGAACGCACGTGCGAACGTGTCGCGTTAAGCGCGCGGCCGACGCACGGCTGACGGACAAGGGCCGAGGCCGCCCTTGTAAAAATCAACGTTTAAATGATGTGTCGAAACGCTTTCGCTTGTATCGTACCTCTGGTTGTTGGTCAAGTGTATAAAACATTGAGTGTTTAGACAAGGGCTTTTTCAAAATGTTTCGTTAAATAAACCCTTTTCTGGAATAGAAGCAGATGTCATGTGATGTTACCGTGAGAATTTAGCCAGAATGGGGTGCGAATTATTTCGTTGGATGGAGAAGTGACTTCGCAGATTTTTCGTCAACTTCGCATTTGCTGACGAACTGTACAAATATCTTTCATCTCCCCCCGCAGCCTTCTGGGAATTAGAAACAGTATTTAATGTTCTCAGCATTTTAGCTGTTCATTTTAAAAAGGGGAGCGGGGGGAGTGGTGACGCGGCAGGTTTGGCCGGGTTCCTTTCCGGTGGGTGTGGGGTTCGAGTCCCGCTTGGGGTGCCTTGCGATGGACTGGCGTCCCGTCCTGGGTGCGTCCCCTCCCTCTCCAGCCTTTCGCCCCGTGTTGCCGGGTTAGGCTCCAGCTCACCGCGACCCCGCTCGGGAGAAGCGGTTTCAGACGACGTGTGCGATTTTAAAAGGGAATAAGAGAATATCTTTCAAAAGTCAAACAATGTGGAATATTGTCAAAAATGTCTGTCATGCTGTACTTTTTCAGTCCCTCCTTTCTCCATACTTGCCTGTCGAGAGCAGGGGTGCCGTGACCTGGAGCCTATCCCAGAAGGATGGGACGTGAGGCAGGATACACCCTGGATGGCACAGCAGTCCATCACAGTGCAATCTCACTCACACACACACACACACACACACACACACACACGCTATGGACAATTTTTTTGGGGTCATCAGCTCACCTGCAAAGAAACCCTTGGACTGTGGAGGAAACCAGAGCACCCAGAGGAAAGTCAGACAAACACAGGGAGAACAGGCCAGCTTCACACACTGAGCTGATATCAAACCCGCATTCAAAACCGCTGCCGAGGTGCTGCGAGGCACCAGTGCTACCTGCTGTGCCACCCTCACACAGTACCGCTGGATTTATTACACACCATGATGCGTTTTTACCGCACCTACTAACAGAGGTACGAAAACAGGGTGGAAATGAGCAATGAGAAGGCCTGCGGTTTTGGGCCACACAACACCGGAGAAAAGTGGCGAGTCCACCCGGTCAGCACCGGCACGGCAGGATGCGGACAGAGGAGGGGGAACGAATCAACACACCGGCGTCCTACATCCGTGGGAGCTGCTGCAGAAGAGCTGGGGACACGGAGACGTGGCGTCTCGCTTTCTCGTCACGCTCGTTCCCAGAAATGCCCCGTGAACAAAAACGAGTCTCCAGTCACACGTCAGCGAGACGTTGCGAGACAAATCTCTTCTGCTTTGTTCAGTTCAGACGCAGCTCTTTAAAAACTGGGTTTTTGGAACTTGTTTGTACTACATTAGCTTGTTTGAGCCACTTCATCTGAACTGGGTCGCGGCGTCTTCTTCGAACGGAACACGACGGTGAAGAAGGCCAGCAGGGCTGTGTGTGAAAGCATCTACGTGCGTGCACACAGTGATGGTCTGAACACACAGGCCACAGATGGACTGTCGCTTCAGACTAAGGACAGCTCCTTTAACCGCTTCAGGTGGACTGTTCACTTTCTCTCTCTCTCTCTCACACAATCACAGCAATGATCGCGGTCCCCTTCAATCAGGACACATGCTAATTAATTGTCACTAATTCAGGGGTTCAGATTTCATTCACCTCACAAATATGAAATTGGAGCAACGCCTGGGGCTGCAGGACTCGACCCAATAACGGCTCCTGGTTTCGGAGACAAAAGCACCAAGCCGGACCCACAGGTCCACTTCACCTCCCCCCCCCCCCCATGGGTGTTAGAGTGTCTCCTTTTTTTTTTTTTTTTTTTTTTTACTTTTTATTCTACACCGCAGTCATTTGTGGCATCAATTTTCATTCCTCTTATTTTGTACATTTAGTTAAAAGATGAACCCCCACACACATTGACTGAAACCGCTTGTCCCAAGTGGGGTTGCAGTGAGCCGGAGCCTAATCTGGCAATGCAGGGGGTTAGGCTGGAGGGGACACACCCAGGACAGGACGCCTCTCCATCACAAAGCACCCCACGCACGTGGGACTCGAACTGAAGACCCACCAAAGAGCAGGATCCGGTCAAACCCGCTGCGCCACTCCAGCCTCCTTAAAAGTTTAACCCTTTTATAAAAAACTATTTAATCGCATTTTTAATGTAAATTTTACATTTTAAAATTAAACTTTATTAAAACTAATGTAAAATAAAATTAAAACTGATTTTAAAACATTAATTTTATTTAAGCTTTATTTTACTATTTTATTCACTTATTTCTTGCAGCATGCTTTTCATACTTATTTAACTTGCAATATTAGAGAAGCTATTTTAAAATTTACCCATTTTCACAGCAGGGTATTTTCTGCATTAATGTAAGTATCTTTATGAAAGACAGTACAGCAGGAGATGGGATTTGAACCTGTGTCTGTTGGATTGTGAAACAACAGCACAGGTTCAAATCCCATCTTCTGCTGTACTTAAGCACATCACCCCACACACACACACACACACACACACACACACACACCTCTTTACTGTGTCACAAATCTTACTGAAGCAACAAGAAATGACATGCAATGAAACAATGTTGCACTAAAGGTGTGAAATTTTTTTCTGTACATTATAATGAAATACGTGTAAAGCCTTAAGAGCACTAATGTTTTGGAAAATCCTGCTCCTCCTCGCATCCCATCCTGGGGTATAAACAACTGTACAACTACGACACAGCTGCTGTGCATCTTTTGAAACCCGGTTTTGGGATGGAGCAGATTCTCTATTAATTTTAATAAAAATCAAAGGCAGAAACTTGCTCTGTGTTCCTAACCAGTGGGAGCATCACTGTGCACGATGCAGCTCATGTTGGATTGACCGTGATCGGGGAGTGCTGAGGGGGAAGAGGGGGAAACCGGACACTGAGCAGCGAGACACAGGACAGGAATTCTGGTTCGGAAAGTTCTAGAAAAAGGTCCTGATGAAAAGTCAAGATACAGGACTGCCTGTATATAGGACAGCAAATCTGGCTCGGAAAAATCAGTCAATGAAAATGGAAAACGGAGGCAGAACTGGAAATGTTACACTGAGACAAGGAAGAGGAGCAAAGGAAGAACAGAGAGAAGGATCAAAGTGACGGTACATCAAAGATCAGGGCAAATCAACCCCCATAAGGGCATGTTGAGCGATTTAACTGACATCTATGACCAGACTCACCCCCCATAACACACACCACCTGTACAGTGGCACTGATGGCAACAACCAGACATGTGTCCCTTCGCCAGCTGCTTCCAACAGCTGTCAGGGGCACAGAGCAGGACCACAGGCTGTTCGGAAACAAGGATGGAGATGCTGAGGACAGGGGCAGAAAGGTGCTCCTCATGCTGCAAGCGATGAGTACAGAAGAAGGCAGAGGAGAGCTGAAGCACTGGCAGCTTCACTCAGAAATAACATTTCAGCAGAGCCACTAGAGGACGCCGCTTCGTGGTGCAACGGGGATTCGCCCACGCTGGCCTGTCAGTGCAGACGTGTGTTTGAGATGCAGAGCAGCTCTTCAGCCTTCAACTACCTGTCCTGTATTGCTGAGCGCCTTCTGGCCTTTGGAGCAGAGAGCCACACGTGGCTCTGCCCACCACACACTCCCAATATTCACACACACATACACACACACACACCCGACTGAACTGTGCAGTTGCACTTGGTTCCTGTTAAAAATGTCTATCAGTGATAAAAGACAGATTCCAGTGTGTGTCTGTGTGTAAAAAAAAGCCCCACAGCATTGAAGTATTTCTGTGCTTTGAATCCTCCCTTCACAAATTAACCAACACAGTGACAAAGTTTCTTTCAAAAATGTATTTTTCATTTAAAAAAAAAAAAAAAAAAGAAAAAAAAAAGGTCCAAGTTCTGTCAAACCCGAGTCACAACCCCGTGTTTCCCAGCCAAGGAATAATACAATCAAGAAAAGCTGGATAGTTTATGTACCCAAATACAGCAATTTCATACAGTCTGATTGAAACACACCTCAAACAAGGAGTGAACATCCTCCAGAGGCTGATCAGACCAAAATGCCATAAAGGCCAGAATAAGTGCAAAGTAGGAGGAGGAGGATGAGGATGAGGAGGTCTCTGATACACATTAGCTGAAGTAACTGCTGAAATACTGGGATGTGCCATGGAGTTGAAAAATAAAGTCTTCATTCGTCTGGAGAGCAGGGAGGAGCAGCAACAATATGTACAAAAGTGGCCCTCAAGAAAGTGTGCCAGGCAACTGAAGCTGGAGGTGAACTATGGACACACACAGCCAAAAAAAAAAAAAAAAAAAAAAAAAAAAAAAACAAAACGGCGCACGTGTCTGTACATTAACAGAGCCAACTCCACTCCCCTAGCGAACAGGACCGTCTCTCCAAACCGACAGGCATTGGGTTACCGCAACAACCTGGAGATGTTAAGAATGCCCTGACAGAACAGCCAGAAATGTGAAGGAGACAAGTTTTTCCTGCTGTGTGCTTCCAGTGGATGACTGACCTCATAATACAGCATCTCAGTGGGGGACATTCTAATGAAGAGACGGCTGGTCTCTCATTGGCGGGGTACTGATACAGTACAGTGCAGGAGGGGAAAACGGAGCTCACGCTCCATCTCAGTGCTCTAAGGACGCTAGCGCTGAGTGCAGGCGGGACCTCCCACATGTGCACCGTGTCCAGCCGTAGCTGTGTGCGTGCGGAGCCTGCGGGCGGGAAGTCGGCGGAGCGGGGTGGGGCCCCACAGCTCACTAGGCTACAAGCAGGAGTCCCAGTGGAGCTGCAGGTCCGAGCTGTCCAGGAAGTCTGCTGAGAAGACGCTGGGGGGAGTGTGGGAGCTGAGGGGTGCCAACGTGGGGCCTGTCCCGCCGCCCACTCCGTCCACAGGGATATCCAGCCAGTCCATGGTGTCCAGGGTGGGGTCTGCAAAGTCCAGCCCTGGGGGATGGGCACCGAAGCTGAGCTCACAGGTATCCATGGGGGATGGCGGGTGGTCCAGGATGCTGGACGTGCTGAGCATCTGGCTGTGCAGGTCGTCGATTAGAGTGAGCGGGCCGTCCGGTTCAGCCGCGAGCAGTGGTTTGCCCGTGGTGCTCTCCAGGAAGTCCTCCAGGCGGCCACTTCCTGCGCATGGCCCATAACCTGCTCTGTCGGGACACTGCGGGACTCCGGTGGGTGGCTCAGAGGCTGCGGGTTCACGAAGAGCAGTGGGCGAGAAGCACAGGGGGGACAAGGAAGGAGAAGGGGGAGCGGTGTGTGGGTGAAGCTCGGACAGGCAACTGTTTGGGTCCGCTCTGAAGCCAGCTGAGAGTTCTGAGAAACAGACAAAGGAAAACAGGAAATGGCATGTATTAAAAATTAATGGCAATACCGCTCACTGGGAGAACTGCAGATACACACAACTGTGCCAAATCATGACATGAATTTCTCACCACACCCTCCTCCTTACCTCCACTCTGGATGAGGATGTCAAACAGGTCGTCCATCTGCTGACTGCTCAAGCCACTCTCCTGTAGACACAGGCAGAGAGTTAATGGTCTGGAAACAGGTACACAATGACACGCACACGCACACGCACACAATGTATAGCATAGGACTGTGTAAATCCATGAAAAAATCCTAGGCAGCTGTAGTACCCTCGAGCAAGGAATTTACCCCACGTTGCTGCAGTAAAATTTCTCAGCAGTATAAATGTGTAAATAATTGTAAGTAGCTTAACATTGTAAGTCGCTTTTGAAAAAAGCATCAGCTAAATAAGTAAATATAAATCTCAAATGAGGGAGGGTGCGGAAGTGTCAGTATCTAACAGATTCTATTAAATGGTCTGGCGGCGCGCTCGTTCTTCTCCTCTGCCTCTTTCAACTGGCGTTCCGCAGGGCTCGGTACTGGGTCCTCTGCTCTTCTAGAGCTACACCTCCTCCCTCGGCCCGGTCATTGCCTCCCATTAAAACACCACTGCTATGCTGATGATACCCAGCTCTTCCTCTCCTCTCCACCTGGAGTATCAGACATTTCTGCACACATCACTGCCTGCCTATCAGACATCTCTACATGGATGTCTGATTACCACCTCCAACTCAACCTCTCCAAAACAGAGATTCTTCACCTCCCAGCTGGCCTGTCCTCCTGTCATGATCTATCGATCAAACTGGACTCACTCATTTTGCCTACCTCCTCGGCTAAGAGTCTGGGAGTGACGAATGACTCAAGTCTATCTTTCTCTCAGTACATCGAAGCCACAACCTGGACCTGCCGATACATCCTGCATAATATCCGCAGGATCCGTCCTTACCTCACAACCGACTCTGCCCAACTACTTGTCCAAGCCATGGTGACTTCCCGTCTGGACTACTGCAACTCTCTCCTGTGTGGCCTTCCTGTTACTGCCATCAAATCTCTGCAGCTATTACAGAATGCTGCTGCATGAGTTGTGTTTGATTTGCCAACGCATTCCCATGTATCTCTTCTACTTGTTTGTCTGCACTGGCTTCCTATAGCTGCCCGAATCAAATTCAAGACCCTGGTTATTGTCTACAAATGTGTCAACAGAACTGCTCCCTGCCATCTACAAGACTATCAACTGCTGCACCCCAACCAGACCCCTTCGCTCGTCTACTTCTGCTCGCTTGGTGGTCACATGCACGTAAAGGACGGAGGTTCTCGGTTCTGGTTCCGTTGTGGTGGAACGACATCCCCCTCTCACTCATAACTGCTGAAACTCTGCCTACATTCAAGAAGGGTTTGAAAACTTACCTTTTCTATACTCACTTTGCCCAAGACCTCTCCAGCTCATGTAAGGGGTAAATCTACATGCACCGTAACTTTATGATCATACCCAGATAAGCCTTTACCTAGCTACTACTCCTGTATTGTATATAAATGTTTGTGTATCAAAAAAAAAAAAAATGTAGGAAAGTTATCAGGATTCATCTATCCTGCATTTTATACATCTACTCGAGCGATGAACATCGGTGCATCAAGTGGAAAGTAACCTTGGTTTACTTAAGAATTGTGCCTGCAACAATGTCTTTTTCTTCTAATGTAATACACAAATTTGTATTTTTGCTAAAATGTACATTGCTTTGGAGAAAAGCGTCTGCTAAATGAATAAATGTAAATGTAAGTGAGGGTCATGGCTGAAACCCAAAAGAAGACTTGTGGAAGTAGCTACACATACACACTCCATGAGGCAGTACACACACACTTGAGGTGCAGTGAAACACACTGAGAGGGCAGTTAAGGACTCCGCAACAATGAGAAAAGTCAGGCACACAGAAAGGGGATGGGGTTCAAGGATTAAGACCGCAAGACAAACCTTCTCCTGGGCAGCAGAGGGGGAGTGCGGCAGCTGTTTGGCAGCTGAGAAGGTGGAACTGAGAGTGTTCTGATTGACACCTGAACACACATTGCCCTAAAAACAGAAGAATAAAATATATAACCTTCCTAGTAACAATCTCACTGAGTCACAATAGGAAAGACAAGACAAAGAGCTCTCTTTGCTGTTACACAGGAATACACACTAACATCGTAATTATTCACCCTTGCCTTGCTGGAAGGTGATGAAGGAGCTGCTTTTGGAGAAGGAGAGGGGCTTTTGTTGACAAAGAAAGGCTGCAGTTTTGGTGGGGCGGACAACGACAAGCTCACGGTGTGCGAGTTGGTTGGCAGCTGCAGGCCGGTCTTTTGTCCCTGCACCAGACACCCATATTATCATCTGTCCTTACTGTTATTTGAATGGAAAAATGTAGTTCTTTGTCGCACCTTTCTGAGTGGCTGGATCCCTGGCTGTTTCTCCGACTCTTCCGGTTGGATGTCTGTGCCCACAGGAGGTGGTGATTGGCTGCTGGTCTTACAGGGCATTGACTGTAACCTCTTGACAAAGTGTAAGAGAGGAAAAAAAACAGATATATGAACAGATACACAACGTGAATTTTCAGAAGTGCGTTCCATTACACTGGAGTCAAACACAAGAAGCCTTGACTAGGTCAACGTTACCTGGAACATGATTCGCCCGTTCACTTTGCTCTGAGGTGTGGTGCGACTGGTCACAGCGATCAGGTAATGGTTGCCATTGCCATCAGTCAGCAAGGTGGGAGGAGGGTTCATTTTAAGGAGATCCAGAGAGAAAGAGGGGGTAGGTGCTGGGCTGCTGGATTGCTGATTTACCAACACTGGGGACACCTGAGAGTGGGGGGGGGGGAATCAATAAGTTTGAGGGGTCTGTCTGCCCAGATTTTTGGTAGCAAAAACCAAGACTGCTGAATCGACACATTTTGTGTTTTGTACTACTATTCACATAAATAACATTTTGATTTTACCATTAAAAAACAGCCATCAATACAAACACATAGAGTTTGGGAACTGCCAGAAGGAAACAAAGTTGTGTTCATTGCTTGAAGCTTAGACAATGATGAGGGGAAATCCTAGGGTTATGTGAGCACATTAAGAGGATATCTGAACAATAGGAGGTACCTTTTTGTGAAAAGTCCCAGGAATTGTGCCAACTAAGAATGGAGTGATTGAAATTAACACCAAAACGACAATGATTTTATTGGAAACTAAACTGAAATGAGTGAAGTCTGGCTGAAATCCAAACTGCTTCAGTAAAGCATCTATTTCCATTTGTAAGGTGTAAAGTGTCAATGTCAGGAATAATGTGGACAGAAGGGACACGAGAATGCGGTGCCGCACTTGACCAAGTGTGTATAGGTGTGTGTGCTTCCAGAAGGCAACCTGCAGGGGGCAGGGCTCTGACACCAACCTGCAGCGTTCGAGGCGCTGCCGTCTGCTGCATCTCCTGTTGGTCCAGCTGCTGGGTTGGGGACAGGCGCTTCTGCTGTGGATTCATTACAGTCTCTTCCATCTTCACATTAATCATCTGGCCTACGTCTGCTTCGAGTCTGTCTCTGCCCTCCTGGGGAGCAGTCTCTGGGGGCTCCTCTTTGACGGCGGCAGCAGCCTCGGACCCTCGCTTGCCCTGCTCCAGCTGTGAGCGCAGGCTCTCCACCAGCCGCTGCTTTTGCCGTAGCATGCGTGTCAGCTCCTTGATCTGTTTGTCCTTCTCCTGCAGCATCTGGTCCTTGTCCAGGGGGCTGGGTTCCTGCGCAGGGACATGACGGGAGAAGCGACAGGGCCCCGGCGCAGACCCCTGGTTTTCTTCCTTGACCGAGGTGGGGTGCTGGGGTGAAGTGTGCAGGCTCAGCTGAGTGAGAGGAGTGCTCACCTGTTCAACAGGAGAGAGAGGGACAAAAGGGACATTTCCACTCAGGGTCATTTCCCACAGCCTTGCGCAAAGCGACTTGGCTGTGACTCACGCACCCTTCATAACGAACTCTGCAGAGCGGACTTAGATTTGTAGTTTATTTCACTTGATACTTTTTGTGTGTTAACAAAAGGGGTAAAACAGGAATAGTGTGGCCCCTCTGCCTCAGGGATGTGTTTACTGCACCCTGTTCCCTGACAAATGCGTTTTAACACAGCCATTCTACACAACACAAAAGGGGATTAGCAGAGTTGCGGACTGGCCTAGCTGAATGCTGCGAGCATCAGCAGAAAGACATGCCATTATATAAAAGGAGTATTTCAGTAAAACCCTTCACTATGTATCACCAATAATAAGGGCAGCAAAGACCGTTTTCAAAGAAATGCATCATGAAGCAAAGAGTTTGGGTTCAAGCCCAGGACGAAGGCCCCTCATTGTTTACGATCTTTATGATGTGCTATAGCAGTAAGATATAGCAGTTAGCAGCGCTTGCATGTACTGCTGGTTAACAGTCAAACCAGCTTGTCATCAAGGCTTCGTAGACACAGCCAATGGAGAGGGAGACGTACCGCCTCGCCAAACACATCTCCATTGCAGCTGGCCTCATCTGGACTCATGGCAGCCAATGAGCGCTCGGAGGGAGTTGGAGACATAGGTGGGGAGGAGCTTGTGCTGCCAAAGTGCATTGTGGAGGCCGGAGCCCCTTTGGCGGCAGCCAATGGGAAGGGTGTGGCGATCACGCCTGTGTCTCCTGATTGGTAGAGGCTTGACAACTGGCTGAGTTGCTGGTGTGTGTTGTTCTTTGTGGCTCCTTGCTCCTGATGGTTTCTCAGCCTCTCAATGAGATCGTTCTTTGTGCCAGACACCGGCAAACCCCGCAACTTGAGCTCGTGTTTCAGCTCTGCAACCTGGAGGGTCAAGCAGAGGATATTAATCACTACTCAGCAATGGCTACTAATAAGAAGTTAAAAATCAGTGTGCACACTTTATGCTATGCAGCAGTACAAACATTATAACTGCATTCCCTGCACTAAAATGTGCTATAGCTCTGGCTCACCTTAAGGTCATCCAGATTAGCAGGTAAAACTCCAGCCTTGGCCCCAACCCCAGGTAGCTGGCTTTGGCGGTTTGGCCCGTTCTGATTGGATGATGTTGGGGCAGAAGCGGGTCCATTGCGAGTCTGAGTAGGGGCAGCAGTGGAGGCGGGCTGCTGATCTGACAGGGGTCTGGGAAGGTAAATATTGTAAATAGATGTCAATCAATAGGGAGGTGGTGAAGATCAGGCACTAGCTGCAGACATGCACACAGGCACACGCAGAAACACACGCACTCACTTGGGTGGTGCAGGGAGGATTGTGTGGTAGTTGTAATGCTGCTGCTGCTGTTGACTGAGAATCTGGAGCTGCAGGAAAAGCTGCTGCTGATGCAGAATCTTGGCGTAGGCCGAGTCCAGCTGGGGTTGTGGCTCGCGGTCCACCTTCTGGTCGGGGGGGATGTACTGGTGGTACTTCAGCATCTTTACCTTGGGCTTGCTGTCCTTGAGCTTCTTGGAGCGCTGGGAGGGCCGCTCGGTACCACATTTGGACTGAGACTGCTGGGGAGTGACACGGAAAAGAGGAGCAATACTGGTGGGGCCCTCAACACGGTGCAGAGCTGAAAGAAGTGAAGGGAGTGGTCACTCACCTTGACCAGGGCTGAGGTGTGGCGGGTGGCTGCTGGAGTTGCAGTGCCATTGGTCAGCTTCTGTGGTGGGGAGGGCTCAGGGGTGATGTGAGGCTGCAGAGGCAGGGCCTGACACAGAAACTGCAGACATCCGACTGGTTAAGTGCATCTGAAGGTTAGGAACCACGCCGAAGACAGCAGATAGAAGACAGAGGCCCCTACCTGTGTGGGGGAAGGGTCGCTGCCACCGTGAGCCAGAGTGTCAGGAGGAGAGTTCAGAGCCATAAGGCCCAAGGGTGAATCCTGGCTGGCGGACTGTTCTGGAGACAAGGCATCACTGCTGTCCTCGTCCAGCGAAGAGCTCTCCCCCGTCCCCTTCAGGCAATCTGTATCCGCTGCAGGGAAGCATCATTTTCAGAAGGTCGCCGACATGGGACCACACGTAAAGAGAAACTGCATTTACAAGCACTGGATATTATGTTCAGTTAACATTTAATGAACACTGGGATTTTAATGTGAACACATATGTAATGTTTCACTTTACCACGTGCGCATGTTGCTACGGAAGCCGACACAATGGACACTGTGAGGTAAGCAGGTACCAAGAAGAGAGCAGCAGAGAGAGCCACTCACAGAACACACTGCGGTCAGTACCTAGGAGCGTTTGCTTGAGGGTGCAGTGGACAGGCAGGATGTTCTTGTGGATGAGCTCCATGGGGCCGGGCCGGTGGGAAATCTTATCGTTGAGGTCATCGGCGAGGCGTGCCCGCTTCAGCTGCAGCTGCTTGGCCTGGAGGGAGGGCTCGGCTGACGTCTCTGCACAAGTGGCAATATGAGAGGTGAGGAGTGGAGCCAGCGCGCGTTCCAAAACGCACATGACGCTAAACTGATCCATCAACATGGATCCAGAGAGTACTGCCCAAAAGGGGTCTCGCGATGCATGAGATGAGAGAAGCGGCGATGCTGCCAATGGCGATGCGAGCAGAGGAACGCTGCCAACTGCAGGCGTGTGTCAAAATGTTCAACAAACAAGAAAAGTTAAGACTCACCCTCTAGTATGTGCATCCTGACCAGCTCCGACCTCTCAGGACGACTTCGGATCTTCCTCTTCAGGTAGTCCTCAGTCTGGGAGAACAGAGCATGGCTAAGTTAGAGTAGAAGGATCCACAGCTTGCGGATGAGATCGACTCAAGGCGGCACTACGACAGGGGTCCGCTTGGGCAGTAGAAGGCGCATGCCGGCGGTGCGCCGCCTTACCCGCGCTCGCTCCAGACTTCTTCGCTGCTCGTGAAAAGCAGCTGGACTCTTCAATGCTGCAGAAAGGAAGGAGAACTTGTGAGAAGCGTGGCATGAGACTGCACAGCTCAGACACACATACAACCAGATAAGAGGAGCACAAACGCGGAAAGCAGAACCTTCGTTTTTGGACCAAAATGACATCATAGAGCATTCTCATTTTAGTTAAGAGCCTCGACTTCCTCGATTAACTCAAAAGCTTACAAAGGCCAATGGTTATATAACAGAGAGGGATGGTGCTCACGGAAAACATGCTGTATGAAAGATACCAACAGTTCCTTCGCACTCCATGCGAAGGGCTGGTTAATACAGATATGGAGCTGTGCAGCTGAGAGCCTGAAGACCAGGGCTTGTCAGATAGTACACAGGAGGCTCAGCTCATCTACAACTTGTTGGTCTCAAACCCTGACTTTGCCCTGAAATACAAATGTTGGGTACGAGGTGAGAAAACCACACACACAGGGTGGGACAAATCCCATGCGTGTGGACATTGCAGGGCAGCAGGTGTGTACAGGTGGGATCAGATGATCCATCAGTGCATTGAAATCATGGGCAGAGGCTCAGTTCAGGATTTTGTTCACACACAAAAACATACAGAGGATTACAGACACACAAACGAAAAGAGCCACACAGCAGTGCGTCACCGACCATTCAGTAACTGTGCAACTTTGCTGTCCTGTTTACCTCATTACTATTACTCTACCATCTTCAGATCACCCACAGCTCTTCTATCTGCACTTTTCTGAGCTCTTATCCTACATTTATTCATGTGGCATATGTCTTTCGCCAAAATCAATGTCCAACTTAGAGTAAACGAAAGGGCAATTCACAACAAGCAAAGAGCTTTAAATACAAACACAATTACTGAAGTACCATGTGTCTGACATCACTGTTTTCGCTCTTCTAATGGCATAAATACATAAAAAACAAAAGCGATGTGCACAAATATGGAAAATAATCTAAATGCATCCAAGCTTCATCTTCATCATAAACCAAATTTATAAGTCCTTCATTGTGCTGATCACAAAGGTAAAAAAAAAAAAAAAAAAAATAGATGCATCAGCCCCACTGATTGACCTCACTGACAGAAATCAAAATTAAGACCGGCTAGACTTTTCAGTTTGTGGAAGCGGACACACAGGGCAGGACGATATCAGTGCTGGTTCTCAAAGGGCAACTTCCCCAATTCCTTTCCATGTGTTAAGAGTGAGAGTAGAAGCTGCCAGAGGAGAAAGACATGAGGAAGTGGCTTCCTGCAGCTTGCAGGACATCTATCCCACCTTCACAGCAGGGAGAAGAGTCTCTGCTCTCTTCTTTTAGCCTGTGATGCAGACATGAGCAAAATCCAAAGAGTGATTGCCTTCCCCACCCACCCCACAGGCTCCTGAGCTGGGGCAGGGGTTCCTGCGTGTCCATCCATCATCAACAGTGGCTTATGCTGAGCGGGGTGCGGCGAGCCGGACCCTTACCGGACAACACAGGGCGCAAGACCAAAAGGAGAGAGGACACACCGAGGATGGGATGCCAGTCCGTTGCAAGGCACCCCAAGCAGGGCTCAAACCCCAGACCTGCCACACAGCAGGCACCGGCTGAACCCACTGTGGGGTTCATGGGTGTAGGAAGCGTAAAAGACATTGCGCATCTGTAGCACCTGGCCACTGGGGTCCAGTGTCCATGCAGAATTGCTTTGCTTCTGCACCCTGAGCCCATAGTTGCGCTCCCATGGCAAGTACATTCACAATCCACCTGTGAACCGTTCCACCGCGTTCACACTGTGAATGTCAACGTGCTGAGGATATGACTTGTACAAGCCCAAGAATATGAAGTACCCCATGAGAGATAAATGCACAACCATCTGCAAACAACGATACAGAAATGCATACAGGAAGGCAGCGTACAAGCAACGTGAAACTCTTCAAGATTGCCCTGTGTTTAAGTAATTATGCATTCTGCGCTACTTGCGCTTCTGTCTTCTACTTGTTAATACCTAGTTAAGAAGGTGTTGAGATCTGTGGCATGTTAACTGTTCATGAACACCACTGAAAAGTGAGTCATGAGATGCAGCTGATTGCCCAATGAATGCAAACAGACACAGGCGAGTGTTGTAATCACTAGCTGTCCACGGGGTTTTAAGATTGACCTGTCACGCCAAGCGCCTTCACGTCTTCCACAGTAGAGCTGAGCGTCACGGCAATCAGCAGCTTCCAATCCTATCATAAAGCATGGGCCGCAACCCTGCACCCAGCAGTGGGTTTCATGCCTTTCCAGTTTACAAAGGCATGTGCAGCACACCACTTGCTTAGGTTCTGTGTTTAGGAGTGGCTGTAGAACCAGCCTGTTACCCCAGAAACACGTGAACGCATCTCCTCTCCTGAGCAGTAAGGACCTAAAGGAGGAGCCCTGAGCCAGACGTGGTGGCACAACAATGAGCATGGCTGAAAGACAAAAGGCGACCTGCGCAAGTTAAATGTGCCAAGTCACAGTGGGAAACACCCGTCGCCCCCTTCCCAATGTTCCTGAAATGGGAAAGGGGCCCTGGATTGGCTCACAGCTTGACTGAACAAGAGCATCAATCCCACACTGCCAAACTCAACTCTAAACATATTGTGATCTTCAGCTGAAAAGAGAAGAGAAAGTGCTTTGAAAACGGGAAGCTGCCCTCCCCAAGTGGGAGCAGAGTGAGCCCAAGGTCCGATCAGAACACGCATGAGGTGCGGGGGACTGGACAGCGATGACAAGGTGCACCAGGCTGTTGCTGGATCTCCACTGCAGGACAGCAGGAGACCGCAGGAATTGCTCTCGGCGACGGTACAGCGGTCATTGCTGAGACCATCTTAAAGTGTGGAACCCACAAACCGCCGAGAGCAGCAGGCGACAGTGTGTCACCCTGATCTGTGAAGTCCAACAGAACTTATATGGCTCTGTGCGTAACGCAGCTATCAACTACTGAACCAAACTTTGAATTCAGAAACACAAAACTAAGCACACCAGTATCTCTCTCCACTTCATCCTCCCAGGAAACTAAACACACACGGGCAACGAAAGTGCAGCAGATGGCGTAACGGTTAAGGACATGCCTTTGAAAACCGGATTTCTGTCAACATGTTGGAACCTGCTGCAATGACTGTCAGCAAGGAACTTTGAAATACCAGGTTGCTAGAAATGGTGTCACTCAAGCACTGTCATCACTACCCGGATGGCTTGCAGCCGTTAGATTGTCCCTTCAAGAGTTCAACTCACAGAGTCCCTCCTCTACCATGTCTCCAGGTGAAGAGTAGATGGAAGTGTCTGCGAGAAGAGCAGCTGGGACATTTTTACTGGAAAAAACAAAAGATGTGCTCAACTTGTAGTTAAAAATAGGAATAAATGGTTTGGGTGCTTGAAACTCACTGGTGTGTAGGATTGGATTTTGGAGCAATGATGGGAGAGCTCACTTCAAGCTTACAGAAGGACGTTTTATTTTTCGGGTACGGACGTGTTTCGGCATTGAAGACCTTCATCATCCTTCTTCAGCCTGACGAAGGCCTTCATCCCAAAACATGTCTAAAATATAGTGTCTTCTGCAAGCTCTCCCATCACTGCTCCAAAATTTTTAACCACGCTCAAGGATTCTACAACAAGAGCAGCAACTCGATCCCAGATTTTTTGACTGCAAACTGATGTCTAACCACTACATCACCTGTGGGGCCCATGACATGAGCGCACGGGTCATCTGAGGACCAGGAGGAAATTGAAAAGGACGACAGAGTAGCGTTTTCAGTTCCCATTACTGAAGCAAAGCCCACACAGGAGGTGCTGGAAAAGTCCTCGTGCTGTTACTTTGCTACAGGACAACTGAACTGGTCTCTGCACACAGAGTTAGCAGAGAACCAAAAAAAAAAAAAAAAAAAAAAAAACCCCCACCAATGACTTCCAAAACCAGGTTCATCCTGCTCCAAAGGAGTCAGAACTGCTGCAGTTCACCTTGCGGAGGCAGGGAAGTGATAAATCCCATGCGAGCACCCCACCAACATTTCGGCAACACTGTAGCAATGTTGCAAAACAGTGATGCTGCTTACAACACAGCAGGAGGCTGCACTTGTACACAGATTAGCAGGAGCTACACGGGCACATGGAGACAAGCAAAGGGCAGGTGAGCCGACACACATTAACGCGGATCTTCATCGGCGGATGGACGAAGGAAACGAGAACTCACGTGGCATGATCCCTTGGCTGACCAGTTCCTCCCGGGTTCGCCTTTGCTGGAGCTTGAGCTGGAGGACTGCATGAGAAAGAGAGAGAGGGAGAAGGCGGTCAAAGTGAGGGAGTCCAAAGGGGCACGGTGGAGAACAGAAACGGCGCCCTTCGGTAAAGGTAAAGATGAGCGCAGCACAAAGGAGCAGCTCAGTGTCAAGAAGGCGCTCAACTTGACATGGTCTGCGCGAGCCGGTCGCACAAGAGGAAATCGACAATGTGTATAGTGGGTGTGAGATTATGTGCTGTGTGCCGGGAGGGGGGGCGGAGTGCTGGTGTCACACTCTTCCTCTTTCTTCATTTACTTAAAACAGTATGTCAACGTATGACACACACCGCAGAGGCAGAAAGAGGTAGTTCCACTCCGGCTGTTGCTGTGTGTGACAGTGTTTTCCTGGAGGAGTTACTTGACCTGGGGCGGTTACGGCACTGCCCCTGTACCACCCACAGCCGGATGGCAACATTTGCCATTGCTATGTTCTGCGACGCTCTCCGCAGGTCAGAAAAGGCCCGACGCAACCTGGGCAAATCTGGTGCAGCTCAGAGCTACGAACCCAAACGGCTGTGGTTCTCAACTCATCCTGTGACTTCACACCATCGTACCTCAAAGGACTGATTGTGTAGGCGCGTGCTCCTGTCTGCGAAGACATCTCGGTATCACCAGTTGAGCACTGAGATGAGCTGCACCACAGTGGAAAAAAACAGACCCCCAGGGAAGAACAGCGAGAGCGAATAACGAGAACCTTTAGTGCGCTTTCTGTCGTTCAGAGTATGCGAGCGTAGGAGGCGTGTGGCACAAATACACACTGATCTGGGACACTTTGGTTCCCGTCACATGATGACATGTTCGATGTGGTCAGTCCAAACACCGGAGTCCAGTTCCTCAGGCACTACACAGATGCTTTTCTCCAAAGAAACAATAGTTATGCTACTTACAATTATTTACCTATTTACACAGCTAGGCAATTTTACTGGAGCAATTTAGGGTAAATCCCTTTCTCAAGGATACTACAGCTGGAGATGGGATTTGAACCTTTAACCTCCGGGTCCAAGGGCAGTGGTTCTAACCGCTACGCTAGCAGCTGCATCATTTAGGCAAAGATGTCGAGAAGCAGCAGCATAATGCTATCATGACACTTCTGTTGAAGAAAACAAGAAATGCAATTACGCAATTCATACTGGATTTTTTCCAAGGATCTCTCTCTCTCTCTCTCTCTCTCACACACACGCACACGCACACACACAGTCTCTCCTGAGCCATCCTCTCAGGAACTGCAAGGCTGAACTGCCTCCATGCCCCTTCTGACCACCCAGAAGACAAATGTACCGCACTCCCAGCAGAAACCTGATCACACACAGGGGTCTTACCCCAAAGAGCCTCACGCTCACAGACCATCAGCGGTGCTCTTCACTTACAGAGAACATCCTGCATGTGGGACCGAGTAGAGGACTGAAGTGATGCAAGTTTGTGGCACAAAGCATCCAACTCACATTAAGTTCTCACTGAGCTTCTCCAGAACTCAGACATTTTATTTACACTGAACTTCAAAAGGAAAAAAAAAAATTTAATTACTAAAAGTAAAAATATGTTGTCCCCATGAACACCTAATCAATGCTGATTGATGACCTATTCATCTCATTAACACGTGCAATGCTCCTCATCTGCTTATTGATCACCGAGACATGGGTTCTCTTTGCTGCATTATAGAAAGACACTTCAGAAGACGCATATAGAAGATGCAATTAAAAATAAAACAAAGAAATATTTCAATCTACAATTATTCGCAATACAACACACAAGTAACCAGTTTACCACGATGGCGATTCCTGTACCGCATTCAGTGAGATTAGCTTGTCTGTAATTTGCAAGAATCAATATGTTGGACTGTGTTCAATTAGTGTTCACTCCTGTTGACTTTTTTCCACACCTTCACTTGAATTATGTGCTTAGATGAAGGGGGTAGAAATAAATCTTCCAGTAACAACTCAAGTACAGACATTGAGTGACCAAATAAACAGTGCTGGAGAGCAAGAGACTACGTACGTATAAACAAACAAAGAAAGAAAAGCAGCTGCCTTGTGTCACTGGAAACACTGAACATCCCATAATCCGAGATTGTCAGCGGTGGACCCCACGGCGGTGTGGCGTGCAGGCTTCTCTGCCACGCCGTGCGGAAGGACAGGCCCTGTTCCGTAGCTGGTACCCCACTAGAGCACGATCACTTCCCTCCAGCGCTCAGGAACATCTTGCCAGTTTCCTCCCCATGATGCTCTAACGTAGGCTGATCTCTACTCCACTTGCGCACCATCTGACAGCAGTTGTAATAACTCCAAACAGAAAGAACAAAATGGAATGAGAAAATACAAATGAGCGCCGACTGGCGCAGTTATCACACAGACTTTTACAGCTGTACTTGCTGCCAAAAGGACGTTGGTTCCAATCCCAGGAAAATCCTTTCAGCCTTTACATAGCATCAACTGTTCTGCTTTGTTCCCACTGAACAGACAGGCGTTCTCCTTCCAGGGTTTTGAGCCGTGAGCATTTTTCACCCACCACCACGCCACATGCTGCCCACACAAACTTCAGCGTCACACGAGTGTCTGAAGCCATGGAGTCGACTTCCAGTGGTGACAAACGGCGCCGCTGACTCAGAGGAGGTGCGAACTTATTCTCAGCAAAGTCACAGCCCCTTGAGTTGGACCTCATCACAGGGACAGCAGATACGACAGGCAGCACCAGGGCAAAGGAGCGGAGCGGGACTCTTCACAGGTACAAGAACACCTTTGTTAAAGACAATAAGGAAGTGAGACAGAACCAAAGTGCACACCTTGGGCCCATCCCACACTGAGACAGAGCGAGTTCAATACCTGTGTAAATGTTTACAAATTACACCGGTTGTTTCAGGTGCTCCTTATCTTTCCTTCAAAGGTAGACTGCAGAACAATCTGGAAAAGAGGCATCTCGAAGCACTCTGCCAGGGCTAATCAACAGGACTTGTGGGCTCAAATCCCAGGGGGACACCTGCTGGCATAGCCTTCAGAAAGGTCCTCACAATGAACTGGATCAGTAAAATACCCAGGTAAAGTAAAAGAGGTAGAATAAAAGTGTATGCCTGTGTGCGCCACTTGGAATGAGGAGCTCTGTGAAGGCAGAACTGGCGTAAATAACGTGCATCGTTGCGCATCACTTTGGAGGACAGCTCAGCAGCGGGTTGTGGTGGAGTAGCAGGAGATGGATGGGAGGCTGGGGTTCGGTATCGAGTTCCTCCTCTCAAAATGCCATGGCAACTTTTCGGCGGATCGCCGGCAGAGGACGACGAGCTGAAGGTATGGATGTAGACGCCTCCTCACACGCAGCTCAACAGTACGGGAGAGAAAGCCTCCGGTCTGCCATTAAAATTTCTCAGTGTGGGAGGCAGAGAGCACTCCCACCCCCTCCCCCCCGACACACACACTAAAGCTGGAATTCGGCATGTATGATGCTCACACAAATCTCTGCTCTTCCCCTGTCTGTTAGCTCACACGCTTTCCACCACTCCTGCTCACCGAGTCCTTCCTGGCCCAGAAAGGTGTGGAAGCGGTTAACGGGACAGGATCTAGAACTAAAACCTGCAGACATCTATGCTCCTCCAAACCTGAGAAGAACCTGTGAAATGTGATCACCCCACACACCGAATGGGGTTGCGCAGCCACTTCGCTCAATTGGAAATGTCGCATTTTCCCCACGGGGTCAAATTTTTCACCCAGTATGTCCAAAGTCAGGAGTGGCGCTAGATAATCAGCTCACCTATGTCCATCTCGTCTGTTAAACAGACCCAACAAGGCTGCGGTTCGAGGGCATTCCTTCACAGATGCAGGCAGGTAGCTGCTCCTGCTAATCACTGCCTCTTCCTGAAGCGCGAGTCGGGGGACAAACATGCACCGAGACACGGAACTCGTGAAGAGAGGAGCTTGACAGGTAACCGTTGGGGCTCAGAGCGAGTCACTGATCCATAGCGCTATATCACAGGCAGGGTGAGGTCTGAGCCCACAGAGCAGGGAGCAAGCAGCTGGCACCACTAATCCAGCCCCGCGTGTCACTGCTGGATCCCCAGAGCCACTGCACACGCAGCTATAAGCTGCCCACACACTCCAGACTTTGACCGGTCCAGAGCGGTGCTGGGAAGTGTCTGGAAACTACTGCAGTAAATCCACATGTGCCTGCTGAAATATACACACGTCTGTGCTAGCCTTTAGCTGCCTCCCGTGTGTTCCGCACATGGTGTCTGCGGGGTCCACTGCCGGGTTCCTGCTGGATGTCTTATCTGTTCAGAGAGCAGCCCACCACACTGGGCCTGTGTGAGCCTGCTAAAGCTGGAGCCTGAGCTGGGGGAGTCCCCCACCCCCACACTGTTACATAAGAAGCACTGAGACATGCCTAGGGCTCCTTGTCCACACACACATGCACACACACACACGCACAGAGGGGTCCTGTCCAAGATCTCTCTTTGTACATTTGCGACTGTGTCGTACGCATGTGGGTTTTTTTTTTTTTTTTTTTTTGAGGTTATGTGTGCAGTGCCTCTGCACTGGGTGTTATTTCTACATTTCTGTACGTCTACTGAGCATGCGGTGTGCTTCTCTGCTCTGCATGTGTGTAATGCGTGTGGAATGCGTTCCAGCATGTGCGATCCTGCGTATATGGCCCAGGTGTTGCCGTTCACTGGTGTCACAGGGAATGCAACTTGACTATTTAAACTACGGTGTCTCCATCAAAAGGTCCTCTTCACCTGTGCAAAAACGGTCTTGTTTGTGCTCCGCGCTGTGGGGTTAAGCCCCATCTGAGAGACCCGGGTGCAAATTCCTCTATAGAAATGCGCTGTTGAGCAATGCCACTGAAAGCAGTGAGAGAGCATCAGCACCTCGCTTTACAGTGGCCATCACCGTCTCCTAACCCCCAGCCTCACACGGCTGTTTGCAGACCAACCGTTTTGTCGTCAAACCACGGCTTTTGCTCCACGGGAAAACTGCTTATTATTCGTTTAGTGCATGATTTTCCAAACTACTCCCACTTACACAGCTCGGTAATTGTTACAGCTGCACGCAAGTACCTTGACCAGCTGTATTGGGGCAAATGCAGAGATTCAAACCCAGGACTTTCACATTGCAAGGCAAGGAACCATCATTGGTTTACAGGGTCATCAGCATTCATTAGCACACAACAGCCTCCCATGATGCATTGGACACATTATCAAACTCCCCCACCCTGACTCGACCACGGTCTCTCAGCCTCCCTCCTCCCGCCCCCCTCTTTGGATAAGGAGCCACACCCACCCTCGCCCTCCCGAGTGTCCTGTGCCACATCAACCCTGTCCGTGTCTGCAAGTCCAAAGCGGGTCTCGGAAGGACGCTAGCGTCACACGCAGCTATGCAGGTGCACTTACAGGTGTGTCGGAACAAATGCGCTGACGCTCTTTTGGCTCTGAGCTGAAAGCGGTTCTGAACTAAGTGACTCAAGCCACAAAGTAATCTGCCCTAAAAGTGGGACAGAACACTCCGCGGATAGAGTCCAACAGCATGACGATAGCGTGTTTCTTTTCCTGTACTCTGCTGAACACCTCAGAGTTCAACACAGCACGGCTATATACTGTAAATATTTACATCCCTTTCAGCCAATACTAATAACCTCTTATTCGAGAGGGTCGCGGCAGTCGTGAGACAGGGTACACCCCGGATGGGACGCCAGTCCGCCACGGTACACATTTACACAACAAAATCAAAATCACTCAGTACTACAACCAGCACACATAAAGGCTCACTGAGAGAGGAGTAAAACACACACACACAACACAAAAGTGACCGTGAGGAAGTGCAGCAGACGGTACCTGAATGAATGGCCATGTCCCTCGCGCTGGAAAGAAGCAAAGGGATTCTCAACAAGTACAACAGTCCATGATCCAAGCAGCAGGGGAGGAAAAAGTGAGCAGCTTGTGGCGAGAGAAATGAGAAGCGCACCTGGTCCAGGAGTGGACAGCAATCCCTGTGACCTGCACCAGCACTGACGAGGAGGACGAGGATGACTGTTACAGTCCGTCAGGGTGCGACCGGGCGCTATGCTTCCGCCCAAGTCCTGCCGTCCCAAAGCAGCATGCCTGCTTGTGTGTGCACGCCCGACGCCCTGCGTGTGTGTGCGCGAGTGCGTGCGCGCGCGTTTCTTTATTGCTCCTTGGACAAGAATGTACTTCTGCCTTTTGTTCAATTCTGGCAACACCTACTATTCTCCTGGTCCTTGAAAGTTTAGAAATTATCCTTCATATCTGGGCCCAGGATCTGTCACCCCCCCTTTCTCTCTCTGTCATACTCTCGCGCTCGCTCTTCCTTCTCTGACCCAACTAGAGTAAACCTACATGGTAAATCACAGGCTCTGCACTGCATTCCAGGTCACCTTTGGCCCCTGAGCACTAAGAGCCCATCTCCCTCCCTCCTTCCTGTGGAGTTATGCAACCCCGTCTTTCCGACATGCCCCTGCTGCCAGCGCTACAGACTTCTCTTTCTCAAATTTCAACACACTTTCTTTAAAACCAACTTCACTTTCTGCAGGGGTGGCCTGCTGGTCATATAGTGTGGAGAAGTCCGTACGCAACTCCCCCATCCACAGCTGGCAGAGTGGGTCCATGGGACGCACAGAGGGAAACTTTTTAGAACATTTTCTGGAACGTTGAACGGGATCTCACATTATACACAGCCGTCTCCTGGAACGAGCTGAGGACAAGTGTTACAGGCAGAGGGCAAAAAGATGGGGAAGACCACTGCTCTGTGTCAGCAGCTGAAGGATGCAGCCTTGTAACCTGTAGGTTTCCAGTTCAAACCCCAGGTCCTTAACCTGAACAGAAGCAGTGAAATGCCATCTTGGTGTCATTGTGTTCAAACTGCCGCTGCACGAGCTGCTCTGGACCTGCCTGCGAATTCCCACATCCCTCTCCTGCTCATCTCTCTCCATCAGCTTCCTGTAGCTGCATCTTTCAAACTGAGCACTCCGGATACAGCCTATCGGACGGCCAGCGTCTGCTCCCTGATACCGACAGGACCCGATCATTCCTACACCCACACAAAAGCCTTGTGCTCCTCCACCTCTGACCACTTGGTGGTCCCACTAATAAAGTGTCAAGTGTGGTGGAATCAACTCCCTCCCTCCATCCCTCAGAACTGCTGCATTGGATTTGGATTGGATTGGATTTTGGATGCACTTCTCTCCTGATCTCCATAAATTTGGATCACATCATCTGTCACGATCGCCTCTTTATTTGCAACCTGACCGTGGATTCCACAGGGAGCTACTGTGCAATGTACTGGTATCAGAGAAACTGTGCTTCAAAATCACGTGTCTGTCTAAAGCTCTTCTCTTGTGAAATTAATGCTTTTTTTACTCCGGATTACACTGCTTTGGACAAAAGCGTCTGTAAAACGCATTCATGTAAATATTAACTGCTTCGATAAAAGCATCAGATAAACAATGCATCAATGACTGAAACATCAGGGTCTGTCCAAACACTCCCCTGATGGTCCTTGATGTCACACCTCTTACTAACGGAGGCAGAAACATCTCTGCTAATTCCTTTCCTCTCCACCCATAAACCTATGAATCAATCATTCACGTGAGTCGCACTCCCTTCCGTCCCAGACTGAGATCACCTATTTACTCACCTGCGATAAACTGACCAGCACACCAGCTCCACATTGCTGGTGATTCAATTCTCTAAGCAGCGCTTTTGCACTCTGCTACACAGTTTGGCTGCATTCAGTCTGCAGTGACTTCTCCTTTACTATAAAAAATTTTTTCCTCCCCTCTCAAGTGTTTACTGTTCCCGTTTTCTTAAACATTTTCACATTTTCATTTAACTGACACTTCTCTCCAGATTTGTTTACTAAACTTCTTACATTGATTAATCCACTTATACAGCTGGATCATTTTTACCTTATCAGTTTGGGTAAGTGCCTTGCTCAACGGTACTGCGGCAGGAGGCGAGATTCAAACCCGGCTCCTTTGACTGCAAGGGAACGGCTTTGGCCGCTGCACCATGTAGATGTGGGCACGAAGTGAGGGGCGCTCAGGCTCCTTATGTCGCCACTGAAACAAGAACCACGTCTTAAAACGTGGAAGACGAGACAGGTCACATACCTTGCTCCACGTGAACACTATGCCACCTGCTGCTTTTCATCAGGTGACACAGCAGGCTTGGAAGAGGGCCCTATTGGCCCGAATCCACCTGCAGTCGTGCGGGCACCTCTACGCGTCACTAATAATCGGGTCACGGTCTCAAACATTTCACCCGCCCTAGAGGGACACTATTCCTTAGGCCTCCTGGAGGCATGCAGAGCGACACTCGAACCCAGGACGCAGCAGTTCGCTGCCAAACCACTTGGAAGTTCTCACGCGAGTTTTTCGACCCAAAACACACAAAGCCCGCTAAAGTGCTGCAGCACGATTCATCCTGAACAAACCGTGGGAGTAATCTGAAGCAGTCTAAATAATCAATTTTCTGCCGTGACTATTTTTCTGATGGCCGCTTGTTACGCTCCATGTTGTACAAGACTTTTTACTGGAAGGAGGAGGCTGACGGTGCTTCCGCACTTTTTCACTTAATGGTAAACGACCGTTACAAAGGAGGAAAACAACACAAAAGAAAACATGTAGACCTGACACTCCGGGTCTGTGCGCAGGAGACACACCCATTCATCTCAGATCTCAGCCAGTGCGAAATCCTCACACACAGAAAGCAGCGCAACATACCGCACACCCAGTGAAAACAGCACACACAGAGCTATCATTATTAAGTATTGTGATTTCAAGGTGATTCACAATGTTAGATAACCACATTACCACCTTTACACTGATTTAACCACTTACACAGCAAATTATTCTAACTGTGTTAAATGTCTAAGGACTTCCCAGGGGTCCTGCAGCATGAGTGGGAATGTGAACCAGGAATGTTCATACCCTCAGACTGAAAGGTGACAACAACATTGGAGTAACCGGTTCACCGATGTTTTGGGACTGTGGGAGGAAATCAGAGCTCCCGGTAGAAAGCCACACAGGGAGCTCCACACGAACAGATTTAAAACTATATCCGAACCCACAGCCCAGACCAATCAAAAGATACAGTATATATCAAACACACAAGTACAAACACATATTAAAATATGATTTCTAAAACTGATTTCAAACAATATGAAGCTTTCCGATGAGGACCTGACCTACATGGCTCATTAACCACCCAGTAAACAAAGCCACACCTTCGAGGGCATAAGGGACGAACGAAGCCATGTTAACCCAACAGCTGGCGGACATTAGAGAGATGCGAACACACCCAACCACGCAGCTCGACATGCGAACTGCGAACAGCGCGGTTACTGCTGCTCTTCACTCACATTCTGCCCACTTACAGCCAGATGATATACGTTTAACTTGACAGAAATTAGTGTATTGTGGGTCAAGAGACAAATCCTACTTAAACACATTTTTTTGTGCCACAGTTACTTGGGTGATGTAGGTAGCCTTGACAGGAATGAATAAATAAATGAATCACAAATGACAGTGTATTGGTGCCCCAAGGCTGAGATTCCATTTTTGGCTGTGCCCATCATACAGTGTTTCAGTCACACCCCTGACACTTATTTATTTCCTACCAGTGGCTGTGTTTACGTAAGAGGATTTTAACTAAATTTGATAACATTTAAATCGTTTAAACACTAAATTCATATGAGAAATGCAGATAAATATACTGTTATGTAAATTAACCTTTATTAATCTGACGCCTTGGTCCAAAGCAACTTACAACGCGAGTTTTGTACGCTAAGCCGCTTTATCCTTTTATACTACCTGAGGACAGCTGGTAGCATAGTGGTTAGAGCTGTTGCAGGTTCAAATCCCAACTCCAGCTATAGTACCCTTGAGCAAGGTACTTACCCTCAATTGGTCCAGTAAAATTACCCAGCTGTATAAATGGGTATTTACCATTATTTAATTGTGGGTAGACTAGCACTGTAAGTCTCTTTGGAGAAAAGCACCAGGTAAATGAATAAATATAAACGTATACAGCTGTCTCATTTGTACAAATTAAGGGTTAGAACCTCAATCTATGCTACTATAGCAGGGGCTAGGATTCAGTCCTGGATCTTTTGAGTGCGAAGTGTCCCTAACCCCTACGCCACCTGCTGCAAAATTTACCGAAAATTTGCGACACTGGGTAGCTGCGGCATGGACTAAGAATAAGGAAGACGGAGCGATCAGGAAGGTGACGGCATGGACAGTCAGCCTTGACATGCATGTAGGAGTTTGACAGCGGGTCAGTCCCTGCCAAAACTGTCCAGGTGCCCACTCACCATTTTTCCTCTCTCGCAGAGGCAGCAGCGTGGGGCCGGCCTGGAGTGACAGCTCCTGCAGCTCATTGGTCACAGCCTCACTCTGTGGGCTGGGGGCGGAGCCAGGCGCCGTGGGAGCCATTGTGCTGCTGGTGCTCGGCTCCTCCCCTTTCGGTGGCTCCGGCGCCGCCAGGGCGAGAGGGAAGAGGTGACAGTCACACCTGTGGAGGGAATGCCAAGGAAAGCATCCTGAAACGTTAACATTGATCAATAATAATTACGGTTTTGTGTTAAGGCCCACGCTGTACGGGGCAGCAAATGATTAAAATTACTCAAACACGAGATCGTTGAATTGCAGCATGTGTTAAATCTTCCAGCATTTCAAAAGAAGGGGGGCTAAAGAGGTGTTTGGCTGGGCAGCCTAGTTGTGAACTGTGGGGGGAGCAGATGCGGCTGAAGGGGGTGGCGAAGGGCTCCCTGGGTCGAGTTGAACACCCTGCCCAGATACACTCTTAGCGGGCCCCTGTGTGTGCATGCATGCTGCAGCTTGCTAAGCCCGTCAGCTACAAACTCTGACACCCACATACCTCCGCCCACCCCAACCCACACACCCGCCTACTGCATTCCTGGAGCTCTAATGGGGTAATGGGGACACGCGGATGCTAAGCGACCAGGCTGTTTCCATGGCAACACAGCCACAACCAATGCAGGCAGAAGCTCCTGTTGTCTTCACGTTGAACGCCAAAATGTGCCGTGCCAATCAGTCAGACTCTTGAAACCACTAAACCACCGTGTGTGTTGCAGCCATACTATGCGAAAACGCTCATGACAACCAATCAGATTCCAAGAAACACAGCAGCGTGTCCCAGTGGGGCAACCATAACACACTTAGAGTAACTGTCCTCAAGTCAAAACATGAGTTCAAGAGAGTGCCACCACCCATCAGTTATCAATAGCTGCTTGTCCAGTGTAGGGTCATGGTGGTCCAGTACCTCTCCTGAAAGCACTGGCTGTGAGGCAGCCTGGGCAGGATGCTAGTTCATCACCAGACAATCTCTCTCATACATACATGCTAAGGGTAATTTAAGTCAACAATTCACCTGGAACCCATGTCCTTGGACTGTGGGAGGATCCTCATGTGACACAGGGAGAACATGCAAACTGTGCACAAACAGAGCTAGATTTGAACCCACGGCCCAGGCACTATGAAGAAGCAAAGCTACCAGCAGCAGCACCACTGCCCTGTGCATGACTGCCACCACCTTCAGCACAAAACAAAGCAGAACAGCGAGTTTATCACAAATCTATTTTCCTGCTGAGGGGGATGCGGTAGCACAGTGGGTTTGGCCAGGGCCTGCTCTCTGGTGGGTCTGAGGTTCAGGTCCCGCTTGGGGTGTCTTGTGATGGACTGGCGTCCCGTCCTGGGTGTGTCCCCTCCCCCACCAGCCTTACGCCCTGTGTTGCCCGGTTAGGCTCCGGCTCGCCGCGACCCCGCTTGGGACAAGCGGTTTCAGACAACGCGCGTGTGTGTGTATTTTCCTGCTAATCTCTCGGTGGGGTTAGGAGAGCATACGGCCTTCTCTCTCCGCAGCTCACGGTCTACGGACTGAACCGCGAGGAGATGCAGTCGTGTTTGAACGCGTCCGAAGGAGGCGGCACCTGGGTTACGCAACGCTCAATACCTTCATTACCAGTGCAGATCCTGAGCTGTGACCAGAGGGGAAAGCAAACACTTCTATAAATATCAAAGGGGGAAATCAGGCTGCAGGCAAAACAAGCTCTGCAGGAATCCAGGTTTTCCTGCTGCTGCTTTGTACCCAAAACTTCCATGGCTGGTACAGCAGTGTCTTCCTCAAGATTTGAAACGTAGGAGAGAGGGGGAAAAAAAAAAGAAAAAGTTCTCAAGAGCAGTAACAGCACAACTATACCTGTGGCTGCTGAGAACTAACCCATGGCCAGCATCATTGCTGCACAACCTGGCGAGACCAGCTATCAAAGACAAACATCGAAAATGGAATCAACAGCGATAAGAGGAGTGCAGTCAGACTGTAAAGAATACCTACTGTGATAAGTGTCACCGGTACCACTTTACTGACTGGGGCAGTAAAGCGAATGAGCAGGGGTGTGCAAAGGTGGAGGGGCTTGACAACGGAAAGAGGAGCGTGGGCAGAGCCGCAATTCCACAACCAGGAGGAGTACCTAGACCAAGATGCATGATAACTTCCAGAATGTTTCTGAGGCTCTGGAGAACATTACAGCCCCAGTGAACATCTCAGAGTCATTATTCCGACTTGACACTTTTCTGAAAGACACTGGTTTCAATAAAACGCATCTAACAGATTTGATATCCATCCTCCAAGTTCCTCAAAGCTCAGCCTTACAGATTTCACACATTATTTCTTATGGTCCTCTTTCTTACCATATACTTGCTGCACTGGTTTTAAAAATAACCACAGTGGGCAAACTGTTGTCAATTGACCAATAAGGAGGACGAGTCAAACTCCCGGATCTTTCAGCTGGTTCTATCAACAGGTCAGCCAAGTGGAAAGCAGTACGAACAACTGGGGGGGGGGGGGGGGGAGTGATTTCCACTTTCATATCCTCCATCAGCTCTTTCTGGACACCATGTGGGCAAAATGCTAACCTTCTCCTTCTTCCCTTCTCCAGAAAAAACCTAAAGATGACATGGCTTTGTTCACTGGATCTTGCATGGGACTATGTAACATGGAATACGTGTGGAAAAAGGGGGGGGCAACATCTATTGTGCCCTCAGATCCCCAGTGACATCATGCACTTGGAGTGGCATCAAGTGCAAACAGTGGCCGTGTGACAGAAATATGTCGCCATGAGGCTCTTTAGCATGTCCGAGGTGTTCTGCTCTGCGCGACGAGGGATGAAGCCCACATCAGCCCTTTCCATCTAAAATGGACCTGCTTGCAACTGCACCGCGCAGACCCCCTCACTTCTGAGCTAGGTGTGTCCATCCAGCCCCCTTTGCCGAGAGCAGACAAAGCGCCAGACAGAAACATTTCCGGGAAAGATGTTTCTTGCAAGACGGCACGATACAGTTCCAGGAAAGCAGGCTGCAAGGTTCTTGGAATTCTTCCTGACCTGCCTCTACGTGCCCGAGCGGATCTTGGAGAACACCGTCAAAAAAGTTCTTAGGCCACCATGCCCTACACGGTCGCCTTGTAAAAGTGAATGTGGTGCCAAACAGGCCTGAGGAAGTGTCACTGCTAATGATCGCATGTGTTTACATATGGGCAGAAAAATGCGACCGAAACCTAAACGTTCAGAAGGTGACATTCTTCCAGCTGACCTCTTTCTCAGCCCAAGAGAGACTGATTCAAGACAAGAGTGCATGTGAGACGGCGAGATATGGACACAGCGAGAGATCACCATGGTACCTGGATTACTCGCTCAGTGACAATCAGCCTGCTGTGTCCATTCCAAGGGACAAAAAAAGGAAAATAAACCTGTACTAAAAAGAGTGGAAGACGGGGGGGAAAAAAAAGTCCACCAGACTAACAATCAAGTATTATCCGCTTGCTTATTCATTTTTAAAAGTAAACAGATTATTTGTATTTGCTCTACATGCTTCAAATGATACGACCTTTGTCAATAGGGGCCAGTAAACTGAACACACTGCATTCATTAAGCAGCGACAAGACAAGCTTCTCACTGCATGTACAGCTCCAATAATTACGAGCCATTCTTTAAACGATGCCTCTCTGCAACATGGCTTAGAGTCTTGCATACCTTTACAATGATTTACCCATTTATACAGCAGGATCATTTTTACTATATCCATTTAGGGTAAGTACCTTGCTCAGCACGACTGCAAAGGAACAGACCTAACACCGAGAAATGAATTGCTTTTCAGGCATTAAGATGAACTCCAGAAAAAAAATAAGCAGGGAGCCACGAGCTGCTGGACCTTCACCCCACCGCAAAGCATATTACACCCCCCGAGTCACAAGGGTTTAACAATACAATACAATATATAGGGGGGTGTGGTGGTGTGACGGGTCTGGGGTTCGAGTCCTGCTTGGGGCGCCTTGCGACAGACTGGCGTCCCGTCCGGGGTGTGTCCCCTCCCCCTTCGGCCATGTGCCGTGTTGCTGGGTAAGGCTCCAGCTCGCCGTAAACGCCGCTCGAGACAAGTGGTTGCTGCCAACGAATAGATATTATAATATAATATATCATAATGCCCTTGAGTCTTCCACGTTCAGATGTCTTCACTGAGGTCATTTCATGGTAACCGGAAATCGTTGATATTTTGGGTAAAGCTTTTTACACCTACTTGTGTGATGAACTTCAGTGCATATGGTGAAGGAAACTAACTTTACTTAAGAATCACACATCCACAACTATGTCTCCCTTTCTCCTAACGTGATAAACACACTGTATTTTCTACGGGATGTACGTCGCTTCGGAGAACAGCGTGTGCTAAATGAATACATGTAAACAGTGAGTGGCAGCAGATGAAAACACACACACACGTAAGGCACACACTAACATCAGCGGATGACATAATGAAAACAGGAAAGGAAGGGGCATAAAGCTACGAAAGGCCTGGTGCACAACTCTAGCTCTTCAAGCCGACAGCGATTAAAACCTGACAAACACACAAGAGAGGTGGGAAAACGGTTTTGTTAAATGGAATCAAAGACAGACGTGTCTTGTCCGCATCGCTAAATATTTCAGTGGAAGTGAAGTGTTTAGGAATAAGACACGCGTACAGGTATGAATGATACAGGAAGCTGATAGTGTAGTGTAGTGGTTAGAGCTGCTGTCTTTGGACCTTAAAGGTCACAGGTTCAAGTCCCACATCCAGCTGCAGTACCCCTGAGCAACATACTTACCCTAAATCGCTCTAGTAAAATTACCCAGTTGTATAAAGGGATAAATAACTAAGTACAATGTAAATTGTTTTAGACAAAAGCATCAGCTAAATTAATAATGTTCTCAAAAACACACAAATGATATATTCAGATGCCCTTCTAAGTGTTATTTTCAGGTCCTTCTCCTATCATCACTAAAGGACACTCACTCCCCACAGTTGATGACCACAGTTTCCTCTTTCCTGCACGGCACCAATTCTGCATTTTTCTTCTCTCGGAATTTATCTCTAGCCACCGTATGAGTCACTTTCCTCAGCACACAGCGGCTGTATGAGGGTGGACACGCGAAAAGCTTAACTGGAGCCCATTACATCAACTCCAAATGGAAATGAGGTACATATTTTCTGCAAAGAAGAAAAAAAAAAAGTTTTGGATGGGTTGTGACCTCAAAAATGTCTGATGTCACAAACTGCAATGAGAAGCATTAAGAGACTTGGCTGATCTACAGTTGGAAGGATAAAATCACTGGCACTTGTCAGCTCATCACCCATACTATTATAATAATAACCATCATTGTTGTTACAGTTATTAGTGTCCTGGTGAGAGCTGCTGTCAAAATCGGAAGGTTGCTGGTTCAGCCCTGCTCCTGCCGCAGCACTCCTCAAAAAGGGGGCTTACGCTGAACTTACACGGTAAAATTATTAGAATCCAGTACCCAGCTGATGTTTTTAACCAGAGCGACAGCGTTTGACCCATTTACGCAGCTGTGGTAAAGGGGTAAACGGTTTACTGCGGTAGTGCGGTATAAGTCTACCGCAGGGGTAGCGGTTAACTGTTAAGTGGGGCTTGAACCAACAACCTTCAACTTACAAACCCTTTCAATAGGTTACTTGCCAGCTCCAGAAAAGGAGATCCAGCACCTGGTTCTTTGGGTGTCATTTCACACACACAGAGACACACACACACACACACACACACACACACACCAAGCAGTCAGTGATCCTGCTCATTCTGGTTGTTGTTCTCTGGTCAAACACACTCTGTACCACCCTGATCCCCCCCCCCACCTCACACTCCACGTCCTGCCTGAACATCACACACACACACACACACACACACACACACACACACACTCACACACACACACACACACACACACACACTCTCACACACACACACACACACACACACACACACACACACACACTCTCACACACACACACACACACACACACACACTCACACTCACACACTTAAGACAGCAGAACAGATGGACACCTGGACACTGGTGGTCGTTGTTGCCCCCCCCCCCACTCACCCCCCACATTCGCAGACAAACTCGAGCGCTTCTCCTTCACTATTTTTTCACGCACCTCGCGAGCTCCGCCTCTCTGGCGGTACAGAGAGACAGAGAGAGACACCGACCGAGTCCAACCGGGCGGTGCTGCTACGGGGGGAAGGTTTATGGGTGTGTCCTCGCCATCTCGCCACGCGCAGACCAGCAGGTCCCGCCGAGTTCAGTCAAACAGACGATGTTAACACCGAAGAAACACTAAGTCGACAGCATCTCCGTACCCAGGCAGCTCCACCGCTCCCTAAGAAAAAAAAAACCACTCAGGTTGAACACCCGCCCAGCTCGCCCTTCTCACCCGAGTACTTCCGGGTGAAATTTGCTCCGCTGCGATTGGCTTCTCCTTGATGGACAGAAGCAGAATCCAATAGTAATACCCAGTACGACCCTACATTAATCCAATGAGAATAAAGCATGTCAGACGCAAGTTTTTTTTTTTTTTTTTGCGTTACTTTACTGCTGTGTGCTGCGCGGAAATTATTTCCTGAAATTAGGAACCGTATTTTTTTTTTTATTTTTTTTCTTTTAAAAAAGCGCTGGACAGACACGACTAAATATCTCGTGTTTGTGGCATTATAACGGTAGCTAACCGTAGCTGAGACACATAGAAATACTCTAGCCAAGTATAGCTAAACTATTTATAACTATGGCTAAATATTGTACAAAATAAATGATTTGCCATAAAACATGAAAAGCGTGACTCCAGATAAAACCATGTATACTCCACGAAGGACTGCATACCGGAAAACAGCCATTAGAGAGCGATTTCACTGTAACCAGTGCGGATGCTTGAATAACAATCAGCATCTTACATAATCACGCTTCCTGACCGCAGCAGTGAGCGCAGCGCCCCCCCGTGGACTGAGTGCTGTACTGCGCCCCCTGCAGCCCGACCTGCAGTTCTTGTTCTTAGCTCTGATATTGACAATTATTCACTTGGATAATACACACACACACACATTATCAGAACCGCTTGTTCCTTACAGGGTCACGGGGAACCGGAGCCTACCCGGCAACACAGGGCGTAAGGCCGGAGGGGGAAGGGGACACACCCAGGACGGGACGCCAGTCCGTCGCAAGGTACCCCAAGCGGGACTTGAACCCCAGACCCACTGGACAGCAGGACTGCGGTCCAACCCACTGCGCCACCGCACCCCCCCACTTGGATAATACTTCTCTCCAAAGTGACTTACAATGTTAAAGTTACAATTATTTACCCATTTATACAGCTGGGTTATTTTACTGGAGTAATATAGCAGGGTACTTATCCTACATTGAGTAAATACAAATAATTATTTGTAAGTACAAATCATTAATAATTTATAAATTAATAGATGCAAGGGTACTACAGCCAGAGATGGGATTTGAACCTGTGACCTTGGGGTCCAAAAGTAGTAACTTTAACCACTGCACTACCCACTTTCCCCATAAGTCACTGATGAGACACTGAGCTGCACACTGGACATCACCATGGAGCCCAGGAGAGTTGTGAACATTTGAAGACGCAGTTGTGTTACAGCGAAAATGGTTATTTTTGTCTTCAAAAACATAGAAGCATCTGGAGATCTGTACATACCACCAGTGGCTCAATAGCCATATTTTCCAAAAACTGACTTATGTATTCTTAGAAAGGGTGTCTTGCAGAGATTTGTAAATGAATGAATGAATTACAGGTAGTCCCTGACTTACGATGGGGTTATGAACATATTGTACATCGAAAACACATTTAGTACACCTAATACACAGTTCTGCATGACAGAATGGGAAATGCGGATCGCACCGCATATTGCTTGCCCAGGAAAAATCAAAATTCAAAATTCGAAGTTCGGCTTCAACTGAATATCTATCGCCAGCTCGCTATTGTAAAGTTGAAAAATTGTAAGTCGAACCATTGTAAATCGGGGACCACCTGTAATTTTAATAGAGGCTTGCCATATCTCGCCTGCCCAGAGTCATGTGTTCGTTATGGTGTAAGAGCTTTGGATGTAATTTCTACTACTTTTTTCCCCAGAATGCTTTTGTGTGTACGGTAGCCTCAAATGCTGAAGCGGCACTTCAGGATTCGAGGCTACCGTACGCACAAAAACAATCTGATCAGTGAAGAACATACCTTCTGATGGACCTAGAAACCATCTTGTGGAGCAGCAGAGAGAGAGCTGCTGTAATCTGAAGGTTGTAATCAGATTTAAGATCCTGGTTATGGCCTCCAAAAGCATCAGTGGAACTGCTCCCAGCAGTAGCTACAACACTTGACTTGATCATCCGCTACACCCAAAGCAGACTGCTATGCTCTTCCCTCTTCCACATCTGTCCGCTTGGTGGTCCCGCGCAGGAAAAGCAAAGCACCGAGGTTCTCGGATCCAGCTCTGTTGTGGTGGATTGATCTCCCCCTCTCACTCAGAACTGCTGAATCTCTCTCCACATTTAAAAAGGGTCCTAAAACTCACCTCTTCCAGACTCACTTCTCCCATGATCTCTAAGTTCATGTAAGGTTTAAATGTTCATGCACTATAACTTTGAGATCATACCTGATACACAATGGATAACCCTTCACACAGCTACTCCTGTTATGTAATGTAAACGTTTATTTAAAAAGAAAAAAAGATTAGGAATGTGATTAGCAATTGTCAATTATTTTGATAAACCTTTATGCAGCTACTTGTGTGACGAACAATGGTTCATATGGTGGAAAGAAACTAACTGTACTTACGAATCACACGTCTGCATCTAAGTGTCTCTTTCTAACGTAATGAACACATTGTATTTTCTATGAGATGCACGTGGCTTTGGAGAAGTGTCTGCTAAATGAATACATGTAAATGTAATCTGGTGACACCGAAACCGACTCAGTGTCCTAATGTGACCATCATACTAGACTGTTGGGACGGGGAACTGAAATGTTGGTGTGTCTGCAGTACCCCAATGCTCTGCACAGTTGCCCTGTGTGGCGGGGAGGCAAAGACAGCAGATTGAAAAGGGACAAATGTCACAAAGCGTCACAGAACCCCCCTCCTACATGAGCGAGATGAGTGAGCTCTTTCTTCAAGATGAATGTGCACCGGGTTACTGGCATATGTTTATAAACAGTGGGTGCACCTAGGTTTAATGGGATCCGAAATGTGTTTGTGTCAGTGGAGCACCTTTGTCTTACCTGTGAGCGAGAAAGGCAGCGATTAAGTGCTGCGGGGCACTTTGTACCTTCAGCGCCTCTTACCCGAGTTCGTCTCTCGCTTACACGTGACCTCAGCTCCAGGTGCAGTTCATTTCAGATGTGATCACAGTCAGTATTTTCATACTTTGCGGGCATTTACACAAGCGGGGATACAGCTGCGGCACAGCACAAAATATTCTCTGGAGTATGCAATTAAAGAATGTAATAGAAAATTATTTTTTACTGAAGAACATTTTATTTACACATCATTCTATAAACCAAAAGACAAAGTGAGAAAAGCAAAACGATACTTTTCTTTAACAGGAACTACTAAACGTTGACCTTACCATTAAACATAAACATTATTCGTACGTCACACAGGTGGTGTTTCACAAAGAGAGTGCTATATTAGCACATATTCACAGAGCGTTTGGAGCGCCAGCCATCGATCGGGTGACTTCTGTAGCCACGGCGACCTGCAGCCACTTGGAGCAGCAGAGACAGTCACCCTTGAGGTGGTCTCTTAAACTAAAATTCAAATTACTACTCACATTAAAATTACTCTGTGAAGTAACTGGTTCTCTGGTTCACTCAGAAATCACTGTGAGCTTCACCTGTGCAGGTACATTGGCTCGTTGTCCCAGTGGCCTTAGCGATGCTCTGCTCACGTATCACTGCTTGTCGGCAACCCTTTGCAGCAGAGCGATGATGGTGTCCTGTTTGGAGGAGACCAGCTCCAGCGCTGCGGCCATACGGCCCAAGGCATCGGCCATCCGGATCTCCCTCTTCTCCCTCCTCTTCTCGCGGGCCTCCGCCCTCTGCAGCCGCTCCTCCTCTAGTTGCGCCCGCTCCTCCTGGGAGGACAGGAAGCTACGCAGCAGAGTGGTGCGCTTTGCTGCCGGGCCATTCTGCTGCGCCGAGAAAGAGGCGGCCGAGCCAGAGGGGCCGATTCGCAGCCTGGGTCCCACGCGCAGCCGGCTTGGTCCTGCTGCACGCCGGGGATGGTGAGCGTCAGCGTTTCCCAGAGGGCTGGAGACGGTGTTGGGGGTAGCCGGCACCGACGGGATCACGGACTGCACCAGCGTGGGGATCGGGGTGGACGTAGCCATGAGGCTGCTAGCGAACACGCAGGGCTTGGCAGCCGCCGCCACCGTATGACTGGATGATGGCAGCTCTACAGATGATGTGGCCTTGGTGGTGGTTGTCATGCCGACCAGCGTTGCTGAAGCTGCAGTAGCGGCCTGAGCACCAATGGTCTTCCCCAACATAGTGTCCAGCATCTGTTCAGGGGGAGAGGGGCAGCGAGTCGAGGACTGAAGTGAAATGAAGGCAGGTGGAGAACAAAACACGACTTCCATGAAAACACTCAGTATTGATCTTTTTGACTAATCTAATAATATAAAGCAACTAAGGCTATAAACACAGTAAGCACAACACTCACTGCATTTCAAAACTGTGTGGTTTAATCCTAAAAAAAGCACAGTTATTAAAAGTATTTATGAACAAAATAATTAAAATGGACCTTAACAGAGTCTGGCACCTGATATTGATGCTATCGAGTCGGTTCTGACAAGTCTTAATTTTGGCACTAGTTACCCAGTCATGTCTCCTACACTGTACTTATTTACCACTTCACACTTAGAGTCTGAATATGGTTGTGTTTCCTCGCATTAAACCACAACTGACACTTTATTACTATTATTATTATTATTGTTATTTATCTGATATATTACTCCAAGCACACGTACAATGTTAAACTAACAATGATTTACCCATTTACACAAGAGGGTATTCTTACTGTATCAGCTCAGGGTATGTACCTTTGTCAAGGGTACTATAGCAAAAGTGAGATTCAAACATAGGACCTTCCAAAGGCAAGCTAAAAGTACTACCTGCTGCACCTATATTATGTATACACTGTTTTTGTACTAGGGTGCACTGTAATGCTCCTCTCCTTGGTGCACACGAGGAGGTCAGGAGAGCATTTTTGTCAAGCTCAAGCACAAGTGCATCCTGGTGCTCACGCACAGTGACCCACTCATCTGTACCTCGTAGTATTCCCACGAGGTCTTGGCCTGGCCTGTCTCACGGCACCGGTCCTTCACCCGCTTGTAGGTGACAACAAGGTTGTTCCACTTGCGGCGGATCCTCTCCATGGGCAGCGCATGGCCCTGCTCCGCCAGCTCCTGCTGGACGCTGTGGAAGAGGCGGGTGCGTTCGCGTGAGCCATACATGTCCCAGCGTCGACCCACCGCCTCGATCAGGCGCACGATGGCCTGGTGGGTGAACTCAGGAGGAGAGGCTGCCGAGGCCGGGGTCCGCGGGGCAAAGTGCGAACCCGCCTCACCATCGTCTCCCGACATACCCTGCACTGGCGCTGGCACGGCAGCTACAAGCATGAAAGAATTTCGTCATTACACAGAGCTCTGTGTCATCATCAGCCACAAAGTTTCTGCAACGGCTGGCAGTGCTAAATAAAGATGATTATGTGCCTTTTTTCAACACCACAAAATTCTCATACTTGTGCCCTGCTGTTTATAATATTAAAGTTAGGCGTTTTTAAAACATACAAAGCTGTCAGCATTACTTTTACTTCTTACTTCTCTTAGAACCAGCTCATTAGGAACGAAAGCGCCCGTTAATTAACATAAACCGGTTCAAACCGGGTGCCACGGAGGTGCAGAGGGCAGCACTGGTGGCCCACGGCTAATCGGCTGTGGGTTTGGACATGTTCGAATTCAGCTCAGTCCGTGTGGCGCTTCCCCCTATGTTCATGTAGGCCTCCTCCACGAGCTCCATTTTCTTCCCATGGTCCAAATATGCAAACTGATGAGTAATCAACATTTCCCATAGTGCATAAACGTGTCAGTCACCGAGTGCGTAGTAAATGTAATAATCATCATCATCATCACCACCACCATTAGCACTGTCATTGTCATCATTGCCATCATCGTACTTCATTGATGCTCGTGTGGAAATCCACTCAGGCTGCCACTGTGATGGTGCCCAACGCATGTCTCTTGACTGTGGGAGGAAACCGGAGCACTTGGAGGACACTTGTGTCGCACTGTCCTGCAATGGACCACTGTGCTGTCCAGGCTGCCTCCTGCTTCTCACCCTTATCCTTCCAGGAATGTCTCTGGACCACTACACCCCTGCACTGGAAAAGCAGTTGCTGATGATGAGTGAACTAACAGCAGTTAAAAACCTGACAAAAATTGATAGAGTGGAAAAAACAAGAGCCAGGAAGTGAGCCCTGAGGTACACCTCCATTCTCTCGTCACACAGTCCATCATTGCAGCTCTGTGCGTAGCCTGTACCAACCCTTTACTGCACATCTCTGACGAAGCCATTGCTACAGCTTACCTGGAGCAATCTTGACTGTTGTTTTGACAGCCACGGAGCTAGCAGGGAGCACTCTGTCAATGCTCACAGGGTCTGAGGAGGAACAACACAGTTAGTTACTTGCACACTACAAAAGTACACTTGTATTACAAACACACACACACACACATACACTGGCTGAAGCTGCTTGTCCCAAGCGGAGTTGCGTTGAGCTGGAGCCTAACCCCGCAAAATAGGGCGTAGGGCTGGAGGGGGAGGGGACACACCCAGGACGGGACGCCAGTCCATCATAAGGCACCCCCAGTGGGACTCAAATCCTAAACCCACCAGAGAGCAGGACCCGGTCAAACCTGCTGTGCGCCCCCTAGCTTGTATTATAAGTGGAGTGATACTCTGACAGAGCTGAGGCCTCCGAAACACTGAAATTACACTTCAAGGCATCCTGTGTGAAGAAAATAAAATACGGAAAGAGGTGGTGCGCTGGTTAGAACGGTCACCGTGTGATAGAAGGCCCCGTTCCTGCTACAGTTCCCTTTATTACATTTATTCATTTAGCTGATGCTTTTCCCCAAAACAACTTACAACATTAAACTATTTACCCATTCATAAAGCTGGGTAATTTTATGGTAAGTACCTTGCTCAAGGGTACTATAGCAGCAGAGCAAACCTGCAACCTTTGGGTTCAAAGGCAGAGATCGATCCATTATGCTTCCAGCTGCCCTGAAGTATCGATCTGGAACTCACACCCATTTTCAGAACCGCTTGTCCCATACAGGGTCACGGGGAACCGGAGCCTACCCAGTAACACAGGGCGTAAGGCCGGAGGGGGAGGGGACACACCCAGGACGGGACGCCAGTCCATCGCAGGGCACCCCAAGCAGGACTTGAACCCCAGACCCACTGGAGAGCAGGACTGTGGTCCAACCCACTGCACCACCATGCCCGATCTGGAACTGATACAGTAAAAATTATCCAGATGTATAAATGGGTAAATCAATACTCAGCAACACTTCAATATTTTATTGCTTCAGGCTACATTAAAATGGAAACGTATTTCAAATGATAAAAACATGTCTTCACAAAACCCTACTCAGTCCTAACTGAAAAAAAATAATACGCCATGTATGACAACTTCAGTATCCATGAGTCACCTTCAAAACAGTTGGCAAGCTCTGACTTTTCACCAGAGAGAAACTCTCTTAGCTCTTTACATAGCGCATACACGTGACTTAACGCAGCGCCCCCCCCCGCGGGAAAGCCAGCGTACCTCTGAGTGGAGCAGCGAGCCCTCGTAATCAGCACCTATTTGTTCGCAGAGTAAACCGAACAGTCTGTGTCTCAAGGGCTGTGATTTTACATAATTCACGGTTTTAGATAAATCCCTCAGCACGTGATACAAATCATCAATGCGTTTGGCCTCAAGAACGAGCCTCATGGTCAAGCGTGCAGCGCGTGGGTGGCACAGCGAATAGCGCTGCCGTCTCAAAGCACCTGGGTGGCGCGAAAGGACGAGGGTTTGACCCTCACTCATCCAGTGTGGAGTTTGCATGTTCTCCCATGTCTGTGTGGGTTTTCGCTGGGTGCTCTGGTTTCCTCCCACAGTCCAAAGACGTGCTGTTCAGGTTCACCCATAGCGTGTGAGTGATCGAGAGAGTGTGTTCCACTGATGTATGGATGAGTGACGCAGTGTATCTAGCAGTGTAAGTCTTCGGGTGCTCTGGTTTCCTCCCACACTCCAAAGACGTGCTGTTCAGGTTCACCCATAGCGTGTGAGTGATCGAGAGAGTGTGTTCCACTGATGTATGGATGAGTGACGCAGTGTATCTAGCAGTGTAAGTCTTCGGGTGCTCTGGTTTCCTCCCACACTCCAAAGACGTGCTGTTCAGGTTCACCCATAGCGTGTGAGTGATCGAGAGAGTGTGTTCCACTGATGTATAGATGAGTGACGCAGTGTATCTAGCAGTGTAAGTCACCACGGTGAATAAGGTGTGTGGCTGATAACACTACACAGAGTTAATTGGAAGTAAATTTGGAGAAAAGTGTCTGCTAAATAAATAAATTTAAATGTGTGGCAACAGCGTTGGGGGCCTTTTTTTTTTTGATCAGAGTCACAACACCACCGCACTTACCGTAAGGTCATAGCGGCAGCACCGTCAGTACCGTACACCCCAACACACCGAGACCGGTCTACCGAATTGACTGTCATCAATTGATGATCTGTCATATTAATAATACGTCCTGCCACGTGGTTCTGCCTTCAGGGCTCCACAAAAGAGAAGTTCCTCGATCGAGGAACCGGAACGGAATGATTTCGACCATAAGCTGTGCTTGATTTGCAGCAACATCAGTGCTTTGATCCACCTGCAGCGCTTTAAAATATTTCCTCGCTTGCACTTGTTCCAAAAGCTGCCAAGCAAAATCATTGGCCCTGTCACCTATGCATCTGCTCACGCTGTATTGTCCAACAAAAGCACATAATCTACTTTTCCTGCGCTTCCTCTCCCAATAACTCCCTGACAGTGCCCTTTAGTAGCTGCTAAAATGATGCTTCGCCGATCGCGTGCGGCTCCACCACGCGCCACGTGCGCAGAAGTGCAAAAACGTAAAGAGCGCAAAGCATTTTGGGATAAAAACACCATATCGCGCTGCATTTCATGCTGCACAAATATTTATAATCCATTGCACATCTGTTTTAGATATTTATATGTTCTGCTTTCTCGCCATATATGCATATATAGATTTTATATAAATTTTTACATTTTACTACTTATTTTTTTTTAAACTGTTATGTCGGACAGTTGTATAAACTTAAGCATTTCACCGCACGTCGTCGTACTGTCACTGTCACTGTGTATGTGACAAATAAATAAAATCTGAATTTGAATTTGAAACCCTTTATAAGGAACCACTCTTCTAAATCACGAAACTATGTAGATTTGCTTATTAACATGTTTAGGTTAAAAAAATAAAATTCTTCTTGTAATTTTTTTTTTTTCTCTCAAGTTTTTCGCGGACCCTCCTCCCTAGCTCCCTCTCGCAGCCCCCGGACCCCAGTTTGAAAACTCCTGCCGAGAAGCAAAGAAAATGCAATTAATAACAAACAAATAAGCCAGAAAAAAAAATTGTTTGCATAGTCGAAAATTCGAATTTGGACCTTTCCGTTCGAAACGAAAGGCCAGAAAACGGCGCCACTCACAGATGAGAAGGGGGCAGCTGCTCAAAGGGTGGTCCCGGTGCTTTGGGGACGAGTCACAATCGGACAGTAAAGTCGAGTCCTTGGCGCACAGGGGGGCTTCGCTGCCATCGAGGGACAGCTCGTGGTTGAGCTGCTCGTTCATGGTTCCAGGGAGACCAGCTGTCCCACAGAGAGCTCGGTCCCTACCGACTTACACACTGGCAGCTGGCCGCAGCGCAACATTTGCAGCAGGCGGCTGTGTGCGCAGCTGCTTGAGCCGCAAACACCAATTGCTGCGTGCATGATCCATCAGAGCTGCGGAGCAACTTTTACAGAAATGCATTCGCGTTACTTTGCATAACACTTTAAATTTAGAATTACCAATTAATTTTCAGAAAGAGGAATTCTGTATTCGCAGCGTTTTCACGATCTTTACACTCGACTTCTGCATAAAAAAAAAACGCGAGCGGTGTCGGTTGCCCGAGATGGATAATGGCTGCGTTCTGCGGGCGACGCGTCTGCGCAACTCCGCTGCGCAGAGCAGGCCGGTGATTGGCTGCAGCTATAGCGCTGCTGTCGTAGCACGCGAGGGGCTGCACAGAGGCAGACGCACTGCGCAGACGCTGAAGAAGCTCGCGCTTGCGTCCTGCACAGGGGGAGGGGGGTTCTTTGCCGTGGGATGAACAGGAAACCTCTGCACATATATATGTATATAGTGTGTGTGTGTGTATAAAGATATAGGGCTATAAGGCTTAGGTATTACAAATTTCCGATTCATATGGAATAAATACAGTGATATCCTTGATTTCTAATATTTTTAATACTCGGCTATTTTCATTATGGACTATTTCACTCTTCTCTTGCAAATCTTATTCGAATTTACAACAATTACAGTAATTTCACTAAATATCCTGGGCAGATTTTCTCCTTACAAATAAACATATATCTGTAATCATGACAGAAATTTTAAATAAATAAATAAAAGATAGATAGATAGATAGATAGATAGATAGAGTATAAATATTTTGTAGCTATTTGTTTTTTTTCTTTCTGGGGTAGAACATGATAACTTCACAACTTGATTACACAGTTTGTTGTGCCCAAAAATGGTCCTGGCCACTGGTGAAGCCTCCAGTGAGTGTCTGTATGATGTTTCAGCACTTTCTGTGCACACACTGATCTAATTACTGGTGGACGAGAGAATCTAAATTAAATTTACCATGATGCAGTTGCTGAGCTTCCGTTTACGCCCCTCGCAATTCCTACAGCATGCCTGGTCTGTTACACTGACCGCACACTGCGCTTCCACTTTGTCCCCAATACTCGGCAAAAAGCGAGGGACCACAATGCCGCCGTAACATCACCGTCTCCTACATGTCATGTTGCGTTACTGTGTGTACACTTCATAAAATCGCTCCCGCGTCCTCAGTGGTGCTGCGAGTTTACCTCTTCACACTAAATTGCCGTAATCACCTTCAAACACCTCTTATCCGAACTATATGACTGACCAGGTTTTAAATTGTGTTTTCATTATTGTCTCAAATTCATTTTTTTTTTTTTTTTTTTACACACACATTTTCAGAACCGCTTGTCCCATACGGGGTCACGGGGAACCGGAGCCTACCCGGTAACACAGGGCGTAAGGCCGGAGGGGGAGGGGACACACCCAGGACGGGACGCCAGTCCATCGCAAGGCACCCCAAGCGGGACTCGAACCCCAGACCCACCGGAGAGCAGGACTGCGGTTCAACCCACTGCGCCACCACACCCCCTATGCATTAAATATATAACTCTAATATGAATCACCATTAAATCAGTGAAATAGTCTCAGTTTATCAAAAAAATAGATAGAGAGAAGAGGAAGGTTAGAGGTGCTAAAATGCAACTTTTGAAATGGTAAAGAGTGTGGAAAAGTGCCAAAGGAGGTTACAAATGAGAGCTATATAAGTGATGGAGGTGACTGTGTCAGTTTGTAGAATATATCTCACTCTTATGTCACATGGGTGAACCTTGAAACAACCTTCGAACATAAAAAATGATGGAAAGAAAACTATGCGAAGTACAAGATAACAGAAACATTCACAGTGGAGAGAATGACTTTGATTGTACTTGACTCATACTTGCACTACACATATATTGTGGGTCAAATCTATGAATATGTGAACATAGACTGAAACAAAAGTTTTTTAGAAATTGGTTAACTGGTGTTTTAAGAAGATATGACCTGAGAGGTAATGGAAATGAAAGATTTTAACATCTGTCACATGTTTTTGGTGATGCTGTCAAATATACCAAAGTTAACTGTCACCACAAACAGTGAAATTTTCCTGTATTTGAAAGCTCCTTGGCAACACACAGATCGGCCTTTTCAATGATATTTTTAACTAGGATTACAGTTAATGTAATAATCTGCAAACAGCCTGTACTGCTTTTCCCCCGCATATAGCTCCAAAGATAGTTCTAGCACACAGATAACATCAGTCACAAAAACTGCCAATCTATTTTTCTTTGAAGCCACCCGTTGATTTAAACAGCCATCTTACTAGAGGTTATGAGTAACCTATGTATGGCAAACACTATTTGTGCCGACAGGGCAGGGGTTGAAATCTGTAATATCAATCACATTATGTAATGTCAGCCACAGTTTTATTTTAAAGTTAATTTGCATCCCAAACAATAAGTGGCAACATATAATTATTCATATTTGTACAACAGATGGCAGTACAAATTATTAGACACAATCCTTTATACTTCCTGAATTGTTTATGGTCAACGTGTGAAATCGTTGTCCAAGTTTTTCATCAAGTGATATCAGTTGCATCTTAACTCATCAGGTGAGAAATGTAGTTTTATGCAAAAGTTTGGGCAACCCTTGCCAGATTACATTTTTACTTAATTTTGTAAGAAAAAAGTAGTCACCAGCTGCTGCAGGAAATAATGTGTTAGAAAACAATGTATTTGAAATTGTTAATGCACATATACTTTTTACAAGTAAATAGAAGAAATGCACACACACTGTCTGAAGCCCCTTGTCCCAAGCAGAGTCGTGGTGAACCGGAGCCTAATCCGGCAATACAGGACGTAAGGCTGGAGGGGACATACCCAGGACCAGACGCCAGTCTGTCAGAGGGCACCCCAAGCAGGACTTGAACCCCAGACCATCCAGAGAGCAGGACCTGGTCCAACCTGCTGTGCCACCACACCCCCTCACAGAAGAAATGGATGAATTCAAATGAATACAAATGAACTAAAAGACAAAAGCAGATGAATACGTGATGATAAAATATGTTAATTAACTGTAGTGTAGGTAAAAAATGCCCATGAATGCTGCTGAACATCATGCTAAATGCTAAGCCAAATTAAAGGAGACCAGGAAGAAGTATAATGAATATAAGAAGAAGAATGTTCAACACCAAATGAAAAGCAGACCAGAAAAGAAAGAAAGAATTAAGTTTCCCAAAGCAGCAGTAAAAGCTCAACCGAGACCGAGATTGAGAAGAAACCAGAAAGCAAGCAGAAGAGTGGCGTTCATTGAAGAAAGAGGCCAAAAAAATAAGACCCGGGCTATGAAAAAGCCATTTGCAAGTGCAAAGGCCTTGGGTGAAGCAATCTCTCTGCTAGATGGGCTCTATGGGCAGGATCGCCATCAACACCACGCCATGAGAAAGCTATCTGTCATGAGCTTTTCCAAAAGACATCTGATGTTGGCAATGAAGAACCAAGCTCCAGTCAGAGTCAGTCAGAAGGACTGAAGCCTCTGTCAAAGGAGACCATTGACAAAGTTATACAATTTCATGAAAGGGAAGATAAAAAATGTAGTTATTATGAGAAGTGAAGCTGGGGAGAAGGAAAAACAAGCCAGGCATTTGATCACCTCTGTTGAGGACCAAGAAACAAAGATCGGCAATATCAAATCTGCTGAACTTAGACCAAAGCCTGTACTGTCATTGAACAAGCTTCCCCACAATGTACGTACGTGCAAGTGCTAAGATAGTACAAATTTAACTTACACTTTTAAAATGATCAGTGTTTCAATAAGACATTGTAATCAGTACTGAATTCAAGAATCGTGTCAAGTGTTTCTTTTGGTTATTTTGGTGCCTCTTGCAAATTGCAACATGTACTCGATTTTGTCACTCGGAACAGAGGACGTGGGGACGGCTGGACCCAACTGCAGGACCGTTTGTTAGGAACTGAGGGGTTGGGCGAGTTCTCGTTGGGGACGGGCGAAGTCGGTCGATCGGCAGTCAGAGTGGGAGCGAGGATCCATGGACGTAGTCAGGAGACAAGGCGAATGGTCAGAAGCTGGGGAACAAAGAACTGAGACTAGGAATGAAGGCGACCGGGCCATGAGTGCTAAGGAGGACGGTTGCCTCATTGAGATTCTGCAAGTATGAAGGAGCCAAGAAGGGTCTTTTAAGGCCGGGTGCTTTAATTGTCACCAGGCTCTTGATCGGCGTTAGGCGTCGTCTATTGTGGTGTGGGTGTGGATGTGACAGATTTGACTTGAAACTTTACTGTTTGACATGCCATAATTACATGGTAAAAATGTTATCCTAGATTAGACGTCTTATTTGGATAATTTAATTTATATTTGTAGTATATAAAAACTTACTTGTTAAGACGGGGGGGAGGCGCGGTGGTGTGGTGGGTTTGGCCTGTGCCTGCTCTTTAGCGTGTCTGGGGTTTGAGTCTCTCTTGGGGTGCCTTGCGATGGACTGACGTCCCCTCCCCCTCCGGCCTTACACCCTGTGTTGCCATGTTAGGCTCCTATTCACCACAACCCTGCTTGGGACAAGTGGTTTCAGACAGTGTGTGCATGTCTGTACTTTGTTAATAAATCTTGATTTTACACTTCATAACCAAGTTGATGCTGTAAGGTGTTGGCTTTATAACTGCTTATTATAACTGGACAAATTGTAACATCAGTCAATGTAACATAAGTCACACAATAGTTACGCATCTTACAAAAAATAAAGGATTTTTTCTTGTGCTAATTAGTCTGTGTATATTATTGGGATGAGGTCTTGCAATGTAATAAGCGGTAATTTTCTACTTCAAAGAGATTTCAGAGAATTTTCAATCACAGTTGACTAGATTTTTTTTGTGTGTCCATTTTCGTAACATCAGTCAAATTTCAAATTTTAATCTCAGGACAAAAAAAAAAGAGCGTCAATGAATTGACAACACTTTCATGCCAAGAAAGTGCCAAGTATAGCTACCCACCAAACGTGCAGTAAATAACTAAAGGCACTGACAGGAGGGCAATAAATCTTTTTCACATAACCCTCTTATTTATAATGTCAGTCACGATGTATTTGCCCTGCATATATGTATAGTTCTACCCATACTGTCTATACAATAATAAGCACAACAAAATGATTATTAGTAAGATACTGTATGTAGTTCAGGGGGTCACGAGGGTGCGGTGACACAGCAGATTTGGCCTGTGCCTGCTCTCTGGAGGGTCTGGGGTTCGAGTCCTGCTTGGGGTGCCTTGCAATGGACTGGCATCCCATTCTGGGTGTGTCCCCTCCCCCTCCACCCTTATTCTCTGTGTTGCCAAGTTAAGCTCCAGCTCACCGCAACCCCCACTCATGACAAGCGGTTTCAGTCAATGTGTGTGTGTATATAGTTGTGACTATCAAAAGCGATGAAAAGATAAATATATCAACTGCTTTTTGAGTTTTATAGCTGGAATTTTCTCAGAAGCAGGTTTTCAAATCTATGTTTTCCTTTCCTCAGAGAAAAATGTAAAATACCTCTAGAAAAGCCTATAATTGATCCAGTTAAACCTTTTTCTCAGTTGAATGGTGTTATTAAATCCCTCGGGAGTAGAAAGTCACACACAAAGACACCCAACAAGGATTTTGCTTTCAATTTTGCAGATCCTGTTTCATACCACCAGTTGTCTCCATAGATCATAAACACCAGATATCTTGTTCACCTGTTGAAGATCTTTTGATTTATGGAAGATTAGAAGAGTCTGTCACTGTAATTATGAAATAACCACATGGTTATTTTTACAAGAAGGCGAGAAAGTGACTCATCTGTATTGGGTAGGTGTCTCCACACAGTTTAATATTCATCGTGTATATTCTGAGTGATTCATAAGGATGAAAAAAACAGAATTTAACTGGATCGCTTGTAGTCACTGCTTTCTTTAATATTATAATGTAAAACATGACATCTTTAACTGAAGAAATATGGTGATGTTTACAATGCACTTTAAAAGTTCTTACTGATGATGTGTACAGGTATATTTGTGGAAATGCAGGAATTTGTCCAGTATTTGCAAACATAAAGGGTGCTGAATAAAGTGTTCCCTTGCTGATGTTGTTCAGAGGGTCAGACATCCTCCTGAGGGATGGAGCAAATGACAAAGAACTGAAAACCAGAAAGATCTGCATGAATATGCAGACAAGATGAAGAAAACCTGTTGTTGCGTAGTGTCCTCTTTGTATCTCAGCTTTCTTGAGAGCTCCCTGGGGCAGCAGGTGGTGCAGTGCTTAGAGGCATCACCTCGCAGTTAAAAGCCCCAGGGTCCAATCTCAGTAAAACTGACTCAGCTTTATAAATGGGTGAACCACTGAGAATTTCTAAAAAATAAATTCTTTAAAATTCTATAAAATTTTAAAAACTTCAAAATTCTAGAAATAAAGTCTTTAAAATTTTATTTTTTATAAAATAAAAGTTCTTTTTGTTTTATGAAACAATTTATAAAAATTGTTTTGTGCCAACTGCGGTTAAATTATTGAACGGAGAATTCCAAAACTGAGATTTTAGATTGGTATACAGTAGGTTTCTAATATATTGTGATTATTGCTTTATTTCTTATTTTATTGTATGTTATGGTATGTATTGTTTTATGTGAGTCCAATGTTGTGCACTGGCTGTGTTATGGTTGTCCAAGACAAGTTTCCCAGAAATGGGACAATAAAGTATATTCTATTCTATTCTATTCTATTCTATTCTATTCTATTCACTGTAAATGTCTTAGAGTACAAACCTCACATTAAGTCTCCAAAGTAAGTCCTTTATGAGGCAGGGCTCTGTCTGCACTTGTCCCCTGGTCTCAACCTGTTGCCCACTGTACGACAAGCGGTTTGAAGGAGATTTTAGATCACAGGTCAGGGTCTGGTGTCTGACTCATGTTAACATGTGCGCTCGATCCCTTCCTCCATCAAGGACCCCTTGCACTTGGCAGCCGCATCGCTCAGGCCTCGCTCTGCAGCCGATCCTGCCGAAGCTTAAAATACGCACGCTCTCATGGACGCTTTCTCTGGACTAATGGATGGGGAGGTTGTGGGAGTCTATGGTACAGAGAGAGGGATCGGGACCACAAAGGAGCGTGTGCTTTGAGAGAGATGGGGAGAGAGCCAGGCATGTCAAGAGCAAACAGATGGGATGACAGCTGCAAGCCACTCTTGGATTCCGAGCGCTATTACAGAGAAAGGGATAGAGCGCCCCTGGGGCAGTGACAGGCTGTATCATTTGAGGAGATTCACCTATAAATTAGCGGGGTGTCAGGGAAAGAGGTATCTTCCAAGGAAGACAAATCTTTCTGGAACGATGGCATGATGTGGAAACACAAGTGTGTCTTCATGCACAGGAGGACAGCATGCCAGGTTCACGTCATCTTCTGCGCGCGCTCCTGACACCGGCAGGCTTACGAGAGGGAGCATGAATCAGTCGGCCTGAGAGCATCACACACACGTCACGTGCGGCTGAATATCTCTCTGAATATCAATTCCCACACCCCCTATCTGCTCCGCCTCCACACGTCTGCAGCTGAAGAGCGAGGGTCTCTAGGTTGGTTTGACCTCATCCATCAGGCGGGACGTCCAGAGAAGCCGGCGTTGCCGACACACGCGGCGCAGAGGATGAGTGTGTGTGTGTTATGCAAGACAACAGCGGCAGGGTTCTCGGTCCCGCTGGCTGATGGAGGCCTGCAGCACGTCGCTCGGGCAGATCAATGCAAATGCATTCAGCTCCCTGTCCGCATGGACTGCGCTGATGAGCAGGAATATACAGACACAACTAGAGAAGTCTAAAACCAACAGAAAGAAAGGAGTGGGCAGTTCTGCCCCACAAGGACCACAGGCTTTGTGTGTTTTCACTGTGTCCTGGCACACAGCCTGCCTCATTAGTCATGTTTTGAATAGAAAATAACACCACTTGTATTTCGAGATGTGATCCACACATTGGACTAACTCCCAGTCAGCGATGAAGCCAGGTGATGTGTTTTCTGTCTATCAGTGGCAGTGATTATTTAATGGCGTATGGGGACACAAATAAAAGTCACTGAGGTTGAATCCTTTTGGGGGAGAGATTGCCCACTTCGTAGTGGGGAAGTGGAACGACAGGTTTGGGCAGGTTGGTTTGCACAAGCAACCTGACCGCAGAGGACATTACTGGTCAGATGGTAAAAAGGAGAACATATTTATCCTACTAAAATGGAATGGAGTCCCATGTGGGGTGTGTCACGTCCACGCCCACAACACAAGCGACAACACCTGACTCTGCACTAGCTCCTGAGTAATCGCTCACCCTATAAAGACCCTCTTTAGCTCCCGTACCGTTGCGGAATCTCGTTTGGGACAACCGCCCTTCCTCGCATTACTTCGCACACACACTTACTCTATACTCTGGTCACGATCTCCGGTTTTTTGACTCCTTGCTTCGTTTTCCGACCACGTCCATGGATCCTCGTTCCTGTCCCGTTCGCCGATCGACCGACCCTTCGCCTGTCCCTGGTTTTGGGAACTCGCCTCTTCCCTCAACTTCAGACGAACAACGCTGCACTTGGGTTCAGCTGTCCTGGCTCCCTGTGTTCCGCGTGACAGTGTGCTCTACCTGATACACTATTCTTCCAGGTAGACTCTGGACCACTGAGACTGCATTGGATGGATGGATGGATGGATGGATGGATGGATGGATGCGATGCTCAGTAGAGCTGAAACCAACAGTATGGGATGGGCAGTGTGTGAGCTGAGTATTTTCATTCACTGCGATTGTGTTCAGTCCAGCTTCACCTTATTTATTTATTTATTATCCAGATGTCCAAGTTTGACACTCAAACCCACATTACACACATTGTGCACCGATGATGTCACCTTGACTGGTGATGAAACGTTTGCAGTCTGAATGCTAAGCTCGGCGAACACCTGGACATCCGGATCAACAACCAAAGCTACGAACACCACTGATCTTCTCCATCAATTCCAATGCATTTATTATATTTATTATTATTCATTAATTTATCTGATGCTTTTCTCCAAAGGTTTTTGTACACTAAAGCAGTTACAACTGGGTAATTTTTACTGTATCAATTCAGGTGTAAGTACCTTGATCAAGGCTATTGCAGTAGGAGGTGGGATTCAAACCTTGGTGCTCTGAATGCAGGGTGGGAGCTTTTTTATCAGTTTTACGAACAGCACAGGGTCACAGCAACATGCAGGTAGAGAGAGTATGCTGAGAAAGTGCAAATACCTCCACATACACAGAGCAAGGGCTCAGCATCTAAAGGTGACAATATATCACAAGTGTGATCATGTAGCACGTTCCAAACCGCTTCCAGAATGGCGCTGAGACGTTTAAAAATGCCTTGCAGTGGTGAAGCAAATCAAACATTTCTTCGAGCGTTAATGATGGTGGCGCCTGGTGCCCCACCTGCCCTAATACCGCCCACTCCGGCTCATCCGGCAGCAGAAGGAGCAGCAACCAGTGGTGGACTCTCAGTCCGAAGGGTGCCGTTGCGAGCCACCGGTACCTTGATGCAGACCAACACACGTACTATGGGCACAATGCCGGGTCCTCCCTCTGACACGACTCAGCACTTTGTCCTGCTGTTTTGACAATCAGTTTGGTTCTAGTAACTTCCTTTAACAGTGCAGGATCCTTTTCCACGCAGCCGATGCCACAGCACATAGCAATGGACTGGAGCAAGACCTGAGTGGACTTTATATGGAGACAGTGGGAGACAATGAATGTACAGTACGTGGGGCAGCCTCTTCTCCAGCCGCATCATTCTCATTTATTCATGTAGCTCATGATTTCCTCCAAAGCAGCTTACAACATTAGCTTTATATAGTAAGCTACTTACTATGATTTACCCATTGGTGCTGCTGGGAACTTCTGACTGGGGAATTCTGCAGTACTTTGGTCAGGGGACATATATTACAAGCAGGGATTCAAACCCATGTTTGCAAGGTAACATCTCTAAGCAGTACTCCACTTACTGCCCATCCTCAGGCCCCTTCGCCCCAAAAGCAAAGGTAAAGAGAATGATTTACGTTTACGTTGACATGTATTTATTTAATGAGGGGGGTGCGGTAGCGCAGTTGGCTTGGCCAGGTCCCACTCTCTGGTGAGTCTGGGGTTCTAGTCCCGCTTGGGGTGCCTGGCGTCCTGTCCTGGGTGTGTCCCCTCCCCCTCCAGCCTTGCGCCCTGTGTTTCCGGGTTAGGTTCCGGCTCGCCGAGACATACGGCTTCAGCCAGTGTGTGTGTGTGTATGTATATATATATATATATATATATATATATATATATGTATATTCTATGGTCTTGGGCCTCCTCAAGGTATCCTTCAAGATCACCCCCAAATTTACCACTTTTACGCCATCTGCTCTTTCACCGAAAGCGGAAATATCGTTCTTCTCTGCCCTCTCTGTCATAGCCAAAACCTCGGCCGCCGAAGCGTTACGTGCTAAACTATCACGCAGGGTGATATAAAGCGCTAAGACAGTGCTGGGTGTATCCGATTCGCTGCGCTACCGAAGCAGAAGGAGGCTGTCGAGAGCTGAGCGCAGCAGAGTTCCGTCACAAATCGCACTCTAGCACGCAGCCTTTGTTTAGCGAAATGGCTAATCTATGTAGTATTGGCACCGTAAGCCGGCCTCCCTCCGCAGAGACCCACCTTCTCTCGTCCCAGTTTGCTTATATTCTATTTGATCACCTCTCCAAGCGATTTCCCCACCCTGCCACGTATGCTTTGCGGCTAACAGGACGAACATACGGCAACAGCCTTCCAGTCACTCGCACCCCCCCCCGCAACAGCACTGCCGCCCTATAAAAAGCCTTTCTAAAAGCACGGACACATATTCACGCACACCACCACGGTCCCCGCATACACGCATGACACGCACGCAGGGTGAAAGCAAACATATCCTCGTTGAGTCTGAGACGCAGGCCGGATGAAAGATTCATTCCTCCACCTCCTCTGTCTTTCAGTTCTTGCGGCGCTCTCATGTCCCTTACTCGCTCCCTGCTCTGTCGCTCCGTCCTCTCCGTTCGCCGTGGCTCACTTTCGGCACCACACCCCCCTCGAACCCTTTTTACAGGTCGACCTCTTTCTTTTGAAGAACCACCTTGAGCGTCCCCAGCGGTCTCCGATCCACGTCATTCACCGGCCTGAACTTCGAGTCGCTCACCGCGTCTGGCCCCAGCCATACTATAGCATGCAATGCATGGCTCTTTTAAGCAGCTCTCATACAAATATGTTATTGGATATAAATGCAGACATAGGGACACCATGGCCCTCATACAGTATCCGATATACTAGTATGCATGTGTGTTGCTAAGATACAGCAATGAATATGAAATAAAAACAAACACATGCACAATCATATATAGATATTATTTTAATTTGTGCTGTCTCACAGCGCCTGGGTGGTGCGAGAGGACGTGGGTTCGATCCCCACTCGGTTACTGTGGAGTTTGCATGTTCTCCCCATGTCTGTGTGTTTCCTATGGGTGCTCTGATTTCCTCCCACAGTCCAAAAACATGCCGTTCAGGTTCACCCATGGTGTGTGAGTGACAGAGAGAGTGTGTTTCACTGATGCATGGATGAGTGACCCAGTGTAAGTAGTGTATCTAGCAGTGTAAGTCACCACGGTGAATAAGGTGTGTGGGCTCTTAACACTACATAGAGTTCATTGGAAGTCGCTTTGGAGAAAAACGTCTGCTAAATAAATAAATGTAATTTTTTTTCCAGCTTAAACATTGGTGTGCATTTGCTAGATGTCCACTGAGTATTGTGGGCTCCGCATTTTCGATATGGTTCTACACCAGCTTAAGGTAAATCCTTCCACAAGGGCAGCAACTTTGAGTAAGCGCTCAATCTGCAAAGCAAATGCGACCGAAAAAAAATACGAGTATATATTGCACAGCATTCAAGTTATCATGGGACACAAAAACAGAAGAGCGAGGATGAGGGGAAAGGATAGCAATTTGTATTTTTCGTTACATTTTAATGTGAATGCGCACATTCGCAGGCTTGCTGTCTAGACTCATATCGCACTCTGGCTCATGACCTGTAGTGTATTTCCAAAGATAAACTAGCTGAAAAAAACAACTATAAAATAAGGGCATAATGTACAAGTGGAGGCATACAGAAATACATTGTCTGAACTGCTTGTCCCATACGGGGTCACGGGGAACTGGAGCCTACTCGGCAACACAGGGCGTAAGGCCGGAGAGGGAGGGGACACACCCAGGATGGGACGCCAATCCATCACAAGGCACCCCAAGCAGGACTCGAACCCCAGACCCACCGGAGAGCAGGACCCGGTCCAACCCACTGCGCCACCGCGAAAAGAAGAACCATAGGAAGCTAAATGAAAAAACATATTTGGGTCTTGGAGGGAGCAGAGTCACAAGTCACATCGCGAGGTCCCCACTATATGCGTTACATGTGTGACTGTTTGACTCATCAGGCGAGCAGCTGCTACGCAACAAAAACGCTGTTCCTCTTCGTTTACCTTTACATTTATTCCCGTAGCAGACGCCGTTCCATCCACATTCCATCAACAGACGAAGAGTTATAGATGCACAAACGCAGTGCGGTCGGCTTGTCTGCGCCAGTTTTTGCTGGCGGACATCCCACGAGTGGCTATGTATAGAATTGGTAGGAATACATGGTGTCTCTGAGATAATGTGCTGGAGTTCATGAAGCAGACTGGAGATCAGCCGAGAAGTGGGTCTGAAGTGAGCCTTATTGAATGTTTTACGTTTCGATGTATTCATCGAGGGGGTGCGGTGGTGCAGTGGGTTGGACCACAGTCCTGCTCTCCGGTGGGTCTGGGGTTCGAGTCCTGCTTGGGGTACCTTGCAGTGGACTGGTGTCCTGCCTTGGGTGTGTCCCCTCTCCCTCTGGCCTTATGCCCTGTGTTGCTGGGTAGGCTCTGGTTTCCTGCGACCCTGAATGGGACAAGCGGTTCTGAAAGTGTGTGTGTGTGTGTGTTCATTTGGTGGGGGGGGGTGTGGTGGCACAGTGGGTTTGGCTGAGTCCTGCTCTCTGGTGGGTCTGGGGTTCAAGTCCTGTTTGGGATGCCTTGTAATGGATTAGTGTCCCATCCTGGGTGTGTCCCTTGTGCCCTGTGTTGCTGGGTTAGGCTCTGGCTTGTTGCAACTCCACTTGGGACAAGCAGCTTCAGTCAGTGTGTGTGTGTTTTTCAGCATTAATCACCATATGGCACCTATTGCTGTCCCTGAGTGACCGGTCCTTCACCTTTGTCAGTATCCTGCAATTCACATTCCAGCCTCTATTTTCTAAGTGCTCAGGGGCAATGCTGCTAGAGGGGGGTGCGGTGGTGCAGGGGGTTGGACCGGGTCCTGCTCTCCGGTGGGTCTGGGGTTCAAATCCCGCTTGGGGTGCCTTGTGACAGATTGGCATCCCATCCTGGGTGTGTCCCCTCCCCCTGCAGCCCCAAGCCCTGTGTTGCTGGGTTAGGCTCCGGTTCCCCGCGGCCCCGTATGGGACGAGCGGTTCAGACTGTGTGCGTGTGCAATGCTGCTATGGTACAATGTCCAATGTTGTGGTAACTAACACTGATATGCACCATCTAGAGTTTCATATAATTCTTTTAAGACGGCAGCGTGTAAGAAAAGCTGGGGGGATGTATGTCATCTCTTTGTACTTCGTCTCATGTGGAGTGCTTTTGTATTCCAGTCCCGTGTTTCTCCAGTCCTCCAAGAATAGTAGCGCACGAGCGAAGCTCAGGGTGATCCCCCCCTCGCTCTGAATTCCAATGTGCCACCAGCCGGACCTGGGCTGTGAGAGGAGGACAGAGATAGAGAGCGAGCCCCAAAGCGGTGATGCGGGTCCCGACCAACAAGAGGGACAGGATGTAGTATTGGGGATAGGAGAGGCGCTAAGACCAACGGCGTGTCCTTCCTGTCTCTCCAGGGGGCACTTCAAAGCCTTATTAGTACGGTGGGTGTAGAACCCACAGCGGCTGCACCTCCTCAGCAGCCGTATCGCCACTTAATGATGCACTGCTGTGCCGAGCTTAATAGCTGTTCATTGCAGTTTCGCCAGTTTCTCGGCTCCAAGGGGTGCAGTGGTGCAACGGGTTTGGCCTGTGCCTGCTCTCTGGTGGGTCTGGGGTTTGAGTCCCGCTTGGGGTGCCTTGTGATGGACTGGCATCCTGTCCTGGGTGTGCCCCCTCCAGCCCTGCGCCCTGTGCTGCTGGGTTAAGCTCTGGCTCGCCGTGACCCCGCTTGGGACAAGTGGCTTTAGTCAGTGTGCGTGCATTCTCCGCCGCAGTGAGCGCTTTACATTCCTCACACATGGGGAGAAACGTGAAACTGCGCAGGTGAGGAGAAAGCACGAGGCAGCAGGGGGATGATCACCTCAATTCACATCTGACCACACTAGGTACTAAAACCGCTGAACGCAGCAAGGCCCGGAATGCATGCTTTAACTTTTAAATATGGACTAATGGAAGCTGTAACTTCTCGATGCCAAACCTGAAAGAAGACACCCAAGGGGCCCGTTGTGTTATGAAAGTACCCAAATTAAACAGCGTATTAAAATATATCAGTTATGATCCTGTTGTCAACAAGAGGGCGGCTTTATACAGTATGTGAGCGCAGAACCACAGTAGCTGTAGCTGCAGACTGCGATACACCCCCTGACTGCAGCCACTGCAGTGCTTAGAGCTGCTGCTTTGGACTTACAGGTTACCGGTTCAAATCCCATTCCTACTGTACTATACCAGAGCAGTGCACTTACCCTGAGCTCATTCATTTTCACTAACTGCTTGTCCCGGCCAGGGAGGTTCGGAGCCTATCCCGGAATTAGTGGGTGCAAGGCATGGGGGTTCAGCCCAGACGGGATGCCAGTCTACCTGAGGTGCTCCGGTAAAAGTCACCCAACTGCTTAAATGTGATAAGCTGCCTTGGAGAAGTGCATCAGCCAAATGAATAAATGCAAACACCAGCTAGTGTCCTTTGGATGTAGACAGGTGAACACTTCCTCAAGATTAACTGTTTCAGCAAATGACAACCTATAAAGGGTGCAGACATGAACTGACAAACAACATCATGCACCAAACCCCCAAATACCGTGAGCAATTAAATGGCGCACGTCAGGCAACTCACCGGCTCACTTCTGCTCTCCTGCAGAAAATCACTGTTTTAAAAAACGCCACACTGTTATTTTCCAAAATCTATTTTTAAACAGTACCTAAGGAAGCAAGCTAAGAAGACAAACTGTACTAGGCTATCGTGAAAAATGTAGGCAGGAGCATAACAATAAGAAAGGATTGGCATCACAAAAGCTTCAGGGCAGCGATAATCAAAATATTTTTGAGAACTTATAAACACCTTGAAAGGGGGTGTGGTGGCACAGCGGGTTTGACCGGGTCCTGCCCTCTGGTGGATCTGGGGTTCGGGTCCTGCTGCTGGGGGTGCCTTGTGATGGACTGGCGCCCCGTCCTGGGTGTGTCCCCTCCCCCTCCAGCCGTACGCCCTGAGTTGCCAGGTTAGGCTCCGGTTCCCTGCGACCCCGTATGGGGCAAGCGGTTCAGAAAGTATGTGTGTGTGTGTGTGTGTGTGTGTGTGTGTGTGTGTGTGTGTGTGTGTAATTATATGTGGAGGGGGGGGCAGGTTTGACCGGGTTCTGCTCTCTGGTGGGTCTGGGGCTTGGGTCCTGCTTGGGGTGCCTTGTGATGGACTGGTGTCCTGTCCTGGATGTGTCCCCTCCCCCTCCAACCTTATACCCTGTGTTGCTAGGTTAGGCTCCAGTTCACTGTGACCCTGCTCAGGACAAGCGGTTTCAGACAATATATCAAGAGGGGATGCGGTGGTGCAGTGGGTTTGGCCTGTGTCTGCTCTCTGGTGGGTCTGGGGTTTGAGTCTGGCTTGGGGTGTCCTGCGATGGCCTGGCATCCCATTCTGGGTGTGTCCCCTCCTCCCTGTGTTGCCGGGTTGGATTCCAGCTCACTGTGACCCTGCTTGGGAGAAGCGGTTTCAGAAAATGTGTGTGTGTAATTATATGCGCCACGCCCACACCTCCGAGCCGACACGGAACACCTGGGACGCAACGCAGACTGGGCATAAAAGGCTGCGTCAGACCAGCAGCTGATGCGGAACCTTGTTCAGCCTCCTCGTTTGCGACCTTCTAGCCATTTCCTGTTCCCGAACGCCTTCCCCGATCCCGTCCCTTGTTACCACGATCCTGTAGCTCTTTATGATCATCGACCTCTTGCCTGTGCACCGACCTCGCCTTTTGGATTCTCCCCGTTACGACGTTCGCACCTCGAAGACCATTCGCCTGTTCTCTGACCTCTTCTCTTGGATTTCCCCGAAGACACCACGTATACCGCTCTGCACTTGGGTCCGCCGCTTCCTTCCAGACCCAGCTATGACAATATGTAAATATAATAATATACATAATACAAGCTAACAGACAGTGACAGTTTAATTAAGCACAAACAGGGACATTGCAACAAAATAAATAAAGAGAAGTAAACTGAAGACATTCTACTACACATAGAGGCAAGGAAGCAGTTTATCTATTACTATGAAATATCACGACATTTTCTCAGCTAAAGGAATAGCGTACTCGGCTACTCGGTGATGGCGTACTTGGTCCGCATGGCCCACACGCCGGGGAACGAGCCGTCCTTAATTTCGACCCAGGATCAGTCTCTCTGGTTCTCCTAGGACACCAGCTCCTCTTTGGTGTTTCTCCAATGGCAGGCCACCAACGGCAGAGGTTTGACCATCCCGGACGACCCCCCCCAAACAAATAAAGGCAACTTCCTGTTTTTGTGCTTCTTCCCTTTATATGGTCAGATTTTTTTCTGAGGCAATTTAGGTTAAAGAGCATTAGGGAATTAGGGACCTTTTCATTAGGTTATATACTTAGTTGTCCCTAGAGTATATTAAACACATGTTTTTTTCTGATGACTACAAACCCAACATTGTTCTTGAAAGAAAAAGCACTGATTTAACACTCAAACTACTACAAAGTGGAATATCAACCCATAAAACACACGATCAGCCACAACATTAAAACCCTTGACAGGTGAAGACTGGCCAGTGTTCTGCTGGGAAATCTTGGGTCCTGGCATTCATGTAGATGTTACTTTGACATGTACCACCTACCTAAAGATTGTTGCAGACCATGAAAACCCCTTCATGACAACGGTATTTCCTGACGGCAGTGGCCCTGCCACACTGCAAAAATTGTTCAGGAATGCTTTGAGGAACATGACAAAGAGTTCAAGGTGTTGACTTGGCTTCCAAACTCTCAAGACCTCAGTCCAATCAAGCATCTATGGGGTGTGCTGGAAAAACAAGTCCGATCTATGGAGGCCCCACCTTGCAACTTACAGGACTTAAAAGATCTCCTATTAACGTCTTGGTACCAGATACCAGAGGACACCTTCAGAGGTCTTGTGGAGTCCGTGCCTTGATGGGTCAGAGCTGTTTTGGCGGCACGAGGGGGACCTACACAATATTAGGAAGGTAGTTTTAATATTGTTGCTGATCGGTGTACAAATGCTTCACAAATGCATTAAATCTTGCATTAAAACTTTGTGCATTATATTTTGCGTTGGAGGTCCATCACTGCGGTTCATTGTGTTTCGGGGAAGTTTATTTCTTGCTACCATTTTATCCCAATGTGCATTCTTCTGGCGTAGTTGTGCGGATAGATAGATAGGAATAATTGGTTGTGTGTTTGTGTAGTCGGGTGTTTTTATTTATTTAATTGTATTTGCAGTTTGTTAGGGTGCATGTAAAGCAAAAAATTCTGTGTCCTGTACTGTAAAGTGGGCGTAACTCAGTTGACCACTAATCCCTCTCCTTCTTCTGCACCCTTTGTTACCTTCACTGTAACTTAAAATCTCTCTCGCCTTTCTGCCTTGCCTCTACCGTGCTGTCCGCTCTCCCATCTACTGCACAATTCTCAGATCTATCAAGACAATGCTACTAACATTTTCCTCCCTGCCCCATCTTCCTCTCTTGACTATCTCTGTCCACTATCTTCTAGACCAGGATTGCCCAGTGCGACCCCATGGCTGACTGATATGTTACATGCTAACAGGACCAAACTCCGGGCTACAGAGTGAAGACGGCGAAAATCCAAGACTCACATGTACCTGGGTGGCACAGCCAGAAGCACTGCTGTCTGACAGCATCTGGATGGTGCGAGAAGACATGGGTTTGATCCCCACTCAATCTGTGTGGAGTTTGCATGTTCTCCCTGCATCTGCATGGGTTTCCTTCCCCACTCCAAAGACATGCAGTTCATGTTTACCCATAGTAACAGAGAGTGTGTTCCACTGATGTATGGATGAGTAGCATGTTGCAAGTAGTGTATCTAGCAGTGTAAGTCACCTTGGTGAATAAGAGGTGTGGGCTGGTGACACTACATAGTATCCATTTGAAGTTGCTTTGGAGAAAATTGTCTGCCAAGTAACCAAATGTACAAACAACTCTTACCTACTTTTCACTCTGTCATCTCCTCAGCTAAAACAACCTTTTTCCACAACAAAATACAGTCTGCAACTAAAAAACCACACAGACTCTTTGCCACCTTCTCACCCTTAATGTGTTCTCTTTCGCCCCCCTCCTTTTCTCACTCCTAATGACTTTGCTTTGTTTTGCAGAGACAAGGTCAATGCAATCATGGACAAGTTCTCAGCATCACCCTGCCCTATTCGTGCTGAGCTCCCTGAGAAGTCACGCTCTCTGAATTCAAGCAATTCTCAGAATCGGAAGTCTTTGACCTCTTGATATCACACAGAGCCACCAACTGCTTGCTTGATCCGATCCCATTGTCACTCCTACAGACCACCTCCCCACAAGTCTCCACCTTCATTGCTAAGATCATCAACTCCTCAGTTTCCTCTGGCTGCTTTCCATCTGCTTTCAAAACTGCTCTCATTTCACCTCTGGTAAAGAAACCCTCTCTGGATCCTAACTCAGTCCAAAACTACAGGCCAGTTTCCCTCCCCTCCTTTCTGTCTGAAACTCTAGAACAAGCGGCCTGTGATCAACTACCTGAATTCCTCACCCGAACCATCTCCTCGATGGATATCAGTCTGAATTTGAAGTTGGTCATTTCACTGAGACAGCGCTACTGGCTATCTGACAGATCCTGTCAAGTGGTCTGACGAGGCTTCTGTTCTGCTCCTTCGACTCTCTCAACTGGTGTCCCGCAAGGCTTGGTACTGGGCCCTCTGCTCTTCTCGATCTATACCTCCACCCTCGGCCCTGTCATCGCATCCCATGGATTCAAATACCATGCTACATTGATGATACCCAGTTCTTCCTCTCCTTTCCCTAGAGCATCAGATATCTCCACACGCATTGCTGCTTGCCTGTCAGACATCTCTGCCTGGATGTCTGATCACCACCTCCAACTCAACCACTCCAAAACAGAGATTCTTCACCTCCCAGCTGACCTGTCTTCCTGTCACGATCTCTCGATCAAACTGGACAGCTCACTCATTTTGCCTACCTCAGCTACAAGTCTGGGAGTGATGATAGACTCAAGTGTGTCTTTCTCTCAGCACATCAAAGCCATAAGCTGAACCTGCAGATACATCCTGCACAACATCCGCAAGCTCTGTCCTTACCTCACAACTGACTCTGCACAGGTACTTTTCCAGGCTATGGTGAGATCACATCTGGATTACTGCAACTTTCTCCTATCTGGCCCTCCTGCCACTGCCATCAAACCTCTGCAGCTGACACAGAATGCTGCTGCTTGAGTTTTAGTTTGAGTTTCCAAAGCATTCACATGTTTGTTTTTCTCCATTGGCTTCCCATAGCTGCCCGGATCAAATTTAATACCCTGGTTATAGGCTACAAATACATCCATTGAACTGCTTCCAGCTATCTACAAGACTTGATCAACTGCTATGCTCTTGCACATCTTCCCATTTGGTGGTCTCATGAACAAAAGGTAAAGCATGGGGGTTTCGGTTCTGGCTCTGTTGTGGTGGAGCAACCTCACCCTCTCACTCAGAACTGCTGAAACTGTCCACATTTAAAAAGGGTCTGAAAATTCACCTCTTCACTTCGCCCATGATCTAAGTTCACGTAAAGCGTAAATGTTCATTCACCAAACCTTTAAGAGCATGCTCGGATAAGCCTGTACATAGCTACTCCTGTAATGTACGTAAATGTTTGTGTATCTCAAAAAATAAAAATAATAACAGTGTGATCAGGAATTGTCGATAGTCTGAGTTTTATGCAGCTACTCATGTGATGAACATTTGTGCATATGGTGGAAAGAAAAATTAACTGTACTTAGTCACGTCTGCAACTATGTCACTTTCTCCTAATGTAAGGTACACATTGTATTTTCTGAGATGTACGTCCCTTTGAAGAAAAGCATTTGCTAAATGAATAAATGTAAAACTGAAATGCCTCACCGAAGTAATGCAGATTAATTCTAAAAACAAAAACCTTTAGAGCTACACAAAAAAAAAAAAAAAAACAATTCACATCCTGTTACAGTGGATTTTATTATGCAATCGATTGGTTCACATATACTGCCTTTCGTAGAGGACAAGGAGTGCCACAAAAAAGGCAAACGAGTAACCAATTATCATTCAACAAAAAGAAAAAATGAAAAACTAACAAACAATTAAAAAAAAAGGGTCAATCGCTAAAAAAAAATTTTTTAGATTAATCCTTTACGCTCCAGGTGGAGCATAAGGCGCTAACAATTTCTGCCAGCCTCTGCGATGCTGGGCTAGCAGGCTGATTTCGCTCCAGGTCTTGTCCACCTTCTTTATCTCTTCTTCGATCGTCCTCCAGGTGCCCAGGGGTCTACCTCTCTTTCGCTTGCTGGGTGGTGCCCACCTCAGTGCTAGGTATAGGTGTCCGGTCACATTCATGTGCAGTACGTGGCCCAGCCACGTCCAACATCCCTGTTTCGTTTTGTCCGTGATGATGTTCCGTTTACTTATTTCTGTTACTTACATGTTGTTCCCAGCGGAATCTAAGGATTCGTCAGAGGCATCAACCTTCCAAATCTCTGAGCCTGCTGTCAATCTTCTTGTTTGTCCTCCAAGTTTCTGTAGCGCATAGCAGAACTGAGCACACATTCGATTTATAGATTTTCAACTTGGTTCTGGCATGCAGCACAGATGACTTCCAGATGTTAAGTCTGCTGAAACCTTGCACTGGAAGGGCAATCCAGTTAGCAATATTAAGACAGAAATTTCTATCAACTGAGATGTAGCTGCCAAGACACTTGAAGTCCTTTACTTCATCCAATTCTATCATGTTGACAGTTGCCTTATTTCTACTGGTGGTCTTCAATTTCATCAATTTGAACTTGGTAGGATGGATTCTGAGACCAACGCTTCTGGCTACCCATTCAACTCGGTCAGTCTTCTCTCGGATGTCCTCATGGGTATGCGAGAGAAGCGCCAAGTCATCAGCACAATCGCAGTCTTACTAAAATAAGACATTAATGCAAAAACCGATAACTTTCAATGGGCCAATTAAAAGTTAATTTATTCCTTTTTTTGCATTTTATTTTTTTCCTCTTCTAGTATTCACATATTTCTGCTTCTGCAAAGTACTAGATCTAAGTGAGACTTTTGTTGGTCATTAACCAAACATTTAGACTCACCCCATGGCTCTGCCCTCATATATTGTTCAGTCATTTTTATGTAGTACTCCTCATCCTCCACAGCATTTCACAGATTATTAACACTTAGAAAAAATGTAAAATAACTTTGATAGTATTGTAACATCATATTAACTATAATATCAATAATACAAATACCAACAATAAAACATCTGATGAAAAGATTGTTTCAGATTTTAAATTTGGCCAACACTGCAGAAATATTTCTTCCGATTATCAACGATAACGGAGCCCTTGGGATGTGTACAATAAAAGTAATGCATTGCTGTCATTGTAACCAGGTCAATATTCAACAGTGAATAGTTTTACAAAAATCAGTTTCAAATCTTTACAATTGCACTGAAGTATTTACACAGGTAAAATTACAAAGTTCTTATGCGAGGGTAATAAAAAAAGATTAAAGATGTCACAAGGTGGGCGACTGGGAGAGCAGTTAGTGTTCTGTGGTCCAGACATTGTGAGGCTAAAAGAAGAGCTTGGAAGAAAATGGCAGAGGGAATGTGAGTTTTTCTTGATAGATATCCAGGTAAACTCTTGACAAGAAACCTCTTATCACCAGAAAATAATGGGAAAAGTGAGGGGAACGTGGGATCAAAAAAATATGGGAAAATGGACAAACGTACAGCCAAAAGAACAGAGTGTTGAGAAATCAGATGGTCCCTCTGGGAAATCAGGAACGTGTTACATGAGATTTGACTCAAGGAATGTTCTCCCACAGCCAAAACCTTACACATCTTCCAATACTCACACACATACACCAGTGAAAACAATGCCTGGAGGAGGACATGAAGGTGTAACAGTGAGTGAAAGTCAAAGAGTTTGTGTATCGGAAGCCCTCCAACACGCACACGTATGAATACCCAACTTGAAGGATAACATGAAAGCAGCAAGACACTGCTGCCTACAAGGAGAATTGCAACATACACACTTGAATGAGTAAGTACATTGAAGTACACTGAGATGTACGTCGCTTTGGAGAAAAGCGTCTGCTAAATTAATTAATGTAAATGTAAGGACACAAAAACAGCAAGTGGCCATGTGCTAGGAGCATTTCCAAACACACACAGCCAGACTGCCGCCGAAGAACATGTACAGAAGGTTCTTGACCTCGTGCGTGATCTCAAAGCCAAAACTCTCCCCGATCACCACGTGCCACGAGCTGCCGAACTTCTTATCCATCGACTCCTTGATCATCTTCGCTGCACTCTGAGGGAGATGAAACAGTGTGGTGATGAGATGGAGCATGATGGCAAGAACCTGGCAGTGTCTGCTGCCGCTTCTCACGTCACTCTACAGGTCAGCTTAGGAGCCGGAGATGGAAACCGAATGCAGACCGACTACTTTGTAGTGGAAACGCAAAAAAAGGTCATTCAGAACTATTTAAAGTATATGTACCCCTTGTGTCACTTAGTTTTACCACAGAAATCGTTACATAATGAGAATCAGTCTTTCTCATCTCACATAATAGGCTCGTATTGTTCGTAATTGTAAATTGTTCGTTAATTACGCTACTTGTACGTAAATGTTTGGGTACCGTTAAAAATAAAAAATTTGTAGGAATAGTCTATCCTGAGTTTTATGCACCTACTCGTGCAATGAACATCGGTGCATAAAGTGGAAAGAAACAAACTAGGTTTACTTAAGAATCACATGTCTGCAACTATGTCTCTCTTTCTGTTAATGCAATGCACAAACTGTATTTCTTCGAGATGTACGTCGCTTTAGAGCAAAGCATCTGCTAAATGAATAAATGTAAATGTGTAACGACCTATTCCATATGTTGCTTTACAGGAAATTGTGTGTAGTACAAACACGCAAGTAGGGCAGGTGCAAAAATAAGCGAAGCCCCAGTTGTACTGGTTACACCAAGTGGGTAAGAAGAATCAGGTGTGTAAATCAATCATTTATTCATTCTTATTTTATTTTTTAAGTTTATTTTAATATTTTAAATAATAATTTATTTTAAAATTTCATTTATTCAAGAATGACCTACATTCAAGCAGTACTCTACATGACTGATGGGTAGAAAAATTTTAGATCAGTCCCTTTAAAAAAATACACAAGCATTTTATACACTAAACCACCTGCTTACGGGATCTTTACATTTATTTATTTAGCTAATGCTTTTCTCCAAAGCAACTTACAGTGTTAAGTTACCCACAATTATTTACCCATTTAAACAGCTGGGTAATTTTTCTGGAGCAATTTAGGGTAAGTACCTTCCTCAAGGGTACTACAGCTAGAGGTGACATTTAAACCTGTGACTTTTTGGGTTCAAAAGCAGCAGCTCTAACCACTATGCTACCAGCTGTCTCACAAACAAGCAAACAAGGCAATTATGCATTTGACTTTAAATGGCATAAAGGCACAGCAATTAGTGCTGAGGCCTCACAGCTCCTGGGGTGTGATCTTGGATGTGGGTTTGGATCTGGCTCGTTCTGTATGGAGTGTGCATGTTGTCACTGTGTTCATGTGGGTTTCCTCCCAGTCCGTACTCTGCTGTACTGCGAGAAACCACAAGAATGGTCGCCAGCCTTCGACTCTATCATTTACCCTTCCCTACATTTGGTTTTATAGAAAGACACCACCATTCATATTTAACAGCACCTTAATGCATGGAATTAAACTTAACGGTGAACAATTAATAGAACAATTAATTAAAACAGTTAAAGTGACATGCAGACCCACCGACAGCAGGTACCATGTTTTGGAGATGAACATTATCCAGGACGTAGAGGCTGATAATTAAGAAATAGTGTACAATACTGTACAGCACTTGTGGGTGTATGGAACTCTGGTGTTCTATAGGCAGCTACTAGAGAAATGTGGATCACCAAGATTAAACAAACAAGTGGCGCTTCAACAGTCGCGTTTCCTGTCTGCAGCACTTTGTCTGCTGGTGAAGCTCTTTTGTTTTTACTCCATTTTACACCATTTTAAAGAAAAGCCGCAGCCAAATCAATACATGCAAATGACTGTCAAATTCAGAAGTTTGACTAACGGCAGATTTAGAATCCCTTTTCAGTAAATGCACAAAAAGAAACGAGAGGGGTAACAATGATGCAAAGAGCCTAACATGCCCCCCAATAGTGTACAACTTCACTGAGTTCTACTGCTATTATTTACAGCTCCCTGAAAACTTTGCTGTTGTCGTCATGCCACCGCAATTTATTAATGTAGCTTTTTACTGCAGCGGACTTGGTTGGGTCCTGCTCTCTGGCGGGTCTGGGGTTCAAGTCCCGCTTGGGGTGCCTTGCTATGGACTGGCGTCCCGTCCGGAGTGCAGCCCCTCCCCCTCCAGCCTTGCGCATCCGTGTTGCCGGGTTAGGCTCCGATTCGCCGTGACCCCGCTTGGGATAAGCAACTTCAGCCCGTGTGTGTGTGTGTGGGGTATTGTGCCTCGAAGATCTTGGGGATGGTTAAAATTCATCTTAAACCAGGTGCTAATTTAAAATTAAGTAATGTGCAGAACCAAAGCATCGCAGCCCTACATTTAACCCATCCCTACGGGGCATGCACCTCATTGTTGGTGGCGAACTTTTCGCAGGCGGTGACGCACAGCTCCATGGTTTCCACCCTCATCTCGTCTGGCATGTCCGTGTTCTGGGGAGTACACACACACAGAGAGAGAGAGAGTGAACACTCAGCCGGACCTCCCAAAGTGAGAGTGAATATTCACCCCAAGGCCCCAGGACTGACCCGGATGAGAGGGAAGTTGTGCACTCTCTTGTAGTCAGCCTCCTCTTTCTTGGTCTCGGCCGTCTCCGCCATGCCCCGCTCCTGCTACACCCGCAGAAAAAGTCAGAAATAACACTTTAAACACTTCGAGGACCACGGACGGGAACCGATAAGCAACAATTTAGCCCACGAGACAACAACACGACTGGGAAGCCCTTAGAGCCGGGCAGCCCGGCCACTTCATCGCATCAACATAAGAGTCAAGAGCTAAAGATGCCTGGGGGCTTTTTAACAACTATCGTGGCAAAACAGCAGTTTACTCAATGATGTAGCAAGTTAGCGTTCACGAGAAACTAGTTATCGAGGTACAGATCGAGTAATTAAAAGTTTGCTAGCAGTGGCTAACTGCGAAGCTAACCATTCCTACACAGAATGAAAGGTACGCAGGTATCAAACATGCATTGCGCCGTTATTGGAATATTTCATAAGTAATTATGCCACGTTACCCAACTAGGATACCCAACTAGATCTGGATTTTTAATCTGTTTTTATTTTTCTTCATCAAAACCAGGCTCACTGGCTAAGACAAGTAAGATAAATATTGACTATCATTCACCGCGTTTTAAAAAATTCTTACGTTATAAGTTAAGCGAACACCTTTACTTCATATTTATCGTGACAAAAAGCCGCAGAGCCGTGTACCGATGTGGTGCCGCGAAAGAAGTTTGTTTCCTTCGCTTTGGTTGTTAAGGAGACATTGCGGCCATAGCGACCAGTTTCGCTTCCCTCTCGCGGAAAAAACCCCGCCCACTATAAAAACGTACATTCCTATTGGTCTGGAGATCCTGGATATGTAAAACCGACGATGGACCTTTTAGCTGCCTATCACAAACGCCTGAATGCTGTTAGTTTGTAAACCTCAACTGTATTGGGAATGAATAAGAACCAAATGGTGCATTCATTTAGCACTGGTGCTTAATGGAAAATACTTACAACCTTTGATTATTTTTTATTTATTTTCTTTCTTTTAATTGAAGCGAGTGTATGCTGGTACTAATGCTATTAAATTATGCATTATGAAATAGCCATTCATCCATGTATTCACCCTGGACTAGGTGCTAGTCCACAGAGCAAATACAAATGACATTAAAGACAATTTACAGTCACCATTTCACTTGAAAATGACTTGGAAGTGTGAGAAGAAACAGGAGTTCTTTAGAAAGTCTTAATTCTTAAGAGTAATGCTTTGATCCACAAAAAGGTGACAAATCTTTATTTTCTGCTCCAGCATTCCAAGTGGTTTGAAGTAGTGACATGTACGAGTGGAAAGATGTCTAGACAGTGAACACATTCCAGCCCGAATGCCTTTATCCCAACACCTTCAGTGTTCAGTGGTCTTTAGATGCCAGTGTGTCAGCGGGTGGTGATGTAGCAAGTAGATGGCAAGGTTGTGTTGGCAGTTTACATTTACATTTATTTATTTTTCAGACGCTTTTCTCCAAAGTGACATACATCTCAGAGAACAATACAGAAAACAGGAGACAGGAGACATTTGAATGCAGGCACGTGACTCTTTAGCACAGTCAAATTGTCAAATACTACCATACAAACCAGTGTTCGTTGTATGACTGACTGCATATTGGCTTTGGATTATTAAATAAATTGTTATTAAAAATTATTAAAGAGATGACAAACACACACATTTATTGAAGACATAGGAAATCAAGGGAGAAGTGAATCCATGAGAGGTGGATAAAGGCTTTTCCATTATTAAATAAATTATTAAAAATGATTGAACATAGACGCTTCCACATTTATCAGGCACTTACAAGACCGTGGAAGACGTGAGTTGGAAAGAGGTGAGTTTTGAGACTCTTCTTAAATGTATAGAAAGATTCAGCAGTTCTGAGTGAGAGGGGAAGGTCTTTTCACCACATCGGTGCCAGAACAGTAAGTCTTTGTGCTTTTCATTTTGTGCATGGGACCACCAAGCAGGTAGAAGTGGAGGAGCGTAGCAGCCTGGTTGGGGTGTAGCAAGCGGTCAGGTCTTGTAGATAACAGGGGAGCAGATCTGTTGATGGTTTTCTAGCCGTAACTAGTGTCTTGAATTTGATCTGGGCAGCTATAAGTAGCCGATGGAGTGCGATGAGGAGGAGGGATGCATGGGAGCATTTCTGCAGGTCAAATACAACTCGTGCAGCAGCATTCTCTATCAGTTCAATAGGTTTTTTAGGGAGTTTTTGTCATGTAAGATGCTGAATGTGTTCTTTTGAAATGAATGGCTATGGCCATGAACCCCTGGGTCTGGTGACATTCAGAGCCTTGTCCCTGAATCTTCTTTAGCCCTGGAGAACCACTTGGACAGGAAGCGGGTGTCCCAGTTCTGTTGAATGTGATGATCCTCAGGGCCAGCAATGATACCTATGATTAGAACTAGACTTGTCCAAGTGTCACCACTAATTTTGGCATGTTGGGTCTTATGATACAGGGGATTCCACATGACAAACTCTGTTTTATTCACTTTACTAGTTCTCTATGCTTGCCTAAAAGCTCAGATTACTTATACCCAATATGAACACACACACACACACACACACACACACACACACACACACACACACCTCCCAAGCAGCATTGCAGTGAACCAGAGCCTAACCTGGCAACACAGGGTGCAAGGCTGGGGGGAACACCCAGCATGGGATGCCACTCTGTCACAAGGTACCCCATGCAGGACTTGAACCCCAGACTCACCAGAGAGCAGGCTTCAGCAAAGTCCGCTGCACCATCACGTCCCCACTCAATATACACACACACACACACACACACACACACACATTTTCAGAACCGCTTGTCCTATACAGGGTCACGGGGAACCGGAGCCTAACCCGGCAACACAGGGCGTAAGGCCGGAGGGGGAGGGGACACACCCAGGACGGGACGCCAGTCCGTCGCAAGGCACCCCCAGCGGGATTCGAACCCCAGACCCACCGGAGAGCAGGACTGCGGTCCAACCCACTGCGCCACCGCGCCCCCCTCTCAATATACAATTAAAAAAAAAAAAAACAATAAAACCAAGTGCTGCTGTAATCTGCTGTTTGTTATGTCTGTCTTCCAACCACACTATTTTACATAACCCAGTTTTTTCAACATTTTAATATACGTGTACACTTGCTGTACAGGTTCAAAGTGTGATGAAGCCAATATTTCCTACAGTCATAATATTTCAGTACATTTAAGGGATTCCATACTTGTAATTAATGAAATGATTATTATTTGAAATGATACTACAGGCATGTACAGACCCAGAATTCTTTATTTAATTTTTCACTGCAATACAGCTCCATATTAAAGGTGGCTGGTGGCGTTATGGTTGGAGCAGCTGCCTTTGGCTCCAAAGGTTGCCGGTTCGATGCCTCCGGCTGTGGTGCCCTTGAGCAAGGTGCTTATCCTGCAATTGCTCCAGTACCTTTGCTCGGCTGTGTCCCTGCATACCTAGTTATGTCCCTGTGATGGACTGGTGTCCTGTCCAGGGTGTGTCCCCCCCACCCCTTCTGCCTGGTGCCCTCTGTCTCCAGGATAGGCTTTGGCTTGCTATAACCCCGCACGGGATAAGCAGTTATCAAAATTGGTTGGTTGGTATAATTCCGTATTTGTGTCTTAAATGAAAGAGGGGAATTAATTCTGCATGTGGTAGGATTGGGTTTGGGAGAGATAAAAGATCACCTGCAGATTCCTTTTAAGCAAATTTAGCTACCTGGAATTACCATAAATAACATAATTTTTGAGTGATTTCTGTGACAGCTGCTGTGCAGATTTTAGGTATTCACAGAGTAGGCCACACACACACACACACACATTTTCAGAACCGCTTGTCCCTTACGGGGTCACGGGGAACCGGAGCCTACCCGGCAACACAGGGCGTAAGGCCAGAGGGGGAGGGGACACACCCAGGACGGGACGCCATTCACCATACAGAGTGGGCCATTCCACAGAAAATTAAATTGTCTTTTAAATGCATGGTGTACAAATGCCATTATTTCTGAAAGTCTGAGGAATCAGGATTTATGCTCCTGAAATGCAGGAACTTTCGAAATAAATGGGTTTCAAAATCCCTGTTCTGGGTGTGTCCCCTCCCCTCCTCCAGCCTTGCGCCCTGTGTCGCCGGGTTCGGTTCCGGTTCGCCGCGACCCCTCTTGGGATAAGCGGTTTCGGACACTGTTTGTGTGTGGGTTTCAAAATCGGTCTTTACTCAACATTGAATTGTACAGCTATTAAATGTGGTTATAATCCAACTTATGTTTTTATAAATAACACTGCAGTTCCCTTAATGATCTGCTCTACTGCAGTAATGATTATTTGTAACAGTCTGCCATGGAATGGCTGCACTCCAGCTTTGCCTTTAATGCACCGGTGATGAGCCGATAATGATTCATTTTGTCCTGATATGTACGGAGTTAACATGCTGATAGTAGAGAGTGAGTGAGGCTTTACAACTGCAAATTCCATCATTAATAAAGATATTCACTTACACGCTTCAGCTCACTGTATAACTGGTGATTTGTTTCTGTAAACACTACCCCTGCACACACTCTTTTAATAACCCTAACCCTCTTGAGTTCTCTCAGTCCCATGACCTATATTAGGATACCTCCACATCTGCTTGTTTTTTTTTTTTTTTGTCCCAAAATGTTTACCGCTATGCCCCAGATATTCATGCGCGCGACAATGTGTGGGCTGACACACTGTCTCGCACAAATTGCTTAGACATTTTAGAGGAATTTATGAAGGATCGCAGTTATCACAAAGGCTTGGCCACCTTCCCTTTTGGTTCTCCACAGCACCAGTCCCCTTGTTAGCAGATGAAATGTACGAGTGTGCCGTTCTTCCGACATCGCTCCTGTTTGTGCGCGATGCTGTCAGCAAATACGCCTTTTCATAAAAATGCCTTTTCATTCTGCACGCTGATATTTTGAAGACAAGGTCCCATGAGTTCCATTTTGTTTTAAAATGACACATTGTTTAAAGCGAAGTGTGTGTGGATTTCGATTGTGGTATCCCTTTTGTTGTGGATTACTCAGGATTATTAATTCCTAGAGAGATGGACACAAAGAGGGCAAGGGGAGGGGTAATCATATTTTTTTGGACTGATGTGCCGGTAAAGTAGGAAATACAGTAAGCATGTTTTTTTTTAAAGCAGCATGGTCCAAATTATTTCATTAATCTCATTTGGTGCTTATAAATTTCCCATTGCACTTGGTGTCTGTGAGTGACCATTCAAATGTATGCGTGACTAAGTTTGATTTTTAGTATGATTTCCGATGGATCGGTGAGAGATCTTGACCACATTCAATCGCATTGTGCGAGAACTGGTTCTGACAGACTGCAGTTCTCATCTTCCATGTTGAAAAAATCTCCAGAGTAAAGATCCTTGGTTGACCTGGGGTGATGACCTGCACTGGGCACTGGAACTGACATCCTGGACATGTGGCTCTGGTGACTGACTGCTTGCATGGATTGATATCTCTGCAAGACATTCCAGGTCGCAGTGACTGTGCCTGCCCCAGCATGGCAGCGGTCGCCTTCATCTCACAATGAGACGGCGAGCTGCTTCATCGCCTTACCACTAAGTTCATTATTGAGAGAGGATTGTGTGCATAAGCTCTCCTCAATCCACTACCATCCACTTGAGTGGGGGGGTTCGATGCAGGCGAAACAAGAAGATGACTGTGGTTAACTGGCTGCTCATTGAGACTGCTTTGGAAAATGTAAATATGCACATTATCTGAATTAACTAGCAATTATAATAAAAATGAGAGCATACTATGAACTGTATTTTTAGAAAGTCATAACAACCAGAGGTCTAAAGTGAATTAATGTATTATTCATTTACTTTGCTGATACTTCTATCTAAAGTAGCCTACCATATTGGGTTTCTATAGTAAGCTGCTAATAAATTAATGCCCATTTACACAGCTTGGTAATTTTTACTATGTCAGTTCAGGGTGAGTTCCTTGCTCAAGGCTACTACAGCAGGATGTGGGATTCAAAGCCAGCTGTTTCAACTGGAAGGCCACAGCTCTAACCACTACAGTATCTAGCGAGTCCTGTGTAAGAGAGTAAAAGTAATATTGAATTTAAAAGGAGTGTCCATAACGTCTGCTAAAATCTGGAAAAGGAAGGGAGGAACATGGTGAGACAGAGAGATGGAGGCGATACAGCAGTTAGTTAGCGAAGCAGAGGATGTTTTGACAGCACAGAAAAATGGCGCACAAAAACTATGGGCTGGAATTGCAAATTGTTTGTCATCTTTTCAGCACACAAGTAGAGTCCCCAGCCCTAGCAAATGCCTGGGATGGCATGTGGGGAATTCACAGCGGGATAAGAGTCAAGAAACAGAAGCGTGCCAAACAGAGCAAGAACAGTCAGGGCTGGGGAGGGTGGGGGGCACTAATTTTTGTTATTGGATTGTGTGGAAAGCTTAGCCTTAATCCACTCTTATCTTCTCAGTGAGAAAAAGAGAGGCTGTGCGAGGTGCTCATTTCATTCCCACCCATCAGCCCCCATGCCCTCAATGCACTTGTTAGATGGCAGAGAGTCGTGGCGGCCTGAGTGGGGGTCAAGTCTGAGAGTTTCTGCACTGTCTTCGTGCTCTTACTGTCCTTCCGCCTGTCATTTTTCAGTAGATTATCTAATCAAGGTGCTAGCGATCCTAAGCCTAACCTTCAGCTCCATCCCACTGCTGACACCAATAAACTGGCCATCCCCTGCCACGGTGACAGCAGCAGTCCAACTAACAACAGGCTCTGGAGAGAGAAGTCTGGGAAAGCACTTTTTTATTGCAGTGCAGCACATCTATCAGGTCCAACAGCGCTAGTAAACACAAAACATGGTGATTTATTTGCAAAGTGTACTGTTGATGTCATTTCAGGTAGCATATTTAGAACACAGTTTGAAGTTTCCAGCTGAAATCCCTAGGATGGGCTTTGTGGTAATAAATCTGAGAAAGCTAGAGCACTTAGACCAAAATTACTCAGTAATCCCACTAAAAGATATGGCAAAAAAAAGTCACTTTGGATAAAAGTATCAGCTATATGGTGAAATAAGAGGTCCTGTAATCTATAATAGACATGGATGAGTGCACTGAGCAAACAGTTTCCAGAATTCCTTGTGCACATGCCACCGTCATTGACCAGTTTGACCTTTGCAGGAAAGGGCAGTATGGGGTTGGGTGTGTCAGGAGAGGCAGGAGGTGGCAGGTGAGAGGGGCACCTGGAGGGAGGGAGGACTGGCATCTTCTACCCTGCAATAGGACTACAGGGTAAATCACCCATTTTCCTTTTAAAAGACAGTGCAAATGGGGCCAGAAATAGACAGCAAACACCGCAGCTGAGTGATGGGTAATTAAGACAAATAAATTATGCACCAGGAAAGGAGGAGGATGCCATGCTGGGTTATTAATATTGTACGTTGAAGTGCTTTGTAGTCTATGTAGAGGCCGAAAAGAAACGTGAGTGAGGAAGGGAGCAACTCTGACACAGTGATGTAAGGGGCGAGTTAATGTGATAACAGTTCCAAGGAAGAAAGAATGAAAAGGCGGGTGGGCAGGGGGAGAGTGTGAGCGTAGAGAGAGGAGGAAGCGGAGGATGGGAAATCACAGCATGTTTGGAACGTCATGTCCTTGCGGGAGGAGAGGAGGAGGCTTTGATGGGCCTCTTTACTGTCATCGCCAGGCTGTGAAAACACAGTTGATGAGAGTCGGGAGCAACGAGCTCCATGTGGAGAAAAATACAGTGCTGCTGTGATTATTTTTTTGTCCCTTAATGCACATCTTAACCTGAAGTGACTTTCTCAGCATCTCGTGTAACATCCTTTTCATAAACTGAAGTGTTTTCACTGAAGAAAATCAGATCAGGTCCCTTCTAGAACATTAGGGTACAACATTAGGGCCACTGACTGGGACTTTTCTTTAATGGTCACCTTTGTCCATTGTACTTACAGTGTTAGATGAGCAAATGAACAGCCATCCACCCATTTATACAGAGAACCTTCAGACCGCGAGATGACACCCCAAGCACTCTTCTGCACCATAGCCTTGAACCTGCAGTCTATGGGCTTACAAGGTGATGATCCCAATCACTGTTCCACTGGCTGCCAGACATTGTTAATTATAATGCAATCCTGAAAATATAATAAATACAGCTTTCATATAGGCCTGTACTAACCTCATGATGGAAAGGCTTTTAGTGTAGTGTGGTAAATGCAGTGCGTAAATTAGAATGCAGATTTTTGCAGTAATACATATTGGATTCGTTATAATATGGAAAGCTGCGCACCGATTACCATGTTGTATTTGCAGTACCAATAAAAATTGAGTCCACCTGGTCAACACCTGTATGGGACAAACTGGACAGCGGAGTGGAGCAAAGCAACACACGAGCGTCCTACATCTCTGGGACCTGCCGCAGAAGAGTTGGGAGGACACGGTGTCTCATTTCCCGCTCGAGCTGAACCGAATGCCTTGTGAACAAAAACTGCACTCGCGCTTCTTCTGGCACTGCAGGTGAAAGCTGGTAGCCTTTATTCTTCCTCTCTCACTGCCTCCTCACTAGGAGAATAAATCACATCCCATCCCACATCCCAAGTGCGGCCGCAGGACTGTGCATGTGTGTCACGGTGCGGTCAGTAAGTAAAGATGACAAGTCAGTCTGTCACGGTCACAAGTAATCTGTGTAATCTTTATAACGCGTTTGCCTAAATACCTAGCCTTGATCTTGCTCTCTCTCTGTCTGTCCCTCTCTCTCCCACCGTGGCGCACCTGTCATTTTCTGCGTGTCAGTTTTACCTCTCCACGTCCACGTCCACGTCCACCCCACGTCCGACTGATTCCTCTGATTCCGCTCAGACCCGTTCGCCTGCCTTGGCTCTGTCTCCATTAGGGAGGAGGCAGCCTGCGGGCTCAGCATGAATCATGGTGGCGCGTGCTGGCAGGCCCCCACTTTGTCGCCGGTCGTGCATCGCCTTTCTCGCCGAGATCCAAGCACGCTCCCGCATCCCCCTCCCCCCCCCGCCTTCCGCTCTGACGCCAAATGTACCGCCGTGCCTCTGGCCCCTTCTCCATCTCCACCACTTAAGAGGGTCACCGCTCGCGAAGAGATCTGTGAAACTTGCCCGCGAGGGAAAGCTCAGGTCTTTAATGAACAAGACAGCGCCGCGTGCTCTGTGGGAGTCCATTTTTATTTGTGGCCATTTTGCTTTATAACAATATATGGTCTCGAACCACAAAAAAGGGAGAGGGTACAGACAAACCCGTACAAAACCTACAGGGAAAGGCATGTAAAAAGTAGAAAAAGAACGAAATAATTTTAAAAGTTCCTTATTCGATAGGCAAAGCCAACACACGTCGGGCAGGTGACACGGACAGGTGAGTTGGAGCATATAGAAAACATGAGGTGGAAATGCAAAACAATTTTGCGATCAAAAATAAAACAGTTAATATCATCAGCCAGTAAGTATGACATCATCATATCTTTTTTTTTTTTTTTTCCACTGGTGTAACTTCACGACTCCATAGAGAAACCATAGAGGTACGGATACAAACAAGCACAATACCAACATCACAATAGAGCAACCTTTAAACAGATAGCAAAAGTAGAGAGTTTACGAGTCATTTTCTCCTTCTTTCTCTTATACATTTTTGGGCACGTCTGTCCAGGCAGGCACTTTGCATCCACGTTCGTTCCTGGAGAGGGAGGGCGGATACGACTCCTCGCAGATTTGGGGAGCACCCAAAACACAGCATATTTGTTTGTGTCCCATACAATTCCGTGAACGTCATTTTTTTGTGCAAATTAGTCAGCAAAAATGAATGAGGGTTCGAATGGCTGGATGTGCGGGCTGCCGGACGTTCGCTATAACGAGGATCATGCGCTGGTCGCGAGCTGTCAGCCACGTTCGGGCTTTCTGCTCTATTTCGGTCACGGTGGTGTAGTACCGGTGTAGACACCGTACATTCATCCACCATTCTTCTGTACCGTTCAGAAGCCTGTTCAACCACGATGAGACCGAACTCAAACCGCTTTGTGTTTCACAAGGGGAGACTCCCAGGGCTTTGGCGCTGTACCCTCCCGAGACCTGGACAACCGGGGCTTGGATAGCTTCCTAGAACTCTTGGAAATATATCCAAAAACCTTTTTGATGGGTCTCGGGAGCATTGATCTACTTTGGGAAGCAGTGGTACATGCCGTTCACGGTTGAATTCTGTAATCTTATTTTTTTTTCATAGTCTGCATATTACTGCAGTTGGGGAGGTTACTTCTTGATACACTAATAATGAAGATGTGAGTCGTTGACTCCAGTGTCCTCCTGGTGCTGCTTCAGTGTTGGTTATCGCAGGGAATATCCTCGGATGGTTCATAAGAGGTCATCGTGGGGGTTGGATCTGGTGCAAGGGAGGGCTAAGTGCACAATGCGGCATTTATCTGCCGCCGTATGGCCTGATGGCGAAGATCGCATTCACGGACCCTGCAGATCGATGACCTGCTCTTGTTTGAGGGCATCAAGGTAACGTGAAACGGAGCAAATCTCGAAAAAAAAAATCAGCTTTTAAAGTGGGATGAAAACTGTGTGACTGAAAGGCAAAGCTCTGTAATGGCTAGGGGGGGGAGGGTGAGAACTTAGAACCCCCCTCCCCCCGACAGAGCGAATGGCATGGAACACAGTGCAGATCGCCAATCTCTCCTGTCACAGTGTGGCCGTTGTGAGTGTGTGTGTGTGTGTGTGTGTGTGTGTGTGTGTGTGTGTGTCTCTTCCCCATCACCGCGTGTGCACTCTAGGCGCAGGTGTCAAAGTGAAAGAATGTCCCCAAAGCTGTGCCCCCTGCTCTCGAAACAGTGCCTTTTCACGCCCGATCCCATCACCCTTCCTCACTGCTGGCTGCCGATGCGCTGGACACAGGGTTCCAGGGGTTCCTTGGCGGCCCCCCCCGAACACGTCGACATCCCGGTCGGTCCAGGGCACCACGTTGCCCAACGTGACCTCGCTGCAGTCGGCCAGGCGGGTGATCTCGGTGGGCGTCAGCACCCGGTCCCACAGGTTGAACTGGGACAGCTCCCCCACCAGGGCCTGCGAGGCATCGAAGCGTCCGCCCAGGGTATCCTTGTAGGACAGCAACAAGGATGCAGGTGAGGGACACAGCAAGAAAAGGTGATGGAAGGTGAGAGGAAATAAAGAATGGGATTTGGTGTAACAACAGCGGCTGATGCGTACGGCGTGTGGAGAGCTACCAGATTGGGGTCCGAGTGGAGGGAGTCATGAAAGCAGTATTAGTTGACTCAGACTGACCAACTGAGTCCAGCTAAATGGTTTCCCTTATTTCACCCCCAATTGTGCTAGAAGGTTATTAACTCTTCTGGTGCCACACATTCTCAAACACACACAGAATTCACACACTGTTCAAGAGTAAGAATACTGACTCCTCTCTTTGCATTGATGAAGGACTCTTTGCCAAAGGCAACCAAAGTGAGACCGTGTTACCGTGGCGACCTCGGCAATCACCTGCTCCTGTCCCAGAACCAGTACCCCACCGGGCCGGATAGGGTGCCAGGCAGCCAGACCCTCACCCTCCCCCTTCAGCTTGCCACCCTGGTAGGCCTGCCAAACACCATCTCTCAGGCTCCAGCTCACACAGATGTGCTGCCATTTGCCCTGTGGGAGGGACAGTGGCAACTGCGCCACCTGCAGGTGGGAGGAAGAAGCACAGGTATGCATGGTAAATCACTTTACCCACAGAGGCACTTACATGTACAACTCTCCACATACATTTACATTTATTCACTTAGCTGAAGCTTTTCTCCTCAGTGACTTACAATGTTAAGCTGCTTACAACTATTTACCCATTTACAGACCAAGGTAACTTTTACTGCAGCAATTAAGGGTAGATAACTACTTGCTCAACTTCAGCCAGATTTGGGAATCAAACCTGCGACCTTTGGTTCCAAAGGCAGCAACTGCAGCCACTACACTACCAGCTGTCCCTACAGGAACCTTTCAACGACAAGCAAATTGGAGAAATTCAGAAATGGGGTAGAGACGTGCTGCAATGACACCGAAGCTGTGATTGCCTGGAACATGTAGGGAAAATAAGGTAACAAAAACTGGAATAGAGGTAAAGCCCAATGCATGCCGCTCATTCGTGTTGTTAAGCAAACATGGCTCGTGAGCAGAGCAACAGCAGTATCTCTTTTACGCAAACACATGCACATATAGGCAAGCGGCTGGCAGCAGCTGCAGAAATAAATGAAACTGCATTCGGTTCTCTGTTTTGCCAATTTCTGAAAATGGCAGGATGATAGAGCAAGACAAGGAAAAATAGGAGCAATCAATAATGTATATGGCACACTTTCAATCACTGCGTGAAACCTTAAGGCATCAGGTCTTACACTGCTAAGGAAAGTGTGTCCCAAACACAGGAGACACCTGCACTGCAGTAGCGCGTGACAATTGTTCCAAAGTGCAACATAAATTTTCTAAAAATATTCCGTGAGTATACTTATGTCGCATATATTGCAGAACTGCAAAAGGATCTTCAGGAAAAGATGGCACTTGGGATTATTTAACGCTTTACGACCAAACGCCTGCCGTCTCCGGATGCCATTTGCAGCCGAGTCGCCGCTTTTTTTTATGAACAGAGGAGAATGTGCGAACCTTGTCGTTGATCAGCAGCTCCACGGGGTTGTGCACCCCCTGCAGCAGCACCAGCTCGTTGGGTTGTCCCACCACAGAGTAGGAGAACGGCGTCCCAATGCCCCCCTCGGTGGCCCTCAGCCACAGGCAGGCCGTGAAGGCGTACATCTCCGGAATGGGCTGCCGCACCAGCCCGTACATGTAGTTGGTGCGCACCGGGAAGGAGAGCTTGTAGCCTTCGGGGTAGTTGTATTCCGAGAGACCTGTAATGGAGAGAGGAGGGAGTGGGGGAGGGGCGGAGAGAATCAAAGTTATAGCACTGCAGTGACAAGGCGCCGAGCCTAGCCCTCTTTGAGGAACTTGGCTAGGGACCTAAAGGTTGCAGGTTCAAATCCACGAGCGGAATAGGTGCTGTTTGCTTTGTCTTTTAAAAATACATCACATAACATGTTGGAAAGGGGGGACTAATAATGAGCTATAGATAGATAGATAGATAGATAGATAGATAGATATACTTTATTGATCCCACAAGGGAAAATATTATGTTACAGCAGCAGAACACAAGATGCCCTCTATTTTATTTGAGTTTGAAGCAAATATATGCAGTGAGGTTGCGTGACGGAGTTGTTGCTAGAGGATCTGTACTCCAACACGAACAGGAGGTGGTGGCTCCCTACACCTCAGAGAATGCACTACACCTTTCCAGCTCAGTTGTTGGTCCCACAAGGGGTCTGTCAGTTCTTGGCTTTGGCCCCAATGTGGTGGAATGAGTTCCCTTTATCACTCAGAGCTGCTGAATCCCTTCCAACATCCAAGAAGGATCCCAAAACACATCTAATGTAGGACAAGCTCTCTTATGATCGCATGACGGCCACATAAATTTGCGTTGTGTCATTGGTCATGGTCACCTTTGTATTGCACTTGTAATGTCCACTTGCAAAAAACAGGGGCATCAGGCAAACAAACTGTGTTTTAATAATCGTGTGTCTCCCTCTAAAGCTCGCGGTCTGTTGGTGAGATGCACTTTTATTTACCCTACACTGCAGGTCACACTGGAGAAGCGTGTCTGCTGAATGAATAAATGCTAGTGTAAATGTAGAGGGCTGTCAGGCACTGAGACTTGTTCACTGATCGTGGAGAGGATGGGATGAGGGTGATCTTCACTCTGCTATTCCTTCATCTTGTGCACGGATCCCCTGTATCGTTATCAGAGTCTGGCAGTTGAGATACCACACGTCTCCATGGCAAAACTCAGCACCATTTGTTGTGTAACATCTTGGCTTCTCTCTGATGTCCTTCTTCCCTACATGCATTGCTCCCACATGCTTCCATCCTCCGCGTCTATCTCGGTTCCCATTCTGTAAGCGTCCCTCCCACGGCCCTCCCATGGCCCTCCCGCCTCTCCCCTGGGGCCCTCACTTTGCTCCAGCTCCACGATGCGGTGGTGCAAGGAGTTGAGGCCTTGGTCGATCTCTTGCCGATGGTCGTGCGTTTCCTTCCGCAAGGCTGCTCTCTCTTTCTCCAGCATCTTCATCTTGCGCTCTAACTCGTCCTCGAGGTCCTCCACCCGCCACCGCACGGAGTCAAACGCACCCCCGGGGTAGTTGGACAATCCAGCCGGGGCCTTGGCTCCCATAATGGTGTGGTTGTGGGTCAAGGGGCCTAACTCTGACTGTGAGAGAAAGACATAGAGGCAAATAATGTCGTCAAAAAACTCACATTTTTTCGTAACATAAGCACAGTAACACCTTAGCAAACACACACACACAGACATTTGCTGAAGCTGCTCGTCTCGAGCGGGGGTGCGGCAAGCCAGGGCCTAGCCCGGAAACGCAGGGGCAGGGGACACACCGAGGATGGGACGCCAGTCCATCACAGGGCACCCCCAGCAGGGCTCGAACCCCAGACCCACCAGAGAGCAGGAGTGGGCCAAACCCGCTGGGCCACTGCACCGCCCTTTAGCAAACAGAATAAGACAAAAAAGAAGATGTAAATCAAGTCAAGATGTTAAGCTCATGTATGAATTCGCTTAGCAGTGCATCGCTACCAATAAAGAATTTAGTAATATACAATACATTTACACACACACACACACATTTTCAGAACCGCTTGTCCCATACGGGGTCACGGGGAACCGGAGCCAACCCGGTAATACAGGGCGTAAGGCTGGAGGGGGAGGGGACACACCCAGGACGTGATGCCAGTCCGTCACAAGGCACCCCAAGCAGGATTCGAACCCCAGACCCACCGGAAAGCAGGACAGTGGTCCAACCCACTGCCCCACCCCACCCCACCCCACCCCACATTTACATTTACTCATTTAACTGATGCCTTTCTCCAAAGTGACTTAGAGTGATTTACCCAAGTAATTTACCCAAGATTTACCTAAGTAGGAATGCAGAGGAATGGTGCACACCATCTAGCACTGAGACTCGCTGAAAGGGGGAACAAACACAGAACCCCACACACACACACACACACACACACACACACACACACACACAGAGACACTGACTGACAATACCCTGCAGACCACTGCTATGGGCTACAGGCGCGCAAACTAGGCTCTGTCCTCGTAAATCAAAAGTCGGAGTACAAGACTCCCGAACCCCGATTAATGCTCATTTGATTCCCAGAAATCGTGGCCGGAATGAAGTATTTATTTTGCCCGCTTTCTCCCCGTTCGCACGTGCGACCTCCCCCCGCAGACAGTTAGGCACATTGGGAGGCAGTCAGCTTGCAGGGTGCATCGTCACCTCCCCGGGTGTGTGCGGAGGGTGGTTCTAATCGATCGAACGGGCAATTAAACTCCCCCCACGACCACCTCCTGACGTGAGTTCGCATCCCCATCAAGTCATTATAAACCCTCTGAATAAAAATAGGACACTGTTTATTCTGACTGTCATTTTCTGATGGTTTCATAACGGAATACTCATGTTGCAATGTATCATCTTACATTTTTCTACATGGGGAATGATGAATACAATGTGATCAATATTGATTATAACAAACTAAAATGTAATAATAATAATAATAATAATAATAATGGATAGCTGACTAAAAGGGGATAATCACATTGCGCTGGCGCTTTGTGTCTCCCTTGTTGTGAATATGATAATAGCTGGATCATACATCAGTGATCTGCCCGAGCAACAATTCTGACTGTAGTTTTTATGACAAACTGTAACGTCGGGCACAGTTTTCCGAGCCCTTATTTCCTGTACTCTGGGGAAACAGTTGGATAGGATTTCTTTGCTCTTTGCTGTCTTCTCCAGCCCTGAAATCTGAGATGGAGAGTAATACCGTGGTGCAGCATCCAGCTATGGAAAAAGCAGGGGCTGGTGGTGTAGCAAGCTCACACTGTATGAGAGCGGTGCACATTTACGATTGTGCACCACTCTCATCATATAAATTATGGAATGGAGATGTCTGACAGCAGGAGAATGGAAGCGCGCAGCTGTTTGGTGAACTGCAGGTGACCCCCCCCCCCCCCACCCCTCCTCGTGTCGCTGTCATCATTACGAGACACACACACACACACACACACACACACACACACCGCTCACCTCCAGCTTCTCGATGCGGTCTTTGAGCTGCAGGATGGCCCTTTCCAGCTCCTCCACGGCCCGCGCCGTCTGCAGCTGCTCCGTGGCCGATGACCGCACGTCGTCGCCGGCCATGAGCCTGCGGCTGCCGGCCCAGGGTCCGAGGCTGCGCTCGTGCAAGGCGCGCTCCTCCAGGCCGCTCTCGCACTCGGACAGCTTCCCCGTGAGCTCGCGGATGGTGCGCTGGTCCGCGAGGATCTGCTCCTTCTGCTGCCGGATGGTCTGCCGGAGCTGCTCGGCCGTGGACAGGTAGAAGCCCCAGTCCTCGTCCGCGTACTCGGAGGGCTCGTCCGCCTGCAGCTTCTTCTGCTTGCAGTCCCCGGCGGGCACGGGCGTGCAGATCAGGCGGCTGAAGGCGAACTGCTGCGCCGCGCCCGCGCTCGCCCCGCCGGAGCTGCTCAGCTCGTTGAGGGTGGGGGCTTCGTCGAACCCGGCGCCCAAGCCGCCCGCCGCGTCGGGGGATTCAGGACCGTGGAGAGCGCCCAGCGGTCCCGCGCGCGCCACGCCGCCGGGAGACCAGGGCTGGCGGAGCGCGTCCGGCGGCGCCGACTGGTTGTCGGTGGGCGGCGGGGGGGGCGCGGCGGCCGTGGAGCTCGGGTACACGCTGGCGATGATGCAGATGAGCGCGCCGAGGAAGGCCAGCATCCCGGCGGCCAGCAGCACGGCTACGAACTTCAGGGTGGCGGATGGACGGGTCGGAGCAGGAGAGAAGCGGGGCGCGTGTCATGTAAAGGAGCAGGAGCCGAGTCCCGATGAGGTAAAAGCCCGGAGCGGAGGGCGGGCGCTGAAGAGCACGGGTTCAGGCGGAGCTCGGGGTGTGGACCAAGAACGCCGTGCAAATGACAGTCGGTTACGTGCGACGCCTGAGCAGTCTCTCGTACAGAAAGACAAATCAAAATGTCCCGTTTCCTTTTTTCCTTTTTTTTTTTCACCAAAGTATTAAGTGATATCGCGACTCCAAGGTGATCATGATATTACCAGACTTGGGCGATCTCGGTCTTTAGAGGGTTCTCTCACTCCGCGCGTCCATCGTTTACCGGAAATACAGGCGTCGCTTCTCTCCTGCTGCTCGGCGGGGCATCTTCTCTCTGCGCGTTGCCAGGCTGCTCCGTAGTTACCTTAGAGACCGGGGGGGGAGGGGGCGGGGCGGGGAACTGAAAGAGAGGGAGCGGGTGGTGGAGAGAGAGAGAGAGAGAGAGAGAGCGGGACAGAGCTGGGGGGATTGAAAAGAGAGGGAGAGAGAAAGAGGAGAGGGGGGGGGAGAAAGGGAAGGAGAGAGGGAGGGAAGAGAGTGGAGAGAGAGGGAGATGGGGTGAGAAAGGGAAGAGAGAGGGAGAGAGAGGGAAAAGAAAGCGAGAGAGAAAGGGATGAAAGGGAATGGGGAGAGGGAAAAGAGAGCTAGAGAGCAAAAGAAAGGGAAAAGAGAGGGGAAAAAGAGAGGGGAAAGAGAGAGAAAGAGAAGGAGGGGCAAAGGTGTGTTAGGTGATATCTCATTCCAAGGGAAAATGCACTATATATGTATTTGAGTTAACAGGGAAAATGTCGCAGCGACACAGAGCAAGGTGAGGGTTCGACATCATGATGCACAACACTCTGGCGGGGTACGTGCCACCAATGCAAAATGTACGTGTGGTCTCTAACACCGCGCTCGGACTCATAGTAACGGACTCCGGATAATGCAGATCTGAGGTGGCCAGAGACTCTGCTGTAGGTTCTCCTCCAGACTCGGCCCAATGAATGTTTTATGGGATGGAGCCGAACTCACCGTGCTACCAATGAGAGATTGGTAACTTGTGTTTCTTCTCAACACTGAAAACTAGCCTGTGAAAACACAGCATCTTTGAATTGAGGCTTCATTGTGTAAAAAAAAAAAAAAATCCTCCCAAGAGAATGCTACGCTGTGGGAATGAAAACCATTGCTGTATACAGAAACATTACAGTATCCATCCATCCATCCATCCACCCACCCCCCTGTTCAGGTTGCTGACAATCCTACAGCAGGTTGTGGTGAGACCAGACCAAGCAACACACATTGCACTTTCCTTTCTGCAGCAACAGCCTAAAACTCCATTTGGGCGACTCCCAGGTGTTCCTCCGCTATCCCTGAGACACGGTGTTTCCAGTGCGTCCTGCTTGTGCCCCGAGTCCTCTGCCCAGAGGAACATGCCTGTAGACATTCTGAGATGTTCTAACAAGATGCCTCAACCACCCTGATCTGAAGGAAGAGTAACTGAAGGCTCAGCTGTCACACATTATCAGTCTGAACCCAGAGACCTCACTTGGGTCTGATCCCACCTCCTGCTGTAGTACCCTTGATCAAGGTACCTGCCCTGATCCAGTAAAAACAGCCCTGCTGTATATCAGGGTAAATCACTGTATGCTGCATAGTATATAAACCCAGTGTTTTATATGTTAAAAGTGTTCAGCTAGCTTTCTGCATGAGTGCACACACAGAGACACACACACACATATCCAGATATCGGATGGTCCTCCCATAGAGCTGCCTGTCGAGGCGGGAGGAGGGAGACAGCGGCCCACACCAGGCTCCTGAGCAGCAGGACGATGTCTCCCAGGGGCTCCCAACCGTGAAGCAGAGGTGGGAAAGCAGTGGAAGGTTCAAAACGCAAAGATGAAAACGAAACCTCCCACAGATCTCCGACGCACCGAGGCTGAGCCAGCCGTTGCTCTGCGGACCCCGACTGGGCCAAAAGGGACTGAACACGAATAAATAGCTGTAAATTTACCATAGATTACAGACGGACATTAGAGACGGGCTCCAAGTTAATTCCACAGAGCTAATATATTGCCCTACAGCAGCAGTGATTTAACTGACAGTCAACATGGGTCCTATACTTGTAATATTATGTATTACCGCGCTTGATAATTTACATGATACTTTTTCTCCAGAGAACCTTACAATTATTTACCCATTTATACGGCTGGGTAATTTTACTGGAGCAATTTAGAGTAAGTACCTTGCTCAAGGGTACAACAGCTGGAGATGAGATTCAAAGCGGCGACCTTTGGGTCCAAAAGCAGCAGCACTACCCATTCCCATTATCATTCATACATACAGGCATGTTGTTCCTGAGCAGTTATACACTTCCACTGAAATGCTAAGCAAAATGAGCTTGCGTCCGTAGAAGTAACAACCCACCACAAGAATGGGATTCGAACCCATGCTGCGCAGAACACAATCGATTAGCAGTCCATCACCTTGACCGCTTATATGATATATCGCTTATGACTTTGAGGTGAGATGACAGCTCTCTGTCAATTCCTGCGCAAAACAATTTGATCCGATTACACGAAGAGCTATGAATACGAGGGGAGGACTACAATATGTGCTCAATAAAACAGCAGAAAAAAAAACATTATTAGAACAGGTATGGCCTCCACCCAAAAGGAGTGAAATAAAAGTACGAGCTGGGCTGAACTCACAGGTGTAGATATATTTACTGCAGTATGATATTCTCATACAAATTGCATATCACAATAAACATATGTACAACTAATAATAATAATAATAATAATAATTAGTATGTCTGTGTGCCTTTTCCTGTGAATGCTCTTTCGCTAATAAGAATGTATGTGTGTGTAGAACAGCTTAACTGGATTTAATAAAGTCTACATGTAATGTTTTGCTACTTTGCCACCTGGTGGTGGAATCAGGAACTACAAGCAGCAGTGAACTGGCAGAATGATGACTGACTGACACACTCACTGAACAACAGCTTTTTAAAACTTTTCTTTGGCAGCAAGACTATTTCACATGGCGGTGTTGAGGAAAATCATAATCTGAAGCAATGTGTCATGGAACCTCCCAAATAGCACAGTGAAAACTGTTACCCTGTTGGATAAATTGGTTAATCAGTGTAAAGTTGCTTGTCTTACACGCAAAGTCATGTTGATCAAAGCTGTCAGATAAAGAATAATTATAGATGTAAATTATTAAATGATCAGTTATGAAGGTGGGGCACAATTTTCCCGTGGTGCTCCAAGCAGACGCAGTTCACCAGGATCAGGGATATGAATACAGTTGGAGGTGAGTTCATTTAAAGGCTTTAAGTAGAAACACTAGGATATGACATATCAGTTTGAAAACATGCCCCAAACACAAGTAAATGTAGCCTAACCCTCGATTAAATTACTACAGTACCTGGTGGCAACAGGAAGCTGCTGGAGTTGGAGCGTAGAGCGTTTTACCGTGGTGCCTTTACTGCACAGTCTCTTTTATAGAAGGACAATGGCCATCCAGTCTTTCTAATGCATCCTTTTCTGCAAAGTCCAGCTGTACTGCATTAACCTACATAGATGGATCCTGCAGGGCTCAGCTGTACTGTCAGAACCAGAGCAGCAGGGGTGGGGTGGGGGGGGGTTCAAATAGTCTGGGATGTAACCTGGAGCACTGCTGCTGGACACAGCTGTCTCATTCTCACTTTACAGATTTTTTCCCCAAATGCCTAAAACTTTTGCACAGTACTGTATATAATACACATATGTGAATACACACACACACACTGTCCGAAACCACTCGTTGGGGGGTCGTGGTGAACTGGAGCCTAACCCGGCAACACAGGGTGCAAGGCTGGAGGAGGAGGGGACACACCCTGGATGGGACACTAGTCTGTCACAAGGCACCCCACACAGGTCAAGCCTGCTGCGCCACTGTGCACCCTTTATATGAATACAGTACTGTGCAAAAGTTTACCAACCATCCATCATCAACAACTGCTTTGCACAGTGGGCTTGGTCGGGTTCCGCTGTCTGGCAGGTCGGGGGTTCGAGTCCCCCTTGGGGTGCCCTGCCATGGACTGGCATCCCATCCTGGGTGTGTCCCCTCTCCCTCCAGCCTTACGCCCTGTGTTACTGAGAAAGGCTCCAGTTTGTTGCAACCCGACTTGGGATAAGTGGTTTCAGACTGTGTGTGTACTGTCTTTAACAACATACAAAACACTTACTGTAATACTGTAACTTTTTGCAAAAGGAATGCTTAGAAACCAAAAATATGCTCTTTCCCATTGATACTAATGCAGAAGACGTTAAATAACTGTCAAACATTTTTGTGAAACATGTAAGTGCCTAAGAATTTTGCACAGTACTGTATATATAGATACATACATACATACAAACACGCATACACAACATATATATAAAAGCACACCTAGACCCACGAATGGCCATAAGACGTTAGTGGATGTGTCTCCACAGTTCGTCGTGGACTTTACAGGAAACCATCCTCGTTGAGCGCAGATGTTGAGCAGGAGACTCGGGTTCATCCTCAGCTGAACCTCCGGCTTTCTCCTGATATTGAGATGAAAGGAACCGCCTTTCACTCTTCTCAGTGTCTTTTCAATAAAAGGGGTCCACTCAGAAGAGCAAACGTCTTTTTTTCAAGGTAATCACACATTGTCTTAACCGCTTGTCCCATACGGGGTTGCAGGAAGCCGGAGCCTAGCCCAGCAGCACAGGGCAAGAGGCTGGAAGGGGGGGAAACACCTAGGATGGGACGCCAGTCTGTCGCAAGGCACCCCAAGTGGGACTCAAACCCCAGACCCACTGGAGAGCAGGACCCGGTCCAGCCCACTGCGCCACCGCACCCCCTACACAAGGTAATCATTCTGGGCTATATTCCCAAATATAATTTTAAAAAGTGGGCTTTTGTCTTAAAAGATGTCTTTATTTTTGCTTTAACTGACCATCCTCTCCTGTACCATAGTCCTGTGGCTTGGGTATAAATGGTGTTCACATCCATTAGACAAAACCACCTTGGGTTCAACATTTACACAACACCACAAACTTTGATCAATAATAATGAGATTTTTTTTTAAAAAAAGAATTTCTGTTAATAATGGATCATTTCCCAAATAAGTGTTTTAGGGCATCGCAGCGATTCAGCTGGCAGCACCAGTACCCAACAGCTACTTTTCTGAGAGGTCGGACGTGGATTCAAACTCAGCCGAATCTATGGGGAGTTTGCGCATTCTTCCCTTGTTCGTGCTTCCTCCAGGTGCTCTTGTTTCCTCCCACAGTGCAAACATGTTTCAGGTATCTTGGGAACTCTAAATTACTCTTTGTGTGTTTATCTGTGAGTGAATGAGTGTGCCCTTCCTGGATCGGGGCCTTGGTGTGGCGGAGGGGCTTGCATGATCTAGGGATCTCCAGAGCTATATCGTCGGGAGCATTATGCTCCTGGTAGGGTCTCCCAAGGCGAACAGGTCTGGAGTGAAGATCCAGACTAACACGATCCAAAACCTCCATGAAAAAGGGAAACAGGAAAACCTTTACCCTGCCCGGAATAGGATCACCGGGACCTACCCCTGGAGCCAGGCCTGGGGGTAGTGTTCCTAGGCGAGCGCCTGGTGGCCGGGCAGGCCACGTAGCCCGGCCGGGCTCAACCTGAAAAGGCATTGTGGGGGGGCCGTGTGGGCCCACCTCCTGCAAGGTCCAGCACTGGGGTTCCGGTGCTGTGTATACCTGGCGGCGGGGTGGCCCATGGCGTCACGGCCCCTCGCAACGAAAACTGGCTCTTGGTATGTGGAATGTCACCTCACTTAGGGGTAAGGAGCCGGAACTGGTGCGGGAGGTTGAGAAAAACCAACTAGATATAGTTGGGCTCACCTCCACTCACAGTGTTGGCTCTGGAACCAAACTCCTCGATAAGGGGTGGTCCCTCTCCTACTCAGGAGTTGCACGAGGTGAGAGGCGCCGGGCGGGTGTGGGGATACTCACAAGCCCCCAGCTGGCTGCCATACAGTTGGAGTTTGTCCCGGTGGACGAGAGGGTCACCTCAATGCGACTTAGAGTCGCAGAAAGGAAAACTTTGACTGTTGTGTGTGCTTATGCCCCAAACAGCAGTTCAGAGTATTCGGCCTTCTTGGAGAAGGTGGGAGAGGTTCTGGACAGGGTCCCACCTACGGACTCCATTGTCCTGCTGGGGGACTTCAACGCTCACGTTGGCAATGACTGGGAAATCTAGCGGGGGGTGATTGGGAAGAACGGCCTGCCCGATCTGAACCCGAATGGTGAAATGTTATTGGACTTCTGTGCTAGTCATGGTTTGTCCATAACAAACACCATGTTCGAACACAAGGATGCTCATAAGTGTACTTGGTACCAGAGCTCCTTGGGCCAAAGGTCAACGATCGACTTTGTAGTCGTTTCTTCTGACTTGAGGCCACATGTTCTGGACACTCGGGTGAAGAGAGGTGCTGAGCTATCAACTGATCACCATCTGGTGGTGAGTTGGATCAGATGGCGGGGAAAACTGATGGACAGAGCTGGTAGGCCCAGATGGTTAATGAGGGTGTGCTGGGAACGACTGTCGGAGGACCTTGTCCGGAATGATTTTAACTCACACCTCCGGGAGAGCTTCTCCCATGTCCCGGAGGAGGTAGGGGACATGGAGTCTGAATGGACCCTGTTTAAAACCTCCATTGTGGAAGCAGCCAGGCACAGCTGTGGCCAAAAGCTTGTTGGTGCCAGCCAGGGCAGCAACCCGAGAACCCGCTGGTGGACACTGGTGGTGAGGGAAGCCATCAAGCTGAAGAAGGAAGCCTTTAGGGCCTGGTTGGCTCTGGGGACTCCTGACTCAGCAGACAGGTACCGACAGGCGAAAAAGGCAGCAGTGGCTGCGGTTGCAGAAGCAAAAGCCCGGGCATAGGAGAAGTTTGGAAAGGCCATGGAAAACGACTATCGGTCGTTCAAAGAGGTTCTGGAGAACCATCCGGCAGCTCAGAAGGGGTCGGAGGAGTTTCGCTCAGGCTGTGCTTAGCAGGAGTGGAGAAACTCTGACCTCTGATGAGGACAATTTCGGGAGGTGAAAGGAGCACTTTGAAGAACTCTTAAAGCCGAGTGATATGCCTCCCTTACAGGAGTCAGGGCCAGAGGCTTTCGGGCTGCAGAGTCCATTTCCCTGGTGGAAGTCACTGAGGTAGTTGGTAAGCTCCACAGTGGCAAAGCACTGTGGGTGGATGAGATCCGCCCGGAAATGCTTAAGGCCTTGGATGTTGCAGGGCTGTCATGGTTGACACGTCTCTGCAATGTTGCATGGACCTCGGGGACAGTGTCCTTGGATTGGCAAACTGGGGTGGTGGTTCCAATCTTTAAGAAAGGGGACCGGAGAGCGTGTGCCAACTATCGGGGCATCACACTTCTCAGCCTCCCTGGGAAAGTCTATGCCGGGGTGCTGGAGAGGAGGCTCCGGCTGATAGTTGAACCTCAGATTGAAGAGGAACAATGCGGATTCCGCCCTGGCCGTGGAACAGCGGACCAGCTTTTTACCCTCTCACAGATCATTGAAGAGGCATGGGAGTTTGCTAATCCACTCTACATGTGTTTTGTGGACTTGGAGAAGGCCTATGACCGTGTTCCCCAGGAAATTCTGTGGGAGGTGCTTCGGGAGTATGGGGTACTGGGGCCACTATTGCGGACCATTCGGTCCTTGTACATACGGAGCGAAAGCTGTGTCTGCATACTCGGCCTTAAGTCAGGCCTGTTCAGTGTGGGTGTTGGACTCCGCCAAGGTTGTGCCTTGTCTCCACTCCTGTTTGTGGTTTTCATGGACAGGATATCAAGGCGCAGTCGAGGTCAGGAGGGCATTCTGTGTGGGAGTCGAAAGGTGACGTATCTGCTTTTTGCAGATGATGATGTCCTTTTGGCACCGTCACATGGCTGCCTCCAGCACGCACTGGAACGGTTTGCAGCCGAGTGTGAAGCGGCTGGGATGAGGATCAGCACCTCGAAGTCTGAGTCCATGGTTCTCTCACGGAAAAGGATGGCATGCCCCCTCCAGGTAAAGGGAGAGAATTTGCCCCAGGTGGAGGAGTTCTAGTATCTTGGGGTCTTGTTCATGAGTGAGGGAAGAAGGGAGCGTGAGATCGGCTGCAGACTGGGAGCAGCGGCAGCAGTAATGCGGTTGCTGTACCGGTCTGTAGTGGTGAAGGGGGAGCTGAGCCATAAGGCGAAGCGCTCCATTTACCGCTCGATCTACGTCCCTACCCTCACCTATGGTCATCAACTCTGGGTGATGACCGAAAGAATAAGATCGCGGATACAAGCGGCCGAAAGGAGCTTTCTCCGCAGGGTGCTGGGACTCACCCTCCGTGACAGGGTGAGGAGTTCGGACATCCGGGAGGAGCTCAGAGTAGAGCCGTTACTCCTTCACATTGAGAGGAGCCAGTTGAGGTGGTTCGGGCATCTGATGAGGATGCCCCCTGGACGGCTCCCTTTGGAGGTATACCAGGCACGGCCAACTGGGACGAGGTCCTGAGGTCGGCGCAGGACCCGTTGGAGGGATTATATCTCACAGTTGACCCGGGAACGGCTGGGGATCCCCCAGGCTGAGCTGGAGGAAGTTGCAGGAGACAGGGGCAGCTGGGCCTCTCTGTTCTCCCTGCTGCCACTGCAACCCTTTTAGGACAAGCGGGACAGAAATGGATGGATGAGTGTGTGATGGCTTTGTGATGGACTGTCCTGTCTGGGGTGTACCTTACCTCTGCCTCACACCGTATGTTTCCAGGATAGACTCTGGACCTCCATGACCCTGAATTAGACTGGTTATTGATGATGGATGAGTAACTGTTCCATAACCTCGATATCCAACCTCCAGGGATTATACAGGCACATGGGTTGAGACACATGAAGCGTCAATGTAAGGACTCAGTGCCACTTTCAAATACCAACACACAGGACAACACGAACTCGGGCTAAAGATCTAACAAACTCGTGGGTCAAGTCGCTGGTCAAGCCACAAAAAAAAACAGTATAAACATGAGACAGGCTCATTATGGTAGTCTTTCTGCATGTGTATCCACACACACACACACACACACACACACACACACACACACACACACACACACACACACAAGGGTGCTCCAGAAATGACCAGCAAACAACTCCATCTCTTTGCACTTCATTGAACATTACATACAGAAGGGTGGCACAGACGCACACACATTTCCGTTACACTCGCGGAACGAAAACATGACCAGAGAAGGAGAGATCAACCAATCACGAGAGCGAGGCCCAGAGGTGGCAAGGACAAGAGGACCAGAGGGCGGTGCAGAAACCAAAGCACGGCATGCAAACCGAGGCATCTAGTGAGGACAACAAAGTGGTCACACACACAGGTAGGTGCACACACTCCGTACCACCCAAACACAAAGCGTCCAACCGCTTCGTCAAACTGGGCTATTGAAAATACACAGCGATAGAAACACAGTGTGATCGAGGGGGGGGGTGAACAGTTCATAGTATGAGTGAAGTCTTTTTTGCGAGAACAACAGAAATAATACACACTCGATGCAGTATGGGGTGTGTGCAAAGGAGCATCAGTTGGAAATCCCGCGGGGAAAGAGACACTTGCACTACAAATGGTTTCTCTGGGTTTACATAGAGAACACACTTGCAAAGATAAAGTTGTACATGCCTGCTTGCGTGTGTGCGTGTGTGTGGGGGTCACCTTCATGTTGGAGAAAGAAGCCAGAGGAGAGCTTGACAACCCTGGTCCCGGAAGTCAATGTTTTATCTCACCTCTTAAAGCACTTTATTACAACAGTGACTCAGATGGAAGGTGTGTTCAGTGTGTGTGTGTGTGTGTGTGTGTGTGTGTGTGTGAATCCACACTATATGCCCGTAACTGTGGCAGACGCAACGTCCCCCTGCAGGTGAGCACATGGCACAGCCGAAACGCACCGGGCCCTGCGTGCAGGTTCCCTGCGTACACACTCATACTTTAATATTAATTATCTGGAATTAAATACAGTGCTTCAGTTCAATAGTCCTGCGTCCCGAGGGCTGCGTCAGGATGGCTGAAGGGTCAAGGACGGAAATTCTTCTAGTGAGGTTATGGTTTCAGCTGGGAGACCGGAGGGATGGGAGAAGAAGGAGCTGCAGGCGGAGAGGAGGGAGAGGTGGGAGAAGCAGGACTGGACATGTCCAGATCTGGCGGGAGGCAGAACTCCTTAATGGTGACGGTGAGGAGGTTTGTGGTCACGTCCGTCACAACCACGTTAGCGTGGCACGGCGCCATTTCGGGCCGCCAGTTGGGATCCCCCTCCCCGGCACCCCGCGGGGCCTCGGGGGAGAGAAGAGGGGGGCTGCTGTTGGGGTATGGTTCTCTTGCCCCTGGAGACACAGAGCTGCCGGCTACGGGGGTGGTAGCGGCTGCCTTGTTTCGGCGCCGCCGACGGACGGGCCGACCCCTGGACTTCCGCTTGGTCGCACGTGCTGTGGTCTGATCCAGGATGGCCTCTTCGTCCTCAGATGTCGACGGCGACGAGGACGGGGAGGGGCAGGAGGGAAGAAAGGCGACAGGGCTGGGGTTCGACTGGAGGCCCGGCGCCTCCTCCGGCCCAGGCAGCCCTTGGGGACTCAGTCTGGGGGGAGAGACGGAGGCCGGCGCCGGCAGGGGCGGTAGCTGAATCTGTGTCGGGGATGCAGGGGTGCTGTCCGGACCGCTCGAGCTGGAGGGCGAAAGGGGTGGCTGGTACTGGGACACGGGCAGCGCAGCCACCCCGCCAGGACCCTCCGAGGCCACACTGAGACGGGGGGGTATTGACACAGTGTGTGCTGGGGTACCGCTCCCACTTCTCCCAGTACCGGACCTCATTCCCAGGGGAGGCTGGCCTGGAACCGGGCCGACCTGCTGAAGACCGAACGGCTTCCCGTACATCGGGAAGCCCGGCAACTTCAGTGGGGGCTGAAGGCCCCTGTAGGCCCCGTCACTGAACTTCTTGCCAATGATGCGATTGCGCGACGGGATAGGAGGGCGCCCCCTTTGGGATGGGGGGTGATGAAGTGCCGCAGGGCTGCTGGCCTTCCCTGACTTATCAATGACCTTCAGATTGAGTATGATGCGGCCCCGCTTCACCTCACGGGGCTTGACCTTGCGGTTCAGGATACGAACGGTCTCTGAGAAGGGAGACACGGGAGGGCGGGAGGAGGAGGAGCAGCTTGTGGGCGGAGCTAGCGGATCGGGGCGGGGCAAGGGGCGGCGGGACATCCGATGGCAGCGACGGATGTCTTTCTTCAGCTTATGAGAGGCTGCGCCAGAGTGCAGTTTAGGAGTGGGAGCCGGGGGGGGCCGAAGAGGAAGACATAGATGACGATGAAGAGAGCCCTGATGAGGTGGAGGGTCTGGAGGCGTTGACAGCATGGTGGCGCAGGCCCGGGTCCGAGAGCCTTGGGGGGGGACGGATCTCAGCAGCTTGCGCTCGGGCCTGGGGTGCAGTTCAGAGAGAGATGGTTTAGAGAGAAAACAGAGGAACGAAAATATTACCTTTTATAAAAAGCTGGAAATAACATTTGTCAAAGTTATTAATTTAGAAATAAGAAGCAGATGGATCACAAACACATAAATAACCCTGCGATTTTCAACACCCCCAACCACTTTACTCAGGTTCCCACATAAAGAAGCAGCACAAACCAGGTCTGAAGTTAGTAAAAAAGTGCACCTTAAGAACAAAGTTTTTAGGTTTAGGTCCTCTTTTCTTCGGCCCGTACAATTCCCTCTCTCTCTCCCTGAAAAACAAGGAGAACGGAAGGTTATTCTCTCAATTGGCGTGACTGAGCTTTTCATTGTGACGATCATTACGGGGATTTTACAGTAACGTTTACTCTGCCAAATCTGGGTAAGTATCTTGACCAAGGGCACGTCAACTTGGGTCCTTCGACCACAAAGCAGCAGCTCTAACCACTGTGCCGCCGGCTGCAAGGATACGCCTTCAGCATCCAGACACTGATATTTTACACAAGTGTACAGTGTATGCTGGTATTTATTTTTTTGATCTTTCTTACTGTAATTTTTAATAAGTAATTTAAGTATGTTTCATAAACATTGATTATTACTTACAGTAAGCACATGCTTGTTACCCTATCCTGAGACGGAATAGAGGGGTTTGTGGTGGCGCAGCAGGTTTGACTGGGTCCTGCTCTCCGGTGGGTCTGGGGTTCGAGTCCCGCTTGGGGTGCCTTGCAGTGGACTGGCGTCCCATCCTGGGTGTCCCCCCCTCCAGCCTTGCGCCCTGTGTTAGGCTCCGGTTGATCGTGACCCCATTTGAGACAAGGTCTGTGTGTACGTGTGTGTATGTGGTATAGGAGGCAGCTGGTAGTGTAATGGTTAGAGCTCCTGCCTTTGGACCAAAATGTCACATGTTTGAATCCCATCGGTACTTACCTAAATTGCTCCAGTAAAATGACCCAGTTCTTTAAATAAATAATTTTAAGTCGCTTCGCAGAAAAGCGTCAGCTAAATGACCGCATGTCAGATTATATGGTTTTGGTTTTACAAACTGTGTCAATGCACCAGTCACCGACCGAGCTGTGACCTTATGGTACAGATGCACCACAGTACGATGTGTTCGCATCACATCTCCAACACAACACAAAATATGAATTCCAGAAAATGGCTGTAGATTATATGGTATTATCACGTCATTGTTCCCCCACCAGCTTACCCGAGCTGATGGAAAAACAGAGACATAAAACCGCTTTGTTTTGAAAAATTGAGCAGAGTGGCTTGCTTTGATGTGACAATTCATCTTTGCACAAAAACAGGCCCCGAATCCATCTGCACAGAAGAGAATTGACTTCAAAAGAGCACGAGAGAGCAGGAGGAAACACGGCGAGAGTGAAAAAGCAACGAGACAACAGACAAACCTCAAGCTAAAAATAAATTAACGCTAAAACTTTTAAATGGTAATAAGAGAACGCATTCGCATACCACACCTTAGAAACTGTCACGTAACATTTTTTTAAAAAAAAAAAAAAAAAAAAAAATTCTGCAAGGTGGAGAACTTCTACACGAGGAATAAAACGGTCATTTTGAACTCGTAAACTGAGTTTAAAAAAAAAAAAAGGTATCATAAAGATGATAAATCCATAAACGGTGCTATGAATTACAACAAGGGGGTGTTTTACGGAAAACACATTAAACCAATAACATGCACTAGCATTGCCAAACTCACATCATCTGAACCACTTGCCCCATACAGGGTCGCGGGGAGCCAAAGCCTAACCCGGCAACACAGGGGGTAAGGCTGGAGGGGGAGGGGACACACCCAGGATGGGATGCCGGCCCGTCAGAAGGCACCTCCAGTGGGACTTGAACCCCAGACCCACCGGAGAGCAGGACTCAGTCCAACCCAGTGTGCCACAAACAGACATTTGTTGTAGATATATCCAGATGATCCATAATCTTTTACCTATTTTGAGACTTGGGGGAAAGGTCCTTGTGTGTCAGTTGTGCTCAGAGGTTGCAGAGACAGTGTATATATGTGGACTTACTTCTGTTCGAACCCTGCTATAAGGCGACCATCCAAAATGTTTTCTTCTGGTTCCCACGTGCTGTATCTGGGACAAAAGTTTGTGGTGAAGTGGACGATGCCTGCATGTCACATATTTAAATTTCAAAAGAAAAAGTATGCAAGTGATGCAACTTTATGCAAATGAGGAAGAGGACTGAAGTCCAATATACATTTTAAACAATGACCAAACGAAAGAAAGAACTCGCTTGAAATCGTGCAGTAGGAAGATGAAGTACAGCACACTTACTTGAGGGCCCATCCTTTCCACTTGACCAGGTACTCGATGCGGCCCTGCAGGATCACATGGGCTTCAGTCAGGCAACAGATGTGTTACGTTAAACACCCCGCCCCCCAGTGAACTCCCCCAGGCAGTGCAACTTGACAGTACAGTCTGTAAAGACACACCGCTGCTTGTAAGGGTGGGTGAGCTCACTATTGTATTCCAGCACAAGTGTTTGATCGTCCTCTCAGTCCACATCCCGATACACACTAGACGCACGTGAGACACCCCACAGAACACACCGGACACTCTAGATGCACCCTGCATGCACCCCCCCCACACACAGCAGATACGCACTAGATGCACGCGAGACACCCAAGATACACACTAGACGCACCCCACAGCAGAACACACCGGACACACTCTAGATGCACCTTGCTGCATGCACAGCAATACACTCTGCAGATACACACTAGATCATGCACCCAGGACAGCCAACAGATACACTAGATGGATCCAGGAGCATGCATAAGAAATACACGATGGATACCCAAGAACAGATACACACTAGATGCGCTCCAAATACACACTCAGAGACACATCGCACCGTCGCACGTCCGCCCAGTAAGAATACAGGGTTTCAGCGCGTTCCCGACAGGTCTCTCGATACGACAGGCTCCCCAGCTGCTATGTTGTACTGTAGGCCTCAGCTCTGACCCGAAGAGCTCCCCGCCCCCGTTCCGCCCCAGCCGATCACCTTGCGGACGCGCCGTTTGATGATGGCCTCCGCGGCGAAGACGCGCTCGCCCACCGCAGAGAGCTCCATGATGGTGCGCAGCGGCGCTCTACAGCAGCAGGCGGGCGAGAGGGGCGGAAAGCGGCGGCCCGGCGCACTGACAGCGGGAGTGGCGGCGGCTGCGGCAGCGAGAGAGAGAGAGAGAGAGAGAGAGAGAGAGAGAGAGAGAGAGAGAGAGAGAGAGAGGATTGCAGAAAGGGACAGAACGGGACGGGAAACAGCGCGGTCACGTGTTCGGAGCCTCACCCGCCTCCTACCCGCCCCTCTGTGGTTGCCACGGCAACGTGTTGGCAGACTCGCGAGGCGCGCGCATGCGCCTTGCTCGTAGAACATCTTTTTCTGTTACTAAAACGTCTTATAACAGGAAAAAAAACCTAAGCAAATCAACGGCACAACGAAACGCCAGTGGCTCAAAGAAACAGAAAAAAAACATTAAGAGCTAAACAGAAAAAAACACAGTATCAACAGTGTGAAACTGTAAAACATCAGTACATCAACACACACAGGAACAAAAGAAACAACAGTAAATAAACCGTGAAAAGGTGAAAGTAAATCAGTAAGTCAACCATAATGCGTCAGTATTATCTCCGAATAAATAAATGCAACTCACACATCAGCGAAATGACACGTTACTAACACCACAACATTGTGAACTAAATGGAATTATATGCAAATACAACGAGTACACCAAGAAATTAATGCATGATATCATGTTTAACCGATGCTGCTGTGTTACAGCTCGAGATAAGTTTTCAGGGAAAGACAGAGAAAAACAGACAGCTATTTCCTAATTCCTTCATGACATTTGGTGATGCGTTTGTACAGTGTTTTACAGTATTTGACACATTTACGGTTTGAATGAATGGGGGAATTTGTGTATTTTCATTATCAATTCAGGGCCAAGACCATTAAGGGAGGCACAGCAGGAGGTGAATCAAAGGAACAACCTTTGGAAAGAGGGCAGCAGGTGGCGTAGTAGTTAAGAGTTGCCACTTTACCATCGAAGGACCTCCCGCTGTAGTACCGCTAAGCCAGTTACGTACCCTTAATTGATACTGTACAAAATATACACCTGTATAAATTGGGAAATCATTGTAAGTCGCTTTGGATAATAAAACTTCAGCTAAATAAACGTAATGCAACTGTGTTCCATGCGCACGGACGGAGCCTTTAAATTTATGGCTGTTAATTTGTATAACACTTGTGACTATGTCACAAAACGACCAAGTTCAATAGAAAAACTGACGTGTGAGTCAAGCTTTCGATGTTTATTTTGTTAAGAACGAACCCGAACCGAACCGAACACTGCTGTAGAAACACAACAAAGAAGGAGCCAATACCAATTCAGCATCATTCCTACGTAACTGTTTCGTTTAAACCATCCCTTTGGGCGTTATCTTTCTGTTATTGGTGGGAATTCGCACCTTCGTTTTAACATACAGCTTTTTTATTGGTGGAAAACCCCGTCAGTAAGACTCAAACTGTTTGGTTGATCTTCGCTGGCTGTCAAAGATCGGAGCGGTGTCAGTCCTGCGAAACGAAGAGTCAGGCGGTGAGTATGAACGAGCCGTTTACTAAGGCGATTAATTGTAATATCTTTAATATAAAGCTTTGGTGGCTGAAGATTAATGCGTAGCATGAAGTTATTTTTTGAGGAGTGATGCGGTTTAAGTGTATGAGTGCTTATTGTGAGGAATAGAGCTTTTTTTAGCCGCGTTAGTTTCGGTTAGACCAGAGCAGAGGCAGAGAGGGCTGATGGTGCAGATGAAATTTCATCACACACAGAGGAGAGGTGGTTGTACACATTTCCACAGGGAAAATGCTGCCATTAAGGGTTTCTCTGTGTGTTTCGAAGTGGTGGTAAGAGGAGAGAGAGTGGGAATCGACAGCAACTGACAGCAGTGAGTCCACAGTCCGTTTCTTGTTATCTGCCACTAAGTTCCAAACTGACAAGAAAAGTGTTTGTCAAAGTCCATTTTCCCCCCTAATTTTTTGAAGGAGCAGTGAGTTGATTTTCAGAGTGAACAAGAACAATGAGCAGAAGAGGATAGACACAAGAGTGTATAAGAAAGCGGTCCTTAGTTTGTCATTCTTCATCATAAAGCTTTTTTTTGAATGAATGAATGAATGAGCATTTGTGTCTCTCAGAAGCATGTCTTTCTTCTTTTTAGGCATCTTTTCCCCAGTCTGAAAACAATTTCCGTAGAGTTTGGAATGTAACCGTGTCTTGTTTCGATCATCCAGTTTGCGATGCAGTTCCTGGGCCGGCTGGTGGGCACCATCGCCTCCGTCTCCAACCTCTTCTCCAATCCGTACCGGGTGAAGGAGGTGCTGCTGTCGGAATACTCTGGCGGGGGACATGTGCAACTGAAGGAGGAGGGCAGGATGGTTCTGTACAGGAACACCCCCAGTCAGTCCTGGGACTGCCTGCTCCTTTGCCCGGAAACTCCTGGTGTGGCCCTGAGGTTTGTGGTCATCGCTGGGGTTTGAGATCTTCATGGTTTGAATTTGTTTGCTTCTGCTTTTGTCCTCAAAGCTACCATAAAGACATACTTTTTAACACTGTACTTTTAGCAGTTAACAGGTCCATGTAATGTCTTTAATTGTTCTACTCTGTTTTATTCATGATGAAGTTTATAAATGTGGAATAACTTGTATCGTGGGTTATGTTATGTTATGTCTCATGGAGAGAGAATGATAGGATCTCCAGTTTTCCTTTTCTTTCCAAACTGGTTTTCTTTTGTTTTTCATGTGTGATTGTTCTCCTCATTCCCTGCCCTATCACTTTCTCTTTTACACGTTATCCTGTAATTTATTCTAGATGTTACCAGCCTTGTGTGTCTGATTCCATGGCACTTTTTAGGTTGTTCCAGGTGGCCTCAGAAGAAGATGCTTTAAACTGGTACCCTCAGTATGCCTTCAAGCTCCGCCCCTTTTATGAAACGGCTGGCTGGCCTCTCAAAGTGGAAACTGTCCAGACAATCTCAGACTGTCTGCGGAATCACCCGGACTGGAGCTCAGCTCACATTGCTGTGGAGACCGGCTTGAGATACTGCCTGAAGCATAACTATGTTGTTAGGTGAGACACTGATTGATTGAGTGAGTGAGGAGTGGAGTGCTGGAGTTACTGGCCTCACTGAAAAAGCGATGGAATGTGAAAAAGTGAGATGTTGTGAGGAAGGAACAACAGAAGGTTTGAAATGTTAATTTTCTTTCATTTGTTTCCTCTTGAAAACAGCTTGCTTTGTTTCTTCTTTTCCCCTCGTTTCACGCAGCCAGATCAATTGCAGGGATGCGTCTGGCCAGACACCGCTCCACCTCGCCTGCGAGCGCGGGGACGTGAGCTCCGTCCGTGAGCTGCTGGAGGATTGTCAGGCCAGCACCAGCATCAAAGATCATCAAGGGGAGACTCCCATGCACCGTGCAGCCAAGCAGGACTCTGTCGCCGTCATCCAGGTGCGGGGAACACACATGGCTGGCTGCCCTCCAAACCCTCAACCACATGTACAAATGTGGTGTTGCCTGTGCGACCCTGGTGGGGTCCTCTGAGCACCTTTTAGTTCTGGACACTGTTTCTGTTTAGGAACAGGTGTGTTTAGAGGGATGTTTCTCTTCTTGAAAGCAGGGCCTTTGCAAAGGCAGTGGCAGCAGCATGTGTGAGTGTGTGGTTCACAGATATAGATTCTCATGAGCTGCGTGAAGTGTGATCTTTACTCTGTCTACATTCTGAAACAGATGTTCACCGGTGGGCTCCCTTAGTGCTTTTGCATCTAAAGTATATCTTACATACAGTATATTTATATTAAAACTAAAAATTTTGAATTACTACTATTACTTATGTGACCTTCATATCTCTAGGCAGTGACTTGAGTAACAGTTTGTCGTTATTTGAAAAACTGTTAGGAAACTTGTGAACGTTGTTGTTGAATGCATTTTTGCTTAGACAAGTACTTTGCTTCAGAGGAAAGTATTTGCCAGATGCACAAATGTAAACGTAAGGATCAATTTAGGGTGTTGCGTGTTTGTACAGCAGAGAGCACACCCAGTCAAGACCAATTAATACAAGAGCTCAGTGCGAAATGCTCCAAACTAGATAAACTAGACTGTCATTAACAAAAGGTTTGATCTTGGAATTATGTTGATTAGCTGGCTGAAACGGTATTTTGTTCCTCCCCTTGGCGACACTTTCTGTACAGTGAGCGCCTCTTCATTTTTATACTGTCATGGGACTGTATTTAAGATTGCATGCAATTATGATTTTATCTTCTAGTTGAAATGATTTCCTTTTCCATTTCTATTAACTGTTTCCAAGTTAGTCGCTGTGGCCTGGCACATATACTGGAAACACAAGGCATGAAGCACACATGCTTATTCATTCACACATGCACAATTTTTTTTTTTTTTTTTTTTGTTTAAATATTCATTTTCAGATGTATAGTGACTTGCATATCCCAAAAATTTGTCAGTTTAAACAGCCAGGCATTTTTAGTAGAGCAGGTCATCTTATATACCTTAATGAAGGTGCAACAGCAGCCCCCCAACTTCGACAGTATCTTGCAACGTTTGATCACAAGTCCCATGTCCTTCACTACTGTGTTATCTAGTCAAACCAAAAAGCTGATAACATTTCCCATGACCCTGAACTGTACCTGTTGTACAGGTGCTCTGCTCCAGGGCCTGCCCCGGGGTGAATGAGCAGAACAATGCTGGGGAGACTCCGTTGCATGTGGCCTGTCGCCTGGGGAGGGCGGAGGCTCTGAAGGCGCTGCTGGCAGGTGGGGCCAGGTGTGATGTCATGGGAAGCATGGGCTACCCCATTCACATTGCCATGAAGCACAATGAGAAGAGGTGAGTTACCTGCCTCTGCCATGAGCACATTACCTTATTTGACCTCGAGATCACAAATTACTCTTTATTGCCTTCTTACTTTGTAAACCCATAATATTCTGACAGTTACTTCACTTGAAAAGGCCTGGACTTGTATTTTTTTTTTTCCCCCTGAACTTCACAGAAAACTGCCTCCAGTGTCAGATTACTGTATTCTTTCATATATGCAAACTCCTGTGTTTGTTGTTTTCATTTTTGCAATTATTAAAGCTTTCAGTCATGTGAGATAATTTATTAATCCCTGCGGGGAAATTTACCGACACCTTGATGTGACAGATAACAGCAGAGTCATGTCCGATATGCTGACAAAAATAATAAAAAAAAAAAAAAATGAAAACAAGAATACAAAACAAAATCAACATTTATGAGATGTAGTTATACTAAAACACAAGAGATTAAACCAGTTCAATGACTTCCATTGCTTGGTATCAGAGGTGGGACAAAGGAAGCATATTACTGTCCCCCACTTCTTCTACCCTCTCTGTGTCATGTGGCACAAGGAGTCTTGTGCTGTGCACCGACAGCAATGAAACATTCATGGCACAATTCACACATTGTCTATGCTGCCATTGAGCTGGGTACACTCTGAGGTTGTGAAAGTCTTGACTTATACTGAAACATCAGGATAGACACATTCTTTTCTAGTAAGTCTTGGTAATTTGACCTTTGGTATCCCTTCTGTACCCCGTCCCAGCTGTGCAGAGACTATTCTGACTACAGATCCCTCCCAGTTGCACGTGGAGGACGTCAAATACGGAGGGACCCCCCTGCACTGGGCCAGGAGCAGTGAGGTGAGCAACACTTAACCAAACTTGTGAGTAAAGTGACTAGTGCATTGTGGGATATACTTGACAGATAAGCCCTGATCGCTGTACACCCATTTAATCAGATTTCTGTTGTTCTCTCCACAAAAAGTTGGTCTATGATAGCAGTGAAAGATGTAAAATAAAGATTTTTTTTTTTTCTCCTTCAGTTTCTTTCACCATTTGAACCAATGTTCATCACATGAGTATCTGCATAAAACTTTATCAGAATATCGACGATTCCTGATCATCTTCCTCGTATTTTTTTTTTTCTTGAGATATATATAAACTACGTACTTAACAACTTCATGGCTTGTGGAAGTATCAGTAAAGTAGAATGCTATAGTGGATAGCACTGGTGCCTCACTTCTCCTTGGAAGTGGGTTTAGATGTGGGTTCAAATCCGTTTCAGTCTGTGTGGAGTTTGCATATTCTCTCCATGTTCCCATTAATTTCCTCTTGGTGCTCTGGTTTCTTCTCACAGTTCCACAAAATGTGTTTTAGATTGACTGGTAACTCTAAACTGCCCCTTGTGTGTGTGTGTGTGTGTGTGTGTGTGTGTGTGTGTGTGTGTGTGTGTGTGTGTTACATTGTTTGGCTGTATAAATGAGTGAGCAGTTGCTGGGAGGTTAGCATCACATAACTACGAGTTAATGGTTATATGATGCTTTGGTGCTGAATGAATAACTGTACATACATGAGGTTGACCTATATTATGTATGAAAATGAATTGGGTAATAGTCTCCGTTTGTCCCTCAGTCTTGTTTGTCTCTCATCATCCCTCGCTAGATGAGTCGCATGCTGCTGGAGCTGGGCTCCTCTGTGAACTACCTTAGCAAGACTGGGGAGAGCCCGCTGCACATACTGACCAAGAAGGGCCGTTTCGAGGCGGCAATGGTGCTGCTCACCCATGGTGCTGACCCCAACCTCCGGGGCGAGGGTGGAAACACTGCCCTGCATCTCGCCATGAAGGTAAAGTGCTCAACGGTGCCGCAAAACAGACGAGTCACACATCCAGCCATGTTACACACACAGTAACACACAGAGCTATATTTATCATATAGTTTAAAACAGGGGTGTCCAACGGGCAGCAAGTGCCTCAGCAAGTAGTGCTGCTGTCTCATAGTGCTTGGGTGGTGCAGAAGGGCCTGGGTTCAGTCCCCACTCAGTCTGTGTAGAATTTCCATGTTCTTCCCATATCTGCATGGGTTTCTCAGGGTGCTCCGATTTCCTCTCACTCCCCAAAGACATGCTGTTCATGTTCCCCCTTAGTGTGTGAGTGACACTATGATGTATGGATCCACTGATGTATGGATGAGTGACCCATTGTAAGTAGTGTACAGCACTACCAGTGTAAGTCACTTTGGTGAGTAAGGTGTGTAGGCTGATAGTAACACTGAATAGAGTTCATTAGAAGTTGGTTTGGAGAAAAGTCTAACGAAATAAGCATGTAACCTTTTTTCTGTCAATCATGGTTGTTAACTGGTTTGAGATCTGCTGGTATAAAAATCATAGGAAGCTACATGCTGAATCCTGAATGTCTAAACTTTGCAGTATCACCTCATCCATTCCTCGTCTTTCTCTTCTGACTCCCCTCCCCTGCAGATGGACCACATAGAGCTGATCAAGGCTCTCATTGTGTTTGGGGCTGAGGTAGAGATTCCTAATGATCTGGGGGAGACTCCGGGGCTCATTGCTGCTCGAACCAGCAAAGGTAAATCTCCGAACAAGGCCCTTTGCTGTCCCAACACACACAGTTCTCTGTTTTTGAGTAAATAGTACCTGTTGTTATGAGCCGTTTCACACTTCAGGTCACTGTGAGCATGACAGTGTCCATAAGGCCAAATCAGGACCTTAAATGGTTTCATAAAGTAAACACAAAATGCTTTTGTCTTGGGGGAAAAACAATGAATGAAATAAGAGCAATGAACTATCAGGTGGCTAATTTGTGCTCATTCTTATGCACGTGTTGTAATATCTTTGAGTTGTGCAAGAAGATTTTTGGGCATGAGCAAATATTTATACAAATTATAAATATCAAACATGTTACTAACTGCACGATGCTATGAAAATTTTAGAAATCTTTGTTTGTGAAAAAGGTTATGAGATGTGTTTTTTTTTTTTTTTTTTGTTTGGCCATTAGCATGGTGGTAGCTTGATCTGTTTGTGTTTTCAGTCACAGTCCCCTCCTGCACACTTGTTTTTACCTTGCTTTCCTGAGTTGAAGGGCCTTTGTTTCACAAATGCGTTTATTTCTTTGGCCCTTTTGTCTTTTAGGCAAACTGTAGTACTTTGCTCACGACTGTTGATAAATCGGTGAATTGGGATGCTGTGGTTGGTTTGAAATGAACCGCAGCTAATTTCATAACTAAATTCAGTGCGGTGCTTGATTTTTAATGAAACATGCAATTTAGTTAATTGAAAGAATTTAAATCCTTTAACTGTCTCCTGTTTAGTAGGTTGTAATTATTATTAGGTATTCATTTAGTATTTTTAGGTATTCATTAAATTGAGACTTGCCTCTGAATCATTTTACGGTGCTAGGTATGTACACTGAACTAATGAAAATGATTTGCCCATTTATACATATAGGGGCCGCTGGTAGAGTAGTAGGTCGAGCTTCTGCCTTTTGACCAAAAACTTGCAGGTTTGAATCTCACCTCCAGCTGTAATATTCTTGAGCAAAGTACTTACTCTAATTGCTTTAGTAAAAAATACCTAGCTCTATAAATGGGTAAATTATTGTAAGTAGAATAACGTAATTTGCTTTGGAGAGAGCATCAGATAAATGAATAAATGTAATACAGCTGGGTAATTTTTACTGTATCATTTCTGGGTAAGTACAGTACTTCAATTATGGGTACTGCAGCAAGAGTGGGGATTCAAGCCCTTCTGTAATGTGGTAGGATGTTTGTTTCATTAGATCAGCAGTCACTCTGATGTTGTCAGGGGTGGGTAAACCAAACAAAACTGAATGTATCCACTCAATGAATGTACACCTTCAAAACGACCTGTAATTCGCCTGCCCATTACAGTGAGCTTATCCCACCATGGTCCAACTGTATTTTTTACACGGGAGAGCATGTCTGTCAGTTTGGGGTTTTTTTTTTTTTTTTTTGTTTTCTTTTGGGCTCTCTGCCTGCATCTGTTAATATTTGTTTTTGTGGGCTCTGCCTCACAGCGCACATTGTGAGCGCATGTCTCTAACCACATGGCTTGTGTTTGAAGGCTCCAACAGAAAGGTTCTGCTCAACATGCTGTGTAGTGTAGGGGCGCAGCGGTGCACCCCCCCCTCCCCAAACATCCCTCCCCTGATCACCAAGAGAGCTCCGCCTCCAGGCATAGGTAACACCTCCATCCCACTCTGTTCTGCTTTTCCTGGGTACCAGCCTCCTTCCTCACCTGCAATCTCTTCCTTTTCTCACTAAGTGACCTTTCATCTTTCCACGTTTAAAGTCATTTACTTAGTCTGTCACTGGGCCGGTTCCTGCTTTCTGCTGTGTTTTCTGCATCGCGCTCCCCTTCGTCCTCTGGATGTCGGAGGGGTGGTTTTGTGTTCGCTGCCCCCTGATATCTCAGAAGAAACTGTCCCTTCCTGCATATTTCTGAATCCTTCCCTCCGTTTAACTGTATAAACCAAATGGGGAACCAAATGCAGACCTGGACTTCTCTTCGGTACATCACCAGTGAAATGTGCAAAGACATGTTGCTGGCAAATAGTTTCTTTTCACAAGGAATTCAGTTAGCAAGTTTGATCAGGAAATGAGGTGCCATGTCTTCTCAGCTGTTCTGTGGCACTTCCTAGAGATGTAGGACACTCACCATTTCAGTCCAGTTCATCCCGTACAGGTATTGACCATCTTACCATGTGTAGTCCCACTTTCCTCTGGTACTCTTGTCTTTCCAGTAATCGCATAGACAGGTGAATCCACTCTTTCATATGATTACTCTTGCTTAAAGTGTGAAATTGGACTTGGATGGTCCTTCCTTGAATTTGGTTCACTGCTGGTCTGATTGTTTAGAACATCTTTTTGGCTGTTCTGCATAAACGTGGGAAAATATTGGAATGTGAGAAGTGCTCCTGGGGGCGGTTGCATGTTCTCTTGGTATAAATTCCTCACAGCCAAGCAGAACTGCATGGTGTTGTTCAAATTATTGGTTTGGGCTATAAACTTTTTGCTCATAAAGAGAACGTGCAGTCCTAACCCTAAGAAATGGACTTGTTTCATGTATATAGTTCCAACCACTCTACTCATTTCATTGAACATTTTGTAACTGTATGTACCAGTACATTTTTAATTTCCAACTTTCAGTAGCTTAGTTCCAACTGCATAACTACAGTGTAACTACAGTATTACTTTGGAATAAACATGCTCTAAAGCAGGGGTGGCTGATGTGTAGCCCGAGGGCTGCATGCAGCTTGCCGTTTTGCATAGTGCCGGCCACAAGAACATTTGTAAAATTTAGTATATACTATAACTACCATAAATGCTATAATTTCTATTGCACCACACGATAATGCACCGATACATACTTGAACACACACCACACCTAAATCAAACACAGTAAAATAAATAATTTATCCATTTAGACATTTAAAATTCAGTATGACATAGTATGATTTTTACAGGTGTGGCTCTTGGTCTAGTTCGTGATAACGATTTTTGCCCTTGGCTGCTCCAAAATATCCTTAGATGACTTCCATGGGTTTGTTCTGTGACTGTGCTCTCTGACAGGGTTTGAGGATATGGTGCATGTTGCTGCTGCATTTGGGGCCATAGCTCAAGGCCAAACTGAAGTAGATGGGATCAGGAGGTAAGTGTGACAGTTTTGTGTGTGTTTGCCTGATCCTTGCCGACAGATCGTAGTTTTTTATTCTACGTTTTATTATTGTTCCAGTCTGGACGTCAGTGTTGTGTTTTACAAGAGCCCTCATACCAGCTCTCCTGGTAATGTGTAATATGAGTAATGAATTGAAAATTGATTTGAACGTTTTTGGCAGATCCGAAATCCATCGAATTTTATCAATGCTTTTTCAGCTATGAATTCGGATGTGAATTTGGGGCGTAGACAAATCAACGGAGTTCATTATGAGCTTTATTTTATTTAAAGTTCTTTTGATATGTGCATGTGGATTAGTAAAAGTTATTTTTCATCTTAAAACATCTGCATTCACATCTGTACAGATTTATAAGTTTAAACCTGCATTCGATGGGTGCAAATTTTAATTAGATATTTCACATCCCCAAATATAATACATTTACTGAGACAACATATACTTTCACTACACTGATTTTCTCCTTCTTTAGCAAACTAAGAATAAATGTGGAGTTATTTACAGCTGAATGACCATTGACTGACTGTAAACCAGTATTGTGTAGAATAGAGATGTCAGGGCAGGGTAAATTGTTGTGAGTGCACACAAAGGCTCAGGCCAAGCTTTGCCAATAAGATCTGGTGATTGATCAAGACACCCTGATCCGTGTTCCATTACAGGCACTAAAGGCCAGGGTGTGTAGATGGTGGACATCTTGCTCAGCTTCTGTATGAACAAGTCTCTCACACTTTTCAGGGTGGACCGACTGCTGTGTCTGGATGGGGGAGGAATTAAAGGCCTGGTTCTGATCCAGATGCTGATAGCCCTGGAGAAGGAGGCTGGGCGGCCCATAAGAGAGCTCTTTGACTGGATCTCTGGCACCAGCACTGGAGGCATACTTGCCTTGGCTATAGTGCATGGTCAGTACATAATTAAAATTTTTTTTTTTTAAATGTTATCAAGCTTTTCTTGTTGGAACTCTTGATTGTTAAGGGTTTTGTAGTAGCAGTTATCACAACACCAATTTTGTCACTCACCATTTTCCTGCCTGCTCACACTGTATCTTCTACATGACAATAGAACTGTCTTTATCTCTCTAATGAAGGAAAGTCCATGGAATACCTGCGCTGTCTTTACTTCCGAATGAAGGACAAAGTGTTTCGAGGGTCACGACCCTATGAATCCGCTCCCTTGGAGGACTTCCTAAAGAAGGAGTTTGGGGAGAACACCAAGATGACAGATGTCCGACACCCCAGGTACCACTGTCCATCATAGTGGTGCCATTTGTCCATCGTTTTTGACTTTGGTGGCCTTGAGTCTGGGTCTGACCCTGCAGATCTACATCACTTCTAGACTCATATCTCTTTTTCTCTGCCTTTCTTAGAGTAATTGTGACCAGTGTCCTTGCTGATCGACACCCAGGGGAGCTGCATCTCTTCCGAAACTATGATCCTCCTCTGCAAACCCGGGATCCTCCGTATGCTTCCACTGCCACTTTCACGCCTCTCACCATCCCACAGGGTAACAGTAACCACCACATGCAGCAACTCTTGTCTTCTCCAGCAGGGGGTGTGGCTTTTCACTCACAGGCTGAGCTTTAGATAGACAGGTCTAAATGATTGTAAGACTGTGTGCAGGTGTTGTATGGGCCTGCGAGCTTCTGCCTCAGTGTTGTTGTTTCAGGGTGGGAGGACGAGGACGTGTTGATAGTGGGCTATTCCGGGCCTCCCCCTTCAAAAAACAGTAGGATGGTAGATGACAAAGGTGTGTGTCTGTGTGCAAGATGATATTCTCTTGGAATCACTGTATGAGAGCAAAATAACAGAAGACTGGTGAATGGCACATGTCTTCTGTCACCTCACAAAACAATACTTCTTCTTCATCCTACTTTAACAAAGACAAGACATCTACCTCGTTTTACTTTGTCGTCCTCTATCTCCCACTCTAAATAGTACACCTTATCATGCTTTTCTGCCTAACACTTCTAACTTCCTACATGTCATGTTCCAGACCAGTGTGTGTGGCGTGCTGCCCGCTCCAGTGGTGCTGCCCCTACCTACTTCCGGCCAATGGGACGCTTCTTGGATGGAGGGCTGCTGGCCAACAACCCGACACTGGACACTATGACAGAGATCCACTACTATAACAAGTCTCTGAGGGCTCAGGTGTGCAGTTACTACATAAAATGTATTTTACACTACACTTTCCTTTAACTTTCATACATATAGTATTGATGGATACAACGGCACATTGGGCACTGGGTGGCACAGCAAGTAGTGCTATTGTCTCCCAGCGCCTGTGTAGTGCAAGAGGTCACAGGTTGGACCCCGGCTCAGTCTGTGTGGAGTTTGGATGTTTTCCCCATGTTTGCATGGGTTTACTCTGGGTACTGTGGATTTCTCCCGTTGAAGAAAAAAAAAAAAAAAAAAAACTTTTTCTTTTCTTTTCTTAATTTTGCACACTGCCATACCCTTTTGTAGCTCTCTGCTAGAGCCTGTGGACTGAGCCATCCAATTCGGACCTTAATCCGTGTCCTGGTTTTCTTTCAGGGCAGGGGAGCAGAAGTCCAGAAGCTTGGTGTGGTGGTTTCCCTAGGGACTGGGAAGCCCCCACAGGTAGCGGTGAACTCGGTGGATGTCTTCCGCCCGTCTAACCCTCTGGAAATTGCCAAAACCATTGTTGGGGCCAAGGAGCTGGGAAAGATGCTAATAGACTGTGTGAGTATTTCTCCTGAGAGAGGTGACTCTGATTGGACATCGGGGGAGAGTAGTCATTAGAGACAAAGTCAGCAGCTGAAGCTGCAGGGGGGGACCCAGCTGTAGGACATTTCAGGGGGTAACCTGAAATATTTCAGCACATTTATCACCTGCATGAACAGGTGGAATTAAATGAGGTAAAATGCTACCATGTACAGCTTTGAATAAATGGAGACGGGAAAAGTCGGTAACACCAGGTGTTTTTTCAGTGTACCGATTCTGACGGCTGTGTGGTTGACCGATCCAGGGCCTGGTGTGAAATGGTGGACGTCAGTTACCATAGGTATGTTTTGGTTCACTGTCAAAAATACATTTTGCTTTAGTTTTACATTTATTAACTTAGCAGATGCTTTTCTCCAAATCAATGTACAACCCAGAGTAAAGGGTAGTGAATTTCACTGCACATAGTGTTTTAGATGCAATAACATGATTATTAAAGCTCAACATGTTTGTGTTTGTTAGTACATTATTACAGCAGCTGTCTGTAGAAGTGAGATTCCAATAAGGATGTAGATATTTGAAGGTTTTGTCACTGTCAGGAGATGGAGAGAGATGTTGGTCCAAAAGAAATTAGTTCTGAGACATTTCTTCAACGCTTGAAGGAATGTAGCTGTTCTGAGGGATAAAGGGAGTTTGTTCCACCACACCAGGGTCAGAACTGAGAACTGATTTGCCTTTCATTTTTGTTGTTTCATGAGTGGCACAAACAAGTGGTCAGAGATGGAGGGAGAGCAGTGCTTTTGCTGGGGTGCGGGGTGTGATCAGGTCCTCTAGGTATCAAGGTTTGATACTTTCATAAAATTGTAGGCAAAAGCCAGTCTTAAACTTTATACTGGCAACTACGAGATGCCAATAGAGAATGAAAGAGGTGGGAGACACATGGAAATGCATGGTTGGTCAAACACAACTTCTACTGCGACATTTTCAATCAGTTGTAAAGGGTTGATGGTAGAAGCCATAAGATCAGAGAAGAGGGAGTTGTAGTAGTCCAGGTATGACCATGACCTGGACCCGTTGTGAAAAGTGTCTTTTGAGATGTGTGCAGATGCTGTGGATGTTATACAGAAAGTATCTGCAGTTTCAGCTTACAGCTTCACTGTGCTAGAAGAAGCAAAGGCTTGAGGTGGTTATTACTCTCAAATTCTTGATTGTTGAAGCTACTGCAGTGGGTGAGTTCTCTGCTGTGCTAGAGAATTCATGACAGGTGAATGGACCTGCTGGGAGATGGAGGGTCTAGGTCCAAGGAAGGTGGAGTTGTAGATGGTGATTGACATCCTTCTAGATGACCAGAGAGACATGCTGAAAAGCAAGATGATGTATCTGTGTTGGTTGGGGGCAAAGAGAGGTAGAGCTGTGTCCCCCCCCCCCCCCCCCCCCCCTGCATAGCAGTGGTTGTAGAAACTGTGAGAGGCAATGACTGAGCCAAAAGATGTAGTAGATGGAAAAGAATATGGCTCAACACCAGGCCCAGCAGAACTCCTGTGGATTGACAGGGAATCACACTGAACCACCCAAAATTTCTGCCAGTATGAAAGATTGGACATTTCAGTGGCGATCCTTTGATTCCAAGCTCTTCTAGTGCAGGAAGTACCATGTGGTGGTTGACCATGTCAGATGCAGCAGAAGGGTCAAGAAGAATGAGAATGGAGAAGAGGGTAGCAGCACTAACAGCCAGGGAGCTTCTGATACTGCAAGGAGGGTAGTCTCAGTGGAATGACTGATCTTGACTCTAGACTGATACATATTGAGGAGATCCTTCTAGGTGAGGAGTACAGAATAAAGGTTTTTAAGCAACATGTTCAAGGGTTTTCGAAAGAATAAGGAAAAGGGACGCTGCTCTTTAAATATAGTTTTAATACTGAAGAAGTGCAGCTTTCGCCTCTGTTTCTTGGCTGATCTTTGTCTCTCCTCTTATTCTTTCTTCTCTCCTATTACTTTTTGTTCTCCTTTCCACCTCCCCCTGTAAGACTGAGCCCCCAGCTTTCCTCAGAGGTGATGCTAGATGAGGTGAACGATGCAAAGCTGGTGGACATGCTGTGGGAGACGCAGATGTACCTGTACGAGCGCAGGGAGCACATCCAGGCCCTGGCTCAGCAACTGCTACAGGGCTGAGAGCTGCAAGAAGACACAGCATGAAAATATAGGAAAACTCAACTTGACATGAAGGGCAATGAGCAATGGAGGCACGAGAAAACACTGCAACATGGGTGCAAGGAGATGCAGGAGAACATAACCTCAACACGCGTCAGGGGCAAAGGAACAAGTCATCTTGACACAAGTAGAAGGAAATATGCAAAGAAATTGCAGCAAATATGTGCAACTAGTGGAAAACTTTTTTTTATAAGATATATATTAGAAAACGATACCCTTTGCACTTTATGGTTGACAGGAGCAGCTGTATTACACATACTCTGAGATCTGACAGTTTGTTTACAAGTGTACCACTGAAGGAGGCTGTGAAGTTCAGGCTGTGTCCTCCGGGGCTACTGATGATTACTTTTCGTTGGTCAGAATTGTAGAGAAGAACACAATTTACACACTATTGTTCTTGTTCTGATGGCTGAACAAAATTCAAAAACTTTAAGTAATCGTATTGTACAAGTTCCTGCTCTTTATGACTAATATTTCTGTGGTCATTAAACTTTCATACCATTTCATAGTAGGAAACCTAACTATAAGATAAAATTCTCAATCTGATCAGGTTGATTTAAAAATGCAAAAAAAAACTGACTCAAATGGGTGTGGCAGATAGATGTGTTTCTTGGTCTAACCCAAATATAACTACTTTGTTACGTTCTATACCATGATATGTATTATATATATTATGCACCGATTTATTGTTTTACCCTGTTGCTGAAAGGAAGTGAGTAATATAAATGCAATATAAATATCTATATATGTAACTATGTATGTCATGTTCCTGTGTCATTTTTGTTCAGTGTATGGTGATCATTGGATTGGCAGAGAAATGTGCTGCAAAGCAAGATGATAAATTAAACCATGCCATTAACAGTGGAAGTCACTACTGGTATAAAGAAAAAATAACAGGATTTTTGGTATTCAGTTTTGCACATTTCATATTTTAGTGCAAGATATGAAATTGTAATTAGAAATGTGTATTATGTGTTAATATATTGCATTTAAAAACATAAATTCATTAAAATAAACAGCTTGCATAAGATATTGGGGTGAACATAAGGATTTTGTTGCTTACATATTCAGAGGTTTAAGTTGGCACACCTTCACATGGAACAGGCTCTTTTCTTTTTATAGCACCTTTCAATAATTTACGAGCGAGTGCAGTATCAATGGCCTCTCTCTTTTTCCTGTCCCGATGACACCCGGCAATAAAAAAGGCTTATTGCCCAGAGGCAGCGCTATCAGATCTTCGTGGCGCTACAGGGGTAGAAACAGAGGAACGTCATTCTCGGGGTGATTGCAGTGGCAGCCGCAGGTATTCACACATCAGTGAGTTATTAGCCATTATGCATAGGTATTTTTCATGGGTATTATTCATTGTTACCACAGGAATTATCCTTAGATATTTTTCATAGTTATCAGTGTTACTGATACTTCTCATACGCAGTATCCATGAAAATTGTTAATAGTATCCATGGGTATTATCTATAGTAACTTGTCATCCATAGTTGTTTCCAGTGGCATTACCTGTGTGTGGTGTGTGCATCCTGTGAGCACAAAGCCTCATAGAATGCTTTTTCATTCAATGGTTTGGTAGCAGGCGAGCTTCACCATGTCAGGATCCAGCAGTGATCAGCTTCACAGATCCACATTAAGGTTGTACATGGTAAGTTACTGCATGCCAATGGCAGATTGTGTGGGGCATTTTGTCATATCTCCTTCCTGTTGGTCCTTATATTTGTGTAGCGAGACTAATTACTAATTGGTGTGTATTGACAAATTGGTTCATCATTTTTTTTTTTGCAATGATAGCATAATCACTGACCGCTTGCACTGATAGGTGGCATCACTACTGTGAGCTGTCTCATAAGTCACGCTTGTGTGAAAATCAATCATATGCTTTGTAGCCTCGCCACAAGTCGGGATGTGCTGTAAGTTTCTGCAGCATTGTCATTAGCAGAGAACACACACCTCCTATGCCGTCATTTGTTTGTAGCGGGTAGAGTAATGTTTGAGATGGAAATTAGCATCCACATGGAACACTTCAGCTCCCACCATGTGGTTTATGAATTGCAGAAACCCAAGAATGAGCAGGTACCTTGTGCTGTAATTTTCACAGATATGTGACCATCCCATACGAGTTATACTGTATTTCTGTTCAGCAAATTGTAAGGTTGCCAGAAAGAGATGCTGCTGATTTCTGATTTGGTGCTTTTTGCTGTAACTTTTTGATCTCCGTTTGATGGCGTGAAAAGTCTCGGCCCGGCAGGGTTAGCATTATGGTTGAGAGGAGCAGCCGTGCTGTCCACCATCAACAGCACGGAAAAAGGGTCTAAAGTCGGGGACGGTGGGGAGACATGGTTAAGAAATGTAGAAATGACAAAGTGTTTTGAACCTCTGTTTGAGCCGCAGTAAAATTACCAGAGTAACAATCTGTGCTGGATTGTTTGGACGGATAAAACTGGTCTTTGATCTCTATAATAAAATAATAAACGTAACTCCTGGGAATCTTCTGCAATTTGAAAACCTGCAGATACTACTTACTTTTGAGCACTATCTGTATGTCGAATAATAATGAAGTATTTTAAAGCACAGCGCTTTTGTTTTGCAGATTCTACACAATTTCTGTATCGCCGTCATAGATTATTTTCATGCTACCACTCAGCGTTGCTTCATCTATCCTCATTGGATTTTATATCCATTTGGACCTTCATTACTGCTTATTGTTACTGCTGACTGGGACGTTTTGTCGGATTGAAAATTAAATCAGTTACTCCTTGTTCTGTATGACTTGTCTTCACCAGATGCCGTTGCCGAAAGGAATTTTTATTGCGTAGACTTTAATATGTAACAAGTAACCTGGTAAGCAAAGAGATGTAGTTGCAAGATGAGGGATGGCGGTTTGAGACCCTCATGCTGCACTGTCGTCATCTACTTTTGCTCGCTTGGTGGTTCCGCGCACGAAAGGCAAAGCTCTGAGGTTCTCGGTTCTGGGTCCGTTGTGGTGGAATGACCTTCCCTTGTCACCCAGAACTGCAGAAACTCTGCCTGTTTTCAAGAAGGGTCTGAAAACCCACCTTTTCCAGATCCACTTTGCCCAAGATCTCTCCAGCTCATTTACGGTGTAACTGTTCACCCATCGTAACTCCATAAGCATCCCCAGATACAACCTTTATTCAGCCACTATTCTGGCATTGTACTTGCTTATTTGTGTATCTTATAATATAAAAAAAAAAAAAATTGGTGGGAGGGTATCGGGATTTGTTTGTCCTGTGTTTTATGCACCTACTTGAACGATGAAGATCGGTGCAGCAAGTGGTAGGTAATGAACTAGGTTTGTTTGAGACTTTCATGTCTGCAGCTATGTCTCCTTCTCTTAATGCAATGCATAAATTGTACTTTTGCTGAGATGTACGTCGCTTCGGACAAAAGCGTCTGCTAAATGAATAAATGTAAATGTATCATTGAGCAATTGCTTTGGATTAAAGTGTCAGCGTGTAAAAATGTATTATAATAAACTGGTTACGAAGCAGTTCGGGTGGAGTGCTTTGCTCAGAGGTGCAAACACAAAGTCCTGCTGAAGTCTGGAGCTTTCTTCCTAATCCTTACAGAATCTGATGGAACATTTTAACCCCGGCCTGCAGAAGCTGGTGTCCTTGGGAAACAGCTACGTCCAGGCGTTCAAAGGTTTGCGGATGTCTGCGCGTGCGCTTGCGTGTCTGTTCTCACGTGTTTAACATGGTCCGTGTGCGATACTTCCACAGAGTGCATTTGGCTTTATTTCTTGGCTTAATATGCTTTGCTTATGTCTGCAGCAGCTTTAAATAGGACCCAGTGACAATTTCAAACACCTAAAGTAACTCGCTGAAAAGCATTCAACCATTTTGCTCCATTTTGTCATTTATTAATTGATCAAATAAATATCAGAAGTGGGCTTCGTTTCAGCGTATTTGGAAATGTGATCGCCTCGGACCTCCTTGAATCCGTAGACTGGTAACAATGACGAATCCAGCCCGGTGGAACGCGACTCTTGAGCACAAGCACAGTGGTTCAAATGTACCACAAAAATGCAGTTGGTTCAGAAATTCTAACTCTTCTCTGCATGTGTCATTCTCCTGTGATGTGTGTGTGCCCATGGATGGCTATGTGTGTGTTTTGCAGCCTTGGCCGTAACTGGTGAGGCATACTTCAGGGCTGTGGCCAAGATGGGAGAGCAGGCTCTTCACACCATGACCTCGCGCTCTCTGGGTGAGTGCCAGCTGACCCCAACCCTCCCACCCCATACGCACGACAATGCCAACGGATTATATTACATACCACTAATGAAATGACAGCGATACATGATATTATTTGTTAGGAAACAATGACCACCAGTAATCAAAAAAGGTTCCAGCAAAAGCCTGTTCACAAAGCTCTGCAACAGACCCGGAGCCAGATGGTTATGAGTTCAAATCTCGGGAGGGAGTTGGCGTAACTGTGCCTTTTGGTCCCCGGTTCTCCAAAAGTCCTCCGTCCAGCTTGTGTGTTTCACATGCTCAAGGTGTTACAACGATAGATGGAACTGTGACGGAGACACCTCTGACATGCATCGCGACAGCAAAGGATGGGAAACTGAAGACAGCGTCTGTTATTACTTACAGCAAGGCCATTAACCTGGTATGAGGAGAGCCGCACCTTAGATTACTGACAGATGCCCTGGGAGAGTGTCGGCTCTCTTACCGAAGCCACGTAAATACAGTATAGTGTTGGGCCCCGGTGCTACAAAGACCGCCGTGCTTCACAGCAGTGATGGCAGAGTAAAGTTTAAGGCAAAATCAGGCTCGCCCTCCTCTTGGCTTGACCAAGCACAGGCAACAGACACCTTTTCTTTTCATTATTCTTGAATACATTCTGATCCCCAGCTCATAAATTCAGTTAAGAAACAAGGAATATCTTTGTTTTTAATGGCTTCCCAATGGCTGTCTGCTATGAGTGTTGTATATGTTGGGGTGTATGTGTTTGTGCATCCATCTACAAGTAACAGTATCCCTTTTGCAATAATGAATAGCAAAACTGGTGTGGCACACGGGTGCAGCCCGGTCACGGCAACCAGGTGTGAGTTGGCATGACGCTGCAGGTGCTCAGGGTACCATGACAGGTATCAGGTGGCTGGACTCCACCAGGCCTCTGAATAATGGATGGAGAGCGGTACTCAGCCTTGCTCCGATCATTTCTTTACCCACAGGGCCACCCTGGTGTGCTAATTGCTGTTTTTTTTTTCTATATCTGTTTTGATCATATCTTGAAGCTGCATAGTCATTCAGGTGAAACAGTAGAAGTGTGACACTGGACTGTTTATTATGGGTGTCATGAAAACAAAATGGGCTTAATGGCTCCATGAATGTGCAGCACGAGTCAAATGTTCAAAAGAGGCGCTGCTGGAAAGCTTTTTTTCCCCGAAGGTATTTGGTTACCAAGTTTGATAAGGAAATGAAGCACCCAGCTCTTCTGCAGCAGGTCCCAGGATACTGGTGTGTTGCTTTGTTTTAACTCATCTGTCCAGTTTGTCCCATACAGGTCTTGTCCAGGTGAACTCACACTTTTCACTGGTATTGTATGTTTGACAAAATTGCCTTTGTTGCGTTGCTCTCACTTTTATCCAAAATCACCTGCAGTTATACCTATTTATATAGATGTAGTCTTACAGAAGTCATTCAGGTTATATTCTTTGCTCGCACCAAGGGTCCAACCTGGGACTCGAACTGGCCCCCTGCTGGTTACAAGTTCATGTCCCTATCCGGAGAAGTCTCTCTGTTTTCATCTCAGGAGATGTCCTGATGCAGATATCTGAAAGCCAAAGGAGACTCATTGCTGAACTGGATGGAGTTGTAAGTTCTGATTTATTATTGTTATTCTCATTAGTTTCACCCCATCCTTGTTTAACAGCTTTCTGTGCTGCCTTTTTTACTTCCAGTTCCAGTGGTTCCATGCTGAGGTGCTGCAGGAGATGGACAACAATGTCAGGCTGGATGGGGACTACATCTCAGTGGGTAGCTTTGCTCCTCTCTTAATTTCAATGTGTTGAAATGACCAGGGTAAATGTGCACACAGAGAAGCCTTGAAGAAGTGACCCATTGTCAGTGACCTAATGCACTGCCCGTCCTGCCCCTGAGCACCACCACACCCATGCGTTGGCCCAGAGGTATCCTGTGTACCCTGCTGTCGGTGCCGAGAGATGTCACTCATCAGTGGGCACCATGTGGCCCTGGAAGGGGTGCAAACGTAAACTGATCCACATGGTGGAGTGTCCCACTGTGGGAGTTATGCAGTGTGAAGAAAGAGGCATGTGAGGGGTGCAGGGTGCTTCATGGCTTTATGTCTGTGTTTGTGTGCGTTAGTTTATATAGGTGCTTTGCAGACACTTTGGGCCTAAATCACAGTTTTACCATACTTTTGTCTATATGAGTAGTTTACCATCTCTTTATTATTGGCATAGCAGCTGGGACCCTTGCACTTTATGTGCCTAACACATACTGTATAAGAACACACGTAGTATATTGTAACCATGCAAAGCAGTGCACATCTGATGTCGTGCTGCAATGATGTAATGAACAGTGTAATGTAATGTACTGCAATACCTACAAATGGCTGTGTGTCCTCCAGGGCAGCATGGAACGCTATGAGATAGAAGTGAGGAACCAGGCAGCAGCTTTACAGCTGCAGTTGAGGAGAGGAACCTACAGAAACTCACTGGTGAGGCAGTGTGGGTGGGCATTCAATGTGGGAAGAGTTTCTGTGTGGAGCCACCATGACATTAAATTGTCTTGGCTTCTTGTAAAAAAAACATTGTGTGTGTGTGGGTGTGTGTGTGTGTGTGTGTGTGTGATCCTGCAGGAGAGCAGTGACTACATGCAATTCCTCAGACAGAGTCACCATGAAGCCTTGAAAGAAGAGGAGAGGAGGTATCGCTTTCTGGCTGAGAAACACTGTGGCCTCACCCAGTCCTTACTATATCTCATCAACAAGGTATACACACACACACACACACACACACACACACAGAGAAGTGTCCTGCTGTACTCATTCTATATAAGACCTGGACAGAATCAAGATCCAGGAATTTATTGTCATGTGTACAGTAAACAGTTCGTTACACCATACAATGAAATTCTTACTCTGTGAATCCTCTCAGCAGCCTATGACATAAATTGTAAGGACATAACGAAGTGAAAACGCAAGGAAAGAAAAAACACAAGGCGTAAATCACAACTTTACAAAAATTACTATTAGTGCAAAAATACAAGAAACAAAGTTATAGACGTATATAAAGTGTGCGGTGCGCAATGTAAACATGGACGTTGTACATGTGCAAAGTCCTGCAGAGGTAGATTGTGTGCTCAAGGTAGTCTGTGGTCTCTGATGTTATTGGCGTTGTGGATGTGTATGTGCGTGTAGGAGGGATGGGGAGTAGTTGACACCTCTCAGGCTCAGAGTAGCTGTGTAGCTGAAACATTATGGGCTTTCGTTTTGTCCTAGCCATGAAAATGAATTTTAGTGCATAAAAGACATCACCCAACTAGATAAAAAATTGTCCCAGTTAGCAAATTAGATGATTTTCTATCTGGTAATTTTCTGTTAATCAGCCATGTACCAGAACACTGACTGTAGTTGTTCTCTCTGTTGCATCCAAGCATCTGACTGGATGCCCAACTATCTCTCATGTTTGAGACAATGGACACGAAAGAGCGTTCACTGCAGCTTGTACTGTCCCTGCCAATGTACATCACACCTGTAGTTCCCTACTCTCGCTCTAATGAATGAAAATGGGAGAGGCAATGTGTATCACGTACTGGGACCCAACTCATCCATTTATGAGATGTGATCACATTGTTCCTGGACCTGATGGTAGAATAAAAGGCAGCATTCTCCCTCTCAGACAGGGGTTGGGCTCCAGCTGAAGGCTGAGGGCTGGAAGGAGCTGGTTAATGAAACTCGAGTGTCCAGGCCTCGAACCCCATCCCTGTTGGACCAGGACACAGCGGTAAGGTCCAAGACGGACCGTGCTCCGTGGATGGGAATCTCATAATATGGACCTGCTCTCTGTTTAATTGTGAGGATCTCGTCTCCCTGTAGAGTCGAAGCTCTGTGAATTCATTTCTGCACACTGGAGTCAGAGAGGAAGACAAAGAACGGATCTGGACTGGCCAGGAGGAGCAAGCACTTGGCAGAGTGCCCTCCAGAGGTGGGAAGATCATAGTGCTCTTTCTTAAGGTTTTATAACTTATCTTACAACAGAATTTGTCATGTTTTTCAATAATTCTAATGTTTTGCCACTTTTATTATTGTCTGAACCGCTTGTCCCATACGGGGTCGCGGGGAGCCAGAGGCTAACCCGGCAATACAGGGTTCAAGGCTGGAGGGGGAGGGGACACATCCAGGACGGGACGCCAGTCCGTTGCAAGACACCCCAAGCGGGACTTAAACCCCAGACTCACCGGAGAGCAGGACCCGGTCCAACCCACTGCACCACCACGCCCCCCCCACTTTTATTATAAAATAAAAAAAAAATTTACAGACCTTTGGCTGGTCAGAATTACCCAGTATCAGAAGCAGGATACAACTGTATTAAAATACTCCTTCATTATTGATAACTGTTTATCCTAAGGCAGGGCCATGGTGTGTAGTAAATATATTGCACCGATTCTACATCAGCGTAAAATGACTTCTTCTTACCTTAAATCTATAACTAACACGTATAGTCTCATTTTAAAATAAGTGTCTCATTTTACAGCAGGGCCATTAACCTGGTATGAAGAGAGCCGCACTTTAGATTAATAACAGATGCGCTGGGAGAGCGTCTGCTTTTTTACTGAGGCCACGTAATTACAGTGTTGGGCCCCGGTGCTACAAAGACTGCTGAACTTCACAGCAGAATTTATTGTAAAGTCTAATTTTTAAACGTTTACGTTTTTGTTTAGCGACTGTAGTCATTGTACTGTTTCCTTCTCCTCTGCATCCCTTTCTTCATGTCCCACAGCCCCTTCCCCTCAGCCCATCCGCGCCCGTTCCAGCTCTGTAGGGGAGACACTGGGGATGGGTGTGGGTAGACAGATGAAAGCACTGGCACCTCACCTTCCCTCCTCCAACCCCACTCTGCTGCCCTTTGCCCAGGGAGACCTAATCACTGTGCTGGTCCAGGAACCCCGAAACGGTTGGCTGTATGGGAGGTCAGACAGTAACTTCCGGTGAGAGACCAACACAGAGTGCGTGTGTATGTTGGGTTGTATGTGAGTGTGTGTTACTCTGTAGAGTTTGGTGAAAAGGATTTCCCTGACCACTGTTTCTCTGTAACAGTCAGGGCTGGTTTCCTGCTGCCTATGTCACCCCTCTAGAGGACACGCCCAAAATATTTGGATCCAGGTAAGTCACCCTTTGAACAACACATGTAGTGTATCAGTGAAAGTGTGGAATAATTACATGCTCATATGTAGCTGAGAAATGTAATTTTTTTCTTTGCTGTTTTCTTGTGTAATGTACAAATATAGAATTTGAGTCAACACGAAAGAGAACCAATACAGATAGTTCAGTGTTTCCTTTTCTTTTTTGCATGACCTTTCCTCTGAATAGTTGTCAAAGAAAATTATAAATTTGTTTGAAATGAGGCATTCTAGATATACAGAAATGTTTATCAGAGCTTTATACTGTTAATATTTATGTATAGGTGTATCTCAAAAAAAAACTACTAGGAAGGTGATTAGGAATCGGTGATATTCTGGTAAAGTTTTATGCAAATAATGGTGTGATGAATACCGGAGCATATGGGGAAGGAAACAAACTAACTGTACTTAAGAATCACACATCTGCTGTTATGTCTCCATCTCCAAAGGTAATGCACAAATTGTGTTTTCTATGAGATGTATGTCGCTTTGGAGAAAAGCGTCTGCTAAATGAATAAATGTAATGTAAATGTAATACTGCCGTTGCAGTTATGACCTTCGACCCCATGGCAGTCCTGCTCTAAGAAGTCACAGTTTGAACAACCTGCTGGACCAAAAGGACCAAAGGGACACAGCTGACCAGATGGAAGGTCGAAATTGTAATGGGATCCCACCCCGTGCTCCACCCCTGAATGCGAGTGCAGCCAATCTGCATCTGACAACACCCACATCAGACAGGAGAGGGGAGCCTTCTGACAGCAAGGTAGGTAATGTAAACTCATTGGACTGTGTCCTTGCTGGCATATATATATCAGGTTCAAGACTCTTCTTCATATAAACCATAAAAGGATTGATGGCTACCTCTGTCCAGTGCTGCTTTAATTCTTAGGCGAGTTTCACGGCCAGAAGTTACACGGGTGACAACTTAGAAAAAAAGATCTATGGGTAGAGTTTCTGTCGTGACCTTTACTTCTGGGTAAGAACAGCTTCCACACTTAATCCAAGGCATTCAACAACACCTCAAAAGGTAATGACAAATCAGGGTATCAAGATCGGCACAATGGTGAAACAATTTTTATGAAGCCCTGAGCTCCTTGGAATACCAACTGAACCTCTTTTGAGAGGCACGCATTGAGGCTGTTAAAGATGCTGCAACAGAGATAAAACTACCAGCAACAATTAACAGACGAAAGTAAAGCAGTGTATATATTTTACAGAGTGGGGCTGTGACCAATTTAATACTTCTTTCATCTAGATTCTTTATAATGATATAAACTAAAAAAATCACTGTAGATTGATGGAATCTACACTTTCTGTGTTCATGTGTAAACAGTTCTCTAGCAACTCAAAATGGCTCAGAATCCATCAGACATTATGAATATGTTCCTCTTCACCTAGCGTAGGTCAGAACATTGCTGATGCAGATGATTACCCAGTAACTGGGGATATCGCAGCATTTCATTTACAAAGACTTGAGAAAGGTGCATTTGTAAAACCAAAAGGCATTACAAGATATTCATAATATCCCACTGCGCTACAGAATGCAGAATACAGAATCACCCTCCCTTATGCTAATGAGGTTATAAGTGCGTCAGTTTTAATTTGTTAAAAATCATAATTCTCATGACATGCTATGAAGCTGCTTGGATCAAAGGGAGAAGATAATCCATACAGGGTCATAGACCCCCATCAATCTTTTGAACAAAGAAAAAACCTGCAGCAGCAGGCAAAGTAGATGGTTGAATAAATACAAGCACTAAGGCCTCAGTTATATTCTCCTTCAAAGCCTTGGTGTCAGGTATGGACAACATGTAAATCCTGCCCCATGGAGGAGTACTGCCTGGCAGCAGATCTATGATGCAATCTGATGGACAGTGTGGGGGAACGACAGCCAGTTTTGCCTTACCAAATTCTTTTACCAAGCTCTGACATTGCTGAGATACCTTACCTGGAATTCTGGTACCAAAACTTGTAATGGAAGCAACATGATGAGGAAGAGTCTGCCAAGACCTTCTACATGATGTGGACCCAGGAGAGTAAGTCAACCTTACTCTACAGGAAACTGAGATCATGCACAATGAGCTAAGGATAGCTCAATACCACTGGAGAACCAAGTGACTTGGTGATCAAGAAGATTATCTCTTCTGAGTGACAGAGGCCTACATCATGATGCACAGGAATTCATAAACTCTACAATCTTGATACCCAAAGGTCTGAAATTCTTGCATGAAGGCTCAAGACAGAGGCACATTGAACTGCAGTAACCCCCATGGCTTTGGGCAAGACATACCCGAATGGGACTTTGCTGGGATTTGTTGAAGTGATGCTGAATCCAAGAATGAGTCTAGTGGCAGAGCTTTACTTTCCTGAACTCTGCACTGTAATTCCTCTACAGCATTGAAAAGACACTGGAGACCAATTTTGTGACTGTTATATTGGTGGCAAAAATATGTTTTAATTTGGTATGTTTTGATTGCATCAAGCTCTGCTGGATCCATGAGATGGCAAAGACTTCCATAATAGCACAGGAAAAATTAGATATGTGGATCCAACTTAAGGTTTATATTTAAGACATGAACAGCGGTAATGTAAACAATGAGCTCTTTGTGGACCCCTTGATGACAACAAGATTGCCAAGAAACGTGGTGACTTGGCATTGGATTGTGTCACAAGGCTTTACAATGAGTGAAATGGTGACATTCCAAGTGACAGGTGTTTTACCTTCAGTGATTGAGAGGGAGATCCCCCTAGTGGCAAGTGCATGGGACCGGAAGATGTTACAATTATAGTGGTTTTGAGTATTGTGTCTTTCTGTGTGGAAAATCTGACACTACATTGAAATTTATTCACAGAGCAAATACTTGTGTCCAGTATTTTTGGCTTTGGTGGCTTTTAAAGGAAAGGCAAAGTTAAGTGTGGCTAACAAGAAGCAATTGAAAAATAAAGCTGAATCAGCAGAAAGATACTGTTAATTAAAGATAAATTTAATACGATTTCATTGCTAAATGGTCCCTGCAGGCAGAGGGTAGATCAGGACTAGCCATGCTCTTTCTTAGTGGATTGAGGAGACATAAAGGATGAGTTGATAGAGATCAGATGGTGGATTGTAGGGATACGCAGTTGACATGCACTCTATTTCCCTTTCTTTCAGAAAACCACTGAGCAAACATTACGGCCAGAGCTGTTCCCCAGGTAAGAGGAGAGGGCCCTGAGAAGGGAGTTGAGGGGGACATTCTTTTTGCTCATTATTAGCTGACTGAATGTCAGACAAGCTACCTGTTTTTCAGTTTTGTTGTTCACCACTTTGCAGGGGAACCAATCCTTTTGCCACAGTGAAGCTCCGACCCACGACAACTAATGACAGATCAGCCCCAAGGATTCACTAATGCACAACACAGTGTGACAAAAGTGCGTGTACATGTCAGTCATCAATGCCCCGTTAATAGTGGAGATGTGTGTTTTATTCTGTGTGAAGTGGAGGCTATGCACTTACATAGTTAAACCTCATAACACTTCTTATGCCATGAGGTAAGAAGTTCCAATATTCCAATATGAACAAAATACTTTTTCCACTGAACTTTGATATGGCTTCTTAACATAGACAGGAACATACTCAGAGTTATATAAACATACATTAGAATTTGTTAAGATAATTGTGGATATGGATGGATATTGCAGGGGTTTCTTATCTAAATACAAACATTATATAAATATTTTGTGTTCATTGCTATTTTATTGAGATTATCTGGAATATAATTGTCATGTCATACAACATACTGTATAACTTTATTTGTTTAAACTGCATTTTATTGGTTTTAAAATTATTTTACCCACTTACGTATTCCTCTTAAATATTTAATTAAAGCAAAAAAGGCAAAGGTGCTTCACTCTTAGGTGCAGTAGCAAGGCGCCTCTGGGGATTTGAATCTACAGCCTCCTGGTAACATGTTCACTTCCTTAACCGCTGTGTGACGTGCTTCCTTTCCCAGGGTGTTATATACAAGGTGACATGCTGAGGTGTGTGTGTCATCTGCCCTGTAATGCTTTCAAGTCATGTTGCATGTCCATCTTGGAGGCTGTGGCGGACACACGTTGCCGTGTTGGGTTTCATGCAAAGTCTTAGCACTGGCCCTTGAAGAGGCGTTGACACGTCTCACCTCCCTCAAGCGCCGTTGATTCATAGTGCTGCTAACAGGGCCTTCAGTGCAGTGAATGTATTTTTCAGGTGACTGATTTTATGAATTTCTTTGACTCCAGCTGGAGACCACTGCTCTGCAATGGATTTGGGTTTAGGAATGACTATGCATGTTGTTTCTCTACAGAAGACCAGTAATGATGTTAACTCATCACCTTCAAACGGAAGGACTGGAGTACAGGTAGCACAGAAATTATGAACATGGACCTATAACCTGATGCTGCCTGTTAAATTCCATGCTCTAGTAAATCAAATTCTTTCAGTAAAACATCCAGCTGTATAAATGGTGAAGCTGTAAGGAGACCAGGTAGCATATTGGTTAGAATTGTTAACTTCCAATTAAAGGTCTTTGGTTTGAATCTCTGTTGTTGTTCTCTTGAGCAAAATACTTACGCTGAGAAATTACAGTAAAACAACGCAGCTCCACAAATGGGCGAATAATTATCAGTAGCTTAGTACATCTTCATAACATTGCAAGTTGCCTTCCCCAAAGGCATCAGCTGAATAGTAATAGTAATAATAATAAAACTGTAAATTCAATTAGATTAAAAGTGTCAGTTAAACACCAAAACATTAAGCAGACGATGTAGCTCTTTGCACATTGAAGTGTTGAAAGTCTCAAACCACTGTCTAGCAGAAGCAATGCAATAAAGTAAACCAGTATGACTGCATATAGTCAAGGCATGGTTTTATTTTTAATTTTTTTCTTTTCTCTCTTCACGGCTTGACCTCAAATGATTCTTTCTGAGTATGTCGCCACTCATAACCAGAAGAAGGACTGGGGGAGGAAAGGTGAGGAGGAGTGTGCAAGTGACGGAGAGAGGCAGAAGGTTGAACAAAACAGAAGAGATGGAAGTTGTTTACATATCTACATGTCCTTAATATGAAATAGTTTGATATTTCAAAACAACAGAAACATATACAATTTATTCTTTATTAAAAAAAATGGAAAAAAAATAGGGTTACTGAGTTTGTGAGTGCCCCTACTCAACCATCCTCCCCCACTGCTGTGTTGCTTCCAGTCCAATATGCTGGAGTGGAAAGAGTCAAGCTTCAGTGGACGTTTGAGCCAGGGGGGTGCGGGATGGGGGTCATGAGGTGGGCAGTGTTCTGGGATGGGGAGGAAAGGACAGGGAGAGGGCGGAGCGCAAGTTGGCCAAGGCAGGAGGTGGGCCGTCTATTCATGCACCAAGGCTGCAAACTCTGAAAACACAGAAGAGAGGAGTTTGAAAGGTGGAAGGGCTACTGCATGTTAGCACAGGAGTGGAACAAAGTTCTTCTGCAACTCAACGACTAGTCTTGACACTTTGAAATGACCTTTTACGGGTGGGATGACTCTTACCGTCCATGCCAATCTTGCCATCTCCATCCTTGTCACCTGCTGTCAGGAGTGCCTTGGTTTCTTTATCGGTGAGCTCCCTGCCTTCTGAGGAAAACCCTTTCAAGACATGTCTGTGCAGAGGATAGAAGGTTCATGAATGGTACCACAGATTGGTGAGAACCACAGTCTCTGAAGCATCCAGGTGTTGGTGAACAACGCACAGGAAAGTCAAGAAATGTACTGCCTGCTCTGAGTATACTTTGGTCAATATTTTGTAACCCTGCAACTTAACATTATTCTTTTTTTGTCCTTGCTTTATTGTCTTACCCCAGCTGTTAATAAAGGACAGTTAAGAGATGAATAGAAGCTCTCAGAAACAGTCAGCTTTGATGCTGCAATACTTCTTCTGAAATGAACTGCCTAAATTGTTTCAGAAAGAAATAAGGTTTCTGGGAAGGGCAAACTAGGCTGCTCTTCTGTGTGTAATTATGTGTGTGTGAGCTTACAGAGACAATGTGCTGATGCTGCTCACTCACTTCAGCTCATCCTCCTCAATGAATCCACTGTTGTCCACATCCAGGATTTTGAAAGCCTTTTTCACATCTTCAGCTGACTTTGCCTTCAGGCCCACCATGTTGAAGAACTTCTTATAGTCAAAGGAGTCTGCACCTACCGGGATTGTAGCCAATGCAATTCGTAAAAAGGGGCAGAACTGTGGGTAATGTGCATCTTCAAAGTAACATCGTAATTAGTGGCATATTTAATATATCTTATTAAAGAAAAATAGGTAAGACCCCACATGGAGTGAACTGATAAGCTTATGATCATAAATCCGTGTCCTTAATCACTACAGAAGCAGCTTCCCATTGGTCAGCCCCTTACTTGCAGATGATGAATGTGAAAGGAAAGGGAACCATCTCCTTATTACCTTTGAATGCATCAAGAGCTTTCTTGATGTCATCAGCTTTCAGGAGGTCTTTCATGGCCATCTTGCAGCTGGAAGACAGAGTGCAGGACGGTCAAAGAATTACCATGCAAAATGGCCAACAGAGTATTTTGATAGTGGAGTGTAATTAGAATTGATAAAATGAAGAGCATTTCCAGTTCTGTATTTGGGTGCATTGCCACTTCAGCCACTTAAAGTAGGTTTGTCATTTTGTTTTGCACATGAAATACTCCTTTAAGTCATAGCTGACACTTGAGGCTTATGTCTCCTACATTGGGTTCAAAATGAACTGCTCTCTCTCCCTCTCTCCATTTTTAGATTTCAGTTTGACAGTCAGATGATGTCTATGTCTTGGCCACGTTCACAAAAGACACTGAACCGATCCCTTCTTTAGAGACGGGTACCAGACCTCTCCCCTAGCCTTTCTGGCAAGCTTCTGACAAGGGTCACAACAGGTGTGTAGGATAGAGTGGTCGCAGGCTTGGGGTTTGGAGGGAGCTTGGGCTTTCCTGGATCACAGGCTGACAGACAGACAGACAGGGCTTTGTGGTGCTTTGACAGCTTGTTGGGAGCTCTCATCCCTCCACCTGTTCATTTATTAACATATCTGGTGCCTTGGTATCCCCATTCACTGGAGACACGTTACTGACCCTATTCCCAAGCTGCCAGCTGTAATGATAATAATAATTTGTATTTAGTTTACACCCTTGTCCAATGCAACTTAAAATGCTTCATAAACTACGTACAAGCATCTACCAAAATATACAACACAGCAATGTAATACACAGACACACAAATGCAAAAAGACAACAGGGGATCATACTCAGGTCCTGCTGTTATTATTATTATTATTATTATTATTATTATTATTATTATCTTTGCAGCTTTTTGTAGTGTGCAATGGTGCCCTTTCAAGTAGCACTGTTGGCACCTATGTAGTGCTTGATTTTAAGCCAAACTCTATGTGGAGTTTGCATGTTCTCCCTTATGAGTGACTACACTGTAATAGATTGGCATCCTGTCCAGGGGGTAGCTCCCTGCAGTGCCCCATGCTTCCAGGATAGGCTCTGGATCACTGCAACCCAATGACCATCCAAATGGTCATTGGATGGATAGTTGTTTAGCTTTGCAGATTTATGTAGCATGTCATGGTGCAGCAAGTAGTTCTTCTGCCTCTCAGCGCTTGTGTGGTGTAAAAGAACATGGGTTTGAAACTCACTTAGTCTGTGTGGAAGTTGTGTGTTCTCCCTGTGTCTGCATGAGTTTTCTCTGGGTGCTCCGGTTTCCTACCACAGTCCAAAGACAGGCAGTTAAGGTGCATTGGTGACACTAAATTGCCTGTAGTGTGTGAATGGGTGATTGACTATGTGTGGGTACCCTGCAATGGACTGGCATCCAGCCCAGGGTATTCTCCCTCAGCCTTGCACCCACTGCTTCTGGGGTAGGCTCCAGATCACCACAATCCTGGTCAGGACAAGATGTTATTGAAATTGCATGGATAGATGGATTTTTGTAGCCCTAGTTACCTCCTACCTCATAAACACCTGGAATTATACATGGCTGTTATAAACCTGCTTGTAAAAATTAGCCATCTGGGATCTTCTCATTCCTGCAGTGTGGAGGAAAAAAGGGGGACAGTGTGTTGTGTGCCTGATAAAAACTGTATGTCAAGCAGAGCACCGCAGCAGAAGTGATACCCTTGCATGACATTTGTCTTGAACCTCTGGGTGCTGGTTTTCATACCCCCCTCCTCTCCCATCTTCAGGGAGTCCCTAAACTCCTATGACTAATTCTCACTCCTTCCTCACCCCCACCAAAAGCAATCAGGGTTTAATTTTCAAGGATTATACTTCAAATGGGTGCTGAAGCTTAGTGTGAATAAGAATACCTTACTAGTTACTGCCACGTTCAGAAGGAGGTCAAAACCTTTTTGGAAAAAATTAATTTGGCCGTGTTATGGTTTGGCAGAGAAAGTGGGCATGGGAGTAGCTATGCTATCGGTTACAGCTCACTGTCTGGTTCCTGGCATTTCTATGCAGGGGACTGGGAGCATTGGTGGAATCTACCCCTTTCTTATGGTCAACCCAAACACGTCAATGCAGATGGTCAATGAAGCACCAACTGAAGAACAGCAGAGCCACTAAAAGGCGTTTAAAAAATTTACTTTAGGGTATGCTAAAATGTGCGATGAAGCAATCAATAGCTTTTAATCAAATTGGGAATCATGATACGCCAAGAAACTTCAGCCATAGCTACTAGCTGGGGTTAGGTTACCCCACCAAGCATATAATGATATATTGATTGTGGTGTCAGATAACGTGTTGACACAAAGCACAGGGGACTATATTTTATGGTGGACTGTTGGCTGTGACACAGAAAGCCTGAAAACATTCCAGTGTCCCATACATTTCAATACAGTATTCGTCAGCAGAAGAATTGCAACAATTGGACAGCTGGTACTGTAGTGGTTGGCGCTATTGCCTTTTTAGACCCAAAGGTTGCAGGTTTGATTCCCACCTCTGGGTGTAGTACTCTTGAGTAAAGGTACTTACCCTAAATTGCTCTAGTAAAATAACCCTATACAAATGGGTAAATAGTTGAAAGCTTGTGATAACTGTAACCTTAACATTATAAGTCGCTTTGGAGAAAAGCATCAGCACAATGAATAAATGTAACAAAGAATAAGATTCTACTGTTGTATTTCCTTCTGAAAATCAGTTCAGACTGATCAAAACTATCTTTTTTTTTTTTTTTTAAAACATGGGTATAGTTTTTTCAGGGGCACCTTTTAATTTACCCAAAGTACCATTTCATTCACAAAAACAAAGTGCCTCGAAAGCTATACAAAAAAAAAAAAAACCATCTTAGAGGCAATATAAAAAATAAATCTCACAGAACCTGGCAAATTCTTTCCACGTAAGAATACCTTTCCAATAAGTTTAAACTAACTACACAGTTTAAAGCAAAGAAGATTCCACAAAACACAATAGTTTAAGACAGTAAAGGAAAGTTAAATAATGGAATAACCCTTCAAGTACAATAAAACTAAGTCAAACTGTAAAGGTTTCTTTACAGAGCTATTTCAATAAGTCACCGAAGTGAGATCAAATTCTAAGAAACTAACAACCAAAACACAAGCAGTTTCTAGTTTTGACAGAAAATCTGAAAGGGACTTATAAATAAAAATTTCACCAGTATATTATACCCCTATTGCCATCGCAACCCTAGTAGGACAACAGGGTAAGAAGATGGATGGATGGATGGATGGATGGATGGATGGATGGATGGGTGGATATTATGAACATTGTGTGAACATTTAAATAGCCAGTATCTTCAAACTGAAAGGTTCTGCTCATAATGCACTCCCTTAAATCATCCAATCAATCAAATTTTCTATTAAATCTTCCAAAATATTTAGCATATCCATAAAACAGACAACACGCTACGGTTTTTTGCAAAAGACATTTACAAAACAGAAAAGCTCACATCTTGGTCTTCACTCATAACTGCAGAGTAGCTACAAATTAACACATCCATGCTTTTCTTTCCCAAATGCATGGTTGAAGATCTGAGCTATTCTTATAATGCTAATTAGTACCTTCAGGCGACTGTGTCCCTCACTGTCATGTTGCCCTGCTTCAGCCAGGTGCCTTTTTGGGTGGCTTTCCACCATCACCATCAGCTTTCACCACAACGAGCCCTGAGAACTCCACCACCACATGTGGAGAGACGTGCAGGGTTCGGGGAGCAGGCTGCTCAGCTCATTTCCATGGGGGACCTTACCTGCGCTCTGGGGGACACGCTGGAGAGAGGGGCTGGAGAGGGAGGTCAGGTAGCTGGCCGAGGACGAGGTGAGTGGGAGGGCCTCTGCCACTCCTCTTTTATACACTCCCTCCTGGCTCTATTTTAGGACAAAAAATGGGAAGCCAGTTCACGTTGTCGAGATGCTATGCGACCGCGCACCGTATCACTTTCTCCGCCACACTAACGAATCAACGTCTATTAATAATCTCTTCCCTCTCTTCTCTCTCTCACTTCCACCCTCCCTCCTGTTCTTTGTCAGGTCTTCTTTCTCATCTCTGGTTCCCAGGTCTCCTCTTACCTGGGCTTTGTGTTGTGGCTCCACGGCCCCCAGCCCCCACCTCAGCACCAGTCCGTTTCGTATGTTCCCTTTCTTTCGTGCTCCTGGCAGCTATTACCTGCATAGCTGATTGCACTGCTTCCCGCAACCCAAATCCTGCGGTCGAGTTCTGTCCCTACCCTGGACCTTCACATCTCGTGGCTCTGTATTCCTTCACACACAGAAAAAGGTGTTTATACTATCAAAAATGTACAGTTTAATTAATGCCTTCTGCTGTTAATTGAACATAATGCAAAACTCATTCTGGTGTTCAACTCAGATATGCTAAAGCAAAGACAGACGTCTACAGACAAACTATAACCCATTGCTGAACAAACACACAAATCCATATGTTTTGCAGCATCCTGCAGTCTAGTGACAGTTATAACTGAATCATGTCTTAAAACACTTCAGGAATAGTAATGTTGGGATGACTTAAATCCGGTTGCAACACAGTTCTTTGTTATATCTATCCTGAAAATACAGAGCACTTCATAAATATGTCAATGAAAGTATGAAATATGGTTAGCAGCAATACTCGTGACGATTTCTTGATGAAATGGCCAACCGGCAAAGGAGGAGAGGAAAACAAAAAATCTAGGTTGACATTAAACCAGAGCGACTGAAAGTCTAAGGGGCGCAGTTATGTAAATTAGTATGTAAGTCAGACAGACCAATGCTGGCATGCTGCCACCTCCTTCCAGGGTAACGTTCTACTTAAAAATAATTTAAGTATGTAATTGACCAGTGTAAATCCCGTCATAGATAGATAGATAGATAGATCTACACATCCCAGCTATTTAGGCAAATAAAAGTGGTAATGAGGACATACAAAGTTGACCTGAGTGTAAAGAACACTACAAGGCACAGATGAGTACATGTAAAGGATATTTCAAGGTAAACTGAGATTAGGTCTTAAATTTAAATTCAGAAACTTTGCATGCAAACCACTGATAAGTACCTTGTTGAAGGGCACTTTAGCTGGAGTAGGGATTCAAACCTGCAAACCCCCAATTTCCGCCATTCTCACCACTACGCTACTAGCTGCATCATTTTTAGAAATATTCAAATTCCATTCGTGTTGACATTCCAAACCTTTGACTCTCCACTCCACTTAATTCACATTTATTCTGTGATACTTCAGTGATGCATGTACCTAAACCATCTTATAATTTTACCTATTTGTGCAGCTGTTCATATTCAGTGCGACAGGTCAGGTTGAGTACCTGCTCAGGAACATTAGGAAAGTATCCCTTCTGAAAGCATTTTGAAAGCCTTTGTGAACACAACCCTACTGGCTGCCCATCTGCCCTATCATTCCCTCCCCAGCCAATCATCACTTTTTCTAGTTATCCTCTCTTTGCCTCTTCATTCTGTACTCATTGCCCTAGGAGTAACCATCATATTACCATAATACCTCAGTCTCCTTTTCCCTGGTGCAGGATTCTGTCATGTCCAGATATTTCTTCAGGAGTCCGTCCCACATATATCCCCACCCACCTCCTTGTCCAATTATTATTCCTTGCTCCTGCTCCTCTTCCTACCACATAGCCCCGCCTCCTTTTATGGCCTCACTGCCCTTCTTCTCTTCCTTGCTCTTTGGGCTTCTCATCCTCAGACTAAATTTATCAGCCATCTCCTACACTGGTGGCCGCTGAGGCTTTCAGCCAAATTCATTACAGTGCGTGCCTGGTGTCGCTTGCAGATCTCTCGGGGCTCAGGGAGTGGGTTTGAGAGGCACAGGCTTGGGGCAAGGGGAGGGCAGGGCATCATGCCAGAGAATGTCCAAGCCTCAGACTGCAGGAGGCAGGGGGATCACACTAAATCAGTACCTTGACCCAACTGCCAACAGCTCACTTCAGAACCTGTGTTGAAGAGGAGCTTCTCACCTAGGCTTAATTCTTCTGGCATGCTAAATTAAAAAAATGCCATTCATACAACAGATGTAGTTTAAGAAAAAATATACAACTTCTTTCAAACCACCATCTGTATTTTACATTTGATGGTTTGCAGTTTTGATGACAAAATGTCATTGTTGCAATTTAGATGTCACACCAACGAACATGTTACACAAGTGAACATGACACACCAGGGAGCATTGCCACACCTAGCCAACCCTATTCTAGTGTGGTGTGTTAGGTCTGTTAGGGTATGATGCATTTGCTTTCATCTGTCCATCTAACAAAGACCTAATGACAACAGTTGTCAGAACTGATCTCTCGCTCATTAACTGGACATTCCCACTTGCGGCAACTGGAAAGGGTCTTAAAGAGGTTTTAAAAAAATCTGATGCCATTCTACCGAAAGAAACGCCTCCAGTTCTTTTGACAAATAAAGGAGGTGGAAATTTAATCCGCAGTCTGTGCTGTAGAATTTCCCATATACGGTAAGTTCAGTAATGTTTGGATCCGGTGGTTTGGGAGGTCATCGATGGAGTTTGACCTCATTCTGGAGTTCATGGGAGCATTTTCATCCTGGAATATGCAAATGACATGACAGAATAGTGTTTGCACTATAGGGTGCACCTGGTTCTGTAGAATGACTTCATGTTTGTAGGCTGTTATACAGCATAGGTAGACCAATCATCAGCCGTAACACTTGCCCATTCCATTACGGATCCCCCACCATATTTAACAATGGCAACAGACATCGTGGGTTCAAGGTATCCTTTGGCACACAATTTTTGGAGTGACTGGGTCACAGAAGTACTGATTAATTTCGTAATTTTTGAGGCTGTGCTTTTGTGGGATTGAATTTTCTATGAACTTTCACTTATGACCACTGTTCCTCTTTGCTGACGCAGATTGTCCATGTTTGGCGTGTGCTGTCATTATTTTTCAGACTTTTCCCTTTGACACATGAAATAATTTAGCAGTTTTTGCGACTGTTTTCTAATTGTCAGACCTCTTTTACAGGTAGCTGCTAATTGGCAATAAGCCTCAGATGACTCACTTTTGAAGCTGCACTGGTAATTGTGATTTAGTTATTTCAAAATAAAATTCCTTTTTCGTATACGGCTTCTGTTTTTTTGACCACACCTTATAAATATGTATCTTTGTATCTGCACTCCTTAAAAAAATATACTCTTAATCAAAGATAATTAACAAATCTCAGTAGGAGCACAGATGGAATCCATGTTTGATTCTGAATGTGTTTGTTCGCTGATACTTGATCATGAACTTCTTACAAACCGGACTTTTATCGAGCAATTATCAGTTGAACGAGTACAGGTGTGTGCATATGTTTTTTCCAGGTGGGGTATATGTTCACTCTCCATTGATAGGATTCCCCTGTATGTCACCACGTATACATTGTGAGAGTTGCCTTTCCGATACTGGGGATACCACAGGGTAGGGGCTCCCTGTAGCTCTTGTTTCAGTATCCATAGCCAAGAGTTGTGTAGGGCAGACACCTCTGCTGAGCTTTACATGAGCAAGGGGAACCTGAAAACCAGTCCTTCCTGACTTTTATCCTCCTCTGGGTCAAAGATACATTGATTCTGAGACCACATGGCTGCACTTTCAAGTCTGGACTTGGCCTGAAGGTGTCCTGGCAGCCTCAGTGTTGGCACTGAAGAAAGACAGAAAAGGTGGATAGAGGAGGGGGGCTGGAGATGGGAAATGGGAAAAGGGCAGGTAATCTGATAAACCTCATGAGCTAAGCAAATATAGGTTCAGCGTCCCCTGGGTCTCATTAAAGCCAGCAGTTTTTAAGTACTAGGAGAAAAGGGGATGGAGTAAAGGGAGATGCCAGATCCTGAGCCCGGAGAAAGCCACAAAACACCGTTTGCGGGGCAGCAGGTAAAGACGTTGAGGTGTCTCCCTCCCTCCCTCTACTTGTCCTGCGTTGACCTCTCTGCTGTCCTCTGGTTGACTTTCTTCCTCATGTCTCAACACTCTCTCATGTTTCTCCCTTAGGGTGGAGGAAAGTTATATTTAGGCTCTTCAAGAGGCGTCTTGGACCCATGTGGAGACCCACCCAGACCTGCAGGGACGTTCAGAGGTGGGTGGCATGGGGAGCCTGCAATGGATCCATGCCGATGCGAAGAGAAACCCGACCACTAACCAGGAGGTGCTGAGGCGTGGACATCACCATTGACTTAATGTGCCTCTATTTACGGGATGCTGATGTTGTTCGTTGCCCCCCAGAGGCTGTTGCTGGCATTACACTCCCCAAAGACAAGAGAGCATCATGCTTCTCTGCCCCTCCCCACTTCAGCTATTATATTTCTCCACCTCAGCAGTTTCTCTTGGAGTGGTGGCAAGAGAGAAGGTGAGACGGAGTAGAGGAAGGAGGAAGATCGGCAAAACAGAGAGACAGAAATAGAGGTGGAGAAAGATCCTCCACAATATTGACATCTGCCCAGAGAATGATAACATATACAGAGACCTCAGGCACCCTGCAAAGCATCACGGAAGGGCAAAGGAGAGACCTGTTGACTGGCAGATATCGACATGCATAAGCAACAGCATACATAAGAAAAAGTGTTTTGATAATCCGGTATTAGTAACAACTGCAGATGGTGGAGGGTATTAAGCCCTATGACAGGTGTCTTGGAGGTGGCTAGAGTTGTAGAACCCCAGGTTTTACAGCTGGTCAATGTGCTTATGTGTGAGATACAGGGAGAGGCAATGATACCATGGGGAACCCCAGGCTAATGGCCTTGAGATTAGGGTAGGGTTGCATCAAACACTGCTATTAATACAGTGGGCATGATGTGCTTGAAAAAACAAAAATCCACAATAACATATTTCAGGCATTCAAACAAACACTTACTTTACCATCATTGCTCACTTTACTTCCCACGAGGAGCACTGGAACAATTCTGCTTTGTGCTTTGCCAGCTGAGACAACAAGGGTCTGATATCTGTCCACATATGAAAAAAATACTTCATGTTTTGGAAGGTCTCTCTTTACTTGCCAAGGGAAGCCAGTGTCAGTATTGTAATCATCCCAACTGTACCCATGTGAGGTGTGGTATGTGGTAGTCTATGGCATGAGGTGTGGCGTGTGTGAGGAAGAGGGTTGAGAGCCCTGCCATTCTCCTTGGCCCCATACCATAAATAAGGCGTTCTTGCTATTCCTCGCTTGAGAAGTGACACTCACACTCATATATCGTATACACTGACCAACATGCATGCCTGTAAACACCAACTGGTGTGACCTTGGAGTTAAATGTATCTGCCGATGCATCTGTGTCACAATAGCTATGCGCAGCACAAAGTCAACCCCTCATTGTTTAATGTATTGTCTTTATAGTATAATATTTTTCACACGGCTGACCGTTTGTCCAAACTGAATTACATTCACTTTCATTAATCACTTATCCTTCTCAGGGTCACAGGGGTTGTGGAAAAGTGGAATCACTAGAAACTTGGCTAGGAGGGGTACACCCTGGACAGGGTGCGAGTCTATTGCAGGGTAGCCATATGGGCACACGCTATGGGCAATTTATTGTTGCCAATTCACCTGAAACACACCCTTGGACTGTCGGAGGAAATCCACACAAACACGGGGAGAACATGCAGACTCCACACGGCCAGAACTAGATTCAAACCCATAACCGAAGAGCCCAGGTGCTGTGATGTGTCAGCACTACCCACTGCCCCACCCAAGCAGAATTACATAGTGGTTTTATGAAATTTGAGTTGTAACCTGAACCAATTCACACCGTACTCCCACCACTGCTGTAGTGTCCTTGATCAAAATGCATGTACTGAAGAGCTCCAGTAGGACCACCAGCAATACAAATGGTCCAAATTAGCATAGGTAGGTCAGGGCTAGTAGCAACTGGAACTGTTGCCTTGCAGTCGAAAGACCTGGGTGTGAATCCTTACTGCAGTAGTCTTGATCAAGATGCTTACCCTGAATTGCTCCAGGAAAAAAATGTCAGCTGTATAAATAGGCAAATCAGAGTAGGCAGCGTAACATTGTGTGTTGCTTTGGATAAAATTATTCCCTACCTGGGTCAATGTCAATGTTTCTTTAATTAAAGAGATCAATCAAATTATAAACTAACATACCTTGCGTGAAGGTGTGTCACCAAGGGACATCTAGGGTTCGGAACCTGCAACTGCAAGTTTGGTTATCATATGGCAATAATCGAACCTTGTTTTGGAGGAGGCTTTCAGTCACTGTGACGGGCAAAGAAAGAAGCGTTTGAAAACAATAGCCGTAGTCACTACACACACAGCACCGTCTTGGAGCACCACTGCAGGATCTGCTCTAACCCCTGGAGTATTTCATACGAAGTCCAAATTACCTCATTGCACCGACAAGGTGAAATGGGGCCTTTTCATGGGAAATTTCCGTACGGCTTTCGCTGCCTCTTTCCCGCCAACAGAGCTCTTACTGGGCGCGGCGCAGCGACATCTGGTGGCAGCACATCGCGGTGCAGCGGCAAAGCGCCTCCCGTTTCATGATGCACGGCGATCCAGCAATAGTGTATGTTCTTATTGCGCTTAGGGCAGCATTAATATGAGAAATATTAGCTGGACGACAGGTCTTCAGCCTCTTATATGTATACGCACACATATACGTTTGTTAATCAGTTTTTATTGTGTTTTATGGGTGATTTCAATATTCGTCATATATACTATATGTCTGCGGGGGGTGCGGTGGCGCAGTGGGTTGGACCACAGTCCTGCTATCCGGTGGGTCTGGGGTTCGGGTCCCGCTTGGGGTGCCTTGCGACGGACTGGCGTCCCGTCCTGGGTGTGTCCCCTCCCCCTCCGGCCTTACGCCCTGTGTTACCGGGTAGGCTCCGGTTCCCCGTGACCCCGTATGGGACAAGCGGTTCTGAAAATGTGTGTGTGTGTGTACTATATGTCTATATACACGTCACATACACCGACTGAAGCCGCTTGGCTGGAGGGGACACACCCAGGACGGAACGCCAGTCCATCGCAAGGCACCCCAAGTGGGATTCGACCCACAGAGAGCAGGCACAGGCCAACCCCGCTGCGAAACCTCAAACACATGTGACACGGAGTAACACATGATGGAGTAAAAAACGAAAGCGAAGCTGAAGTAGTTTAAAATGATCTCCTTGGGTCAAATATGGATTTTAATGGCATGTAGTCGAAAGAAATCCCAGCTAAAAGTAAAACGCAATGCTCGCAGGTACAACAGCCAGACGCGCTGCACTAACGGCCGTTTTTTTTTTTTTTTTTTTTTTTTTTTTTTTTGCAGACTGGGGGGAGTGTCCGTGTGTGGAGGTGCGAAAGAGGAACTGGCGCTTCCTGCAACTGCAATAAGCACAGAGCTCGCTGCGAACTGCATCGCAACTCCAGCATCTCATCTTCTTCAGTCGCGTTCGACACTTTTCGCGGACCCAGCCGCTCCTTCACCATGTCTCAACCTCGCCAGCTCCGCGACGAGAGGTGAGCGCTGCACTCGTGCGCGCGCCTCCGCGTCCGCGCGCTTCAGCCGCTGCGCGCGCGCGCGCGCGCGCGACAAAAGCCTGACTATAAGCATTGACATTCCACCGTGTGCAACCTCTGGAACTGTTCTCTGTTTGGCGGTTTTCATTGTCGCTCTCATTCTAACCAGAGTTCTAATGCGGTTCAGGCGATTAAGAGTGTTTTAAATAAATTTACTGAAAGTATTTGTGTTTATTTGTGTGATCTTGAGAGTTAAATGGAAAATATCATTATCATGTGAAATATGTTGCTTTGAATGCTCTTTTAGACGGCGTCTTTAAATGCAAGTGAAATTTATTCAAACCAATCCTTGCATGTGACAGTTAAAAATCTCTGTTGTCCGATTTCACTGCACCGGTAGGTTGTGGGGTCTGTATTACTCAAGGTGTAAATCCCCATTTGGTGATTATTATTACACATTTCCCCTGTGTGGTTTACTGTCTGAAACCCTGCTATAAAAATCCCCATTTTGCTTTCTGAAGGTTCCCCAATCTGGCAATCCAGGTGCCTTGCCACCACAGTTGAAACTCTGACTGCACTGTAGTAAATACACATGGGAATCAGAGTAGTCAGCAACAGTATTAATCCGGGCTGTGTGTGTCTTTTCCCCTCAGTGATTTCGACCAGCTGCCCGACAACATCCCCATAAGTGCCACCATAGCCGACATTGAGGAGAGGAGGGGATTCATGATCTTCTATGTGAGACACGGCAAACCCTGAACCTGCGTTCGCTCCCGAGAACGGATACTTAGCGTCTGCCTGTGGGAACGCTGCTCGGACACTTCGTGATCCTACGCGATTTATAACTGGAGTTTGTCAGTATTTTACTCATAGTCATAGTAACCTGAGGTTTAAAGCTACAGATTTCTAATGTTACTTGAGGACATTAAATAAGAAAAGTAATGCATGTTTTGATCACTGCAAAATGCACCTATTAGGGTGAACTATGGAGTAATTCCAGCAATCCCACTTTCGCTGTTCCCATGCGGTGCTGTCATGTGACATGATGACATGATAGACATGTATGTAACTATACAAGGTAGCCAGTTATATGACTGAAAGGGAAATGCGAAGAAGACGAGCAAGGTATTTGTATGAGGAATGCAAACATGGCGCGAATACATGGTACGAACCCATGAGCACAGGCCTTTCCCCTTTCCGCAGCGCTTTGTGATCGAGGTGAAAACGAAGGGAGGGAGCAAATACCTGATATACCGCAGGTACAGGGAATTCTTCAACCTCCACCAAAACCTGGAGCTCAAGCTCTCCACAATGTCTCCGAGTGGCCCTTATAGCTGTTCCTTGCCCTTCTTGCCCAGTAAGTGCCACTTTCTGTATGTGTGTGTGTGTGGATCCCAAGCCCCGTGAATATAGCTAAAGCCTGATTTTTATACCATACTGATAAAGTTGTAAAAAAAACCTGCTAACTAATAACTGAATATTTAGGTGCCCTGTAATGGACCAGCATTTCTTGGATAGGCTCTGGACCAGCACTACCCTGTATTGAGCAAGTGGTTATTGGTGATGAATAGGTGTACAATGATGAGTATTTTCCCTTACAAATTGCTGACTGCGGAGATGAAGGTGGCCATGGGAGTTGTGCAGCGCTAACTCAGGTCCTTGCTGGCCACCGCCCTGTATGTAGTAATCATTATGTTATTTATCAGATGCTGTGGAGTGGGTGACACATGACATCATGCTTTAGCATAAACACGAACCATGACAGTAATGACAAAGACACAAAAGCTTTTATTGTCTAACAATACAGGAAAAAAAAGGGCATGGGATGTTTACCCAAAGGACTTAACCTGGAGTCCATTAAAAATAAAAAAAAAATTAAAAATAAAATACAAATGTTACCCTGCTTTTATTATGTATGACATAATTCTTTGTGAAGGTAATCAAGTTTCAGAGGAATAAGATGAGCATAATGTTTTCTTTGATTGTATTTATGGACATTTTATGAGGGCTCCATAGTTTTCAACATACCTAAAAAAGTTAAGATCCCCTGATTTACAGTCTTACGTAATCTGTCTGTTGTTACTGCTGAGGTATGTATTCAGTTCTTTACCAACGTAAATGCTGATTCTTTGTCATAGATCTACGGAAGTGGGTTGATGTTGTGTGTGTTTTAAAAGCAGCCCTTTAAGTGACCGTACAGGGCAGCATGTGATGTAGCGCCTCGAGCTGCAAGATTGCAGGTTCAAATCCCACCTAATGTTGTAGTAGCCTTCACCAACGTACATACCCTGCATTCACAGAGTTAAAAAATGACCCTGCTGTGTAAATGGGTAACTCATCAAAAGTCAATTTAGAGGAAAGAAACCTCAGCTTTGTTTGTCAGTCTGAGGTTATGAACAGGTGATGAGGAATGATGGGAATGGCAACTGACAGATGTACTGTTTGGGAGTGGTAGGCACATGTGCACCAAGCTGTCCCACGCACAGTGAACCCTTTTCTGAGAAATCCCTGGTTTTGGTTTACTCATCAGCAGAAAGGGACTCACTCATGTGCCCCCTTGTTCTCTCCCTGTCTTCTTGTTTGCACCTGGATCTGCCGCAGGCGAAAGGAATGTCTGTTGCTCCGAGCGCTGACACCTGTAGGCTGGCCTTGCAGGTGCAATCCTGTCCAAACCTAAAACAGTGAACATCTGTTCTCTCTCTCTCACACACATACACTCACACACAGACTTACAGAAGTGGTAGTTTCATAGTTGTTCCGTTACCCTCCTTTATCACCTGCTGTGTCTTTTCACGGGACATCCCTGCACTTCCTAGCTTGGTCCTTTGGTCCCACACACCTGTCACCTGTTCCCTAGGTGTGCAGTTGAACTCGTCCGACGTGTAGGAAACTTTCTCGTTGCCGATTTTGTCTGGTATGTGTCAGGGCAGTGAGCTACCTCACAGAGCACAGGGTTTAAAAAAGGCCCCATTATTATTTTTTTACCATGCTGAAACAGGTATTTTGGATAAGGGCTGTGAAATGGATAATACAATACACAGATGCATTTTGGCTACATTCTCCGGTGGGTCCTGGGATCGAGTCCCACTTGGGGTGCATTGCGATGGACTGGCATTCCGTCCAAGGTGTGTCCCTTCCTCTCCAGCCTTACGCCCTGTGCTGCCGGGTTAGGCTCCGACTCGCTGCGACGCTGCTTAGGACAAGTAATTTCAGACAACGTGTGTGTGTGTGTGTGTGTGTGTGTTTCGGCTACGTGCCTTCCTCAGTGTGTATGCGTGCTTTTTCAAGAAATACATATGTACAGTTTTTGGAACATGTGACTGGTTATTTCTCTTATCTCCCATTGGTCTCAGTGTGTGTAGATATATTTAAACTTTTTATAACTAGCTTAGTCATTTTCTCTTTTCTTGCATCATCATTAGAACCAATACCCTGCCCCTGTCTTTGATTTATATTACTGGTTTCGTTTCTATTGTCTGTATGTCCAGCAGTTACTGTCACAAACTCCCACATGTTCCAAAAGCTATAAATGCATGTTTCTCGACACAGGCAGTACAAAGCATTTAGCTGAGATGTGTCCATATATTATGTAAATTATATTTATTCATCCAGTTTGCGAATGCAGTCCCCCTTCTTCATTCCAAGAATGACTACACTCAACTCACACCGCTCCCTTGTGGATGCCAGTGCCGTGCTGCTGCGGTCACTTTGAAGCTGTAATGACATGTTTACCTGTTGTCTGAATTAGAAGTGGACAAATGGACCATCAGAGGTCAGACCTCACAACAAATCAACAAGGGACATTTGGTATAATACACACACGCACATTTTCAGAACCGCTTGTCCCATACGGGGTCACGGGGAACCGGAGCCTACCCGGTAACACAGGGCGTAAGGCCGGAGGGGGAGGGAACACACCCAGGACGGGACGCCAGTCCATCACAAGGCACCCCAAGCAGGACTCGAACCCCAGACCCACCAGAGACGAGGACTGTGGGCCAACCCACTGCGCCACCGCACCCCCACATTTGGTATAATATTAATTCTCCATTCTACTCTTGCCATTATCACCGCACTATATATTTACAGGAAGAAAAGTACAGGCAGTCCCCGGGTTACGAACATCCGACTTACGTAAAACCCATAGTTACAAACCACTCCACCCCATAAAGCCTATTATATTAAAAATTCAGGTTGCATACAATGATTCGTAATAGCAAATGGTGCTGCTTTGCGACACGCATCAAAACATTGCCATCTACTGTGGTTCGTCGGTGGCTCGTGGGTGGGGCACGTGAGCCCGAGGTAGAACAGACTTCGTTCTCTTCGGTCGGACCACTTTGCTGTTAACGGCGACTCGTGTGTTACTGTATTTGGCTTTAGATTTTTTGTTTTTTCCCTCCTAACCGTGGTACCAAAGTGTAAATGTGATGCAAGTGGTGGTGATGCGTCCAAGGAATTGAAAATGATCATGATTGAAACTGAAGTGGAAATAATAAAGCGAAAGGTGAAATGCCAACGAAGATTGGAAAAGCAAACATTAAATGCACACACACACACACACACACACAAACTCTCTTTCTCTCTCCTCTCCGAGAGAGAGCACTCGGCTATAAAAGACACTTCTTCCCAGTTGCGGAATCTCGCTCGAGACAACTGTCCGCTCTGAGTTCTCAAACCTACCTCACTTCGCTTTTCCAAGTCCTGTCCCTCATCATTCCCCTGCCCGCTTTGTCCCTTGACCACGATTTCGAATTCTCGCTTCTGTTAGTTCGCCGATCAACCGACCATTCGCCGGTCCCCGACCATAAGAACACGTCTAGTCCTTTGATTGTGAAAAAACGATCCTGCACTTGGGTCCAGCCCCCACCCTATTACCCTATTATCTTCTCTTCATCGTGATATAAGTAACATTTATTATCTCTTTATATGTCTCTCTCTATTAAAAATACTGTAGTTACATTATTATTCTTCTTCTTATTATTATTATTAATTACATAGAAAATTACATTGTGTTATTATTACTGTATTGTTATATTAAATATGTTTTAGTGTATCTGGAAGCATTTCTTTAACATTTTTTACGCACAGAAAGGTACACGATATACGATATACTAAGACAAACATTTGACAAACTGATGTGAGATGCGCACCATACCTAACTGTTTCGACTTACATACAAATCCCACTTAAAGACAGACTGAAGACACGGAATCTGTTCGTTATTTGGGGACCGCCTGTAGATTTAAGCAACTTCACCGAAATTGAGGATTTCCTCACATGCGAAGCAAAAGAAACCTCTCCTGGAGTTGCTCAGACTAAATTTAATTTAATAAAGAACCAAGAATCGGTTCAGCAGAATCATTCGACTTATTCATGTAGGCGACACTTTTCTCCGAAGCAACTTACAAAGCGAAGCTACTTCCAACTATTTACCCATTTATACAGTTGGGTCATTTTTAATGGAGCAATTTAGGGTCAGTACATTGCTCAAGAAAACCACAGCTCCAATTTGAATCTGTGACCTTTGAGTCAAACGCTAACAGCTCTAACCACAATACTACCCACTGCTTATCATATGTATGAGTCATATGTATCTTAAAAGAATGGATGTCTTTATGCTTTCTATGAAAACTATGAAGTATGCAGTTTTGTTAGTGCTTATATATAGGTTCTTCCTGTGGCTGTTGTACTTGCCTGCCTATTCTGGGCAGCAGGCACTATAACGGTTAAGGAACTGAAAGTGACCCAAGGGCTGTAGGTTCTCTCTGGTGAGCAGGGCTTCTGTTGCACTTCATGAGAACTGCTTGAGTAAATGTCTCTTATATAAACACAATGTACACACTGAAAGCTGTTTGAGCTGTTAGATAAGGGTACCTGCTGGTCCTTCTGTAGGCAGTGAGGCTCTGCGACGTTCTCATTGTTCCAGCGCTCGATAAATAAGGTCATTTTTATCGGACAAAAAATGTGAGCGTGAGCTGCTGTCTGGAACACGGCCAAGCGAGTGAATCGTATACACCTGCACAGACCAAGTAATTTTATTCTTTATCCAAAAAAAAAACCCCTCAATTAGCCACCTGAGTGCTGGGGCACAACAGCATAGTGGTTCGAGTTGCTACCTTATACTCATAGGACCTGGGTTTGAATCTCGCCTCTTGACTGCTACAGTAAATATGAACCACCTTTATGAATGGATAAGCCATCTTCTGGAACTATGTTTAAAAAACCTCACGGTGGATGCTGCTTTGGAGAAAAGGCTCAGCTAAATGAATAAATAACACCCCGCATTGTTTATGGGGTGGGATTGTCCACGTCAGGGCTCAACAGATACGTAATTAATATTGCTAACTAATTAATAACTAACATGTGTACGTAAAGCAAATCTTTCTAATATGTTGATGTGTTTTTTCTGCAGAAAAAGTGTATATGGGGAACAAGCAGGAAATTGCAGAAAGCAGGATACCGGAGCTCAACAATTACGTGAAAGTAGGAGGAAACAGTTATTGAGGAGTTTCCAGTTTACCATGTGTTACTGTCTTGTGTCACTGTTTCCCAATCTTGCCTCGTTTGCATTTGCATCGTTTGATCCTCTTTCTGTCATTCACTTCTCTTTTCTTTGTGATTTCCCAATTGCCTTGTTACTCCTGTCCTTCACAACTTTGTCACGTATCAGTGATGATGGACACCATCATGCTATGTACAAACATTAATATGAGAGTCTGGGAAGGTGATGCATTAGCAGGCTGGGTTTGAATTTCCCCTAATGCATTGTGTGTTGCCATACACTGAGGTCAGTTTGTATGAGTGGTTCCTCATATCTCCATCCACCTCTCTCAGAAACTGCTGTCCCTACCCACATGGCTTCTAATGGAGGAGGAGCTCCAGATGTTCTTCTACCAGAGTGAGCTGGACAGCCAGCAGGTCCCTCGCACCCTCCGTCGGCTCCGCCCCCCCACCCGCAGAGTGTAAGTCTCCCTTGCGACATCTCAACACACGTGGTGCTCACCAAAGATGATCGATGACAATAACGCTGTTCTGCTGCTAATACAGACTGGGTGTAGAAAGATATGATGGAGAGCAGTGTGAGATGTACTCATACTTCATGGTAGATGTGGGATAGGTACACTACAACAGGCCCACAGAATTTACAGCACAGAATGAAATGTGCCAAATTATAGACATTTATTAATTACAAAACCTCTAACGAATAAAGATAACATTACAGTATACAAACCCAAACGATGTAACACAAACCCAAAAAACTGTCAAATGCATTAAAAAAATTATATATATATCAAAGGGCCTGTTGAAACGTAATGCTTTTTCATTTTTACTTTTGCCAGGCCTTTCAAAATAAAATTTTCTTCCATTCTGAAAATTAGAAATGGTCATAAGTGCATTTATTTTGGAAATTGCACTTGGCATTTACATTATATTGCAGGTTAGCAGCTGTTTTAGCATTTTGGACATTGATCTAATTATAATGCAATATGATATGATATGAAGTTTATCGTCGGATTTCTCTGAAACGGGTTTTGTATCCCAGCAGCTCTACCCTGACCTAGTACATTAAGGGTAGATACGCAACAATGTGAGAAACAAGGAAAATAAATAAATAAATAAATTGATTTAATACTAGAATAAAGAGATAAATAATGAATAGAAGGAATTGCCCATGTTTTACACACCCAGATTTTGCACAAAGAATATTGAACAACTATATCACTTCATTTTCAGTTCTGTATGTGCCATCAACTCACAGTAATAAAAATAAAGTACTTGACAGCTTTCACAGAAGATTGTACAATTCCACAACACACCGCAAAGGATTTTTAACAACCATAGGCTACCGACTTTGCGATTCTATGAATGAGTAACGAATTTACCGTAGTTGGTTGTTTAGGCCTTTTCACCATCCTATCCTTTGGAGCCCAGACTGCAACCGAGACCCGAACACATTTGTTCTTTTAAATAAATTACTTATTCCTTTAGCTGACTTTTCTTCACAGCACCTTACAGTACTAGATGTACTACACTAAGCCCTTTACACTTATTTATCCATTTATATACTTAGTTAAATTTTACCACCTTATGCATGATAAGTACTATTAAGTTTTGTGAAGTACCTTCAGTATCGTCTTGAACTGCATTGTTTCTACTCTCTCTAAGGTGTTATGCAGTTAAATGTCGTACGGCCGGCTTGTTTACCTGGATCTCCCCGTTTTTTCCCCCCTCTATCAACAGAAAAGCTGAGAAACCTAAACCTGATCTGCTGTCAACCCCCAGAGCAGAGGTAAAAACATCTCTTTGTAACATAAATGCTGAGCCAAAAAAACATTCAGCTGTAGTTGTCTGCATCTGACCTCCTAAGCCCACAGTGGTTGAAACATTTTTGTTTTTTTTTCCCTCCGCTAAACGCATTTAAGGGCCTCAGACATTGTGCAGGCGTTCACTCCTACGTTTTATTTTCGAGACCAGCATCCACGGCGTTGCAAAAGCATGTGTGTGCTTTGTGCACTATTGCCTTATATAAATGTGTGCATCTGCCTGCCGGTGCGATGCTGTACTTCTCACGGGCCATATCAGCTCAGCAGTTGATCACGTTCTTCCATTTTTCCAACCCGGTAGTTAAAGGTACTGCTCGCTCAGGGGTGTCGAGTTGACTGAAGGTTGCACGCTAAACATTACTTGCAACAATGCAAGGGTTTGCAGCTAGCGGAAGTGTTTTGGTCCAGTGCTGCTGGTGTCACGTGATGATATAGTCTACTGACAGTTGGACACCGATGAACACCAGGGTCTCACTGACGGGGGACTCCTGGTGGACAGAAGGAGTGAGTAAAGAGATTTTTACTCCCAGTCCTGCTGTCTCCAGAAGTTTTCCAGTTCTCGGCTATCAATTATGACCTTGCTGCTAAGGGATCTAGTTAAATTAGTTTCAGGAAAACAGGAAAATCCTGCACACACCTTGGCCCTCTAGGGCCAGGAGCAAAGACCTCTGGGTATGGGGGGAATGGCATTGACAAGGTACCTGCCCTATTCAGTTTTGGCTCATTTGGACTGATCCTCTTTGTCCTTCCGATTCTTTAGAGTTCACTGTTCTTCCCGATCGATCCACCCTCTTTGACTTCCTCCCTTATCGCGGCCTCTGTCTCTCTCAGCCTGCTGAATTCATCGAACTTCCAGTCTTCATGTCCCCTACTTTACCGTTTCACTTTTTGTCGTTTCTAGTTCTGTCTGTGTGCACAGCACTATAACACTTTCCATTTTCTCCTTCCTTCTGCCCATCTGTCGCTCTCTTACTTTTTCTCCCTCTGTTACTGTGTTCCTTGTCTTTCTGTCTGTCTCGCTCTTTCTTTGACATGCCTTCTTCCTCTTTCTGTCCTTTCTGCCTTTGTCTTGTCTTTGTTTTGTCTCCATTTCCTCTCTGTCTCAGTCTTCTTCTCCCTTATTTTGTCTCCCTGTCCTCTCTACCTTATTCGTCCTTTGACATTCCCTCTTCCTTTTGGTGTCTTCTGCCTAATTGTTCCTTTGTCTCTCTGTTTTGTATCGTCTCTCTCTTGTTTTGTCCCATTGTCCTCTCTATCTCACTTTTCCTTTGTCACTCCCACTCCCCCATCTCTGCTGATGCCTGACAGACTTTTTCTCAGTATCTGGTAGCAACCTGCTCCCTCCCTGGGACAGTGTCTCTCCTATTCCCCATTTGTGTCACACCCACAGCTCTGGGTATGTGAAAAAGAAAGAAAAAGACAATTTATATTCCAGGGCTGTCCTTGCAGGAGAGGGGGAGTGATGGTGTTTTAAAGCTCTAGTTATTGGCCATTCAAAATCCTTGAAACGAAAACGAGTTTAGGTTCTCTGCTGTCAGCATATTCGGCACTTTTGGATTTAACTCCGTTGTGCAATCGGCACTGCGGCCCAACAAAATACCTTAACATTATAATGATGGATGGCCGGATCAAATTTCTGGAGTTGATAATTCAGGAAACAAACATGATGCAATTTTTTAGGACAGCTTGTAGCATAGTAGTTAGAGCTGCTGTCTTTGAACCTGAAAGGTCACAGGTTCAAATCCCACTTCCAGCTGTAGTACCCTTAAGCGAGGTACTTACCCTAAATTGCTCCAGTAAAATTACCCTGCTGGATAAATGGGTAAATAACTGTAAGTCAGTTTACAGAGAAGCATATTGAAATCAATGTCTAAATAGCTAATGTGACATTTGGCCTGGGGAGGATGTGGTGGTGCAGTGGGTTTGAGCCAGTCCTGCTTGCTGGTGGGTCTGGAGTTCAAGTCCTGCTTGGGGTGCCCTGTGATGGATTAGCATTCTGGCCTTGTGCCCTGTGTTATGCTCTGGTTTGCTGTGATCCTGCTTAGGACAAGTGGTTTCAGGCAATGTGTGTGAGGCATTTGGCCTGAACATATGTAATACATTATTTTAACGTTGGTCCTGTTAAACGCATTAGATAAGAATTCAGTTCCTTTTGAGCTTTGCCTGATTTATAGCACAGCTACTTTAGATAGTGACACCTTTTACACACAGGTGCAACTTGAAAGTAATCCAGAGTAAACACACTCAGCAGATGGTGAGCCACCTCTGCGATGACAGACTGTTAGCACGCCGGCGGAAACGATTTCCCTGTCGTTTTTTTCTCCATTGAGAGCTCTGTCATGTCACGTGATTTAAATCGCGAAACTTCATTCAGTAAATAGCTCAGTCGAGGCCAGTTAATTATAACAAAAACCCGCATAGGCAGGGGTCCGCAGGGACCAGGGTGGGGAAAATACTGTTAAAAGGCTTCCAGCTCCATATGGTGGATGACAGTGCTGTTTCAGGATATATCGCACCCGTGAGAATACGCTGGATTACTCTATGGTCTCTAGTACAGCTGACGGTGTAGTGATAAGAGCTGCTTCCTTTAGATCCAAAGGTTGCAGGTTTGAATCCCAGCTGTAGTACCCTTCAGCATCCTCAGCGGGTTGCTGGGGATGTGTGGAGGGTGGGGTTAATGGAGCTGAACTCCATCCGGTGCGCAGCACCTCATCAGTAGTGCACACGGGTCCCATACCTTTGCACAGTGGACCCTGCAGCAGGCAGAAACCTTAATCCCATGACCTTGCAGCAGAAGAAGCAGTATCTCCGCTAAAAGGTCCCTGCAACGTTACACAATTGTGTTCGTGTGTGCGCGCCCATACTGTAAATGTATGTATACGCACACACGCGCATGCACACCCACCACCAACAGTCATACGTTGCTCATAGACCGCAAAGAACTGGTTCACTAAATACTCAGTTCTATAAGTAGGTAAAAGTGTGAAAAGGAGAAAAAAAAAAAAAAAAAAGTAAGCTGTTTGAAGCGATTAGGATGAAAAAAATTTTGCCAAGCAGAAACAACCACTTGCATGCACAGCGCCTGCAAATTCTTATCCTCGGTGCTCAGTCCACTTCCTCCTCTGCACGCAAATGTTGAGACAAACTGGCACACACACACACACACACACACACACACACACACACACACCTATATGCACACATGCAAAGCAGCTGTAGGGAGACACACTCAGCACCTCCATACATTATTTCGGTTGCTGGACCCAGTTTACTCTGTCTTATTCCCACATACTTATGCCTGTGATGATTACAGTGATGTTGTCCAAGCAAATATCACTTACATAAAATGCCCGGACCAAAGGAAAAACATTCTTCAGCGGGTCAAGGAAAAAAAATCTGCGCAGCCCTGTTCAGCATAACAACATGTGCCATCTGTCTTTTGTGTTTCATGTGTCTGTTTCGCGTCAATGTGTAAATCTGTGGTAACAAGACGATGAATAGCAAAGACTTTGTAGGTGTTCTGGTGGCAGAGAAACTGGGCTTGCAGTCAAATACACTCAAAGAAATGAACAGAAGGGCAAAACTTTGAGACTTTTGATATATATATATATATAGAGATGCATGCACATACAAAGAAAGCAATACAGAGAAACTAATTTAACTAGTAACTAACAATACAGAGAAAATATTTTCGTTTTATTTCAGATTTTTGGATGGGGGATAGCTGTGAAAGTTGTGTGATGCCGTTTTGTATCTCAACACAGTTGCGTCTAGTTGTGCTGTTTCAGACGTTAAGTGCTCTGCAGCAGCTGCGTTGACGAGGACATTATATAAAAACTAGATGCAGGGAGCTGAACTTAAGTGATGGTGACATGATGCTTTGAAAAGATGGAGAAATGCTGCTTCTCTTGATATTCCAATTTCACCAAAGTGCCGAAAGTGCAATGGAGCATGGAAGTCTAGCTCGAATCACCACATCGAAAGGGAAACACACACACACACACACACTGTCTGAACCGCTTGTCCCATACGGGGTCGCGGGGAGCCAGAGCCGAACCCGGCAACACAGGGCCTAAGGCTGGAGGGGGGAGGGGACACACCCAGGACAGGACGCCAGTCCATCTCAAGGCACCCCAAGTGGAACTTGAACCCCAGACCCAATGGAGAGCAGGACCCAGTCCAACCCACTGCGCCACCACACCCAAAAGGGAAACTACTATTGTTAATAACAATTATTATTTCATTACCTCCAGGGCAACTTAAAACATTACATTTACAGTGATGTGGCAATTTATACAGCAGGGTAATTAGTTCGGCATTAGTATCTTCTGTCAAGAAACTACTAGGTGGCAGTGACGAGATTTGATTTATAACATACTAATATAATACTCATATTTCTACCCAGCCTTGAATGGACTGCAGGAGTTGACATCATTAGAAGGAGTGAGTTGTGTTAGAGGGGGGTGCGGTGGCGCAGTGGGTTGGACCACAGTCCTGCTGTCTGGTAGGTCTGGGGTTCAAGTCCCACTTCGGGTGCCTTGCGATGGACTGGCGTCCCGTTCTGGGTGTGTCCCCTCCCCCTCTGGCCTTACGCCCTGTGTTGCCGGGTAGGCTCCGGTTCCCCGTGACCCCGTATGGGATAAGCGGTTCTGAAAATGTGTGTGTGTGTGTGTGTGTGTGTGTGTGTGTGTGTGTGTGTGTGTGTGTGTGAGTTGTGTTAGAGAGCTGCTAATGTATTGCAGCACCCTCCTCCTCCACTCCTCACTCAGTTCCCCAGGGCCCCCGTTCTCTGTAATGCAGTTAGAGCGCCACCGGGGGCACTGCGTTGAGGTACCAGATCACTCGAATTCGAGAGGACGTCCGCCGAGTGTAACTGTTCCTCACCGGATTTCTATCGATTTTTCCATGGCCCGCAGAGCCCGTCGCATAAACTGGCATGATGTCTCTGATAGACTGAATTGGTCAGTGCATCGATCCAGCCCTGCTAGCACCTCGCCTCCTTAAGTGTGCTTTTCTGAGTGTAATTTACTTTAGACAAGTGGCTGCTGGGCTACTGTTACAATGACAGCAATACAAGGCATGTGTTTATGTGTACATGTCCACATTTGAGCAATTTTCAGAATCTGAAGCTGGGTCTCTGAAATGGGTCGCTCTCACCCTTTCTGTAAGACACCTTCAACCAAAGAAAAAGTTCAACCCATCTTCTCCTGCATTCCATCTGACCTTCTGTGTGTAAACAATCTTTAATTGGGCTGCTGACTCTTGTGGGTTTTCCATGATCTTGAGCCGATCCATATTTAGATCAACCCTTGTGACATCTGGCCCCGGCTTAAAATACCTGACCTGGACCCTGTAATAGATGTGTGAACTTTTTATTTTAATCTAAATGTCTTTTTTTGCTCTTACCCAGATTAGGAAAAAAGCAGGCATGGGAAGTGTTAATATTTCTCTTGGTCACACAATCACATTCTTTTTGCTTTTGTGTGTATGTGTGTGTGGTTTTATGACTGAACTTTCAAAGGCCTTAGAATAAGAATGACTGCATAGCAGCATAGGTATTTCATTATGGTTATCAAACCCCATAGAGTACGCTACCACAATGTAGTAAGCAGAGACTCCCGAATGATAGGAGTGTGATGACCTAATACATTTTTATGTTTTGTGCTTCTAATAAATCAGTGACTTTTTAAAAATGATAAATGGGTCCTTGCTCCCATTCAGTCAAGGATGTACTTGATGCTGCACTTATAAGAAACCATACTATGCTGTATGGGGTCTGAACTTGGTAGCCCTGTTCCTGGAGATATTCTTGGTCTGCAAAATGATGAAACACTGAGAGTCTGAAATTCATTATCATCTACTCTAATTTAGTGTTGAAAGTGACCTAGTTAGGGTCTTAAGGCTTTGTGTAGAATCAAAACCAGAGCCAATTCAGGTCTTGCAAGATCAGGAATGTCAACCCAAAACTTGATGAACTCTTAGACCGCTGACCATAAGCACTTGTTTGAATCATGGGTCTGGGTTACCCTTTGTAAGGTGCCAACTCAAGTACCTCAGTCAGTGCAAGCTGCCTAAAAATGAATGGGTCACATCAATCATCCGTCCAACCAAAAGGAACGTTGGGCACGCTCAAGACAAGTTGACTTTGTTGACTTGGAGGTGACGGTACACCCCCACTCTTTGACCTCAGGGTGCTACGTCATTTCTGACTCAACAATGACACTGTGCACAGCCCAAGTTGCCACTGGTTGGTCAGATGATCAGTGCCACCGATTCGGTGCAGCAATGAGTTGACACAGAGTTTAAATTACCCCTGTCAATCGATGTTTGCTGACAGCTATGTTTGAGTTTCTTCTCTGCCTCCCATCAGCAAATAATACATGTACTTCGATCTTTTATCATAAGCAGGATCTGTGTTTTAATTAAGGCACATTAGAAGGGTCAGCGAGAGCTCTGCTAATGGTATCAGCTGGAGCCGTTGTTTCACTAATAGGCTCTTACTCACCTCTCTCATTAATGGAATGGCTGCAAGCAGAGTTTACTAGCACGGTTGTGTGGCTCTTTTGATGCCTCCATGCAATAAGACAGGAAGGCAGCTGCAAGATCTGTGAAATGCATCATGTGTTTGATCTCAAGGAGCATTGAGTCCTCACATTTTGACTGTTGACCTTGGACTGAGTTTCCAGAGTTGCTTCTGTGTGCTGCAGGTTTGTCTTTTGGTGCCCAGGCTCTTATCTCTTTTGCAAAAGCGGTTAAGCTTGTAGGGATGCTCTCTGCAGTTCCGCGTTAAGAGCTGCCCACATGCACACACGCACACACACACATTACATCTGCCAACACATAATTAGTTGATACCATCTAACACCATCTCACCTACACCATCCCACATAAAGAATCTTTTATTGTATATTATTGTAAAGGGACCACCACCCCCCCCCGCCATAAACTCAAAATCATACATTATTTGTCATACAGGCAGGGGCTTACCAGCATGAATATACTTTTATTTATTTATTCAGCTGATGCTTTTCCCAAAACAGATTACAGTGTTTTACCCAATTATACAGTTAGGTCATTTTTACTGTTATCATTTCAGGGTAAGGACTGTTCTCAAGGGTATTACAGCAGGAGGTGAGTTTTGAACCTAGGTCCATAGAGTATAAAGTGGGAGTTCTGTCCATTATGTTCCTTACTGCCCTCTGTATACACTTCCACTAGAGGAGTGGGCCAGGTGCCCGGAGGTAACGGTGGGCACTGGGTGAGGCCTTGGCTCTGTAGTGCCCCCACTGGTATGTAATGAACTTCAGCAGGGTCTGGGCCTTCTAACACCCACAGTCCTGATGCTCTGGGGATCCAGCTGATAGTCCCTGTCTGCCCAAGACCTCATTACTCCATCCCTGCATGAGTGGAAATGCTGGTGGTGGGTTCATACTGGCTTGGGGCTGAACCATGTGCAGGACTAATGTGGGTTTTGAAGGAAAGCGAAAGTTAGCTTTGTTACACTGAGTGGCTCCCTGCATATCCATGAGCCTGGATGACCAGTCTGGCCCCATCCAGTGCACAGCAGCCATCATAACACATTCACCATCAGAATGGACCCGATCCCTGCTCCAGCATTCTCCAGCAGCCTCACACACACACACACACACACACCCACACCACACACACTATAACCCCTGCCCTCCATTACTCTGGAGGATTAGAACCCCCTGCATCCTGCTCATTGCTGCCTGAGGTCTCTAAACACCCAGGGTCATCCTAAGTGGAATCACAGTCCTACTGCAGCAAGACCAAGCTGGATGGTTAGACTGTAGTCAAAAAGAACTGTGATAACCGCATTTTATGGTAACCAGTTTGCAAATTCAACGGTATCACTTTCAGTGGGCTCTTCTCCTCCTGCAGTTTTGTAACCTCACCTCCTCTCTCTCTCTCTTTCTTTCACCCCCCCCCCACCCCCCACCCCACCCCCAGCTCCTGCAAGGCTTCCGCAGCATTCCATTATTCTTCATGCTCCCTGATCATTAGGGTCACCAAGGTCTTCCCACATCCAGCAACTTCTACGGGAAGTTGAGACCCAACGCGCTTCTTTATTTTAGTGAAAGCATCCCAAATCAGACCGTGAAGTGTGGTTTTGGCCAAGAAAGCGTATATCAACTCCCCCACTTCAAACTCTGCACATCCCCCGTCCCGGTTCTGTGTGTGCGTGACATTGCTCCGCTCTTTCGGAGCTTCTCTGCCTTTGAGTATTTCCAGCCTGCGCTTTGCACGCCCCCGATGTCCCACGCACGAGTCGTGTCCTCTCAAACCCGCCTCCAAGCACAGTCGCATGCTGCTCGCGGCCGGACTTTGTCTCGCTGCTCTACCCGTTCGCTCACACGCACAAGACCCACCGCTCTGCCTCAGTGCGCTTGCTCCTCCTTTCGCTGCCGACTGAACCCCAGCAGCAAGGGGGAGCTACAGTGCCCTTCCAAGGAGCTCCAAAATCTCAGCGCTTTCCATCCGTGTTAGTGTGCGGTCCTATATGTCTCTCTCCTCGCCTCCTCTTCTCTCAGGCACTTACACTGTCTGCAGCATTCCGTGCATCAGCAGTATCCCGTCTATGAGCAGCATCCTGTGTCCCTACACCATCCCATGTCCCTGCAGCATCCCGTGCACCTGCAGTATCCAGTGTGCCTGCAGCACCCCATGTACCGGCACTTTTTTGTGTCCCTTCAGCATCCCCTGCACCTGCAGCATCCTATGTACATGCAGCATCCCATGTGTCTTCAGCATCCCATATACCTGCAGAATCCTGCGCACCTGCAGCATCCCACGTAACAGTAGACCTTATATACCACCTCTTTCACCTCCAGCTCTCTTAGAACTACTTTCCCCCTCACAGGTTTCTGCCGAGCTCTTGCTCCAGCTCCTCTCTTTCCCACTTTACTTTTCCTACCACACACAGACACGAGTGTGCGCTCCGTGGAATCAGCAAGCAGCTCACCTGTGCTCACGCCGGTGTGCGCCTGTTTGTGTTTGTGCCGTCACAGGCGATGTTCGACTTCAGCGGGAGCGGGCAGTTGGAGCTGAGCCTGCGGGCCGGCGAGGTGATCTTCCTGCTCCGGAGAGTCAACGCTGACTGGCTGGAGGTGAGCTGAAGGGGAGAGTTAAAGCGAGAGGGAGGGAGGGGGGATGGGGGGAGGATGGGGTGGGGGGGGTGCCACGTGGGATGCAGCGATGCTGAGGAGGAGAGATGGCAGGACGCAGGGGTGGAAGGAGGAGGGATGGAAACGGAGGCTGGAGAAGAAAAGGAGGGTGTTAGAGAGGAACAGGGCACAAGGGATGAAGAGGAGGGGAAACTTATCTGGACACAATATTGCATGCAGTTTTTCATATGTGATTTTCTGTGTGAGTTTATAGCTTCATATCAATAACTTCTGCAAATAAAACAATTTGGCTTCAGATTACAAGATGTTTTTATTTATTTCTAGACTGCACTGTGAATTCTGTGTAATTGCATGAATGTGACTGAGCCAGTGTGTGTTATTTTTTGCTCCCTGGTTTGCGCACGTGTGTGTGTGTGTCTGAGAGGCTGCATGCGGCTCAACTCCCATTGTTTTACTTTCATCTGCAGTAAACTCACAGCTCAAGTTGACTCTTACTGCCTGCTCTTCAGGTAGATTGGACCACAACCAACTTCTGATGATCACTTTGTGTGGTTAAATCTCCTTACACTACCATCATCACCACCCCTCAGGGTACAGTGAGGGACCGAACAGGCATTTTCCCCGTGTCCTTTGTGAAGATCATCAAGCCCCTGCCTGACAGTGATTCTGAGGGAGAGGGTGAAGGTACGAAGGGACCACCAGCGGGTTCCTACAGCTGCCTGCGCTGCTACCTACACCAGGGCGGCAGTGTGGAGACCAGGTGAGGAAGGGGTGGCCTATGGATGTCTACTGCAAGGATGCCCAATGTGTTTCATCACCTTGAGCTTTCAGTGACTAAGTAAAGAAACATGGGAAGATCATGAAGTTTTAAGAATTAGTCCAAAATTTTAAGACTGCACATCATTTCCATAACATCTTGTAATAGGACTGCTGGTAGTGTAGCGGTTAGCGCTTTGGCCTTTAACCAACAAGGGCCCAAGTCCGAAACCCACCTCCTGCTGTTGCGCCCATGAGCAAGGTAAAAATTACCCTCGCACATAAACTCTGTAAATAGCTTAATATTGTAAGTTGCTTTGGAGCAAAGCAATCTTAATAAATAAAATATTTCATGGTAGCTCCTTGTAAGTAAATGGGGGATGTGCCTGGTCCAGACACCACTTAACATTCCAGTACTGGCTGTGACAGTCATGGTCATGTTGTCTTTATAACTTACAAAATATTGCATGATGTACAACCTCTGACCCTAAAGAAATTTAACTCTGCCATAAGAAAAGGACAGGTCACGTGGACATCTGTGACATCTCTGTTGCCCGCAGGGATTTGTGTGTCGAGGAGGACCTCTCTGCCCAGCCGTCCTATAAAGACCTCCTCACACGCATGAGGTAAGGCAGTGCACGGCAGTAAGGAAGGAAGGACGGAACTCGAACCCAAAATGCACCAGTGCGCTTCACCCTCCCAAGCGGTTCAGAAAGTGTGTGTGTGTGTGTGTGTATTTGAAATGAACAAAGAAATTGGACTGACTGATAGGACCAATGTCCAACCCTTAAGATTCTTTTTAAAATACTTGTGTGTTTATTCATGGTGCTAAATAAGAATTTATATAACCCTCTGGAATCTTCCAAATTTTTAAATAGAATCCTCGAGAGTTCTTTTTTCTTTGCACTGTTTTATGTCGGACTTGGCCGTGGGAAACACGCCCATGGTTGGCACGAGGCTGAGGGCAGCTGACCTGCTCCTCCAATCCACCTCCTTCCAGTGCACGCTTTTATTCATGCAGCCAATCACATGGTGTCACGGGGGAGATCTAAGTGCTGATTGGTGGAGTCATAAGTTGGTCCAGGGTGCCTGATGATGAGCGTTGTGTGTGTAGCAGCTACCGTGCAAACCCTGGCCAGTTGTAACACTTCCTACCCCAGGGGAGCAATGTCAGCTCATTCAAACTCTGCTGAATTTCTCACCCATCAGCCAGCGACATGACCCCCATTTGAACCATGTACTCTCAAACCCAGACAATTTTTCTCTACTCTAGAGGATTTTTTTAAAAAAATTAACAGTAAATCACTGTAACCTGTAGAAAGAAACAGAATACTGATAAACTGCAAATACATACATACACACATATAAGATGAGAGGAAGGACTTATGATGTTTGGCAGCAGTGGTCAGGTATCTACGAAGTTCTAAAAAGATAATTCGTTATGGCCATGTTAACTTCTCTACCGGAAGAAAGTCATGCACTGTAGTCTAACTTCATCAAAGCAGAATTTAAGTTTCTTGTTTAAGGAATTTAGAGGAATTCATAATTTTTAAAATAATTTTAAATGCCTTTATAATCCATTCCGAAGAAGCAAATCTGTAGTTGTTCATCTTTTGTGGTTTATCTTCCTGAATGTCATGCCAAGCATCGTTCTGAGAGCATTGATTGTGAGAGGATAAGGTAGCATGGGGGGGAGGGTTAATCTCATGAGGCCAATAAGATAGCATGTCACCCCTTTAGGGAAGTGTTCCAACTCGAAGACATTGCACTGAACTACCGGGACTCAGAAGGCGACCTGGTGCGGATTTTGGATGACGAGGACGTGAAGCTGATGGTGATGGAGGGCAGGTGCCAAGGATCAGAGATCAAGAGGCCTGTGAACCAGTATCCCTGGGAGCTACACATCACCCTGGCCTCTGACCTCTCTGTGTACAACACAGAGCCCTGAGAATCTGGCAGGGGGTGCGCGCGCAAAGTTCTGCATGTGTGTTGTGTGCGTTCGTGTTCTTATGTTTACATTACATTACAATGTCCAAGCTGCCCTGGGTGCGTGTGCAAATGTGTATGACAGAACCTGAGATAAAGTGAGACGAGATGCCGTTGCATGAGGGCTGAGAATCTACCCGTGATGCCACGGATGCAGTTGCTGAAGCTGCTTCATTTGCAGAAGTTTTCGGTTTTAAACATGGTTGATCAAGAGTGTTAAATAAAGCAAACAGAACAGCATGTTAGAGGAACATGAACATGTAGAATTACAACCCCTCTTGACTATGGCTCAAGTTTTATACATGTTATATTAAAACATTTCAGAAAATGCTATATTTAACATGAAAATCTGCAAAATTGTTTGTCTATTTTTTGTATGTGTGTATATATGGAGGAATAGGGGTTATAATAGTCACTGATTCACAGTCAGTGCTGTTTGTCATGTAATGTTACCAAAATGCTCTGGAGTAAAAAAAAAAAAAAAAAAAACAAATGTTTCTGGCTATGGAAAATTGTGAGGCTAAAATCATAATACATAATTAAAAACACAATGAAACACCAAGGTGTGTCTGTCCTGGAAGGTGATCAAGTGTGAAGTCACACTGACCTTTAATCTGACTTCCTTCCTATATTTACAAAAATCATTCACTACCAACAACAAAGAAATATTCAGACAAGGAAAAAGGTCGGATACTATGAAAAAACACTTTAAAAAATTAATCAACCCAGGACCCCCAACACTATCTATCTGCATTTATTTATTTGCCCATTTACCCCTTTGTGAAAAAGTGCTTTTTTTTTCCCCCCAAATTATCATCAGTCTGCTGCATCAATTGCACCCCACCTTAAAACACCCCGTGTCCCAGTTTCTGTTTTAGTGGACACCAGTTTGCTGTGAGAACTTCGTACAGCTGGTGGAATACATTTACATTTATTTAGCTGACACTTTTCTCCAAAGAGACTTTCCATGATTTAATGATCTAAACAGCTAGGTTTTTTTTTTTTTTTTTTTTACTGGTGCAATTCAGGGTATGTACTTTGCTCAAGGGCACGACTGCAGGAGGTGGGGTACATGTTTTTACACTTTAGCTGATGCTTTTCTCCAGAGCAACTTACAATGTTAAGCTTCCTACAGTTATTCACCCATTTATACAGCAGGGTATTTATACTGGAGGAATTACAGGATCAGTACCTTGCTCAAGGATACTGCAGTTGGTGGTGGAATTGACGCCTCCAATGTTTGGGTCCAAAGGCAGCTAGGTTTTTTCAGATGAGGGACTCCAGGGTTCGTTGTTTATTAACCAGGTACTAGTTACAGCAAAGAGCAGAAAGGTTACTGGACTTACAGTTTTTAAGGGTTCCCCCCCATCTAAACTGGCACCTATAGCCTGGAACTTTCTTTTGCTGTGAGAGTAAGAGCCACCAAGTCCAGTCTGACTCACCGCTACGCTACCAGCTGTTCCATATCATCTTGAGCATCAGAGATATGTGGTCCCACTGGATCCCGGAGCTGTTTTCTTGGTTACTGTGTGTAAGGTGTGAAGCAGAAACAGAGTGGTGGGATCTATTGATGGGCGCAGGTGGCTTCGCTGGTGCAAAAAAGGTGTTCGCTTGGGGGATTTTTTCAGTTGAATATGGGGACTTACCAGTCTGACTAAGATGAGCTGGTGGGAAGACACACTGCTTGTATTTAGCTTATAACTGTGAGTGTGTGTGTGTGTGTGAGTTCTCATGGGGGTGCTGGAGAAGATTAAAGTGAAAATCAACAGGGGTTATGTCAAGGACATAAGCCTAGGACCTTCTCTCTACTCTAAATCACCAGCGGCAATATGTTGTGCATGACTAGTGGAACCTTCCGGAAGGACATCATAAGAGGTTATGGTAAGGCGGAACAATGACCTCGACACCATGAGTTCAGCAAACAATTCCAGACGTATGACAAACATCTTTCGCGCACACATGGGCAGAATGGGCAGTTCTCGATTACGTTTCAGATGAGGGACTCCAGGGTTCGTTGTTTATTAACCAGCTACTAGTTACAGCAAAGAGCAGAAAGGTTACTGGACTTACAGTTTTTAAGGGCTCCCCCCCATCTAAACTGGCACCTATAGCCTGGAACTTTCTTTGGCTGTGAGAATAAGAGCCATCAAGTCCAGTCTGACTCACGTCCATCACCTTTATCGTTTTTGGTGTAAGGAAGGGTGTGGAAGGGCTTAACCATCGCCTTCCTCCATACATGTCTTCATGGACTGCGGGAGGAAACCCAGATGAACATGCAGAGAACATTTCAACTCCACACAGACTGAGTGGGATTTAAACCCAGAAGCAAAGGTGATGCACCAGCACTCCTGGGAAAATATGAAAAAACCGCTAAATGTTAAAACAGCCGGATTAGGAACGATATAACCTCATAATAAAGTCTAGTTTTGAGTTGAAACATACAACCCCATTTCCAACAAAGCTGGGACACCATATATTAAGGACACCATCCCAGACGCTCTGGACCCACTGCAGTTTAGGGGTCACCCTCACGGCCAAACTCACATGGACTGAGCACACAGCGTCAACCATCAAAAAGGCACATCAACGCCTCCACTTCCTCAGGTGAGGAAAAAAGCCAGGATGTCCACTACAGTCCTCACCACTTTCTACAGGTGTGCTGTGGAGTCCATCCTCACAGGGTGTATTACATCCTGGGGTGGCAGCTGCTCCATACAGGACAAGAAAACCCTACTATAGAGGGTGGCCAAAACAGCTCAGGGAATCATCGGCACACAGCTACCAGCAGTCCAGGACACCTACACCACACGCTGCCTCAGAAAGACGAAGTGCATCATGAGAGACCATAGTCACCCCACATGGGCACTTTTCTCTTCTCTGCCGTCTGCAAAGCGGCTCAGGTTTATTTGAGCCCCCACTGCTAGGTACAGGAACAGCTTTTACCCCAGAGCTGTAAGAGAATACAACAATCACCAGTGTGCCACCTTTAGTAACTAGAGTTTGACTGCTCCACCCAAGCACATTGGTAGATCACATAGTCACTTTAAGCATTCTCATGTTCTGAGTTCTCTGGCTGTCTACTGGTATTGTTGTTGCTGTTACCATTATTTATTGTTATTGCTATTTGCATTACTCACTGTCATTGCTTTTTTTATGCAGTATTTCTATTGTCTTCGTCTTTGTCCATAGTCTGTGGAGAAGCATTCAAGAAAAGAATTTCATGATATTTGTACACGGTACTTGTACCTATGACAATAAACTTGAAGCTTAAACTGCAAATAAAAACAGAAAGCAGTGATTTTTAAATTCTCTTTTACCCATATCTAACAGAAAACAGTACAAAGACATGATATTTAATGCTTTACCTCAAAACTTAAGATAAATTTGTCTATATGAGCTAATTCCGATTTTGATGCCTGCAACACGTTCAGAAAAAGTTGGGACAGGAGTGTGTTTACCACTGTATTATATCACCTTTCATTTTGATAACATTAAATAATCATTTGGGAACTGAAGACAGTCATTGTTGTAATGTTGAAAGTGGGATTTTTTTTCCATTCCTGATTGATATAGAACTTCAGCTGTGTTTCTGTTGGCATATTTAGCGCTTCATAATGCACTACAAGTTCTCAGTGGGACACAGATCCAGCCTGCAGGCAGACCAGTCTTGTACCCGTACTCTCCAAATGCAAAGCCACGCTGTTGTAATACGTGCTGAATAAGAGTTGGCATTATCCTGCTGAAATGAGCAAGGACATGCCTGACAAAGATGTCGTCTACATGGCAGCATATTATCACGGCCCCGGCCGCACCCCAGCCAAACGCACCTGGGGCGTTTGCAAGGGCCAAAATAAAGGAAGCTACACCACCGCTCCCAGGTTGTGGAATCTCCATGAGACAACCTTCCCCGCTGGGCTCACTTATTGCATTCTCATCTTGCCCGACTCCTCGCTCTCAATATGGTTTCCTCACCAGTGCCTCCGACTCCTCGCCCCAGTTCCTCACTTCTCCGGCTTTGGACCGACCGCTTTGCACTTCAACAACCACCTCGGATCAACCTGACGACGACTCCTGCCCTTGCCCTTCGGAGGGAAAGAAAAGATCCCCCATGCCTCTCCCGGCCAAAATGCGTATGTACTCTTCAGCGTTAATGTTGCCTTCACAGATGTGCAAGTTTCCCATTCCATGGGCACTAACACACCCCCATACCATGACAGAGGCTGGCTTCTGAACTTGGCTTTGGTGACAATCGGGATGATCCTTTCCCCCTTTGGCCCGGAGAACACGATATCCATTTTCTCCAAAAAAAAGTTGAAAGCTGGACTCTTCCGACCACAGCACACATTTCCACTTTGTCAGTCCATCTCAGATGAGCTTTAGTGAAAAAACAGTGGACACCGTTTCTGGACGTTGCTGATGTATGGCTTCCATTTTGTGTCGTACAGCTTTAACTGAGAGAGGCTGCGGCAAACTGTCATTACCGACAATGATTTTCCAAAGTACCCCTGGAGCCCATGTGGTTACGTTCATTACAGATGAATGTCGGTTTTTTTTTTATGCAGTGCCGTCTGAGAGCTCGAAGATCATAGGCATTCAGTACTGGATTGCAGCCTTGCCCTTTACACACACCAATTTCCCAAGATTCTCTGAATCTTTTAATTATATTATGGACCACAGATGGTGAAATCCCTGAATTCCTTGCAAGCCTAAGTTGATAAATGTTGGTTCTAAACTGTTCAATTATTTGCTCATGTGGTTCAGCACAAAGTGCCATGACTCAAATTATAACACTACATAGAGTTCATTGGAAGTCACTTTGGAGAATAGTGTCTGCTAAATAAATACATGTAAGCCATCCCTGCTTGTAAATGACCTAACCTTTCATTGATGCTCCTTTCATACCAGTCATGATAGCGTCACCTGTTACCTGTTGTTGTTCGCCCATTGTTGTCGATGAAGACCTTGACGTCTCTATTGATTGGGTAACTGGGCTCTGTGCATTTGAAGATGACTGAGTAGCTCAATTCGGGCATGGAATGTCCTGTCACATGTTGGGCAGATATGTGCAATGACACTGTCGATGATGTGCCGGAAGGTCTGGACTTCTGCAGCTCAAGCTTTCTTTGAACCTCTGCAGTTTGCCTCGCCTCAGTGGTTTGGCAGCCTTTGTGAATGAGGCTGTGCCATGCTGGACAGTTTGGCACAGGGCTTCCCAAGGACAGCTGGTAGCATAATGGTTAGAACTACTGCCTTTGGAGCCAAAGGTTGTGGGTTTGGTCCCTGCCTTTAGCTGTAGTATCCTTGAGCAAGGTACTTACCTTAAATAGCTCCAGTAAAATCACCCAGCTGTATAAAGGGATAAATAATTACAAGCTTGTAGTACCTTGTAACATTGGAAGCTGCTTTGTAGAAACATGTTGAATAAATGTTTGTGTCAATCTTGAGAGACTTCAGGGAGACCTATGCTGATGACACCTAGCTTTTCCTCTCCTTTCCACCAGGAGCATCAGAAATTTCCATGTGCATTGCTGCCTGCCTGTCAGACATCTCTGCATGGATGTCTGATCACCACCTACAATTCAACCTTTCCAGAACAGAGATCCTACACCTCCCAGGTGGCCTGTCTTCCTGTCACAATCTCTTGATCAAACTGGACAACTCACTTGTCTTGCCTCCCTCCTCAGCTAAGAGTCTGACGATTGACTCAAGTCTCAGCACACTGAAGCCACAACTCGGACCTGCAGGTGCATGTTGCATAATATCTGCAGGATCCGTCCTTACCTCACAACTCACTCTGCGCAACCACTTGTCCCATGTATCTCCTCTACTCATTTCTCTGCACTGGCTTCCCATAGCTGCCCGGATCAAATTCAAGACCCTGGTGACAGCCTACAAATGCATCAATAGAATTGCTCCCCGCTATCTACAAGACTTGATCATCCGGTACAACCCAACCAGACTGCTGCGCTCTTCCACATCTGCCTGCTTGGTGGCCCCACGAATGAAAAGCAAAGCACAGAGGTTCTCGGTTCTGTTGTGGTGGTGTGCTCCTAATGTGATGTACACATTGTATTTTCTATGAGATGTACTTTGCTTTGGAGAAAAGCATCTGTGAAACTAATACATGTAAATGTGAAACAGAAGATCCGATTGTGCCACATATTCAGATACATTGTTTGTTTTGTGATGGAGCTGAACGCACACTTTTCCACTGGATCATAAAAGTGAAGCATATCTACTAGGGCAAATGAAAAGAAAGTGAAAAAAGGTTTGAAAAAAAATCCAGCACATCCATTTGACGTATGAAGGGTTTATGGGTTTGCATCATAAGCGTTGCTACATATAATTACTCAGGGGTTAACAAAAAAATAAGACTGTTCAGAAAAGTTAAAATGTCGCAACATGATACTAACAAACAAGAGGCATCATTGTGCTAGAAGGGAAAAAAAAATATTTGACTACTTATTTCATTTTATTTACATTTTTACTATCATAGCACTATTTTAAATAAATTTTTCTTAGTTTTCTTTTTTTAATCCTTTAACAGCTGGATATTTTACTGAAGTAGTTCAGGATATGTACCTGACATTAGTGCAGTAGCAGGGGTCTTTATAGTAAAAATGCTGTCTTGCAGCCTTAACTACACCACCACTGGCAGTGGCTTTCACCAATAATAGTGGTTAATAATGTGTCCATCACTCATATTGCGTAGACCCCAGAAAGATTAATTCAGTGAAGCAGGTGCACCCCTGTAATTTGCATCCATTTCCACAAGGCTACTGAAGTGCAAGTGAGAAGTGCAGAAGAGCAGCAGTGAGGACTCCCCCAACCAGGCCACGGAGCACGTGGCTTTTAAACGCATTTCCTGGCATTGTGGAGCTCTTCCTCTCATGCTGCCAGTACGAGCCGTCAGCTCTTTCCAGGGTACGAGTGAGGGATACAGCTTGTTGATCCAAGGCGGAGGAGTCAAGTGAACTTTGCTTCAAGTAAATGCACAAGCACTCATTATGAACTGTATGTTTTCAAATCTCTGTGAAATCCCAGTACCACATTGTGGTTAAATTTTACCTTTTAATGTATAGAGTCTCTGATGCCCATACTGAGCTACTGCTTCATGCAGAAGTGAAACCAGGCCAAAGATTTATTAAATCAGATTCTCTGGTTTGTCTCTAGATTTAACAATTTGAAAGGATATTAATTTGGGGATCATCAGTAGAATAGATATCTGACTTTTGTCTAAAATGATATGTGTTTGAGTTTCAGATGTCCATCAGCCTAAAATTATAGCGCCGCCAGAAGCCTAGAATGTAAGTTATCTGTTTGTGACTGGAAATTCTTTCAAACCAAACATTTAAATAAAATAGCTTTACTTTTACACCACATTAAGTAATTAATCATTTTACTTAATGTTTTAATATTACTTAGTATTTATATTGAGAAAATTCAAAACCAGAACACAGAATTTGCAAGTGTTTCTCATGAATAAAAATGTCATCAACTTCACTTTTTCTCTTTAGTGGTTGAGCCATGTAAACCCTAATAGGTGATGAATTCTTTTGGTTCTTCTCACAGGAAACTTTTTTGTATAGCATCGCTGTCGTGTTGAAACTGATTTGGAAACCATGTGTTTTTCAGAGTGAAAAGGAGGAAATCACAGTAAAAAGAGCAGACGGAACGATGAGCCGTTAACGGGAAACGATAAGAAAAACATATTAATGAGTCATAATCAATGTGGCATTTGCAAGGTCCCTGTCAGCAGGTTTAACAGTCCGCGTGCACTTACTCCCTGAGGGCAGACAGCACTCGGGAGGAGTCGAAGAAACTTAGTTTATTATACATACTTTAGCGCTGCGCACTGGGTTTGGATGGGGCAAAGAGGCAAGGCTGAAAACCAAAAATAACTAAAAAGGAACTTACCCAGTAACTCCATGCTCAAGAGGGGCAGTCCCCTGGCCTGTTCCTAGGGTGTTGCCATACTTCTTACCTACCATTCTTTGGTGTTATCCTTTTCACGTCTCCCCTATTGAGAATTTTGTAAAACAGGTGAATAATACAGATACACGATCAAAAAATTAATCAATACCCTCACAGTAAGCTAACCTACACTAATCCCCCCCACGGCTCAGAATGGTTCACCAGCCCAACCCAAAGGTGTCTGGCTCTACACACTAACTCAACAGGAATAAATTTTCCATTCATTATTTCCAGTAATTAAAATCTTTATTCAATAAATAAATTAATCCTAAAGCTGCCATGCCAATAATAAAATTTAAAAAGTGATTAAATCAGTAAGATCAACTAATATAAAGACCATATGGCAGAACCTTTAAAACACTTAAAAAAGGGTTATGTTTTTTTGTTCTTACTGATCAGAATGGATCACCAACCCACCCAAGGGTGTCCGACTCCACACACTGCCTTACTCACAGGAATAAATTTCTCCATTTATCATTTCTAACAATTAAAATCTTTATTCAATAAATATATCCTAAAAACTGTTATGCAAACAATTTAAAATAAAACAAACTCAATAAGACCAACTAATACAAAGACTCTATGACGGTCCCCTACCCTGTTTCTAGAGTGTTGCCATACACTGTAAGCCACAGCAAATTAAAAACAACTTCCTCAGCCACTTTGCACCCCCTAAGATCTCCTACCTTTTATTAGCCAACACCTCTTTGCATTCCCCATGAGTTCCCACAACGGTTGAACACAATTCCATTTTACCCACAATCCAACTATTTACAATATGTATCAACCTAGATGGTACAGCCTTGATGAAGCCAAGAGACGCACACACACACACACACACACACACACACACACACATTTTCCGAACCGCTTGTCCCACATGGGGTCACGGGGAACCGGAGCCTACCCGGCAACACAGGGGTTAAGGCCTGAGGGAGAGGGGACACACCCAGGACAGGACGCCAGTCTGTTGCAAGGCACCCCAAGCGGGACTCGAACCCCAGACCCACAGGACCCGGTCCAACCCACTGCACCACCGCGCCCCCCTGCCAAGAGACGCAATTAACATGAAATTTATGACGCTGCTGCGGGCGTAACACAGCATACCGTTTTACAGTAAACTTTTTGTAGAACATTTAGAAAGAGTACACTCTAAAATTTACAATATAGTAAATACACAGGCCACTACATAGCTGTTTATTATCAGTATCAAGTATTATATACTGTACACAATAGATAAACGTGATATACTCTTATACGACTGGCAGCACAGTAGGTTTGTTTACACCAGCACCACCACAAAACGTGAGTAACACGTTGCGCTACGACGTTACTATGGTTACTATCTATGTCACTAGTTTGAGAAGAATTTTTCAGCTCTATTATAATCATATGGGACCACTGTCATATATGCGGTCCGTCATTAAGCGGCGTGTGACTGTAAAACCATTTTCCCGCTCAAACTCCCAATAACGCCGGTCGTTACAATACTATAGTAGCGATGTAAATCAATACTGTAATGACCCCCCATTACCGTGTTTAGGTGGGAAACCTGTTCAGTGTAAATAGTTGCATTGTGGGTAAAATGTGAACTGTGGGTGTGTAACCACTAGGGGCACTTCTGGGGGAAACGATGGGGTGACCGTGTTTGTAACTATGTTGGAAGCTAAGGCTCGGGGTCTTAAATAGGATAGGAAGGCTGGGTGGGTGTGTATGAATGCTGAAATGTGTGTATTTTTTTTTTTTTTTAAAGTTATTATAAATTTTATTTAGAAAAGTATGTACAACACATCTTGAATTTTATCCTAAACCAATTTCACTGGGCAAGGGTTTCAAACTCCCAGGTTCTTTGTGTCATAGTTGATACTTGGATTTGTTTTTAGACTCTGATGCTGATCACTCTTTGTATTAGTAAAGTTAAGCTCTGTAATGTTTATGATGAGAAATGTCTTGATGGAATGTTTGGATGTTATTTTGTGTTTGTGATGTGAAATAATGTACTGTTTGATTTTTGTTCTTATGGTATTGAATAAAGTATGAGGCGTAGGGTCTGGAGAAAAACAAGGTCCTCGGACCGAGAGCATTATTTCCCTGGTGTCGGTGTTCGAAATGAACGCTGCCTCTGTGTCTTTCTTCGCCCCATCCAAACCCACGATGCCGCGCGCCACAATACTAAATTATTTACAGAAGGACAGATTTGTTGTGTAATTTTGGTGCGAACATTTCGTAACAGACGCACGCAACGGAAGTAGCAGTCCTGTCTACCGGAAGTTGCGTAGGTGGGTGGGGCCAAGCCGTTCATTAGTTAATTAGTCAGACTGATCTCACGAGATGAATCCGCGCTACTGCACAGCTGGTCGGTGTAGTTTATGCTCCGCATAACTTGCTGTAGCGCTACTCATTTCAGTTCCTTGTGTTCATTTGTTTCCTTTTGAGGTCAACACCTCAACCTGAACTGAAGTTTTTGTATTTTTAATGTCTTTTCTAAGAAAACTTGTCTTTGTCTCACTAACTCGTTCTCTAGCCGTTTGTTCTGATCAGAGTCGCTGTGATGCGGAGCCTATCCCGGAATCATTGGGCGCAAGGCTGAGCGAGGCGGGCACACGCACACGCACACGCACACGCACACGCACAGAACGCTGCCGTGCTTTATATTTCCAAATTCTTTTTTTCTGCCTGAGGTCTAGACCCACACTTAGGTTTACTTAAACGAATATATTTGTATATTAATATTAAGTAATTTAACATAGAACTCATGTTTGCATTAGGCTGTTTATACATGATTAATATTCATGTATATATCATGTGTCCTTTATGGGTATTTATTAAATCAAATACAATTATTACAATTTCTGCAGCGCATAATAGTTTTGAACGGCCCAGCTGAGATTTGAGAGCCCCCCCCCCCCTCCAACCCCCCACCAGAGGAAAGCCCCCACCCCAATCCGTTTCCTTTCGCTTTTATTTCCATGCCATCATTCACAGGGTTCGAGTCCTCCCTCACGCACGACGGCTCTCAACACGCTCTTCTTCTCATGGTAAGTTTACGTTCAAAGACGTATATGTAATTTTTTTTTTTTTGTCTTTTCTACAGCAATGCGGACGTTTGTGCGCGTGCCATGATTTGGACAGTACTAACTTTGAACAGAGAAAAAAAGGAAAAAGCGGCGCTTATAAGTTACTGGATCTTTTATACTTCAGTGCTGATGATCTGTTTCAGTCATGAACATGATTTTTGCTATTTTTTTTCTTCATTTACTAGACCCACGTGTCTGGATCATTGACATAGACAGATTGTTCTTCAAATGCAGTAAACAAAGAGCAGTGAATCTGTAATTGTTGCCACTATGTGTGTGTGTGTGTGTGTGTGTTTCTATTTCCAGAGTACAACTCAGGGTTTGTCAGAGCTCATATAACAAAGGACATGTATTAAAAAGTCAGACAAAAACTTCTCTTTGTGGAAAAATAGGAATTACACATAACAAAAAGTACTTTGACACACAGTACATTTCTCTTGTCCAAATTCTGAGTTTCATGGCATGCGTATTTTCCCATAATTATGGGAGTGGAAAACAAGACAGTTGTTAGATGGCGTAGCGTTTAGTGTTGTTGCCTTCAAACTGCTGTATTTACCCTGATCTGGTGCAGTAAGAACACCCTGGCCTGTTATATAAAGTGGTAAATCCCTGTAAAGTTGCTTTCTGTCCTACAAACTCTACTGAGGAAGTTGCCTTGGACAAAGGCCTTAACTGAATATTTATTAATAATTGGACTCATGTGGAACGGTCCTGTGGGGGTATTTGTAGATAAGTGATATCTATGGCAACATGTTTAATTAATTTATATTTTAATCACATGATCAAATTTTCAAATAAATTTTTATGGTCTGTTGGTGTTACGAGGGGGTGCGGTGGCGCAGTGGGTTGGACCACAGTCCTGCTCTCCGGTGGGTCTGGGGTTCGAGTCCCGCTTGGGGTGCCTTGCGATGGACTGGCGTCCCGTCCTGGGTGTGTCCCCTCCCCCTCCGGCCTTACGCCCTGTGTTACCGGGTTGGCTCCGGTTCCCCGTGACCCCGTATGGGACAAGCGGTTCTGAAAATGTGTGTGTGTGTGTGTGTGTGTTGGTGTTACCCAAAGCTACGTACAGGTTCACCCTTTCATACAGCTGGATATTTTACTGAGGAAATCCTGGTTAAATACCTCGCTCGAGTCTCCAACAACAAGGCTCCTGCCAGGACTCGGTCTAGAAGCCTTCATTTTATGTTTGTTTTTTCTTTTTTTTTAAATTGGTTTTATGCACATCTGAGTCAAAACAGCATACAGACAAATCTGCCCATGTACGGAAACTGTGGACAGTTTATAAGTTCGTTTCCTTCACTGCTACACCCCCTGTTGCCTGGTTGCCATAACAGCGAGCGCTTTAAAAGACAACACAAGGTATTTTAGTGATTGTAGTGATTATAATATTATATTGCTTTTATTCGAAGGGCCTGGGTTCAAATCCTATCTCCTGCTGTAATACCATGGGTCAAGGTACTTACTTTCAATTGATACAGTAAAAACGACCCAGCTATAGAAATGGGTAAATCTGTGCGATGATCTTAACGTTGTAGGTCAAAGAAAAGCCGCAGCTAAATTAAAAAATGTAAGAGTATTGGCCTCAGCAGTGTGTTTTGTTACTCGCACCAGTTATTCCTGGGCTCCAAACTGATTTATGAAGCACAGTTTGTTTTCCCTCTATTTCTGTGCAGGCTGCCCACCGCCAGCGGGGTTTGAACTGACCCTCAACCGCCTGCGTTCCCTGTACAGATTCATTCTCCTCAGAGCCCTGTGCAGCCCCTGTTACCGACACCCTACCATGCTGCTCAACTTCGTGCTGTGTATGGAAGTGGCCACCCTCCTGGCCCTGGCCTCAACCCCAGGGCCCCAGATGTGCAGTGTGCTCAATGGCTCCAAGCAATATGGTATGTGGTACCCTTCACTCTGGGATGACAGTGAGGATCCTCATCTGAGAGCACAAACACCAAAGAAGTGTCATTTCAGACTGAGGTGTTTAAACTACTAAACGTGTGTCTTTTTTTTTCGGGCCCCCCCCACGTGTTTGGGCGCAGCCTCCCCGGCGCTCGACTCGCTACAGTGCTACAATGACTACAGATCCTACATACGCTGCAGCTGGAGGGAGGGCGCTCAGACAGCCTCGCACCCTCTGCTGTCCCTGCACCACAAGAACCTGGTGACAAACACGTACGTGGTGGGGGGCTGTGGGTACCTTAGCCACCGTTTTCAAAAGACGCTGGTTAGAATACCCGTGGTTCTGATACGACGGTGATCTACTTATGGCACTGATTGAGCAGAAACGTTGATGTTCTTGACCTGTCGGCCAATCGTGGGCGTTTGCCGGAGCGTGACCTCATCTCATCTGTGCCTCCCTCCAGGGAGTCCCCGTGTGTCCCTTATGGCCCCCCGGAGCCGCTGTCTGGAGGCCAGCGTGCCGTCCACTGTCAGTACAACACCACCGTGTTTGCCATCGGCTTCGAAGATGCTTTCTTCTTCAAGGTCCCCCATTTCCCGCATTTCTCCAGAACGCTGACCCTGTCTGAGCACGGTCAGTTGCCACGATCAGACGGTGGAAGAAGTCCTTCCACAGCCTTCGTGCTTAAATTTACCTTCATTTATTTAGACTTAGAGTACTAAGAAGCTACTTACAATGATTTACCCATTTATACAAGTGGGTCATTTTTACTGGAGCAATCCAGTGTAAGAACCTTGATCAAGGGCACTGCAGCAGGAGGTGGCATTCAAACCCGACTCCTTCAAGTGCAAGATGACTACTCTAACCACTTTACCACCTCCTGCCCCACCCGCCTTGCTGTACGTCATTGTTTAGTTGCTTAGCCTACGCTTCTGACCATAAAGACTTGCACAGAGCGGTTTTATGATTTGCGGTTAAGTTTGGCCCTGTCTATGTGTGCGCAGTGAGGGTGCGGCCCCCACGTGACCTGTCGCAGACAGCCGTCGAGGGAGGGGGCTGGCTGCTACGCTGGAATGTCTCCTACAGTCCCAAAGGGTCTGTGTATCCGACGCTGAACTACCAGGTAGCCTACAGACAGCCCAGCCAGGAGTGGACGGTAGGTTTGCGGTCGAGGTGGTCCGCATTGTCATTCCAGTCAGGACTCTTGTAACTAATTGCCAGAATGACTTTAAATCGGTCTTTATTCATTTTGCCGACACTTTTCTTGATTTAACTGCTGACTTTGTGTTCTAAATTGCTTACAGTTATTTACTATATTACATAGCCTGGTTGTTTTTTTTTTTCTTTTTTTTTTCCTCGACCAACTCGCAATACCTGGGTTGTTCGGTTTCAGTATAGCGTCTCTAACTGTTACGCCAGTTGCTGGTTAGAAAAATAGTTTGGATGAAAAGTGAGGGCAGCACATTTGGTCTCTGTGTCGAATGTAAATCATTTAATTGCTGTAATTGCATCCGTTTCAGAAATTTTTAGCAATGGCACGGATTTAGATGGTTGGTTGAGTTTGGGTGGTTTAGATGGCTGAGTTTGTTGAAGAGAGTCGCTCTAAAGGCAAGTGCCAACGTTGATGTCTTCTCCTCTTCTTCGTTCAGGTCTTGGAGATTTCTGAGAGGAAGCTCAAAATTGAGATGAACTCGTTGATCCCCGGCTGTTGGTACGAGGCCAGAGTGAGGGCACGTAGTGGAAAAGGACTGTGGAGCGAGTGGGGTTCCCCAGTGGCATGGCAGACTGAGGAAGGTAGGTGTGTGTGTGTGTGTGTGTGTGTGTGTGTGTGTGTACACAGCAGAGAGGCGCAGTAATGCTCACGTCTGGGTTTCTCACACTGTGTGAACTCATGTGAAGAGCATATTTGGTTTCGGCACTGCTTGTTCCTGCTTTCTTTTTTAACCCGCAAATTCTGCTTATTGCAAAAATTCCAAAATTCCAGAAAGCCACCACTCTGTCACTCGCAGAGGTTGTGTGATCATCAGGAGGTAAATTGTGTGTGTTTCTTGTTCAACTTTCCAGTCGAGCTCCCTGACCCTGTGGACCTGCAGTGCGTGTATGATGGGGAGGCAGAAGTGAGCTGCAGCTGGGGGCTGAAACGAGAGCTGGCCCAGTTTGTCACCTACAGCCTCTCGTACGGGGCACATCACGACGCACCGTAAGCCTTCCGCCCTGTGTGTGTGTGAGAACGTGCGCAATTGTGTTCTCGCATCACGTTGCCCCTCTGACTTGGCACGTGGATCCAGGTTGCTCACGGCCTTGAACCCTGTCCCTCAGGCCCCGGGTGTAAGACCGGATCCTTTTCCATAGGGGACGCTCAGCCATTGTGTGGCCCTCAAACAATCGACACGCGGAAGTTTCCGGATAAATACGCTATGACCTTCGAGGGGATCTTAATGTCTTTGTTTTTGAGGTCTGGCTAAGTGACTCTCCAGACATCCTCGCAAATAAGCGGTCGGCTCTTTGTGTCGATAACGTGGGACAGGCCTCCAACAGGGTTTCTAGAAAACTTGCTGTGGGTAAACATTTTAAAGGGTTTCGTTTCTGCTTGATGTTTAATTCCCTTTCTTAAATGAGCTCTGCTGAGTTTGTCACTTCTCACTGATGTTGAAGAATGACTCCCCTGCACCCTCTGCCGCTGTTAATTGTGGCTCCGCTGATGGATGGGTGTGCGGTGTATCTGCTCCGCCAGGGGTAGAGAGCCTCCGGCCACCTCTTTGCCAGCTCTATTTGTTGTGTCTATCATTCATGCGTCTCTCTGGCCCGCGGGACATTGCTGCTGAGTCCAAACACGCAGAAGGTCCCTGCCTGGATGTTCCTTTAGTACGTAGCAGAGACCCGCCACTCCCGCAATGTTGGATCCAATATGAGTTTACAAATTTAAATATAAAAGCTGTAAAAGGCCCTGTTGAGTTGTAGTATTTATTTGTATATTTACTTGCTGCCCTGGTTCGTTATGTTCTATGATGATCACTTGATATTTGGATACAACAATAAGCACAGATGAAATTATGATGGGACATTTTAAAGAATAGGTAGTTTTTAAAGTCCCCTAATCACTGCTGGAGATTGTCGAAAAAGCATTGCACAGTACAAATGATGGGTATCGTTGAGCAAATTCGTTCTTTTTGCTCCGTCCTTTGCCGTGTTGTTATTTCTTGATATAATCACAGTAAATGAAGTTGCTTAAAGGGTTGGGTTAGCAGGTCTGAGAATTTGTATAATTAAGCAGAAGTGGGAGTACGGATTGGTATGCAGCGGGGTTATCGCCTCTGCCAAATGTTGTCACTGGTATTTGTGGCTGCGCAAAAGCGGTGCGCTGAGTATATGGAACTACTAGAATTTACTACTGGCGTCAGTTTAAGTGTTACTAACACGCATACAGTTGGCAGTCGGTTCTTGTATCCGGTTCCTTCGGCCGCAGTTGATTTGCACGTAGTGTGAGACAGCCAGCGTAGTTGTATTGAGGGTCAGAGATTGTTTTGCTCCATTGTCTTCCTATTGTGTCATTATTATTGTTATTATTATTATTATTATAGTTCTTTGGATTTCACAGCTGAATACATCTTAAAAGCTGGTATTATAACTATACCTGCTCAAGAGTCCTGTTGAGAGAGGGCATAGCTGAAGAACTTGGCAAGGGGGTGAATTCCAGGATTCCAGTCAAAGGAGGATTAGGATCAACTGGTCTAAGTCAGTGCAAAGGACAATATCTGTTATTAATTGCTACTAAGGTTGCCAAGGACTCTGGAGAGAATGGATGTTGTGCATATCAATGTTTATTTTTTGTAAAATAGAGATGTTAGTGTTGGACGAGAGCTTTTCAGCGTATCCCTGTAAGGATTTAAGCCTAACCCCAGTAGGACCTATGATGGCAGGGATTCCGTCAACATGTTTTCCACAGCGTGTCTTTAAATGAAAGTACGCTAAGCATACTGTATATGATATGTCCAACTACTGAACTGATACTTTATGGAATGTTCAGATCAAATTCACAATTCTAATGAAATCTTATGGTCCCGTTGCTCATTCTCCGATCTGAACAGCGCGTTAGAAAATGAGGCGTATTGACGTTCTCTAGTCGTGTTAGTTGTACACTTGTATGTGGTAAGTTGCCTACAGTCTGTGGGCTTCTGAAAATCGTTACGAGTACATCGTGTTTGTCTATTCTCGTCTACTTTTGGCTGCAGGCGATGTGGATCCTTCTTTATAGCAGTCACATTTTGTGGGTGGGCTGGTTGACCTGTCTTGGCAGATATCATGGTTGTGGGAGGGTGATGTTCTTCTTGGATGTGGCTGCTAAGCTGCTGATGGGTGAAGCCTGGGGCTCCGATAGGGAGCAGGAGGGAGCTTCTTTTTGGGTTCGCGCAAGAGGTCCACAATGAAAAGCTCAAAGATTATGAATTTTGGCTCCACTGTGGTGGAATAAGCTCCTTGTCTCTCTCAGAACTGCTGTGTCCTTCTCAACATTCAAGAGTGTCAAAAGACATCGTTTTTGAACCTGCTTCTCTCTGATCTCTTATCTGCTCCCTAAACTTTCACTACATTATCTGTTAAAAATACTCCCAATCAATTCTATACAAAGCCACTCATGTAATGTAAGCTGGCAAAAATGGGGACAGCTGGGGACACGTCTATATGGGGGGGGAGCTGGTAGTGTAGTGGGTAGGGCTACTACCCTTGGACCCAAAGGCTGCAGGTTCTGTTTCCAACTCTAACCTTAGTACCCTTGAGTAAGGTACTTACCCTAAAATTGCTCTAGTAACATTACTCAGCTGTATGCGTGAATAAATAATTTTAATAATGGTAACCTTAATGTTCTTTGTTGCTTTGGAGAAAAGCATCAGCTAAATGAATAAATGTAAAAACAGTGGTGCTGAACTAGGTGACAAATTAAGAGTCACATGTATGTATCTCCATTTGTTGTTGAAATACACTTTGGTTTACTTTGATATACATTGGTTTGGAGAATAGTGTCTGCTAAATGAATAAATGTAAATGTTCCATAGGCAAGTTTTGGTGGGCGCCCCTTTCTCACCATCTTGGATTTTTCTGAAACCTCCCAACCATGTCTCAGTCAACCTTTCTCCTCTCCATTGTTGCCCTTCCTCTTTTCCTCACTGACCATCTCTCTTCTGGCCCATCTGCCCACAGGTTTCAGCGGTGCTGTAGTAACACCAAGCTCAGCGACAACCCTGAAGATCCACTGCTGAAGTTCAGCTGCTCGTTCTACCTGGACACCCCTCGCACGCAGATCGAGGTGAAGCTCACTCCCACATACAACAAGAAGAACTTCTCTGCACACAAGATGGGTAAGCATCTCCCCTCCTTTGTAATTCAAGCCATGCTCCCAGCTGAAGGCTCCAACGTAAGGGACTCTATCCATCACTTTCACACACTAAGGGCAGTTTACAGAAAGAAATACCTATCAAATGCATGTTTTTTGGGCTGTGGGAGGAAGCAATGGTGAACGTGAGGAGAACACACACGGTGACTGAAGAGAGAATGGCAGTCTTTCTTCTTCTGGATGTTTCTCCCTCCTCCTCCCAGCAAGACATCCAGCTCCTTCGCTGCTGCACTGCCTTCTCGTACCATCCCGAGTGAAGCCTGACTAACTGTTGTGTTCCCCTCCTTCCTACTGCACAGTTCGCCTTCCTACACTCAATCGCATGAAGGTGAAAGAGAAAGGGGACGACTGGGAGCTGAGCTGGACCCCCCCAACAATAGGCTCTGTGCCATTTTCCTTCCAGATACGCTATGGAAGGACCGACGCCCTGGTGAGAGACTGTCTGTCTGCCTTTTCTAACTGCAGTTATTCCATATATGAATATATTACCCTGTTTGTCCAACGGTATATCTGTCTCCCTTGCAGTGTCTGTACATTTTATGATTGAATTTTTTAAAATTTTTCAGCCAATTTGGCACACTATGTGCATGCCCATTCAGACCTGAGCCACATTTAATTCCCCACCCCCGACTGAAATGCTCTGCTTTCCAATGTCTCCCTGTCCAGGAGGACATGCAGCAGTACAATTTCTCGCAAGACATCCACTCCTTCACGATCAGCAAAGCTTCCCTCTGCCCCGACACACAGTATGAGGCCCAGGTGAGGGCCATAATACAGTCTAGCATCTTCAACGGAAGCCCTTCTGAGTGGACGGAGTCTGTGCGTTGGACAACACAGCCAGGTAACATCTCATTCCCTTTCGTTATGCTGAGACATCATCAGGCAGTTGGGAAAGAGGTGAAGAAGCTGTAAATTGCTAGTTGTTGCGGGGGTTCATGACAGAGACAAAGCCCAAAAACAGTCACTCACTTCAGTCTCCCTGTTTGAGTGCTGCTGATATGTCATGTTATTAATGGGCCCGCTCAGTGGTGTGTGAAAACTGCAAACTCTGGGGAATTGTTTTCTCTGCCAGACACAGTGCAGGCCTTTCTAAAAAAGTGGTCCAAAGTCAAAATTCCAACTTTCTTGCTTTTGGCTCGGATGTGGTGGAATCAACTCCCCCCGTCCCTCGGAGCTGCTGAATCCCTTCCACCACAAAAATGGTCTCAAAATCTCTTTAGGATCCACTCCTGTTCTCCAGTCTAAATAAATAAATTTCCATCATACTGTCTGTCTTGATCACCTCTGTGTTTCCTGCCCATTCTATAGGCAGCTACTGCTGTAATGTGGCAGTTACTACAGTAATACTCCTGTAAACTCCTGCATTGCTCTAAGAGGAGTTCTCTATAAAAACAAATTGAACTGACAAACTGATTGTCTTTTGAGAATCGCATGTCTACTTCCAAAGCTCTTCGTGTTGTGAAACGTACTTCTCTTTTTTCTGAGTCTACATGACTTTGGAGAAAAGTCTGCTAAATTAAGAAATGTAAAAATGAAAGAGTGTTTCCTGCAAAATGGTTTGGTTTCTCAGATGGTCAAGAAGCGCATGAATCTCTGTCACGTTAGAACTCTCGGTTAAATATTAATAAACATGTTTGTACGTTGTGTCCACAGCCTCCTGGTCCTTCCCCATCACCATCTTTGTGTGTATCATTACCGCCATGTCCACGACCATTCTCTTCTTCATCCTGATCTACACCCTGCCCATGTGTCGAAGGTGAGGGCCGTGGGAACCCGGAGATGCCTTGGTTTCATTATAAGGTCACTTTTCTCAGTTGCGTTCTCACAATGTGTGTTTGTTTCACTGTCGCTTCAGGAGGTTTAGAGTGTGGAAGCTGTCCATCCCCTCTCCTCTGAAGAGCAAAGTTCTCGAGGGCCTGGTTAAGGCAAGTTCCTTCTGTCAATCTCCAACCGACGCTCCACTTCCCCATTTTTTGCCCTCCCCTCACTCTTCCTCCATCTACTCTTCATCACACCATTCCTTCCTCTTCTCTTTTTCCACAGAACCTCTTGCTTGTCTACTTCTCTTCTGGTAACTCTCTTCCCCTTTTTCTCACGCTTTCGTCTGTCTTTCTCAGTACGGACTGTCCTTTTCATTTCACAGAAATCTGTTTTGCTTACGGTGGGATATGTTACTGTAAAAATTTACATTTAGTTGATGCTTTTCTCCAAAAAGACTTACAATGTTAAGGTCATAATTATTTACCCATTTATACAGCTAGCTAATGTTAGTGGGGCGGGATTAAACTTGCAACCTTTAGGTCCAAAGGCAGCAGTCCTAACCACCGTGCTATAAACTGTCCAATCCAATGCTGTCTACACATGCAGCTTATAGGACATTGTTGTGGCCTGGTGGGCAGTGATGGCACCTCATAGCTCCCAGGCTGTGGGCTTAGACATGGACTTCAACCTGGCTCAATGTTTGTTGAGTTTGCCTTTATGTGGGTTTCCTCCACGTGCTCTGGTTTCCTCACACAGCCAAAAGACAAGTGCTTCAGGTGAACTGGTGACTCTGCTTTGCACTCTCTGTGTGTATGTGTTAGTGAATGAGTGTGTGTGATTGCCCTGTGATGTGACATCCAGTGTGTACCCTACAATGCGCTTTATGCTTCCAGGATAGGCTCAGGACCATGGCGACCCTGTACTGGGAAAGTAGTGATGGATAGTACATGGATGGAACTTCAACTTAGGATCATGTTCAGGAGTACTAGAGCAGGACTCTCAGCTTTTGAACTTGAAAATTAAATTTGAAGATATCATTAACACCAGTAATCTATAATATGTTGTGTACTTTATTAAATACTAAGTAATATAATGCAGTGCTCTTGTTGAAAACACCCATTGCGATCTACAGGTAGAGGGCATGGTGGCGTGGTGGGCTTGGCCGGGTCCTGCTCTCCGGCGGGTCTGGGGTTCGAGTCCCGCGTGGGATGCCTTGTGACGGACTGGCATCTCATCCTGGGTGTGTCCTCTCCCCCTCCAGCCTTCTGTCCTGTGTTGCTGGGTTAGGCTCTGGCTTGCTGTGACCGTGCTCGGGACAAGCGGCTTCAGTCGATCTGCGTGTGTGATCTACAGGATGCTCGTGCCATGGAGTTGGTTTTGTTTGCTGTTACCCTTTTTTCTATCCTTTCTTCAACTCCTTGCTTTTCCCTTCAGCTCTTTCTTCATCTTTGTTTCTCAGCCCATACGGGTTTTGTGAAGCCTCCCCAGCGGGGAGCTGTGCACTCAAAGAAGCCTCCCAGATATGCGCCACGAGCTGATGATAAAGCATTGGAGTAAATAACCTTCTAATGAGCACCATCTATCATGAAGAAACGGAGCTGTAAAAATAGTCTGCAGAAGAAAGTGATCAGCAGCAGGCAGACCATGGGGGTGGAAAGGTTCGACTCCCTGTGTTCATTGACTAATTTCCTGCAGGTGTCCCTTGCCGAACGGCCCGCCGTACACAAGGGGCTGGAGCACGCCCACATCAGCAGCGTACAGGTGCTGGAAGCAGCCCGGGAGTCGCGCATCTGCCCCGAGTAAGTGCTTCCCTGCTGGTCTGGGCCCTACAAGCTTTGCAGGGGAGCTATGAAACTATGGTGTGTGTGTGTGAGCCTTTTAATACCCACTGAATCCAGTGAGACCTCAGCTGGCAAAGTGGGAGTCGTTCATGTTATTAATATGCATAACCAATGCTGCTTAACCAGAGCTTTTATTTCATCTCTAAGTGGCTTATATTTTAACATATTTATTCAGCTGGATATTTTGTTGGAAGCGTTTAGGTTAAGTACCTCACTCAGTGGGACAACAGCAAGGCACTTCTGGTATTTGAACCATTAACCTTCAGTATGCAAACGCATGTTATGCACTATGCTATCTCCTCCCGTAATTGTACAGAAACAGCGATTATAAAAAGTTTTGATTTAGCAAATGGATGGTAGAATAAAAAGTCAAGTGTAGAAGTGGGTGTGAGTGGTCATGCCAACACTGACATTTACATTTATTCAATTGGCAGAGGCTTTTCTCCAAAGCGAAGTGCAGACAATTCAGCAAGAGATGAAAAACTTTACACATAGACACGATTACCAGCTCTTTTCTTTTCGCAGATTGGTAGAGGACCTTTTTCAACCAATGTGGTTGACCAGCGCGGACAACTCTGGAACGTACAAGTGCATCGCTCAGCAGGGGTGGGAGGTGTCCACTGACCACGGTGGGGGAGTCCAGGACAAACTGTGCAAGGGTCAGAATATCCCGTTCAACTTCCACCCCTCTCTCTTGCCCCTGCCGGTGACTCCGGACCTTGGACAGCTGTATGTGGAAGACAGCTCCTATGTTCCCACGGCCCAGCCGGCGCTTCTTCCCTGTGTTTCGGATTACGTGGAGGCGCCGGTGTCCAAAGGAAGGTGGTTTCAGGAAGACCCCAAGGAGGCTGCCTTGCAGAGGCTGATGGAGCCCGACTCCTTGGCCTATACGCAGGCCCCTCTCCTCTGATCCAGTGCCTTTCCTGCTGTGGTTTCCCAGATCAGCGGTGGGTTGAGGTCCCCTTCTCTCACCGCGGTGCACATGAAGAAGCTGGACTGGCAATAGGATCAAGGCACTGTGGACTATGTCCATACTCACACATGTCTCTCCCAGCATGACTGGGATTCAAGGAGGACCAGAGAAGCTTGCGATCCAGCCACCATTACGGAGCAGTGAAGAGCAGCTATTCTGTACCGCTCTGCTTGTGCTAAAACTGCTCTTTCATAGAGACTCAGATCTATGGACCTGTTCTCAACAAGCATTAAGAGATCGTTACAGAAGAAATGGGAACGAGATGTAATTTTGGAGGGACCAGCTAGTAATCAAGTAACTCGCAAGTTTTGCTGAACCGATGCAAAACTACTTTTTGGAGAAGTGCTACTGACCACAATAGTATTTACTGCACAGAATTATTGTTGTTTTCACATATTCATCAGGTATGTCTCTTTTGTACATGCTCAGGTAATAATGTGCGCTGTTGGACACACGTCGTAGCGTGTTATGCTGACTGTGTGTTCAGTGAGTCGTATTGCAAACTAATTTTTTTTTTTTTTTTTTCCCCCAGCTATAAGTACCTCGTGGCTCCATTATAAGGTGCTTTTCAGTTCTTTTTCAGTGTTGCTGTTTTTTTATCAGTCCTGATTCTGGAGTCCAAGCTAAATATTCACACATAGACATGGAAACTACAAATAAAAAATATTCCCCAAATGTAATCCATGCATTTCATGTGCAATATCAACTAACCACAGTGTGATGCCGTGATTGGTGCAGCTGAGAAATCTACACATATTTCTGTTGTTATTTTAACAAATAATTGAACTCGGTGTATATATTCAAACACGGAAAGCAGACGATTTTGTGCGTGGGAATCATTCAACTGTTCGTATTAACTGTCTAATACGGTTCACTCTTTACTGAAATTAACATTATGGTTATAATCAAAACACTGGACTTGGTTTCTAAATTATTATTAATATTACATTTTTTTTTTTTCACCTGCTCTCACCCATTTCTCAAGTGAGCGCCAAAACAAAAAGCTCACGTCAAACACGCTTCAGCTTCTTAACACTAACATTCAAACCTCTGTTCACAAGTCACATTTTCACTTAGTAGTGTTTGGCGTAATGGTCAATTCCACATAATTCCAATCTAGACAAGAATATACTATACTGTATTAATAGAGCATCTCATTACCGTTATCTTATTAGAGGTCTTTTTTTTTTTTGGTGAATGGCTGCCTTCCTGATGTAATGCTTGGCAACTAAACTGATCATTGAGCTGATCTATGAAAATGGAATACTGTAGTCAGTAATTAACCACTTTAAATAAAATTTTGAGAAACACACAAGTCTTATCACGCAGTCCAGCCATCATTTACTCACAGTAAGATAACATGGACAGGTAGCACTGGTGCCTTACAGCTTGGGCTGTGGCTTTGGGTAGGGTTTCAAACGTGGACCAATCTGTGTGGAGTTTCTATGTTCTCTCCCTGTTCATATGGGTCTCCTCCCACAGTCCAAACACATGTTTTTCAGGTGAAATAGTGACTAAATTCTGAATGTTGTAAATGAGTGCGAGTGATTGTCCTGCAATGGAATAGCATCCCATCCAGGTCGCACCCTGTCTAATGGCCTATGCTTCCGGGATAGGCTCTGGACCACTGTGACCCTGCACTGGAGGTTATTGATGTTGGGGGAAAAACTGATCACAGTATTTCTGAAACGCATTAGAAGGGTACCTAAGCAAAGAGCAAGGCATTTGGTGGTTCCCCAGCACAGACCATCAGAGCTGAAGAGAAGCCAAGCGCACCTTTAGTTTTTTCCTTCCCCTAAAGCACCTGAGCACTCGATTGATGGAACTGCAGAAATAATTTCTTCATGTTAGTCCTCTCTGTTAACGCTGAAGTTTTTCACTGTTTACTGAGAGCTGTACAACTTGCAAACAAATATATGATGATGTGTACTAGGATAATATAGGAATATAATTTTGAAAGAATTTTTCCACTTATTGCTGAGTCCAGAAAGCCAATACTGTATAGCCGCTAAACTGAGATTGATGTGTGATTGGCCTAAGGAAAACCATTCTGAGCTGTGATTGGCTACTTCACACAGAGGGGTGTGGCTTCTTAAAACGTAAGATTGTTCCGCATTTCTAAAACGTAATATTCGTCATTAACGACTGCTTATGCGTGGATTTTTTTGCTGTGTTTCAGTGCTGTATTTTTTCACGGTGTATTAAACTCATTCCTAATCATATCGAGTTTGCATGTGAATTTTTAGCAGAGATGATGATGTGGAAATGAGCAGTATTCTAGAGCTCTGAGTTGCTCGGCTTGTTGTTCTGAGCGCTGCGCAGGTTTGGGAAAAGCTCAGGAGTCATGACTTTATGGAAGTGCGCTGCAGTTGCGCAAATTCGCCACACGGTGGCAGTGTTTCTCAGGGAATATTTCAATGTACCCATACAAGAACAATGACGTCACATGAACGGAAATCAGCAGGGGGCTCTGCGCTTCGGTCCACTTACGAGCCATGTCCTTCTCTCTCAATGTAATGTGTTGTCATTCGTTTGCAGTGCATTCTGATGCACGTTCAAAAACACCTCCAGTTATCTTTTCTGCTAAAATGATTTTAAGTGCAGCACTGAGCACTCAGCAGGGGGCGCAGTGCTTAGCGCTGCCGCCTTGCAAATGATCCCGGTTGGAACCCCACCTCCTGCTGTAGTACCTTTGATCAAGACGCTGAACCTGAAGTGATACGGTATAATGGGGAAAATAACTAAGTTAGCTCAGAAACGTGTGAGCTAAATGAATGAATGTGAACAAAAGCAAATGCAGGAGGCTGGTACAGCTTTAATGACTGTACAGTAGCACTGCAGGAGACAATTGTCCAAATGACTGTAAATGTCAAACAAGATTGCGAAACATGTAAGACGATTTTTTGAGGTAGTGTGTGTGTGTGTGTAGTGCAGCACGGCAGCACAGTGAGTAACAGCGCTCTCTCACAGTGCCTGGGTGGTGTGATAGGCTGTGGGTTTTATCCCTGCTCAGTCTGTGTGGGTTTCCTCTGGGTCCTCTGGTTTCCTCCCACAGTCCAAAGACATGCTGTTCAGGTCCACCCATAACGTGTGAGTGACACAGAGTGTGTTCCACTGGTGTATGGGTGAGTGACCCATTGCAAGTAGTGTATCTAGCAGTGTAAGTCACCACGGTGAATAAGGTGTGTGAGCTGATAGTAACACTACACAGAGTTCATTTGATGCTTTGATGCTAAATGAATAAATGGAGCGACAGGTGTAAGCATGCCTTTTTCTCTTGCAGTTTGTTCTGCTAAAACCAACCAACCAACCAATGTCAATAACTGCTTGTCCCGAGCGCGGTCGCGGCACAAGCGCAGGGTGCAAGGCTGGAGGGGCAGGGGACACACTCAGGACAGGATGCCAGTCCATTGCAAGGCACCCCAAGCAGGACTCAAACCCCAGACCCGCCACATAGCGGGAACCAGCCAAATCCTGCTGCGCCACCACGCCCCCTTCTGTTAGAACCTGATACAGTTTTTGTACTTTTGAAATGAGTACATTTATGTGTGTGTTTCTGAGGATCCGATTATGTGAAACTAATGTGTGCAAAGTGAGTGAGAGGAAGTGTGTTGAGAAAACGGGCTAGTGTCTTCAAGTGCTGGACAGATACAACAAGAGTGTGACTGTGCATTTCTTATGATAACATGACTCTTTAACGGGCCTGGATGACATCACTGGTGTTAGAGAGAACTGAGAATTTCCACAAAAAACTGGGCTGATTGTGAAACACTGGAAGCCGATTAAGACTTTCGGAGAGTGCAGATGTATATATTGCTCTAAATTTACATTATTTTGCATGTGCTCTGTGCAGCACTTCCTTTGAGCTTTGTTACCAATTCATTGCGTGACCTTTTTCTTAGAATAACTTACCCACATCTTGATGAACCGCTGTCCGCGATGAGTCCCCACCTACAAGAATATATCACTGTTGCCAGGACGACATGTATGTTTACCCCTCACATCCTCTCCTTTGATTGTACTGTCTGTCCATGCACGTTCTGATGTGCCCATCACCCCTTTGGCCGCACTACACATCTGGCAGTGCACAAAACAGCTGTGTTGACTGGAGGCTCGGAGAGGGGGATGTTTAACGCCTCCAGCAGCTTCCCGTTCACCCCAGGTGGGGTTGGAATCCAAGAGCTTTTCAGGGGCCAGCCAAGAAAGCGGTTCACACTCAGCGGCGCCCCCCGGCAACATATTCTTGTCACTACTCCCTGCTCTTGTCTTAGTTCACTGGGCCTGGAAACTGCAGGGAAAAGAGGGAGTTTTATTGGTGGTGGGGAGAAACTGAGCAGAGCCTGAGCAGAACCTGTCCACAGCCTTTGCTAAAAGAGCTGTCATTTTTAACGGACTTATAATGTCTCAATAACTGGCCTTTTCACTTGAACCTTTAAATGTGTTTGCCTGTGTTTTTCCGCTAACCAGTGGTCATAAAATACCTGCCTTATGCTGCATCCCTTTGTATAGATGCTTTAGGTAGGATTTTGTGATTCTTTTGCAATTATTAATGTGTGGGCAGCGGCGCACCACAGTAATGGAGTCAGCAGCCTTGTAATGGGGTTCTATAGATTTATCCATCAGCTCGCAGTTTGCCGTTACAAAGGCATAGTGTGCAGGTGGAAGGATGGCAGGAAAAGGTGGCCAGGCATTGGGGGGGGGTTTCTGAACAAACAGCCGCACCCCCACACCTTCCCGACATCGTCTTCTGCCGGCTCAGGTGCCACCAACTAATAGGGAAACAGCATACATCAGCAGGAGGGGGTCGGGACGAGGCCAGGTAATACGTCAGAGCTGCAGAGCCCGGGGCTGAGAGGGCTCTTCATGTTTAATGGAGAAGCGAAGACAGGGTGGCGGGGGGAAGGGTGATTTGGGGGGGCAGCGAACGGCAGGAGATGGAAGAGGACTAATATGTATGAATCAGAGAGAGGAAAGAGGGAAAGCGGCTTTTCTCGCTTTCGGGAAAAACAGAGCATTAAAGACTTGGCTGGGTTGAAAAATCGATGCTGATAAAGTCATCACCATGATGTGAAATCTGAGTGATCCTCCTTCCACGTGGGCCACCAGGGGTCCTGTCCAGATCCAGGAGGGGTAATAACAGAAATGCACATTAATTATAAGCAAAAAGCACAAGTTTCACCTGGGGTGATTCTGATGACTTCATCGTGCTGTCGACTTCGTGAACCCTGACGTATTCACCGTGCCTCAGTGAAAATTACACGTCGGGATCAGTAGCACCCAGTATATTCAGGTCCACGAGAGACACAAAAAACCTTAAAAGAACCTGACCTGAGCCGTCTCTCACGGCCGTTGTTTTGGAATTTTCCCTGTGTTTATTTTGCATGTGTGTGCGCGCGCGCGCGCGTGCGTTTGTACTGTTTGTCCGTTGGTGTCAGCATGTGTGTCGCTCATTGTCTACAGCCCCGCGTGTGTCAGTGCGGCAAGACAATGCTGGAATTTGAGGCACGCAGCTCGGACTTCCTGTGTTTTCATCCCGTCGCTAGGTACCACTTCCTGTCTGTTTGGTTGAAAACACTCGCCGCCGTCACATGCCGCGGCGCAGTGCGGCCGCTGCGGTCCGTTTGGCGTGGAGGTGCCAACACATACACGATTGCGGCATAAGCGCTCACAAACACCATCGGTGGGTATTTTACAGCCCTGAGTGTGACCTTGAAAGGCGGTAAATTAAGCGAATGTTTTTCCTCTTCAGCAGCTCTGGATTGCGGCTGTCAGTTTGGCCCCAAATATTCACATTCTTGACCTCTTACTTGGCCTCTCAAAAATGCCATTGTTCGCGGTAAGCAATAAATGGTGGGGGGTGGACATCTTTCACTGCATGTCCTCATTTTTTGCAGTAAATAAGCACATTAATGATGTTAGATAAGGGTAAACAGGAGCACCTGGAGATTTACGTAACATGTTCCAGTGCTGAGGGCTTATTGTTTTCTTTATTGTTAGCGCTGCGCTATTTGCTGTTTTGTGTTGCTGCAATGTACGGGTTTCCTTACTCGAACCTTTATGTTTTCAAGATCCGTTTCCGACTTCCAGATCAGCAGCAACGACTCTTTCTAGGACTCGTGATGCGCTGCCACTTCCAGGCCTTCTTCTTCTTTTAGCTGTAGAATCGCTGATTATCGTGTCACAGAAGAAGTAGCATTTTGGATCATAGCACGGTGTTTGCTAACAGATCTGGGAATGAGCCTTGAATCAGAGTGCCTGTCAGGGATCCGGGCAGCGGTAGGGAGAAGTGACCGATGGAGAACCAACGAATTAGTCGTTTCTAGAGACTGCAGAGGTAGCGCACAACTATGTGCGATTAGCCCCGTAGAGACAGCAGGGTGTGGGGTGGTGAAGAGGGCATGAAACAGGACCAGTCATAAATTCTGGTGATTTCCCACTGAAACCTGCCAACCACACACCTTGCGGAAAAAAAAAAAACAAAAAAAAAGTTTAGTTTACAGGAAACGGACCCACGCTCTTTACCTTTACAGTAGGAGAAAGAAGTGAGAATTGGAAGCGGAGTGGGACTGAACCTACAGAGACATGGGGACAACCCCCTCGAAACCACGGAGCAGCTGCAGCAGAGGGGACAAGGCCACAGAGAGGAGTTCACACCCCATCACAGAGCTACAAAGCTTCAATGGACTTGCTGCTCAAAGGCCACAAGCACCTTGCGCAAGGACACTACAGCAATAAGCGGGGTTGAACCTTGCAGTCAAAAGGTAGAAGCTCTAAGTACCCGCTGTCCCGTAAGTTAACGCGTAATCTAAATGCATCCCTCCAATGGGCATCCAGTTGTCTAAAAATACAGCTGCATGAGCTGTGCAAGCTGCTTCTGGAGCATCTGCTAAGTAACAGAATCATAATAACAACATGACCTGGAGGCTGGAAAGACGACGCCCATCTTTCTCCTTTACTGCACAACAGGACTATTCAGCTTTGGTTCTGGAGGGCTGGTTCCAGCAAGTTTTAAGGCTCTGTTCACGGCACCAACTGCTCAGAAGGGGAGATAAATGGGTGCAGTCATGGCAGCGGGTTCAATCGCATAGTTCACTGTCCAGCGAGGAAAAAAGTCCCGGACAATGAGGTGGACAGTCTGGGTTTACAATGACAGCAGGACACAAACTTCAGTCTCTGTGGCAGTACATTTACTGCTGGGGCACCATGACTATCCATTTGTTTAGGTGACGCAGCAGCAGCCAGAAGTTTGAGTACGCTTTCAGAAAACTGGTTTGTCACAACATATATGGTTTGTTGAGTTTGATGAGAAAATGAGACATCATGTCGTTCCAGCTCTTCTACCACAGGTCCCAGGGATGTAGGACACTTATGCACTGATTTTCCTTCGCTGTACTGTTCATTTCGTCTAGTACCGGTGTTGACCAGCTTGCCCATGCTTACTCACATTTTAGACTTGTATTGTACATGAGAGTTTCATTCCTGCCCAGGCACCACTGTCAGAGTAAAGGTATTTGGAGGAGTTCCAACAAAGCAAATTCGAGTGCTTTCTTATCATTAGTTAGTTACCATGTCTGAGGCTCTGGATTGGACTACGGGCAACGCTTTTGCGAATGTTTTTTGGTAACACCTTTGATATGGTTGTGTGAACAAGGTGAAGCACTGGAATCTGAGGAGGGGCTGGTGCTTTTGATACAGAGGAGCAAGGGCGTCCGGCGTGTGGTGGAAGAGAGCAGATGTGGGAGGCAAAAAAAACAAACAGAGCGGAAAAACTTTCACAACCTCGGTATCCCATTTCAAAACAGGCTCTACAAAAAAGCCGCCACATGCGGACGGCGTGCCTGCTTCCTTGTTTTGCCGTGTTTGCTTGCCCGTCTGCGCAGCTTTTGTGAAAGAGAAGTCGAGAGATGCCCAATTTGCACTTTTTGTCGGCCCTCCTCATGACAGAGGGACCGGGGATAGGGGGTGGGGGGCACGCAACACTTCCCTGTCTTGAAGAAACCAAAAACCCTGAGGAAATCAGTGATGCGGCTCTGTGTTTCGTTTCTGCAAACTCTGCTCAGGTCGCCTGGTTTCATAACACAACCCAGTAAACAACTCCTGCTTCTTCATTGACGGGGAATCTTGAAGTGAATAAATGTGAAAGTCATCTTAGGTGGTCGAAGGCACATTTTTCGTCTTATCTGACACTTTTGTCCAAACCGACGTGGATAGTGTATAATACACCTGTTTACATGGGTCAAGCAGAGGTGAGGAATGCACACCTGAACAGAGTCTAGATGAAGTATAAATAGGAGAGAGCCACTGCCGAGAAGCTGCAGAACCTCATCAGAGTATAAATGCCTTTTACCCACGTTTCGTGCTTTTTCTACTGTGAAGATGGTCGGCCCCTGCTTCGTCTGTTTTGCTGTTTCCTGAAGAATTCCTGCCAAGCTTCAACCCAGTTTGTCCACAACCATGGATTATCGTACCCTTGAGAATCCAATCCCGGCTTGACACTGCTTATAATAAGACCACGGCCTCGTCAGATCCCAGGTTTCATCATCACGACTTCGACCCTGTCCGTACCTCACCTTGATCTCAACCACGTCTACAAAGACTTCTCTGATCCTGACCTGGTTTTGCCCACGACTAGGATTTTGCTCTCCATCATTAAACTCAGCACCTGGGTCCATCATCCGCTCTTGTCTCTGAGTCTTGTTTATAACAATGTGGCCTGGCAATTGCAAAGCACCTTTCTCAAGGTTACAAGAGCAGCTACGAAACAACCAGCAACCCCATCTCCATCACATCAACCAAAAAAATGATCAATAATTTTCATAAATTATGCACAAGTGGTAGGCGGTACACATTAGGCTTACTTGACCCTCTTTGCTACGCCTATGACTTTGGCTTGAAGACTCACAAGAGATGAACCTACAATTCCAAAAAATACAAATATATCCCTGGTATCCAGATACCTCACACTTCTCTCTCTGGTGTCCTGATCCATTTAAAGCTCCTGAGACTGTGGAAGAAAAACGGACTTATAAATGTCCCGTCCCTATTGTGAAAATATATCGAGGCATCTTGCTAACATGCTGTGTGTAATTATAGTTTTGAGCCTTTGCTTCTGTGACTGAAACAGCAGCTGTGTGCAGAGAGAGGTTTCGATTCTGGAGGGAGTCCAGAAAGCTGTTAATGGGAGTACCAAGTGCTGCAGTCAAAACGGTCGGTTCATGCAGGACCTCAGGAAGGAGAGCCTGCTCACGGGAACCAAAAAGTGGAGAACTCAGTCACCTCTGTGTTCTCTTACACACCTCGACTCTCTCCCTCTGTCTTGCACACGCACTGGGAGATGAATCCAGCCTGAGACGAAATAACAGGAAGAGCTGCTGTGTGCTGCGGGGAAAGATAGAGATCGGTGCCCATTGTGTGTGTGTGCGTGTGTGTCTGTGTTTGTGTGTGTCTGTGTGTGTTTGTGTGTGTGAAGGTCAAACAGAGACAGAGGGACAGATAGAGAAGAAGACAAAGGCAGAGTGAGAGACACAATACCCCACACAGCTCAGCTCAGGCCAAGTTGAAAACTCCGCTTTGCCCCGGTGGTCAGAGAATCCCACTGGTAACACCATTGTGGTGAAAGTGAGGATTCTCCCATAAACAAACACCTTTCCCCTAAAACGGGTGCGCCCAGGTTTTGACTTACGCCACTCCAGAGGAAGACACTGTGAGCGAGACGGCAACAACCAGAGACAGAGGCACAATATTGACACGGTGACGCATCCTGAGAGGGAGAGGTGGAGGTGGATGGTGACGGGACTTAATCTGGTTTATCAATCCGGGTGATCAGCTACACACATCTCAACCCGAGAGACAGCCCCATAAGTGAGCAGTGGGAGTTTACAGATGTGGTGGTCATGAACCCAAAGGTCTGTGTAGACTCTTTATGGAGTGCCGAGGCATCCCGAGGAGTGCAAAGTATTTTGGCTATTTGTACAATACGGCGCCTTTTACCTTCCTGAGCACAAAATTAACCCCTCATTCCAAGGAGCGTGAGAGGCATGAAATCCGAAAACCTTTGAGAGCATCAGGGAGAGAGGCTTGTGTTAATGAAAGAAGATACCAGCAAGACTATGTGGGACTGGTTAAAGGGTGGAGCAGTGGATGGTGGGTTGTGTACCAAGGAGAGGTACTAAGTGTGGGTTTACTTAGACGTAAATAGCTCTGGGTAAGCTGAGGATACACAGAGCAGTTTTGTCCATATGTTTTTTAGCAGATTTATGAGTCAGAGCTTTCCAGAGAAAGCTTCATGGTATCATAGGTCGCAGAGTGCAAAATGATCAGTGACTTACAGTGTTTGTCTCGCCGTTCCTTACAACCCCTCCATGATGCTATGACAAATTGCTGTCATGTCAGAAATGTCTCAGGTGGACCTCTGTTGACAGTCAGGAGAACCTGGATGCGGGTATAGCAATGTTACAAAGTGATTAAGCCTAAACATAGTTATGCAATGAGAAGTGTGTTAAAGATTACTGAGGACAGCTGGTTGGGTAGTGGCTAGAGTGATTGCCTTTGGACCCAAAGGTTGCAGGCTTGAGCCTTCCCTCACCTCTGGCTGTAGTACCCTTGAGCAAGGTACTTACCCTAAATTGCTCCAGTAAAAGTTACCCAGCTGTATAAATGGGTACATAATTGAAACCTTAACATTGTAAGTTACTTGGAGAAAAGCATCAGCTAAATGAATAAATGTAAATGATGTAATACTGCAAACATTATTGCTGGGAAGTACCAACCAACTCTCCACCAGCAAGGTATTGTAATGTTATGGCATAGATGACATTACAGTGTGTTCTGCCCACACCGCTCAGGAGAGGGGGGGATGTGGCTGGTTTGACCACCACAGCACATCCACATACACATTCAAACCCTCTCCCTGAAAAGGACAGACCCCACCTTGACCCAGACACAAATAATTGTCCTGTGTGACTTCTTTCAGAGGCAGGAGGAGGCTGACGACCCTGTCTCCAATTACGAAGGTCTTCTCGAACCCGTGCTGAATTTGGAGGCAGTGTGACGTTTGGATTAAGCATCAGTGCGAAAGGCTGACAGTGGATATGCCCCGAGCGATGACCCTTACGCTAAGTTCACACTGACACTACCGTATAGAGTGTTTTATTGCTCTTGTGTTCTCTAGAGGCCTAAAACCCAACAAAATGAAGTAAATAATGCAAATAATTTTTCATATTATTCAATTCCTTAGCAAGCGCTGTAATTACCTGTTGCTTGCAGTTTTCACTTGCATTTATTGTTTTATATCTATTATATAAAGAACTGGAGATGAAGCAAAAAAAAAAAAAGATTCCTTGAATTTGTTGCTGACAAACCATTGCACCTCATTTCATATTTTCAAGCAATGGGTTAGGGCAAGAGCTGATGTCTTGCAATTGGAAGACCTAGGTTTGAATCCCTGCTTCCTCTGTACCAACATCAATCTAGGTACTTTGAATTAAGGCAGTAAATATTGCTAGGCTATGCACAGCAAATGAGTTAATAGTTGCAAGAAGCTTTGGATAAAGACATCAGCTAAATAATAATAATAATAATTATTATTACTATTACTCTAACAACAAGATCATCATCCAAAATCTGATCCTTATTCTTAACAAGCAGGATCAGGTTCAGCTCTCTTTTCAGTATTGTCTTTATCTATTTTAATATCATTTTGTTGTATAGCTTCTATTTTACCTAGAGCAACTAACAGTTTTACCTGTTTGTGTAATGCAAGAATCTTGACGGTCAAAAGTAGCTCGCTAAGGCATATTACAGCTGGGATCCTCATGGGACTCAGTCCAACAACCTTCAGGTGACAGATTTGTGTTCCTCAATGCCAAGCTAATGGTCGCTAAGTACATTGTGGAATAGCTGATGTTTGCTGAAGCCTGGCCAATGGAGACGGAGGTGGACCTGGTGGCAGTGCGCAAACAAAAAGAGTCATGCAGCAGTAGCGATAAGACAGCAGAGGCGTAATGTAGCAGCTACTGTAGATATGGGCGGAGGGGTGGGCTAGAGTTCACGGCGGGCTTCTTCCTTGGCTTCAGCTCCTCCTGTTCCAGGACTGAACCGGCCCCCCCGTTCCAAACCCCTGTGTGACCTCAGTGTGGTTTGAGCATCGTATGAGGCACCATGTGTAAGTCCTGCTTACCCTATTGGTCCATGTATACCTCCCTGGGACCCGCACAGTCCTGTGTGAAAGAGCAAGGGAGGTCGCGTCCACGTTATCCACGTCGCCTCCCAGTGTTTTTCTGTTAATGGTTTGTGAAATCTACCTTTGCTAACATGTCTGGTAAAATCCCACACCCACATCTTGCTACACACACATACATACACACAAGCAGACATGTGCACACATGAACAAATGCACACGTTAAATTTATTTTAATGTACGGACATATTTTTTGTTGTTGCTACTTACAGCAGCAAACATAGCTTAAAATTTTGTGCAATGCACTGAAGCCATAACCTGGTCCTGCAGATACATCCTGCATAACATCTGTGGGATCTGCCCTTATCTCGCATCACACTCTGCGCAGCTCCTGGTCCAGGCCATGGTGAAATCCCATCTGGACTACTGCAACTCTCTCCTGGTCTTCCGGCCTCTGCCATCAAATCTCTCCAGCTGATACTGAATATCATGACAGTTGTGTCAGACCTGCCTGTGCATCCCATGTATCTCCCCTCCTCATCTCTCTCCATCAGCTTCGTGTTGCTGCCCATATCAAATTCAGCACTTTGGTTATGGCCTACAAGAGTCAAAGGATCTGCACTCCTCCACCAACACTTGGTCTTAGGAGACATCTAAACTTCAAAGTACACAGGTTTTTGGTTTTGGGTACAATGGAGTCCCTTTGTCCCCCCAGAAGTGCTGAATCTGTTTCAGCATTCAAGAAGAGTCTCAAAAACACCTCTTTCAGACTCACGTCACTCATCATCTCCTGACAGCCACACAAATTTTCATCACGTCATCTGTCATGGTCACCTTTGCATTTCCAATCTCACTGTTAGCTCTACTTGAGTAATGTGTGTAGGCAAAAGCTTGCGATGTCAAAGAAGCTGTGCTTTGAAAATTGCATCTGAATATAGAGCGCTTGGTGGGCGTGGTGGTGCAGTGGTGCAGTGGGTTGGACCGGGTCCTGCTCTTTAGTGGGTCTGGGGTTCGAGTCCCCCTTGGGGTACCTTGTGATGGACTGGCATCCCGTCCTGGGTGTGTCCCCTTACGCCCTGTGTTGCCGGGTAGGCTCCGGTTCCCTGGGACCCTGTATGGGACAAGCGGTTCAGAAAATGTGTGTGTGTGTATAGAGCTCTTTGTGTGTTACATTATATTAACATTTATTCATTGAGCAGATGCTTTTCTCCATCTCAAAGAAAACACAATTTGTGCATTACATTAGGAGAAAGAGACATAGCTGCAGATGTGTGATTGCTAAGTACAGTTAGTTTGTCTCCTTCACCATATGTACTGACGTTCATCACGCTGTCACACCTGCTGGTCCATCAACATCACCTGCAGCTCATCAGGGGAACACTGGATAAAAAGGCGTGCCGGAAGCTCTTCCCTGTGGAACCTCTTCCAGGAGTAACTGCCTTTTCTCTTCTTCGTGTACTAAGCCTCCTGTGTTCGTTCCCCTGGTTCCTTGATCCTTTGCCTGACTGTTCTGACTCCGAATCTGCAAGCCCCTTTGGATGACATTGCTCCTCGCCTGACCCTTGCCGATCCCCTGACCTTTTACCTCATCCCGGTGGCTTAATAAAAACCTTGAGAGCACCGCACTTGAGTCCGTCGCTCTTTCCCGTCCGACGCCATGACGCACAAGTAGCTGCATAAAACTTTACAAGAATATCACAGATTCCTAATCACCTTCTTAGAAGTTTTTTTTTTGGGATACATATAAACACCTACGCTACATTTCAGGAGTGGCTTTGTAAATGACATGAACAGTTATACCTTACATGAACTTAAGAAATCATGGGCAAAGTGAGTCTGGAAGAGATGAATTTTAAGACACTTTTTAAATGTGGATAAAGATTCAGCAGTTTTGAGTGAGAGGGGGAGGTCGTTCTACCACAACGGAGCCAGAATCGAGAACCTCCATACTTTACTTTTCGTGTGTGGGACCATCAAATGGGCAGATGTGGAAGAGTGTAAGTCTGGCTGGCGTGTAGCAAATGATGAAGTCCTCTAGATACCTGGGAGCAGTTCCATTGATGCATCTGTAGGCCATCACCAGGGTCTTAAATTTCATCCGGGCAGCTATAGGAAGCTAGCCCAGAGAAACAAGTACAGGAGATACATGCAAATGCTTCAGCAAGTCAAACACAACTTGGGCAGCAGCATTCTGTATCAGCTGCAGAAGTTTGATGGCAGTAGCGGGAAGGCCACACAGGAGGGAGTTGCAGTAGTCCAGACAGGAAATCATCATGGCCTGGACAAGTAGTTGGGCGGAGTCAGTAGTGAGGTAAGGACGGATCCTGCGGATGTTATGCAGGATGTATCTGCAGGTCCAGGTTGTGGCTTCAATGTGCTGAGAAAAAGATAGACTTGAATCTATCATCACTCCCAGACTGTTAGTCAAGGAGGCAGGCAAAATGAGTGAGTTGTCCAGTTTGATCGATAGATCGTAACAGGAAGACAGGCCAGCTGGGCGGTGTAGGATCTCTGTTTTGGAGAGGTTGAGTTGGAGGTGGTGATCAGACATCCAAGCAGAGATGTCCGACAGGCAGGCAGCAATGCGAGCGGAAATGTCTGATGCTCCAGGTGGAAAGGAGAGGAAGAGCTGGGTATCATCAGTATAGCAGTGGTAGTTGAATCCATGGGAGGCTAAGACCGGACCGATGGAGGAGGTGTACATCGAGAAGAGAAGAGGACCCAGTACCAAGCCCTGCGGGACACCAGTTGAGAGAGGCAGAGGAACAGAACAGGAGCCCTGTCAGACCACTTGACAGGATCTTTTCAGATAGGTAGGACTCAAACCATCTTCGTGCTGTTTCTTTGATCCCAAGCTGACTAACAGTGGAGAGTATAATCTGGTGATTGACAGTGTCAAACATTTTAGACAGGTCGAGGAGGATGAGGACTGAGGAGAGAGAGGCCTCTCTGGCCGACTGGAGAGCATCAGACACCGCCAGTAGCACTGTCTCAGTGAGTGACCAACTTTAAATCCAGACTGATATCCATTGAGGAGATGGTTTGGGTGAGGAATTCAGAAAGTTGATCACAGGCTGCTCGTTCTAGAGTTTTAGACAGAAAGGAGAAGAGGGAAACTGGCTTGTAGTTTTAGACTGAGTTAGAATCCAGAGAGGGTTTCTTTACCAGAGGTGAAATGAGAGCAGTTTTGAAGGCAGATGGGAAGCAGCCAGAGAAAAACGAGGAGTTGATGATCTTATCGGTGAAAGTGGAGAGTTGTGGGGAGATGGTCTGTAGGAGTGAAGATGGCATAGGTTGTACCAAGCAGGTGGTGGGACTGTATGCTATCAGCAGGTCGGAGATTTTGGATTCCGAGAGTGGCTTGAATTTGGAGGCAATGTCTCTGCATGGAAGTACAGCTCGAACAGGGCAGAGTGATGTCGAGAACTCGTCTGTGGTTGTCTTGACTTTGTCTTTGAGAAACAAAGCAAAGTCATCAGCAGTGAGAGAAGAAGGAGGAGGGGGCAGCAGAGGACACAGTAAGGATGAGAAAGTTGCAAAGAGTCTGTGTGGTTTTTTTAGTTACAGACTGTATTTTGTTGTGGAAGAAGGTTGTTTTAGATGAGGAGACAGCAGAGTGAAAAGTAGCTAAGAGTTGTTTGTAGACATCCAGATCCGTGCGAATCTTGGATTTATGCCATTGTCGCTCTGCAGCCCAAAGTTTGGTATTGTTAGTATGTAATGCATCAGTCAGCCATGGGGTGGTACTGGGGCATCGTGATCTAGAAGATAGTGGACAGAGAGAGTAAGGAAAGAAAGACAAGGCAGAGAGGAGAATGTTAGTAGCATTGTGTCTGTTGATAGACAATGCAGCACGGTGACACAGTGAGTAGCACTGCTGTCTCACAGCGCCTGGATGGTGTGAGGGGATGTGGGTTCAATCTCCGCTCAGTCTATGTGGAGTTTGCATGTTCTCCCTGTGTCTGTATGGGTTTCCTCCCACACTCCAAAGACATGCTGTTCAGGTTTACCCCTAGCGTGTGAGTGATGGAGAGAGTGCATTCCACTGATGTATGGATGAGTTACCCATTGTAAGTAGTGTATCAAGCAGTGTAAGTCACCTTGGTGAATAAGGTCTGTGGGCTGATAACAGTACATAGAGTTCACTGGAAGTTGCTTTGGAGAAAAGCATCTACTAGATATGTAGATCCGAGAATTGTGCAGCAGAAGGGAAAGCGGACAGTGTGGTAGAGGCAAGGCAGAAAGGTGAGAGAGATTTTAAGTTACAGTGGGAGGTAACAAAGGGTGCAGAAGAAGGAGAGGGATTAGTAGTGAGGCATGGTTGTAAGGAGACAAAAAAATGATCGGAGAGATGGAGCGGGGTAACAGAGAGGACAAAACAGCCACAGTTACAGGAAAAGATAAGGTCAAGGCAATTGCCAACTTTGTGAGTAGCAGGGATCTGGGACAGGGAGAGGTCAAAGGACTGTAGGAGCACCAAAAGGCCAGTTGCATGAATGTCCTCGACATGCAGATTGAAGTCACCCAGGAGAATCAGCGGAGTGCTGTCCCCTGAGAGAGAGCTCAACAAGATGTCAACGTCATCCAGGAAGCGGCCAGGAGGGTTTGGGGGGTGGTACAGAACAAGCACAACTAGAATGACTGGGGCAGTGACAGAGACAAAATGCAATTCAAAGGAGGATGGGTTATGTAGGTGGAGAGGGAGAACAGGATATTCCCACCGGGGAGAGATGAGCACGCTTGTGTCTCCACCTCTGCCGGTGGGACGAGGGGTGTGAGAGAAAGAATAGCTAGTAGAGAGGGCTATGGGTGTGGCTGTGTTGTCTGGGGTGATCCAGGTTTCAGTTGGGGCCAGGAGGTCCAGTGAGAGATGGGAGGTGTAGGCAGGTATGAAGTCAGCCGCAGACTGGCAGTTCCAAAGTCCCATGGAGAAATTGAAGCAGGATGGAGGGTTTGACAAACGAGGATAAACAAGGTTAGTGTAGCAGCGGGAGCGTCTCAGTCTGTGGTGGTGGTGTCGTCGCACAGTTCAGTTGCCGTAGACAACTTTGATGTTTGACATCTTTGACGCACGATCCCTTGCAGAACACGATGGTGATGGCGGACTTCACATAGTGGCTTCCACTGGTGGACTCCCACAGGTAGATTCCCTTGTCTTTGCACTCCGAGTCTTCGCACCAAGAGGCTACTGCTACTGCTGCCACTACGGGCCACCAACTGCTATTTCAACCAGGCTAATTCACATCAGCTGAGTCCTAATCGAAATCAAAACTACTCCCACAATGTAAACCAAAACAAACAGGTGTCATTTTAATCGAGTCAATGTAAAACACAGCCCATCAGCATGAGTCATTTGTGAAGGAAATTTAGATTTAGCATTTTTTACATGGATTCAACAGCAGGCTCCCTTCTGGTACGTGACCCTCCCTCACTTACTTTGTTCTTCCACTTCTTAGAAATATTAATAATTTTTGGTTTTCTCAGAAGCTATATTTTCGGTTGTGAGCTGTCTTGCTAAATTTAGATGCTGAAGTCTTTGTAAGAGAACACTGAAATTGCGTTTCACAAGGAAATGTGGAAGTACGAGATCCTAAAAAAACATTTTAATTGAAAACTAAAAAAAATCCACGAATGACTGAAAAATGATCATGATTTCACCTTGGTTTAAGAGCTGAATGTGTGTATGTGAAGAGAAATAAAGACTATGTACAACACATCTTTATCATTAATATTATTTTGCTTTTCAGTTAAAAATTATAATTACAATAATTATAACCAAACAACAATAATTAATAACAATTCATTGCAGAGGAAATCATATGCACAGTTATCTTAAATAATTTAAAAAATAGGCAGTGAAAATATTTTGTGACATTTACACACAATGGGTGCTGAAAGTTCACCCAAAGTCCAGGGACTCGCAATGGCACAATATGCACTCTGTTGGCCCCATCACATGCCCATCTCCTGGGATGACTCAGTCGCCTTGGCCCCTGTATCTGCCCTGCCCACTAAGGAGTCCCGAGGTTCACCAGTAAATGTTGAGCAAACCCCCCCCCCCCCCCGACCCGCTGTTTCCTACCCCACCATCTTAGAGATGCTGTTGTTCGGAGCAACAAGAAAACGAAAGGCAAAGAAAGAGTCCAACAAGTAGAGGGTGGGGAAACCCAATGAGTGCCCACAGTAGGAGAGCAACGTCACTTTCCATTGAGCCATGGAGCTACAGATATGGAGAGTCACTCCTGCGGTCCTCCTGGGACGGCTACCGGCTGTATGACATATCGCATTGGGACTTGCAGACCCGCCAGCGACAGGACCAGGACTTTCCCATGTTGGGGACCAGCATGCGAAAAGTCTGAGATGACATCGGCAGGGGCCGCCTCAAAGTCAGCTACACGTGGCCCACGTTTCCCACAAGGCCCGGCTGCTCTGGCTAGTGGGAGGACTCTCTGCGCTTTTCCTTCTCCAGTTTGTCCAACCAGCCTTCCTACAGCCACTTGCTTCACATGGGCCTCACAGGAGAACATTTCTTTACACCTCACCAGAGGATTCATAAAAAAAATAAACAGATGCCTTGCAGTTGAACTGTTGCATTGTTCCCATTTCAGACAGTTCACGTCAACTTTAAAATCAGAAGTTACTTCCACCAATGCCACCATTATTATTTACCATCGACTTCCTTATCAATTGGACCAGATATAGCATTGTTAAATAAATACATTTTTGTTCACTTTTGTTTATTTCCTTGACCAGTGCAAACATGCTTTGGAATTTCAAAATTTGGAATTCCAAAACCAAGGATGCAGCCTTTTGTGCTCTCCTGGGTTTATTCCAGTGTTTAGCTTAAATTAAGATAGTTATATTTTATATATACATATATATCATATAATATATAGATAAATTACGGCACCAATATTATACAGTATACAGTTGTGAGAATGTGACAGTGATCTTTTTATCTTATATTTAAGTCCTGAGTTTCTCTTCAGTGCTTCTCCTTAGGGTTGTCTTCAAACCCGTTTCCAGTTGCATTTTGTCCCTCCTCTGGGTAACTACTCTTTGGTCCAACTTGCTCCTGACCACTTGTGGGACCAATGGCATGGTGTAGCTGGTCACCCGTGACTGCTCATCACCCTCGGTTTATGTCACATAGCCTTCTGTGGTGTCCAAGCATCTTTTAGATGGAAGGCATGATTACTCTGCGGTGTTAAATGACAGTGGTCTCCCCAAGATGAAATCCCGCTGAGGCCTCTTTAGGAAGCTTGGGGGAGTGGTGTAACCACTACACATTTACCACAATTAACCAATCACAGGCTGGTCTAATCACATAGTGCTAGAATCAAGCAATGATGTGTTTCTGTACTGGAAATGAGAGGTCAAACCACAGGTGTCTCTCTTTCATCCTCTGAAGTGCTGATATGATCAGTAAAAGCTGTGATGATCTACAGACAGTCAGTCTCTGACTATGATGAATAAATAGAGCCCTGCGAGGCTGATCAACCTTTTGAATTATTCCCAAGAACACTGTTCAATAGCCACCCTGTGCCGAGGGCTTGTGGGAAATGTAGTCCTGCTCCTTTCCCAGAACGTGTCATCTTGTATTAATTTCCAGTACTTCCAGGGAGAGGCTTGTTTGTATGTTTGGTCATTATTAGTACTTTAAATTGCTGCTCTCATTGCATATGTCTCCAGAAAGCATGTTATACATCTGACAGATGATGTAAGTTGAGGAATTCCAATATTTTACGAGCCTTTTCAAGATTTAACTCATCAAGAATGGCACCAACAGAAAAATGCGCTGGTCCTTTATGCAACTAGTGTCCATCTGTTAGTCCGTTCTTCAGGAGGTCTTCTGAATGCCCTCGAGCTTCAGCAACAGTGCTTTTTGCACCATGTTTTAAAAACATCCACATGACAACCTGGGAGACGCAAACAGAAACAGGAGATATCAGGTAAAGCAATACTTATCCACATACAGAACCACAATCTGGAAGCGACTGGAAGATCCTGGAGCTCGGAGGGGGGGGTTGGGGAACACTTTCTGCCACATACCTCTTTTGGACACTCTACATCAATATCGCCCTCATGGTTGCCTTGCTCATCCTCTTCCTGTTCTTGCGCCTCAACTTTCGCCTGAGTGACAAGCTGCGCCGAGAGGGGGGCTGGGGGGTGGGGGCTGCGACCGATGTGAGTGGAAGCTGCTTTGTGACGGGAGCCTCTGTCACTGTCACAGCATAAAACACTTTCAGACACTGACTGATTTATGGTTTTCATAATTCACATGCAGCATTTGTAATTGTACTGTCAAGTCAAAACAATGCAGGACACATGCTTACATGTATAGTTGGTAGGAAACACACAAACACACACTGAACAGGTTAGATGCACCACATTTTTGTACCTGCTCTCTCTGTTGTGTGCGTTTGCTGCTGAGGGTGATGTTGGTGATGCTGATGCTCTTGATAGTCTCTCTGCTGAAGCTGCTGCTCTTGCAGCCGCTGCCCATCCTGATCTTGGAGTCTTTGTTTCAAAACCACCTCCTCTCCCTCCCGCTGCATTGGGTGTGGGTGTGGCTGCTGTGGCTCTGCCCCTGGGTGCTTGCCATGACTCGTCGAAAGAGGCTCATGACTGCTTGTCACTTTGTGATTGTGGCCATGAGGGTGCTTGTGCAGATGCCTTCTCTCTGTTGGGGGGTGCAGGTTAGTATGCTTCTGCTCTGTGTGGATGTGTGGATCTAGATATGGTGCCTCAGTTGCCAGCTCTCTTGCCTCCTCGTGCCTGAGGGTCGGCATCTGAATCACCGGGGGTGACTTTGTTATATCCATGCACCCCACTTCCTGTTGCATATGGTTGTGCCGCTGCAGGCTGTTCAGACCCTGAAGGTGTGGCCCTCCCTCCTCAGTGAAGCTTAGGTGTTGGTCCGATCCCTGCTTCTGCCGTGGCTCTCTCTCCTCCACCGGGCGCTGTGTTGTGCTGTCCTGCATCTGTTGGCCCCCTGAGGGGGTCTGTTTGAATGGTGCCTCCTCTTTCCCGTGCGTGACAGGTGTCTCTGTGTGGGGGTGCTTCACCTGTATCTGGTGTCCCTGCAACCCCAGGTCCTTCAGCTGAACATTCTGGTTCTGCTTCAGCTCATCATGCCGGTGGATCTCCTGCTTTGACTGTGTTTTCAGATGTGGGCCCTCGGGAGGTGCCGCTGGAGGCCTCTGGGAGTGCTGGGGCTTCCTGGCCGTGGTCCTGGGAGCCAGCTGAGGGGGAGCAGTCTGGCAGCGACACTCCACGTGGTCCTCCACTGATATGACAACCTTTTCATAATGTTTCTGCTTGTTTACAAACTGGATCTTCATCACCTGATCAAAAACAAAAAGCCTTTCAGACACTAAGTCTTGGTGTTTTCAATGGGTTTAGGTATGGACCTGAAAATGACATTTGTTTTGAATTTCTCCAAAATTAGTGAAAGTGTAGTGTAGTCATAAATGTTCAACTTACTTTTGCACTGTTTTGTATTGGATTTTCCATTGTAACAGGACAACACTGGTAGTGTTTGTATATAGATAAATATTGCAACATCTGACCAATTCAGTGAAGCAACTGCAGTTTGCTATTTTGGTCCCTCTCACATGCCGTGGCACTCTAGCCAAAATTATGTTTGTTCTTTTTTGGTGAACACTGCAGTTGGTGTTATTGGTTTGATATACACTACAATATTCATTTTCATGCAAGGTGAAACACTGTTAGAGTCCAATTTGAGAAGGCAACACACAAAAGAGTAACATTGTAAAGACTAGGAAGCTAGTAATGACATACACAATGCAGTTTAGAAACTTACAGGCACCTGTGTTTCATACCCGTCTTTGGTCTGATAATATTTGCACCCACAGTGGTGGGATGTAGGTGGTGTGTATGTACCTGCAGTTGACGGGTGCTGATGACGGTTGGCACACACTTTATTGTCCTGGCATTGCAGCACCCTGAGCAGCGCTGCACCTCCACACAGGGCGGCCACACCACAAAGTTGGCATTGCGGCGGTCCAGCATGGAGCGGGTGACCTCCATCACCTCCGTGCGCACCTTGCACTGTGCCTGCTGTGCTACTTGGACGTCTGGCAGAGGGAGAAACCCGTTGGCTCAAACACAGTTCCTGACCACATGCACAACATCTGACCACATGACCACAGAAACCCGATTGTTCTAATTAAATATTACTCATCACAGACAGAAACAAAATCCAAAAAGGAAAGAAAACAAGACAGAAAGCAGAGGACCAGCATTCTCATTTCTAGGTCCATCTACATATACTGTTGTATAAACAGGTAAAACACTGTAAAAATATTTAATATATTAAATCACCTTAATAATAATAATAATAATAATAATAATAATACACACATAATAATAATAATATGTGAATGGATACTTTGTTTGCTATAAGAATTTTACAGATGCAAGATAAAAAATATGAGACATGTAAGTTCACATTCTTAATCAATATTGTTTCTGTTGCCCCAGTTGTAGTTAAGAAATCGTTTCCTAGGCTTTGCATACCTTCTTTTGCAATACATGCAGCAACTTTAGCTGTATCATTGTTTGATGATTGTGTGGATATCTAAAGCTCTTTGTTGCATTTTTCTTTACTTGTTGTATGGTGCTATCGGGAATAGCATCTGCTATATGAACATATGTAGCATGTAAATATAAGGCCAAACCACTTCCGTTCCTACCTTGCCACAAAAACCATGCAAGTGCTCACTATGAATTAGGATTGACTTGATGGCACATATATAAATAAAAATGTAAGGTACTGTACATCTACAAAAAATGAAAAAAAAATAATGGGGCCTCACTAGCACTCCTGGGGAGGCGACGAGAGGTGCTGTTGGACTGGAACCCCTGGGTCAACAGGCCATCTGGTTCTGCCTCTGGGGGAAAGGAAGAGGAGAGAAAAAGAGGTTTTGAGTCTTTGTGTTTGACTCTTTCATTGTTGCCTGCTAAAGCTGGTGTCTAATCAGCCAGTCCAGTTGTTAATAATGCCAAATGTAAAAATATGTGTTGGCCTGCGAGCACGACGCCAAAAATGAAACATTGTCCGCGGCACAAAGGAAATTGTTACTGAAACAATAGCTGCTATTTTTACAGAGGTTTGTCACTGAGTGGTCAGAAATATATGTGAGTAAAAGGATAAAACTGAACCAGTGATTATTAAGTGTGTGTGTGTGTGTGTGTGTGTGTGTGTGCGCACGTGGGTATGTTTGTGTGTGTGTGCATGTGTATTTGAAAATGCATAAATATCCAGCATTCATCCTGATGCGGTAGCTGTGTGATTGCAGTAATGGGAACCCGCCCCCTGTCTCACTTCTCAGGAGTTTGTGTGTGTTTGTCTTGTTGATGTGTGTGGGTCATCGAATAGGAGTAAACAGCATTTGCTGTCTTTGCAAAGCCCTGGTTTGGCGATACATTCATTTCACGCGACAAGGGTGCTCATTAGCAGGGTGGAGGATGACTGTTTCGTGCCTGTGTGTTTGATCCCTGCGCCAGTGTATGTCACTTCACTGTGTTGTACTGGCCATTGTAAGATTGTGCTTCATAATTTCTCCATTTGAATTGTAGGAGGGTATTAAATGATAAATTTTTGATGGTTTAGTGTATTAGCAGCATTGCTAACTTGATACCTGCCCTGCCATGGTAGCGTGAAAGTCATGGTCCGATCTCTGTAAGAGGACAGCAAATGCTTGTCAGTGGATTCCCTGACAACCTGGTAGGGCCCATTGTGTGTGAGAGGTGTGGCACTGTATGCAACAAGCCAGAACAATGGCATGGCCTTGTGTGTCTCTCCTCATGTAAACCACGAAGTGCAAACACTAGTCTAGGCAATTTGTGTTCTGCTCTCTCATTCTGGTTTTGTGTTGCTTATATGAAATATCAGTATAACTATAAATCCCAGCATTCCACAGTCAATGGCTCCTTCCTTCCCATCACCTGTCGCTCCGCATCCATATTGCAAGTCCCCATAGGTGACACTGTGACATGCTGGGAAGCGTGTAGCACCTCTGAGGTGGGTAACATTGTAAGAACGTAGATTTACCTACGGAGTCAGTCAACAGCAGCTGCTGGAGGTCCTTGATGGAGCCAATAGAGCTGCTCATCACCAAATCCACCAGGGCAAGGGGCAGTGGGTCCCCCTAGGGGCAGGGCAAGAGGGAAAAAAGGACATGTTACTCACACAATCCACCATAACCACAGAGGAGAGCCGCTTGCAAGAGTGGTTAAGGGCTTGATCATAACCAAGGGTACAAGAACAATCAACTTGCTGTTGCTCCCTTGGTAAAGCTCTCTCACACACACACACACACACACACACACACACACATTTTCTGAACCACTTGTCCCATTTGGGGTCACAGGGAACCAGAGCCTAACCTGGCAACACAGGGCGTAAGGCTGGAGGGGGAGGGAACACACACAGGACAGTACGCCAGTCTGTTGCAAGGCACCCCAAGCATGACTCAAACCCCAGACCCACTGGAAAGCAGGACCCAGTCCAACGCACTGTGCCACCGCGCCACCGCACCCCCCCTTGGCAAAGCTCATGAAATACATTTATGAAAAACATTCAGCTTTATAAAAATTATTTCAGTTGGAAGAGATGTTAGATACAATGATTGCCTAAACAGTGAATAACAATAATAATAATAAAAATAATAATAATAATAATAATAATAATAAGAGAAAAAGTAACTAGAAACTGTTGTTTGCTGTTCTCGGCAATTATCACAAACCAAAAGGTACTATGAGCAAAGGAATGAGAGCATTGTGGGCCGAAGAACAGGGGAGGATGGTGTTCCCGAGAGAAAGAGAACCAAAAAGATGGACACAAATGTACATATTGAAAAATAAGAATGAACAAGAGACATAAAAAGACATTGTGAGCAGAATAATAGAGGGAAAGAGGAAGTACCATGAATGGGTGGTCTGTTTCTTGCTCCTGCATTATTTTGGTGCTATTTTAATGTCTGTGATTACTCATGATCATTCCCCCAATCTTACACACACACACACACACACACACACACACACACACACACACACACAAGGAAGCGGCTCTTGTTTAATATTAGATGGTTTTCAGTTTCAGGTGGCTCTGCATCTGAGCAAGAAAAAATAAGAAGAAAATCCATCGCCAACAGCAATGTCTAAACAAGCTATGAACACACACACAGACACACACACAAAGTCTAACAGAGAAAGGAAGTAGCCTGTTCCAATCAGCTGGAAGTGCTTTTCCAGTCCCCGTGAGTCATTTCAGGATTAAAGTGTGTGTATCAGAAGCTCAGAGGCTCCTGATGTGATCTCAACCCCAAATACCAGCGTATAAATGGTGTTCTTGTGTGTGTGGGTGTGTTGTGCGTGTGTGTGAGTGTGTTTGGGCCTTGTGGGATCCTGTACCTATGCCTGTTTGTGCATGCCTGCCTCTGTGTCTGTGTATATGCACACTTGTTCCCTGCTCTCTCTTGGAAAGTGTTGACACTTGTCCAGTATCCGTCTCACTCTACAGGCTAGCTGCTCAGGCTTAATGGTCAACTGTTTGCATCTTCTGCCTCTTCTTGGGAGTGATGACTTAGCACTTGCAAGTGAACCACAAGATCCTCATGAGCTCATTTAATAATTTAGTTATAAATGTGCTACCGATCATCTACCTCACTGTTATGTGCTAGATGAACAGCAGGTAGTGCTGGCACATCATAGTTCCTGGTCTATGGGCTTTTCCAGACCAATTCCATCTCTGTGCAGTTTGCATGTTCTACATGTGTTTATGTGGGTTTCCTCCAGGTGCTCCGGCTTCCTCTCACAGTCTGAAGACATGTGTTTCATGTGAATTGGTGGCTCTAAACTGCTCCTACTGTGTGTGTGTGAGAGGAAGCTAGTGTGTGTTATTGTGATGGACTGGCATCCTGTCCAGTGTGTACCCTGCACTATGCCCTAGGCTTCCAGAATAGGCTCTGAACTGCCACGCCCTGCATTGGTCAAATAACTACTGATAAAAAATGAATGAATGTCAAATATAATATTCTATCAATGTACATGGCAAAGGGTTTATAGTCTCTAAACAAACTCACTGCTCGTGTCATAATTTCAGCTTTCTGTTCCATGTAATCTAGCATGTTTTTACTGGAATACGTGTGAGCTGGTGTGTGTCTTCCCCTTCAAAGGGAGAAGTGATGTCAGGTATGTGCTGAGGCCATGGCGCCGGCCCCGGAGAATCAGACGCAGGAGCGAGGCGTTTTATAGGAACACGGAGCAGCCGAGGAATGTTAGGTACAAGCCGGAGAGGGGGAAAGGTGAGCTGTAATGACAGGTAATTATAGAGCAGACATGCTGCCAACACACACAAGCAGACAGACGCGCACATACACAACTGAATTACAAGGAATCAGTGCAGTATGTGTATTCATACACATGAATACACATACTGCACTGATTCCTTGCACACACACTCTGACACACACTTCATACACAGAGATTCCCCAGGCCACATTAACAGAGAGGCAGGTGATGGATGGACAGATAAGCAGCAAAGGAGACATTCTGATTTAGAGCGTCGCTCACAGCGATCTCTTATGGCGTGTTCTGACTTCACACCCTACTGTTCAACTGCACCCGTAGAGGGGGGTATCACTACCAAACACACACACATCGGTGACTGTGCAGATGGGTTCCCCTGTGCTCTGCTGTAAACCAGTGCAGAACACAGTGCTCATATATGGAGAACCTCTGCTGAAGTCACCAGCACCCCTTCCAGCTGGGTGCCGCTACTACACCTTACCAGAGTACATCATCCCAACAAACTGTCTGAATGTCTGACAAGTATGTCTGTACTCTCAGTGGAAAGCTTTGATCACTTGGAGTAGATTTAGAGAGAATACCTCACATCATTGACAACTTAAACATAACTCTTAGGAGGGGAGTTCAACTATGCACTTACTACTTTTGGAGGAAAGTGCTTCATAAGAACACAATGTAATTTATTTGTGTAATTGTAGTAGTGTAGTAGTGTAATTTAGCTGACACTTTTCCCCAAAACAACTTCCAATGATAGGTTTGTACGCTAGACTACTTAGAATGATTTTCCCATTTATACAGATGAGTATTTTTTCCTGTATCAATTCAGGGTGAGTACCTTGATCTACAACAGCACTACAGGTACTACAGCAAAATCTGGGATTCAAACCCAGGTCCTTTAATAACAAAGGTACAGCTCTGACCCTAACCCTCCCTGCTACCACTAAGTGTTATTAACCATGTTTTGACTAACACCTTTGTTCAAAGAGACTTACAGGTTTATACATTATGTTGCTTACAGTGGTTTACCCATTTATACAGCAGGATCATTTTTACTGTATCAGTTCAGAGTGAGTACCTTGATCAAGGGCACGACAGCAAGCGCAGGGACCCGGTGGATATTTGCTGCTGTCACTAATGGAGCAAATATGAAAAACTGTGGGAGCGATGCTGTCTGGTCCACAGTTAGATGGGAATGTCATGTATCCCAGCAGTGGTAGTTCCTGCCCACTCTGTGTGTTTGTGTGTGTGCGTGTGTTACGGAACTGTGCAGAGGTGACTGGGGAAGAACGCTCTCATGGTGTGTGTGTGCCGGTCGGTCCCTCGGGTGTGCTCAAAGTGTGAACACAGTCTCTAAACCTCTGCGACTCTTGTGTCTGGAGAGCTGTGGTGCCACCAAAGTGGAGCATGTTTGCCCTGGTGTCTGAACCCAACACCGATTCCACAGTAACAGACTAAACGTCAACTTTCTTGGCCAAACACTGTGATAAACAGCGTAAACTCTGGAGAACAGCACACTTAACATGGAACGTAGGTGGGATGTGAACTGTGCAACCCAATGCGTACTTTCTCACTACCATCTGGACAAGCTGGGCTCAAACCTCATTTCTGTTGCAGCACCCCTAAGCAAGGTACTTACCCTGAATTCATACAGTAAAATTTACGCTGCTGTAGAAATGCAGGAAATCATTGTGAATCTGTATATTTAATCCCGTAAGTGACCTTGGACAAAGGCATGAGATAAACAAAGAGCAGCAATAATAACTATGTGACAGCGTGGGTTACATTACTATGAATAACAGGAGGAGAAAGTAACAACAGTTAAACCCAGAGGACGCCACATACACATACAATCTATGTATCTTGTGTATGACCGTAAATAAATTCGTTTTTAAATAAATATTCACATATCCGAGTAAGTCGAAGCCTTTTTACCCTAAGGAAACTTGGCTGCATAAATAAGTCCGGTTAATGATAAAAACTGATGTATCACGTCAATGAAACACCTTTCACTTCGTCGCCACGTCTTACCTGAGCGCCGGCGAAGGGCGGGAAAGCGGACAGAGCCGCGAGCAGCAGCATCAGCGGGAGTCGCGCGCTCATCTCGTCTCGCGGCGGACGCTCGAGACCACCAGCAGCAGCAACCGCAGCAGCACCGTCGGCACCGCCTCCCCTCCAGCGCGCGGGCGTGTGGCTCCTCAGCACCCTTGGCGCGAGGACAGCGGCGCTCTCCGCGCGGACGACCTGGCTCAGTGGAGGTCGTGCGTGCGCCCCGCGCCGGCGAGCATGCAGCGGCTCGCGTGACTCGCGCTCTCGCGTAATTCCAGGGATCGCCGAGAGCCCGAGCCCGGTGTCAGGGGCATCTGAGGTCCCCGGCGGCGGAAATTATATTAATAGTGTGTATGCTATATCTACTGTTGTCGCACTAAAACTGTGTGCTCCGAGCACACGTGAATACTGACGAAGAAGTTCCTAAATAATGACACTTTGACAACGTGTATTTATAGAGGAAAACTTGTCTTTAAAAGATGTCAGTACGGCACAGCGCAAAATGTGTTTTGTCCAGGAAGACTGTCCCCACGCGCCTCCTCACACACACTCGCGCTCTGCTCTCAGTGCACTGCCAGACACGATGCTGTTGTTATAAAAAAAAGTCGTCTAAAGATGATGTTGAGACAGTCCATCACCAAAAAATAATTTTAATTCCACTCTGCATTTCCAATTGTCCAGCTGGATCGGTGGCCTCAGTTCGGCTCCGGAGTTCAGGTAAAAACGTGGTTTCTGCCTCGACGTCTGTCCAGAAGCACAAAATCCAGCGAAGTGCTCAACTGCCAGCAGTTAGAAGCTCCTAATATTCAGATAAATATTAAAAAAGGCATATTAAAACAGTTGGTGAAGACGCGCGAGGACGCCCGTGTGCAGCGGGAATGTGTGACTGCAGTACAAAGTGGAGTGGACTGAGCCGCAGTGTGTCTCCTCGGGTGGCCAGGTGTCCTCGCGCTCTGCGGTCTCTCACTCGCACACTGAGGGTCATCTGAGCTCCACACGCAGCTCTCCTCTCTCCCGCTCGCTAAAAGCGCTCGTCGGCCCCCGTCGGCCCGCTTCGGACCCCCGCCCCGCGTTCTCCTTATTAGGAACAAGGCGCAAGAGTGGCCTTGCGCAACTTAAAGGGAAAGTATTTTCTTCCGCTCATGTCACATGTGGACAGTGAAAGAGGACATGGTTAAACCACAGCCTGTTATTTGAACAGCACACACGCACACGCACACGCACACACATGCACACACAGAGCTACGGAAGACGTAAAGTCCCCATAAAAAGAAAGTGCAAGGTATAGGTGGTGCGTGTGTGTGTTTTCCTACACTAAAGACCCCATGATTCTGAAGAAAATATTCCCACAAGTATAATTATACACCCTAAATATACGAGAATCAGACTCTGATTCAGAGTGTCCTCACACAAAACAAAAAGTGCTCAAAGACCTTTTCAAATCACTGTCTTTGAAGTTCGTTTCCTGTTAGGGAGCATTTCCGAATCTTTTATTGGAATGTGAAATCAACTGAAAAGGACCAAAAATGTCCTATTTGTTTATGTTTATTATTAACAAGTGCTATTTATCTAAGCCCTTTGTCCAGGGCACCTCAGATCTTAATCAACTTTACCACAATTTACCATTCATACAGCAGTAAATTCTAGCTGTAAATTTTTGTTTGTAAATCCAAACTTACTTTTGAGTCCTGTGTGGGATGCCTTGTGGAAGACTGGTGTCTTGTCCATGGTGTGTCCCCTCTCCCTTGTACCCTGTGTTGCTGGGTAGGCTCTGGCTCACCATGACCCTGCTTGGAACAAGTGGTTATGGACGTTGGTTGGATTATTCCTAGTAGTTTGACTATTCATACACAGCCAGTGTACTTTGATCAAGGGCACTACAGCAGCGATAGAAGTCATATTGGGGACCCTTGGAATGTGACAGCCTTAAAAAGGCTACACCACCTGCTTCCCAGTTACTGTTTGGTTATTACACAGGAGATAGATAATTGGAGCCTTTAGCTGGGAGCATGAATTACTCCTGGACAGGAGAGGAGATACTCACCCATCTTGTGTGCAGAGAAGTTCTTGTTGTATGTGCGAGTGAGCTTCACCTGGATCTGCCTGTGCGGGGTGTCCAGGTAGAATGAGCATCTGAACTTCAGCAGTGGATCTTCAGGGTTGTTACTGAGCTCGGGGTTACTATAGCACTACTAAAATGTGATGGACTGATTTATAGATTGGGGGGTAGATGGATGGATGGATGGATGGATGGATGGATAGATGGATGGATTTCAGAGTTTTTCCCTTTTTCATAACGTTTTGATTACCCTTATCTTTAGATGCTATAAGATGTCATGCCCTTTAAAAATAAATGCCACCTGCTGTTCTTGGAGCCACCAGTATTCGCTCACGGAAAACAAAGGGGAAATGCATATGAAGAATTCTGATGAATTCTTATCTCACACTTTTTATTTCTGTACCCTGTGACCAAATCTTTTCTTAAGCCTTGAGCAAATGGCAGTCGGGACATTTTGTCCTCTGAGTCAATCATCGCAAAGTCCTTATGAGTCTGAAAAAGAGGATGATTTAATGGAGCATTTAATATCACAGGCTATAAACAGATTTGTATTTTCCCATTCTAATGCCATAACCCACATGTAACGTATTATGTGCTGAATGCTGTATCTGTATTTCCATACGCTGTGTGAGTGTCTGTGCCACAACACTTTATTGGTGTTCACTGTACACACAGTGCTATTTGCATCCTTTAGCAGACCATTTTACATCTAGTATGTTGAACTGATGGATTGTGGTGTCCCCCAAAATATTCAAGCAAGCCTTATTTGTCCCTCCAGACATTTCTGTATAAGTTGATTGAGTGGTATTTCTTATATTTTTGTTCCCCCAGTAGCTGACAAGTTGTCACCTCCCTGACTGAAGCTAACAGATCTCATTCACGTCTAACCTATACTCTATGTCTCTATGTCTCTTTGTTTTGATCTGATGATCGTATCTTAGCATTGATGAATTCCTTGTGAGACCTGAAAATCTTTCTCTGAGACTGGTGTCAACTCTGTTTGTCTGGACTATGAAGACCTTGAAACAAAGTTGATATGTGACCCCAGAGCCCATATAATTCTTGTACACCTTTGAGACTGAGAAAAAAATGGTAAGATTGTAGTTTTGGCAGGTCAATTGGGTCTGGCTTGTAGACAAGTAGACATGTCCTTTAATTATCACGCAATATGGTTGGAGGTGGTATTGAGGGTCAGGTCCTGGAGGTCAGGTCCGGGTGAAGCTCTTTGATGTCTTCTTGGTCCTTGTCTCGTCACTTGCCTGGATTTGTCTGTGGTTCCTTTCCTCCTTCGTGTTGAAGCTGCGACTGCATCCTGTACTGTAGACAGAAACATCCTTTGCAGGTTGATGTGTGCCTTTGTTGTGTGGCAAGCACTTTATTGCACTCCCACACAGGTCAAGGCAACACCTTCCCACTCCATGCTGGATCTACTGGTGCTTTGTTGAGTGCTAACTTCACCACCTGGGTGGAGAAAGAATGGTGCACGGTTTAATACTTACTCCTAACATGCTAGGAGTCATCCAGACTTTCATCCAGTGCTTTAATGTATTTGACTCATTTATACAGCTGGTCACTGTTGACAGGATCCATTACCCGGTGAGTGCCTTCATCAACAGGTAGTGTAGTGCTACCTTTAGCCTCTGAGTTCATAGGTTTGAATGCAATCTCCTGATGGAGTGTACTTGACCAAGGTACCTACCCTAAGTTGCTCCAGTTAAAAAATTACCCAGTTGTATAAATGAATTAATAATTTCAGATAGCTTAACAATGTAAATTCTTTGGAGAAAGTCATCACTTAAATGAATAAACACAATGTAATGATCAAGGGTATTAGAGAGGGGGTGGGAAGTGAGGTTTGAACCAGTTGCAAGTCCTTAACTACTGCTACCCTTCTAGCTAACTTGATCACTGTATCCTTTATGAGGTTTTGGATAGGAAGAAAAAGTCAAGCAGCTTTTGGATTAATGAAAAATGGTCATAACTCCCAAAGTCATTAAAAGTATGAGGAAGAAGTGTGATGCAGTGGCCATTCCTCCCTCATTCAGGCCAAGCATGGGAGTCACATGAAGGCCATGACTAATATACTAGCCTGAAGGTGTGGAGTGAACGTTCCTGTTGAATTCAGAGCAATGGCCTAAGTATGGCACGAGTGTCAAGGGACCAAGACTTGGATACATTCACACCAAGCTGCTAGCATTGCTGAAGTTGAAGCTTGCTTCATTGTGGTCCCTCAGAGAGAGGGACAAAGAGGTCTTTCCAGTCACGGAAAAGCAAGACCCCATTCTTGTAGTGATGGAGGAAGGCCCAAAGGACTTACATGGAAATGGAACTGAGAATGAAAAATGACATGTGAATGGAAGTGGGACACCAAAATGGGGTTCTGAGCTAGACAGTGCACTTAACCTAGACTTACATTTGGAAAGTAAAATTATTATAGTACAAGTGGAAGTACAATTTGGGCCAGCGATGAAAATGTAGTTGGGATTATGAATTTCAACATTGTTAACATAATCCTACGTCTCCCTTACTGATAGATGAATTCCTGCTGAAAAAATTGTCCATAGTACCTCTTGACCATGCTGTCCCATATCGCTCCGAAATAAACGGGACTCACAACTGGTGAGCTGATCTTGGGGAGGAAGAATAACAAAAATGCATTGTTTGTGTTCCTGTGTCAACACCATGGGAAATGAACACATAGAGCTAAATATGTACAGTACAATACATATGCAGGGCCCAGCTGCTTGAGCAGAGCAGTAATATAATATGAGCAGAATAACAGATATGGGCCAGGTGGCAAGGAATTACAAGAGGAAGGGAACACAGAGAAATAACGTAGGACACACTAAGATCACACACCAAAACTGGGGAAGGGGAGCAGAGGATGGAGGGAAAGCAATACTTTCAAAGCTCTAAATCAGGAGTCATTATTCTGATCTGGTGTTCATACCAGGCTGCATCATTATTTATTCTTTTAGCTGATGCTTTTCTCCAAAACAGCTCGCAATGTGAGGTTCATACATTGAGCCACTTACAACTATTTACCCCTTTATACAGTTGGGTAACATTTATTTTAGCAATCAGGAGTAAACCCTTGATTAAAGGTTTTACAGCAAAAGGTGGATTTGCATCCAGGTTGCCCTTCCAAAGGACACTCATAACTCTAACAGGGCTCCAACCCAGAACCTTTAGCATAAAAAGTAAATCTGACAATCAGTACACTGCTGAAAACTGCAAGTACCTCTAGTAATGAAATTATTTATTGGTATTACAGCATTATTTATTTACTGATCTATTTTTTAAACCCTGGTCTTTCAGCTCCAAGGGAACAGCACTAACCACTACATTACTCTTTGCCCCCAAAAGCTACCTGTTAGGTTCACTGGGGCTGAAACCCAGGACTTACTGCAAGTAAATCAAATGTGATAAGCACTACAGAGTGGAACCTAACACATCACTGCACTACTGACGTAACATACGAATATTTTTTACTGATATTTTTCAGATCCGGGTCCTTGAGCTGAAAGCTCAGACCACTTCACTACTTGCTGCCAACCAATTCAAATTAAAGAAATAGTTCCACTGGGGCTCGAACCCAGGACTCTGTGTGTAAAGTAGACATGATAATCACTACATTATGGAACCTACACAGCTCCACTCTCCCAAAAAAAAAAATATTAGTATTATTTCTTACACTGTTCTTCAAACCAAAGTCCTTCAATTGCAAGATGAGAGCTCTAACTGTTACCGACACATTTAATCAGCACACTTAAACCTTGAAAGGGCAGTATGTCCATCTAGTGATTTCAGGCCTCGCTCTGCACAAGCCTCTCCCGGGATCAGGGAACTCCCGCCATAAAACATCAGTTCACCATCATAATGACTTAGCTCATGATTTCAGCTGATTTCGGCAGTTTGTAATTAACTTGAGTCAGCGTTAATTTCCTTGAAATGGTTACTTGAACACCCCCCGCCCAACATATATTTGTGTATGTGTTTCACTTTGAGCAGAGATGCAGAGTCATGAGGGAATACACATTTGAATGGAAAAAACAGGAAGTCCTGCTGGTGCTTTCCTTGCCCTCCATTATGGATGCAGTTGCCGTGCCTTCATATGGCTTTGATGGGGTTCCGCTCCCTCGGATGTTAGCCGCTGCTGATGGGCAACATGTTCATGAGGGCAGTAAAGAGTGGCTGTCAGAACTGGATAAAATGAACCAAACATCAGGAGACAGCCTCTGTAAAATAATTCAAACCTTAATTTAGCACCTCTTTACTATATAGCTTACAGCAGTTTATTTTTTGATCATCACACCAACAGGGTGCCTTGCTTATGCATATGAGAGCAAGTCCCCTCCTGGGATTCACACCTACATCCTTTTGGGAACAAGGCCAGTCAGTATCTGCTTTGGTGATGTCTCCGGTGTATCCGGTAGCCCCCCTTTCCTTCCACAAACATCTGCAGAACTACCAAGCTCTTTTCATCTGGATGACCAGCCCCTCCCGTCTCTCCATTATGTGCCCACTGTACAGACCCATCCACTGTTATTATCAGTTTATTTGTTGTAGGTAATGAGTGACTCACTCCATATCAATGTATTTCCATTAGAGTGAACCAGTGATATCATTGCTCTGGTGGCTGTCCTCCCATTCCTAAAAAAAATCGGCTAAAGTTTCCATTCAAAAATATTTATGCAGGACATAAAAATACCCTCCCCTACCTACCACTGAACTAAAATAAGTGTGTTTCTCTTTCCGTGAGAGTAAATTTACCCTGGCGATGCTCACATATTAGATGATCATCTGTGTCAGCAGTTAGCTGTAATTACTTACCAAAAGGGTCTTTTAAATGTATGGAGAGCTCAACATCCAAGATGAGCTGATCTTTGACCTTTTCCACTTGTGGTTTTTCCACTTCTGTGCTTTAACTCAAACAATAGGGTCCTGGCATGGATACATTTGAAGTGTAAGATGGCATAAATTGGTCACATTTTATTTACAGCTAATTTACAACTTATTAATTTAGCAGATGTGAAACTCAAAGTAAACTAATGCGTACAAAAGGCTCATGAAAAAAAAAGCAGTCAGTGACTACATTATGAGGGTAAGTCATAAAGTATTCAGTACAGATTATTCCAGAAACTGTTTGTTCTACCCTTGCATTTGCTTAAAGATTAATTATGCCTGCCTGCTAAAAAATGCTCTTAGCGCCTATGCTAACAACATTCTTGTACTATTTTTATGTCCATGCATGAATATATGCATCGCTGGAAAATATGAGACGTTCTATATGTGCTATTTGGTCAGGGTAAAGCAGGGGTTATTAATAGTGCTGCACTATGAAAATGTCTTTCCAGTACCTTGTTTCCATTAGTGGTGTTTTTGATTACTTGTTGAACTCGGCAGCCTTTACGTGAGCCTAAAAACTCAAAACCCAGTTTAAAAATGGGAAGGGAGAGAGTGGACCAGTCACGCCGAAGCTTAGGTGAGCATTAGAGCTCTGTTCATGAACTTTTTTGAGCTAAGCTTTATGGCCGTAAGCCTTGTGTTCATGGCAGCTTCATTGATCACGATTAGCTGGAAGGAGAAGTTGCAATTAACCCTTCTCCTTCCTTAAGATGTTGAGGAGCACTATCATTACTCCTCCAAAAGGAAACCTGGGAGAGGCTTATACTTTTAAAGTTGTATAACATTTAAAATTTAAATTAGAACAGTTTTCTTAAAGTGGTTTGAGCTTGCAGGCTAAGTTACTCACATTTATTTTATTGCTTGAAGACCATTCTAAACCATTTGGCTGTTTTTGTTTAGATCCAGCCTAGGATTGTAAATACAATGTGTAAGGAACTGGACCTCTCAGCTGAAGGTAACCAGCCTGAAATCCAGGAGTACCCAGGACCTTTTGGTAAATAGTACCCAAAGGGCTTCATTCACTCCCTGCACCACAGTTGTACTCCTCCACCTCTGAACACTTGGTAGAATGAGTTTCCTTTCCCCCTTCAGAACTGCTGAATCCCTTATAGCACCAAGGAAAAGGTCTGGGGACAGTTGGTAGTGCTACTACCTTTGGACCCAAAGGTTACAGGTCTGATCACCACCTCCAGCTGTACTATCCTTGAGCAAGGTACTTACCCTAAATTGTTCCACTAACATTAACCAGCTGTGTAAATGGGTTAACAACAATAAGTCACTTTGGAGAATAGTGTCTGCTAAATGAATAGATGTAATGTCTGAAAATACAGCTTTTCCAGAACACCTACTTTTGCCCTGGTCTTTATATAAATTAGCATCACACCATCTGTCATGATCATGTCGGTGTTTCCCACTCAACACTCAATACTGTAGGCAGCAACCTAGCTAATGTGCAGTATCAAATGAGCTGTATGTCGATAACTGAGGGCATCTAAAGCTCTTCATCTGTTGCTGAATACACACTTTTGTTTAATGAGTTTCATGTCACTTTGGAGAAGAGTGCCTGCTAAATTTAAATGTAAATATTCAGTTGCTGAACACACGAAATCATGAGCTCAAAGCTATACAGGATGAGAAGTATCTGCTGATCAGACCATTATGAAACCTTGTCTGCAGCAGATGAGTCAGCAGAGAGCCCTGTACCCCCAATGAGGCCTCAGATCTGTAGAATGTCATCACCTTTCCAAAGCGGTGATCATGCGCATCGGCCTGTGTCCACGTGTGCATTTATGCCGCTGGAGAGGCGTTACATTGAAGATTTTAGTGTTCCAGGTGATTTACTGTGATTTACTCTGTGCTCTGCATCTCAAGCTGTGACACAACCTGTTATGGCTGCAGGTGTGTCAAGAGATAAGTCAAATGCAAAAACAGCTTCTTTCATCTCACGTTTTTATTATTATTTTTTTGTCTGTGGGAAATTCCCGTTGCTTCACAGTAGGAATGTTCCTCTCTTTCTTTTTTCCTTCGCTGAAATAATAAAAAAACTAAAAGCATCCGTTTCTCCCTAAATCCTGATCTTCTGAAGCCAAAGTATTGCCGCCTGAGGGCCTCCCAACCTTTCGCCTTTCCCTCAATCTTTCCACATTGGCAGTTATGATCTCATATCAACATAAATGTCCTGATGTCCAAAAAAATGAAATTGCATGCAAACATTCTGCCTCCCGCTGACCATGGAAGAAGTACGGGTCTTCTGTGATAACCTGTCATCAGACATTATAGCAGTTGCATTTCTGTCACCTCTTTCTGCCGACCTTGTGTCTCCTTCGCAGTGTTTGCGATTTTCACAAAACGCCAAGGTAGAAAATCTTCAGATGACTGCAACCCATGGTCATTCTTTTCTTCCAGTGCCGCCTGTCATGGAAAAAAAATCCCCTGAAGTCTTTGAATGTCAGAAAACCCCATTCTGCCTCTGTCCGCTGCCATCCTCCCATCTGTCAATGCACTCTTTCATGTGGGATTTGGGGTAATAAAGCCGCCAGGCATGGCGACTGGGCGGTCTTGTTCACTAATTTGTGTGGTTTTGTTTCCTGCTGCTTTTTGTCATTAACACAAAATATTACCTGCAGGATGAGCATCTACATCAGAGGGAGCGTCCCACCGTGTCCTCCCTCCAGCCACTGCTCCTGGCAGGCTCCTCCATGTCAAAAACTGTCTCCTCTGAGACTCGGAAGTGGAAGGTGATGCGGGCAGCGAGGAGAGGGGAGTCTACAGGGGCAGCTGACTGACATGTAATTACGCAGGAGCTGAGCGCTCTACAAAAGCACACACCTGACATCTACTGCATCAGAATGGGTGAAACAAATCAGGGAGGCGGAGCTAAAGGGATTTATCCGGGGGTCCAGCAGGTGCCTACAGAGGGAAGAGCATCTCCCTCCATCTGAATCCCATGCGTTAGTTCATGGAGAGATGACCCCAGGTGCTGTACTGATTTAATGCAGCTCAATGCTTCAGAAATTTAAAGCTCAAGCAAAATAAATGGAATGATTTATCTGATGCTTTTCTAACAACCAATTTAGGATGTTAAGCTACTTACCCGTGACTTACTGATTCATATACCAGGCTTATTTTTACTGGAGCAGTTTACGGGAAGCACCTTGCTCAAGGGTACCAAGTAGGAGGTAGGATTCAAACCTCGGTCCCAGTTACCCCGTAACAAAGTATACCACTAAAATACCACTTTTACCCAAAGTCACAGTGTGCTGACACAGTTCTCTGTGTGCCTACTCAACAAATACCTTGCTCAAGGGTGCTACAGCGGTAGAGAGGAGCAGGGCTTCAACCAGCAACCACCAGGTTGTAAGGGCCCAACCTTAACTGCCATGGCGCAGGGCATACAGCGTAAGCACTTATATTAACTGACAGAATGCAAGACGTCAAACAAAAACGCTGTTAAAAATATAAATTGACAGTTTACATATTGCTAGCATCTGCAATATCATCTTCCTAAAACTGGCCGCAAGCGAGTGTGATTATAGTTCATGTTGGGGAAGTGTGGTCACTGGCATTTCCAAGAAATATGTGAGTTATCAATGACCTTTCACACTTGGAGGTGTTCTTTCAACTTGTGTATTTAAGCTGAACTTCCATGTGTAAAATACATTTCAATGAACTGTGCATATAGGAGAAATGTCACAACCCAACCAGGCTGTGATGGCCGAGTGGTTAAGGCGTTGGATTTGAAATCCAATGGGGTGTCCCCCCACGCAGGTTCAAATCCTGCTCACAGCGCTTGATTATGAGGAAGCCTGTAAACCAAGCTTTGTTCATCTGCCCACTGTTAAAGGCAAATAAGTTTCAGATGTTCTCTCTAATTTGTCTCCTTTGCTGTGGGACCTGTAGGAAGCATAATAGTTAAGGCTGTTGAATTAGTCTTAAGATTCCACATTCAAACTCCCATCCCTTTATAGTCCTGTTGAACAAGGTACTTACCTGAAATATGCCTTTTCATAAATATCCCGCCAGCTGTGATTTACATAGTGATTGTCTATTTTGTATTTTCACTTACTTTCTACTTTTCACTCAGTACAGGTATACCTATCAGCCAGCAATATACACATTGATTACTGATACCTGGGTGCAGTAAAACAGGTACGGTGACAGCATGCCTCCACTCTTTCCCACAGAATTACCATGACGACCGGGGTCCGGCAAGCAGAAGTGCACGTGGTTATGGGTTGAATGAAATCTCGTTGATGGCTGTGTGTGTGTTCCTGCGGTGGTGCGAGTCTACAGCAGCTCTGGGAAAAGAGGCGGGGGGGAGACCTGGATAGAGAGTGTGCTGAAGGCCTCCATTCGTGTTTTGGCAGAACCCCTGTCAACATGCTGAGGATCATGGTTAATCACAGAGGCAGAGGGGCTGAGTGACTGAGAAGATGAGGCATTTCTGGAATGTGTCAGTGTGCATGCCATGGGTCTAGGAAAAGGGGATTAGAGAGACATTCAAACATTTGCCCAGTTGGGCAGCGCAGTGGTTAAGCATCCGTATTTTGCAACCAGATGGTGGCTATTTCAAATGCCAGGATGTGCATCCTTGAGTGCCGTACTTATTCTGAATTTCTTCAGCATACCCACTGAGCTGCACAAATGGGTAAAATGAAAAGCACCGTTAAAATAAATTTTTTTTCCATGCCAAAGAATTACAACGATCTGACTAATTGCCACAAGGCGATGTGGAAAATACAGGACTATGGGTAAACATTCATCACATCACTGATCTGCCACCACTCAGTGTGAACACACACTTCCACATGGTATCAGTGAGAATATGAAAGGCCTCATTTTGCTGGGGAGGGCGACTTCCATTTTTTCTTATTAATATCCCACGAGTCACTGCATGTGTCTATTGCTCTGCCAGGAAATGCATACCTCAGTACACCTCCAGTGGGGGGGCGGGGAGGAAAGCTGGGACTTTTACAGCACCAGGAAAGGGGCATGCTAGCAAAACAGCATCAGAAGCATGGAAGTGAAGTGGAGGGGCCAAGATGAGGGGAGGGTGGGGAAGGATGCAGGTGGAAACCACTGTGCCTGAAGACGCTTCCACAGCCTACGCAGGAAAATCCGCTCTTCTCTCCCTCCTGTTTACACCGCCACTTCCTCTTCGCAGCATACGTGGCTGTTTAACACCATTGCCGACATTCACCCTTACATACACACGCTGTGCTATTGTCTGGATAATATACTGCTGTGGTGTTTGTGTAGAATACACTCTGCTGTCACTCATTCAGCTTTTTTTAATCATTTACCCTTGTCACAGTCACAGCGTTCCAGAGCGCATACCCTTGATGGGACACCGGTCTGTTGCAGGGCAGCCAAACATGCACATATTCACTCAGAGCCACACACACGGGCGGTAGAGAACCATCAGTTAACTGAACATGTCTTTGGACCATGGGAGGAAAGCCTCATGCAAACTGCACACAGACTGAGCCTAATTCGAACCTATTCCCAAGCAACCCCGGCATTGCGAATCACAGCATGTATGTTGTCTTTATGCTACATACCGTACTACTGTATAATACTGCTACATGTAAAGTACATACAGCACATATTATGTAACGTATCTCCTACTACTCAGTTTTACAGAACTTTTTTCCAGGGTAATCTGGGTTTGGCTGTTTCGCCTCTACGTTGAGCAGCATATGGAGGTGTGACTGGAGCAGAGATTTTATGAACGGATGCCTGTCCTGGTGTCAGTCCTCACCATCTTCAGGACCGACGCTACCTGACCAGTGGCTGGTGCTACAGGCAGTTTGGGGGCACCAGTTCACCTGAAACACACATCTCTGGAACGTGGGAGGAAATCCACGTGAACATGGGAGGAACATGCCAACTCCGCACAGGTCGAGAGGGGTCGGACCCATGTTCTCTCACGTCACCCAGGTGCTGTGAGGCATCAGTGTACTTGCCGGGTGTAATACAAAGAAATAATATAGTATTTCCATACATTTTCTAAACATCCTGCATATAATGAAACCAAATGGTGTTCTCATAGATTGACCGTCTTCCAAACGTTTGCATTTACATTTATTCCTTTTGCAGGTGCTTTTCTCAAAACAGACATGAAACTAAAAGTGAAGGAAAGTACGTTTTCACAGTAGATGAGTTTTCAATGCAGACACAGGGTTACAAAGGTGCAACTTGTTCGTCTGATACCGCTGTTCTGCCAGTTACTAAAATAGCCGCCTGTTAAAGTGTCATATGAACAGCAAATATGTAAATTATAATGGGAATGGTTTTGTTTAAATTTGCATAGTTGTGAGAAGAAAACTGTGTCGGAAATGGATTCAAAACAAAGCCGTTGTGAGACGGTTCTTGAAAGCTGTAAGGGACTCAGCAGTTCTGAGGGACAGAGTGAGCACATCGGTGCCAAAACTGAGAGAAGATGGACCTTCGGTTTTGGAACCCCCACAAGCGAGATGAGCGAAAGGTGGAGGAGCACAGCACGCTGACACTCAAATTGTAGCACCTAATCCAGAACATTCCACACAAAATGACATGTATCTGTGTTTGACCTCGTACAAATGTACACTACAAGCGGAACTGGGACTGCACACATAATGGCCTACCTGTACATTTATTTGCTTGTTTGCGGTTAAGCCCCGCCCCTCGATTGTGTGTGAAACACCTCAGCCCTAAGAAGCTCTTTAATCTCACACCCTGCAGCTGCTCACTAATCCCGTTTGATGTCGGTTGGCTTGAAGATCAGCAGAGTGTCTTTTGGCAGAATGCGCACACACAAGTGTGCACACACACTCATATAAAAAGCCATATCTGGCCATTTGTTTAGGTACAAGGGGGCCATGCGAAGGAGCAGGGGCCATGTGAAGATGATGCCTGTCACAGAAATCAGATATGAGCTTAAATATTACTTTTTATTTTGGTTCTGAGCAGAACCTCAACTGATTTAATGAATGCACCGGTGTACAAGATAAAAACCACCCTGGAGAAGGGTGTCTGTTAGCCAACTCAGTAATAACATCATAATCTCGGGTCTTAATCTTGACAATACGCTTAAGGGGGAATCCTTTGGCATCAGGAAGCGTTGAGCAATGCAGGGCGGGGGGGTGAGGGGGGTAGATGAAGGGGAAATCCACATTCGCCATTCTCACCACAAGCACAGCCAGAGGCTAAGGATGAGGCTGACTTTATTCCCATCACCCCCTTCCACCTTGTGAACTTGAAAACACTTTGAGTCCACAGAGCTGAGAAATTGCTCTATAACAGTGAAAGTATAATGACGTGTGAGGTTTCTGAGCTGAGCTACTTACAATTCTTTACCCATTCAGACAGCGTGGCAATTTTTACTGTATCAGTTCAGACTCAGTGCCTTCCTCAGTGGTACTAAAGCAGGAATGGAGATTCAAAGGCTCTAACCGCGATGACACCTGTTGCTCTAGATACTGCAAGTACCCTACTGGACATGTGGAAGCCAATGAGATGAAAACGTTTTTATAAATAGAAGCATTAATTTGTCTAGTTGGAGAGAGGTGCTTTGTATATGATAAGGAAATGGTTTTTATATGACATTTCTCCACAACAGCCACTGATAATCATCTACCCATTTACACAGATGAGTTACTTTTAGTGCAATAGCTTCCTCGTAAGTACTTTGCTCGATCGTATAACAGCAAGAGGTATGACTCAGACCAAGGACCTCCAGGTTCAGAGACTGTGCAGCTAACCATAACTCTACTTATCACCCTGTAGAGTTTACAGCTGTGAGGTTTTGAACCCATATAGATGTGGAGTGCAGCATCACAGGAATGTGGCAGAGGAAGTGGATCCTGAGAAGTGTCAATGTCTTGATATGCAGATTTCCCCCGAGTGGGACCGCTGTGTTCCATGACCATGCTGGTAATCCAAAGACCACTGTTCACAGTACTGTAACGACCTGTGTTAGTGTGAGTCTGAGCGGGAAAATTTCTTTACTGTGAATAGTTGGATTATGGGAAAAAAGTAAATAAGTGTTTAACCACTGGCGGGACTTACGGGGAAAATAATGGGGTGACTGTGTTCCCCAGTAGAAAGGGGAGAAAGCTTGGGGGAGAGGGCTAAGCAGACTGGGAAGGATGCAGATGCAGATGCAGATGCAGATGCAGATGCAGATGCAGATGCAGATGCAGATGCAGATGCAGATGCAGATGCAGATGCAGATGCAGATGCTTACAGAAAAGGGGTCCTTGGACCAAGAGCATTATTCCCCTGTGTGTCAGTGTTCCGATGAAACGTTTGCAACGAATGCTGCCGTGTGTCTTTCTTCGCCCATCGGAACCCAGAGTACTGCGCATCACAGTACATTCACTACATGACCCGCTTTTGCCCCGGGTGTGTGTGAGCAGAGCAGGAGCTTGTGCAACGATGTCTGCCCCGCTATGATGCCGTCAGAGCTGTGTACGTGTCGTAATGACTAAACCGGCCGTCTGCGCTCTCTTGCTCACGCTAATGGCTCTGGGCCGAGTGGCAGCTGTCAGCGTGTGAGTGTTATCTATATGTTTGGCTCGACATTTCCAATTCCGCCTAATTGTCGCTCCCGATCTTAGCCGTAATCCCCACGTCCACATGTACAGAGTTTATTTCGTCCGCTCCTTGACAAGTGTTAAGAAATAGCTTGAATTTCAAGGCGCAGTGCAGGAAAATCAGAAAATGCGCGCGACTAGCCCCCCGCTGGACTGTCTCAGCAACAGAAGTGGGGAATTCCTGTCTGGAAAGAGTGTCTCCAGAAATAGAAAGTGTGAGTGTAGCGGTGGGTTGAACGTGGTTTGAAACTTAACCGTCAAGGTTTGTGTTGTGTTGACAGCCCTCACACCGGAAGAAGAAAGGATGTGCAAGTCTCTTTTCCAGGACTGTTATGGAAGACGGATCTTGTACAAGGCACTCACACACGTGCGCAATGCTGTTGTCCTCAGCTGATCGGATAGGGCAGCCCAACCCAGTCACATGTGTTTTTCTCATCAGGCCCAGTTCTCCGCATCCTGACTTGTTTGTTTGTTCTCCATTCCCAGGTGTTTTCCGCAGTTCCATTTCGGAAAGTTCTGTGCTCCGTTGTGACTCAGGTGCTGACCGCGTTCTTGCGGAAGCCCCTCACCTCTGGCCCCCGCTGCCCTCCCGCACCCCTTCACCCAGCCAGAATGACTCCGTGCTCTTACTACATGGAATACTGGCAGTGCAGCTCTGATGGAGGTTGCAACCATGTTTACCTTGATTCATTTAGCAGACACTTTTCTCCACGGTGACATACAAATCAGAGTAAACAAGAGTGCCATTTCAGTGGAGGTGAAGAGCCGTTGAGCTTTAGAGTGATATTAAAACACAGTTTTTCCAACACAACTATTTTTGGCTCCCCACATTACACATGTAGCTGATGTAGTATGATGTGATATAATTTCATGGAGCTGTTAGGAGATCAGGAGAAAAGTGAGTCCAAAAGAGACATGCTTTGAAACGCTTACTGACAGCATGGAGGGATTCAGCAGCTCTGAGGGAGAGAGGGAATAAATTTACCTAATGCTGCCGGTCATGCTGTTTTTCTAACTTCAGTTCACACTGTACTCCTCAGCCCATCTTTCTGAACCTCCGTAGCCAGTTGCAGATGCTGAGTTCTGCTGAGATTTTGCTGACATTCTGCTGACATTCTGCTGATCCTCAGTCCTGCCTTTCCATGGACCCACACAGGTGTGACCCCCGGCCTCTCAGCCCTCATACCTTCCGTCTGACACGCAGTCATCGGCTTGTCTGCCTCTCGCACCGCCTCTGCCTCATTTGCTCCATGCATCAATGCCTCCATTGATTCCTTGATGATTCCTCCGGGGGTCATCGTTGTTCGGGGGTTTGCGTTTCTCCTAGCAACGCTTAGTCTCTTGCCCCCTTGTCCTTTCCCTTTGCTGCTAGGGTTGGGCTGAGGGGTGTAAAACAGAGTGAATGCAAATGGACAGAGGGAAAGTGTGACTCACTCACATACCAATGAGAACAACAGCACCCCCTGTTGGAGGGGTTATAGTTTGCGACTAGGTGGGTGTATTGTTCTAGCATAGACATGACTTCACTGGGTGAACTCCCAACCTATAAACTGTGGTTTTCAGCAGGTATGTGCCTCTCAGGTGTGGGATATCGCATCATGCACCACACTGGCTCAGCGCGGTTTATTGTCATCCACTTTTTTCCGTTCCCGTCCTTTGTTGCTACTCTGCTTAATAACTTTGATAGGGGTTACTGAGTAATTTGCATAATTGCCATTGCCTGGAAAGTCAGAGGTAGACAGACATCATCAGTCATGATGCAACATGGTAATCGCTGTAATTAGTGAGGTTATTCCATTCATAATTTACGTTGACATTTATTCATTTAGCAGACACTTTTCTCCAAAGACATCTCATAGAAAATAGAATGTGTTCATTAGAAGGAAAAGAGACATAGAGGCAGACGTGTGATTCTAAAGTACAGTTAGTTTGTTACTTTCCACCATATGAACCAATGTTCACCCCACGAGTAGCTGCAGAAAAAGAACTTCCTTTCTTCTCTCTGATGCTGTGTTTTCCTTTGAGATGACGATGTTTACTAAACCCCAAAGCCATTCATCCCCGCTGACACATTTAGAGCACGGCATGTCCTATTATAAACACACGTGACCACTAAGAACCTACTCCAAGTCCAGCATCAGGTTGATGGTTTGTTATTGACCTCACCTGCCTTGACCCCCAGATCTGGAATTTAGGTGTTGGAATTCCAGATCTTCTCGTGTAAATTTTTTTAGTGACAAAGTGCATTTGTTCTCACCAGAGCTCACCGACCCTGTTCCAGGGAGAGTAAATTTAAGGTGCTACAGTAAATTATTTGTTCCTGGAGATCTAGAGATACCTATGCAGCTCTCCAAGAGATTTCATTTAGGGCCATTTTAGGACACAACAATGCGCACACACACGCACATACTCACGCTGGGTCTATCAAACCAGGCCGCATGTCTTTGGATGGAGGGAAGGATCCAAAGTAAGCAGAGAAAAGCTGTGCAAACACAGTAAGAGCACGAAAACCCCCAGGAGAAAAGGCCAGATTCAAACCAACACCCCGCTGTGAGGTGAACAGGAGAGCCATGGTGCTGTTAATAATAAACCAGAACACAGTGTGAGACACAGGTTCCATTGTTCAGGTGGGATTTGTCATTTTTCAGTGGGAGCTCCATTATATTATTGGTCAGTTGCCATCCTGGTCACTCCGGATGAGTGACGGTGAAGTGATGACACCATCACCACTTCAGAAATGACAATAAATAAATAATATTGATAAATAAATCAAACACCTCCTTGTTCCATAGCGTAGATCTCATTATGTCTGCTGTACACACAGAAGATCCAAGGCTTGTGCCCCAATGGAAAGAGTTCTATTGTCCTAAGGTCACTAAGTGTAGCTTGCAGCAATAACAACATGGACCTGTTGTCCAAATCTTACTTTGTTAGTAAAGAAATAATACTGATTAAGACCGTCAAAGGTGCTGGTTCCATAGTGTAGTGATTATGAAATCTGCTTTACATACTGAAGGGCCTTGGTACAAAACCAGTTCTGCTGTCTTAAGGCCAAGAATTATAATATGTATAGGTGGACTTATGTTAAAATCTGGCGTTCTTAGTAAAGAAGTAATACTGATAAACAATTTCTGGTGAGCGGGTTCAATACTGTAGTGCTTACAATATCTGCTTTACATGCAAAAGTTCCTGGGTCTGACCCCCAGTGGAGCCAGTTCTTCTCTCTTAAGGTCTAGAAGCATAGAGGTGACAATGTTGAATTGTGTCCAAGTCTTACTTTGTTAGTAAATAAATAATATTGATAAACCTGCTGAGGTCTGTTGGTTCCATAGTGCAGCCGTTATCACGTTTGCTTTACATGCAGAAAATCCTGGGTTTGGGACCAATTCCCTTGTCTTAAGGTCTAGAAGCATAGAGATGAGCACCTGGACTTGTGGCCAAGTCCTACTCTGTTAGAAAATAAACAATACTAATAAACAGTTTCAGGTGTGCAGGATCCATACTGTAATGGTTGGCATAGAGATGACAGTGTGGACTTGTGTCCAAGTCTCACTTTGTTAGTAAATAAATAATACTGATTAATCCAATTAGCTGTGTCAGTTCCTTCATGTAGTGGTTACTATGCCTGCTTGATATGCAAAAGATCCTCGGTTTGAGCCCCAACAAAACCAATTCTGTTGTCTTAAGGTCTAGAAGTGCAGAGGTCAGCGCTAGGGCTTTTGTCTATGGCTTACTTTGTTAGGGAATAAATAAAACTGGTAACCATAGTATAGTGGTTATCATATCTGCTTTATATGCAGAAGGTCCTGAGTTCAAGCCTCAGTAGAACCAGTTCTCTTTGCCTTAAGGTGTAGCGGTGACAATATTGAATTCTGTCCAAGTCTTACTTTGTTAGTAACTAAATAATACTGATAAATCCAGTTTGGTGTGCCAGTTCCATAGTTAAAAAACCGCACAGACTCTTTGCCACCTTCTCATCCCTGCTGTGTCCCCTGCCACCTCCTCCTCCCTTTTCTCTCATTGCTGACGACTTTGCTTTGTTTTTCAGAGACAAAGTCAAAGCAATCACTGACAAGTTCTCAGCATCACCCTGCCCGGTTCGCGCTGGACCTCCCTGCGAAGCTATCCTCTCCAAATTCAAGCCGCTCTGCGAATCTGAAATCTCTGACTTCATGATACTGCTCAGAGCCACCACCTGCTTGCTTGACCCGATCCCATCGCCACTCCTACAGAACACCTCCCCACAACTCTCCACCTTCATCTCTAAGATCATCAACTCCTCGCTCTCCTCTGGATGTTTCCCAGCTGCCTTCAAAACCGCTCTAATTTCACCCCTGTTAAAAAACCCTCCCTGGATCCCAGTCTGGTTGAAAACTACAGACCAGTCTCACTCCTCTCCTTCCTGTCTAAAACTCTAGAGTGGGCAGCCTGTGATCAACTGTCTGATTTCCTAACCTGGAACCATCTCCTCGATGGTTATCAGTCTGGTTTCAAAGTTGATCACTCCACTGAGATGGCCCTTTTGGCAGCGTCTGATGCTCTCCGAGCTGCTAGAGCTACCTCGCTCTCCTCGGTCCTCATCCTCCTCGATCTGTCTGCAGCATTCGACACAGTCAACCATCTGATTTTACTCTCCTCTCTTAGTCAGCCTGGGACCAAAGGTGTGGCACTAAGATGGTTTGAGTCCTACCCATCTGACAGATCCTATCAAGTGGTCTGGTGGAGCTATCATTCTTTTCCTCTGCCTCTCTCAACCGGTGTCCCGCAGGGCTCGGTATTGGGTCCTCTTCTCTTCTTGATCTACACCTCCTCCCCCGGTCCGGTCATAGCCTCCCATGGATTCAAATACCACTGATATGCTGATGATACCCAGCTCTTCCTCTCCTTTCCACTTGGTGCATCAGACATTTCCCCACACATTGCTGCCTGCCTGTCAGACATCTCTTCATGGATGTCTGATCACCACCTCCAACTTAACCTCTCCAAAAGAGAGATTCTTCACCTTGCAGCTGGCCTGTCCTTCTGTCACGATCTCTCGATCAAACTGGACAACTCACTCATTTCGCCTAGCTCCTTTGCTAAGAGTCTGGGAGTAATGATTGACATGAGTCTGTCTTTCTCTCAGCACATCGAAGCCACAACCCAGTTCTGCAGATACATCATGCATAATATTCATAGGATCTGTCCCTACCTCACTACTGACTTCTCTCAACTACTTGTCCAGGCCATGGTGACATCCTGTCTAGACTACTGGAACTCTCTCCTGTTTGGCCTTCCTGCTACTGCCATCAAACCTCTGCAGCTGATACAGAATGCTGCTACATGAGTTGTGTGTGACTTGCCAAAGGGTTCCCTTGTATCTCCTCTACTCATTTCTCTGCACTGGCTTGCTATAGCTGCCCAAATCAAATTCAAGACCCTGATTACTGTCTACAAATGTGTCAATAGAACTGCTCCCAGCTATTTATAGGACTTGATCAACTGCTACACCCCAGCCAGACCTACACACATTGTCTGAACCACTTGTCCCATTCAGGGTCACGGAGAGCCAGAGCCTAACCTGGCAACACAGGGCGTAAGACTGGAGGGGGAGGGGACACACCCAGGACGGGACGCCAGTCCATCGCAAGGCACCCGAAGCGGGAATCGAACCCCAGACCCACCAGAGAGCAGGACCCAGTCCAACCCACTGCGCCACCACGCCCCCTCCCAGCCAGATCCCTTCGCTCATTTACTTCTGCTCACTTGGTGGTCCCCCGCACGGAGGTTCTCGGTTCTAGCTCTGTTGTGGTAGAGATTCAGGTGTGCTGGTTCCATGCTGTAGTGGTTATCACGTCTTCCTTACACGTGGTAGGTCCTGGGTTTGAGCACCAGTACAACCAATTTGGTTGCCTTAAGGTGAAGAAGTGTAGTGGTGAGAGTTTAGACTTGAGGCCAAGTCTTACATTGTTAGTAAACAAATAATACTGATAAAGAGCTGCCAGTGTGCTGGTTACATACAGTAGCGTAGCCGTTATCACATCTGCTTTATATGAAGAAAGTCCTGAGTTTGCGTCCCCGTGGAACCAGTTGTTTTGTCCTAAGGTCAAGAAGTCTAGAGGTGACAGTATGGACTTGTGTCCAAGTCTTACTTTGTTAGGAAATAAATAATACTGATAAAGCCACTTAGGTGTCTTGGTTCCATGATGTAGCCGTTATCACGTCTGCTTTACACACAAAAGGTCCTGAATTTGAGCCTTGGTGGAACCAGTTCTGTTGTCCTAAGGTCAAGAAGTATATTGGTTTGTGTCCAAGTCTTACATTGTTAATAAATAATACTGATAAACTTTTTCAGGTGTGCTGGTTCCATCCTGTAGTGGCTATCCCGTCTTCTTTACACGTGGTAGGTCCTGGCTTCGAGAACCAGCAGAACCAATTCAGTTGACTTAAGGTCAAGAAGTATAGAGGTGAGCACTTGGACTTGTGGCCAAGTCCTACTTCATTAGAAAATAAACAATACTGATAAACAGTTTCAGGTGTGCAGGTTCCGTATTGTAGTGGTTATCACATCTGCTTTACACGCAGAGGGTGCTGGGTGTCATCCCCAGTAGAACAAATTCTGGTGTGTTATGGTCAAGAAGTGTACAGGTGACAGTGTGGACTTCTGGCCAAGCCTTACTTTGTTAGGAAATAAATAATACTGATAAAGCTGGTCAGATCTCCTGCTGCCATAGTGTAGTGGTTGTCACATCTGCTTTCCATGCAGAAAATCCTCGCTTTGATCCCCAGTGAAACCAGTCTTCTCTTCTTAAGGTCTAGAAGGGTAGAGGTGACACTGTTGAGTTGGGTCCGGGTCTTACTTATTAGTAAATAAAAAATACTGATAAACCCAGACGCGTGTGTTGATTCCATAGTGTAATGGTTATTACGGCTGCTTTATATGCAGAAGACCCTAGGTTTGAACCCCAGTGAAACTGGTTCTGTTGTCCTAAGGACCAGAAGTGTTGAGGTGACAATATATGCTTGTCTCCAAGTCTTCCTTTGTTGGTAAATAAATTACCCTGATGATCAGTTTCAGGTGTTCTGGTTCCATCCTGGATTCTTTACACATGGAAGGACTGGGTTCAAGCCCTTGTGGAATCATTTTCCTTCTCTTAAGGCCAAGAAGTATGGTAGGTAGAGGTGACAGTTTGGACTTGTGTCCAAGTCTTACTTACACACACACACACACACACACACACACTTTCTGAACCACTTGTCCCATATGGGGTCGCAGGGAACCAGAGCCTACCCAGCAACTCAGGGCGTAAGGCCAGAGGGGGAGGGGACACACCCAGGACAGGACGCCAGTCAGCCGCAAGGCACCCCAAGCGGGACTCAAGCCCCAGACCCACCAGAGAGGAGGACCCAGTCCAACCCAATGCACCACCGCGCCCCCCCAAGTCTTACTTTGTTAGTAAATATATAATACTGATAAACTGGCTTAGTTGTGCTAGTTATGTAGTGTTGCAGTTGCCAGGCCTGCTTACCACACAGAAGGTCCTTTGTTTGAGCCCCAGTGGAGCTAGTTCTGTTCCCTTAAGGGCAAGAAGTATAGTTTGTAGAGGTGAAGATGTAGACTTTCATTTAGCAGACGCTTTTCTCTAAAGCGACATACATCTTGAGAGAAATACAATTTGTGCATTATATTAGGAAAAAGAGAGACATAGCTGCAGACGTGATTCTTAAGTAAACTTAGTTTGTTTCTTTCCACTTTATGCACAAATGTTCATCTCATGGGTAGGTGCATAAAACTCAGGATAGAGTCTTCCTGATCACCTTCCAACACATTTCTTTTCTTTTTTAAAAGGCACACACACATTTACGTAGAATACAGGAGTAGCGGCTGTGTAAAAGCTTATCCGGGCATGATCATAAAGTTATGGTGCATGAACATTTACACCATACGTGAACTTGAGATCATGGGCAAAGTGAGTCCTTAGAAGGTCAGTTTTGAGACCCTTCTTGAACGCAGACAGAGTTTTAGCAGTTCTGAGTGAGAAGGAGAGGTTATTCGATGACAATGGAGCCAGAACTTTCCAACGGAGCCATGCTTTCCTTTCGTGCATAGGACCACAAAGCTGGCAGATGTGGAAGAGCATCGCGGTTTCGTTAGGGGGTAGCAGTTGATCAAGTCTTGTAAATAGCTGGGAGTAGTTCTATTGATGCATTTGTAGGCAATACCCAGGGTCTTGAATTTGATCTGGGCAGCTATAGGAAGCCAGTGTAGAGAAACGAGTAGAAGAGATACATGGGAACGCTTTGGCAAGTCACACACAACTCATGCAGCAGCATTCTGTATCAGCTGCAGAGGTTTGATGGCAGTAGCAGGAAGGCCCAACAAGAGAGAGTTATAGTAGTCCAGACAGGATATCACCATTGCCCTGGCAAGTAGCTAGTCAGAGCCAGTTGTGAGGTAAGTGTGGTGTCCAAAAGGAAAGTACACCATTCTTTGGAGGTTTTACTGAAACACAACACTGGAACACTTGGAGTGCAGAAATAAAAGAGTTTATTAAGAAGAGTGGCTTGGGTCACAATCTCTCTGTGTAACCTTTTCTGCTCCCACTCGAAAAAGCTTGTGTTAGACCCAGTGCAGCCTATAACAATTCCCACTTCAATTAAGAATTGACCAATGACAATTAAGCCACCTTTGTCAACTTATACCTTATAGGCTGGCAGGAACCTTTCTTTTACAAAACTCTCAATGATTTGCTCTTGGTGTAAAATGCCGCAGTAAGGACTTGCGTCCAAGTCTTATTTTGTCAGTAAATAAACAATACTGATGAACAGCTTTAAGTATCTTGATTCTGGAGTATAGTGGTTGTTACGTCACCTTTGCATGCAGAAGGTCCTAGGTTTCATCCATGGTGTAACCAATTTTCTTCTCTTAAGGCCAAGGAAAGTAATAGGTGGCTTTGTGTCCAAGTCTTCATTTGTTAATAAATAATACTGATCAATAGTTTCAGGTTTGCTGGTTCCACAGAGTAGTAGTTATCCTGTCCACTTTACACGCAGAAGGTTTTGTGTTCAAGCCCCAGTGAAACCAGTTCTGTTGCCGAAACGGCAATGATACTGGTTTGTAGAGGTGACAAGGGAGAATGGTCTCCAAGATGAAGTGTTACTTTGATAGTAGATAAATAAAACTCATAAGCTGTTTTCTTATTGTTGATTCTATAGTGTAGCAGTTATCATTTGTGCTTTCTATGCAGGAGGTCCTGGGTTTGAGCCCCTGTGGAACCAGTTCTATTGCCTTAAGGGCAAGAATTGTAGTAGGTAGAGCTGATGGTGTAGGCTTATGTCCAAGCTCAGGTCCTACCTTTTACACACACACACTTTCTGAACCGCTTGTCCCATACGAGGTCGCGGGGAACCAGAGCCTAACTTGGCAGCTCAGGGAGTAGGGCTGGAGGGGACACACCCAGGATGGGATTCCAGTCCATCGCAAGGCACCCCAAGCAGGACTCAAACCCCAGACCCACCAGAGAGCAGGACTAGGTCCAACCCACTGCGCCACCATGCCACCACACCCTGTCCTACCTTTTAAGAAAATAAATAATACTGATAAAGAATCTCAGTTGCACAGGTATAGTGCAGCAGTTGTCAAGCCTGCTTTATATACACGAGTTTCTGGGTTCAAGCCCCAGTGGAACCAATTCTGTTGTCTTGAGGGAAAGAAGTGTCGTTGACAAAGGCCGCCTTGTGTCCAAGGTGACGTCTTCTTCCGTTAGTAAATAAATAACACTTATAAAAAAACTTCATGTGTGCTGTTAACATAGTGAAGTACTTAATACGCAGAAGGTCCTAGGTTTGAGCTCCAGGGGAATCAATGATGTTGCTTTAAAGGCGAGAGGCATAGTAGGTGGAGTTGACAGTGGACTTGCAACCAAGCTGAAGTCTCACTTTGTTAGTAAATCAATAATATGGATCAACAATTTCAGTGGAGAGGCTCTGTACTGGTTCCATTGCATCGTCCTTATTCTGTCTGCTTCACATACAGGAAGCCCTCGGTTTGCACTGATGCTTTGGAACAAGAAAACGGTACTGACGTCGCATAGCGTAGGGGTTACGTGTAGAAGGTGCTGAGTTCATCTATTCGCCTGAGTAGGGCTTGGTTGTGCTTTTCGGGGTCAGCAGTAGTGCAGCTGAAGGACAAAGGTGTGGAAAAAATGTAGGTAAATAAACAATACTGATACAGGCAGTCCCTGAATTACGAATGAGTTCCGTGTCCTCACTCTGTCTTTAAGTCGGATTTTGACGTTAAGTCGGAGCAGTTAGGTGTGGTGGGTATCTAACGTCAGTTTGTCAAATGTTTCTTAGTATATATATCGTCGCGGTGGCGCAGTGGGTTGGACCGTAGTCCTGCTCTCCGGTGGGTCTGCGGTTCGAGTCCCGCTTGGGGTGCCTTGCGGCGGACTGGCGTCCCGTCCTGGGTGTGTCCCCTCCCCCTCCGGCCTTACGCCCTGAGTTGCCGGGTAGGCTCCGGTTCCCCGTGACCCCGTATGGGACAAGCGGTTCTGAAAATGTGTGTGTGTGTGTGTGTGTGTGTGTGTGTATATCGTCTACCTTTCTATGCTTAACATTAAAGAAACACTTTGGATACACAAATTTTTTTTTAATATAATAATAATAATAATAATAATAATAATAATAATAATAATAATAATAATAGCAGCACACTGGCTTTGTGAGTCAGGCGAAGAAACTGGCATCCAGACAGGTAACTATGGTAACAGGAACCCTCAGCAATACGCTGTTGACATACAATTTGTTTATCAACTGATGCAGTTTCTTTTGCCCTTTCAAAGTCACACACTGGTTACCTCGCGCGAGGACACGGAGCAAACAGGACGTGCGTCGTCTGCACCGGTGACAAAATGAGACACAGTGCTCCGTCCTTTGTCTGGCCCTTAGAGGGATATGTCTGCTGCTCCCGGTGCCTTTTTATGGTGCGAGTCAAACCCTGGAACTCACTGGAGGGAGACAAACAGGATCTGACAGCGCAGACGGCCAAAGAGTATTGACAGTCGGGCCGAGAGACACACAGGTGCGAATAACGTTCCCGTCAGGATGGTGCTGCAGAGAACCCCCCCCCCCCCCCCCCACGCGCCCTGCTGGGCTGTCGACCTGCCTTGTGTTCCGGTGAGCTCACAGGCGAGGAATGCCCCACTGCGAAGCAGCACGGTTAATGTGTGCTGGGGACAAACTCCCTGAGAGGAAGGCCAATAAAGCCCAGCGGGACGGAGTTGCTGAGTCACCACTGGAGCGTGACATCACCCAACTCCCCCCGATCATAGCCGCATGCGGGGAGCTGGTTCTCAGGTGCAAGACAGGTACAGCAGCGCACCTGGGGCCATGGGGGTTTCTCCTGGGAGCCCACCTGGACAACCAGAATTGATAAGTACAGCATATCATAGCAGTCATACAGTATGTAACAGCACGCACTGCAGGGAGGTGCAGTATTAAATCAGTGTAAATGAACTTGACACACAGCGGTTACCACACTGGGCCGTTCTCTGGTATCCTGGAGCGCAACTTTACCTGGTCATGGCAGGGAAACACTGAGCTGCGCAAGTGAGTCAAACCATCAGCGGTGAAATGCTTACACATATATACACACGCACGGCACATTGCTCATCAATCAGATGTACAGGTCTGTGTTGTGACGGCGCGCGTGTGTGTGTGTGCGTACGGCTGTGCCGCTCCGTCTGGCTTTGTGTCTGGAGTGCTTGTCTGCGCGGGTGTAACTGTGAGTCACTGGGCCCATTATTCGCCTGCAACAACAACGTCCATCTATCTCGCCACTGCAACCCCCACACCCCCACCCCCATTCCCACTCCATACCCAGCCTCCCTCTCCTCATCACTCTCACCCTATTTTTGATTGCATTCCTTTGCTGTGAGGTCAGAGTCCTTTGTGATGTCAGGCATACAGCTTTGTGTGTGTGTGTGTGTGTGTCTGTCTGTTTCGTTGTGACAGGATGTGTTTGTGCGCCTGTATTTATGTGAAGTCGCAGTACATTTTATTGAATACAAGGGTGTTTTTATTGTACCTGTAACGGACATACAGTATCTATTACAGTGACTGAGCATCCATTATATTAGCGTTGCTTTTTATTCAGAATGTATTGTTGTTGGGGGGTGCAGTGGGTTGGCCCGGGTCCTGCTCTCCAGTAGGTCTGCGGTTCAAGTCCCGCTTGGGGTGCCTTGCGATGGACTGGCGTCCTGTCCTGGGTGTGTCCCCTCCCCCTCCGGCCTTATGCCCTGTGTTGCCGGGTAGGCTCCGGTTCCCCGTGACCCTGTCTGGGACAAGCGGTTCCGAAAATGTGTGTTGTTGTTATAATTATGATTTTGTATATCAATTAAGTGTTTTTCCTCATTTATCAGTCTTTGGGCTACATTATTATTTTTATTATTATTATTATTATTATTATTATTATTATTATTATTATTATTATTATTATTATTATTATTGGCATCATTGTAGCTGTTGTTGTTAGGGGGACATGCTGATGCAGTGGATTCAGCTGGTGTCTGCTGTGTAGTAGGTCTGGGGTTCAAGCCCTGCTTGGGGTGTATTGTAACAGACGGGTGCCCTGTCCTGGGTGTGTTCCTTGCGCCCTCCATTGCGGGGTCAGGCTCCGGCTCCCCATGACCCTGCTCGAGGCAAGTAGTAGTTGTTGTTGTTGTTGTTGATGGATGGGTTGTTGTTATAATCAGCTCTTCGATGATTTGCCTGGTTATACAGCAAGGTATTTTTACTGTCTCTATTCACAGTAAGCAGGTGGGGGGTGCGGTGGCGCAGTGGGTTGGACCGCAGTCCTGCTCTTCGGTGGGTCTGGGGTTCAAGTCCCGCTTGGGGTGCCTTGCGGCGGACTGGCGTCCCGTCCTGGGTGTGTCCCCTTCCCCCTCCGGCCTTACGCCCTGTGTTGCCGGGTAGGCTCCGGTTCCCCGTGACCCCGTAAGGGACGAGCGGTTCTGGAAATGTGTGTGTGTGTGTGTGTGTGTATTCACAGTAAGCACCTTTCTCAAGGGTACAACAGTGGGATCAGCTCTAAGTACAGTGTGTCTGCACATACTTTTCACAGTATTTTTGCAATTATTCTCGCACCTCTGTGGACCAATCACTCCCTCTCTGTCCCTTTCTCAACCCGACTCCTGGCTCTTAGAGGAAACTGCAGCACAATGATAACAGCCCCAAACACAATGGGCCCTGCAAGTGAGTGCGTGTACACGCACACACACACACACATACACACACATACACACACATACATACACTCCAAGATTCAAGGCCAGCTGGGCCCAGAAAAACAACAACCTCAACAAGGGCTTGCTGTTTGTGTAATAATCATCACTCCGATGACCTTCTTTTTTCAGCCGTGGAACAATCCGGAAATACCAAGGAGGTTTTTTTTAAAAAAACAAAAAAAAATCAGTTAAATACAGGAGTGTGATGGCTTTTAAATTTCCGAAGTGGCGTCAAGTTTCCCGTAGCCTGGGAATTTCAGGGCGGCCATAGGATGCAAGAGCTGCATATGGCCTTTTCCTGGAAAGACCGCAGTGTCCAGCAGTGGCTCCGCAACTGCGCTGACGGTAACGTTTACCGGACGCTCCTCAGCTGATTAGCATATGTGTCACGGAAATATGCTGCCGTTTGAAAATGTGGAAAGATAAATTGTGAAAGCAGCTTGAAAACACCTCCTAAGCAAGTCAGTAAATCACCAAGAAGGCTGTGCTTTAATGCATCAGTTGTGTAGCACAGGTGCCTATGGCAGCAGGGGGCGCAGTGATTAGTGCTGTTTCCTCATAATTGGAAGATCGGTGTTTCAATCCAGGGGGTGTGATGGTGCGGTGGGTTGGACCAGGTCCTGCTCTCTGGTGGGTCTGGGGTTTGAGTCCCGCTTAGGGTGCCTTGCGATGGACCGGCGTCCCATCCTGGGTGTGTCCCCTCCCCCTCCGGCCTTACGCCCTGTGTTGCCGGTTAGGCTCTGGCTCCCCGCGACCCCGTATGGGACAAACGGTTTGGACAGTGTGTGTGTTTCAATCCCCCCTCCTGCTGTAGTACCCTTGACCATGGTACTTACCCTGAATTGCTGTAGTAAAAACTACCAAGCTGTGTGAGTGGGTAGAAAACCAGCATTATAAATTCCTTTGAGAAATGTTATAACGTGAACCAAAACCAGGTTTCGCACTTTCGCATGATGTTTAGTAGTGGCACAGCGGGCTTGGCGGGGTCCCGCACTCTGGGGGTCTGGGGTGAGTCCCATTTGGGGGTGCCTTGTGATGGACTGGCGTTCCATCCTGGGTGTGTCCCCTCCCTCTCCAGCCTTGCGCCATGCATTGCTGGGTTTGGCTCCGGCTTGCCACGACCCCACTCGGGACAAGTGGTTTCAGACAGCGTGTTTAGGCTGTCTCGAAACTCCCGGCTTTCCCAAAGGAAGCAAACTTCAGACAAAGGTTGCAGTTTGGCCCTTGACCACAGCACAGAGGTGAACAAGATGTGTAATCTGGTTTCTTCCTGCCTTGTTGTGCAGCTTTAATTTCTAAAAAGGCACATATACAGTTGCAGAAAAATGATGTAAGAACATGAAGTTGGATACATGGAAGTTTCACACCACTAAAATAAAATTATCATAGGAACATCAGAGGAAATACTACACAAAACAAATAAATTTCACGTTGTTTCGTAAATAAGCATGCTGTCATCCAAATTGTCCACGGTGAGGAAAAATTAACGAAGGAGTGCTCTGCCTTCTCTCTTCTCATTTATCACTAAACGCACTAGGATTTGCCCAAGACCCTAACCGTCAAACATATGGTTTCACGTGGAATGTCGTCTGCGAAGCGCGCTACAATTTTCCGCTCTAAGACGTGTGGTTTAGGAGATACACTTAAAATATATTCTTAGTCCTGACTGGAAAAAAATGAATGGCTGCATCTTGAAAAAAACAGGTTCACATAATGCCTGTAAAATGTATTTTTGCTGCTGTCTTTTTCAACTTTATATGTAGTTATATTGTTAAAATGCGTGTACCTGATGTATGACCCGTTGAAGCCTCTGTTGGATATAACATGAGCGCTGGAGTCAAACCTGCAGCACCTTGTTGGTTTATATAGTTCAAACGAAAAGTAAGTTAATTCTGCTTATGCACCTGATTTCAGGTTGGCAATGGGGGTGGGGTGAGGTGAGGTGGGGTGATAGAGATATTTGTATCCATCGCAAGTGGAAAACAAATAGTAGAAAACATCTGAAAAATAAATAATTTAGAGGAATTAACATCTGCTTTGGTTATTTTTAGCTGCTAAGTATTCCTGCAACCTCAGAAAAGCCTTTTTTTTTGAAGTTCAAAACAGAAGAGCAGCCGTAAGTACAGGGCTTTGGATCTGGTGAGCCGTCATTGCCGCTTATACAACAAAGCTGCGTTGTGCAGATAAAAGGCACGTTTGTAGGGTTTATAAACCCCACAAATCTCTGCAGCTGGATCAAATGCTCTGGCGCACGGGACGGTTCTTTCCACGCTTTCTTGACATGTCCCTGCTGAGCGAGGTGTTTGAGGACACGGCTCTCCAGGTGGAAGAGACGGACAGGTGGTGACCAAACTGCCTGATGAAAAGCACTTTGGGGTAGCAGAAAGGGGAAGATCAATAAAAAGGCATGCACTCACACCCAAAGACCACAGGGTGGCGCAGCAGTTAAGGACCCAAGGTCATCTCCTGAAGGTATCTGGTTCAGCTACCAAGAGGAGCTCTGCTGAAGGTATTTAAGCTGACCCACTCTGGTAAAATACCGAGTTGTGTTCAGAGGAAGAATTGCTATTTAATATAAAACCATGCAATACCCATCAAAAGTGAGTTCTCAGAGAGTTCTCCTTCCTTTCCACGAGGTGTTGGGTTACCAAGTTAGATCAGGGGATGAAGCACCATGTCTTCAGAGATCTTCCGCCGCAGGTCTACAGATGTAAGACACTCGTGTGTTGATTTGCTTCCGCTCTTCTGTCCACGTCCTCCCATACAGGTCTTCACCAGATGGACTCAGGCTTGACTCTGGTACAGCAGCCTCAGTAATGAAATGCTGAAAAGATGGAGAGACCAGCAATTGTGCTCATGGTTTCCTCTTCAGTCTGTTGGGCCAAAGGAAAGAACAAACGTGCACAAGCCACAGAGGGGTTCGAGAGGCCCCCTCCTTGTCTGTCTGGCCATTACTGCTGATTTCCACATTGCCCTGCCGGGTGAGTCCTGAAGTACGTCATTGCGCTCCCTTTGTGTGTGTGTGTGTGTGTGTGTGTGTGTAAATTGGGGGAGCTGCATTGTTTAACGGAGAGACCCCCCCACGCCCTTTTTCTCTCTCTTCAGAGGTTAACAATAGTCTATTTTGTGCAGTCCTGAGCAGAAGGGGGGCACACCCATCCCAAGATATGACCGCTGGGAGAGGGCTTGGGTGGGAGTCAGCATGCCAGGACAGAGGGACAGCTTTAGCACTGCACTGAGAAGGGATATTTTTTTCATCTGTGTGTCTGTGTGTGTCTGTGTGTAACTGTAAATGCATTGCCATCTTAACTCATCTTATCATTTCCCCCCACCCATTCTATTCATACATCATATGTACAATGTATAACCTTAACCCTCATCTTAAGGTGACACTTCTCTCCAAAAAGCTTATAGTGTTCAGCTACTTACGATCATTTTTCGATTTATACAGCTGGGTAATTTTTACTGTACTAATTCAGGGTAACTACCGTGATCGAGGTTAAGACAGCAAGAGGTGGGATTCAAGCATGGGTCCTTTGAGTGCAAAGGCAGTAGATCTAACCACTACTGTTGTCCCCCAAAGAGCAAGCAGCATGAAGAGATCAGATCTGTTAGACACTAATACATATTGTAAGAAAGTACAAATACTAATAATTATAACAACAACAGTAATAATAATAATAATAATAATAACAGCATGGACAAATAGAGTGTAATGCTGGCACCTCACAGCTCCCCATTATAGGTTCAGATCTAGCTCTTGCTCAGTCTGCATGGAATTTCATGTGGATTTTCTCTGGGTGCTCTGGTTTCCCACCACCAGGTGAACTGATGACTCTAAATTGCCCTTAATAAGTGTGTTTGAGATGCCATGGACTGGCATCCTTTCCCCGGTGTACCTTCTATTGAGACCTGCGCTTCCCGGGTTTTACTCCGGAGCTCAGTAGCCCAGCGGTCCCCACTTTGTTGAAATGGATGGAACGGAGGGATTACGATTATAGAAGTTGTCTTGTTGAGATCCCATGCTATGCTGTGTGGATATTCCGGTTATGGGTGTGAATGTGTGCGCATTCCCTTTGTTTCACTGCCTGACAGTGTCTCCCTTGTGTGTCTGGCGTTGTGTGAATCCCTGTCTGCAAGCTTGCCGCTATTGTGTCTACAAGTGCACCACCCTCTGCTGTGTCAGCCACAGGTCTCCGTGCCCCCCCCCCGCCCCCCCGGCTCTCACACACGCATCCTGCTGCCTGTCTGTCTCCGTCTTGCAGAGCCAGGTCAGTGACTCGCCACACCCCATCCCTCATGCCGCCTCACCCGCCAGCCAATCCCTCAGCCTTTTCTACTGCACTTCACAGGGATGCAAAACTAGCAAATGGGAAGCAAAAAAGCAATCCTCTAACATTGTGAAACATGCAGGTATACAGATTCCAACCAAATGCGCACCTGTGATCACATCACTCTTCCCTGTCCGAAAGTTTTGTGTGAAAATGGCTTTTCTGTGGCTGTGGAATATCAGGTAGCACTGGTACCTCACAGTTCCTCTGCCGTGCTTTTGTATCCAGGTGTGAATCTAGGTATGGAGTTTGCATGCTCTGCCTGTGATACTGTGGTTTCCCTCCCAAAAATCCAAAGAAACACATAAAAGATGACAACGGGATGGGGTAGCTGGTAGTGTGGTGGTTAGAGCTGCTGCCTTTAGATCCAAAAGGTCATTATTTTGAATCCCACCTCCAGCTGTAATTACCCTAGAGCAAGGTACTTACCCTAAAATTGCTTCAGTAAAATGAAAAAAATACCCAGCTTTATGGTTAAATAATTGTAAGTAGCGTAACACTGTGAGTCACTTTGGAGAACACACACACACACACACACACACACATTTTCAGAACCGCTTCTCCCATACAGGGTCGCGGGGAACCGGAGCCCACCCGGCAACACAGGGCGTAAGGCCGGAGGGGGAGGGGACACACCCAGGACGGGACGCCAGTCCGTCGCAAGGCACCCCAAGCGGGACTCGAACCCCAGACCCACCGGAGAGCAAGACTGTGGTCCAACCCACTGCGCCACCGCACCCCCACTTTGGAGAACAGCAAAAAATAAATGTAACACAAAAATGTATCATAAACTACATCCATACCATCATCAAGCCTTTCAATGTCATAAGCCAATCATAAACAACATCTGTGGTATTTTCACAAACACAGTGTGAGGCTACTTGTCCTGAGCAGAGTTGCAGCAGGCCAGGACAGCACAGGATGCCAGTCTGCCACAGGGCACCCAAAGCAGGACTCGAACCCCAGACCAGCCAGACAGCAGGACCTGGTCAAGCCTGCTGCTCCTGCCACTTCCGTGTCCCCCCCCCCGTTGTAATTTCAGTTGTTCCAAATTAAAAAAGCTACCAGTCTTCAACAGTATTTTGAAAACTAGTGTTCATATTGTGATAATTCATATTTTAGAGTTAACATTAATTTTAAAACATATATTTTAAATTTTTTTCATGAAAACTCATTACCGTAGTGCAACTCAATTTAAAGTATCTGTAATGGAATGAAGATTTTTAATAATTTTTTTGAGGAGCCAAATTTCAAATCTTGTTAAAAATGTGAAGTGCTGCATAAATAATATTAAAAATCCCGCTCAACTATAAGCAATATACATTTTTCAAGTGAAATTACTGCGTCCAGACACATTTCTCATGACCGTTCCGTTTGGTCAAGTTCCTGTTAGAGTTACAGACAAGGTTTCAGTGAAGTCTGATTCCTCCATGATCCTACAGCAAGAAATTAAGATTAAGGATGAAGACAAGATGAGCTGATTGCGGTTTTTCATATTTTAAGAATGTTACTATTTTCTCTGTATCCCCTGTAACACCATGGGGTCTCATTACAGTAAGAGGATCTTGTTGAAAATTTTAAGGACGTTAAAATTATTAACCGTTTACAACGGTATTAAAGGGCCTAAGATGGTTTGAGCAAATATTTGCTAAATCCTACGGCTGCCACCATTGTCACTAAAAATGCTAAGGTTTCTCATCTGTTTTGGTTTACTAGATTGATCCTAGAGTGACAACTAGGGGAGTGGTTACCAGTTATCCACATTAACTCTGTGACACTTACCCTACCCATGTACTGTGGTACTAATGAAACATGTTGAGATTAGTGTGTATTCATGTGCATAGGGAGGTGCTCTTCTTGCTGATGAAGCAACTGGTCCCTCGCTCATTCCACTTTAGGCCACCACCCCTAACCTCGGCTCTAGACTGATGGGATCTCTGCTGAGGTTTAAGAGCTTTAGGAGTAGCACTATAAGGGCTGAGGAGCACCTGGCCATTAGGAATCCAGGCTCAGGGCTGACAGTTCCATCTGCAGATAAGAATCACTGCTACTTCTTCGGGATAAGGATAAGGATCAGCCAAGATGGGTGTGGGTTTTGCAAATCATGGTCCCGCTTACAGAAGGAGAAGGGTAACTCATTTTTATGTCTCCAAATAGCTACTGGTCTTTTTCGGATCATTACTCTCCCTTCACGGGGTAATGATACACATTAATGATTCATCCTCCAAGGATTAAGGATCTATTTGAGTAACAGTGGAAAATAAGTCCATTGCTCTGAGGGTCCAGCCACATTAACACCTTAATGTCCATTAGCAGCAGGTATGTAAATCTCATAAAATGCAAGGGATTATGGTGAATAATGAAGCTCTTGGTCAACTGCTGCTCCAGCTTCACAGTGTCACTGGAATCTTTCATCAGAGATTATCCAAAATGTAAGTCAACAGTCTCCTATTAGAAATACAAATGATGGGACCGAGGTTATCTTACTTTGGGCACATTATGAGAGGATCGGGCTTTCCCAAAAACACAGTAATGCTTGGGAAAGTTTAAGGGAGAAGAAGAGGATGACCATCAATCCAATGGATGGACTCAGTCATAGTGACAGTGGACACAGCTCTTTCGGCACTGAGGACACAAGTGGAGGACGGAATAGTTTGGAAACACTCTAGCTATACGATCTCCACAATCTGACCAACTCAAAAGCACTTAAGACACCAGCAGTCATGGTTGGGTGTCTTGATAGCATCATGGGCCCGCTGAAGTACTCTACATCATTGAAGCGATGGTCACCTTAAAAGCTGAGATGATGAATTATAAATCACCAAAAAGGAACTCCAGCTGAGATGAGATCAACCACCCAGTGATATTTTGTCATATACCCAGCAATTTTTTGCTTTCAGGTGAAGGTGGTGGCTCCTTACAACATGGTCCAATGGGTTTTATTTTTCTAGATAGCTTTAATGGATGTATGATTCATACTTCAGAATGTTGAGGTTTTAATAGGTGTTTTGTATAGCAACCACCCTTAATTTCAGACAATTTTGGCCTTTCCCAAGAAGAAGTTTCACTGTTTTGGAGCCATGTCTGTAGCCAAAGCACGAGTATTGTGGAGTGTGAGTAGCCCTGTGTCCTTTGACATGATTCCATCACCTGCATCCTTCACGCAATGGATCTCTGAGGTCACAGGTGCTCCCCAGGGTTGCTATGTTAGAGCCCAGACTCCATTACAGATGCCAACCAGGTGATAAAACCTATCTTTGACCTAAGGAGCCTTCATAGAGGATGTGATCATGTCCAAGCCAGCACTGTGTCACACTGCCCCAGGTGGCTGTTTTCACTAGAGGGCCCCAGTTTGCCCACGGCTTTCATTCTTTTGACATACGGGGTGCATGGCTTGCCCCCTCTTCAAAAAAACAACCAACTTTATTTTGTGATTAGGATTTAAAATTCTGGACCGGATATTTGTGTCAAGCGGTAGCAATTTTGCTGCACAAATAGATTTGGAACGGGATTTACGAAAAAACCCACATGTCGTTCCCATTACGAACATCCTGTGCTTCCTTTGTTTTCCTTGTCTAACTAAGGTTATTTCCTTCAATGGCAGGGAATTTCAAAAAGCTGATGCTTCATTCTTCCCGCACTTATGAGGTGGAGCAAAAGTGCAGCCTCACTGCTTGTGTCAGTGCTTCACATCTTGAAAAAGACTCCGGGTGATGAGACATCACACCCAGCACCGACTGTTCAAATTTCCCATTAAGGCACACACACTCTGAGCTGCTGTTAAATTAAGCTGAATTAATCATGGCTTGAATGGGCTCTGCCTAAGAATATGGCAGTACATGGAAGCAGGGGGCATAGTGGTCAGGAACATAGTCTTATAAACAGAATGTTATTGATTCATGTCTCAAGCGTAGGGCTGCTGTCTAATTTTTCACCAATTATTACTTTGAATAGTAAAAGTTGGCTCATCAAAGGTGCAAAATTATGAGGCGTCTTATACAACTAAGTAATTTAAGAAATTATTATATATTATATATTGATTTAGTTGATGCCTTTCTCCAAAGAAAAATACAATACTAAGCCACTTACCATTATTTACCTTTTAGACAGTAAGACAATTTTAATGGAGCACCTTCATGTAAATACCTTCCTCAAGGGTACTACAGCTAGAGAGAAGATTCAAACCACTAACCCGCTGGCCTACAGCCAGCAGCGCTAACCACTAAGCTACCAGCATCAGACTAATAAGCTTTTTCAAAGTGAGTTAAAGTGCTAAAGTGGTATACTTAGATTTACCATTGATAGATCTGGGTCATTTTTACCGTTTTAACGAAGGGTTTGGATCTTGACCAAAGGTACTACAGCGGGAGCAGGACTTGGACGTAGGACTTGGACATAGGTCCTTAAATAGTAGGGAAACTGCTGTTATCACTACACCACCTGATCATCCAAAATCTGAATAATTTAACCAATTCCAAATAGCACAATATTTCACAGAGAAGTTGGTTCAAAGCAACACAGTTATACTGCAAACCCAGGAACATACAATATTAGCTTAATTCTTTAGTCACCGTACTTTTTCTAAATAAATATATTTTTGCTGTCACCATCTTGCTTTGTTTTGCTGCATTTGTGGAGCTGTTCATTGCACTTCTGTAATACCCCATGGGATTGCAGAAATCCCCACATAGATTGCCTCTAAGGCTGGATTGTCTTTAAATCCCAAGTTTTCACTGACTATAATGCTAACCTTTTGTCTTCTTTCAATATCAATATTTAATTCTACTCATACTCCCACTGAACTCATTTTGGACTTCTCCCAGCAGGCCTTCATGTCTAACCTTAATCTGTTCCGATGCTCTTCATTGCTAGAATCAATTGCCCTTGAACAGTAGACCTTAGATGGTCTCCTTTGGTCTTCACTGGACCTCAACTGGTGGCCTCAGCTTCTGACTCAATATGACCCTCTGCCATTTAGTGAAGGTTAATTTCCTTTAGAGCCAATGTCATCCTTTCTTAGTGAATAACTGTATTTAACTAACACACTTTTACTGTATTTCCATTTTGCTATTATAATACGCAGTGCAATGCATATGGAGGCATGGATCAAACACTCTAAGCAAGTCCAATTTTGTACTTGACTCCACTGTGTAATGCTAGTATTTTATGTTCACTTCAGATGCATTAGTAAAATATACCCTTTGGTATTTTTCACATTTAATTTTTTATGTAATGGAATCAGTAGTGAATTTATTCAGGTTTTATTATCAAGACAAAATACTCAGCATTATCAGATGAATAATCTAAATCTTTTGTTTTTGATCAACAGATAAAAATAAAAAGTATTGGTATTGCTTTAATCTAATCATAGTGTCCTCCTCAACTTGGGCTGAGGGTCTCCCACATGGCTTCTGGCAAACTAAAGGATATATTTTAGATGAGTTCTGGTACGGTTTTCTTCTTGCCATGAAGTGTAGATGTGCCATAAAGTGCAGATTTGTGCCCGAGCTGCTGTTGCCCAGCTGACAGCTGCTGCCTTCTGCACCGTGAAGGAGTGCAACCCCACCTGTGAGAGCTGCCATCAGCCTCTTGGTGGTTCCTCGAACAAGGGCCCTTCTCTCACGGATGCTCAGCGATGAAGATACACAAAGTCACAGCTGTACCATATTCTCTCCGTTTCTTTATGATGGACTGGGTGGAAATCCAGAGAAAGTTCAGGCTGAGATATTCTCATAAAACTTTCATTGGATTGCTGTCATGTAAGTATGTGACCTAAAGAGACAAGTGATCATAACAGGTTTATCTAGGTGTTATTTATCTTAGCCAAGGGGTCAACTCTCATGCAATAACTTGATGGCTGAATTTATTTGTAATTAAATGAAAAAAAAATAATTTTTGACTTGGTCTCAGGAAGCAGCTGGTACTGTAGTGGTTAGAACTGCTGCCTTTGGACTCAAAGGTCACAGATTTGATTTGCAGCTGTAGTACCCTTGATCTAGGTACTTATCTTAAATTGCGTCAGAAATTTAGCCGGCTGGTTATAAACGAATAAATAACTCTGAAATAGTTTAAAATTGTAGGTCACTTTGGAGAACAACACCAGCTCAACTATTATTAAATGTAAAAAGATTTAAAAGGTCATTTTTCACAACAGGGGAACCGTGACCCCGTAAGGGACAAGTGGTTCTGAAATGTGTGGATAAGCCAGTGGGGGTGCGATGGCGCAGTGGTGCGGTGGGTTGGACCACAGTTCTGCTCTCTAGTGGGTCTGAGGTTCGAGTCCCGCTTGGGGTGCCTTGCGACGGACTGGCATCCCGTCCTAGGTGTGTCCCCTTACGCCCTGTGTTGCCGGGTAGGCTCCGGTTCCCCGTGACCCCGTAAAGGACAAGCAGTTCTGAAATGTGTGGATAAGAGAAAGAGTAACAGTGCCACCACGCGGTAGAGTCGTGGAAGTGCAACGAGCTTCAATATGACAACTTGCACGTAGCAAGAAATTTACTAGAGCAATTTAGGGTAAATAAAATGAAACTGCCTCAAACGTATTGTAACGACTCCGCGTTACTGTTTTAGGAGGGAAACTCCTAAATGTAAATAGTTGCATTTTGGGAAAAAATGTGAAATGTGGGTATGCAACCACTGGGATCACTTAGAAGGAAAAATGATGGGGTGATGTGTCTAGAAAAGTATTAAGATATAGCCTCGGGTTGCTAATCGGGGGGAGGTAGATTGTAGACGCTGGTTCTACTAGAAAAGGCTCTATATTCTAAAAGTAGTATTATCCTGCTGCTGGTCTTCAAATAGCTCATTTATTATAAATGCTGCTCCTTTTTTTTTTTCTTTACTCTATGCAATTTCGCGGTGCTGCGCGTTACACTTTTAATACAAAAGTGAAACGTAACAGTTCAAATTCTAAACTTGCGAACACGAATAGCATGAGAATGAGTTTTATTCCCCAAGTGTGCTGACGCACACAGGGAATTTGCTGTGGTTCTTGACGCTTACAGTATTTACAGACAACAAACAGCTGACGTAAAATAAATAACATATTTAAATAATATACAAAGAGGAGGGTATAGTAGTATGAATACTAAAAAAAACAATAAATAAGGACAAATAAGAATTGTAATAATATATAATAACTATATCATAAGGTATAACATAATATAATAATGGATAAATAAGAATTCTGGTAAAGTTTTATGCAGCTTCTTGTCTCGGCCGTCTTGACTGTCGTATGTAGCTTATTTCTGTCCGATTTGGTAGCCGAGTCAAAGCAGACAGTTACAGCACTGCACAGAGTAGAAGATGCCAGAGTAGAACCGGATCAGCAGTTCCTGTAGCAGGTTGAACCCTATCGTACAAAAAAATACCACGTTGAACAGGGCTGATCTCGTTCCTAAACCACAATTATATTGCCATTATGAGGCCATGATGCATTTTACGCGCTCAAAAAATAAGAAAATGTATCACATGTTACTTTGCGCGCGTCGCGACTTCGGTTCGTGGCGACACGTTTACTTCACGCGCCACATTTGGAGGAACGAGCGAAGCGACGCGCCGACGCGCAGGTTGCGGCCGCCAGGGGGCGACGCCGAGCGCGCGCCCATTCGAATCGAGAGGCGAACGAGAGGAAGGAGGAGTCGAGCCGTCTTCCTGTGGCCTTCGTAGCGCGGGGCGTCTCGTAGGAGCATCGCAGCGAGCTCGTTTAAAACGTACGGTGAAGTACAGCGAAGGTACGGCGGAGACACGGTGGAGATCGGCGCCCTGCCCCCCTGGTGCACCGCAGTCTCGCTGCTTCGCTTGTCCAGGCGCGCGTGTACGCGATCCGGGGACGGTGACAGTGACAGTGACAGTGAGCGTGATCGCGCACGACGAGCCCTTCCCCTCCCCACTGTCCCGGTAAGACCAGCGGTTTCTTGGCTTTTCTTAGCTCCTCATCTCGTGTTCGTGGTGCGCGGCGCGCGCGCCGCCTTTCATTGTCATGATGATACATTCATTGTTAGTGCGCTCGTCGCGGTACCGTATTTCTGTTGTGTTTACAGTGGTACAGCAGCGCTGTCGTACTGCTCACGCGGTCAGTGTTGGACGGTGTTATTACTCGGATCGTAGCGGTACACAGTGTTGTGGTTGTGCTGATACACTGTAACAGCGATCTTTGTTCCGGGGGGGGGGAAATGAATTATTTCTTTCGCTCGACAGACGCTGAATTTGTGTGATTAAGGGGTGTGTTGATTTTTATTGTTCTCAGAATCATTATGGGGGAGGGGGAGTCACGCGATCGGGCTCGGTAAGCATCGCACGTGGCTCACAACAGTATGCAGAGAACAAGGTGGAGGTGATCCTCCAGTACGGTGTGTGTTCCTTCCAAATGAGTCACTTACATCACTGTCCTGCCCGCTGTCCTTTGTGATTCTCAGGACGTCACCTGCATATAGACTCTGCCACTTTTGTGTGAACTGGACACACAATCTTGTCCCTTGAAGGCCTTGCTGTTGCAGGATGCGCTCACACATGTGTGTCGCGCTCTAATAGCCCTCATCCATAACATCGATAACACTGTAGAGTTCGTCGGAAGTTGCTTTGGAGAAAAGCGTCTGCTAAATATGTAAATGTAAATGTCATCCATCTGTGTTTCCCCCGGCATCACGCTGCCCTCCTCTCCGTCTTGCCACGCTGTTCTGAACCTCGTCCCCTACGCCAGCTAGCTGGTAGGGAATGGGCAGCTCAGCTGTGATCTGCACCCTGGGGGCGGTGTGTGGATCCTCTGAGAGGGTGTGAGCCATGTCAGCGTCAGCAGAAAGGCCAGGGTGACTTGGCTTCCGTGCTGACAGCCGCAGGAGTCCGACCTCAGCTCGCGTGGCACCGGTGTCTTGAACCCCTGCTTGCTTCTGCCGCTCAGGGGTTTCCAGGGGGTCTCATCACCTCCTCAAGGGCCTGACTCTCTGCTCACGGGGGGGTGGGGGTGCAGCAGCAGCGCACACCGCCGTGGCACTTCCGGGCGTGACTTTGTGAAACCGAGTGAAACGTTGACTTGGGGCCGACAGGTTGCTGGTTCAGATCTCACGAAGGGCCTCGGCGTGCGGATGAGTGTGCGTGCTTAGCGGCGTACGCTTCCTGGAACGACAACCACGCTCTGCTTTCGACTTCGTCCCGTTTTGTCATATTGGCCTTCTCGCAGTAACAGATCCTCTCTCTCGTTGCATCTCTCTAATGCTCTCCTCCCTTCTCGCTCCCCGCCTCCGACTTGGTCAGTATTGCGGTTCTCTTTTTTTAGATCTCAGATGAGGAACCGGCAGGAGTGCTGCGCCAGGTCGGCATGAGACGCCACCCTCATTTATTAGGAAACGTCATCCGCTGAAAGTACCTTCTGCCCCCCTGGGGCCTTAACTCGTACCCCCACGGTGGCCTCCTTGTAGAGTGGCTGCAGCGGCGACAACATGTGTGAGGGAGCGTGCCTTGCGTGTGCGTGTGCGTGTGTGTGTGTGGTTTGGCGGCATCCGCTTTGCGTGCCAGCACCCTGCCATGTGCCACTCTGGTGGTAAAGCCAGAGAAGAAAAAATACCTCATGCAAGCAAGACTCTGTATGCAAGGCTGAGAAGGAGTACTTTAAACAGCACGGTGTGGTAAAGTCGTGAAGATAAAAGTTCTTCCAACCACCGTAACGGTGTCATAGTTGTTGAATTTTTTTTGCTACAAGTCATCTCCATCTCTGATTCACCGGCTGCTCAGTTTTCAAACATAGTTGGGACTGGAAGTCTGTTCATAATTTGACTGTAATTCCAAAATCTCTTTTGTCCATAAATCACAATGAGTAAAACCTTAACAATACAGATGTCCGATAATCAATTTTCCCCTTAGGTTCTATAAACCTGTCTCTTGGATATGGCTGCAGAAAATTAAAAAAAAAATTGTGACAGTTCTTTTTTTTTTTAATTATTTTTTGAAATTTAAGTTATGATGTCAGTTGCATGAACATATGACACGTTTGTTATTTTTCGTTTACCACTCACGCTGTGGAACAGCAGGCCTGACCTGTAAACGCTGTGGAAGTGAGTTGAATCGAAAAAATGAAGGCGTTTCCCACACTCCTCCTCTGTCTGGGTGCTTTACAGGCAGGAGAACGCAGGTCACATCGACTTTGCTCCAAACTTACATTTTTGAAAATGGTTATGTGTAGAAAATGCAGTTAAAACTAAAGTGTAATTCTGTGGAAATGTGTAACGCAGTACGAGCCGGTGCACCGTGGTACGTCCTGGCCGTCTTGCAGGCTGAATAAAATCGGTATTTGTCTGTGTGCAGTTTCCTCGGTCGAGAGATATGTGCACCACCCCCTTGCAGCGGACAGCTTCTGTGCCCTTTTCCCAGCTCCCACGCACCCTGTAGAGCTCTACAAATGAGTCGTTTAGCGCCAAGCCCAGTTTGCACGTGGCCACTTAGGTGCGGGCTTGTGCCGATTATCCCTGGATCACCTTGGACACGTGCCTGTTGACTTTAGGGGGCTGTTCTCATGCAACGCATGTTGGAAGGGTGAGAAACAGGTGCTTGGTTTAAGATGAACCTCCACGCACTTTATCGGAAAATAGCGAAAGTAAATTACGTTCTGGGCCGTTTTTACATTCGCACGCAGGATTTTTAAAAAAAGCACATCAGGATGCTGTAGGTCTCCTGCACTTTTCAGGCCTCTCCAAGACTTGGAAGCTTCCGTTGAACCTTGCACTTCCTAGGACGCGGGAGCTATTGAGGAGATTTTGTTTCCGTTTTTGAATGCAGATGCTTATGTACTGGTTCTGGATCTGTGTAACGTTAATTTCTACCCTGCTCAAAGTCTCGGTGGCTTGAAGGTAGCCCTCAACCTGCATCGGTGCCGGGGCTGAATGGGCCAGGAAGCCCCTTCGTCCGCGTCCCACCAAAAGCCAACCTGGGCTGGAAGCAGAAGCCTAAGATCCGCAGGGAATGCTGGATTACAGATTACGGTGGATTACAGATTATCGAGTCCGTAAGCATCTGTCAGAGGCTACTTTGAGAATCGGAGCTCGGACTGATTTGGACTGGAGTGTGGGAAATACCGGCGAATTTTTTAGCAATGTTTCTTCTCAGTTTTTCTCCACTCATTTTCTGTAATAGCAGAACTTTGGGTTTACTCAGCGTCAATTTTTAATCCTTTTAACGTGGTTCGATAAAATTCAGTTGAAGTGTCGCGTTGGTCCTCGTGAAATGCAGACATTTCGTCCCAGGGCTCCCCGCTCTTTCACTCATCTACAGGACTTAATACTGTTTTTCCTCACCGGCACTGCAGCCCCGTGCACTTATTGCGCTTCCTGCTTGACCTTCAAGCTCTGAAAGGACTAGCGTTGTCATATTTTGCAGAAGCTTTGTGCTCAACCGTAGTTCCTCTCGCAGTTTGAACCAACGTCATTAATCCACTCTGACCTGTCTTGTCATGTACCAGCCTTGTCTCCTTGTCTGATGACTGTGTGTGTGTGTGTGTGTGTGTGTTTGCACTGTGTTCCCCCCTCAGCAATGTCACGCCGTAGCAGAAGGTTGATGCCAAGTGGCACCTACCAGTCGGACGATGATGCAGCCAGCAGTAGCTCAGCAGGTTCCACCAGTCAAGTCTCCTACAAGGAGAGCCTTGTCAGGTACTAACTGTGTGCCCATACGCATATTTTTATAACTTTTTTCACGCCACACTACTGCTAAACACAATTATTCACTTGCTTGGTGCTAAAAAAGCAAACTACAATCTTCCTTTTCCTCTCCTAACAAGGATTTTTAGGAGGAAGTCTGGTGGGCGCAAGGCTGGGTCCTCACGCTCGGCGCCAAACTCTAATGCCTCCAGCGATCTCGGGGTCCAGTATGCCGCTGATGAGCCCATCACTACTGAGGAGTCTTGGGGTGAGTGCTCCGCATGGGGTCCAACCTTCTGCTGCTGTGAGGATCGGTGGAGATGTTGGTGGTCTGAGTCCCCCCAACCCCCCCGTATTCCAGACATAACCCCTACGCTGAGGGCTGGCTTGCAGAGGAGGACGTTCTCCTCTGTGAGGAGTTCTAGCACAGAGCCCAAGCTGTTGTCCAGCACTGGCACCACCGAGATGAGCTATACATCTGACTTCCAGGAGCAGTCCTCAGGGTACTCCTCTTCTGAAGAGGGATTCTACCGTCCGACCTTAAGTAAGTAGCTGCCTCTGCCTTTCTGTCTGTGCGTACTGTTCTTTCACACGTGTCATATCTGAACTCCCTAGACGTCTCTTTAGTTGTGTCTGTGTTTTCTGGATGTGTGTTTGTACAGTGATATGTTCTCCAGAGCCTTTGAGTTAAGTCTCTTATCTCCTGATGTCTGTGTAAATGACATTGGAGTACATGGTCCATTTCATTTTGAACGTCTTCCTTTCGGTTTGAAATATTCTCCTCCTTCCCCTATTTTCATCATCAGATGTTCTTCCTTCTGCTGGTCTTTTGTATTTTTTGTGGCTTTCTCTCATTTTTCGCCATGGACATATGAAACACTGACCATTACCCACGAAAACAAATTGCTGTCTTCATTCCCTGTGCGTTACAGGTTCAGCACAGTCTGCGGCCGAACCGAGGCTTGGTTTTAAAGATATGATCAGGTCCCCAGGTAGTGTGCTTGTGTTTTTGTTTCTTTTTTCTTATCTCACTTTTGACTTTAAGATCCACTGAATGACCAAGAACATTATAAAATGTCCAGTCCTTTGTAAAGCAGCATACTTTATAATTCAGTTTCTCACAGTTCGTATTTCAGTCGTCATTTTTGGGGAAGTAAGAGTAACGTTGATTAAAGGACCTGAGTGACTTACCACTGTAAGCGATATGTTGGTTGCATAAAACTTATAGAGACTGCAGTCTTCCATCGGGGGTCCTTCCGAGAGGCAGTACTTCATTTCCGCTCTTCTTGTCGTAGCATAAGTGCGAGCATATGGGTAGTGGTGGTAACTGATTCCTTTTTTACACTTTCCATGTAGTCAACCAGTTTTTGGATAAAAGTGTTTTAGAATCTGTGCTTTTTTGTCTCAGTTTCTTAAATCCCGGCTGTACTGCATTTTGGGTATGAGGGTGGGCTGGACCAACACTGTTCGAACCCTGTTTCTGGCCCCACTCTCATGTTGTGTCGCGTTAACCTTCCTTCTGGGCAGTGCGAGCCATGGCCATGCTCTTCTGGTGGACAGGAACAGCCTGGTACAGTCTCACCTCAGGATTTTCACTGCTGGATGTCTTCTTGCTTAGCAGGTAGGGTTCTTTCACCCTGCTGAGAGTGACAGTGTGTGGTCCATTGTGTCAGTGTGCGACTCTGTATCGCCCCTTCGGTATTTCTGCAGCGATTCTGTTCTGGGCCTGCTTCGAACGCTGTGTAAAAGCCTCCGTGACCCCACATCTCTGTGTCTGCTGCAGTTTAAGCACATGATAGGAAGCTATAACGGGAATGTCGCATGTGTGTCTTGGTACACGTTGGGCCAGGTGTGCGCGTTCAGCCAAAAAGAAGTAACTTTTATTTTTTGCAGGCGAACGGCGGCAGTTAGGAAAGTAATTCTTCTCCTTTTGGTCTTCATTATTTTGGCTTTTGGTGAGTTTTGGCACAACCTGCGATTGCTTGTTTTCTCACATTGCTGTGCTGCACAACCCAACCTTTGTGTCTCCCTCATTGATGGCCATTGCATTATGGCTTTGAGTGCGTACAGCATGCCAGCGCTGGTCTCTCTTTGTGTACAGCTGCATGGTACTGGTACCCCTCCATCCTTGGACTCTTCAGCAGAGGAGCTGCGAGAAGACCTGGACCTCTCCGCAGCACTACGGACACTGGTGTCCTTCAGGTTGGTGCTTCCTCGGGCTGTCCATGTGGACTGAGTGCTATTTCCATTTATATTTAAATATATTTATATAGGATAAGCCAATATATAACGAAGAAGGGAATTAGGATTGTTGGGGGCACTTTTTGACTTATACTTGTGCTAATTACATAAAGTAACTCATGGGACAAGCGGTTTCAGACAAAATGCAACTCATGTTGCAAACGGTCAAGTTACAGTTTTATTTAAATAATTTTACTGAAGAGAGGAAAAAAACTGAATTAGGTGTGTGGGGCAGCCTTTTTTCAACTCCCTCCCACAACGTTTGTGTCGGTGAACGTTAACATAGCTCATGTTAACTAGACGAATCAATGTAGTGTAAGTGTCTTAAAAAATTATTAGGAATTGTCAGTTATTTTGTTAGTTTTCTGCAACTACTTGTGTGATGAACATTGGTTTATATGGTGGAAAGAAACAAACTAACTGTTCTGTAGAATCACACGTCTGCATCTAAGTGTCTCTTCTTGCTAATGTAACGGTCACATTGTATTTTCTATGAGATGCATGTCGCTTTGGAGAAAAGCGTCTGCTAAATGAATACATGTAAATGTAAATCAGTCAACAGTCTAGACTGAACAGTAGTTTGTAGACAATGTTTTTATTTTATCAGTTAGTTTCAATTTTAATGTCACTCAAAATTAATAAAAATATTAAAATAAGCCTTCCATTTTTAAAAAATTTACTATAGCTATGGCCAAGATTTTCACAGACCCTGATTGGTGAAGAAATGGAAGAACTTATGTATTATTGTTTTATTGTTTGTGTCTTAGTGATAAAAGTGGCTTTGGGGTTATGAACAGATTGCCTGTGTTCATAAGTTCAGGAATCAGCGTAGTGTCACATGAGGACACCATACGAATGTCATTTTAAAGAAAATAAAGCCCTATAGTAAACCCTTAACGGGGCATGTTAGAAGAAGTGAACCTCCTTCTTCCTCTTGGTCCTGCTGTGACCACATTGTTGGTGCTTTGGTTTTTTTTTTTTTTTTTTTTTTTTTTTGGCAGTCCATGGTTGATCTCAGTCACCAGGGTGTGGTAACAGAGTCTATTTGGATTACGGTCGGTCTCCTCTTTGTATTGCGCACATTAAAGAGACTCATTGTACCATTATGTATGGCTTCTGTCGTAGGCCATTTGGTTTCATTATTCCAGTATTGCAGAACGGAGTTTTTCTTGAGCTTTCTAATAAATTTGATGTCTGGCAACTCTTAAGGAAGGATGGAGTGAAGGTCTTCCCCTTTAAATCTTGCTGTCTTTCCCCATTTCCTTCTCTATCCAGATGCTTCTTAAAGCAGTAAAAACAACCTGTGTTGTTTGCGTTGTATTCCTCCCCAGGGCGAAGCGACGGGGGCTCCTATGCTGCCAGTCCTCCGAGAGGAGATCCGCTCCCAGCTGGAGGAACGGGAAAGCCGCTGGATGGAGGAGCGGGAGAAGGCCAAGCAAGAGAGCCATAGAGAATGGGAACGTATGCAGGTGTGAGAGGAAGTGAGGGACCACCTGAGTGGGAAGGATACAACTTTTGTTTATTGCGGGCGGGAGGGGAGGGTCTTCCAGGGCATGGCTTGTTGTGCAGCTCTGAGGGGGTGTGTAACGCATTTTGAGGACGCATCAATGGAACTGAACCCAGTCTCATAGCTCCGCCCCACTTGCTGTTTTCCAGAGGGAGATTGCGCTGCTTCGACAGGACCGAGAAAAACTGGAGCACGTGTCCGAGGTGAGAAGACGAGCTTTACCTATCCATTCCATCAAGAGCTCCCCTCTCCTGCCTCCACCCACAGCACGGCATAGCTCCACCCCCCCCCCTTGCTGTGCATCGCTCCATTTCACGGGGCCCGCAGTCTGGCTGCTGGTCACGTGACTGAACCGTCAGGTCTTTAAAATCCACTGCTCTATGGGTTTATCTCCTCCAGACGCTGAGATCTGAATTGCAGCAGTTGAAGCTATCGGTCAAGAAGTAAGTTCACGCATCGGTGTGTGTTTGTGTTTATCAGCTATCTCTCGGTGGTCGTGTTTAGGTCCCCAACTTATCAGCTCCCTGAAGCCGCGGTGATGCTCGGGGCTCTTATCTGTCGTGCGGCACATTCACATTGTGCGGAGCCGTCTTTGTGGCACGTACCCTTTATTCGAAGCATCTTTTCACGTTGGCCTCTATCTCCCCCTAGCTTTGAGACTGAGCATCGCAGCTTTCTAGGCCAAGAACTGGCGGGAATGGAGAAGAACATTGCCGACCTGCAGGCCGGAATTTCCTCCCTCCACATTTCCACGGATTTATTGAGGCAGCAGGTGGAAAGTCAGCAAACGATGAATGCCGAGGTATTTCCCTGACGCCTGGACAGCGAGCTGACTCAGTGCTAGTAGCTGTCAGAGTGGCAATAGCAGCAGACGGTTAAAGGGCAATATGCTGATCTGATGCGCCGAGGGAGCCAGGCGTGGAAAGATGCTGAAGTGGGCACAAATCGCACGCACCCAGACGCTTAGGGAGAGTGGAATACGCGTTTCTACCACTTCGGTCCACAGCATTCAAAATTGCTAAGGAAAGCATCTGTTTAATTACTTAATTGGAAATCACATTTTGTACTTTAAAGGACTGTATCAAAATATGGTGAATATTGAGAGAGAATAACATTCATGGCATCTTTACGTGGTTAACATACTGTACATTGAAAATAATCAGAGTTTTTTTACAAAGAAACCAAAAGCAGTGTAGTAGGTAAAAAATACTGGCGCTTATCATTCAGTGCTCATATAGCGCTGGATAACTGATTTAAAAATAACCATCAGTATAAAGGCCCTTGAGGGCAACTGGTAGCACAGTGGTTAGCCCTTCTGCCCCTGCATTCCTAAGCTGCAGGTTCAATTCCCACCTCTGGCTTTAGCAAGTTATCTACTGTAAAATTACCCAGCTGTATAAATGGGTGAATAATTGTAAGTAGATTAATTAACACTGTAAATTGCTTTAGAAAAAAGCATCAGCTAAATGAATAAATGTAAATGCTTAATCCAGTAAGTTGCATAAAATGTAAATTATATATACTTTTTGTATTTATCTACTTTTCTAATAGAAGTGATTATGGCTCATCAAAATGTCAAGTGCATTTTGTTAACCATATAAAAAAATCTAGATTTATAGCTTGTTTGTAACTCTTGTTTGTAACAGTCAGGGGGGTTGAATGCTGTCTATACCCACCGCATGTTTTTCTGTCTTTCATTCCAGTTGTCTGCAGCTCTGATTTGTAGTGTGAAACACTCTGTCAATGTCTCCCCAGATGAAGGGAGAGCTGTCCAAATGGATCGTGTCCTACCTGTCCAGCGGCGCCCAGGGTACGGACCTTGTGCTTCAGCCTGAACTCCAGCAGGCCCTGGGGGACCTGGAGAGGAGACTGCTGCAGAAGCTGGCAGAGGAACGGGAGAAGGAACAGCCAGACATGTGGAGGAGCGTGGGAGAGACCCTCCAGAGAGAGGGAGCGGGAGCAGTCACCGTGGAGGTATATCGCCACATCATCATGCCAACGAATTTCCCTGCATTAATTGTTTTTATTATCATAATGACACAATTCCCCTTTACCTGTATTAGACAATTACTTTAACATACAGTGAAAACTTGCAGTCTCCTGATGCAATGAATTTAGTTCTTAAGTCAAGTATGAGAATAATGAAATAATTACTTTCCCCTACATAGCAGCTGAAGCCTTGATCATTAAGTAGGCCTAGGCCCTGGAGCATTGTGGGTAGTGGGGGCGAAGGAGCGCAGGTTGAACTCACCTGTGCTTTCTCACCTGTGCCTGGGGCAGGACATTCAGCAGATTGTTCACAGAGCCCTGCGTTTGTTCCACGCGGATGGGATCGGAATGGCCGACTACGCCCTCGAGTCCTCGGGTAACCCCAGTTCTGTCCCCTGCTGTGTTCCAGTGTAAAGTCTTGACTTGTTGCACCCCTGTTTTGTACCCGTGTGTCTCCTTCTGTCGCTGAGTCAGCCAGTTGGTCACATGTCAGAGTGGTGCTGTGGTGATTTGTTTTGTCCTTCCTGTCTGTAGGGGGCAGTGTGATTAACACCCGCTGCTCAAAGACCTACACCACCCGCACCACCTGCATCAGCCTCTTTGGGATACCGCTGTGGTACCAGTCCGAAAGCCCACGGACCGTCATACAGGTCTCAAACCTTTAGGTCTCCCATGAGTCTATTGATCTAATTCTTTTAAAGAATCTGTAATGACATGAAAAAGTGTGCAGCAGATAATACTCACACCCCTCGATTTACAGTTTAAAAATTAATCAAAGGAAGGAAATTCTAAGCTGTTTTCAACACCCAAAATGGGAGGCACCCAAACAAGATGCCTGATTCCTCTTGATATGGAGGAGCAGCAACTCCTGACCACTTAGCTCCTCACTGTGTCATGGAGTTGATCCACCAGTTGATCTCAAAATCCCTCCACTTGGGGCTGTTGCCCCCCCCACCCTCTCTCCCTCGCTTTGGGAGATCAAGCCACCTAGGAGAGAACCTGAATCTTGTTGCTTTGGAGGTTTCTGACCTTCATCCTGACCTTCTAACTAATGCTTTCAAAATCACTGTTTGAAGGGACCAACATAACTGCATCATGGACAAATAATGTAGATGAAGTCCTGATGTCGCCAAACCAGATAGGTGTGTTCTTTGACTCACTAGTGTGGTCCGCCCATTGCTCTTAGTTCTGACTTCCCAGCCTTCTTTCCTGCAGCCGGATGTGTACCCAGGGAAATGCTGGGCCTTCCAGGGCAGTGAGGGATTCCTGGTCATCTCCCTGTCCTATCCAATCCAAATCACCCATGTCACCTTGGAACACCTGCCTAAGGTCCTTTCCCCCACGGGCCACATCGACAGCGCCCCCCGGGATTTCTCCGTTTATGTGAGTGGCCAACATCCCCAAGGCTTTTTGGTTTTCCTGATGCCACTTGCCTCCACCTTGACATCTGGACATTTCTTTTGTCCCCCCCCCAGGGGATGTCTGCCGACAAGGAGGACACGGAAGAGGGTGCTCTTCTAGGAACGTTTACCTACGACCAAGACGGGGAGCCTGTACAAACCTTCAGGCTGTCGGTGAGGGACTCTAAAGTTACTGTCCCACGTGACATGAGCAGGAGTGAACAAGGAAGCATGACTGACTAGCATGACCACTGTTAGTAGAGCAGATCTCAACTAAACGTGTCTTTGACATGCTGGGCCATCTCAGATTCAGGGAGTGACCAGGTGTAGAATGGTGATGGGTAAATCAATGCCGACTTTTAGTCCTCCCCCCCCATAATTCTTAAATAATAGCAGTCGAGCAACTAAAACTCAAATTATTTTCCAAAATAACCAAGAGCCACTAGGCTTTTACAGCCAGTCTAAAAATCAAAGGTGACAAACACAACTGAAGGCAAATTGTAACAAAAAGCACCGTTCTCTTAGCCTCTGTTGACCAAAGAAAGAAATCTCTTTACTCTTCAGTCCGTCTTTTAAAGTCCTCATCCTGTCAATTAGCTGAACCTGGTACTTGATTCCTGCTTGCGAGGCCACACCAGCTGTGGCTCTGAATCCAGGCATCCACAGTGTCCTAGGTGGGCCCTTCTCCCAGTGGGATGGACCATTTGTCAAGTTCATCTGTTTCACAGTCTGTTTCTGTGCGATGCCTCTGACTTTCTGTCTTTGACACTTTCCTCCAGGACAATGACTCCACACAGCAAGTGTACCAGAAAGTGGAGCTACGCATCCTCAGCAACTGGGGACACCTCGAGTTCACGTGCATCTACCGATTTAGAGTGCATGGCAAGCGCTGGGTTGGATAACAGACGTGTCAAAAGTCTCTTTCCTATTTTAATTCTATGCAAATTTTTTAAAAATAATTAAATTTAATGGCCTTTACTAGAAAGACAAGGTGGCTTTACACAGCATCGGAATAAGAATAATTTACTTGCATGACATGGCCTACACCCCTCCAACTGATCAGCTTTGACTTGGTCATCAGGCATGATTTTTGACAATGCTCTCACATGGGCTTTGCAAAAAAAAAAGGTATCTGTCTACTTATGTCAGGTTGTATGAGGCTGTACCCAAATCGATGCTGCTGTAAAGACGAGCATATGCCTACATACAAGGTGGAATACAGTATGTGTTACATGTTTGTCATTCATTCACATCAGTAAGCACAGTAAGAAATGAAGGAATTTCAGTGTACATATTGGGTTTATGCATAATTTTGAAAGTGTCATTATGATTCATTACTCACACCATTTTTGTTAATTTAATGTATATTTTGCTTTGCACTCTGTACATAAAAATTAATTTTTTTTTTAGTCATGAAGGTTGGTTTATATTTAAACATTTGGCATTGTTATATGTTTAAAAATTTTTTTCTGCTATTCCTTAGGAGCAGGTATCAAGTCCCTTTATAGTGTTATGTTGAATGTCATGTAAGTGTCTGTGCAGCTTCACAGTATTATGAAATAGAAAGAAAGGTATGGGATTTATTTTGTTTTACTTTGAGATTTTAGCACTTAAAACTTCATTTTTTCACATTTGAAGTTTTGTCCAAGAAGTTTCTTGTTGCTGAGTTTTTGGCAGAACAAGACTTTTGAGTCTAAACTTTGTGTGATATATATATATATATAAAACTACTGAACAAAGTGGTTGAAAACCTCTTTCTGAATGTTTGAAACTTTTCTAGCGATTAATGATCATATTTGGTCCAAAAGAAGACTTCATTTTACTTGAAGTGGTACTTAGTACCTAGATTACTATATGTTTTGGAAGTTATGTAGAACACAACAACCATCATAGTGTACCCTATTTGATTTTTCCACACGTAGCTGTCCTTTCCTTGTAGCTCAAATATAACACATTGTGTGATAATTGTTTGCAGCTCTCGATGGGTTTGTCTGGTTCAGTATCATGAGCGCTGACATGTTAATCTGAAACTGGTAAATCCAGTGCACAGCTGGATATACAGTGATACAGTCTGCAACATGGAATCTTGATTTTACAGCAGCTGCTGATCCGATGCCCCAAATTTAGCATCTTTACACATTTTTTGTATGTACAGATTTTATTGTGGGAAGCATGGCGGCACAGCACGAAGCACTGGTAGCCCCTGGGCTCTGGATTTTCAGCTGGTTCAGTTTGTGTGGAGTTGCATGTTTTCCCCATGTCTGTGTGGTTTTTTCCCCCACATTCTTGTTTCCTCCCACAGTAAAAGATATTTTTCAGGTGAACTGGTGGCTAAATTGCCCTTTGTGTGTATTACTCTTGTAATGGACTGTTCCTCCACCAGATGAGCAGTTACTATTAGGAGCTTGATAAAAAGGTTCTTTGAGATGACAAGGGGAGGATGTGTGTATGAGTGTTTCATTCCTCTCAATTTTTTTTATTAGTTAGTTCCATATCTCATAGTTTTACTCTTTCAACATATGTCTTCACTGAGCTCTCTTGCTGGTACAATATAGGGGCCACAAACTCCATTCCTACCTGATGTGTGATGTAGGTTTTTGTTCCAAACTCTTCCCTTTAATAGCTTCACTTCTTCATTTAGACCTTTAATATGTAAAGTCTGAAAATTGCTAATATTACTGAACATGAATTAGTGTAAATAGTGTATACGAAGGAGTAGCGAACCTCCTAAGCCCGAAAAGGAGTGTTGACTAGTAGACATACTCCTTACTCCATGGTACGAGTGCACGTGTGTACATCGAGGTGAATGTATTCATAAGCTATTGCACTTTTCATTGTTGTGTGTAAAACATCTAGATCATGAAGAAAGCTTTAAGGTGTGCCATACACATTCAGTAGTCTTAGCTGTGTGTGTGTTAATATTTCTTTAGAAATGGTAGTCCATGCTAGACTGGGGAAAAGCCACATTGACACTGTCTTAAGATGCAGGGTATTTTTTTTAATAAAATGTGCTCTTCACCCTTTCCACAAATTAAAGCTACTGTACATGGCACTAGTGTGTTTATATATTCCTGTCAATGTTATGAAAGCATCACATGTTTTATGTATGTAAATGTAAGCCATGACAACTGTTACATTGTGGCTTTTGCCTGATAAATAAAGGAAAAAGTGCTTTTTGAATAAATTATAGCATTTCTGCTTGCTCTACAAATTCAGGCATGTTACTCTTCAAAACAGGATTCTCAACATAATAAAGATACACATCCCCCTACAAGAGTACAACCTAATAAAAGTTTAGTACACTATTGGAATATATGAAAACTTTTCACTGTTATAGAAGCCCATTCACTGCTTCAGAGGGCCACAGCACACGCGATTACCTGAAATGTTTAGCTTTACGCCATGATACTAAACTGGCTATTTATATTTATTCATTTAGCTGATGCTTTTCTCCAAAAGAACTTACAATGTTAAGGTTACAATTATTTACCCATTTATACAGCTGGCTAATTTTACTAGAGGAGTTCAGAATAAATACCTTGCTCAAGGGTACTATAGCCAGAGGTGAGGCTTGAACCTACAGATTTTGGGTCCAAAGGCAAATACTCTAACCCCTACACTACTAGCTATCCTGAGATATCCAGTATTTTTTTTTATACTAGGTATAAAACATTCCACATTTGCTTGGAAATGACTGCTAGTGTGACCACAGCTTTTGGTGAGAGAATGCAGACCACTTCATTCATGCTAGTCAGGAGAGGGGTGGTTTAAATGAATAATCTTGAAATGATTTTCCAACCCAGCTTGTACAATAGACAAAAGACACTGTCGCAACCAGGAAAAGGCATCACTTTAAAGAAAATGCATCTAAATAGTTCTGCTGTCATGCATGGCTTGCATTAATACTTAGTTAAGTTATAAGGCTTGGAGACATGATTCATGGTTTAAACAAGTCAGTTCATACAAGTCTGTACTGCATACAGTTTCACTGTTTTAAAATGCAGCTAAGTAGGCATGTAATATGGCAATATGCTGGTGTGATCTTTTGAGTGCAGTGTTTCTTTTTTTTCTTTTTTTTTTTTTTTTTTTTTAGAAGAAACTGAGTGAACACTCCCAAAAGAAATAATCATAAGCAGACCCCCATCTAGTGGTTCCCCATTCAACAAGGTTATTTCATTGAACAAATCTGGCCTGCTAAGGGGGACTAAAAGGGTTAGTCTTAAAAAAAAAAAAAAGGGGTGTGTGTGTGTGTGTGTGCACGCACACAAAACAAGTAATTTGTTTACATGAAAACTCACCAAGGAAAAATATTTTACAAAATTATATTTAGCACACTAATCAAATCACCATAACTTGGACTAAGTGCAGGAGTTACATAAAGTCTGGACAGTTGCACATTCAGGTTCTTTTTGAACACTGAATCCTTAATGGAAACTGAGAAAAGCAAAATTCTTTCACCAAAAAAATAGAAAACAATATATTCTTTGATATAGCAACAAAGTTAGAAGAGGACAAAGCCTGTATGAAAAAAAAATAGATACATACAAAAAAAAGGAACCTCATTTAAAAACATTTGTATACAATTTTCTGCTTCTCTAAGTGATAACAATGGAATAAATACAAAGAAATCAAGGCGCATACACCTAGTGCTTCAAGGGAGGGGTGAATGTCATGAGATCTCTCTCGCACACTGATGGTCGCACTCTGATCCTCTGTTCTGGGGTGAAGGGCAGCAGTCCAGAGTCTGTGGCCTGCAGCAGACATTACAGTGAATGCTTTACATTACTATGTACCTGAACTCCCATTAATTACAAACAATGCTTCCAATAAAGTGTAATGTTTCTGTATGGGTAGACTACCCATCCATCAAACCACAGAATACACCAATACACAGAACCCACCTAGAACCTGAGCAATAAAGCTTCACTGGGTCTGTCTCCTCTACTTGTTTGTCTGCACTGGTTTCCCATAGTTGCCCAGATCAAATTTAAGACCCTGGTTATGGCTTACAAATGCATCAATGGAACTGCTCCCAGCTATCTACAGGACATAATCATAAGCTACACACCAACCAGGCTACTATGCTCTTAAACATCTGCTCGCTTGGTGGCCCCATGCAAAAAAGGCAAAGCAGGGAGGTTCTCAGTTTTGGCTATGTTGTGATGGAATGATCTCCCCCTTTCACTCAGAAGTGCTGAATCTGTCCACATTTAAAAAGGGTCTTAAAGCTCATTTGTCCAGACTCACTTCACCCATGTTCTCTTAAGTTCATGCAAGGTGTAAATGTTCATGCTCAGATCAATCCTTTACAGAGCCACTCCTGCAATGTAACATAAGTATTTATATGCATCTGGGAGGGGAACACACTAGGAAGGTGATTACTAGAATATCACCGATTCCTAAGGTTTTATGCAGCTACTTGTGTGATGAACGTCAGTGCACATGGTGAAAAACTGTACTTAAATCACATCTGCAGCTATATCTTTCTCCTAAGGGAATGCACAAATTGTATTTTCTATGAGCTGTACATCGCTTTGGAGAAAAGCATCTGCTAAATGACTACAGGCAGTCCCCGAGTTACAAATATCTGATTTACATACAACCTATATTTACAAACCACCCTCTTACTGACAGGATGTTGATTTTTGTCACCCTTAGTAACAATCAAATGAAAACATCATTAAGCCTATATTCAAAATTCAGGTTACTGTATATACAGTGGTTCATAATAAACAGGCACTACTTTGTGAAGCAAATCAAAACATTGCACGTCTACAGCAGTTTGTCAGCTTGTGGGTGAGGCACATAAGCCCAAGGTAGGACAGACTTCCTTTTCCCGTTAATTGTCTCGTGTTACTGTATTTGGCTTTTTTTTGTTTTTGCCCTCCTAACCATAGCACCAAAGTGTAAATGTGATACAAGTAATTGTGGTCCAATTAAGATGAATCCAAGAAAACGGAAACGATCACGACTGAAACTAAAGAGGAAATAAAGCAAAAGGTGAAACACCAATGAACAATGGAAAAGCGAAAATGAAACTGAAGTTTTGCAGTCTCTATCTCTCCCAGCACAACACTTTTTCCCAGGTGCAGAATCTCACTCCAGACAAGAAACCCTGCCTGCCTCTGTTCAGTTTGCTCTATGACCAACCATTTGGCTGTCCCCGACCACAAAAACACATCCAATCCCTTGATTCTGAATAAACAATCCTGCATTTGGGTCCAGCCGCCTCCATGTCCTCTGTTCATCATGACAACAACAACATTTATCTCTACTATAACAATAATAAACGTAACTACAGTATTTATCATTATATCGTTATCACTGTATTGTTATATTAAAGATGTTTTAGTGTGTCCAAAGTGTTTCTTTAATGTTTTTATGCATAGAAAGGTACATGATATACTAATTCAAACATTTTAAAAACTGACAGATACCCACCATACCTAACTGTTCTGACTTACGTTAATATCCAATTTAAAGATGGATTGAGGAACTCATTTGTAATTTGGGGACTGCCTGTAAATGTTAACATAGCTGCATTGCTTTCCACAAGTTTATGTACATTTCAGAGAAATGAAATGACTGATCAAAAAAGTTACCATGTTGTTCTGCTGTGTGAACATTGGTCCCAGGGAACTCATCTCTCCGAGGACTCCTACAGGTTTTAAAGAGGAAATAAGTACAGTTCACATTAATTTGACAGAAAACAAAACTCCAAAGATTCATGTTGAATTGGATAACTGCATACAAAAATGTAGATATGTGCTCTGCTGTTTGACCCCCTCCTGCAGCGCATATGTGGATTAAGACAGGCCTTGTCTGTGCTGGTTTTCATTCCACCTCTAAATTGCTATGAAGTTGACCATTTTAATATTTTTATAGATGTGTTTTTTCACATCTATGCATATCTATTCATAACAGCACATTTTCAATGTAAATTAATTAAAAATCAAATTCAAAGCAAAAATAATTAAGAGGCTTAGATGAAAAACAGCATATAGGCTACCTGTCAAATTGTTTTTGACCACCCATGTGTCCAGAAGAAACCCTCACCCATGTGTGTAAGGGAACCCCCTGCAGGCTGCTCTCCCAGCCAGGGCACGGGACCCTCCTCAAAAATGTCAATTGACATAGGAGATGTCCTGGCAGTATCTGACAGTCGTGGGGAAAGACCACTCCTCAAGGCAGGGCGGAGATATTGCTCAAAGTCCAGGCCCGGGGCATCCTGACATGTTCACAGGTATGCTTTACTGAGCAGTGACACACACTTGATGCATGGTGACAGTGAAGAGAAGTGAAGGAAAATACACTGGCTTCTCATATTACAAACATACATTTTACAAATTTTCTAGGAACACAAGTTATTTTCTATTTTCTTAAACCTGTCTGTTCCTGAGAAAAAGAAACCTGCATTTCTACTTTCAAGACTCTGTTGGCAATAAAGAACACTCAAAAGATAGTGTGGGATTGTACACATATAAAATCACTCAGTTAGCAATAGGATAATGTGGAGAGAATATACCTTTAGTATATTTCAGTTAAGAATTATACCTATATCCAAAATTTGTACTGAATGCAACTATAAATTGAGGTATACTTGTATTAAACTTATCAACTGTGTATATAAATCTGAAAAACATGGCACATGTGCTGAATCTATCAGACTGTGCCGTTAGATTTTTATTTACCTTTTGAAAAATCTAAGCTTTAATTTGGTTTTTGGGGGAAATTAATCAGTGAACTTTTTAAACCTATTATAGCTTTATGCCATGAAAAAATTAACTTCTGTATTACGCTGCTTTTCTGGACTATGCTTTACTGGTCAACTGACATTGGATTTACACACAAACCAAGTTAGCCAGACATTCTACCCGTTTGTAAGGTGGGCAGCCAGCGTAGTTGGACAAAAACTCAAAAAGAGCATCAACTCAAACCCAGTGAGCTAATATTTCTTCAGGAAAGTGAGAATGATAGAGTGGAAAGTAATTCAGATGACCTACCTCAGTGTAGGATGTGTTGATATTTGAAATCATGTCCATGTCAGCTGAATTGGGAGAACTGAGTGGAGGAGAGGAGGATATGACAACTGTGTGGCCAGAAGATTGATGTGGCTCTTGTAAAGTTAGGGACAGCTCTGTGGGGGCAAGAGGCCCATGTTCCGTTGATGCAGCTTCGGAAGGGCAGGGGGAGAGGGTGAAACTCAGCTGATGGCCACTGGGGTGAGAAGAGTCTGCTTTATTGCAGGGTGAGAAGAAAATGGTAGAATTTTGGCCTGTCAAGGGACACTCCTTTGCAGTGACAAACTGACCAGAGGCACCTTCTTGGTCTGCAAGGTGTAGAACTTGCATCTTATTAACCCATGACTGACTAGACACGGTCTCTAATGCCGAGGCAACAGAACTCTTCTCATTGTGGGCTTCTGCATGCTTTGGAGTTAACTCCAGTTGGACACTTGAAAGTGACTGCCTGTTGTCACCAGCCAACTGCATTACAGGGCCCTCATTTGGCTCCTGAACAGAAAAGGAAGACAGTCTACTGCTTGATCCTACAGCCTCTGTGTGTGTGAGTTTTGGAGTCAGTGTCGAGCATGTATGTGCAGGAGAAAGGCTTGCAGTGGCCTTGTTAGTTGGTGTGAGGACCAGCCGGGATGCAGCGGTGGAACACCGAGAACTTGCAGGGGTGGTCAATTTAGAAGCAATGCAGGAGGAGTGATGTGGGGAAGGGGCTGCACTCAGTCGTGCTGATCGTCTTAGAGGACCTAAAACATGGAAGGGCAAGGATGGGTAAATTTAAAAGCAGGGGGGTTTAATTTTCATATATCTATAGAATTTAAACAGATAATTAAGGTACTTCATATTCTTGCTGTTTCAGTGACTTTCATGAAAGGTCTGAAGCTTTAAAGAAAGTCATTCCAGTTACAGATGAGGTTGTTTCACACATATTACTTATATTGGACAGGGTGGCTAAAATGGGACCTAGTGGTCAAAGCCACACATTGGGAGCTGAGCAGCAGAAGTCAAGGCTTTTCATTTGCTAAATTGGGATACTTACCAGGCAACTTGGCAGGGCTCTCCACCTTGAAGAAACCCCCATGGAACACTAAAACCTCAGCAGGGTGGCCTGCAGAGGCAGCAGGGACATCAGCATTGGCACTAGATGCCGCCTGCTTTGCCCTCATAGCTGCCTTAACAGCAGCTAGGCGACTCTTGGCAGCAGCAGTCACTCCACCTTCCTTCGCACCCTTGACTCCGGTTGTAGCTGTTGGCGGCTTCTGCATACAGATTACAAGGGGCAAACACAAATAAGAGTTAGTGATGACTGCAAGAATACAACAACTGTAGTGCTGAAACAGTTCAGTGTAAATTCCAGAAATGTATTCATCTTAGTAAAGGCTAAATTCAGAAATGTTTGAAATTAAAAACATTTCATGGTTTTTTTTTTTTTTTTATTAAAAAAAGCATTCCTGACAAGTATTTTCCATCAACATTCCCACAAATATGCTTGCTGAGAAAGGCAAGTAACATCCTGAGAATAGCCATGAAGTTTAACATACCCTCACGTTCCTTTTGGGTTGGGGCTGAGGCGTCGGCTCATCCTCCCAACCCCTGGACTCTGCCTCTTTCAGAGCATCAAACTTCTTGGTCACATCTTCCACCTTGCTCACAAGAAACAATAGAATAGGAAAATGAAAGACAGGACATATCAAAAGCACCAGCAAGATAGAAATGTCAGGTGGAAGGATTGGCTTCATGTGCACAGCCCTGCCTGAAGAACTTCCAAAAATTCAGATATCACAAAGCAAGCAAGAGATACATTCTGCTGTGCACTCTGAAACAATGTTTGAAGGGCAATGCTAATGAGCAATAAGCTTGATATATATTAAAAAACCTCACCTGGAAGTAAACCATGTCCCAAAAGCCCTGCAGATCACTGCAGGTGGTGATCTTCTCCCCACGGCCCAGGTCGCAATCATCTACTAGGCCCCCAAACTGCTGAAAGCGTTCCTTCATCAGCAGCCGGGCCTGGCCCACCGCGGTCCTCATCCTCTCTCTCACTGAGAAGAGAGAAACAAAAAGTGCAAAGAACCACAATGAATATTCTATAATATTAAAGAGGCTTCAAATCAAGCAAGCTATGAGGTTATTCCACTTTCACAGATTAACTTTTGTAGTTTTTTTTTTTAAAACACAAACAAAAGGTCTATGACTGAAGCCCTTGACTAAGGCAGACAGACTCCATTATTAAGAGAAAGAACCACTCACTCTCTTCTGGAATGGATGTATCCTCAGTCCGTACATCCCACTGCTCACAGAGCTGTGTCAGCCTGTCTGTCTCGCTGGCCATGATTGTCCTGGGGGGGGGGGGTTATGAAGAGGGTTGAATTAAACAAACACACCCTCCTCTAAACATTCACCCACTTGCTTTCACATGCAGCACATAGTACATCTGTGTACACTTTTCCCTTTGCAGTACAACAAAGATTACATGAAATGCACTACTTTACAGTTCCATTTTGAATTTATCAAGTTTATATTTGTCTAAAAAAAGACACCATCAAGACAACTGTCTAACTTAAGTCTTGCCTTCAAGACACTACTAGTTCAGTGAGACAGGGAAACCATGTAGGACAATATGGATTGATAAATGTACAGGAGGAAAACCCAATTTGAGGGACCACACAGGTGACTCACCTGAAATAGGCAACATCATGCTGAGCCTCCTGAGAGCTTGGGGTTGATGGGAGCTGAGGAACAGGCAGGGGAGTAGGTGGGTGAGGAGAAGGGGCAGGGGGCTCCGCACAGGGCTGATGAAACACAGGCGAGAAGGAGACGGGTGGGGGGACTCCACTGTAGCTGGAGAAGACAGGAGAGCAAGGTTCTTACACCACCATATGGTAACACAGGGGTATGCTGAATTGTTTCAGGCAACATAATCCTGAACGAGCAGTTTGTGCTGCATATCAGTTTCAATTACTATACAATTCAGGTAACAAGCTGAAGAAACTCATTAACTAAGATCTGGCTATAAACTTGAGTTTGTCCCGCACTATACCTCGGAGTGAGAAAGCTATCAGCAGAACGAGGGGTGAGGGGGACAGACTGAAAGCATTTCAGGCCTGCAGGAGCCTGAAACACAAAGTTCTTGGGAGCAAACGACAGTGGGGCCAGAAATCCATTTGCTTCTGTTGTCTCTTTCATCCCTTCCCTGGAGATGAGCTCTGGTTCAGCAGAGGCCTGCACTTTATCTTGGCTGGCAGGCTACATTCAAACAAAACACATCATTCCATAGAGATATAACTTTTATGAATATGTCATTACAGATTTGCAAGTAGGAAACTGACAAACTCACCTTCTGCTCTTTCATCTCAGACCTTGTGCCAATCTTGCCTGTACAGACAATGGAGTGACAGTGAGAAGGGACTCAACTTTTTTAATCTGCTCTCGATGGAGCAATTTCTGAAAAGCTAAATGTCTGAATCTTGCTCAGGGGTTCCAAACTCATTTCATACATAATTTTTTTAAATGACAATTACAGTGGGTGAGGACTATTCATAGTATTCATTCAAGTATAGTTCTGTATACAGTATTTTTCCATTTCTTACTGTGCTTGACCCTCATGAACAAATAACTGAAGGCATCAATTTTGAAACAATATAAAGTATCATTTAGCAGATGCTTTTCTCCAAAGCAACTTATAATTAACCCATTTATACATGTGAGTAAATTTTACAGGAGCAATTCAGAGTAAGTACGTTGTTCAAGCATACTACAGCTGCAGGTGGGAATTGAACCCGCAACCTTTGGGCCCAAAGGCAGAAGCTCTAACCACTATGCTACCAGCTGCCCCATAGCTTTGGCTGAAGTGCTCATTCATTCTATTAAGTTTTCCAACTAAGACAGAGCAATGCACAAGTCCCTCTATTAACTTCACATAATCAGGTTTGTTTATTAACTTTAGTAATTAGTGTTACTTCACAAGGTGCATAATTACAGTATTTAGTCACATCCAAATCCTGACCCAGTCATCATGCGGAACAAGTAATAGCTGCCGTGGGCGGTATGTTCGACACCGCTGCTGTAGCAAATGTAAGGACAATGAAAGATGGCAGAGAGGGACTCTAAGCAAACTGGCTAAAAACAGAACAAGACAACAGGAAATTACTTACCTGAATTGTAAATATCTTTACTACCACTTAACACAGATTTTCCCCTGGATTGAATTGGTTCTGCAAGCTGTTTAGCAGCAGCTCTGGTGGTGGGACCTCTAAGTGTGCTGTCAACTGAGAAAATGAAAGAAAGATGTTTCCAGTGTTATTCAAAAGGGCACACTATTTCAGTGCACCTTTTACCCATTTGCACAACTTTGCACATGCAGTTCAGATTAATTTCCCACTCACTAAACCACTTGCTACAACTTTTGTCTCGACAGTCATTTTGCTACAACTATGCAAATGTTAGAACAAATTTACTAGTTCCAAGGCAATGTAAAAGCTGAATTGTCCAATCATTGCATTCCCCATCAAACCTTTTTTTGAAGTACTCTGCAGAAACACTGAGGTAAAGTGATACCTGGTGAAGGTTTCTTCATTGCAGAAGTAATTTGTTGATTACTAACAGATCTGGTTGTTGGCACATGGACTGTTGACTGCCCTGGGACAAAGGAAATTACAGATAACTGAGAAAAGAGCTGATTTTAGGTGAAGTTCAAAGCCACATTTAAAGATTTACAACTTCAATAGACAGAGTAGGGAATAACTAAAGCTTCCAAGGTAGTTACTTCAGCAATGCTGTTACCTGCTGTGGCTTTTCCCCTGCTAGCTGTGGGTGCAGCTTGAGTTTTAGTGGTAACCTGGCTTGCTGAAGCCCTCAGCACAGCTGGCTCAACTGGAATTACATTACAGAATGTAATGTTAACCAATATAGAAAGAAAGCATACCAAAATAAACATCAAGGCTTTGAATAGGAATTAAAGTACTGAGGACAAAAATAGACATCTAAAGCAAGACTTTCACAGGTTTTGGCAAATGTTATTTTACTGAAGCATACCAACCTTTCCTGGATACGGAAACAGTGGCTGTTTTCTGTGTAACAGGCTGACTCATCTAGAGTGACAGAACAAGGTAGACTAAGAAAACTTACACTGAGCCAAAGCAGCAGTCAAACTCCCTTGGTCACACACAACCCTCAAATGACAAAGATTACAGAAAAAGCATTATCCATGAAGCTTACAGGGGGCTGTTTGATAGAGTATTTGTTCAACATTACCTTTTGATCCTGTTGCTGTTTCATTGAACGGGTCATACGGGTGGACTGGGCAGGTACCTGGGCCTAGCAGAGGAGGGTTACATTTTTGTGTCAACTGAAAACACCAACATTTGATATTTGTTTAGCTTTCACCCTTAGAATTAACCATAAACAAGATAAATGGGGGGCAGCAAGTAGCAGAGCAATTAAGCACATGAACTTGAAACCTGACAGCTACTGGTTCAAGCACTGCTCCCAACTCCTGCTGCACTAACTTTCAGCAAAGCATTTAACCTGAACTTTTCCAGCCAAAAAAAAAAAAAGCACTGTGTAAATGAGTTCAATATTTACAATTACAGCAATAAATCATAAAACCTAGAACTTCATGCTTCAAATAGTGGAAAGAAACTATTTAAGAATCACAAATCTGCAACTATGTCTTGCTTTCTGCTAATGTAATTGTATTTTCTATGAGATGTAAATCGATTTGGAGGAAAGCAGCTGCTAAATGAACAAATGTAAACTTTATGTAAAGGGTTGCCAGACAAGGCCAGGAAACCTTTATATAACCCTTTTTTTACTCACCTTGGTCCTACTTGGCAAAATGGAAACCTGGGACAGGACTGCAAGTGGCTGGGGCTTGTACAGGCCCACCTTAAAGATGCCTCTCTTTTCCTTTTCTCTCCTCTCTTTCTCTTTCTGCAGCTCCTTGGCCTCCTTGTAGCGTGCCAACTGCTGCTTCCTGTTCTCTGCAGCCAAATTTGCTTCGGGGAAAAAAGTATGTAGGGTCAACATGATAGAGCAGAGAAGGGCAGAGATCAGAAAGGGAAGCAGGGATGAGACACTAAGTTAACATCCCGTTGACTTCAGTTATGGCCCAGGTGGATATACATGTTCCTTGCTGAGCTCAGATAGTCAGGTTACAACAAAGCTCCAGTTCTAAATCCTTTACAGAACCTGGGGACTACTAGGAAAACACAAAGAGTGCAATGAAAGCAGTTATATATACACTAGACACCGTGTAGGGAAGGAGAACCCACACATCTTCACATTTCCACAAGATGCTTAATATACTCAACTTTTACACAAAATTGTTTTCTATTTTAAACCCAGGAACCTCCATAGGCCAGCCTAAGCACCATTATTATACATTTATAAAGAGGTTAAAAATAGTCAAACCCACAACAAAGTATACATTAGGCATGGCACAAAAAAGTATTAATTCAACTCACTTTTTGCTTGCTTCTGCAACACTGCAGGCTGACAGCTTACAGACATTTCCAGTGCGAAGGACTCCAGCTCGGGCAGCTTGTCCAAGCGCCTGCGTCGGTTCATGGCGCGATCCCGGTTCTCTTTCTGTGACTGGGAGCGCCTCCGAGACATTTTCACCCGCAGCATGGAGACGCTGCTGTCCCGCTGGTACAGGTGAGAGAAGCGAGTCTCCATCCTGAAGAGAAGAAACAGAGGAGTATCATGTTCATAGACATAAAAAGCAGCGACACATTAGACATTCCCTTCTGTCCATCATCAGGAGGCACCACTCTCTCTGGAGGACTTGTAATAAAGTTGAAGCCCATCATCATATCATGCTGAGTCCTTAAGATCAAGGTTTTTCCCTCTTGAATTGTAGCAATATAATAATGAAGCCAGCTATGTATGTAAACTACAAGCAAATATTCCAAATGTTTATAACAGTCTGTCAAGAAAATTTGGCTTGAAGTAGCTGGATTTCAAATTCCAAAAAAAAATCTGAAAACTACATTCTGTAAAACAGTTAAATAAATATGAATGTTCGTGTGACATGTCATGCGATATGATTGATTATAACAATACAGTCGACCAAGTCATAAGACTAATGGATGGAAAATCATCACAAAAACAAAGTGACTGTGTACACACCAGGCAAAGTGGCCGACAACACAACTGAAATTGTAAAGAACATGTGTGAGTGAAGCTCGACTGGGATGCAGCTCAATTAACTTCTTCAACTTGGAGGCTCGAAAAACACATTTCCCCCTTCAGAACAGGTAATTTCACACTAAGAAAGAAATTATGCAGAACGACGCCAATACAGTGAGTGAGTAACAACACAACAAGCAACGGTCCGGGCGTACAGGAAACGAACGGAATGAGAACGGAGTAAAACTAAAAAAGTAGAAAAACAACTAACTGAGCACGCCGTAATACTTGGAAACATAACCAACCTCTACCTTTTGCGTGGCCCATTTTTCTTACCTTTTTAACTGAAGAAAATCAATGTAAATGTTTTATTTCAAAACCAATCCCGCTACGACGAAGCACAGCAGCGATAAAGTAGAAGCAGAGTAAAATGGCGGGCGTATTTTTAAAAAACCGTCAGCAGCGCGCTGATTGGCCCGTTCGTCTACGACGCAGCTGATTGGTCAAGTTTCGAAAAGGCCTATGGTACAAGTCTGGTCTTGGTTCGGTTTTATAACCGTATCTCCTGCGGGAGACCGGCAGTAATTTGGTCTTGGTGAAAGTTGGAAAGACCTCCAGCGATCTACAACTTAATTCAGGCATTTTAATGTAATAATTGTGGTCGATACGAAATGTCATTTGGTATTAACATTGATTTTTATGATATTCATTAAAAATTGAAACACACAACTTTTTAAAAAGTTGTAATGTAAGTACCTACAATAATATGAAGTACATTCTTCCTAGGTAGGAAGCAAAATTGAAGGATATTTATATTATTGTAGCAACCCCCCCATAAAGCTAATAGAAAGAAGCACAACTGTAAGAATAAAAGGAATATACTGTTTATTTACAGCGTACATGTCTTTTGACAGCATTAACAAAGTCTTTTCACACCGTACAAGTGAAGTGATCCCCGAATATTAGTCTCCCAAAGTCACCCTCAGTCCCCCTACCACGCTTAACGGTTAATAAGGGGCCACCCCATAACTCCCCAGAGTTCCCTTCGTGACGAACTGTGCATGAACAATAAGACAACCAATCAAAAGGGAACACCAAACTATTACAGAAATATTTGCATAAATATATATATATAATACATTAATACAACAATTTACACTGATCTATATCAGCTCTACTCACTGCCCTTACATTCTTCTTATTATTATTATTATTATTATTATTGTTGTTGTTCTTATAACATCCGCGTTACTGTCAGTTTGAACGGGAGAACGCGTCCATTGTGATTGGTTGAATTAGGGTGACGTACGGGGAATATAAGGGAGGGGTGGCGGTGATCGCGTCTGCCAGAGGAGGCGAAAAGGAGAACGGAGAAAGCCTAGGGGTCGCCAAGTAGGCGCCAAGCAAGCTGGTACTTGAGGAAAAGGGGTCCTCGGACCCAGAGCATTATTTGCCTGTGTGCCGGTGTTCTAATAAAACGTTCGTCATAAACGCTGCCTGTGCGTCCTTCTTCTCTCCAACCGAGCGCTGCGTGCTACATTATTTATTATTATTATTATTATTATTATTATTATTATTATTGCTGAAATAGCAATGCCATAGAGCAAAGCATGTGATATGTAAAGTTTAGTGCTGGTGGTCAAAACAGTCAAACCCGGGAATATACTCTCTATTCTTGGAATACAGATGTGTACCTCCCTAAAAGTCTCTTGCACTGAGGTAATGTGAAATCGTATTACACTCCTCAGCAGCGAGTCTGCACTTTTTAATTTTTCACAAACTTAAATTTTACATTCTCTTAATCAGTTTGTTAAGTGTGCTTGACACTTAGCCATTTATGTAAATGTAACAATGCTCAGTGTGTTTGTGTATGACTGCAGAAAGTGGTCATTTTTCCTCAAAGAGGTATCTGACCATGCGAAAGTGTCATGCACAGGACTTGTGATGAGCCCCATTACTCACCATGGGGCTGGAAAAAAGCTTCAAGGCACATCACACACTAAGATTCTTTCCCTGTGAAAGTTTTAATAACCAGTCCAAAAATGAGCTTCTTCTCAACTAATTGTATTATGAGACTCCGCATGTAGATAAAAGGCAAAGACAAAACTGGACTATGGAATAGTTCATTGAAGAGCTACATTTTCAGAAAAAGACTATCTTGGAGTTCTCCCTTGATGTGTATAAAGAGTGTTGCCTTCAGTGAATAAGCTATAAAATCCAGTGTGTTTTAAGAAAAGTGAAAATCTGACACTAACCCAAGACTGCCGTTTACATCTATTACCTTAGCTGATGCTTTCTCCAGAGGCTTACAATCTTACAATTATTTATTCATTTACACAGCTGGGTACTTTTACCAGAGCAATTTAGGGTAAGTACCTTGCTTATGGGTACTGCAGCAATAGCTTCAAACCAGAAACCACTACACTGTCAGCTGCTCCCAGGTGTTATTTCCATCAGGTGCTTCACAGTACCTTTTTCAAAATAGAATGAAAGTAAGACAGTGAATGCAAAGGTTCTGGTGACAGTGAGGTCAGCCCAAAAGCAAGCTGATCCTCAAAAATCCTCCTTCTTGGCCTCTACAATGCATCACACTGTATGCTTAAACTATCCATGTTAAATAATAGCAATTATTAACTATGGGACTTATCAGATAACTTGTTATGATCTGTCCCTGTAGGTCCCTGAAAGCTTTTAGCTTTCTTCATTGGACAGTCTCAAGGGTCATTACTTTGTTAGAGCCTACAGCCTGCACACCTTCATGATGTATATGTAAGACCTTACAACATGTTACACCAAACTTCACATCTGTTTGCCGCTACTATGTTGCATCACTTGTTTACCAAGGATATGGTACTTAGTGCTTCAGTTGCATCACTGAGTAACATTACAACTGCAAAGAGAAATGGATACCTCTGCCTTCCTTCACCCTGTCCCACCCAGCCTGGCCGCCTCCCTATAGCCCCACCCCCAGCCCCACCCTCACCCCTTCCCAACCTGTCCTATCCTTCCATGGTACCATCAGATGGGCAGGTGTCAAGCAAATGTCTTCTCAGCACTCCCTTCATTTAAGCCTACCACGTTTAAGGACCATCGACCAATGTCGGCCCAGGGTTCAAGGTTGCGTCAAAGGAGGATCGGTCAGTAAACTTCATTCCCTTATTCACTGATTGGCTACAAAAAAAGATTTTTCCATTGTTCTCCCCAAGAGTGTGTTTATATATTGCTACCCCATGTGAACTAATGCTATATTGAGATAGAGATTGCATGAGGACCAAGGAAGCCCTTCTTTTGAGGTAAGGAATAGCCATCTAATATAGCTATGTTCTTTAAGCTCTACTAGGAGGTTTACTTTAGGACCTGACAGTTTAGCAAATGAAAGAACAATTTTTATACTGTATTTATGTCATTGCAGTTTTGTTTGCATGTTACAGAACTATGCTGGTGCTTTCATCAGTGGAATTTAATACACTGGTTATTTTAACCGGAATAAGAAGAATTACTTAGTAGAGGTTTAGTCAACTTTGATTCTTCTGGTGAGATCCTCTGAAAGCTTTAGTAGGTAAATATAAATATATCTATATATATAGAATATTGAAGAATATCATTTGGGAGTTGTTTTTCAAGTTTATATAGCACCATTTTCTATAAGGTTGACTTTAAAGTAAGATTAAGCAAAGATCCAGTGGAAGAGTACAAAGACATATACAACAAAAAGCATTAATAACAAGAAAAAGCAGAGATGGATACAATTAATTAACAATACGTAGTACAATTAAAAACAGACCAAAGAAAATTAAACAAAACTCCGAAGGCTGGAACAAGACAGAATGGCTTGCAGGTCTCAGTTGGTCTTAACTACTGTAACATGGTCATTGCTCACAGTTTTTACAATTCTTGTAACAGCATTTTTAACTTCTTGAAATGTGACAATGGTGTTGTGTATACTCCCCAAGAGTAAGGCTTTACACTAGTCAAGTCTGTTGTAGATTAATGTATTAATTAGATTTCTGGTATTCTTCCCTGAAAAAAAATGGCCTTAGTTTGTGCGTTACAGTTTATCTGCCAGAAACATATGGCATTTTGACATTTTACTGAGTATGAATATTGAAAGACAGGTCAGGCTGAGTTGAAAGTGATGCTTGCATTCTTAGGTGATTGTGCACAAGTAAATATTTCACTTTCGTTGATAAATAGATTTTAGTGTCTTTCAATACCACAAAAGAAGAAAAAATAATTTTTTGCCTTACTTTATTATTTTAAAAAATGAATCCCTACACTAAATCTTATGGAGCTGTAACCGTAATAGATGTAAAAGATGTCGGTGTGAGGTACCATTATTAAATGCGCAAACTTGATACAAAGAAAATACAGATTTTTTTTTTTCTCAGGCTGAAACTGACCATCCTTCTGAATCTTTTTCTCTTGTATAGGACCTTTTTTTTATAAGGCTACCTGATGTCATAATGAACTCCTCTGAAGTCAGCTCCAGCATTTCAGAAAATACCACTTCTGTCAGCTCTGGACCTCTCCTTTGGTACCAGTATGAGGTCTGCAAAGATATAACTTATGGGTTTGTGTTCTACTATGCAGTTAAGGTGTTGAACATGGCAGTGGGATTTCCAGCAAATGTGATGGTGATTTGGCAAATGACCAAGAAGAAAGCAGACTCAACCACCTCTGACATCTTTATTTCCAACCTGGCCCTGCTTGATGCCTTCTTTGGCATGGTGACCCCCATTGAGCTCTTGAACCGTCTCCTACTGAACAACAGCCGCATCTGGTACTTACAGCGATTTGCTTATGGTGTCAAGGATGCCACCCCTCTTTTTCTGACCTGCATTTGCCTTGACCGCTATGTGGCTGTAGTTCACCCCATTATCTTCACCAGAATCAGGGACAACAAGATCAGGGTGGTCGTTTCCATGGTAGTGTGGGCCCTCACTCTTGCTTACTCCCTGGTAAAGAGCTTTATGGGTGTTGATAGTGTGTCTGAAGTTTTCTCTGGCCTGATTTTGACAGCTTTCAGCACCATGGTGTTCTGCAACATCTCTATAATCTGGGTTCTGAGGCGGTCAGTCATTGGCAAGGAGGAGATGCACCCCATGAAGAGGAAGGCCTTCAAAATGGTCTTGCTCATCCTCACCATTATAGTGATCCTCTACTTGCCCCCTGTGGCTCTGATGCCTTTTGCCAAGTACTATAGCTTGAGAGATTTCAGATGCCTGATTAGCCTGATAGTCTTTTCCATCATGGACCTAAGCTGCAGCATTGAGCCTCTGCTGTACATAGCCAAGACTGAAAAGCTGTCCTTCTGCACCTGCTGCCAAAAACCAAATAGGACATGAAACAATCTTAGCCCTTGACCCAGTGAAGACCCACCTATCTTTATCTGACTGCATTCTCCATTGAGTTGGCTAGCATTCTGCCTGTGTATATTCTAGCCTTAGCATGCAAACCCCATTATAAAAGAGCTAATATTTTAAAAGGTGCTTAATAACCTATTCCATGAACAGACAGTTCAGCTGCTAGGTGTAGTTTGTCCATAATGTACATCTGAGTTTAGGAAAATCAGTCAATAAATCAAGGTAATGGTTGAGAGACAGAGTTGGTTATTCTCAACTCCTTTCCTCTAAGGAATTTGTTTATCCTACATTACACCCCCAGGGAAACACACCAGTCAGCAAGGTTTTCAGATTTGTTTCCTGGGAATAATTACACACACCACTGTCACACAGTGATATTTACAATTAAAGTCTTAGACATCTAATTAAGATCTTGGTTAAGATCCTGTGGGATTAGCTAGGAATCAGGGGAAGTGAGACTCGGGTAGAGAAAAATAAAGCAGGTTTTGCAAATTATATACAGCATATATAAAATATATATACACAAGCTGCATATCAAACACCATATATATGGTGTTTGATATATGGTGTTTATGAAAATACTAATTCAGTTAATACAGCATAAATTGTTTGCAAATGCTCAGTATTACATGAGTAACAAAATCTGAAAGTAATAAATTACACATGCGCACACTGGCTGAAACTGCTTGTCCCAAGCAGGATCACGGCGAGCCGGAGCCTAACCCAGCAACACAGGGTGCAGGGCTGGAGAGGGAGGGGACACACCCAGTATGGGACACTAGTCAATCGCAAGGTACCCCAAGTGGGACTCGAACCCCAGGCCCACCAAAGAGCGAGACCCGGCAAAACCCGCTGTGGCACTGCATCCCCCCTAGTAATAAGTTAAGTATACTACAGCATGTACATGTCTTCAATTTTATGTTATTTTTACATCAGCAATTATGACCTTTGAGTTATTGTAAGCAAGGCATTAACTGATTTAATTGTTGTTTTGGGGACATTTTCCCTTATGCAGAGAAAGGCTAAGATGGATACATCTTGCACAGGACTGATGATGGGCACTTTTACCCAGGGGACCCAGTTGCTTATTGCCCACTTAAAGCATAATGATACTTGAAACACAGCTAGTGCAATGTTATAATTTACAAGGAAAATGTGACCCCAATACAGTACACTTAAAAAAAATCTAATACCTTTGATGGCCCCTTCAATAACAATATTGAGTCTTTACTTAAGTGATTAACAACTCTTAAGACAATTTTCATTTGATTCTATTAGGAAAAATTTAATTTTCTGTAAACACGGGTGAAATAATACATAACTGTTTCAGAACCAGAAGCATTTTCTTAAATGGATCTTAAGATTCCTTACAAGATGTAGTGTTAAGTAGCAAGGATCAGGAGGCATACTGCATTACAAACTTTTGACAAAATGCTAAATTGTTAGAACCTTACATAATGTAAAAGAATTTCTATATTTTCCAAAAGAAAGTTTTCATAAAACATTTTGCACTTATCAAATCAACTTAGAAATCAAGCATCCAATAAAACAAGGCATCTGATAGTGTAGGGGTTAGGTCTGTCACTTCTAATTTCAAGGATTATAGGTTCAAATCTCACAGAGTGCTGCCACAATAATAAGGGCAGTTGATACTGTAGTGGACCTTTTGGTTCCACAGGTATGAATCTCACCCCCCATCCTTAAGCAACATACTTACCCTTAGCTGCTCCAGTAAAAATTACCTAGCTGTATAAATGGGTAAATAACTCTAGGTAGTGCTATGGAGAAAAATGTCAGCTGAACAATGAAATGTAATACCTTTGCATAAGGTACTTACCGTAAAATTACTCCAGTAGAAAGTCCCAATGTGTGAAAATGGATAACCATAGATAGTTTAACACTGTAAGCTGCTTTGCAAAAAAGCATCAGCTAAATTAATACATGCAAGTTGTGCTGCTACATTGTTCTGGTCAAGTTAGATACTTGGGTTGAAACAGCTGATTTTGAAGAGCCTCATTAGTTATGAAAAGTTATGGCATCTGTTTGGAGGTCATTGTTTATTCCTGGAAACTCAGCTCCTTGTAGTAGCCATGCATGAACAGCAATGACCATATTCTTCACATGACATAGGGCTGCTTGTCCAGGGCTGCATCCTTCTCAATAACCTCTTTGAACAGCTGGAAGAGGCAAACCATATTATGGAATTACATTAGCTGGACAGTCTTCATTCCAAGCTACCAGGAAAATTTGTCCAGTATTGTGAGATTTGGGTCCTCAAGAATGTTACTTAATGTAAATTGCCATTATTACTTTCCTTGCGGAAAGCGAAAAGGACCTGGAATATTTGGTCCAAAGAGTCAAAGGAGAAAGCGAGCGCATGGGACTGTACCTTAACATCAAGAAAACAAAGGTAACATCAAGAAAACAAAGGTAACAGCAGGCAATGGCTCAGTTAACATAACAATCGACAATGAAGAAACTAAATCAGTACAAGATTTCCTTTTCCTTGGACATCAAAGGTCACAAACAAGGCGATCCTAGAGCAAGTCAAAACAAAGATATTGCTAGAGGGCAAAAAAAATAAAAAATCACCAAGCAGCGGCTCTCATACTTTGGTCATATCATGCAAGCTAATTCCTTGGAAACAACATTAATGCTTGGCATAGTCAACGGGACAAGAAGAGGAGGACATCAAAGAACATGCTGGCTGGACATAATCAAGGCTGACACAAACATGCCCATGAAAGAATTGAAAGAAGCGGTCAAAGATTGTAAAGCATGGAGAATGATGATCCATAAAGTGACTGAAAGTCATCCTTGACTGAACGGTTAAAGCACTCACTCACAAATTGCCATTAGTGAAGAATTGATCACTTCCTCCACAAATTATCAACCTTCTGGTTTGGTTCGGCTACCAAATCAATAGGCTACAGAGGACAGTCAAGATGGCCCAGAGAATCATTGGTGCACCCATGCCTACCCTTCAGGTGCTGTACAAGTCCAGAATGAGAAAGAGGGCAACCAAAATCGTCACTGTTCCCATATACCCCGAGCACAAACTCTTTACACTTCTCCCCTCTGACAGGCGTTACAGAGCCCTATCCGCCAGAATGACCAGATACAAGAAGTTTTTTTTTCCCCTCAGGCCATCACTCTCATGAACAGTTAACACTCCCCTATAGGTCTCCTGTTAGTGCAACATTATCCAACCATTTTTGGTTATTTACTTCTTTCTATCTATACTACCATTTATACTGTTGTGTTTGTATACTCTGTAAATAAACTATTATTTATTCTGTAATTCTGTCAGCTGTTTGTTTTCTGTAACTAATGGAAGCATCAAGAACTACAGCAAACTCCTTGTCTCCATCAGTACACTTGGCCAATACAACTCATTCTGATTATACTCGAAAATAGACGGCATCCACATAAGAATCCTTATCATGAAGTTGTAAAGAGAAACCTTCTACATGTTGGGATGGGCTGTGACCAAGGGTGTGAGGACTGAAGCATGGTCTCCTTTGGCCTTCAACAGCTCACCCAGCTTCCTCACCACCCCTGTGCCATGTTGTGCCACCACTGTATTGCCAGCCAGCTCAGGAGGTGGGATGTTAGCAAACTCTGGCAGCATCCTCTGGGTTGCTGGGTTTTCATTAAACAGAATTCACTTTTAAAAGAAAAGGCACAGGCAGCTGAATTAGCCAATTGTCATCATGGTAAAAGGTAAAAAGATAGAAATTGTTACTCTTATCTGGAAGTACAAAGATTGATAAATTCAACTCTGGTCCTTGAGCACCTGCCTGGAATATCTTTTTCTCCAGTTTCAGGTCTTAACAAATAGGGTTTTAGAACAGCATATTACTTAGTTGTCAGGCACAAATTAAAGTACAGTAAACCATAATGCATTACTCAAGACGAAAGCTGTGCAGGCCCAAATTAAAACCTCAGTTCTGGGTTTGGAGACCATCTGTAGTTCTGTGGAATCCCAGGGAGTGACCAGATCAGAACTATACCAACCAGTTTCAGCAGTATCCCAGCACTTCAGAAGCAAATCTTAATCAGACCACTGAGAAACAGGAAGTGCAGAACTTTAAACTGAAGCTGTTCATATTTTAAAGTTGGAAATGGGTAAAGCTCTAATCCTGTCTAGAAGCACAACCAATTCTGCTAGCAACATAGAGAACCTGTTACTAGTAAGACTCTACTAGGACCAGGCTGTCCTGGGCACCCAGATAAGGTTGATTGACATGATCAAGACCTGCTGTAATACTGACTGACCTACAGCAGTATAAATTGGTAACATGTTTGATCAATGTTTTTAACACACACATACGATGTGCCGGCTGCGGGGGACGTGACAGTACCCCCCTCCACGAGTGGCCCCAGACACCCTGGGCCGAGAAGGAGGGCGCCCCCTGGGGTGCGGGGCCGGGCACTCTGTTTGGTCCCTGTGGAAGGCAGCAATCAGGTCGGGGTCCAGGATGTCCGAAGCGGCTACCCAGGAACTTTCCTCCGGGCCGTACCCCTCCCAGTCCACCAGATATTGCAACCGATCTCTCTGTCGGCGAGAGTCCAGCAGGGCCCGAACCGTGTAGATATCGTCCCCTGCGAGGAGTAGCGCAGGCAGTGGTGTGGTGTCTACTGGTGGCTGATGCAAGGACACTCCTACCGGTTTCAGGAGGGAGACATGGAACGTAGGGTGCACTCGGAGGTCAGGAGGCAACCGAAGGCGGTAAGTAACTGGTATGACGTGACGCACTATCTTGAAGGGGCCGATGTAGCGGGCCCTGAGTTTCTTTGAGGGGACCTTCAGGTTAAGGTCTTGGGTGGAGAGCCAAACTCTTTGCCCGGGCATGAACGAAAGGGTATGCCGGTGCCGGTCTGCCTGACGTTTGTGGCGTTCCGCACTGCGGAGCAGGTGGGACCGGACCGTCCTCCATATGCGGGCACTCTCGGTGTGCCACGTTTTCACGGCCTTGAACAGGACACGGGGAGGTCTCTCTAGGGAACAGGACAGGTTGGTAGCCTAACAAACACTGGAAGGGCGACATACCTGTGGATGTATGTGGTGCGGAGTTGTGGGCATACTCTGCCCAGGCCAGGTAGCGAGCCCATTGGTGCGGTCTTTGGGAACAGTAGGCTTGGAGAAACCTTGATACATCCCGCTGTAGGCGTTCTGCTTGGCCGTTGGCCTGCGGGTGGTATCCAGATGTAAGGCTGACCGTTACTCCGAGCCGGCCCCAAAAGGCCTTCCACACCCGAGAGGTGAACTGGGGACCCCGATCTGATACAATGTCTTCGGGGAGTCCATATAGTTTAAAGACTTGTTCAAACAGGATCTCCAATACCTCGAGAGCTGTAGGCGGCTTCGGAAAGGGCACCAGTCTACAGGCCTTGGAGAAACGATCTATGACCGAGAGGATCATGGTCTTACCCTCGGAGACCGGTAGGTCCACTAGGAAGTCCAGTGCCACATGGGTCCAGGGTCGGGTCGGCGTAGGCAAAGGTTGTAGGAGACCAGCCACCTTTTCGGGTACGGTCCTGGTTTGAGTGCAGGTGGTGCAGGCCTGAACGAAGTCCTTGACGTCATCGGACATCGAAGGCTACCAGAACCGTCCTTGTACCAGGGAGAGGGTATGTCGGATCCCGGGATGCCCTGCCTCCGGAGCCTCATGGGCCCATTTCATCACTGCGATGCAGAAGGAAATGGGCACATAAACACGGCCTTCTGGTTTCCTGGGTGGTTCTGGCTCGCTGTCCTGGGCTTCTCGGATGTCCTGGAGGAGTTGCCAGTGGACCGGACCCACCACACATCCCTGAGGTAGGATCCCCTCTGGGTTGGTGGGCATCGGTTCTGGGTCACAAATCCGCGATAAAGCATCGGCTTTCCTATTCTTGGTACCTGGTCGATAAGAAACAGTAAAGTGAAAACGGGTGAAGAACAGGGCCCATCAGGCCTGTCGGGAGTTCAACCTTTTTGCGGTCTCAAGGTATTCAAGGTTTCGGTGGTCCGTGAGTACCACAAAGGGATGGACGGCGCCCTCCAACCAGCGACGCCACTCCTCAAGCGCGAGCTTGATAGCAAGGAGTTCCCGGTTCCCAATGTCATAATTACGTTCGGTGGAGGTCGTCTTCCTGGAGAAGAAGGCACAGGGGTACAGCTTCGGAGGGTCCCCTTGCCTCTGGGACAGGACTGCACCCACCCCTACCGAGGAGGCGTTGACCTCCACCACAAACGGCAAGGAAGGGTCTGGCTGTTTCAGCACTGGGGCGGAGGTGAACCGTTTCTTTAAATCCTGGAAAGCCTTCTCCGCCTCCACCCCCCAAGGGAGTTTTAGGTCCTTGCTAGCTGTTAGTGCGGTAAGGGGTGCGGCTAATGTGCTAAAATTTCGTATGAAGCAACGATAGAAATTGGCAAACCCAAGGAAGCGCTGGAGCGCCCTTACCGTGGTAGGTTGAGGCCAGGAGGTCACCGCATCCATCTTCCTGGGGTCCATGGAGACTCCGTCCTGGCTCAGGACGTAGCCCAGGAAGGAGACCTGGCGTTGGTGGAACTCGCATTTCTCTGCCTTGACATACAGTTGATGTTGTAGGAGCCGCCTGAGGACCTCCCGGACCTGCTGGATATGCTGCTCTAGGGTCCTCGAGTAGATCAGTATATCGTCAAGGTAGATGATGACGCAGTGATTAAGGAAATCGCCCAACACATGATTCAGAAAGGCCTGGAAAACCGAGGGGGCGTTAGCTAGGCCAAAAGGCATAACTCCATACTCATAATGACCTAGTGTAGTGGAGAAGACTGTCTTCCATTCATCCCCCTCACGGATCCAAATAAGGTTATACGCGCTGCGGAAGTCTAGTTTAGTAAACCAGGTCGATCCATGAATACCTTCCAAGGCCAAGGTGATCAACGGTAATGGGTGTGGGTATTTGACGGTTATGGCGTTCAACCCCCGGTAATCTATGCATGGCCTTAGTCCCCTGTCCTTCTTACCGATGAAGAACCCTGCCGCCGCCGACGTCGACGGCTGGATCAGGCCGGCCTCGAGGGCCTCCCTGATGTACTCCTGCATGGCCCATTGTTCTGGCAACGACAGGGGATACACCCGACCCCGAGATGGCGTGGTACCTAGTAAGAGGTCGATAGCACAGTCTCAGGACCGGTGAGGAGGCAGTTCGGCGACACGGGCCTTACTGAAGATCTCTCACAGATCCTTGTAGTCCGGGGTATGACCGGTGGGGGAAGGCCCTCTACCCCTTCCACCGACGTGGCCCGACAAGGAACGGTGAGGCAAGACGAGCGACAGAAATCTCCCCAGAAAACCAGCTTATTGGTACTCCATTCGAAGACTGGGTCATGGCGTGCCAACGAGGGGTAATCCAGAATGATCGGGGTGTCTGGAGCTCGAAGCAGAAAGAAGGTAAGTCTCTCACGGTGACATGCTCCTGTTTCGAGCAGGAGAGATACAGTTCGGGTATCAATCACCCCGGTCCCCAAGGGTTGACCATCCAGGGCTTTCACGCTCAGGGTGAGTTCACAGGTTTTAAGAGGGACACGGTGCACTTGGAAAAGCCCACATCCGTAAAACAGCCCACTGCTCCTGAATCAATGAGGGCACTGACCTGCACCCGGCTTGCCCCCCAGGAAATACTCACTGGCAACCGCAACTGTCTCCGGTGCTCCCCCGGACTCACCTTCGTGTCTTTGGAGGTCCCTTGGGGTGGTCGCACTGGGCATGGGGCACGGAGATGCTCCTGGAACCTGCAATAGAGACACAGTTTCCCCACCAGGAGCTGTCTTCTTTCTTCTCTCCTGAGCTGGTCCTCCTCTGGGCCAGCCCCCGGGGGGAGGGTCTGGTCTCCCCGGGGTTGTCGACTCCTGCCAAGGTTGTCCATGGCGATGGCGGTCTCTACAAACCGGTCAATGTCCCCATCCTCACCCCTGTACGTGAGCTCATCCTGGATCTGGGGGTTCAGCCCTTTGCAGAAACAGGTGAGGAGGGCAGGAGAGTTCCATCCGCTCTTGGCCGCGAGGGGTCTGAACTCAAGAGCGTACTCAGCCACGCTTCTGTTTCCCTGGGTGAGACGCATGAGAATTACCCGCCGCACGCTCCGCGTGTGGGTGGTCAAAAACCGCTTCGAACTTATCGCAAAAAGCGGCATAGGTAGTTCTTTGGCGAGTGCGCCACCCAGTGGCTGCCCACGCCCGGGCTGGACCGGTCAACAAGGACAGGACAAAAGCGATTTTAGCTGCGTCCGTCTGATATATGCGAGGGGAACACTCAAAGACCAACTCGCACTGCATCAGAAAGTCCTGACGTTGATTGGGCGAACCGTCATACCTCTCTGGGGTCGCGATCCTTGCGGCTTGCGACCATACCAGATGACTCGGGTGGTGCGGGCGGGGCAGGCTCAGCAGGAGTCGCGGGTGCCGTCTGGGAGGCGGGTTGGAGAATACCTCTTGCCAGGAGAGCCTGGATCAATCCTTCGATCATTTCTTGTAGGTGCTGCAGTGACTGGTCTTGCGCTCCCAAAATGTCGCCTCGCATGGCGAGCGCCGTACGAAGTTGCGCATACTCTGCTGAGTCCTGGTAGCTGGCAGAACCTTCTGTCATGGTTGCACTTAGCAAGGACGGACTCAAGTGCAGCGTTATCATACACCGATGTTTAATGAAGCCAAATCAGAATCCAAAAAGCAAAGTCGAGGGACAGGCGTGGGTCAGGCGATCAGCAAACGTAGTACAAAAGGCTAGGCAAAGAACGTGGTCGGGAATACACAGGCAAAGGTCAATGCCGGAGTAGGTTCACTGAAGCACGGCTCGAAGGGAAACAAAGGAGGCGAAACAAGGTTCCGCATCTGGGCTTGCTCGGCTTCCCTCTTTATTGCCATTCCCATTAGGAAACGGCAGGTGTTGCCGATGTGCCGGCTGCGGGGGACATGACAATGGAGAACTAAATAAATAATAGCAAGAAGTGTAATAAACTGATATCTCAACTAGTAACAATAACAGCATGTGCCTAAATATATATTATATATATTATTTATTTATTACTGGGCTCAGTCAAGTTGTCTCACACTGACCTTCCTCTCCAATCTCATTTCTTATATATATATCAATGTATGTACTATATTCCAATATTTGTATGTGTGTGTGGGTGTGGTGAGTGCAGTTGCAATGTATATGTGCATATGTGTTGCTAAGCTGGACTGTCACTTGACATGGCTTCATCTCAGACTTCAATTCTTCCTCAGAACACCCTTCCACTGTTGATTCTGGTTGTGTTGGTGATGTTAGGAAAGGCGGACCTGACCACCACAACCCATCTCCTTTCAGCTTGGATGCTGTCTGTCCTCTTGTGATGAGGTCTGCTGGATTGAGCTTACCACAACAATGTGACCATGATTCTGGTGCTGTCAGTGACCGTATTTCTGTGACTCTGTTCGCAATGAACTGCTTCCATTTTTGTGCTGAGCCACGAATCCACTGAATAACTATCATGGAATCTGACCACAAACAAAGCTGGGATGGCATCATGTTCAGAATCTTTAACAAGTTGCTCCCTACTCTAGCTCCAACTAAAGCTCCCATCAACTCCAAACGTGGTAGAGTTAGTTTCTTTATGGGAGCCACTCTCGATTTGGATGCAACAAAACTGGTGACAGTTCTTCCATCCTTAGTTCGTCCTTGGAGGTATGCAACTGCTCCATATGCCCTTTCACTGGCATCACTGAAGATATGAAGAAGTGGGGATTGCTCATTCTGCCAGTCGCTTACTCCGTACCACCTCGGAATGGCAATCTGATGCAGCTGTGGGAGCTCCATGCACCATTGTTGCCACTTATGACTGAGGTCTTCTGGCAGCTCCTCGTCCCATCCTAAGCCCCTTTGCCACATGTCTTGGAAAAAGCACTTAACTCGTATAGTGAATGGTGCCAGGAAACCTATGGGATCAAATATTCTAGCTGATGATTTTAGGACGCTTCTTTTCGTGTTACCCTGCTCCTTTAAGATGCTCATCAGTTGTCTAAGGTCAAAGACAAAATCATCACTATTCGGCCTCCACACCAACCCAAGCACCTTTAGCCCGCAACCATGTGCTTCAGGTTCTGGCATACATTCAAATCCACCATTCAGCCACTTAGCCTTCAGTTCTGCGGAATTCGTCGTCCACTTACACAAGTTCATGCTGGCTGTGGACAAGATCTCCTTTGCTCCTGATGTCAACATATAAGCCTCGTCAATATCCTCTGCGCTGGCAATCAGATCATCTACATAAAGGCAGGTTTCTAGAATGTTAACAGCATGTGGATGGCTGTTTCTGTACCCTTGTAGATGATGCCGGATCGTGGCTGCTAGCAGGAATGGGCTTGAAGAAACCCCAAACATGACACGAGCCATCCTCATCTTGCGTGGCCTTGTGTTCTTAGTGTCAGGGGGTCCTGTTATCCATAAAAACCTTAAGGCATCTCTGTCTTTCGTTGCAATGGATATCTGTAGGAAAGCCCTTGTAATGTCTGCTGTGAATGCAACTGGATGCAGTCTAAATTTCACTAAAATACTTAAAAGGTCTGGATTAAGGTTTGGACCGGTCAGTAAACAATCGTTAAGAGATGGACTGCCACGCTCATGAGAGGAGGCATCAAAGACCACTCTCAGTTTAGTTGTCATTTTGTCTTCTCTGATAACAGCATGATGGGGCAAGTAATACATCACATTGTCCTCCGTCACCTGTGAACAGTTGTCTTCTGGGACATCTTCACACACCCCCTGCTGTAGATAATCCTCAATGACATCATTGTATCTCTTGAACAATACTACATCTGTTTTCAGTTTCCTCTGCAGTCCATCGAGTCTTTTCTGGGAAATTCTGAAATTGTCTGGGAGGTGTGGGGCATTTTGCTTCCACGGTAACCCTACCTCATATCGCCCTCTAATGTATTTGACTGACTCCTCAAAGCTCTGTCTAGCTTCGCGGTCATCTGCGCTGTCCCCATCTCCCTGTGTTATGCCAAGGGAATCCAATTCCCAGAACATGCGCAGCTGCTTTGAGACTTCATTGCATTCACTTATTCCAATGTTCCTACAAGCAACCTCACCCATATTTGAAGCAGAGACTGGTCCCTGTACTGCCCAGCCAAATATTGTTTCTACAGCTACTAGGGCTTCTGATATTCGCTCTACTCTTCCTGACAATATCTTCCAGTAGTAATCGGCGCCAACCAGTACGGATATTTCTGGCTCCTCCCTGCTATCGACTGAGACATCTGCTAGTGGTAGGCCTCTCTTCTCTAGCTGGTGTCGAATGTGTTCACCAGGCACCTTCATAATTGCAGTGCACACTTGCGGTGTCTCAATGGCTTCAATCTCTATTTTCTGTTCCTTATTCCAGACATTCTCCAGCACTAATTTTACAACATTTCTCACAGCCGTTACCGGGTTCTCAGAGCCAAAGGTATGCAACTTTAGAGTCTCCCTCCTTTGAACTGGCAGACCCAAAATCTTTACCTGCTTCTCGTGGATGAAACTTCATTGGCTCCCACCATCCATTAAACAGCGCACCGCCTTCCGTCCGCTGGGTCCTTCAGTCCATGCTCTTACTGTTTGCAACAGCACAGTGTTCTGACCCTTCGTGTGTGTGTTTGCAGTACGGGGCATAACGGATGAAATTAGTGCATCTGTAGAACCTTCAGTGTCATTGGGGGCTTCTGCTTGTTTGGCCTTGTCACACAATGTAGCGTGGTGTCTTCTGCCACAAGCAGTGCATGACACACCCTTTGTTTTGCAAACCTTTGCGATGTGTCGTGGTCGTAGGCAAATAAAACACCTCCTCGTTTTCTTTAATTTCTCTTTTCGGGTGTTCACTGTGTCATCCGTGCACGCTTCTGATTTGTGGCTTGTGCTATCACAGAATATACAAGTAAGAGGTGCGGTCGAACTGCCTGTGTGGAGAGCTGCGGCTGTAGGCACATTTGCCCTTCTGACCCTTGTCTCGCTTCGTACATCTACTTTACAGTGTTGCTTGTGAGAAGCCTGTGCATCCTTGGTTATGGTTCCTGCGTTAGTCAAGTGCATCGCACGCTCTCTACTTTCAACCTCCCATTGCAGAAAAGTAACAAGCTCAAGAACCTTCCATTCATGACCTGGACTCATTTTGCGGGTATACTCAAGGGCAAGATCATCTGGTATCATTTGAAGCAGTATGGGGCACAATAATCCTCCATAAGTGTCTGATACAACACCTAAGGATTCTAAACTTCTGATCTGTACTTCACACTCGTCATACAGTTGTCTTAATGCTTCAACGTCGGAAGATTTCTTTACTGGAGTCAATTTCAATAATTTGGACATGTGCGCACTCACCACAAGGTCCTTTCTTCCAAATCTTTCCTTCAGCATATCAACTGCTGTGTCATAATTGCTGTCCGATATCTTTAATCCTGCAACAGCTCGGGCAGCAGGTCCAGCGAGGTATGACTTCAAGTAAGCAAATTTCTCCGTTTTGCTTAACTCTCTGTTTTCATGGATAGCAGTTTCAAACTGATCCCAGAACTCTTGCCAAAGACATACTTCTTTGTCAAATTTACTTATAGACAGCTTCGGTAATTTCACCGATGATCCATTAGTTAATCTGTCTGTATGCGTACTCACATCACTTAGCCGGGCCGCCCTTACTCCCTCTATAGCGTCAGTCTGACGTTCAATCAACCTGGCAGCACGGGTTTTCCACAGACTGATGTGGTCCTGATAGTCTGCGGTTTTCGCGACATCGGCATCTAGCTCGTCTATTGGTATTTCATCTTCTATGTCTTTATCCAATTCGCGGAGATTCTCCTCCTTAATGGAGAGCATGGACAACAACTCTCTCAAACGGTCACAATTCACGTTGTCCTTACATGTTTCTTCTTCTAGAGACCGCAGTAGTTTCGTTGCGGATGCCCGCAAAACTCCGCGTTTATGTTTCAGCCTCTGTAGTCGGTCCGACATTTTCTCTTTCACCTTTTACTTTGCGGCTAGGTGCAACGAGCTATCCGTTTAGTTCACCTCTTCCCGGGTTTCGGCACCAAAAAATGTTGTTGTCACGAACCACGTTGCAGCCTTTCAAGTTCGCAAATGACAAGACCGACTCCTGGATTTCTAATAAAACGTTACATTTAATTAAAATACCAACAAATATCCGTCGCTCCACTTGTACACTCTGAGGCAGTACACTCCTTCTCTGCTTCTTTTTTCATTTACGCAAAAAGACCAAGGAACGTAATTAACATATGGACATCTAGTGGCAGTTCTATAAATCGCATTTCAAATTGTACAATTAAACTCAATGCCAATCATTCATCAGCAATTACAAGTTGACAACCAAATACAAACAACACCTTTCCACACAACATCAACTCAAACAATAAAAATACAACAATATGCATGTTTCACACAGTGTCTTTTTCATGCTAATAGTTTTGCCTATTTTTACATTTTTTACCCATTATATTGAACATTTTTACTGAAAAAATGTGTTGGGGTTTTTAACAAGAAGCTTGAACTTAAGTTACTTTATAAAGTGGACTCAGATATTGATGAACTGTACTGTTATGAAATACCTATAGATGGTTACGGTGCGGGGTGTGGTGGCGCAGTGGGTTGGACCGCAGTCCTACTCTCTGGTGGGTCTGGGGTTCGAGTCCCGCTTGGGGTGCCTTGTGACGGACTGGCGTCCCGTCCTGGGTGTGTCCCCTTCCCCCTCCGGCCTTACGCCCTGTGTTGCTGGGTAGGCTCCGGTTCCCCGTGACCCTGTAAGGGACAAGCGGTTCTGAAAATGTGTGTGTGTGTGGTGATATAAATATTTTTTAAAAGTTATATGGAAAAGAAGTACATTGCTCTGTGTTCTCTTCATGTGTTCTGTTAAATAAAATTCAAAATGCTGTCAGTTTTTCATGCATCAGAATTAACAACCTGGCCTACTGTTGTCATTGAGTATTTTGGATTATATGCTGGATAAAAAGAGCAATTGTCAATATCCTATTTCATCCATCCTTGTTAATAATATATATTTCATTGATTTGTAACTGTTGTCAAAGGCCAAGATCTGTTTATTACTCTTTTTACAGTACACTTACATATATTCATTTACATCACATTAATTTACTGCGAAGTAAACCAAAAGCAATTTTCACAGCTAAACTGACAAAATCTAATATGTCAATTATAGCTGAACAACAGCCTTAATTTTAATGAACAAAGTACATTTCTAAAGGAACTTATATTTTGATCCATTTATACAACTATTTACCCTTCTCAGGAAGTCATGACTTACCGGCTGCACTTTTTAGTCGGTAAAATCACTGTTGAACCAAAAACATGATATAGTGACCTTGGGGGTCTTATGCGCAGTCCAAAGAGATCAGTATGAGTTTGACTAGTGAGGATCAGAAAATAATAATAAAAAATCTCAGTTGGAATGTGCAATTCCACCAAGGAAGGTGTCTGTTGATCCAAAACATTTCAGAGAAAATCTGAATAGCTTTTTTAGGTGATTTTATTTATTGCAAAATGACATGTATAAAACCAATTGTAACAAATTAAAAGTTTACCATAAGCAGTAAAAACACTTTCACTGATAAACTTATTGATATGCACCATTAAAGTAGGTACTATAATTTTCTGATACGTTAAATACAGCACAGCAGGTAGCACTGGTGCCTCACAGCTTCTGGGCTCTGGGACTGAACCCACCTCACTCGGTGTGGAGTTTGCGTGTTCTCTTTCTGTCTGTGTGAATTTCCTCCGGATGTTTGTTTCCTTCCACGGTCTAGACATTTGATTCCTTCAAAACTGCCTGTACTGTATGAATAAGTGTGTGTGGCTGCCCTATGATGTACTAGTGTACAGTCCCAGGGGCTACCCAGCATCAGTTCCTGTTCTAGGATAGGTTTGGGACCACTGTGAACCTGCACTGGAGAAGAGGCTATTGATAATGGAAAAATACGATGTGATCAAATACAGCCATACTGTTTGAAGTGACAGGATAACGAGGACCCAGTGCTGGTAACAGTTTTTTCTCTCAGATGCCATTTCGAATTTCTGTTGGCCTTGCATGTTTACATGTTAGTCGCTTTGGAGATTGGCAGGGGGAGCTGGCATATAAAACACACAACCCTTCACTAGGGCTGGATAATTTTGACCTGCATTTCAAGGAGACTCTCCTTGCTGGCAGTAGGTCCGTCGCCCGATGTTACGTATCCGGGGTATTTGGGGCAGAACGAGGGCGCTGGACCAGTGACAACTTCGCCAGGAGGAGGGAGGAGGGGAATGAGCTTGGCGTGGGCGTAATCGATCTCATAGCCCTCGAAGATGAGTGCCACCCCATGGGCACCCAGCCCATCCTGTAGGAGCTGGGCCACCTTGCGTGAGGCCAGGATCAGCGCCTTGTAGTTGTCCTCGTCCAGCCGGAAGATGTCGCTGGTTAGGGGTTGTCGAGGCACCAGCACCGTGAGGCCGGGGGCGTTGGGGAAAGGCGTGAGGAACGCCACGTGCGAGTCATCCTCCCACACTCGCCACTGCTGTTCCTTGCCACGCACGATGCGGGAGAACAGGCCATCATGAGTGGGATCCCCCAGAAAGGCAAAGCTGGGTGGGGCACCAGGGTCTGGGAGCTTGGCCCGAATCTTTGCTTTGACTTCCTCAAGTTCTGTGTGGTTCCAGCGAGGCCCACTCTTCGAGCTGCAGTACCCGGGGTCATGTGGCTGGAAGTCCTCCTCCGCCGCCAGGTGAGGCCTCCAGTCAGGTTCCAGCCCATGCAGCGGGAGGATACGGACATGGGCCGACTGCCCAGCGATGGGCCTGGAGACAAGAGCACAGCGCCGCACCCCAAGCTTTTTGCACAGAAGGTGCCCCACGGCACGTGCCCCCAGGAGCAAGCCCAAGAACTCGGGCTCGGCCAGCTGAAAGATGCTGCAGGGCCCAGTGGGAGACTTCTGAGTCAGGATGGTGGCCCCGGGGGTCCAAGGGAAGGTGTGCAGGTAGGCCACGAGTTCGTCTGTTTCCCAGATCACGTGTCGTTTAGGCATGCTAGGGCTCAGAGCTGCCATTCTGGGGGACAGCAGGAGCGTCACAAAACCAAGCCTTAAAAAAATTCAAAACCAATTGACAATGTCTTTCAAGAGACACAAACATATTTAATGTGTTCACATTTATTCATGTAGCAACTTACAGTGCGAAGCTATTTCAAAATATATCCCATGTGCACCACAGGGTAATTTCTACCAGAGCAATTAACAGAAAGTACCTTAATCAAAGATACTCCAACAGGAAGTTGGATTCGAACCCTGGTTCAACAGCACCTACAGTATAACTGCAATGCCAGCTTTGTACATATACCCCTTCTTGGCAGTGAGTGTAAACACTGGGGCTGAGTCCCTCAAGAGGTTTCCTCACACTGTGCCCCAAAAAACACTTTTCCACAGACAGCAAATACTAACATCTTGTGTGTGTTTATACAGTCTATGTGTATGTGTGTGTGTACTGTATTATGTGCACTACCAGCTAAAATTTTGAGCTCACATTACTGACAATGACATACTTTTGACGACCATTTTTGGTTGAAATCATGTACAAGATGTTCAGTTTCTTGACAAACAAGCATACAATTTAAAACATTTTTTAAAAAATCACAAAAAACGTTTTTAAGCAGGTTTACTCAAAGTCCTGACTGGGTCTGTATAATTAATACAACAGGGTACATATATATGCTGTATGGTCATGACTGACTACATATGTATTTGACAGTATGTCTGTATGTGAGTGAATATGTATTTGTGAAGGGAGATACTGCACAAGGGAACATAATGAACACATTGTTTGAATACACTAAGGCTTAGTGACTAAGCGTTACGAAGACACACTCGTCTCGTGTCGCGCGGGAACGCGCACGCGCGTCGCCTACCTTAGAAGCCTCGAGACAAACATACACCGGCAAATGTCTTCTCAAAACGGCGGTATTTGGGTTCAGTCTGATTTATGCGAGAAGTTTAAACTTTCTCCAAGCAAGTGTCAACAGCGCTTTTTAACGTGGAAAAACTACGGGAAGAAAAGCGGAAGTCATGTGAAAATGAGTTTCATGTGACAGCTCTCATAAACTAAGTACACAAACGGCAAAAAATGACATTTAACCAGTTGTCGCAGACATATCTGACTGGTGGATTCGCTTAATGGTTGGTTAAGAGTCTTCACGAATTTGTCAGACACACGTACAGTAAAAATGCAGCTCAAATGAGAAATGGCCGCTCAGTTGCTCTCAACGCTAATTTGAAGTGCACACTAGGTGGCGCTCAGACGACATATGATTATATAGAAGAACGCTTCGCCGATGAACCGTTCATGTACTGTACTTCTCCAGCTTTTTTTCCCCAAATAAAAGTGACGTCATAAAACAGGAACCGCAATAGAGAAGCGATGCGGAGGCGTGACTGTTTTAAAGGTTAAAGTGACATTAAAGTTCTCCGGCAAAACCGGGTTCCCGACAGCCGCGTCACCGCCCTTTCGATAAATACTTGTTGTGTTGTACCCACTAGAAGGGAATTTTTTTTTTTCCGCAGCTCACCATAGTTTACTTTGAAAAGGGCTCATTTTAAGTACCGCTACAAGACCTCAGACTTAGTGCCCTTCAACTGTTGTTACAAATTTGCTCCACGTCAGTGCTAATGCTAAGGGTGCTATCGAGTTGAAATGTAGTTGTTGTACGATTTAAAAATGTCAGTACTTGCTCTGTATTTACTGAACTGTGTTTCTTTTTTTTTTTCATTAACTCAAGTGGAACTTGTTCCGCCGGGTTGCTTTAAAACAGCAGAGTTTTCTCCGTTACCTAAAACGAAAAAAAAAGTTTGAGAGATTAAAATTGGTGAATGTCCATGAAGTATTTGTGAATTTATTATAAACTGCCTGGTTTGGTATTCCAGTCAAAATGTGGTATTATAGATGACTACAGTAGGCCTGCAGAGTGTGACTGTACAAGGCTGTGTGAGTGCAGTGGACGGCTGTCATGTCCAGGGTGTGTGTCCCCTCCCCCCCAGCTGGACCACATCCACCTGCACTGGACCAGCAGTTATTGATAACAGAATGGATAAATCACCACAGATAACCCCTTACTCTCTCCTGGCATGTGATTATTGCAAGTTGAACAGGATGAAAAGGTATGAAAAATGGAAGCTCAGATATGTGTGACTGCTGTAGGGCAAAGGAGAGATGTTATCATGGCCCTGTCTCGATGAGGACGTTGCTCTACGCTAACACCATACAACTGGGTCACTATCTACTCGGCGCTAGCAAGGAGGAAGCAAGTCTGCGGTGTGAGTGAAACAGCATCGTGCTAAAATGACGTGCTGAAATATGCCGAATTACTACTTTCGGTGCAGCAGCTGGGTCTTTCGTAAGAACCAAATCTGCAACCTTTAAACCACATGCCCTTTGCCACAACCATATTGCTGCCTTCCTCCTTATGAATATGTGAAAATGTGAAGTCTCAACTAAGGCCTATTTCTGTACTCATGTTACCTTGACAAAAAAATCTATCCAAATTAAGAGCAAGGAATAGGCAATTGCAGGTCAGTAATACTATGTCACCTTGGTCTTCATGACATATACTGTTACCGCTGTCTAAAAATATTGATCACTGACCACATACACACTATTTTCATCCATTGTTAATAAGCATTTGTCCAATTCAGGACCCTCGTAGGCTGGAGCCTATCCTGATGTGTGATGCAGAGTCCACCATAGGGCAATTACACACACACGCACACACACACTCATACACTATGGCCAATTTAGCCTCTAATTTGCCTGAAACACATGTCTTTGGACTGAAGGACAAAACCAGAGTAGCTGAAGGAAATTCAATCACACCCCAGGAGCAGAGACACCAGTCCTACCTGCTACACCACTGTGCTGCCCTTAACAGTATAACTTTCCCTACATTACATTACTTCATTTAGTTGACGCTTTTCTTCGAAGCGACTTAAAATTGTTTTTCTCCCTGGTTTTGGTCACTTCATCTACTTATTGGTGTTTATTGTGCACCTATCAATGAGCAATGGTTATTTAGGTTCATAACTATGAATACATTTGATGCAGTAACATTAAGAAGTACAGAAAAACCTGTGTACCATAGTTTTAAACCATTGCTTTGCATAATCTACCAGTTACTGTCAGAAATGCCCCGTCTGTTTCTGTTTTCAATCCTGACTTATATGTTCACTCAGGCATTCCACCTCGTAATGTGATTCAACCTGCCTTGGTTATTTATTTTATCACCTTTACAAAAATGCATTTTAAATTTACTTAAGTAAATTACTAACTCTGTCCTATCTTCTCGTTGAGCACTACCTTGCTACATAAGACCTGAGGAGGCTGGCCAGTGGTGACAGACGAATCCCGTGCTGACAGAGGATGATGTCCATCTGCCGTGACGATCGAGACGTTCCATGCCGAGTCGGGGATCCAAGATGCCATTTACCAACATTATAATTACTTGTTAAACACTGGCTTACAAATTGTTATTTTCTAGAATGCCCAGGAGGGGTGTGCTACCACTGGCCCGTGGACCCCCAGAGGTTTTTTTCTCCCTCAACTTTCAGTTGGGAGTTTTTGTTCCTTTCCCCGGTGGCCAGCAGGTATACTTATAGCTCTATAATAAGTTCTTCATTATAGTAGCCATTAGTTGACCGTCTTCTTTGTTTGTATCTGTTTTTCTTGCCTTATGTCTGTGTTAAAGCGCTCTGTGTCACTGCGTGAGAAGAGTGCTCTATAATAATAATAATAATAATAATAATAATAATAATGCCACTTCAGGAATTTCACCTGTGATTTCCAACAGATCTTTTGGGTCTAAATTAAACCCACCATCCAGCATATGCTGGTCAGCCTCGCCAGGTCATATGATGAAGATTCCTGCAACTCATCTTGCATTCCAATGCCTTCTTGGGTTCTTTTCTGGAGCAGCTGGGAAGCATTGAACAAAGTAGTGTGAACGCCTGTCCTTCCCCCATCCCAGAAATGCACTCGCTCTGTCCGTGCAGCTGCCTGAAGACTTCAGTCAACACAGAAAATCCCCAGAGGTGTTTCCAGTAACTCCTCCCTGCACATTTTAGTTTCTGCATTGCTCATTGAGCACACCAGTCAGTGCAAAAATCTCAGAACAGAAAAAGCAACAAAGGGGGACATGGGAAATTAGCCACTAGAAAGAGATCATACTCATCTAGTGAAGGCCAGTAGTCAGTGCAGTGATTACCTTACAAAGGACTTTGTGTTTGAATCCCTATCATCCTGCTGTAGTTCTTATCTTAGCTGTGTGAACAAGTCCATCATGTACCATATTATGCAGAAGTCCTCCACTATGTCACCTTGGAGAACAGCATCAGTTAATCAAGGCAATTGCCTGCTTTGTGAGTAGCAGGGGACTGGGACAGGGAGAGGTCAAAGGACTATAGGAGCAACAGAAGGCCACTTGCATGAATGTCATCGACATGCAGGTTGAAGTCACACAGGAGAATCAACGGAGTGTTGTCCCCTGGCAGAGAGCTCAGCAAGATGTCAAGGTCATCCAAGAAGCAGCCGAGAGGGCCAGGAGAGCCATAAAGAACAACGACAACAAGTATGATTGGGGCAGTGATAGAGACAGCATGCCATTCAAAGGAGGACAGATCATGCAGGTGGAGAAGGAGAACATAATATTCCCACTGGAGAGAGATGAGCAGGCCTGTGTCTCCACCTCTGCCAGAGGGACGAGGGGTGTGAGAGAAGGAGTAGTTAGTGGAGAGTGCTACGGGTGTGGCTGTGCTGTGTGGGACGATCCAGGTTTCAGTTAGGGCCAGGAGGTCCTTTTCCTGCACCCATTGCCATCTTTCGTCGCAACTTAAAATCTCTCTCACCTTCCTGCTTCGCCTAAGCCACACTGTCCACTCTCCCTTCTACTGCACAATTTTCGGATCTATCAACAGACGATGTGTGACAGAGGAGGCAGGACAGGTGAGGTGTTCGCCTCTCGGTGTCTTTTTTTAGGGCAGTGTATGGGGAAGGTAACAGTGCGGGAAAGAGGGGAACCAGGAACTGATAGAGCAGGGTGGTGCTTCAGGGTCATGGTCGGGACTGGGGTTGTGGCTGCCTTAGGTCGCTCTCTTTCTCTCTCTCTTTCTCCCTCGTCTCTCTCTTCTTCTCCCTGACGGGTCCGGGGGGGGGGGGGGGATAGAGGTTGCAATTAGCCCCAGCTCCGGCTGGCTTACTCCGGACTCCGCCCTCCTCCCTGCCCGCCTGGGCGTGTTACACGATGCAACTAACATCTTCCTCCCTTGACTCTCTCTGTCCACTCTCTTCCAGTCCAGCACACCCCAGTACCACCCCATCGCTGACTGATACGTTACATGCTAACAGGACCAAACTCCAGGCCGCAGAGCGAAGATGGCAAAAATCCAAGACTCGTTCGGACCTGGATGCCTACAAACAACTCTTAGCTACTTTTCACTCTGCTGTCTCTTCAGCTAAAACTACCTTCTACTACAGTCTGCAACAAAAAAAAACACACAAGACTCTTTGCCACCTTCTCATCCCTTGTGTCTCCTCCGCCGCCCCCTCCTCCTTTTTCTCTCACTGCTGATGACTTTGCTTTGTTTTTCAGAGACAAAGTCAATGCAGTCACGGACAAGTTCTCAGCATCACCCTGCCCGGTTCGTGCTGGACCTCCCTGCAATCCCATCGTCACTCCTACAGAACATCTCCCTGCAACTCTCCACCTTCATCGCTAAGATCATCAACTCCTCTCAATCGCTCCAAAACAGAGATTCTTCACCTCCCAGCTGGCCTGTCCTCCTGTCACAATCGATCAAACTGGACAGCTCAGTCATTTTGCCTACCTCCTTGGCTAAGAGTCTGAGAGCGATGATAGATTCAAGTCTTTCTCTCAGCGCATTGAAGCCACAACCTGGACCTGCTGATCCATCCTAACCTCACAACTGACTCTGCCCAACTACTTGTCCAGGCCATGGTGACATCCTGTCTGGGCTACTGCAACTCTGTCCTGTGTGGCCTTCCTGTTACTGCCGTCAAACCTCTGCAGTTGTGACTTGCCAAAGCGCCCTTCTACTCGTTTCTCTGCATTGGCTTCCTATAGCTGCCCTAATCAAATTCAAGACCCTGGTTGTCTACAACTGCATCAATAGAACTGCTCCCAGCTATTCACAAGACTTGATAAACTGCTACATCCCAACCAGACCCCTTCGCTCATCTACTTTTGTCCACTTGGCGGTCCCACACACCAAAGGTAAAGCACAGAAGTTCTCCATTCCAACTCCCATTGTGGTGGAATGACCTTCCCCTCTCACTCAGAACTGCTAAAACTATGTCCACATTTAAGGGTTTGAAAACACCTCTTCATCGATGTTCAAGTTCATACATGGTGTAAATGTTCATGCACTATAACTTCATGATCATGCCCAGATCAGCCTTTACACAGCCACCATACCTGCATTGTACATAAATGCTTGTGTACCTTAGAAAAAGGAAGATGATCAGGAATCATTCAAGTTTTATTCACTTACTCATGCAACAAACATCAATGCATGAGGTAGAAACTAAGTTTAATCACAGCAGCAACTGTGTAACGTAATGTACAAATTGTATTTCTCCAAGATGTCAATCTGAAGAAAAGCATCTGCCAAATAAATGTAAATCCCTCCCCCCCCACCCCACATACATCCTTCAGTATTCTAATCTAGGGGTATATTCCCCCCCACCTTTAAGGGCTCTTCATGCATGTAACTGTGATAACTTACTATACATTGAACGTAAGCAGAAAACAAATACTGTTTTAGCAGAGCTTTATTAGAAAAACAAAGCATTTTTACAAGCAGCAGCACAATTTGCACTACAGATGCAAGATGTTTCGGTATTAATCACAAGCAAGAGACTATGTACAATGAATAATGGAAAATGAAATGACCCCATACTGGACTTATGGTCAAACAGAAGTGAAATCAGATACTGACAAGTAAAGTGATATGAAACAGGCTAATGTATTATTTTAAATTAAGTTAATATGGTGAGCCTGCAGCTTAACCCCACATTTAGATAAGCATACATAATGAGACTAGACACCAATGCAGACATTTAGGGTTGAAACTAACCAGCTTACACCAAAGTGATAGGGTGAAACATGCCAACTGCTCTTACAGAATGCTGATCCTTTTTTTAAAAGGCCACACTCCTAGGTTTGCTCCGCTTGCTTTTTGCAGCTTGCACTTCCTCCATGAGATCTTTCAGGTACTGGATCTCCTTGCTGATGGAGTCTGCCTTCTCAATGAGCTCTCTGTTCCTCTTCTCCAGCTCTCTGTACTCGACATTCAGAATCTCTTGCTCTGCCCTCTTCTTCTGACGGTAACGAGTGGCAGCAGTCTTGTTCTGCTCCATCTTCTTCAACTTCTTCTCCATCCCTCTGGATTTGCTGGAGGCTGACTTAAGTTTACTTGTCATCGATTCCTGCACTGGCACCGAATGGGAGTATGGCTTGGTCCTAGTGCAGCTGGATGCTACGGGGGGTGGGGTTGAGCAAAACTGCCTTCCTGGGGAAGGAGGATCAGAGCTCAGGCTGCTGTCACTATCCAACTGGTCATCAAAACTGGATGGAACAACAGCTGGTACTGTGTCTGCTTCTTCCTTGGGGGAAACAAGAAGGAAGATCTGGGAACCTGGAAAGGACAGAACAATCTGAGGGCCAGGCACACTCTCGGCAGGTGCCGATTTCCCACCTTCCAAGACCTCCACCTCACTGCCAAGCTCTAGTGTGAAAGTAGTGGAGAAAGAAGGGCCAGGAGAGGATGTGGGAGATGGGACTGGGGAAGGTGGTTCAGACTTGACATCCACCTCATGCTCATTGGACAAATGGGAGAGCCCTGGGAGCATGAGGTCCAGCTCTTCACTGGGAACTTGGGCTGCAGGGGTGGGGAACTGCAGAGGGTCCAAGCCCATGTCAGATTCCAGGGAAGTGATGAGATCCTCTGGAGAGCTGGGGGAGTCATCTGACTCACAGGAGCCAAAGAAGGACTCCAGGTCAAACTCGCTCAGGTCAATCTTCTCCGCCATCCAATCCATGCTGGAAAATGCATCCTCTACAAGGCAAAAAGGCAAAGTTATGTTTCTGGCAGTTTATCCCAAACATTAAAATACCCTTAATCATTGTATTAACATGATCTAGTTACCAGGGTATTAAAAAAACTAATTAGCTAAAAAGCTCATATTCTGCAGTCCAGTTGCAACAGTATTTAATAATCAAGCAGTGGGTGTCAGACTGAGGGACTCACCTTGGCCACCATCTGTACTCAGAGGAGCATCCAGCCATGACAGAGGCAGAAGGTCATTCACTGGCTTTGAGTCAAGTAGGCAGGGTGGTGAAGAGGGAGGGGAGAGAGATGGGAGTGTAGAAGTGGAATCAGCATAAGAGGAGAAAGAGAGGGGAGAAGTGGACCCCTCTGAGAAAGACCTCTCTTCATCTTTGTCCAGCAGGGGGTCCAAGGGGTCAGCCGTCAGAAATGGGGACCCCAAGAGAAGGCCCACCATGTTCTCCGAACCCAGTTGCAAACTCAGGGACATAGCTGCCAATTACAGGGGTCAGTGAGACACTGAGGTGCAGTAACAAAGTTTGGAAGGGAAAAGGGGAGTCTGCTGATGATAGCAAGTCGAACGATTCTGCTATGCTGTCGACTGCAGCAGGGAAGAGGGTTGCCTTGAGGGACCTGGTAGAAGGGGACAAAAGTGACAGGTCAACATTAGGCTCCAGACCCTGGAAACTGCAGTCCAGAATTAATCATACATCAAAGCATTTAAAAAAATCATAAGTAATACCAAGTACTATAATGATGAACAAATATAAAGTTCATAATTACAATAATGGATGAATGAATAAACAATTATACATTCACATACTTCATTGGGTTAAATCTAGGAACTGGGTTGTAGTTCATATGGACAAATTATTTTGAGTATATTATATACACAACATAAGTGAAAAAATATAAGTGGTGCCTTTTATGATGGTAAAATTAACTTAAGCTCAGATACAAAAACCAATAGTGAGTCTGCCTATACAAAAGGTGCAAGGGAAGCATTCTATTTTTGACCTATGCAAATTTACACTACTTAGAGCTTAAAAAGCACGCCATATGTCCTAAGCGGAACTGCCACATACGGGCGTGCGCTCTAGGCTAGCACGAGTTCTTCCAACTATGGGCAAGGTAAGCGCCTGTGTCGTCACTAGTGACGTGCACTACACAAACCCGCGAGGAGTTCCTCCCCCGCCATTTTATTTACAATCTGCCGCTACGCCCTTGTACTGGAAGAGCAGATGACCGCCATTTTGGTGGGGCCACGTTGCCACAATAAAACATTACACACATGCCTACAGTACTGGCAAAGCAGTGATTAACATTTTTATGGAGATACAAGGCATTTTTCCACGAAAATAATAACAGAAATCAAACCAATCATAGTATTCATCTCATCTGATCTGACACTGACTGACAGCATTTGATTCGGTAATCTGACACACAATATAAAGCTCCCATTCTAACTCGGTCTCAAATCAAAGAATTAGTAAAAACATAACATCTACTTACGCCATTTTGCGAAATATGTAAGACAGTGCACGGCACCGCTGCACTGTTGCGTTTGCAGCTGCTTTATCGCAAGCCTTTACTCTGCCATTTTGCGCGGAGAGCGGAACCGCTCAAGTACGACCAGTGGCACAAACTTCTGTATTCTTTCGCGCTGACGAAAACGGAAATCCCGGAGCGGTGAGTCACATAGACATTTATAGAGGCGCACCGCAGCCATGTAACTCTCCGCATCACCGAGCGTTGCTCTTTATCAATCCGCGAAGCTCTTGGCAGAGCGCCTTTCGGCAAGGGTGACGTAAACAGGACTATTTTATTCACGCTTGCCAGTTGGCGTTAAATATCCAAATAGAAAGATTTTCAACGATCGCTTTCTGCACAGTTTTCGGAAATTATTAAATACTGCCTGATGTGTTTTGTCATTGGTGTGTGTATGTTGTGTAGTCTGAACCATTAATTATATTTAGGTAGGTCGGTGAGTGGGTGGAGCCACTGGAGGTGTAAATATTTTGGTGCCATGTGACATGTGTGGCATCGAAATTTTCATAAAGAAATCTGTTTTCAGTTACCAGTAATTTGTAATTAAATTACATCTACGTATAATTGGTTAAAAATACGAAGATGAGTGTTAGAAGTACATCTGTTTGAATATTCATTTGAAAGAGGTGCTTCAGATGTCATGTTTTCACTTACGCCCCTCTGTGTTTTGGAATATCCATTAACATGCTTTAAGATCCTCTGGCCTAAAAGTTCCAGATCAAAGATTTTAAATAATTATTTACAATCAAAACAATTGAAGGCAGATAATGTGCTACAAGGGGGTGTGGTGGCGCAGTGGGCTTGGATGGGTTCTGGTGTCTGGTGGGTCTGTGGTTTGAGTCCCACTTCGGGTGCCTTGTGATGTACTGGTGTCCCACCCTGGGTGTGTCCCTCCCCCTCCAGACTTGCACCCTCTGTTGCCAGGTAGGGCTCCGATTTGCCGGGACAAGTGACTTCAGCCAGTGTGTGTAATGTTCTACAGTGTAACCTATAGATTTTCCGGTGCTCAAAATGTCTGAAATATTAATATATTTCCAAAGGAGTTTAAAACATTGCCTCTTTTGTGCCGGGGTGCTGTGCATGCTTTACTTTAGGTCTGCTTAAAATATACATCTCCCTCTTTTTTTCTTTTCAACTGTTGCTCATAAGGGGAGATGTTCAGGGGAAATTTACAGAAACTTTCAGACAAAATTAGCCTGCAGCTATATTTTTCTTTAAATAAAGAATATTATTTACATTAGGCTGCATTACTTTGAAGCAATACGCATTAAGGTGTGAAAGTAGCATTAATATTTTGCTGAAAAATTGTTTGGATAAAAGGCCTTTAGGTATTCAAAATGTCTGCATAAATACACACCATTCATGAAAAGCATTCATTTTCATGACACAAAAATCTTTTTTTTGACAGTAAAATCTGTATTTACACAGCCAAAACCATTTTTTTAGAGGATTATTAGGCCAGTTGACTGAATGTCCATAACCTGAATAAATTAAAAAGAGAAAATATACTTGTTACTGACCGTATCGAACAAGAAAATGGAACAAAAAATGAGCAGCATTAGAGAGTATTTTTTCAAACTTATTTACACACACTGTCTGAAACCACTTGTCTAAAGCGGGGTTGTGGCGACCCAGAACCTAACCCAACAACACAGGGTGGGAGGCTGGAGGGGGAGGGGACACACCCAGGATGGGACGCCAATCCATCGCAAGGCCCCTCAAACTGGAATCGAATCCCAGACCCGCCAGAGGAGGGACCCAGTCAAGCCTGCCACGCCACCACGCCCCCGTCAAACTTTTTTATATATGATTACTTTCTTGCAGAAATTATTGAGAATGTTATTCACAGGTTATATTTTATACAGTCGCTGACTTTTCAGTTTAAGCGTCTTGGGAATGTTTCCACAATATGTTTAAAGTGAGACAGTACATCTCAGGTTTTCAGTATTATATCCAACATTCCTACATACAGACAATCAATCATCCAGTCAATACTAGCTGAAATTAAATAATATATTCTGTATATAAAGATGTGTGAAATAAAATGTCAGTTTTCAGTCAGGCAGCATGGTGGCACAGTGAGTAGCGCTGCTGTCTCAGCGCTTGGGTGCTGTGAGAGGGCATGGGCTCAATCCCCACTCAGTCTGTGTGGAGTTTGAATGTTCTCCCTGTGTGGGTTTACTTTGGGTGCTCTGATTTTCTCCCACACCACAAAGACATTCTGTTCAGGTTCACCCATAGTGTGTGAGTGACAGGGAGAGTGTGTTCCAGTGATGTATGGATGAGTGACCCATTGTAAGTAATGTATCTAGCAGTGTAAGTCACCTTGGTGAATAAGGTGTGGGCTGATAACACTACAAAGTATCCATTGTAAGTCACTTTGGAGAAAAGCATCTGCTAAATAAACAAACGTAAAGTGCAATTATGTCAGGCATTGCACAATATTCCCAGCTGTATTCCATCTTGTTTTTTCCCCATTCCATCCATCTATTGTCAATAACTGCTTGTCCATCGTGGTGGTCTAGAGCTAAAGCAGGGTACACCCTGGACTGGACTCCATTCCACCACAGGGCAATCACACACACTCATTAACTATTTCACGCTATGGGTCATTTTAAATTTTTAACATTTTCACCTTACTGTTTATACACAGGAGGCGCAGTGGCGCAGTGGGTTGGACCGGGTCCTGCTCTCCGGTGGGTCTGGGGTTTGAGTCCCACTTGGCTTGCCTTACGATGGACTGGCGTCCCGTCCTGGGTGTGTCTCCTCCCCCCTCCAGCCTTACGCCCTGAGTTGCCGGGTTAGGCTCCGGTTCCCCATGACCCTGTATGGGACAAGCGGTTCAGAAAATGTGTGTGTGTTTATACACAGTGGACTGCTCTTTTGTCATATTGCTATGTAACATCAGTAACTCACACACACACACACACACACACACACACACACACACACATTTTCTGAACCGCTTGTCCCATATGGGGTCACAGGGAACCGGAGCCTACCCGGTAACATAGGGCGTAAGGCCGGAGGGGGAGGGGACACACCCAGGACGGGACGCCAGTCCGCCGCAAGACACCCCAAGTGGGACTCGAACCCCAAACTCACTGGAGAGCAGGACGCGGTCCAACCCACTGCGCTACTGCGCCCCCCCACATCAGTAACTATGACTATTATATTAATTTCTACAGTGAACACGTGTAGAATCAGTTAGGATTGAACTAGTTTAGTTTTATATCACTTTTATAGTTAATATGTTCCATATCTTTGTGGCTGACTTCTTACTAATCTACAACTTCTGCATGGAAGGAAGGTAGTTAATCATCTGTAAAAGAAAAGGTAGGTCAGGTCAGACAGGTTGGCCCTGCAGGTTTAGTGATCTGGCAGGTTTACTAATCATGTGGATTTTCAGATCTTGACGTCTAATGGCTTATGTGGAAACACTAAAAGAGGAATGTGGCCGTTGGAATCTCAGCTTCATGCACAGCATAGTTCCTGGTGTGTGGCAGGTGCAGATATTTTCACACAAAGTTAAATATCTGCTAACCACTGATACTTGCCTCATGAAAAAATTGTTGCAAAGTAATTTTCCATAGCTTGATGTTTCAATGGAGCAATTTAGGTTAAGTATTTTGCAGGAAGCCCCTTTTGAAGCTCTATCCAGCAGTCCTTATTATATGCAAAATCCACAATTCTTAACCATTATCCTGTACAAAATATTAGGTTAATAATTATTTTTTTTAAATTCATATGGCATTCATAATTAATTTCACATGATAAAGTTTTCTCTATAACAATACAAAGAATAAACTCTTTCCTGTTCAGCTCTCACTGTTTTTCACTCCAGACTTGTTGCAACATCGACTTATCACAGAGGATGACCCTAAAGACACAGTGTCCAATGTTTGTGGTCACCACTGTCCTTGTGATAGATGATACTGTGGACAAAGGTAAGTCTGAGCAAAAAAAGTTTTGTGAATTTTAAATAACAAAATGATATGCAGTATTTTGTATTAATTTGCATAGTGTTTCCCAGGTTTCATATGTCATTAAAAGTAGGGAAAACAATTGTAAGCTTAGCTTTGTTTTACTGCCTTAATAAAAATGCTGGCTTACTTCAGTAACAGTTGTGTATGGTGATATGGTTGTTGGAAGGACATTAGCAATGAACCTAAATGCCTTTTATTTTTGAGGGAGTGTTAGGTCTGATAGGTATGTAATTACAATTTGTATTTTTATTTTCAGATTTTGAAATCCATCAGTTGAAAATGGGTACAGATGATTTAATAAAATTCATTACTTTTTGTATTTCCTGCTCTGGTTCAGGAGGTTGTTTCTCATACCAAAGCCTTGCCATATATTGGTTATGGTTAGGGAAGAGTCTGGCTTCTCTCTTCCCATATGAGCATTTGCGCTGTCAGACCCACGCTACAGCAGGTGTTTGACCTCTACTGCTTTGGTTTGCAATCTTTCTTTACATAACGTGCAGTGCTCGGTAGTAGGAAGGTGGTAGGGTGGTAGGAGGGTGGTGGTAGGGTGGTAGTCCAGACGGGATGTCACCATGGCCTGGGCAAGTAGTTGGGCAGAGTCAGTTGTGAGGTAGGGATGGATCCTACGGATATTATGCAGGATGTATCAGCAAGTCCCTAACTAATTCCGAGAACAGCTGAAAAGATCATCGGAGTCTCTCTACCTCCCATCGACACCTCATACTCCAACTGCTGCATCCACAAGGCCACCAGCATTGTTGATGACCCCTCTCAACCTTCTCATTGACTCTTCGCCCTTTTGCCATCTGGCAGAAGGTACAGGAGCATCTGTGCCACCACCAGCGGACTCTGCAAAAGTTTCTTCCCTGAGGCAGTCAGATTACTCAACACCCCTCCCAATGCTCACCTAGCACAGTCAAATAGCTAACCCAGCATGGCTCCATACACTACAAACTGCCTTCAGAACAGCTCTTTTTTGTTTTGTCCTGTGTATTTTGTCCTGTGTGTATTGTCGCTTTGGACAAAAGCGTCTGCTAAATAAATGTAAATGTAAATCAATGTATTTATTTTCCTGTACTCTTGTTCTGTGTTGCATCATGGTCTCCGGAGAAACGACATTTCATTCCACTGTATACAAGCTATTTAGAGGAATGACAAAAACAACTTGAACTTGAACTTATTCTGTGCCCTGTGTTTCCCAGGATAGGTTCCAGATCACTGTGACCCCAAACTGGAGAAGCGGTTACTGATAATGAATAGATGGATGAAAAGGTCTCATAGGCTTGGAAAACAAACAACATTTAACTGTGAAGACAGAACATTTTACCAGTTAATCACATATCAAAGATGACTAATTAAGAAGGATCACTGCTTTTATTCCTTTATTACAGCGAACATTTCTATTCACTGAAAAAACTTAAAGAAAATGTAAAAAAACAGACTTTCTGAATATAGGTTTTTGATCTTGTTACCCATAATATTTCTCATTGCAAATGTGTGAAATTATGAACAATAAATGATTTTAGCTCTAAATACTGACCCACTCAATAACCACTACTGTATGTAGAACTATGAATGTTGTGCAATGCAAGACATGCACATTTACAAATACTCTATAAAATATACAAATATATGACAGATTTTCTGGGATAGGCTCCAGACTACTATGGCCCTGCACTGGACAAGTGGTTGTTTATAATGAATGAACAAATGGAGGAACAAATGAATAAATGGAAAAATGGACATTTAAATGCTAAAATTTACATTTCCTTCTGTGCCTGAAGAGGCATCTCTGAAATTATGTTTGGAATACAACTATAACTCTTCGGCCATTCTTTAAGTCTTTAAGAGACATTCTTCAAATTCTAGGTGCTTTCCTTTATAAAGTACATGTTTATGCCCAGGTCATACAACTTATGAACTGCCTGTTTTGACCTGGTCTTCTACTGAAGACCTTCTAGCAGTTCTCACTGTCCAATTTCTTTTTAATTGTGCCAAACACATAGTTGTTTACCAGTTATTTTGCTTGGTGTGTTCTGAAGCCAGTCTAACAAAACTTACAAAAATACAAATGAAGAGTGAGAAACTTATTACACACACACACACACACTTTAGTGGACTTGGCTGACAGGGACATCTACTTTGACATAACCTAAGGTCGCTGTCTGCTGTAGGGTTACTTTTGTTTTTTTTTGCTGAGTTGTACATTAATTTCGGGAAAAGCATCTACCAAAGGGTGGTAGGGTGGTAGGGTTCCGCTCTCTGGCAGGTCTGGGGTTCAAGTCTCACTTGTGGTGCCTTATGACAGACTGGTGTCCTGTCTTGGGTGTGTCCCCTCCAGCCTTGTACTCTGTGTTGTAAGTTGTTCACGTCTTTTCGACTTTTGGTAGCTACACAGAAGTTCAGCAGAAGCACAAAGGCGGAAACATAGGACACGTGATTACGTATCCGTCTCATGCTCTGCTCCTTTAATCAATTTACCCACAAATATGGGTCCAAGTTGAGCAAAACACTTAATTCAGTTCAAGAATACAAGTCCATCTAAACATACGTATGTGGGTAAACTATTGCTGTATATTTAATTAAATAAATGTAAATGTAATGTATGTAGGGGTGTGGTGGTACAGTGGGTTGGACCGCAATCCGGCTCTCCGGTGGGTCTGGGGTTCGAGTCCCGCTTGGGGTGCCTTGCGATGGACTGGTGTCCCGTCCTGGGTGTGTCCCCTCCCCCTCCGGCCTTATGTCCTGTGTTACCGGGTAGGCTCCGGTTCCCCGTGACCCATATGGGACAAGCGGTTCTGAAAGTGTGTGTGTGTGTGTGTGTGTAATGTATGTAACAATAGCTTGTCTAGTGTGAAATCGCATTGGCAAAACTCACAGCTGATAATGTTTACATTATTCATGTAGCTGACGCTTTTCTCCAAAGTGACTCACAATGTTAATCTATTTATTTATTAATCTACCTACAATTATTTAACCGTTTATAATGCTAGGTAATTTTACTGGCACAGTTGAGGGTAAATACTTTGCCTACACTACAGCCAGAGGTGAGATTCAAATCTGCAACTTTTGGGTCCAAGGCAGTAGCAGCTCTAACCACTACTACGCTACCAGCTGTCCATGTTTGATGGTATTATTCAATGTAATTTACCTGAGATTTTTGTTCGCTGGACTGAACAATGTTGTCACGGCTGCAGCCATAGGACCCACCTCCGCACCTGCAGGAGATAAAGGTACACAAGTATAAAGGATGCAACTCGAGCGGAAACGATCCCGGAACCTTGCTTTGTGCCCTGTGCGGCGGTTACCTGTGGTTCCGTCATACCCCTTTCTCCTTTTCCCCAGTGACAACTCTTTTGGCTCCCCGACCTTTGCTTCATCCCCAACTTAAATCTTTGGATTCCCCTTGTTGAACGCAAATCGCCTGATCTCTGCCTGTCCAGACCATTCTCTTACATTTACACTTATTCATTTAGCAGACACTTTTCTCCAAAGCGACGTACATCTCAAGGAAAATACAATTTTTAATCATTTAGATGACACTATTCTGTAAATCAGCTTACAGTGACTTATCCATTTACACACCTATGAAATGTTTACCGCAGCAATTAAGACCAAGTACCTTGCTCCGGGTTACCACAGCAGGATATGGGATTCAAACCTGGATCTTTTGAGTGCAGTGGCTCTAACCAATGCACCACCTGCTGGCCAAAGTCTAGCAGCTCTGATTGCTTCACTGCTGCAGTTCTTTCACTGTTCTTTCTACAAAATGGATAATATGGGTGGCCCAGCCCTGGACTGCACTATATCTCATAAGAAACCATCTCTGAAGGTATGGTGTTTCCACTTTTTTCAAAGACTTTGGTTACTCCAGCAATGTCCTCTTAGACACACTGATAGTCATAGCGGTTAAGGAACCATACTCATGAAATAATGTTTGCTGGCTCAGTTTTAAAGATGGCCCTGTTGTAAATCTTCTACAGTAAAAAAAAAAAAGAAAAAAAGAGTCCATCTTGTGGCTTTTACTTTTCTTGTAATTTTTGTACCAGTAGAATTTGGAGCAGGTGGCACAGCAAGTAATGCTGCTGTCTCACAGTGCCTGGGTGGTGTGAGAGGAGGTTGGTTCAATCCCTACTCAATCTGTGTGGAGTTTGCTTGTTCTCCCTGTGTCTGTGTGAGTTTCCTCCCCAAGTCCAAAGAGATGCTGTTCAGGTTCATTCATAGTGTGTGAATGACAGAGAAAGTGTGTTTCACTGATGTAGGGACCCATTGTAAGTAGTGTATCATGATTTACATTATTTACAACATCAGTGTGATAGTGTATCTAAAGCTCAGTTTGTTCAGTAAATAAGTATAAATGGATCGTAGATGACAGTTTTAAATAAAACACCAAATAAATGACATCTGGCTGGACACATGCAGGCTCTGAGCACAGAAAACAAATTCCAACAATGTGAACCAGGGACAATGAGTGCACTTCTAAGACTTAACTAGTATGACAAAGGGGAAGTCCTGCTGAAGCTATGAGAGAGGTATAAAATTAGACAAGTGGAGTGAAGTGAACCGTTACTGCGCTCATAAACCGAAAGTGGAGGAAGCAAAGGGAGAGTGGGCCTCTTGTGAGTCCGTTCCGCAGGAACCTCAAATTACTGTACTGTACCGCTGTAGCGGCTCAAGCTGCAAATCACACGGAAAGATCGATCATCTTCTCGACACTGAAAATGAACCGGCAACGCATTTTAGTCTTCATTTCTTTGTTGCTCTTAAGTCCCAGCGATGCTGTTATAAGGTAAGGTAACGGTAAAAGGTATAAGGTAAAAATGTTTTAAATGTTTTACATTCCTGCTCATAAAATTGCTAGCAGAAGTCCTGGGTATTTTGAAACTGCTTTTTTCACTTTTTAGGCAAAACACGGTTTATATGATTTTCTTTCCTTGAGCCGTTTACTTAAACGCGTTTTTACTTCCGTCCATCAGAAAAAAGAAATCCCCCGAACAGTAATTTCATTCATCTTGAAAGGTTAAGACCTTAAAGGACTTTTAAAAGAAAAATGTTATACTGTTTACAAACTTGACATTTTCTGTGACTGATGGATCGTTTTGCAGCTTGGATAAATGTTCGAAAATGAATCTGAATGCGTCTTCTCAGATGATGCAGGAAGTAGATGATGAACGCAGGCGTCTCAGAGAGCTTGTATGAAAAGTAAAACTGAATTGTTAGCTGATACTTTGGGTTTCTGTGGCCTCATTACAGAATACCGCTGTATCGGATGCACTCTGTGCACCAGCTGCTCCTGGACCATGGGGTCTCTTCCACCAAGCAGCTCCAGCCACAAGTCTGGGTTGAGGGAAAAGAAAGGAAACACAGTCCCTCTGCCGCCTCTGGGCTGCCTGTGGAGAACCTGTCAAAGTTCATGGATGTGAGTTGAGGGAGCAAGCGAGTCAAAGTGCTTACTGGCTGTGAGGTTGGCCATCGGATGAGATGATGCCCACCCTTGTTGCCAAGAAGGATATTTCTGGGAATGTGGTTGCCCATCAAATGGTGTTGAGGTGATGACAAATGAGATGATGTTGAGTGATCTTACATTAAATTTAAATGATGTAGGTATGGGGGAGCGGTGGTGCAGCAGGTTGGACCGGGCCTGCTCTCCAGTGGGTCTGGGGTTCGAGTCCCGCTTGGGGTGTCTTGCGACGGACTGGCATCCTGTCCTGGTTGTGTCCCCTTCCCCTCTGGCCTTACGCCCTGTGTTGCCGGGTAGGCTCCGGTTCCCCGTGACCCCGTATGGGGTGAGCGGTTCAGAAAACGTGTGTGATATATGTATCAAATATAGACAAGATGAGGCAGTTTGCTTTGGTATTATCACGTTGGGTTGTCTGTGACTAGAAGTTTTGTCCCTTAACCCAAGGACAAAACAGGATAGCTGGATGGCAGTGCTGATCAGTTAGCACTTGCATGTAGCGACCATACTGGATCATCTCGCTTGTGCCACAGCCAGCTTGAGGTTTTCTCTGCCCCCTCTACCATCTGTTACATTTACATTTATTTAGCAGATGCTTTTCCCCAAACTGATGTGCAACTCAAAACTAAAAACAGACTTTAAATGAGATGATGTACACCTGTGCTGCAAGGCGTACATTTCCGGGAATGTGATTGCTATTAAATGAGATAACGTTGACTGAGCTTACATTAAATTTACTTTCTTTATTCATAGACAGGGGTGTGGTGGCGCAGTGGCGCATTGGGTGGGACTGGGTCCTGCTCTCCAGTAGGTCTGGGGTTCGAGTCCTGCTTGGGGTGCCTTGCGATGGACTGGCGTCCCGTCCTGGGTGTGTCCCCTCCCCCTCCGGCCTTATGCCCTGAGTTGCTGGATTTGGCTCTGGTTCCCCACGACCCTGTATGGGACAAGTGGTTCAGGAAGTATGTGTTTATTCATTTAACAGATTCTTTTCTCCAAACTGCTGAGTAAAGACTGTAAATGGGATGATTTCCACTGATATTGCTAAGAAAAACATTTCTATAAGGTTGCTCTCCTTTAAATGAGATGATTTCTCGGTGGTGTTTACAAGAACAACATTTCTGGGAGTGTGGTTGTCCATTAAATAACATGATTTTGACTGATGTTACATTAAATTTACATTTATTAATTTAGTAGATAAATTTCTCCAAAGCGATGTAGGATTCTAAAGAAGGAATTTAAATATTATGATTCCCACTTGCCAAGGACATTTCTGCGAGTGCGATTGCCCATTAAATGAGATGATGTTGTCAAGAAGGATATTACTTGGAACATGTTTACAAATGAAATGAGATAACCACTGATATTGCCCACTGTTGTTTCTTTTTCAGATGCAGTTCTATGGGGTCATCGGCATTGGAACCCCACCTCAGAACTTCTCTGTGGTCTTTGACACCGGGTCCTCCAACCTGTGGGTTCCGTCCATCCAATGCTCCTTTCTGAACATTGCCTGCTGTGAGTCTGTATTCATCCTTGTTCTTGCTGGCTTTTGCACAAGTTTTGCATATATCTCTGCATGTTTTAGCAAATCTTTTTTTATTTATATTTATATTGGTACATAAAGGGTGTGGAGGGCGCGATGGCGCAGCGGGCTTGGCCGGGTCTTGCTCTTGGGGTGCCTTGTGACGGACTGGCATCCCGTCCTGGATGTGTCCCCTCCCCCTCCAGCCTCACGCCCTGTGTTGCCGGGTTATTCTCCGGTTCGCCATGACCCCGCTCGGGACAAGTGGCTTCAGCCAGTGTGTGTGTGTGTGTGTGTGTGTGTGTGCATAAAGGGTGTCTAAACTGTGCTTTTACATGACTCATATAACATTCCATGATTTATTGGAGTTTCCCCTTTCTTGTTCAGGGCTCCACCATCGATACAACTCTAAGAAGTCCAGTTCCTATGTGAAGAATGGCACCGAGTTCTCCATTCAGTACGGAAGGGGCTCTCTATCGGGTTTCATCAGTCAGGACACAGTTACGGTGTGTGGAGAGGGTTACAGTTCCCACTCCAAACTCTGGTTTCAGTTCCCCTTCCCACTGTTGTTGCTGTGATAGCTCCAGATCTTGTGACACAGTGATATTCCATCACATCTTGTTCAAAAACAAGCCACAAAAGCAGAAATTGTCAGATCATGTTTCCATGTTTATTGTCATGTGTGTATGTTGTCCAGGGTTTAAAGAGCTAGATTTATCGTCAGCTGAAGTCTTAAAAACAGGAATTTTGTACCTTTGGGTATTTAAATGGCATTCCTTTTTGAAAACCTTAGCATATAAGCACGGAATTGTCAGCTGTGCAAGTTGCTATGTATGAGCAGCATCTGCTAAGCAAGCCATGTAACATTGATGTTGATTTTCCTGTGGAACCAGTTAGCAGGCTTGGCGGTGCCCGGCCAAGGGTTTGCTGAAGCTATTAACGAACCAGGCATCGCCTTTGCGGTGGCCCGCTTTGACGGAATCCTGGGCATGGCATACTCCTCAATCTCTGTCGATGGTGTCATTCCAGTTTTCGACACCATCATGGCAGCAAAACGTCTGCCACAGAATGTCTTTTCCTTCTACATCAATAGGTTGGTCCCTATGGAAAGTCTTTCCTGCCTTCTGGCCCTCTGTGCATTGGGAATTGGGAGGGTTTGGTGGTTATGGGGTATTCAGTTTCCAGATTTAATTGTGATTGGCATAAGCTCTTTTCTGAGTATTTTTGTCATTCTGTGTATCATCCTCTTAAATGAATGAAGGATTCTGTTGGAAACAGAAGTGTGGCATATTAAAACTTGCCCAATGTTTATTTCTTAGGGATCCTAAATCACATGTAGGCGGTGAGCTTATTCTGGGAGGTACAGATAAGCAATACTACCAGGGAGAGCTGCATTATGTCAATGTGACTCGCAAGGCTTACTGGCAGATCAAAATGGATAGGTAAGTGGATTACCTTGTGATAGATTTTTTTTTTTTTTAAACCTGCTGACTTTATTGTTTGTTGTTTATTCAGGGGAAGCGGATGTCAAAATATAAAGGTATTTCAATGACATTTAGATATGGCAAGAAAAGGTTCATTTATGCCTGTGTCTCAATTTATCCATCCATCCATCCATCCATCCATCCATCCATCCATCCACCATCCATCCATCCGCTTTCAACTGCTTGTTCAGTGCAGGACTATGATGGTCTAGAGTCTATACACACATACATACACAATACGGGCATGTAGTATCACCACTTCACCTGAAATAAATGTCTTTGTATTGTTGATGGGAGCTCAGCACAGACTGAAACAGATTCAAACCCACATCCAAACCCAAAGCTCAGGACCTGTGTGAGCAACAGCACTTCACATTGTGGCACCTTGCCACCATGTCCCAGTTTTATATACTGAAACCCATACACACTGTTAATAAGCTGTTCTATCTTCCTACATTTGTAGCGTTGCTGTCGGCAGCCAGTTGATTCTGTGCAAGGGTGGATGCCAAGCAATTGTTGACACTGGAACCTCCATGATTGCTGGACCTGTACAAGAGATTCGAGCTCTAGAGCGAGCAATTGGGGCTTTGCCTCTGTTGATGGGACAGGTATGGAGGTAGAGATGTATTTTGTGCTTGCATAGCCTGTCACAGTGATGCTGTAATAAGTGCTTGGTGTGTTGCTTTTCAAACATTTAGCCAATATGGTAATTGTTTGGATTTTACTGAAAGAGCTTTGTTTTATGTAATTATTGCAAACTGTACATGCATGTAAATTCATGAAGACTGTGCATCTGTCTCCTAGTATATGATAGACTGCAAGAAAATCCCATCTCTCCCAGTCATCTCCTTCACTATTGGAGGGAAGCAGTTCAATCTGACTGGTGAAGAGTACATTATAAAGGTAATTTCTTCTGCATCCTTTTTTTTCTGGCCTGTAACAGTGAGTTCCATCCAACGATTTATTAGGTTGAGGGGCTGCATACATTGTACACTGTTTAGCATTGAATGGTTGCACACTGTAATGTAGTCATTTGCATGTGTTTCACTGGGAAATCAGTCGCATGAGTCAATTCAGATTAAGAACACTGGGAAGTTTTCCTTTTGCAGGAGACAATTTTGGGAATGACCATATGCCTGTCAGGACTGATGGGCATGGATATACCCCCACCAGCTGGGCCCCTGTGGATCCTGGGAGATGTCTTCATTGGGCGCTACTACACTGTCTTTGACAGGGATGCTGACCGTGTGGGCTTTGCGCCCACTCCTAAGTAGACTGTGTCCTTCAGGACTGCAGTGCCAGTAGAAAGTTTTAGTATACCGGGGCAATACCTATCCAAGACAAACTGGACACAAGAGTCAAATGAAAGCAACCCACAAGTGTCCTACATCTCTGAGAACTACTGCAGAAGGGCTGAGAAAACATGGTGCCTCATTTCTAGTGTCCTGGAAGTTTATACAAACTTTTAACTTGTACTGTACTTACTGATGAAGATTAACTGAAGAAAATATAATTTTTAAAAATTAAGCTTTTTTGATGAGCTTTCTTCAACTGATACACTCACCAATCAGTAATATTTGCTGTTAAATGTCAAAGCAGACCTGACACGAGCTGTTTAAATAGAGAGGAGTAGACAAAGCTTCTGTGTACCCTATTCAGCTATTGCAAAGAAGCAGTAAACTGTGTAATCCAGCTGAAACCATTGTTTTCACCTTTGTTTAGGTCATGGTTTCCTGTTAATATGGTTTACTGTTTAGGTTATGGTTTTAGGATATGGTGATATGTTTTTGTACTTCTATACACCACTGGCTTGTTAATGCATTTTGTTAAGATACTAATATTTGGTTTTGCTATGAATTGCACTTTATGGGGCTTTTATATAGGTTTTTCATAAATCAAGACTAAATTATTTTAAGTCCATTTTGTAACCTAAACTTTCTCTTGAAAATGAAACTAATGGCTTCCTGGCCACAGTCCATAGTTCCCTTTTTTAGTTGAGCAAATTTTAAACCTGTTTTTGGGATACTTTAGCCAGAGATTATTATGCTGGTTTTCTGGAGAATTGGATTTAAACGGATTGTCAATGGAATTTCTGCTGCTAGTGCAATGTAATAGCAGATTTAAACCAGAGCTTGAGTTTAAATAACACAACGCAACAAAATTTTTCAAAGTTCTTAGTTATGTTAATGTTTGTGTTGATTATGATTAATGTTTACGTATTAGGTAAATATCACTAGTTCTTCTAGAGTTATAGTTTTTGTTTGGTATTATAAAGTCATTTGAAGATTCTAGAAGGCACCAGAACATTCTAGAAAGCATCGGATCCTAAAAGTTTGTGGAATATTTGGTGCTTGGAACTTGGTGCCACAATTTGCCAGTATTTGCTAATTTCAAGAATATGGAGTAGTTTTCTAAAAAACTGACACATAGTATGAATTAATGCCAAAAGTATGCTTAATCTAACAAAACTGACTGGAAAATTAAAAAAAAAATCTACATAAAATAGAATTTTTCTTACATTGTGTTATCAGTTATCCATGACTTATGATTCATGATTCATGGTCTGATTCATGCAGCTGTAATTTGGTTTCAGAAATACTCCACACTTGTTTTGGAAAGTTTTGAACATCTGTAACACAGCATAGCCTCATCAATTTGCTATAAATAAACAATAGAAAAAAGACACTGTGTACACAAGGGTGTGTGAGTTAAACTGAGAATAAAACTGCAGTGGGATAAGGTGAGTAAAATGTTTAGAGCTAAATTTTTACATAATTGTAGGTGGTTTAGCGTAAGTCACTTTGGAGGAAACTTGTCAGCTAAGTGAATAAATATAAATATAATTGCTCAGAAAAGGAAAACCTCTAAGAGAGGAACTCTAGCAATGGGTTTAGATCTTTCAACAGAAGCAAAAGCAGATTTCTCACATGCATTCCATTTGTAAATTAAACTAAGAACAGAGACCAGATTAGACATGTTCTTTCATGTGCAGTGCTCCTGTGATCACGATACTTCAGTGCTAAACACTTTCCAGAATATATCTGCCTCCATTGACTCACTGCGGTTATTTTAGAGATGTTTTCACAGTTTCTGGTGCGAATAGTCTCCCTCATGATGCTTGTGGTGTTTAAATAGCTGAGATGTACAGCATGTCAAAGGTGATGGTCATGGTTGTTGCGAGGCAGAGGAGGCCCTTATTTGATTTGTTCTCATTTTGCTTGAAGAAATTTGTCAATAAACTAACCACTTCAAGATCAATATTTATTGAACTAATAGAATGAATACAGAGAATGAATTTCTAAGAAACTGTCAGTAAACAGTCTTATAGAAGATTCTAAAAAAAAATGTTTTATGTGTTGTGTACATATATGCCTGGTTTCCTATGGTTTATCAGCTTTTCCTCGTTCAGACCACTTACTTTTCAAAGGCCACAGAACGGCTAAGTTACTCACTCCTTTGACTTTGTTGTTCATCCCCATAACTCATTCAACAAACAATTTTCAGGAAGTTAGCTGCAGGTGGTGTAGCAGTTAAGGATGTGAAACTGGTACGCTGCATATTCTTAGAAGTGTGAATGGAGAGTTAAAACTTCTTTTGTGATACAGAACGAAGTATAAGTACAAAACTGGCAAACAAAATTACTATTATTAAAAAGAATACATAGCTGCTTCTTTGTCCAAAGTTATGTAAAATGTCAGTTTATATGTCCCATTACTTACAATTACAATATTGACTCATTTAAACGGCTGGGAAATAGTTATTGGAGCAATTCAGGATAAAAGTCCCCGATCAGGGATCATACAATTGGAAGGCAGCGGCTCTAACTACAAACTATGTCACTGTGGAAATGTCCTGAGTTATTCTACAGAACATGCTACAGAATATGGTGGTAGAGGGAGTAGCACTACTCAGTCTGTGTGGAGTTTGCATGTTCTCCCTGTGTTGGTGTGGGTTTCCTCTCACAGTCCAAAGACATGCTGTTCAGGTTCACCCATAGTGTGTGAGTGATAGAAAGAGTGTGTTCCACTGATGTACGGATGAGTGACCCAGTGTAAGTAGTGTATCTAGCAGTGTAAGTAGTGTATCTAGCAGTGTAAGTCACCATGGTGAATAAGGTGTGTGGGCTCATAACACTACATAGAATTCAAGTTCAAGGTTTATTGTCATAAGTACTAGTACCATAAACTTCTTGTTTGAGTGCTTCTCCACAGACTATGAACACAAAACAATAGATAGTACTGCACAAAAACAAAACAATAAGTAATGCTAATAACAATAAATAACAGTAACAATAAATAATTATAGACAGCCAGAGTACTTAAAACTGAGACAATGTGACAATGCAAGTAATTTGCCGATGTGCTTGGAGGGAACAGTCCAACTTGCAAAAGGTGGCACATTGGTGAGTGTTGTATGCTCTTACAGCAGTGGGGTTGACGCTGTGTGCTCAGTCCATGTGAGTTTGGCAGTGAGGGTGACCCCTAGGAATCTGAAGCTGTTGACCCTCCTATGTAGATGGGTGTGTCACCCACCTCTCAGACAAGGGTGCCTGAGTTGGAGTGAACTGAAAAGTGATAAGGAGACCAGACACGAGTTAGCATTTAACCGATTCTCGTGGTGACTTTCATTTCTTTTTCTTTCGACCCTTTTGCCAGAACCAGAGGGTCCTTATCACTGCCAGCGTCACCTATTGGATCTATTATTGAACAGCATTCATACATTAGTCAATTATGAACTGTTCTGCGACAGCTGAGCAAAACATGCAAAAAAGAGTGTTTTTGGGTGCCGTGTCTTCCCTTTTATACAACCAGTTTTGAGCCCACTACAGGTGCATGAGCTGTATCCTGTTTCCCGAAGTCAATCACCAGCTCCTTAGTTTTATTGAGATTGGAAGACAGGTTGTTGTCCTGGCACCACTCTGCCAGGAGCCTCACCTCCTCTCTGTAGGCCGTCTCATCGTCGTTGGTGATCAGACCCACAATGATGGTGTTGGAGCTGCGCCTGGCCACACAGTCATGTGTGAACAAGAAATACAGCACTGGGCTCAGGATGCTTCCCTGTGGAGTGCCAGTGTTGAAGATCAGTTGGGAGGAGGTGTTTCTGCCAATCCACACACGCTAGGGTCTGTTGGTGAGGAAATCCAGGATCCAACTGCACGATGTGACACTCAGTCCCAGACCTAGTAGTTTCTGGATGAACTTGGTCGGGATGACAGCGTTAAATGCCAAGCTATAGTCCACAAATAATAGCCTTGCATAGCAGTTTTTATTGTCCAGGTGAGCCAGAGTGGTGTGAAGTCTGTGTGATATGGCGTTAAGTCTTCATTGGAAGTCACTTTGGAGAAAAGCATCTGCTAAGTAAAAAATGTAAATATGCTGAGTTACCTCAAGTACACTTGATGCCCTAGTAACTAGGACCAAAAACATGCTGTAGACTGATAACCCACCCCTATCTTTTTGTATAAAAAAACACTGCCCACGTGGCTGAGGCATCTCCCAACATGCTGATCGCCACCGTTGTACTCACGCAAGAAAAAAAGCGAAGCTGCATTGAACCTGACGTGTGTGCAGAATCCTTTGACACCACCTGCTGCTCTGGAAACGATATAGGTGAGCTAACATTTGTAGGCCAATAAATGATCCAGTGGCTAGGCTAATTTCAACACTGCATTTTCTTTTCATGGGGGCATGACCTGGCATGGCATGGCATGGCATGCTGTGTGGCGGGTCTTAGGTTCGAGCCCTGCTTAGGGTGTCTTGCGACGGACCGGCGTCCCGTCCAGGGTGTGCGTCCCCCCCTTCGGCCTTGCGCCCTGTGTTGCTGGGTCAGGCTCCAGCTCTTCGCAACCCTGCTTGGGACAAGTGGTTGTTGCTGATGAATGGATGGATGGATTTTCTTTTCTTGTCACTGAAATTGACTTTTTTTTTAAAGAAAACTAAGTGCTTCATTTGAAATATTATTGGGGTAAGCAAAATACTTAATACTAGATAGCGTGACTGAACCATTTTCCCAGAAGTGTTCGACTGATTAAATGAGCACTACAGTGGAGAGTTTGTACCATGATGACTTCAGCATTGTGAGCTGAGAGAGTAACGCTTAAATTTAATTAGAGTCAGCAGGTATATAAAGAAGAACCCAGCACATGCAGCACACATTGACTCTTTCTGTCTCCAAACTGCCTTATTAAGAAGTTGTCTGGATCTTCATTTCATAGTAGGGTAAGTACATATTATTCTGTGTATTTGCAGTGTTTCATTTTCAATTACATCCTCCATGTATCTCCAAGTAAGAAATTTATCTGACAGAGAGGTTCTAAGAATTTAGAGTGTCATTATCTGTACATTAAATATGTCAGAATTCTGGCAAAGTAGTCTGAGTATTAGTGCTTTAGTTTTTTGCACAATAACTAGCACACACATTTTATTATACTTTGGGCAGCAAAAAACATACTGGCAGTTCAGGTCTGCTAATGTAATCTAATACATAGATTTACTTTGTTGAAGTTTAAATGTGTCATTTTCATAATTTTTAAACCAAGTACTCTTTATATGGGGGACTGTAGATAAATTATGAATTGGTAAAAATAGTTAAATACAGAAATATCAGATTGCTGTATATTAACATTTTCCAGTATTTTGCAGATTTTTCTTAGTTTAGTGGATTGATATGTATCTCTGTGCCCTATTGCAAAGGAGTCTTTGTCACTTTATTGTCATGACAATGTGACTCTTGGGGGACTGGAATGCATTCATAACTTAGTAGAACTCATTTACATTATAACTCCAGCACAAAAGTACCCTTCTGCTCATGAACAAGGAATACTGGCTGCCTGCCTTGTGCATTCTTACCTACTTTCCCACCAGTCGGAAATTAGGCTGCCCATTCAGCCTTCACAAACCCACAGTGTAATTACTGTGTGTCAGTTTGGTAATGAGTGATTACTTTTACTTTGTTTTACAGCAGAGTGCTTGCCTTGATTTTTAACGTTTTAAGGTTCACATTTACATTTATTCATTTAGCAGACGCTTTTCTCCAAAGTGACGTACATCTGAGAGAAATACAATTTGTGCATTACATTAGGAGAAAGAGACACAGTTGCAGACGTGTGATTCTTAAATAAACTTAGCTTGTTTTCCGCTATATGCACCGATGTTCATCGCACAAGTAGGTGCATAAAACTTAGAATAGATGATTCCTGATCACCTTCTTGCAAGATTTTTTTTTAAGGTACACAAACATTCACGTACAATACAGGAGTAGCGGCTGTGTAAAGACTTATCTGGGCATGATCATAAAGTTATGGCGCATGAACACCTTACATGAGCTTAGCAGATCGAGGTGAAGTGAATCTGGAAGAGATGAGTTTTCAGACCCTTCTTAAATGTGGACAGAGTTACAGCAGTTCTGAGTGAGAGAGGGAGGTCATTCCACCACAACAGAGCCAGAACCAAGAACCTTCATGCTTTCCTTTCGTGCACAGGACCACCAAGCGGGCAGATGTGGAAAAACATAGTGGTCTGGTTGGGGTGTAGCTGTTGATCAACTCTTGTAGATAGCTGGGAGCAGTTCTATTGATGCATTCAATAACTAGGGTCTTAAATTTCATCTGGGCAACTATAGGAAGCCAGTGCAGACAAACAAGTAGAAGAGATACATGGGAACACTTTGGCAAGTCACACACAGCTCGTGCAGCAGCATTCTGTATCAGCTGCAGAGGTTTGATGGCGGTAACGGGAAGGCCACACAAGACAGAGTTGCAGTAGTCCAGATGGGATGTCACCATGGCCTGGACAAATAGTTGGGAAGAGACAATTGTGAGGTAGGGACAGATCCTGCGGATATTATGCAGGATATATCAGCAGGTCCAGATTGTGGCTTTGTGCTGAGAAAAAGATAGACTTGAGTCAATTGTCACTCCCAGACTCTTAGCCGAGAAGGTAGGCAAAATGAGTGAGTTGTCCAGTTTGATTGATATATCGTGACAGGAGGACAAGCCAGCTGTGTGGGGAAGAACCTCTGTTTTGGAGAGGTTGAGTTGGAGGTGGTCATCAGAGGTCCATGCAGAGATGTCCGACAGCAGGCAGCAATGCGTGTAGAAATGTCTGATGCTCCAGGTGGATGGTTCATTCATAGCCGTAGTTGACTTGGATGTTATATTTCTTTACTTCCATAATATGCTGTCTTCACGTGTTCAGATTCATAAGCCAGGTCTGTAGCAGTGACACTGAAGTCATACCATTTCCCATCACTTTTGTAATTTACTTGTTTTTTAATCACACACACACACACACACACACACACACACACACACACACACACACACACACACATTTTCTGAACCGCTTGTCCCATTCGGGGTCATAGGGAGCCAGAGCCTAACCTGGCAACAACACAGGGCGTAAGGCTGGAGGGGGAGGGGACATACCCAGGACAGGACGCCAGTCTGTCGCAAGGCACCCCAAGCGGGACTCAAACCCTAGACCCACTGGAGAGCAGGACCTGGTCCAACCCACTGTGCCACCATGCCCCCCATGTTTTTTAATTACATTTTTTTGTATTTATTCTTTTTTACTCTGTAAATATGCTATTTTATTTATTTATTTATTCTGTGTTAGCTGTCTGCCTTGTCTATTGTCTATAATACTGAATGCATTAAGCACCAAAGAAAATTCCTTGTGTGCATCAGCACACCTGGCAAATAAAACCTCATTCTGGTTCTTATTTCACCATCCCTATTCATTACCCTGGTTTTTGTCTCTCTGCAGAATGGCTTTGCCTAACTATCCTCTCCCAGATCTGGAGAAGAGCTTGCAGGAAGCCTCTCGTGTTCTCAAGATCATACTGAGCCCAGAGCAGCTGCTGGAGTACAAAAGTGCACTCTGCCAGCACTCAGAGGTTCTGCTTGAAGCCCACCACCACATGGTCAAAGCTGCATCAGGCCATGAGAACTGGGTGTCCGAGCAGTTCAGGAACCTCATGTTGTCCCGCGCCGACTCTCTACCTGCTTCCACGTCCATCCCCGTGGTCCTGTCCCCAACTGCTGCAGCCAGGGTAGATAGTGCCCAGCTGGAGCGGGCGGCCGCTCTCCTCTGGGCCGCAGCCAAGGTGTACGCTGAGCCATGGTTGGTGGAGGAGGATGAGCTGATGGAGCGCACCCAGCAGTCAGAGGCCTTCGCTGCCTGCCGTGTGCCTGGAAAGCCCCAAGACCAGATCCAGGTCAACACTGGTGCTGTGATAAAAGACATTGCATTAATTTGTTCAGTTCTCTGCTTTGCTCTTCTGGCTCAAGATTGAAGCTGTATTTATATTCCTTAATTACATAATATTTGCATTCTAACAAACATTGCAGTGGCAGGTTATTATAATTGTGTTGACTTTTTTCATGTGTTGACTGTGCTTGTTAAATAAAAAATTGAGGTCTCTATCCTACTGTTTTTCTTTTTCAGGTGTACCCAGACAGCCTCCATGCCATTGTCCTTTGTGCAGGGGGTGTTATCCCTGTTCAAATTCTGTGCCACTGCAGCCCAGGGGGATTACTGTCCCCTCTGCCGGTCCTTGATATTTATTCCCAGTTGGTTGAGGCAGCAAGTCAGCCAGTAGCAGGCTTGGATCAAGACCCTACAACCATCTGCAGCTTCACAGCCGTTCACCGCCACGTGTGGTACAGCCTAAGGGAGCAGATCCTGAGCACAGGTGGAGATGCAGCAGCGTCCCTTGGGGTGATGGAGAGCTCAGTGCTGGCCGTTTCTCTGGATGGCTGCTATGTGCCATCTGACCTGGCGGAAACCCTCAACATTGTGCGATTAGGCAAAGATGGATGCTCCTTCAGATATTATGACAAGGTATGGACTGATGTTCGGAAAAAGTATGTGTCACCAAGCAATTTAAATTGTTCTGTATTTACAAGAAAGTATATGTTTCAGAGAAAAACACTACACTTTAAGTAATTACTCCATAAGATATAAAAAAGAAGACTTTAAATCAATGGCATTATGTTTCATTGATTCTCCATAACAGTGTTACTGGAGTAAATGTTTTCCTCATCAATAGATTTCCTCTGATTTGTAATCAGTTTTGTTTCTCCTACAGGTAGTGAATTTAGTAGTATTCCAGGATGGTACAGCGGGCATTGTGTTTGAGCATGGTGCTCTGGATGGCATGGTGGCTGGATTAGTGACCAGGAGCATTTGGCGTGAATCTGAAATGCTCAGCTTGAACCTAACTCGTCCATTATCTTCCGGCTCGTCTACCAACCGTTTCACCACAAAGCCGCTACGTTTCCCTCTGGGTGACATAACCAAGATTTGCCAACCTGTCTCCATCCCTTCCACTAAAGATGCCAGCACCTTGATGACTTTTGAAATCCAGTCATATGTAGATATCTTCACAGCCTTGAGAGGTCAAAGGGGCTTGTTTGATGCTTGGGTCAACTTTTCTTTGCAGCTTGCCCTAAGACAAACTGTGGGAGACTCTGCGGTGAACCACATTTTTGTCGTACCTACCCATATGCGCCATTACAAACATGGCCGCTGTGATCCAACCTATCCAGTTACCACGCAATCCTGCCAACTTGTGGAAACTCTGCTGTCCTGCATTGGCGCAAACAACACTCTCGAATACAGTAGATCACTTTTTCGACTCTTCCATTTAGCATTTCAGGAACACAAGCGCCTCATAAAAGCTACCAAGAAAGGTCAAGGTGTAGGCCCTCACTTGGCTGCTTTACAAAAAGCAATCTCCCCAGAGAATCCACTCAGAAAATTTTTGGACCATTTTAATGCTCCGTCTGTCTGTATTACAGGCAAAGACATAACAGAAGGTCTACATTGTGCAGTGGGAAATGTATATGCCCCTAATCAGCTAGCTGTCACCTACCTTGGTGGAAGAGACAGGATCCGTATGGTTTTCAATGGAAATGGTAACTTTGCCTATATTTTGGGTCAGCTTCAGGAGAACTTACAAGTGACCCTCAAGCTGATGATGTTCTTGGCCGTAAGGTATGCCATTGCAGGGCAGATGGGAGCCATTGAGTGCTTGCTCGAGTCTGAAAGGCTTGATAGATTTGGTGAAGGTGAAACATGTGGGCTGCTGAGTAGTCAAGATGCAGGCAGCCAGAAAGGGACAAACTTTGACACTACACAGAAAGAGAGAACCAGTTTCACCCTGATTATTCATGGTGGGGTCATGGAAGAAATCAACTTGGATCAGATGTTTCAGGGCATAACTGAATTTTCCCTGCAAGCAGCCCTATGCCTTGGGGCACAAGAACTTGCTAAAGGAGGAACAAGCATTAATGCAGTTCAGAAATGTGTAACTGCTTTGGAGGACTGCTTCCTGTTTGGTACTGGTAAAGATGCCATGTTCAACAAGAAAGGGAAGCAAGAAATGGAAGCAACCATTGTGGATGGCACTGGGATGAAGTTTGGATCTGTAGCCTTGGTGCAGAGTATAAAGAACCCACTAAAGGCTGCTCGACAAGTCATGGAGAGGAACCCTCATACACTCCTTGCTGGAGATGGAGCACTGGATATTTTGGAAGGGATTAGAGAACAAGACACATCACTGGGGGCTGAGTACTTCCAGACTGAGATATGGGAGCAGCTAGCTAAAAAAGACAGTGAGAATTTTTCCAAATTCAGCTCTCCACGGACCGTAGGAGCTGTTGCTTTAGATGATTGGGGAAACCTGGCTGCTGCAACATCTACAGGTGCATGGGATGGCAAACTGAAGTGTCAAGTAGGAGGCACAGCAGTGATGGGGGCAGGCATATTTGCTGACAAGTCAGTGGCAGTGACTTGCTGTGGGAATGGAGATGTGTTGCTGAAGCTTATGGTGGCCCACAAAGTGGCTTGTCTCTATCACTATAAGGACTACGGTGTTAGGGAGGCTTGTCAGAAGGTGATGTCCGAGGACTGCAAAGGATCTTCTATTGGAATCATTGCTGTTGATAATAAAGGCAAGGTTGCAATTGAAAGTAACGCTGGAATGTTAGTTGGTTCGGTTGTTGATGGTGTCGAACGTATTGACATTTTGAAAGCCTGAAGACTTACGCTTAAGGTAGCATGATTTACTGGCTTGCTTAAATTATAATTCATGGAACAGAGCCATCTTTACCACCCCTCAACCAAAGCCAATAGTCTAACAGTCGGCCACAATGAGGATGACAAGACCTGGAAGGGGTTCAATTCAGGATTTGGAGCAAACCTTCATGCATGAACAAGTCTAAGTTAGATTTGCCACAATATACTTTGTCCTACCCTCCCTTCAAAATAGTATTAGTAAAAGCTGACAGACATGCTCATGCTTGACTTGTTGCCATTGTATGAAATAGCAAAGAAGACAAAGTAATGTGATTAAAAATGTTGTTTCACATCTTTCTACATTAATTGTAACAGCTATAAATTTATTGCATAAATGCATTAGTGAAGAAAAAATATAAAAACATTTGTAATTGACAAATATGTAAACAATTCTGTTTGGTTAACTTAAAATAAAGAATATATAACTTGAAGGGCCTGGATTAACACATTACAACTTATCAATATTTTTGTTCTTTTAAGGGATTTTTTTAAATACTGAAATATGAACCTGATGAAATTACATGATTCATTTTTATCCACAATGCTGTCCATTTGTAGTTCTTATATATCTAAAGTATACATACAGAAAATCCATAAAATTTTGAGTTTCAAAAGAGACCACACACACACAGAGGCTGAAGCTGCTTGTCCCCAGCGGGGCCGCGGCGAACTGGAGCCTAACCCGGCAACACAAGGCGTAAGGCTGGAGGGGGAGGGGACAGACATTTACATTTATTCACTTAGCAGACACTTTTGTCCAAAGCGGCTTACAACAGATACTATGTAGTGTTACTAGTCTGCACACCTTATTCACCAAGGTGACTACATTGCTAGATACACTACTTACAAGGGGTTACTCATCCATGCATCAGTGAAACACATTCACTCCGTGACACACACACACTATAGGGGAACCTGAACAACATGTCTTTGGATTGTGGGAGGAAACCCATGCAGACACGGGGAGACCATGCAAACTCCACACAGACTGAGTGGGGATGGAAACCACGTTCTCTTGCACCACCCAGGTGCAAGGACGGGACACCAGACAAGGCAACTGAAGCAGAACTCGAACCCCAGACCCACCAGAGAGCAGGACCCCGCCAAGGCCGCTGTGCTGCTGCGCCACCCCCCACAAAAGAGATTATATACACACAAAATAGTCACACAGAGAAAGAAAATGATGGGGAAGACTAAAAGACCCTGTTTTCAGATTTCATAATTAAGACAGTAGGACACAAATTTTCCAATAATTTGATCAAGCAATCTTTATATAAAAAAAGGCATTTAGTCTGTGGTCTCCAAAGACATTCCTCTATTTCTCACTTACATGCTATCTGTTTATGTGTAGTGTTGATATCTGCTGACTCCATCATTGTACCAGTTATGACAATTTTCTATGTATTAACAAAAGTAAGAATATACTTGGAAAACCATGTGCTGAGGAAACACCCTAGGAATGTTATTACTAATATTATTACTAAATATTATTACTACTTCTGGATACTTTATTACTAATATTTTCTTTTCCAACCAAAAACCATTTCAAGCAATCTTTCCAGGACTAAGCCAAAGGCGCACAAAAATTCATCCAAAATTGACAATAAGCTGCTAACTGCCATAATTTTACCTTGTATCGCATCAGTTAGCACTTCTACCAGTCTATTGTTTCTGGTGTTAAACCAGATACCTGACACAACACAAAAAAAGATGTTCACTGGAAACAAAGCAGCTGCCTTCACATATCCGTCACTTTCTTAACACATGGGTTAGTTGAATTTATGGACATGTTCGTCATTGATTGTGTTAAGCTTCAAACGCAGTCCATTATACCCTTTAGGTTTTCAATGTCCACCGCTCTCCACAGTTCTGCCAAAATACTCCTTCTGGAACTGCTCAAACTCCTCCTCTGTAAACAAAGACTTTGGCTCCATGGGTTTCTTGACATGATGGTCAGGTTTGTTCCGGGACTGCCGACCACAATTCTGGAACTGTATCTGCAGTCACATTTACAAGGCCTGAATACATTATCATTATTATTTATCAGGACAAGCAACATTCATTTTCATTCCCATCCTCTTAAATGTCAAAATTTCACATTAAGGGGAAATTTTTTTTGCTACCAATGTGAAACAGGGCATGTTCTGCAACTAAGTACACTGCAAATTTTAGATACCAAGAAAAAACTTCATAAATCCACATACATAAATAGTGAAAATCATAGTCAGGTAGCTGTGAAACAGAAAACAGAATCCTTGCATACCTTAGATGTGTCTTTCTGGTCTGCTTTGCATTTAGTTCCCAGGAAGTACTGAAGATTTTGTTTCAGGCAGCTTTTTTTTTGCCTTTTCCTGAACTCCTCTGAAACAAAACCAAAAATGGTAGGTGACCTCATGCAAAGCCAAAAAAATCAACTCTGTGTTAATCATTTTAAATGTCTCTAAGGAAAAAATACAAAGTTGTAACAGAAAAAAAGAGATGCGAAAAGGCTATCAAACCCACCCACTGCTGATTTAATCCGCTTGTCTTTAACCGAGGCCTGGGGCCTGGCCAAGCCTCGCTGTCCCCGCAGCCTGCGGATCTGTTTGGTGACACCTTGTTTGTTTGAACTTATCTGGTCCATTAATGTTTTCCCCTGGCTTGCTTCTGCTGTCAGTTTATTTTTGGTCTTCTTCCTCCTGTCCTCAGTCACATCTGAGGTGATCAGAAAGGGAGAAAACAACCAGGAGGAGGAGGAGGTATGTCGTTATGCAGTACAAAGACTAGGGTAGTGGGTGCAAACAATTTCTTTACAAATTAACACCACTAATACCAAGCAAAGTTAAATGTATTACATTTAGGGTTCCTCAATTCTGGGCACCATTATATATATATTATATATATTTAAAGTTACACAACTAGCTCATAACTTTTACGACAGATACTATACATATATACACACTCTCTCTCTGCAGATCAGATATGTCACTTCAGAAACTGTAGCAAATGCAGCATCTAATAACTAATTAAAAAAAAACACTTTTTTACCTTTTATATCATCACTTAGCAGGTCCAGTCCTCTTCTAATCAGCGAAAGCGACATATTGAAAGGAACTTACTGAATGAACTGCGATCACACCCTTCGAAAAGCCTTTTCCCCACACGTGTGTTTAACTTCCGTTTAGATTCACTTCCGCTTCCGTTTAGTCGTACTATTTCCGTTTAGATAGCAAGCCACCACGGCTACAAGCAACGGGCTAATTTTCTTCTTTGGTGTTTCTGCTTTCTGGGTGTACACGCCTGGCGTGGGGGGCGCGTAGCACCACCTATAGGAACCCAGTCGGTACAACAACCATTACGCGCAGCTTTTGTTTCTTCAGCAGCGGCCACAGACCCCTTCCAGAAAATTAAATGCTGCACTCAGTTTATTCAACTGAAACTTGATTACCTTCACATGGAATTATACCATATATAATACATTTTTGTTGTGTTTCACACAGTGTTCATTCATCTGTCTTTCCTTTTTCTCTAAAGCAACATATAATTGTTTACCCTTACACAGTTGAGTAATTTTATTTTTAGTGGAGACATTTAAAGTACTGTAACGACCCCGCGTTACTGTTTTAGGAGGGAGTGTGTGTTTAAATGTAAATAGTTGCATTATGGGAAATAATGTTAAATGTGTGTGTAACCACTGGGGGCACTTAGGGGGAAAATGGTAGGGTGACCGTGTCTCCCAGGGTGTTGGGGAGAGCCTAGGGGTGCTAAGGTGGATTAGCTGCAAGTGCAGGTCTTGGAGGAAAAAGAGTCCTTGGGCTGAGAGCATTATTTCCCTTGTTCTGGTGTTCTAATAAACTGTTTGTTATGAATGCTGTCTCTGTGTCCTCCTTTGCCCCATCCAGACCCATGGTGCTCTGTGCCCCAGTACATTGCTCAAGGGTACTACAGCTCGAAGTGAGATTTAAACCTACAACCTTTGTATCCAAGGCCAACAGCACTTACCACTAGACTATCAGCTGCTGCTTGTTTTTGAAAGAAGCCTGTGATACAGACCTCCTGAAGCTCATCCACAGACTCTAGGAACTCCCCAGTTAAGAGCCCTTGATCTAAAACCAGTAACTTTATGCACACATTACCTTACCTTGTGCAGTTCACTAGACAGAATGATACTTAATAGCCTTTAATACAGTAATTAGCCATACCATTGAAGGGTGCTCCCTTGGAGCAGGAACAGAAAGTGACTGTGAGAAGTTACTATGGAATAGAGGATGTTGGGAAATGTAAGTAAGTGTGCAACTGTACAGAGGTCTGTGGTGTACAAGAAGGGGGATAGGATAGCACCTGTTTGTGTGATGAAAAGGAGGAAAGAGCGGTTCCTCAGGCGGAGTACATGGTAATGAAGTACACTGGAGCTGGAGGCCTAGAAGGGATGCCATTCGGGGTACTTCATTGTGCAACGGACCTCTCATGGCACTGGGGGTAACTTTGCTTTGTAAGAGGTGGCCTGCGTCAACTGGGAGGGACCTTTGAAGGCTGAAAATGGGGCTGTGGACGACAAAGGCACTCGATCTCAAGGCAGACATTCTTCCAGTATTGTTTGATTTGGCGCATGCAGTCTCCAAAAATGGAATGCTGCAAGTATAAACTGCTGTGATTGTTGGTGCGTGTAGCAAAATGTGAACTGTGGAATGCCAAAATCAACCTTATCTATAAAGGGTCAGACCTAGGAGTTTGGGAAATTTATTAAAAAATGTGGGATAGAGAGCTTTGCCTTATGGTTCAGCTCACCCTTCACCACTACAGTCCGGTACAGCAACCGCATTCCTGCTCCCGGTCTGCAGCCGATCTCACGTTCCCTTCTCCCCTCGCTCATGAACAAGACCCCAAAATACTTAAACTCCTCCACCTGGGGCAAATTCTCTCCCCTTTCCTGGAGGGGCCATACCATCCTTTTCCGTGAGAGAACCATGGACTCAGACTTCGAGGTGCTGATCCTCATCCCAGCCGCTTCACACTCGACTGCAAACTGCTCCAGTGCGTGCTGGAGCCAACCTTGTGATGACGCCAAAAGACAACATCATCCGCAAAAAAGCAGAGACATCTTCCGGCCCCCACATAGAATGCCCTCCTGACCTCAACTGCACCTTGATATCCCGTCACAAACGGGAGAAGGGACAAGACACAACCTTAGAGGAGTCCAGCACCTACATTGAACGGACTTGACTTAATGGCGAGTATGCGGACACAGCTCTCGCTCTGCGCGTACAGAGATCGAATGGCCCGCAGTAGTGGCCCCGGCACCCCATACTCCCTAAGCACCTCCCACAGAATTTCTCGAGGAAAACAGTCATAGGCCTTCTCCAAGTGAGCAAAACACATGCTTATACCCCGACAAACATATTTAAAATTTTAATAACCCATTCTTTATCGAATTGGACGAGAGTTTACAAAAGCACCCAAATGACACCTCTTTCCATCAGAATTAGCGACATGTGAAACAGTAGTTTGCTGAGGTGTGGCAGCACGCACCACGCCCGCCGCGTGGCCACACCCTCTGACGTCAAACAACAAAAACATCATCAGCAGCAACAGCACTGCCTTGTTGAAGGGTCCGCGGGTGGCCACCCGCCCCCCCGACCCCGTGATATGACGTGTCTCCCGACAGGTGCGCTCGTGACGGCGCGGTGGCTCGGGGACGCCGTGCGGAGCGGCCGCGTGGGAGCCAGTCTGCGCGTTCTCGACGCATCGTGGCACCTGCCCGCGCTGCAGCGGCGCGCGCGGAGGGAGTTCGAAAAGAAGCACATACCGGGTGCCGCGTTCTTCGATCTGGAGCGCTGCTGCGACCGGACGTCCCCCCTGGAGCACATGTTGCCCCCCGAGCGCCACTTTGCCGACTACGTGGGCTCCCTGGGGGTCGCGAACCACACGCACGTCGTGGTGTACGACGCCAGCGACTTGGGCTCCTTCTCAGCACCCCGGGTTTGGTGGATGTTTCAGGTGTTCGGGCACGCGCACGTGTCCGTGCTGGACGGGGGGCTTCGGCACTGGCTGCGCGAGGGGCTCCCTGTCACCGGGGGGGCCCCCAAGTCGGAGCCCCTCGAGTTCAGGGCCACTTTGCAGCGCTCCCGCGTCAAGAGCTACGGGGACATCCTGGACAACGTGGTCGCGAAGGACTTTCAAGTGGTGGATGCCCGACCCGCGGGTCAGTTCCTTGGGACCGCGCCGGAGCCCAGGCACGGTATGGCGCAGGGTGCGCGCACGCTGTCCCCCACAGCGCATGTTTCTACGCTCCTTATTTCCTATGATGGACTGGTGATGTCCTCTTCATAAATATTTATTTTATCTGGTCTTATGTAAAAACGGAATGATACAGTCAGAATTAGCAGCAGGTTAAGCGCAGTTTTGACAGAGGGCTGCAATGCAGCTGAACATAAGAGTTTAGTCAGAGTGGGTTGCACTGGTGCCTTCCAGTTCCTGGCTTCGGATCCATCCCACTCTGTGTGCTTGCCGTTATCACGTGGGGTTCTCCCAGGTGCTCTGGTTTCCTTTCCCACTTTCAAAGACATCTGTTCCAAGTGAATTTGTCACTCTAAATTGCCTTTAGTGTGTATGTGAGATTGCCCTGGGATGGACAGGTGTCCTGTCCAGGCTATACCCAACCTCATACTCTAAAGTCCCAGGGTAGGCAGTGGAGCACCATATCTGCTTAAGTTGTTTTTGATAATAGACACACCCCTTATTTACCAAGGTGACTTACACTGCTAGATACACTACTTTCAATGGGTCACTCATCCATACATCATTGGAACTCACACACACACACTCTCTCTCTCTCTCTCTCTCTCTCTCTCTCTGTCACTCACACACTAGGGGGGAACCTCAACAGCATGTCTTTGGACTGTGGGAGGAAACCGGAGCACCCAGAGGAAACCCACGCAGACAGAGGCTCAGCAGGGATCAAACCCACGTTCTCTCGCACCAGCCAGGCACTGTGAGGCAGCAGTGCTATTCACTGTGCCACCCCATGGCATTGTCCTAGATAAATAATACTTGCTGTTATTGATGTATTTGGCTACATTGCCCTTGTTCAAACCCTGTCTTCAGCTGTAGTACTCCAGAACACAGTACTTGACTTTGATTTGATAGAACCAAAATTATGTAGCTGTATGAATGGGTAAATCACTAGTGGAACAAAAACAATATCAGCAGCAACAGAAATGCTTTAAAGGGTCTCCGGGTCACCCCCCCTCATCATGCATTCTTTCTCACGCTTTTTAATTTTGGAGAAAAGCACCAGCTAAACGAATACATTTACATTTATTCATTTAGCAGACGCTTTTGTCCAAAGCGACGTACATCTCGACAAAAGTACAATTTATGCATTAAGAGACAGAGACATGGCTGCAGACATGTGACCTAGTTTGTCACCTACCACTTGCTGCACCGATGTTCATCGTTCAGGTAGGTGCATAAAATACAGGATAGACAAATCCTGATACCGCCCTACCAGTTTTTTTTTTTTTTTTTCATATTATAAAATACTCAAACACGCAAGTACAATGCCGGAGTAGTGGCTGAATAAAGCCTTTGTCTTGGGATGCTCATGAAATTACGGTGCATGAACATTTACACCGTACATGAGCTGGAGAGATCTTGGGTGAAATGGGTCTGGAAAAGGTGAGTTTTCAGATCCTTCTTGAATGTAGACAGAGTTTCTGCAGTTCTGAGTGAGAGGGAAAGGTCGTTCCACCACAACGGACCCAGAACCGAGAACCTCCGAGCTTTACCTTTTGTGCGTGGGACCACCAAGTGGGCAGAAGTAGACAAGCAAAGCGGTCTGGTTGGGGTGCAGTGGTTGATCAAGTCTTGTAAATAGCTGGGAACAGTTCTATTGATGCATTTGTAGACAATAACCAAGGTCTTGAATTTGATTCGGGCAGCTATAGGAAGCCAGTGCAGAGAAATGAGTAGATGAGATACATGGGAACGCTTTGGCAAATCAAACACAACTCGTGCAGGAGCATTTTGTAAAAGCTGCAGAGGTTTGATGGCAGTAGCAGGAAGGCCGCACAGGAGAGAGTTGCAGTAGTCCAGACGGAAAGTTACCATGGCTTGGACAAGTAGTTGGGCAGAGTCAGTTGTGAGGTAGGGACAGATCCTACGGATATTATGCAGGATGTATTGGCAGGACTGGGTTGTGGCTTCGATGTGCTGAGAGAAAGACAGACTCATGTCAGTCGTTACTCCCAGACTCTTAGCGAAGGAGCTAGGTGAAATGAGTGAGTTGTCCAGTTTGATCGACAGGTCATGACAGGAGGACAGGCCAGCTGGGAGGTAAAGAATCTCTCTTTTGGAGAGGTTGAGTTGGAGGTGATGATCAGACATCCAAGAAGAGATGTCTGACAGGCAGGCAGCAATGTGTGTGGAGATGTCTGACGCACCAGGTGGAAAGGAGAGGAAGAGCTGGGTATCATCAGCATAGCAGTGGTATTTGAATCCATGGGAGGCTATGACCCGACCGAGGGAGGAGGTGTAGATTGAGAAATGAAGAGGACCCAATACCGAGCCCTGCAGGACACTAGTTGAGAGAGGCGGAAGAGAAGAACGAGAGCTCCGCCAGGCCACTTGATAGGATCTGTCAGATAGGTAGGACTCAAATCATCTTAGTGCCGTACCTTTGATCCCAAGCTGATTAAGAGAGGAGAGTAGAATCCAGTGGTTGACTGTGTCGAATGCTGCAGATGGATCGAGGAAGACGAGGACTGAGGAGAGGGAGGCGGCTCTAGCGGCTTGGAGAGCATCAGACACCGCCATAAGGGCCGTCTCACCATTAAATATCTTCATTGCAATATGAGATTCTAACATGGTAGCATGTTTCAGCCTAAAGCGTCGTCTTTCTCTCGTTGTAGACACTGAACCCGGGCATATCCCTGGCTCCATCAACATGCCCTTCTCCTCCTTCCTGCAGCCATCAGGCCTCCACAAGCGCCCCAAGGAGCTGGCGGTGCTGTTCCAGGATGCGGGCGTGGACCTGTCTCGTCCGCTCTGTGTGTCCTGTGATTCGGCGGTCACCGCTTGCCACGTGGCCCTGGCCGCCCACCTGTGTGGCCACTCGGGGACACTGGTGTATGACGGGGGCTGGTCCGAGTGGTATGCCAGGGCCCCCCCAGAATACGTCATTTCCGAGGGTTGGGGAAAGCGTGTGTTACTGAGAAGGGGGGACCAGGAGGGCAGGTGAAGCAGCCTGGACTTTTGAGTCATTAACTGGGTTAGGGGCTCCGTGGCTGAAGGAATCAGAAAGGTGTCACTGGGTAACGGATTAGCACCTTAACTGCTGGACAACGTATGTGGCAATTTCTTTAAAGCTTGAAAGAGTTGAAGAAGGACTCACGTTTGCCATTTGTCTCGTTCAGGTTTGCAACAGCGGCCATTTAGGGACATGGCAGGGAATCTGAGCAGAAGTTCATTTTGTCGTGACTGCACCTTGTTCTCATTCATGATGGTGTGAGATTTGTGTCCTTTAACTATGCAGCACATGCAGTTTTCAGTTTCTTGCAAGAAACATTGACATTTTGAGCAGGGGCTGCATGGACCAGAAACAATGCTTCAGTGGTGGTGGTCTGGTCTTAGTTTAGACCACCTTACTAATACATGAGGCTCTCCCCAGTTTGCAGTTCTCACTCTCCGGTGCCCCAACATCCCCTTCTGCCTTAACCCTGAGCCGGCTGCCGGTTTGACTTCAGGAAGTCTGCAGTTTGACGCTGCAAGCCCCACACTCTGTGGATTTATCGGAGAGCAGCTCAAACTTCGCTATCTGCCTTCAGAAAGGCTCTGCCCTCAGCTGTGTGGACAGATACAGGGTCCTGAGCGATAAACCCCATCTGCTTCACAACACCCCACCCACACTAAGCACAAGCCCTCGTACTGTGTCGATTCTTTTCTTTTCACGTGTGCCCACCAAATTGCTCTGCATGACCTCTAGTTTTTAAACACTCATGAACACTTGTCAAAAGTTCAGTGCCTTAGTGTCGCACCCCTCTAGGTGTTTGGTCATAATGTGGGGAAAAACACAGAAACGACCAAGAACTTGTCTGAGATGTCACATGAAATGTAACATTTTTTTTGTGTGAAAAATGCCTTCAATTTAATAAAAGTTGATTTTATATCTTGATTTTCAGTGCTGTCTCTTCATTCGTTAGTAGTCTCATCATTAGTAGTGATCACTATTATTTTATTTATTTGGTCTTTGTTCAGAAGTTAATTACTGTTGTATGTGTAGTGATGAAATTGAGATTTCGCTTAAACTGTTTTTGCATCAGTGTTTGGCACTTTACACATCATTAACATATGCTTGCCATGCCTTTGGCAGAATGCCAGTGAAAAATTTCTACTGTAGACTGATTTACATATTAAGCAGAGTGGACTCTTATTTAGGCAGCACATTATACTTATAGAAAAGACCAATGTTTATACCTGCTGTTCTTTGGGCAGTTAAGTTTGATTTACTCCTTCCTTTTGGTTTCATAGCTGATGCCTTTCTTTCCAAAGAACCTGCAATTTTGTACCCATCTGTACAGCTGGGTAATTTTAACTGAAGCAACTCAGGGTAAGCATCACACCCAAGGGCACTGAAAAGGAAAGGTGGGATTTGGCCCCTGTGTCCAAAGGAAGTAGCTGTAACCACTACACTGCCAGCTGCCCCGTTGTAGGGCCCCTTGACAAATGTCCTTGATTATGATTTAAAGAGAGACCAGTTTTGACCAGAGATCAGTGTGACATTAGATGCAATGGCTGCTGGGAGTTTCAGGAGCAAGAGCGCTGGACCACAATCTGTTATGCACCGGCTGTTCACAGCAGGGGGCGCCTGGGGATTGATGAGTGATCAAGTGCTGCGTGGCGTGATCATACATTTGTATGATTTACTTACAGCTTATGCTTACAGCATTTTTCACGTTTACATGGAAGTTTTTAAGGGGGAGGGAGACTCAACAGTAATTCTAAAGTGTTCAGTGCCTCAGTGGAACTTGTACCAGTGCTCACATTTGTAGATTGTCAGGACGTTCATCACATTCCAGCTTTAACTGAAGATCTTCTGTCAATGAATCCTTGTGGCATGCAGTCATAAGCATGTTCCCCTGAATATGTTTTTGTTGTTGGTCTTGGGTCCACCCGTCCTGGGTGTGTCCCCTCCCCTTCCGGCCTTACTCCCTGTGTTGCCGGGTAGGCTCCGGTTCCCCGCGACCCCGTATGGGACAAGCGGTTCAGAAAATGTGTCTTGGGTCCAACCCAGGAAGCCATGGTTGCATCAAAAAAGAAATCTCTCTTTCCCAAATACCTTCTGAAAACTGACTAGTGAAATCAAAATAATTCTAATATATTGTTGAAATGCCAGGGACTTACAGACGTGGGTGGCTGTGCATAGGCACTGAGAAATGGCCACTGGTTTTTGCTAGAAGCAAATTCATCCGCTTTCTGATTTCACTGTTATGTATTGTCCCATATAATATACATTTCTCACATGATCCAGCTTTTTGCCAATGGTGATTAATTAGTGCCGCTGTTAAGGGTGAAGATAGTCAGTAAAACACAGGAAGTGGAGAAATACAGAAGTGTCCAAAGTGCAAGAGCAGAATTTGGTGTCAATGCAGTGGTGACATACTAGTTAGACTCATCAGCCTGGAGCTAAAGGTCCTGGGTTCAAACTTGTTCTCCTGTTCTTGCACCCTTTCCAAAGGACTTTTCTTGGCTTAATACAGTTAAAGTTGCTCAGCTGCATAAATGGAAAACTTCAAATGTGCAAACCTCACACAGCATGTTCCTTTAGACACGGGCCCAATTATTATTAAATTTTCAAGACTTTTAGATAACAAGATAGTGAAGATAATTCAAGACTATTTTTAAATGTGCAAGCCTTCATCTGTTCACCTTCATGCACAAAAGGTGACAAAATATACCAAAAATCGCGAGCGTGATTTGATGATCTTTCAGAAAGGTAATGTCAGCCTGCGTAAACAGGACATCACCTTTAAAGTGCAGAATAGGTGGTGGGTGCATGTGCTCAAGTTGTGGGAGCCACATAGCTGCTGGCTTGGAACTTCTGAAACGTTGTGGAACGCAAATGAGCATGTGCACCATTATGTTTCTTTTTGCCTTTTGTCCTTTTCACATCCTTAAAAAACACTGTTAATGCAGCTCTCCACGTTAATCTCTAGAATGAGTCATCATCTCATCATGCAAGACTTTTGTTGGGGTGTCTTCATTGTCACACTTGTGTCCAGGATGATAAAGGATTTTAATAATGTCTGCATGTTTGTTATATGCAGTATGAAGCCTCGAAAACTAAAGGTGACACTTTTGAATGTCAAACGACTGAACAGTTCACCTTGCACACCCCATGACCTGCCATTAGTGTTTCTTCTCTTTTATTTGTTCACCGGATGTGGTGACATGGTTGAAAGCTGAAAAAAAGATATCAAATGGCTTAAAGGTGGCATTTAAACGGTCGAGCATGTTCCATATCAAACAGGAAAAAGAAACCTAGAAGACTAACCACAGCGGCAGAGACAACATCTCAAATGAAAGAAGGGATTTTTCAGTCCCCGTGAATCGTCTTCTTGAAGTAGAAATACACCAGCGACACGTGGTTCCGAAACTGAACCACAGACCTGTCATCTTTACAAGTCAGTTAAGAGAATGTGGACAGTTATCCTGGAAACTGGAAGAGAACAAAGTGCTCTTCTTTACTTTAGGCTCAGTCACCATAGTGACTAATCAGCAAAACATTTGATGGGTCTTCACCAAATGCCAGCCAACAGAGATTAAGGCTGAGAGACTTTGCAGAAAAAAGCCTATTAATAAATGAAAAGCTTTTCTTTTCACGTTTCTCTCAATCCTCTAGCTGATGCTTTTTTCCTGAGCTACCCACATAATTTACTTATTTATGTAGCAGGTACTTTTTACTGGCGAAATTCAGGGTAAATACTTTGCTCAAGGATACAGCAGCAATGGATGAGATTCAAACCTGGAACCTTTGAATGGAAGCAACAGCACAACCTGCTATGCTACCAGTTACCTCATTAAATTCCATGAAGAAACTTCATAGTGGATTTGCCTGCAGCAGCTCTGGAACCCTGATTGCCTGTACTGTAGCATTACTGAAAGTCTGTGGCCTCTTAAACAAGGTTTTGAAATCACAAACAAGACATTAGGGCAGCATGGAGGCACAGCAGGTAGCACCAGCACCTCACGGGTCTTGAGCTATGGGTTTAGGTGTGGGTTTGAATTTGTCTCCATCTGTATGTTCTCCCTGTGTTCATATGGATTTCCTCAGGGTGCTCTGGTTTCCTGCTACAGTCCAAAGACTTGTGTTTCAGGTGAACCGGTGACTCTAAATTGCTTGTAGTGTAAATATATGTAAATGAAGGAGTGTGTGATTGCTCTGTGATGGACTGTTGTCCCATCCAGGTTTTACCCTGCCTCATGCCCTATGCTTCTGTGATAGACTCTGGACAAGAACAACCCTGCATTGAAGAAGCACTTATTGATAATGGAAGGACATAAGTGGACATAAGACATTGCTGCTTTGTTTCATTGCAACATTGTGGAAAAGAAATAAAGAAAAAAAAAATTAATAGGAACGGGGGGTGTGGTGGCACAGCGGGTTTGGCTGGGGCCTGCTCTCTGGTGGGTCTGGGGTTCGAGTGCTGCTTGAGGTGCCGTGTGATGGACTGGCATCCCATCTGGGGTGTGTCCAATTCTGGGTATGTCCCCTCCTCCTCCGGTCCTGCACCTCGCACCCTGCGCTGCCGGGATAGGCTCTGGTTCGCTGCGACCCCCGCTTTGGACAAGCGGCTTCAGACAATGTGCGTGTGTGTGCATTCACAGGAAAATGCCTTATCTATACCCCTGGAAATTCCATGTTGAGAATTAGCAGTGACACAGATTCAGTGGTGTTCAAGTGTCATTTCAGCTGATATTTTTAAAGCTGTTTCTGTTAGCATGGTGATTAGTGTACAACTATGAGAAAAAGAGAAGTACCTTTGACTTTTTTCCAAGAGTGTTAATATGAGAGGGTTAAGCTAATGTAAAACCAACAGAATTTGCCATGCCTCTACTTTCCTCTGCCTGCTGGGTCACTGCAACCCTCCTCAGGTTCTCCCTGGAGCTCTAATTGCTAAAGGGACTGTCACAGACTGAGCTGTGACAGGCAAGTTGGTTGCAAGGAATCAGTAAGATGCCGGCAAAGTACCATCAATGAAATGCTGAACCTTGTTGCTGTTGTTGCCTGTCACATGCATTTCACCTTGTATTGTTATATTGCTTGTTCTGGTTTAGTATTCAATTTAACACTTTTTGTTTGAACTAGATTGGGTGCCGGGGAAAGGCCTACCGGTATCTGTCTGTTTGTCATTAACTAATAATATTTCTTTTATAAAGGTATGGCAGGTATATGTAACTGGTTGTGGAGAGTGAATGTATTTATTGTTTTTAGAAAATCATTTCTGTAGACTTTTTCCTTACCGTGCAGCTGTCTGGTATTTTGTTGTGTTTGGTGCCTTGTGTTGTAAACCAGATGGAGTGAACTATTTGGGGTATATCTAGGGGGGAGTCCTTGGGCACAACCAACTAGGCAGGGGTGTTTTATTGTGTAGTGTGATAAATGTTTTTATAAGTTGTAACGTAGGGATATTTATAGTAGAAAATGTTTTGTATTGTTTGTATGTTTTAGTATTTATGTTGGATGTAATTTTTGGGGAAATGTACTTTGGAATAGTTTAGGCTGTTATGGTATAACCAGAAGGGTGGAGTTACTGCTATATAAGTTTGTATTAGGGCACTAGTGGGGGGTGAATTGATGCAAACTTATGTAGACACTCTCATGCAGTAAACAGGAGAGCTATGCATTAATGTTGATACAAGGGGTTAAGCCCATGGCTCATAGGCCTCATGTTCTTTGTAACTTAATGTTTGTTTTGTACTTGGTTGGGGGTTAATGTGTTTTGAGGAATACTTTTTAGTTAAAGAAAATAAACCTTTTTGGTCCAACTACTTCAATTCTCCACTGCTGCTTCCATCCGTCGTCCATACCCTCACAGGGACAATGTTATATTTTATTGTACAAATACTATTAAAATAATTTTGAGCACAATGGCTCAAACAATGCAGTTGTCTCCCTTGTTTTGAGAAGTTAGTTCTGCTATTCTTATGCTAAAATGTGAAAGTACTAGGTGAAACAGAGTCGGAAATTGTAAATGCATAAATTAAAAATGCATCAGCACTACAGCAGTGACCCTCCTTGAATGTTCATTTAGTCTTAATTTCAGTTTTTTAATCATTGCACCACCTGTACATTAAGTTAGGCAAATCCTCTAGGGCAGCAGATTGTGTAGAGGTTGTTTAGAGATCTCTTCCCTAACATATCCAAGGACCCGGGTTTGAATCCCTGTTCCTCCTGCTATAGTATATCTGGTCAGGGTAATCATTCTAAATTAATAGAGTAAAAATTACCTAGGGGTACAAATGAGTAAATCATTCTAAGTAGTTTAGCATACAAACCTAACAGTGTAAGCTGCTTTGCAGAAGGGTGTAATAAAAATATAAAATGTTATGCATATTAGTAAAAGATCCCTTTGTGTGTTTGGACTTGGGTTCAAATCTGGGACAGTCTGTGTGAAGTTTGAATGTTCATGAAGGTTACCTCTTGCAGTTCAAAGATATGTGTTTCAGGTGAACTGGTGGCTCAAAGTTCCCTGTATTGTGTGTATGTTACGTTGCTCTGCTTTACTGATTAGTGAAAGAAAGTCTGTTTTTTTTAGCTTGGGTGGCACGGTGGCACAGTGAGTAGCACTGCTGTCTCAGCGCCTGGGTGGTGCGAGAGGACATGGCTTCAATCCCTGCTCAGCCTGTGTGATGTTTGCATCGTCTCTCTGTGTCTGCGTGGGTTTCCTCCTCCACTCCAAAGACATTCTGTTCAGGTTCACCCATAGTGTGTGAGTGACAGGGAGAGTGTGTTCCAGTGATGTATGGATGAGTGACCCATTGTAAGTAATGTATCTAGCAGTGTAAGTCACCTTGGTGAGTAAGGTGTGTGGGCTGATAACACTATAGAGTTCACTGGAAGTTGCTTTGGAGAAAAGTGTTTCCTAAATAATTAAATGTAGTACAGCTCTAGGACTGTAAGTTGCCATAGACAAAGGTATCAGCTACCAAGACTGTAGGAGAGCATCAGCATTAATACCAGCAGAAGTTACTTTAATACTGTACGTAACTTACTCAGTCACTTTCTTACCACTCGTGCTTATCAGGGTCCTGATGGTCCAGAGCCTATCCTGAAAGCAGTGGACTGTAGGCTTGGAGGATTACACCAAGGAAGGGACATCAGCACTTCGGAGGGCATTCTCTCTCACACACATACAGTCATGTAACAATGACGTGAACTCAGACAGTGAAAAAGAGCCAGGTGTTTTTCTAAAGACTGGTTGCTGTACACTGGTCCCTGGTGTGTTACCACCATGGCCTGGGGACTGAGGTTGCTAGGTGTTCCCCTGTCCTTCCATTAACTTATCCATCTGTACTCCTTGAAAAGAAGATACGAGAAATGCTTGACTGGAGTTTAACATAAGCATACTGGACATTATTCTACTGAACTAAAATGCTTTCAGAAGTAAACCAGAGCTGCGATGATACAGGTGGGCTTACATACTGAGGAATATTGACTGATCCATGGCGACCTTTGGATTTACAAATAAAAAGACATTTGCCCTCCTCTCCCCCCCTTTGCTCACTAGGTTCATTCCGAAGTCAAGGCAGATAATGGCTGAACACAACTTTTCTTGCTAAAGGGAAATGTGAGCGGTCACATCATACGCGATTTCACTGGAAATGATTGATTAATTACCTGAGGAGGGTATGGCACTCCAGAATGACTCAAAGCACCTGAACTTGGGTTCGAAGAGGAAGGACACAAAACAAGTATGTATAGAAAGTGTTTAATCATCACTTATAACAACTTGCTAAGGCATGAGCAAGAAGATATTGAATATATGGGTAACCTATGTTATATTATATCCTGTTAAAATAAATGTCAAACCAGTGGACAAGCAGTTAATACTGCTATGCTATATGTATGTGTGTGTGTGTGTGTGTGTGCGTGTGTATGTGTATGCTGACATACTAGCTAAGTTATCGTGTTAAGTCAGTTATAGAGTTGTTATACTTATTTCCCTCTACTTATCATGATGTGCACATCTGATCTAGTGAGAGGTTTTTAATTGGCTCCTGCAACAATGCATTTTTTACTGTTATTTCTGTGTTTATTCAGCATTACTTGAGCAATTCTTCAGATTCTTTAGTCACCTGTGCGAGTCATGACAACTCTGCCCATGTTTACTTGAATGGTGTTTCAAGGTGTCTTAAGACATCAGTAGTTTTGTGCTGCAGTGTGATGCAGGTGTTACACATAAGCAGATGGCCTTTGATTTTGGGCTGCTTTTATGTGTCAGATTTTGAACAGCAGGAATAGTGGCAGTGATCAGAGCCATCACCTTGAAATTGAAGGACCCCCATTTGAGCCTCTGCTGTAGTATCCTTGTTCAAGGTAGTGACCCTGAACTGATACATTAAGTATCGTCCTGTTGTATACATAGGTAAGTCATTGCAGGCAGCTGGGTAAAAAACCTCATGAATGCATATAATAAAGTAACTTTGGAGAAAGGTGTCAGATAAATGAATATATTATAATAATAGTGCAGTAAAACTCATTTAAATAAACAGAGTTCTGAATCATTTTATCATTGTTAAGCACAGGCTAACTGCTGAACAGGCAGCTTTTCGGTTCATTCCACAGGAGTAAGGCTAATGCTCAACATCCTGTCTAAGGCACTGACCAGCTACAGCCAACTTTTTAACTCTGAAAATACTGCTGTCTCATACCTGCAGACGGAAGCAATGAAAGCAGCCTCTTTCTCGAAAAGGGAGAGGCCCTCAAAGTGGCTGTTGGCTCTTCCACCAGTCATAGTCATCCTTGTTCTTGCTGTGACTGGGGTCCTTATTTGGTACTTTTTAGGTAAGTAAGATGTGGGAGCAAGCCACTGATGACAAATCAGTTAATGACGTATCCATAAGAAGATGTGAACTCTGCACTTTTACAAGTTAGGTAATTTCACATATTCAAGATTCAATATTTTCACAGGTTGTAGTGTCATAGGTCAGGTAAATCAGATGCTCTTTGGTTAGTCTGAACTTTAGCTACCATATCTTCAGGAAGCTGATAGATTTTTCAGCTGCTTCTACAGAGGAAACAAATGCCACTGGACCTTGTTGGTGTGATAGCCCTTAGGCCAAGTTGGCAAGTTTACAACACCAGTTGGGACATGGGTCTCAAAAAATACATACACCATTCCCTTAAATAATGAGGTTAGTTTGTTATAGGAAGTCACTTGTGAATTCCCATGGGTGAATTTCCATAGCGATGGGTGTGTTCCATAGTGATGGTTCCCAGATTAAAAATTTGATTTCAGAATTTATGCATTAATGTTTTATTTTTTTCCCAGTTGTCTTTCTTTGCCTTGCAGCCTTTCTCACTGACTTGTTTTTCATCATTTTTAGAAATTTTCATAATTTGACAAAATATTTGGTTGTTCAGAAGGTCACAGCTAATGTCTTTCACCTTGCAAATGACTTGGACCCTGTGCTGTTAGAGGTGCTCTGCAATGTTTCTAACCAATACTTGGCACTAGATGGTCTTCATTTGCTTGTCTCATTTGTGACTGAGGAGAACAAAACTGGCCAATAGGAGACACCCGAAACAGTGTAATAATAGACATACACCTCTACTTAATCGCTGGGTAGTTTGTGTAAAAGTCTTGCATATACACACACACACACACATTTTCTGAATCGCTTGTCCCATACGGGGTCGCGGGGAACCAGAGCCTACCTGGCAACACAGGGCGTAAGGCATAAAGTGGCAAAAAAATATGCTAAATTAAAACTGCCCTGCATTTCCATTCGCGGGTTCCCTCACAGCATCTATTGAACAAAAGTGTATTTTGCAGCCTGATAACTGTGGCAAGTGGAACCATGGGCCGTTTTTGCTCTGCAACAAAATAGGATGGAATAGAATGGTGAGGAAGTGCAGTTAAAAATAAATGAACCAGGAAATGTCTGTGTTTTGAAAATTTGTAACTCAGATGTTCCTAACACAAGGTACAAGTGTAAATATTTTCATCATAGTTTCTGCTATGGAACCAGTTATAATTTATTACTTTGCTTAATGCCCCAGTCAGCAGGTTTATCTTGATCAGAGTAGGTTACTGGGATGTGAAACACTGTTTTTACATCATGCACAAGAGATGCTACAGGATGTTTCATGCCATTTACATTTACATTTACATTTATTCATTTAGCAGGCACTTTTCTTCAAAGCAACGTACATCTCATAGAAAATACAATTTTTGCATTACATTAAGAGAAAGAGAGACATAGTTGCAGACGTGTGATTCTTAGGTACAGCTAGTTTGTTTCTTTCACCAGATGCACCAAGGTTCATCACACGATGTTCATTTACACTGTACAACTGTCTGGCAAGGCTTAATTTGTTCCTTACTGGGTAAAATTAGTTCCATCATTTGTTCCTTGGTAGGAAAAAATTAATTTAGTCATTTCTTCCGCTGTAGGAAATGTTATTTTTTGTCTGCTCTACCCATAAAAATCTGACAAATTTCGGGTAAGAAACTGAATGCACACCAAAATGGACCCATTTCAACATTATGGATTACTACTAGGACACAGTGACTTTATGGTCCCTCGTTGTACCTTGTCATAGACGCAAAGTCTTCCTATAGTCTGTGATTGAACCAGTCTGTCTTTTTTTCTCTCGTTGCTTCTTTTGCAGTCTACAGAGTTATGGTGCTGGAACCCAGGGTGCATCAGGAGTACACGGCATCGATCACCATCCTCAACAGGAACTTCACTTCACAGCTTGCCTCTCGCACCAGCTTGGAGTTCAGGATGGAGGCACGAGTTGTGGAGGACACGGTGAGCTAACAGGCCATAGTACTGTATCCATCACAGTTTGCACATTGCCTTGTAACATCACTCCTCCTAACTCAGTGGAGCACAGAAAAGACTTGAAGAGATCTGATAAATTCATCTGTCAGCATCTAATCTAGAACAACTTTTATAGTGTCCTTCGCTTTTATATACAACTGCATGGAACTTCATCAGCTTCACTGAGCTTTTTACACTTATAGCTCACCACCAGAGCTAATGAATCACATCTTTGTGGCTCAATATATAAACCATTCAAGTTTTTCGAGTACAGTGCAACAAACATAAGACATCCACTTAGCAACACTTTTGTATGTGAAAATACCTTGTTTTTGACAGCGATAAGGTCAGCTGCATGAAAACGAACAGGAAGGAGACGTGTAAAAATTAAAGCTCAGTACTGTTGTGTTGTTTAAAAGGGGATCTCTCAATGTTCATCTTACTGAACCTTGAAACAGATGGGCAATATTATTAAAAGGCCGCACTCCCTTGAGCTCAGAACAAGAAGATAAGGTTCTAGTGGACATGCAGTCATGAAAACTGCAAAATTCAACAGTGGAAAAACATTGCCTGTTCTCTCAAATGCCAGTTTGTGTTCTGACATCACACACACACACAGTGACTGAAGCCGCTCATCCCAAGCGGGGTCGTGGCGAACCGAAGCCTAATCCGGCAACACAGGGCGTAAGGCTGGAGGGGGAGGGGATACACCCAGGATAGGACGCCAGTCTGTCGTAAGGCACCCCAAGCGGGACTCGAAACCCAGACCCGCCAGAGAGGAGGACCTGGCCGAGCTCGCTGCGCCACCGCACCCCCATCTCCGTTGTGACATGCTGATGCAAAATCAGAAATTGGTGTAAAAAGAATGAATTCAAGGACCCATCCTGTCTTCAATACTATAAGGCCTGTCTGGCCTTTCTGAGACTGGTACTTTCAGCAGGGTAATGTGGCACACGTAACCAAAGTATGATTCTGCAAACATGACAGTTCATTTAATTTACTCTTATGGCCTGTACGGTCCCTACTCTCAAGCCAAAAGAGCTTCTTTGCGCAGGGGTGGAAGGTAATGTTAGCAGAATCAATTTACTGCTAAAAATCTTCAGAAGCTGCCAACCATCATGGACAAAGAGCCCTGCGAAATGTGTCTAATATCTTATTGCTGAATTAATGCTCTTCTTAAGCAAAAGTGGGTCCCACCTGGATATAGATATCTTTCCTTGTCTCTCCTGTTATTGGGCCCATATCCATCTGATCACTGGTTTCGTTCTTTAATTATGAGTTTTTTTTGCTTAAGGAGCCCTATTTTTTCAGCTGTCTGCATAGACTTTTTTGCACTTTCCACGACCATTATTCTGTATACAGCTGAATATTTTCATTATTCCAAAGTGAAACAGTTGAGCCTCATCACACTTCTGTCTTTGCTAATTTCCTCAATCTGAGATGAGCATGTCTTCTGACATCACAACTGTAGCCCATTCTAACCTCTGTCCATAACCATCACACCACTATCTTGTTGCTCAGCATCTTCAAGCTTTATTAAATTTCTATCCACCTACATAAATACAGAAATATTAGAATTGCACAAGATTTATTTTCATTTGATTTCTGAAACCATTGATCGCAATGTTTTCTTTTCATTAGGTGAAAAAACTTGTGAAATCATCAGATTTATATTGGTATTTCAACTCTACCAGTGTCTACGCTTTCGGGTAAGAAGGGCAGAGCAGGTCAGTCAGTTTCCTCTGAACATTTCCTGGATCAGGGGACCCATTTCCAGCATGACTGAGATCTTTCCAGTATGTGCAACCTTTGTAATTGTGTTTGTTGTTTCCACAGGGAGGGCAGTGTAGTGGCACATTTCTGGCTTATTCTGTCAGTGCCTGAGAGCCTTGTGGAGAAGGTCACACCAAGCCGTGTAAATAGCAGCCTTTATAGCAGCCTGATGGTATTTGGCAACGGGGATACAGTCAACTATGAGGGATACGTGCTCCATCTCCCCTCCTTCTGTATAACAGGTTGCACATTGTACTACTTCTATTTCACCAAAGACTAAAACATATCACCATCGTCGTCATCACTTGTTGTTTTCCTTCAATATGTATTTTCTTTTCTACAGAATCGGAAGCCAAAGTTATAGATTTGTTGAAATCTTCATTTGGTATGATTTGTTTTTTGATTTTCTTTTTTTCATAAATGTTGTTACATCTAATTGTGTTATAGTGTGATGACATTAGATTTCAGGGCGTTAGAACAAAAGCTGCTCATTAATGTCTTATTTTGATAGTAAAGGCACATTTTTATTTATCATGTTCACTCATCCCTCATTGCACACTGTAAAAATTACACATTGCTCCGTAAGAGTGCCCCCTAAGAACATGTTGACGCAAGCAGGTGAATAACACCTTTGTCCTTCTACATTGTATCTGGCTGTCTCTGAATGACAGAATGTCTCTGACTCCCCCGACTCCTCTCCTCAGACTGTTATAGGTACCAGTCAGTGGTCTCCAGCACCCCAGTAGCCTTGCAGGGCCCCAACACTCAGCGCTCCTCCTGCATCTGGCACCTCGAGGCTCCCCAGGGTTCCCAGCTGGAGTTACAGATGGAGTGGCTGCTTCCAGACTGCAGGGACCGCCTGGCTGTATACGACTCTACCACGCCAGCAGATGCCCATCTAATAACATCGTGAGCCTCAAGTTTGCTTACGCTTCACTTGTTTGCATACCTTGATATTACCAAACTGAGGTTGATGGCATACTTTCATGAGACTTCCCCAACTGTTTCAAAAACTGTGTTACCTCCTTGTCCCTTGAAATCCCTTAGGACTATTGAGGAGAGAAGTTCATCAGTGGTTCCCAAACTTTTTTATGTAACCCTAAATACAGCCTTATCCTGGCCTGGTGATCCTAAACACTGGTACAAGCAGTATTAATGACCAGTCATTTGGATACACTGTGTTTATATATATAGTTTTGTTTAATTATCATTACTTAATGATTTGCAAAGCATTTTTAATTGGATGAAATTAAAAGCTAATTTACATGAAAATGAGACTTGAAATAGAATCAAAGATTTGATCAGTGGCTACAATGATAATGCTTTATTTTGTGTCTGAACTCCAATAAATTTGCTAAAATTACAGTGCCTTTGATAATATGACATTCAGGTAAGAGTGCCGCTTAACAAAAGGCTTCTTGCTGGTCTGCCTAATGCATGAGTGCTGGAAGTGAACAGATTTGAAAGATGGCACCACGAATGGCTGCCTTGGTCTCGTGCTCTCTTGTAGTTTGTTTGTTTTAACTACAGGAAATCATCTCCCCACACTGTGGGAAGTCAACAACTGACTGAAGATCTGAATATGTTTTACCGCAGGTTTGATCATTCAGTGTTCACACCCCTCACCCGCCTCAGTTCTCCTAATATACATATGACTGAGTTCCCCTCACCTAGCCCCCCGCCACCCAACCGGCTTTGAAGATCTGTGAAGAGGATGTGTGCCGGCTCTTCCAGAAACAAAAAACCAGGAAAGCACCAGGCCCAGATCTTATCTCACCTTTCTGTCTGAAAATCTGTGCTGCTCAGCTGGCTCCTGTCTTCACACACATTTTCAACAGATCGCTAGAACTGTGCAAAGATCCCTCCTGCTTCAAACTGTCCACAATCATACTGGTCCCCCCAAAAAAATCATCCATTACAGGTTTAAATGAATACAGGCCTGTTGCCATGACATCTGTGGTCATAAAGACCTTTGAAAGACTGGTCCTGGCCCATCTAAAGGACATCACAGGTCCCCTAATGGATCCCCTTAAATTCACGTATCAGTCAAGCAGGTCAGTAGATATCCTTCAGGCCCAACTCTTGCACAAGCAGCACCGGTGCCCCCCAGGGTTGTGTGCTCTCCCCGCTCCTTTTCTTCCTTTATACCAACGACTGCACTTCAAGGGTCCCCTCTGTTAAGCTCCTTAAATATGTTGATGACACAACCCTAGTGGGAGTCATCCAAAATGGTGATGAGTCTGCATACAGATGGGGGGTGGAATAGCTGGTCCTCTAGTGCAGTCAGAAGAATCTGGAGCTAAATACTCTGAAAACAGTAGAGATGACAGTGAATTTCAGGAGGAACCCCTCCAATACTGCCATACCGCCCCCTCTTCATTTTCAACAGTGCTGTATCAGTAGTGGACACCGTTAAGTTCCTGGGAACTACAATTTCTCGGGACTTAAAGTGGAAAACCAACATAGTGTCCATCACAAAAAAGGCCCAGCAGAGGATGCACTTCCTATACCAGCTGAGTAAGCTCAACCTATCACAGGAGCTGCTGTTGCAGTTCTACACAGCAGTCATTGAGTCTATACTCTTCTCCTCCATCACAGTCTGGTTTGGATCAGCAACCAAGCAAGAAAAGAACCGTATAGTCAGATCTGCAGAAAGAGTCATAGGTTCCAGACTGCTCTGCCTCCAGAACCTGTACTCCTCCAGAATAAGGAAACATGCAGGGAAAATCGTGACAAACCCCTCTCACCCGGGCCATGGCTTTTCTGAACTTCTCCCATCCGGCAGGTGCTACAGATCACTGTGTGCCAAAACAACAATACATAAAAACTGTTTCTTTCCCCACACTGCTATGTCCATGAACAACTGACTGTTGTTAGTGTTTCAGTTCTCTGTGGAATACTTTTCCCCGGGTAACAATTTGCCCCAGGTAGAAGAGTTTAAGTATCTTGGGGTCTTGTTCATGAGTGAGGGGAGAAGGGAGCATGAGATCGGCTGCAGATTGGGAGCAGCGACAGCAGTAATGCGGTCGCTGTACCGGACTGTAGTGGTGAAGGGGGAGCTGAGCCATAAGGCAAAGCTCTCCATTTACTGGTCGATCTACATCCCTACCTTCACCTGTGGTCATGAACTTTGGGTAATGACCGAAAGAATAAGATCGTGGATACAAGCGGCTAAAATTAGTTTTCTCCACAGGGTATTGGGACTCACTCTCTGTGACAGGCTGAGGAGTTCGGACATCCGGGAGGAACTCAGAGTAGAGCCGCTACTCCTCCACATTGAGAGGAGCCGGTTGAGGTGGTTCGGGCATCTGATGAGGATGCCCCCTGGGCGTCTCCGTTTAGAGATATACCAGGAACACACTAACTGAGACGAGGCCTCGAGGTCGACCCAGGACCTGCTGGAGGGATTATATCTCACAGTTGGCCTGGGAACGGCTGGGGATCCCCCAGGCTGAGCTGGAGGAAGTTGCAGGGGACAGGGGCGGCTGGGCTTCTCTGCTCCCTTGTTGTCACCGTGACCCTACTAGGACAAGTGAGAGAGAAGATGGATGATGGATGGATGGATGGAATACTTTTCCCTTCTTACTTATTTCCTCCTTCATTATTTATTCAATCCCACACACACACAATGTCTACAACTGCTTGCACGGAGCGGGGTCGTGGCAAGCCGGAGCCTAGCCCGGCAATACAGGGTGCAAGGCTGAAGGTGGAGGGGACACACCCCGGATGGGATGCCAGTCGGCTGCAAGGCACCCCAAGCAGGATTGGAACCCCAGGCCTACCGCAGAGCTGGCCCCTGCAAAATCCACTGCGCCCCCCATTTATTCGATCCATCATTATTTACTCCATCCCGCGTTATGTATTCTTTCCCCCGCCAAAATTAATCGCTTTATGTATGTATGTTTGTGTGTGTTTATGTATGTTTTTTGTTTACTCGACAATATGAGCCATTTGTATGTGTGTGCATACTTGGCCAAATAAATCGGATTCTGATTTGCATACTATTATATTAAGCTTATATTGATGCTGTACTGTCCTCAACTATTTCACTTTAATAACAATTTCAATAGTCCTTCACATTTTGCCAGTGAAATAATGCACTATGATGTTTCTTTTTTGAAGACCATCCTGTGACCCTCATTCAGGTTGCAACCATGGATTTGGGAACTTAAATAAATTCCTTCTATCCTTATTCACTTCTCTCAGCCATGTCCTGTATGTCCTTCACATCTCTCCTGTCCTCTTCTGTGTTTCAGACTGTATCGATGCAGTCGATTGGAGCAGGTGGTTAGGGTGCTCTCCTCGGCGCAGTGGATGACTGTGGTGTGGAAGCAAGGTCTCTACAACTACAAGGACCCGTTCTCCCTTTCTGCCCAAGCCTGGCCCTCTCAGGGTGGGAGTCACTGTCTGTCTCCAGTTGCACTGTTGTTATTATTATTTTGTTGCAGTAGCTAATGTTTCTATGCAACATGACGTTTCTGTCTATTTATTCAACTGTACTGTATATTGTAATGAAAGTTGAGAACCTATGTCTAGGGTACTACAGTAGTGCCCCTTCAAGAGCTTTAATCTCCACCCTTAAGGTGACATATCCTTGTCCCTAACCATTACTGTCGCACACAGTGGATGGGACACCAGAGTGTAGACCTAATTACAGGATCTTTTACAGCCACAGTACAAAGGGAAAGTGATATTCATGGTTGGGGACAGGTGTGGTTCAATCCAAGCTGCAATTGATGTTCAGGAGGAGAATCTGAAGACGTGATTGACGAGGTGAAACGAGGGTTGATGTCGTAGGAGACTGGAAACAGGGTCGTTGTACGGAGAAGGACGGGTAAGGTGAGGGAGGCGTATCGTGAGCACAGGGGGGACGGTTGTCTCAAAGAGCTTCCACAACTGGAAAGTAGTGGACTGGTTCCCTTTATACCTGGCTGTGTTGATTGTGACCAGGTGCTTGCGGTTGAGCTGTGGGCGTGACAGTACCCCCCTCCTCACAGGTGGCTTTCGTCACCTGCGACTCTTGGAACATGGGGCCAGCTGATCCGGATGGTCCCCGAGAGAGTCGAAAATCAAGGAAGGGTCGAGGATATCACAAGCAGGGACCCAGCACCATACCTCAGGCCCCTACCCCTCTCAGTCCACCAGGTAGTGCAACCACCCCACCAACGCTTAAAGTCCAAGAGCACGCGAACCATATATGCTGGGGCCCCATCAATCTGCAATGGAGAAGGCGGTGTTATACCCTGAGGAGCCTGCAACAGTGAGGTCTTGATCCGCCTGATGACCTTTAAGGGACCTGTGTACTGGGGACTGAGTTCTTTTGATGGGAGCTTCAGCTTAATGTCCCTGGTGAATAACCATACTCTCTACCCAGGCTGGAAGAAGACGGTACACCTGTTGCTTGTACTGGTGGGTGCTCTGGTGGAGGTGCTCCTGAACCATCTGCCATACCTCTGCCATGCTGGAACTAGGGTGCCATGGGAACAGGGGAGGCTGGTAGCCTAAAATGCATTGAAATGGGGACAGTCCTGTGGATGAGTGGAACAGTGACTTGTGTGCATATTCCACCCAGGGCAGAAAATGCGACCACAGGTGTTGCTTCTGAGAACAGTAACTCCCGAAGAAGTGGCCTAAGTCCTGGTTAAGCCTGTATACTTGACCATTCACCTGGGGATGATACTGTAACCTGGGGTAAGGCTGACTGATAACTCCAGCTTGCACCAGAAGGCCCTCCACACCCTCAATGTGAACTGGGATCCCTGATCAGACACTGTATCCTCCAGCAGGCCACATATGAGAAAGACTTAGTTGAACAATGCCTCCGCCATTTCTGGAGCAGTAGAGAGCTAAGGTAAGGGGATCAGGTGGCATGCCTTGGAGAAGTGCTCAATGATGACCAGGATGATGGTGTTTCCTTCAGAAGGAGGCAGGTCCATCAGGAAGTCAACCACTACATGGGACCATGGCATGGAGGGCACCGAGAGCGGTACCAGTAATCCAGCTGGCTTTTGGCTTGGAGTTTTAGCCTGGGGGCATATTTTGCACTCCTCCACATATTCCTGAACATCCTCTTGGATGGAGGGCCACAAGAAGTTTCCTTGCAACAGAGAGAGGGTTCCTTCCACTATAGCAGGGAAGTGAGGGGAGCTGCTATGGAGCGAAAACCCTGAATGAACCAGTGATACAAGTTGACAAACACCATAAACCATTGCAGTGCTTTGGCTGAGGTCAGTCTGGGCCAATCTAACCATCTGGACCTTCTTGGGGTCCATGGCTACTCGTTCTGCACTCAGGATGAACTCAAGGAAGGAGACCCGCATTTTGTGAAAGATGGCATTTTTCCCCTTTGACGACAAAGTTATTGGTTAGCAGGAGTTTTAGCATGGTCTCAAACATCTGCCGCAGGGTCTGCTCATGGGAGCTGAGCAGCACTCCTTGTGCTAAGACGGCTGTCTGAAGCCACTTCATGTCCATCGGGTCCATTTGTAGAGGTGAAATCTTCTCCGGACACCGGAGTGTGGACCCAGTTGCAGGATCTTTTACAGTTAAGGTACAAGGGGAAAGTGATACTCATGGTCGGGGACAAGCATGGTTCAATCCAAGCTGCAAACGTTGTTCAGGAGGAGAATCCGAAGATGTGGGCAATGAAGCAAAGTGAGGGACGATGTCACGGGAGACCGAAAACAGGGACAAGGAAACAGGCGAGGGAACAAGGAGGGAAATGTACGGAGACGGATGGGTAATGCGAGGGAGCCATACTGAGTGTGCAGGAGGGACGGTTGTCTTGAAGAGATTCCTCAACCAGGGAGTGGTGAACTGGTGCCCTTTATACCTGGCTACGTTAATTATGACCAGGTGCTTGTGGTTGAACTGAGGGTGTCGGTGTGTCGATTACATTACCTGCAGTCCTCTCTCCTGGCCAGGAAACTGACCTATCAGCAATTGGTCCCAAAGCATTTTTGAAATGTTCTTTTCTGAAAAGTTTTTTTTTTTTTTTTTTTTTTTTAAATTTCTGAAGATTTCTGTGACTGTGAACAAAAGATTTATTTATATAGGTGATGAGGGTCGGCTTGGAGTTTTCTGTCTGAATAATATAATTGAAATTAACATCAGGCAAACAAAAGAAACATCTACAGAATATGAATGGTACTATGCCCTCTGTGTATTTGAAGTTGTATGGGAATGGTACACATGTGAAAATCAAATTAACAGGTACCAGACATTGAATTCACCATTCCTGCCATAGGACTCCTGAGCAAGGTACTTACTCTAAATTGAAACAGTAAAAATTACTCTGCAGTATAAATGGGTAATATAATCACTGTAAGTATTGTAAAATACAATATTAATATTATAAGCTGCTTTAGACAAAGGTGCCAGCTAAGTGAATAGTAGTAATGGAATAGGTAGGGTAAGTTTTTGCTTATTGCTGCTTATCTAAGTGCACATTTCAGAAGATCTCACTAGCCTGTCTTCCTTTTTCATACCTAGTGTGTTCATCCACGTTCTTCTTGCGGCCTGTCTTGGGTGTACAAGGCAGCTTCCAAACACCCTTCTATCCCAGCTACTACCCTCCGGACACCAACTGCTCCTGGCACTTCACTGTGAGCTCCTGGCATAACCACCTCTTCTTCATTCATAATTTCAAGTCTTTAGAACTTAGAATTTGAACTTAGCTAGAAGCAGACATGTTGTGCTCCACAAGAAGAGGTGGAGAACTTGACAGAAGTAACTTAAAGCTTTTCAATTGCATTACTTTGTCATGTGCTCAACTCCTTGTGTGCTAAACTCTTTAAGTCCTTTACTCTACAGATCTTTATCTTTTTTCACTCCTGTGAAAGTAGGCCTATTTTAGATATGATGACACACATCTTTACGTTATTCTTGACCTCATAGAAATCTTTGTCATCTTTCACTGAAAAACTTGTTTGTCTCAGTTTCCAGGTGCAAAAGTTTGTTATATATTTATTTTTTCGATAGATTTAGAATTACTGAAAATGTCACAAGTTTGACTTATCTCAAGTTGCTCATCCTCACACACTGTTCTTGATATTATTAATTCTTTGGGTTATTTCTCATTAAGGTATTAAGACAGTACTTGCTTGTATTTATTTGTTTTTCTGAGTTCATTCCCTTTAAAGAGTTTTATTAAAACGTATACAAAATCTATAAAATTATGCATACCATAATTATTACTTTGACAAACTCAGAAAGCAAAGTTATGGCTGGTTTTGCTCAGAACTTGCTGCCCTATCTGATGAGTCAGGTACCATCTACCAGTTTTGGGCTCATGCTGGAGTTTGAGGGCTATGAGCTGACGAGGGCCGGCTACAACCAGGCTTGCACCCAAGGAGAGTGGGTCATTCAGAACCGCAGGTACCTGCGACTTGCCGTCTCACGTTTCCTTTGTTTGATGTGTCCAAAACAAATCAAATACCTTGTAATGTTCCCCCATTTATACATTTGTCTGTTTTGCTAAAGAAACACAGGAGCATAAGTCAACTGCTCTAAGTGTGCTAACTGCTCCCAAGTTCCATCTATCCAACCACCATCAACAACTGCTCGTCCCAAGCGGGGCTGCAGCAAGCCAGGGCCTACCCAGCAACACAGGACACAAACCAAAGGGTCTATCTATCTATCTATCTATCTATCTATCTATCTATTACTTGTTTTTGCATTTACATTACATTACATTACATTATTCATTTAGTAGATGCTTTTGTCCAAAGCGATGTACATCTCAGTTTTTCAGTGGCTGAATAACTTTGAGTTCCAGCATGCGCTGGTTTTCAATTCCCTCTTGTGTTGTTCCTTTGTTTTTTGTCCAGACTATGTGGGACTCGAAGCCTTCAACCCTATGCAGAGCGCCTTTACCTGGTGTCAGCCTCTGTGACTGTCACTATGACCTCTGAAGTGTCCCTCACAGGCCCTGGACTCAAGGTCCACTATAGTCTCTTCAACCAAGCAGACCGTAAGTTGCCTCCTGCATGTTAAGAGCACTGAAAATACTGGTAGTGTAGTGGCTACAGTTATCATCTTGCCATCAATGAACCTAAGATCTGTGGTTCTGCTGTTACACCTCATGCTGATTAGCTCCAGTAGTTACATACATGGATAAGAAAACTGATAGTACTGCAACAAAAAACACCAATACTGTGAGTCACCTTGGGCAAAGACATTGACTGAAAAATGGTTAATAGTAAATTTCCATTTTTGGTTTTTGAGTTAACATTTGTATACCCTTTTACTGTACAGGAGCAGTTCTGACCACCCCCGAACAAATTACAGACATGCGTCGCTTAATGATGGGTATATGTTCTGATAAATGCGTAGTTAGGCGATTTCATCATTGTCCTAACATCATAGTGTGAACTTATACAAACCTAGATGGTATAACCTCAATGCAGTCAAGAGACATGGGAAACACGAGATTTATGATGCTGCTGCCGGCGTAACACAGCATACTGGTTTACAGTAAACTTTTTTATACTGTAAGTAGAAAGAGTAAGCTACACTCTAAAACAACGACAAAAGTACAGTATAGTAAAGACATAAACCACTAACATATGTGTTTATTATCATTATCAAGTATAATGTACCGTACACAATTTTATGCGATATACTCTTATACGGCTGGCAGCGCAGTAGATTTGTTTACACCAGCACCACCATGAACATGTAACACATAGCGCTACAACGTTACGACAGCTACAATGTCGCTAGTTGATAAGAATTTTTCAGCTCTATTATAATTTTATGGGACCACCGTCGTATATGCGGTCAGTCGTTAAGCAAAACGTCGTTGACCGGAGCGTGACTGTAATAAAATTAAAGAATTTGCTTGAATTAAGTGTAATAACTTTCAGTATTACAGATACATTTTGGAAAAGGTATAGATTCATACTGTTTTTGATGGTTAGCTGTGCTAGGAAAGACCTTTTTGGTTTCCTCAATTGTCCAAATGGTTTTTTTTCCAGCCTGTCCAGGAGAATTCCTGTGCACGGTAAACGGGCTATGTGTCCCTGCATGTGATGGGATCAAGGACTGCCCCAATGGCTTGGATGAGAGGAACTGTGGTAAGGCTTCAAGCTGTGGGGACATGGAAAGTTGGCAAGAGTTGAGAAATCATGAAGAACATCTTCCATTTTTGACACAACTGGGGCCACCTATTCCAAAATTGTTCACATATACACTGCATTAGCACCAGTAGTGCACTGAATGAGATGTGAGCAAGTACCAGCAATGTTGATGGAAGATCACTTCTCCATTACATACGAGCACAACAGACAACCCCTTAGTCCATCCATCCATCCATCCATCCATCCATCCATCCAGTTTTCTAGAATTACAAAAAAATTCATCTACTTATTCTAAGGATAGACATTTTCTTTAATTATTTACTGTGTACAATGCACTTGTGCTCAGAGAGAATTCAGCTAAGTATATCTTATGGTGTACACTGCCCTTGGGGCAGAAAAATTACTGTTTTGCAGGGTGCATTCCACAGTACTGGTGCCCTGGCTACACACAGTTTGCATCAGGGCCCTGGGGACAGTTTGTTTCACAGTATAGGTGGCAGATGGTAGTGTACTGGTTGGAGCCATCACCTTGCATCTGAGTGACCCTTGCATCAAGTTTGAATCCCACTCCTGCTATAGTATCCTTAATCAAGAAATACCCTCGCTCCATTAAAGAAATATCCAGTTGTATAAATGGATAAATCGTTGCAATTAACATTGTGTCCAAACCTGATATTGTAAGTCACCTTGGGGAAAAGTGTCAGATAAATGAATCAACAATATACGGGTAGTAATAATGAATGCTATAACGTCCACTGTTTTCAACTATGTTGAAGAAGACAGAGCTTTTACTATGTTTTGCAGTATGCACTGCACAGTACCAGTGTCCTGAAGACAGCCAGTGCTTAGATTACTTCAAAGTGTGTGACCATCATCTGGACTGTCCAAATGGAATGGATGAGGACAACTGCACAGAAGGTAACCAAAACAGTTTTGTTCATTCTGAGGAATCCCCACCTAATATGCAATTAAAATAAGAGGTAAAATCATGAAGGCCAACATTGTACATTACCTGTCAGAATCATGTAGCCGCTATACTGCTATTAGCTGAACCTGAAAGAGTGGTCTGTGTGTGTTTGTTTGATTGCTGGCCAGGAGTGCAGTGTACCGAAATGACCTATGTGTGCGCTGATAGCACCTGTGTCAAGAAGCCCAACCCAGAGTGTGACTTTGTCACTGACTGCCCGGATGCCTCAGATGAAAAGCACTGTGGTGAGATTTCTAACGAATTCAAAAGGAATGTGTTATACTGCCACACCATCGTTTGTTGGTGGGTCTTCATCAACATCTGTCTGGGTGCACAAATTCTCATGAATTATAGGTTCTATAGACTGTAGCTTAGTCTTGACAGTTATACCACTCTTCTTTGTATAAGACATACATTATCCACAGAGGTCCTCGGTTACCACAGCAGAACGCCCAGGAGGGGTGGGCAGCCACTGGTGCTTGGCCCCTGGGGGTTTTTGTTCTCCCTTTGTGATTGGGAGATTTTTGTTTTCCTCTCCATGGTTGCTAGCTGGCTTACTTCATCGTTATTTGTATATGTGTTATACCTGTAATTCTGGATCATTTTCAATAACCTTGTTCAGCCTCCTGTGTCAATCTGGTGAGAAAAGTTTTAAAAATAAATTGAATTGAATTTAAAAACAAAAAAAACAAGAAAATATGTATGTTTTTTCAAGAACAAATTTGACAGCTGAGAAAAAAAATTTAAGATTTAACATGTCTTCCTATATATACTACTCCTTGACAGTGAGGGTCCACTTGGTCTTCATGCCTTCATCATTTTTGTGCCAGATTTGTGGTTCAGTGGTACATGTGTATGAATGTATGTTTGTATTTTTTCAGACTGTGGGATTCAACATTTCCCCAGCCGTGTGGTGGGTGGGCTCAACTCCGTTGAGGGGGAGTGGCCATGGCAAGCCAGTCTGCAGTTCAGCGGTCGGCATCTCTGTGGGGGGGTTCTCATCTCCAGCCAATGGGTAGCATCAGCTGCTCACTGCTTCTATGATGATAGGTCAGTAGCATGTGAGCAGCAAGGCCGTTTCTAAACACATCACAAAACCTATTTATCTGTTCTGTCCTTTAGGTTTTTGACAGATTGCTCCCTGCCCACTTCTATAGCCCAAGAAATAAGCTAAGTGAGGTCAACAGGATGGAAAAATTGTTGAGAAATAATTTGTCGAGTTTGCTTTAAAGCAAACAAATAAAACTTTCATACTAAGGATATTGAAGCTCATAACCTCATTGCTTTTTATTATGAAATTCTATACTCTATGTATGATGTATATATCTCTACTTTTATGTCTGTTTTCATCTACAGTATGAGATATGTAAACTATAATCCATTAATGCCTTTTTGACGTTACCATTATTATTACCATTCCATACTCCATCCTTCTCAGCTTGTATTCTCCTAGCCTGTGGACGGTGTACCTCGGCAAACTGCTTCTGAATCGCAGCAGCCCGACAGAGGAGGCCCTGCGAGTAAAGGAGATCCACCTGCACCAGTACTACGATGATGACACGCACGACTACGATCTGGCACTTCTGAAGCTAGAGAGACCAGTATCTTCTCGGACCCTGGCCCAACCCGCGTGCCTGCCACCTCGCACACACCTGCTGGAGCCGGGGGTACAGTGCTGGGTGACTGGCTGGGGGGCACTGAAGGAGACGGGTGAGGGGTGTTGGAAGTTTCGTTGGGAGCCCCAGAGGGTTTCAGAATGGATAGGCTTGAAAGTCAGCACAACACCTCTTTTTCTCAGGTTTCACCAGTAACATCTTGCAGAAGGTGGATGTGCGTTTGATCAGTGAGGATGTCTGCAACAAATCTTATGGCTACAGGATCACTCCCAGAATGCTCTGTGCTGGCTTTCGAGATGGGGGAAAGGATGCGTGTCAGGTGAGAAGTGACTGTACAGCATTACTCCAAAAATCATAGAATTAAACTTAATTTTAAGTTCCTTTTCTGTTGTCAAAGTCACAAAGCATTTCATAGGCAATGTTAACTAGTCAGGAATAATTATGCCAGTTCTAATTACTGGTTAAGGGAGGTGCGGTGGTGCAGCGGGCTTGGTCGGGTACAGCTCTCTGATGGGTTTGGGGTTTAAGTCCTGCTTGCGGTGCCTTGCGATGGACTGGCGTCCTGTCCTGGGTGTGTCCCCTCCCCCTCCAGCTTTGCGCCCTGCGTTGCCGGGTTAGGCTCTAGTTCGCTGCCACCCGGCTCGAGACTTGCGGTTTCAGATGGTGTGTGTGTGTGTGTGTATGTGTGTGTGGGTGTAATTACTGGTTTACCTTTAAACATTTCCTTAGAATTGAGCCCTAAGGCCACATTACAGACATAGCCAGATGTCCTCAATTTGGTCTGCTGTTCAAAGCAGAACATAAGGTCAAACTTTTCACACTGTGGAGGTCCCACCAATCAATGAGGGCTGTCATTGGTGAGATCATCAGCGACCCAGCATTTTCACTTTCTGAAACACTGGTATTTTTTCAAAGAAGATGCATATTTTCATTAAATTCTGCAATTCAGGACGACACCCTTTCATGTTGTCTTAGTAAATTTCAAGATGAACTCTGGCTGTGTAGGAAGCTGCATTCTCATACTCAATAGAAAACAAGGACAAAATTAGTAATGATTATTATAGTAACACTCTGTATCTCGATGTTTGTTATAGGGAGACTCTGGGGGACCTCTTGTGTGCCAGGAGCCATCTGGCCGCTGGTTTCTGGCAGGAGTGGTCAGCTGGGGTATTGGCTGTGCTCGACCCTACTACTACGGTGTCTACACTCGCATCACCAAGATGACAAGCTGGATTAAGGAGCTCACCTCTTCCTAAAGGTCCCAATTCTCTCTGTTCATGCCTACTTGTGACACATCTTGGGAGCTATCAAGGGCAACAGAGCCAGAGGGCCCAGTCTGACATGTTTGGTCAACATATTGTTAACTCAGAACTACTTCAGGTCGAAAGAACCCTTTTTCCAAGCATGGAAAGAATAAGTTTTCTTAGTCAAACTCTCAACAAACAAGTGGAACTGAACCTCTGTTTCTGTCTGTGCAAAGCCTTATGGAAGGATTGTTAACATATGGGGGGGCCAAGGGAAACAGTCCACAGTGAGGTGCATTGACCTGAACACAAAGATTGATGTGGTCCTGCTCCACATGCAGCCACATACAGCTGCTATTTCCACCTGATTTGGAACTGGGCACCTGCCGTGCATCAGTAGATGCCAATGTTGGAATAGTGCATCAAGTCCTGGCAATATGATTCTCATATTACATTGTTTGGTTGTCAGAATGTAGATCAAGGAGACAGCTATACAGATACATATTCATGGACAGAAGTGATGCAAAATGCAACCAACAGACTCTGCCAGGAGCAATGCCTACAGACTATGAGGACATGCTCTCACACTGTCATTTATAGAGTGAGAGATTGTAAGTTGTGAAAAATTAAGTTTAAGTTTAAATCTTAACATTTTTAGCCAGAACTTAATTTGTACCATAAATCATAAATCTGCTTCCATTTTCCTTTAAAATGTTCATGTTGATGATTTAGTAACTGTGGTTAAGTTTATTGGGATTTAAGGACTGTGCGGTCGTATGTTGTGCAAATGATGATTTAGCACTTCAGTTCAGTTCGATTCCATGCAGTGACACACAGACCTGAACAAAGGATCTGTGAAGTGTTCATAAAGACCTTTTGATTTTAATTATTGCTCTTTAAAGGTAGTGTGTATTATTTGCAAATGTGCAGGGGGTTAGAACCTCTCACTGCTATACTGAAGTTTTTTGTCCCTAAAATGATAACCTCTACCCCAGTAACATTCAAGATACTCCTGAAGTATGATGCACTTATTTTGTAATGAGAAATGGAATTCTGTAGTTGTACACCCAGCATGACTTTACTGTAATTTATTGTTATAGATATTTTCAGCAATAAAATTAAACAATTAATAATATATTTTAACTTTGTGATCAAGTTTTCTGGCTGTGGTTTAACAGAATAAAGAAAAATAACTCAAACTGTAAAACTAATTGAATTCAATGTCAGATCATGTCATGAATATAAATGGTGGCACGGTCGCACAGCGAGTAGCGCTGCTGTCTCACAGCGCCTGGGTGGTGCAAGAGAACGTGGGTTTGATCCCTGCTCAGTCTGTGTGGAGTTTGCATGTTCTCCCCGTGTCTGCATGGGTTTCCTCTGGGTGCTTTGGTTTCCTCCCACAGTCCAAAGACATGCTGTTCAGGTTCCCCCATAGTGTGTGAGTGTCACAGAGTGAGTGCGTTTCGCTGATGTATGGGTGAGTAACTCCTTGTAAGCAGTGTATCGAGCAATGTAGTCACCTTGGTGAATAAGATATGTGCGCTAGTAATGCTACATAGTATCTGTTGTAAGTCGCTTTGGAAAAAAGTGTCTGCTAAGTGAATAAATGTAAATGTAAAATGATCCCTGCTCAGTCTGTGTGGAGTTTGCATTGGAAAGGATGACAGTCTGAAATGCATGTTTGGCAATTTTGAAAGTAAAGCGAACATGGGTGACTCAAAGGTCGCTTGTGATCCGCTGGAAGTCACCGAGATTAACTCATTGTAAGTAATGTATCTAGCAGTGTAAGTCACCTTGGGTGAATAAGGTGTGTGGACTGATAACACTACATAGAGTTCATTGGAGTCGCTAAATAAATAAATGTAAATGGCTGCTGTGAAACTAGAAAAGTTTCAAACCCTGGCCCATTGATTGGGTTTTAAACTTTTCTAGTACTCTTCAGCTCTATCTTATCTTACCCTGAATTGCTCCAGCAAATGTTACCTGGCTGTATAGAGTTGTAAAAGAACATACGTAGCTTAGTATACAAACCTAACACTTTAAGTTGCTTTGGAAAAAAGGGGCAGTTGGAAAAAAAAATATTAAGACATTTTTTTATATGAGTCAGTTGTATTGAACAGAAGTGAAGATATTGACAAACTGAGATCTGTGCTACGTTCATTTTCAGCTGTACCACTAGAAAAAACCAAAAGCTTGAGCCTTTCATCTACATGTCATGACCAAATGGCCTGAACAGGGTGTCAGTGACCTGAATTCTCCCAGCTATATCAACAAAAAACAGACTTCCTGTCGCTGCTGAGGAAACAGATTCACACTTTTGTGCTGCTCTTACATTATATGTACAAAAGCCACATTCAGGGACTTCTACAACAACTTTGGACTAATTAATGTTAGTACAAAGAGTAATGTTGGATTCTTACAGGGCAGTGATGTGCTGAACTTTGTAAAACCTCCTTGACAAAATATAATTTTTTGTAATTATCTAAATGTTCTCAATTTTTGATTATCCAGGCTAATGTGTACATGGCCATTGTGGTGAATGGTAAAATTTTGAAACAAGTAGAGCAGCCACTCTCTGGGCCTTATATTGAATGACCAAGACTGTGTTTTTGGCCCTTGGTTTGCTGTACTACAACTGACTCTGCCCATCAGTGCTTAGTACTATGATTGCCAGCGCTATTTAATGAAACTATATTTCACTTCTAATTATTATTATTATTTAGCTCATGTTGTTTTCTAAGGAGGGGGGGCGGTGGTGCAGTGGGTTGGACCGGGTCCTGCTCTCCGGTGGGTCTGGGGTTCAAGTCCCGCTTGGGGTGCCTTGCAATGGACTGGCATCCCGTCCTGGGTGTGTCCCCTCCCCCTCCAGCCCCACGCCCTGTGTTGCCAGGCTAGGCTCCGGCTCCCCGTGACCCTGAATGGGACAAGCGGTTCAGAAAATGTGTGTGTGTTTTCTAAGGTGACCAGCAATGTTAAGTATACTATGTTATACAGCTTGTAAATCATTTACACAGGAAGGTATTTTTACTGAAGCAGTGCAAGGTAGGTACCTTCATTCTATAGTAGGAGAGGGGTTCAAACCTATGTCCTTTTGACTGTAAGGTGAGAATTTCAGGAGGAGCAGGAGTGTCTGACTGGGGATCGGAAGGCTTGGGTCTACTTGCTCTGCTTGCTACCACAGCAACCTTCACCAGGAAAAATTGAAGGAAATTCACTGACTGACTGACTGACTGACTGACTGTTATACCCATAACATCAGGGTCCAAAGTCACATTTATTTGATTTATGTGACTCACTCCTTTATTTCATCCCAAAATTTATATCAAGCTTGGGAATGATAATATGCAGCTAAATTCTAAGAGCCTGTAGACATGCTGTCAAGAGAGTTACATAATAATTTGCATTATGCGTGACCTATGATTTTACTACATTTATATTTGCATTTATTTATACAGCAGATATTTTCTCCAAATTGACACATTAATTAAACAAAAGTGCATTCTACCAATGGATGGGGAAACAGATGCAGATGTGATTCTCGAAAAATAGAAGAACCCTGGAACCAGCGGGCGCAGCCACAACCCCCATATCACCTCCAGTGTCACCATTCCATCGGTCTCTTAGCCACTCCCTTGAGATACGACGGCTTTCTGGAAAAAACGCCACAGGTCTTTCCTCCAGTGCGAATTAATGTTCTCCAGCCTGCCCCATGTTTACCACACAGACAAAAGCCGGGTGAAATACTTGGTCTCACTGCTCATCGGACATGCTTTGGACTTGGCAACTGTGATGTAGAACATGTGCGGCACCCCCAATTATGCCCAGTTTGAGAAACGGTTTGAGTTGGTGTTTGACTACCCGGAAGCTGGAAAGACTGGGTGGAATTATTTGATGACCATCCAGCTCGGTACTCGGTCGATAGCCTCCTACACTTTGTAGTTCCAGCTAGACTGGCCCTGTCCTAACACAGTGAAGGTGTTGCAGCAGGTCAAGCTAACTTCAAACTGTCACTTCATTTGGGGGTTCAGCACCATTGCAGCTCCCCTTATCGCCTTGCTTTGCAGGAATGGAATCCAACTCTCTCTCTCTCTAGATGTCTTTGGGGAGCTGAAGGATAGGTTTACAACAGCCCTAGTACCTCTACACCCAGACTCAACCCTTCCGTTCATGGTAGATGTAGATGCTTCTGTTGTAGGGGTCGGGGCAGTTCTCTGACAGAGAGAAGAGACCCCACCAAAACTCTACCCTTGTGCCTATTTCTCACTAAAATGTCACCTGCCAAGAGGAATTACAACATAAGGAACAGGGAATTATTGACCATCAAGTTAGCATTTGAAGACTAGAGGCACTAGCTGGAGGGGGCTGCTCACGCATTTCTGATGCTAACCAACCACCGTAACCTGGAGTATTTCAGAAAACTCGCTGACTCAATCCCCGGCAGCGATGGCGGGCTTTGTTCTTCACCCACTTTACATGCACGGTCTCGTACAGACCTGCGTCCAAGAACATTATAGCTGATGTCTTGTCCAGAGTTCATGACAAGGACACTAAGGGGGCTGACCTGGAACACATCCTCTTTGTAGGTATAATGGCAATTCCTCCAGGACCTCAGAGAATCACAGGAGGAGCCAGGACCAACGGGATAACCTGAGAGAAAAGACTACATCCCATCAAGGTTGAGGCCCTCCTTGCTGCACTGGACACATGATTCTCCAGCTACAGTGCCACGCCCACACCTCCGGGCCAACACGGAACACCTGGGACGCAACGCAGACTGCAGCATAAAAGGCTGCGTCAGACAACCAGCTGATGCGGCACCTTGATCTGCCTCCTCGTTAGCGACCTTCTCCAGCCATTTCCTGTTCCCGAACGCCTTCCCTGAACCCGTCCCTTGTTCCCCCGATCTACTGCCTCCTTCGGATCATCGACCTCTTGCCTGTACACTGACCTCGCCTTTTGGATCCTCCCTGTTACGACGTTCGCACCTCGAAGACCCTTTGCTCGTCCTCTGACCTCCTCTCTTGGATTTCCCCGAAGACACCACGATTACCGCTATGCACTTGGGTCCGCCGCTTCCCTCAGACGCGACCATGACAGAAGGTTCCGCCACGTATACGGATCCAGCGGAGCTGAACCATCTCCAGGCGGAGTTGGACTCGCGTGAAGCACGCTTGGCCGGTATGGAACAGACGCTCCACAACCTCATCGCCTCTTACCAGCAGGTGGTAAGCGTGCTGAATACGTCGCGTGCGCCCATACAGCCCATTGAGAAACGCGCAGCCGGTCCTGCAGCGCCTGACTCGTCGAACGCAACTCCTTCTCCATCACGCGGTTTCCACTTGTCTCCCCCGACCCGCTTTGACGGGACCCCAGCACAGTGTGAAGGTTTCTTGTTTCAATGTGAGCTTGTTTTTTCCAGTATGCCTCTAGTTTACAGCACAGAACAGAGCCGGATCACCTATGCCCTCTCTCTGCTCACGGGCAGAGCACTTGAGTGGGCGACAGCAGTCTGGACAAATGGCTTCCCCAGCACTTATGCGCAGTTCAAGAGCCGGTTCCTCGCCATTTTCGGACTGGCTCACCCGGAGGAACAGCTGAGAGAAAGACTCATGAATCTACAGCAAGGTGACCGACCCGTGGCAGATTACGCCATAGAATTTCGTGTTCTCGCAGAACGCAGCGATTGGGGAGAGAGAGCCTTGTTGGCTAGTTTTCGCTGTGGTCTAAACCCACACATCCGCGGTGAAATGGTGTTCCGAGGAGAAAGATGGACCCTTGATCAGTTCATAGAAACCGCTGTTACCTTAGATAACCAGATCAGAACCCAGGGACCAGCCTCAGAACCGGCTCCAGAAAGATGCCGTCCCGCACAGGAGGAAGCAAAGCCAATGCAGCTGGGGCTGGGGCGCCTGCCCCTCACCGAACGACAGCGAAGACTACGAAAACGCCTCTGTCTTTACTGTGGTGACCCTAGTGACTTCCGTCTCCAGTGCCCTGTCCGCCCTGAGGCCAAGGTGAGTGGCACCCTCTGTTGTAACTGCCTCGCTGTACCCGTAATGTTATCCTGGGGCGCAGGACAGGTACAGACGCAAGCAATGGTGGATTCGGGAGCAGCAGGGTGCTTCATGGACATTGGGTTTGCTCGGTCTCATAGTATCCCTTCCAAACCCATTGGGGGGCGTCTTAAAGTGACCGCCCTAGATGGCCAGCCCCTCGGGAAGGGTTTTGTGGACCACCAGACAGCCCCTGTAACTGTGAGAGTAGGTGTATGTCACCAGGAGATGTTGAGTTTTTATTTGATTTCGTCTCCGGAGTTGCCCCTGATTCTCGGGTTCCCTTGGCTCTCCAAGCATGACCCGGTTTTTCAGTGGAGTACTGGGGAGTTGGTGGCTTGGGGACCCCAATGTGAAAGAACCTGCTTAAAGCTACCCTGTCGAGCTACGTCTATAGAAGGCTCAGAATTGGCACTGCAGGTGCCAGTTCCTCCCGAGTATCAGGATCTTGCGGAGGTTTGTAGCAAAAGACGCGCATCCGAGCTCCCACCGCATCGCCCGTGGGACTGTGCAATTGATCTCTTGCCGGGTACCACGCCTCCGCATAGTCGCATTTACCCGTTGTCCAGACCCGAACAATCAGCCCTCCAGACTTATATCACGAAGCCTTACAGACAGGAATTATACGACCATCCACGTCCCCCACGTCTGCCGGGTTTTTTTTCATGGAGAAAAAAGATGGGGGGTTACGCCCCTGTATTGACTATCGGGGGTTGAATAGTATTTGTGTGAAATATCCACATCCTCTGCCTTTGATCACAGCCGCCCTTGAGAATATTCAGCAGGCGCAATGGTTCACGAAGCTAGACCTGAGAAGTGCATACAATCTAGTCCGTATCCGGCAGGGTGACGAATGGAAGACTGCTTTCAGTACCACCCTGGGTCATTACGAATACCTGGTTATGCCTTTTGGTCTTGCGAACGCACCCAGTGTATTCCAGGCGTTTGTGAATCATGTGCTCGGGGACATGATCCACAAAGGCGTCCTGGTATATCTTGACGATATCCTGATTTATTCTGATACGTTGGCCAGGCATGTACTGACTGTCCAACAGGTGCTCCAGAGACTCTTGCAAAACAGATTATATGTGAAGTTGGAGAAATGTGAATTCCACAAGCAGAAGGTCTCCTTCTTGGGGTTCATACTTACCCGAGACGGCATTGCTATGGATCCAGGTAAGGTCCAGACCATCCAGCAATGGCCTCGCCCAACCACCACTAAGGCTCTCCAGCGATTTTTGGGGTTCTCCAATTTTTACCGCCGGTTCATCAGGAACTTCAGCATGATCGTCGCACCATTGACAGCGCTTACAGCGAGTAAAACCCCTCGTCTCCCGTGGAACCCAGAAGCCCAACGAGCCTTCGAAAACCTCAAACTCAAGTTCTCTACAGCCCCCATTCTGCATCAACCCGACCCTGAGTTGCCATTCGTGGTGGAGGTTGACACCTCTGAGTCAGGGGTAGGCACTGTCCTTTCTCAGAGGCAAGGTAAGCCCGTGAAATTATACCCTTGTGCATTTTTTTCCAGGAAACTGTCTGAGGCCTAACGAAACTACGACATAGGGAATAGAGAGCTCCTAGCAATTAAGTTAGCCCTAGAAGAGTGGAGACATTGGCTGGAAGGGGCACAACACCCTTTTTTGGTACTCAAAGATCATAAGAATTTACAATATCTGCAGACAGCCCGGCGCCTCAACACGCGTCAGGCCAGGTGGGCGCTGTTCTTTTCTCGGTTCAACTTTACTGTCACTTACAGACCAGGTCCAAAGAACATCAAAGCGGACGCCCTTTCCCGGCTGCATGACGAAACGCAGGAGGTAACGGAACCAGATTACATCCTGCCCAGGTCCTGCTTTGTGGCACCCGTTCAGTGGGACTTCACCCAGGACCTGGCCCAAGCCCAACAAGCGGACCCCGAACCACCAGGTAAACCTTCTGGAAAACAATATGTTCCACCAGGTCTGAGGACAACTCTCCCACAATGGGCCCATGACCATCCAGCGGCGGGGCACCCGGGGTTTGGGAAGACTCAGGCTAGGATCCAGCAGCTCTACTGGTGGCCGTCCCTCCGGGAGGACGTACAGGACTACATCCGGGCGTGTCCAGTCTGTGCTCAGTCCAAGGCTTCAAATCAGAGTCCGGCAGGGCTCCTGGAACCCCTGCCGGTACCCAACCGTCCCTGGACGCACCTAGCGTTAGATTTCTTAGTGGACCTCCCACTGTCAGATGGTAAGACCACCATCTTGACCGTGATCGATCGTTTTTCCAAGGGCTGTCGCTTGATTCCTTTGCCCAAGCTCCCCTCTGCCTTGGAGACAGCAGAGTTGCTGTTTCAGCATGTATTCCGGCTCTATGGTATACCCGAAGACATAGTGTCCGACAGGGGTCCTCAGTTCACATCGCATGTGTGGAGGGCCTTTTGGAAAAAACTCGGGGTCACAGTGAGTATGACATCGGGGTACCACCCTCAAGCCAATGGGCAGGTAGAACGGCTACAGCAAGACATCGGTCGGTACCTCAGAAGCTATTGTCTTGAACACCCAACTCACTGGGTTCGATACCTTCCGTGCGCAGAGTATGCCCACAATACGCTCACCCATACCTCTACAGGTGTCTCTCCATTCCAGTGCATCTTGGGGTACCAGCCACCATTGTTCCCATGGCAACCGGGATCCAGCGATGTGCCGGCTGTGGACTCTTGGTACCGAACCAGCAGCGAGGTATGGGCAGCTGTCAGACGACATCTCCAAAAATCACAAACCCGTATCAAACACCAAGCCGATCAACATCGGCGGCACCTCTCCCTTACACCCGGACAGAGGGTATGGCTATCAACCCGGGGTCTCCAAGGACCATATATGTCAAAGAAACTCAGCCCAAGGTACATAGGACCCTTTAAGATTATCCGCAGAGTTACCCCGGTCTCGTATCGCCTGCACCTGCCCCAACATCTACGCACACACCCGACGTTCCACGTATCCTTCCTCAAACCCTTGGCCACCTCCCTATACCAACCCGCAAGCACGCCTCCAGACCCGATTCTCCTGCCTGAGGGTGGTGCACCAGCGTATGCGCTACGGGCGCTCCTGGATTCCCGCCGTCGTGGAGGGGTACTCCAGTATCTAGTGGATTGGGAAGGATACGGACCTGAGGAACGGTGCTAGGTAGCGGCACGAGACATCCTTGATCCAAGCCTCATCGCCGACTTCCACAGGAGTCATCCGAATCGGCCCGCACCTCGCCCTCGAGTGTTCGGGACCGATCCTTGGGGGGGGGGGGGTACTGCCACGCCCACACCGCCGGGCCAACACGGAACACCTGGGACGCAACGCAGACTGCAGCATAAAAGGCTGCGTCAGACAACCAGCTGATGCGGCACCTTGATCTGCCTCCTCGTTAGTGACCTTCTCCAGCCATTTCCTGTTCCCGAACGCCTTCCCCGAACCCGTCCCTTGTTCCCCCGATCTACTGCCTCCTTCGGATCATCGACCTCTTGCCTGTACACTGACCTCGCCTTTTGGATCCTCCCTGTTACGACGTTCGCACCTCGAAGACCCTTTGCTCGTCCTCTGACCTCCTCTCTTGGATTTCCCCGAAGACACCACGATTACCGCTATGCACTTGGGTCCGCCGCTTCCCTCAGACGCGACCATGACATACAGTGCATTCAGGTTGCCGCAAGACCCTCTCCTTGTTGCAGAAGAAATTCTGGTGGCCCTCCCTCATTGAGGACATCCAAGAATTTGTTGAAGCATGTGAGGTTTGTGCTCAATCAAAGACCCTGAGACAGAAGCCTGCGGGGCTATTAGAACCCCTTGTGGTACCCTCCCGACCGTGGTTCCATGTGGCTCATGACTTTCTCACAGACCTTCCTTCCGCGGAAGGCAACACAGTCATTCTGGTGGTCCACGATCGCTTCTCCAAAGCATGCCATCTGATTCTCTTAGCCCAACTTCCCTCTGCCCTGGTTACAGCTGAACCCATTTTCCAACAATTCTTTTGCCTATACGGCTTGCCTGAGAATATTGTGTCCGATTGAGGACCCCAGTTTACCTCGCGAGTCTGGAGAGCATTCTGGCAGAAGCTAGGGGTATCTGTCTGCCTCACCTTGGAGTTCCATCTACAGGCTAACGTGCAGGTTGAGCACCTAAACCAGGACGTGGGCTGCTTTTTGCGTAGCTACTGCAGTAAGAAGTTGAAGACATGGTTGCAATTTCTGCCTTGGGACAAATATGCACACAACACACTTACTCCTTCTTCCACCGGAATGTCCCATTTCCAATGTCTCTTAGGATACCAACATGCTCTGTTTTCCTGGCACCTCGATCCCGGGTAAGTACCGGTTATGGACACTTGGTACCAGTTGAGCAGGGAAGTCTGGCATGCAGTCCAGGAGCATCTATGCTGAAGTGGCCAGCAGAGTAAATGGCAGGCAGACAAATGACGTCGCACCCTGCTCTTCTAACCAGGGCAGAGGGTCTGGTTATTCACCAGGGATATTAGGCTGAAAATGCCATGCAAGAAACTTTGCCCCAGGTATATTAGCCCCTTCAAGTTCATCAGGTGAATCATTCTGGTCACGTAGCATCTGCAATTGCCTCCACACTTCTGTATTTGTCCCAGCTTTCATGTGTCCTTGTTCAAGCCCTACAAGACTTTGCTCCTCCATAATTTCCCAAAGACTGCACCTCCCCCTCCTTTGGAGGTGGATGGGTCCGCCCTTGACTCCAGGTGCTGGGGTCAATACTACCTCATGTACTAGGGGGGGTACGGGCCTGAGGAACGTGGCTGGGTGCCAGAGAAGGACATCCTTGACTCTTCGTTGCTCACCGACTTTCACAGGGACCACCCAGACCGGCTGGCACCTTGTCCCAGGAGATGAACTCCTTCCAGCTCATGTGTTGTTTTGACCCATGTCTATCCCTGACCATGAGTATTGTTTTGAACAGCATGGTACGAGATAAGAAGATGTCACATTTGGGTGCTATCTCCAGTCTCCGGCTCCTTTGTGTGACAGCTGGTTGCTTAGTGGTTGGAACTACTGCCTTTCCACCTAAAGGTTGCAGGTTGGAAGTTTAACTCAACCTATAGTACCCTTGAGCAAGATACTTACCCTAAATTGCTCCAGTAAAATGCCCTAGTTCTATAAATGGGTAAATAATTGTAAGTTACTTTGGAGATGATATCGAAAAAATAATAACCTCCTCAGTAGTTGGAAAGTGTTATGATGTAATAGATTGCAACCATAGGAATCTTTTTTCATTTCATTTAAATAATCTAATTACTTCTCCAGAACAGATTTAATTGTGAGGACCAATAACTTTACCTACTTATTCAAATGACATTATGCAGGGAGGAAATCTTAAACATATCTTTGCAACAGTCAAACTTTCCCAGAGACTTAAAGCAGTAACTTTTAAGCTTCAGATACAACATATAAACCTCCTGCCTATACTTGCTTGTGGGCAATTTACCCGTAACACCTTGCCACCACCCAAGTGTTGGGTTTCTGTGTACTAGAAAACAGAGGAAACACACATGCAGATAAGAATCACATAGCCTCAGGATGTTTTGAGATAATAGATCTGTTCCCATGACAATTATCTATCTATCTATCTATCTATCTATCTATCTATCTATCTATCTATCTGCCTGTCTGTCTAAATGGGCCAACATTTTTATTTATATGCCAAAAGAATCTAATGAATGAAATAGGTCATCCCTTTTTGTCTAAAATGGCTTTGGCTCTGTCTCTGCTTTATTTGCTTGCATGGAAACAGAACCTTGACTTCTCATTCTGAGATTATTAATGGCTGATGAGATCCTGTACCTCAAATACCTTACCCCTTTCCCAGCAAAATCTCATGTGTACACTGGCAGTTTTGTGAACACTTGAATTTTAGTGGGGAAATGTTAAATATCTGTTAATGCCTGAATTGCCCTTCCTTATTTTTACCAAAAAGAGAAAGGAACTGAAAAGAACACCTTAGGGGAGAGAAAGAATATGAAACTAGAGTCTGAAGGGTTTTTTTCAGCTCGAATATCTTCTAGTTGAAGATGTGAAAATGTGTAGTGTTGTCACTGACGTGGTTTCACCCTAGACCACAGAAACCTACGATTTTATGAAGTCAGTTGCTTTTTGTGTTTTAACTTTAGGGACTGTTACAGTTTTCTCAGATAAAACTACATTTTCCATACCTGTTGCCAAGTGATTGATTCAGAGATATATATTCAAAATTAGAAACCCTCTGTGTGGAAAAGTTGTCTGCACAGAGAAGAAAGCTTCTATTTTCAGAAATATATAACCAAATTTCACAACACCAATGTATGTTTAATCACTGGATGTAATCTCCTTCAGTAGCCACTATTCTGGTTTATTTTACTTAATCCCTTCTTGGTCTACTTGATGCCAGCCTAATGCATCATTCAAAAATCCCATTACAGTGTACACCATGTACTGATATTGTAGAAAGTTGAGTTAAAGGTAGTGGCAGGCACTGAGCAGACACCATCATATCAGTGTCCACTTGTTGTTTGCAGTGTCTATTCAGCAACTCACAATGTTCCATCACTCTTATTAGCATACTCCACCTGCCAGTTTCTGTGGGATGGTGAGTGGAGGAGAAATATCAAGATTCTTTCAGAAGAATTTCAGATGGTGAGATGTGACATTGATAAGCCATGATTTAGATCGGTCAGTTCCGTGATAGTTATTGTCACAGATCTTGATGGTGTTCAGATCTGTTCTAACTCAAATGTCAGAAAAAACAGTAGAGTATCTCAACACTGTACTTTCCAATGTGTCACTCTGAAATTGCATCCCTTCTAAAGTACTAAAGTGCAACAAAAAACACAAACATATTTAAGGAAATGGTAGGCAAGGTGATAAACCAAGAAAGTCATGTTCAATAGTAGTCAGCTGTAGAAATTGTTTAGTTTGTTTGTTACAGAGGGGGGTGCGGTGGTGCAGTGGGTTAAACCGGGTCCTGCTCTCCGGTGGGTCTGGTGTTCGAATCCTGCTTGGAGTGCCTTGCGACGGACTGGTGTCCCATCCTGGGTGTGTCCCCTCCCCTGCCAGCCTTACGCCCTGTGTTGCCAGGTTAGGCTCCGTGACCCCGTGTGTGTGTGTGTGCGTGTTCGTGTTCTTTACACCTTCTGCAAGATCTGTGTAATGACCCCCAGTTAAGGATTTGATCTGTCCATTCTTTAGACTAGTGGGTCTGTTTTCATAATACTATTCAGCGTATGGAAAATACGAAGTCAGAAAAAAAACTGCTATGTTGCGCACTGTGAGAAATATCTGAGTGTGCCTTAGCAGCAAAGATGTGGCCTGTATAGAAAGGAAGTCAGTCAGAGGTTTTGGAGTTCTAGAGCAGTGGGCTGGGTTTAAATGTTGGTGAAATACATGTGTAGATGTGGAAATGAACAAACACCAATGCAGGGAAATGTGTGCTTGTGTAGTAGCAAGAATTGGATCTCTGTGGGTTTGATCTTTTTTAAAATTCCAACCGCAGTTCTGCAGTTACGTGTGCAAGTGTATGTGTGTATGTTTTTGTAGGTGTTGGTGTTAGGGTATGCTACTTTGTCCCACTTTTTTAATTGATTTTGGTCAAGGTCTCAGTGAATAAAAATGTGATCCTTTTCCATGTTTCCCACAGAGCACTTCTACTTAAATTAACTTTAATCATGTATTTTAAGTGCACTAAATTGATTCATATGCATTCTGTTTAGTAAATATTCTTATTCAACTCCATATCAAGAAACAATACCTTTGTTGAACACTGTTCTAAACTCTAAAATTACTTGACCTGAGTCTTTGCAGGTATGTTAGTTAACAGGGATGTTGATTGTAATACACTGAATGTAATACATTTCTGCTACTCTTATCACAAGGAGCCACAACCAAGCAGTGCTGGTGACTCACAGGTACTCACTCGTGGGTTCAGACATGGGTTCAAGTTTGTCTCAGTCTAGGTGAAGTTTGTGTGGGATTTGTACCACAGCAAGAAGACGGGTTTTACGTGAACTGGTGACTCTGAGATGTTGTAAACTGTAATGTTCTGTTCAGGGTGAACCTTGCCTTGCTTCCTATATATTTCGAGGATTAGCACTGGACCACCACAACACCTTCCTCATAATGAGTTGATGATTGGGTTTCTGTCACATGAACTAATAAAATGACAACCATAATTCCTTACCGTAGAAAAGCAAGATTGCTTTCATCCAGAACATTTCTTTCATTTTTATAACTGTATTATTGCATTGTAAATTTTTAGTTAATACTGTTGTTTAACCCTTACTTAAGTTACAAGTATATTTTAGAACACTGTTGCATGCCCTGTTCCATGGCTGGTAAGTCAGCTAATATGGCTCTTCGTTATTATATGGCTGATTATTGTAATACATTGAATGTATTGCATTTATACTCTTTTAGCCATCGGGTGGCACAATGGCACCACAAGTAGCATGGACCCTCAAAGCTTCTAGACTGTGGGTTCAACAATGGGTTTGAATCTGACACAGTCTATGTAGAGTCTGCAAATGTTTTTTTTCCATGTTTCTTTTGCTGCTGTTTCACAGCACCTGGGGGGTGCTAGAGGACATTATTTTGATCCCCACTCAGCCTGTGTGGAGTCTGCATGTTCTCCCCATGTCTGCATGGCTTTCCTCTGGGTGCTCCGGTTTCCTCCCACAGTCCAAAGACATGCTATTCAGGTGGATTGGTGACTCTAAATCACCCATAGTGTGCAAGTGACACAGTGTGTTACACTGATGTATGGATGAGTGACCCATTGTAAGTAGTGTATCTAGCAGTATAAGTCACCATGGGTGAATAAGGTGCAGGCTGATAATACTACATAGAATTCATTGGAAGTTGTTTTGGAGAAAAGCGTCTGCAAAATGAAGTAACGTCAATGTAACGTAAATGTACTGTAAATTTGTTTGTGTGGGTTTCCATTGGGTACTTCAGATTCCTCGTACAGTCAAAACACGTGTGTTTTAGGTCAATTGGTCTGTCATACAGATTAATACAATAGCCACCACAATTGCTAACCCTTCCAGAATGTGTTGTAAAAATCAGAGTTAAATCAGGAGTCTGATTTCTCCAGGAAAACAGTTCTTTGATTTTCTTCAGAATGGAGCTTCTCTGAAAAGTAGCCGTCACGAGAAAACAGCTGAGGTTGGCAATAAAGTTCAACGTTGAGCACATGTCTTGCGTGAAGTTCTGGTGAAGTTACTTTTTCATTACATCATATTATCTGTGCTCTGCAGAAGCGGACAGACGTATCTGGTATTGACAAGAAATGGTTCCTAGAGATTCTATGACATCACAACAGGAAATTCAAAGCATAAAGAAGATGTCATAGAAAAAATTACACAGCAGTCATACTGAAAGATGTAAGCACGATCAAAGACACGTCAGCGAAGAAGGATTAAAGCAGTGATAAAAGTTTCTTTTGTTTCTATTATTAGTGTAGAAGGACAGATGAAAATTGCATATAATAAAGCTTTCTTATTGTAGTAAGGGGGGCGCAGTCCTGCTCTCCGGTGGGTCTGGGGTTCGAGTCCCGCTTGGGGTGCCTTGCGGCGGACTGGCGTCCCGTCCTGGGTGTGTCCCCCTCCCCCTCCGGCCTTACGCCCTGTGTTGCCGGGTAGGCTCTGGTTCCCCGCGACCCCGTATGGGACAAGCAGTTCTGAAAATGTGTGTGTGTGTGTATTGTAGTAAGGTATTCTTACGATATGAAAAACTTAATGGTGAAATTTTTGGACTATAAGTTTAATAAATGTAGTACTGGGTCAGCAGTGTAACTTTTCAGCTATTGGGGAACCAAAAATATTAGCAGTAGAATACATTTACTTGTGAATTTATTTATTCAGCAGACACTTTTTTCCAGAAGCGATGTACATCTCATAGAAAATACAGTACAATGTGTACATTACAAGGGGTGCGGTGGCGCAGTGGGTTGGACCACAGTCCTGCTCTCCAGTGGGTCTGGGGTTCAAGTCCCATTTGGGGTGCCTTGTGACGGACTGGCGTCCTGTCCTGGGTCTGTCCCCTCCCCCTCTGGCCTTACGCCCTGTGTTGCCGGGTAGGCTCCGGTTCCCCGCGACCCCGTATGGGACAAGCGGTTCTGAAAATGTGTGTGTGTGTACATTACATTAGTGGAATGAGAGACTTAGATGCAGACCTGTGATTCTTAAGTACAGTTAGTTTGTTTCTTTCTAGTTAACTAACAACAACTACTTACTTTTTTAGTTTGTATAGAGTTGTACACAATTACTGGAGGACAAAACAGGGAGTAACACTGGGGGTGACACATCCCCTATTGTCATGCCTATGGAAGGGTTGAATATGTACCATAACCTTATAAAATTTGCCAATGACTTCATGAAGTAAAACCTTTGGGGACAAAGGGGAATCAATAACTTTGAAAAAGATATAAAATGATGCAGTTTTGCATTTGAAATAAAGTTGTAAATCTGTTCTGAAGATATTGTCTACATCTGTCCTCTGTATGGAGGGGTGCGGTGGTGCAGTCTGGTGGGTCTGGGGTTCAAGTCCTGCTTGGGGTGCCTTGTGATGGACTGGCATCCCTGCCTGGTTGTGTCCTCTCCCCCTCCAGCCCTGCACCCTGTGCTTCCGGGTTAGGCTCCGGTTCACCATGACCCCGCTTGGGACAAGCGGTTTCAGACAGTGTGTGTGTGTGTGTGTGTGTGTGTGTGTGTGTGTGTGTGTGTGTGTGTGTGTTCTCTGTATGGTCTGTGCATCATTGAATCAACCACCATGTTTACAGGGTAAAAACTCCAGTCAACAGTAAAGTAGTGAATCTGGGATCTGCGTAACAGTAGCCTCTGTTGAAGGATAGCAACAAAAGGAGAAAGGTGTGGTAGGTAGCATAGTGGATGAAGTTGTGGGTTTTGGACTTGGAGATTGCAGCTTTGAGCCCCACTGGAGTAGTACCCTTGCAATTGCTCAGGTAAAAATTATGCAGCTGTACAAATGGGTAAATAACTGTAAAGAACTTAGCACTGTGAGTTGCTTTGGAGAGAAAGTTCAACTAATAAATAAGAAGTTGTTATTCAAAAACAACTATTTCCAAACCCCTTTGGAATTTCCCAAACAGCACCAGTTGCCTCGCTAGAACTTAGTTTTGTATTCAGATGAGATTACAGTAGAGCCTTTGTTGACCCATGACAAAGAAACACCATCACTAAAGTGAAGTATTGTGGTGGCAGCATCACACTATGGCATTGCTTCTCATGACTGGCAGAAAAGTGCATGGATCAATGAATATGCAAGTGTACATGTTTGCTTAAAAGCTTAAAACTGAAAAAGTTTTACCTTTCTCTGATAGAGTGTCTGTTGAAAAGGTAAGAATTTGCATTTGTCATATTTCAAATCTATTTGTCTCCTTGTCTTACAGAGCACCCTTACAGTGAATTCTTCCTCAGTTAATATTTATATTGGCCATTGATGTTTTCTTCAATATATGGAAAATTCTGCTTTGCTAAAAGGCATTATTATGTACATGAAGAGCATCCTGTTAGTTGTTTTCATGTTGTTTTTGCAGGTATCACAGCAAGAAATGCAAAGGCCTGAATTAATCATGATTGATTCAATAATATTATTTAATTTTACACTTTTTATAATGTAAAATAAAGAAATTTAACAGTTTTAGAAATATATTTTACAGATACATTGAAAAACCACAACAGAATTATCCTTCTATGACAAGCAACACTGCCTTCCAATCTCCTGCACAAACATCTGCATGAAATGTGTTCATCTTCCTGTTCGTACTTCACACATTAGTCTCTGCACATCTCAATCCATGTTGTGGTTTGGAGCTGATGACACAAACTACAGCCACCCTTGCACAAATATTTTCAGTTTCTGCTCATTTGTGGACCACGATCTGTAGATGACACTAGCCTTTACACAAGACCAAGCAAATAAATTTCAGAGAAGCACAAGCTGCAAGTTAACCTTCACTATATATAATGGATTTTCTTAAAATAAGCCATTTAGACAGATTGTGCTTTGATACTGTTTTTTCTCTTCTGAAGGAAAGAAAAAAATCCACAAAGGTTTTCTGGATCTCAGCTACTTTTAACAGACACCATTACAATTTAAGAATGTGAGAACTTAGTCCATAAGGACCAAATGAGACTATCCTCATGTAACATGTATGTCAATTTACATTATTATAAGTCATTGCTGTGAGCAGGTTTCAAAACTGCAAAGAAAACCCCCTGGAGTGTCAGTCCAACATCTTAATCATTTGGATATCAGAGCTTGAAAAGCACCAAAGATCCATATTTCCTTCCAGATGTCCTGTCAGGCATTACAATAACAAGGTGGCATTATAAGCTGGAAGGTGGGTGGCGGAAGCAGCCAAGAAAATGAGTTGAAAAGTTGAAACTCAGGTTTGTACCTTTTTCCCAGTGAATACTTACACAGTCTGAAACTGCTTGTCCCAAGTGGGGTCCCACCCAACCAGAGCCTAACCCGGCAATGTAGGGCGCAAGGCTGGAGGGGGAGGGGACACAACCACGATGGGACGCCAGTCCATCTCCAGGCACCTGAAACAGGACTTGAACCCTTGAACCCCAGACCCACCAGAGAGCAGGACCAGCCAAACCTGCTGCACCACCGCGCCCCCCTGCCAAGTGAATGTGAAGCGTTATTGTTTACATTAGTGATGAAGTCTGCAAAGTAAAATATTGAAATAAGCAAAGTAAACAGAAATGGATATTGATTACTAAGTATTACCAAGCAGTAAGAACAGAACAGAATAACTGGGAATTATGAATAGGCCATAAATGACTTTTACAGTCTTACACGGGTTAAAATTGTCTCTCCTTTCCACTGCAGCTGACCATGAGCAACACTGAAGACCTCAATGTGTTTTGTTGTAGTTCTTTTTATTTAATGTTTCATTGTCTATTGGAACCTCTCAGTTTAGTTCAGTATCAAAGGTGTAAAAGTCACTGTGGCTGATGAGAAAAAAGAGATATGAAAGTGAAAAGTGGGCCAGATCCAGGTGAAAAGGAGAGAAGCCCGGTCCTTTCAGTACTCATTTCTCTCTCTGTGTGAGGGGAGAACAAACATGCAGATTCTCGCACCTGAGCATGAGAAAATATTACAGCTGTCACTGACTGTTCCTCGGAGTTGTCTTCCTGTAAAAAGTGTTTTTTTTTTTTTTGCTTTCACCAAGGGCACTGACACCTCTGTCCACCATTTTTTGGTGAGTGAAAACTACACTTGCGTTTATTTTTTGTTTCACGGCTAAAAGTGTTTTGAAGAAGTCAGTTGGACCACCGCCCCCCACCATCATCATCGAGAGTGACTGTGACCTTAACGCTAACACTGCGTCTGCCTCAGTGTGTGAATTTATGTTTGTACGTGCCTCTGTGTCTTTGTGTGTCTTTGTGTGTCTCACTGAGTGTTATTTGTGTTCATGTGTCTGTCTAGGGCTGTGAGTTGCCTTTTTGTCTCTGAGGGTGCGTGTAGGTCTCAGTTACCGAGTAAGTGTGGGTGCGTGTGTGTGTGTGTGTGTGTGTGTGTGTGTGTGTGTGTGCTTTCCTCTGGCTTTCTGCGTCAGATGTCAGCTTTTTGGTCACACCTTTTTACCACGTCTCTGGTCACTGTGATCCACAATGTGGGGAAACACAGAACGCATAGAAACTTAGGCGCAGTGCGACACTGACTGCCCTTCACACTGCTCTCTTCATGCTGATCTCCACCGTAGACACGGACACAGCAAATTTTAAATTTTTAAAGTTAATCTCACCATTTTTTTTTTTTTAGCTGATCTTCATGAGAAAGCGGAGCCGGCAGCGTTCGCTATTAGTGGATGAATAGTCCAGGTGTGTCCACAAGGAGCTGCTCACTGCCTCTTCATAACTACATCACTCTGAATATAAGACTGTCATTTTGCGGGCAAATCTCCATGTGAATAAATGCCTATAATACCAGTTTTTTGGGGTGAGCACCAGATGTGAAGAACGCCTGAAAGGAAGAGACGTGTCACGGTGGGAAATCCTGTAAAAAAGTAAGTTTTAAATTTATTTAAACACATTGATGAAATATAATTCATCTGATTGAATCTACATGAATGTAAATAGTATATTACAGCAACCCTAACTTTAACCCTAACTTTGAACTGTTTTTGTCCTTAATTTTCTTGTTCTGGTGACCAATTGACAACACTGGTAATAGAAAGACATTTTATGTGTATATGTAGGCATGTGTATTCTGCGTATATATCTGTGTGTATATATGTATATATAAGAATTCAGTGTATTATAAATGAATGACATCAATGAATGAGTGACAAATGGATGCGCACTGCTTCATGTGCCGTGTTTAACGTGCTTGTTCAATTCTACGTCACAGTTTCTTTGGGCTGGTTCTAGTTTCACATGTGCACGTGGTTCGTTGGTTTCTGTGGGTTTTATTTTCCGTAAATCTGTCGGATCTAACATCCTATCTACAGCTCAATAAAAACATCTTTTTCGATAATGGACTGCATCAACAGTTTATCCCAAAGACTACAAATGGTAGTATTTCATCCACCTGTGTGACTGAAATTACTAAATTAGGACCATTTTCTGGCTTTCAGATGATACATACACATATTCTTCCAATAAGTATTTTTTATTCTAAACCTAAGCGTTCTAAGTTTATTGTGAGTAATTTGTCAGATTTAAAAAATAAAAAAAAAAACTGGAAAAATGCTGCTTACATATGTATTCAGCCCACACACATTAATATTTCGTAGAGCTTCCTTTTTTCTTAGTAGCCTTAAGTCCATTGGGGGTAAGTCTGAACCAGCTTTGTTCACTACTCAGCAGTGATTTTGTCTCATTCTCCCTGGCAGATTTTCTGCAGATCATTCAGGTTGGTTGGATATTGCCTCCGGACTGCAATTTTCAAAAGTGCTGCAGATTCTCAATGTGGTTGAGACCAAGACTTTGACTAGGCCATTATAGGACATTCACGTTTTTGTTTCTGAACCCCTCATGATACCTTGGCCTTGTCCTTGGGGTCATTGTCATGCTGGAAGGTTAACCTTCTCCCAAGCCTCAGTTTCTGAGCTGACTGGAACAGGTTCTCTTCCAGTATTTCCATGTATTTAGATTCATCCATTCCCAGTCCAGGGGGTGCGGTGGCGCAGTGGGTTGGACCGCAGTCCTGCCCTCCGGTGGGTCTGGGGTTCCAGTCCCGCTTGGGGTACCTTGCGGCGGACTGGCGTCCCGTCCTGGGTGTGTCCCCTTCCCCCTCCGGCCTTACGCCCTGTGTTGCCGGGTAGGCTCCGGTTCCCCGTGACCCCGTAAGGGACAAGCGGTTCTGAAAGTGTGTGTGTGTGTGTGTGTGTGTGTGTGCATTCCCAGTCCCTGCAGATGAAAAGCAGTTACACAGCATTATGCTGCCACCACAATACTTTACTATAGGGATGATGTTTTTTGAGGCATGGGTATTGTTATGTTGCACCATACATAGCCCTTTGAATTTTGTCCAAAATACACTCTATCTTGGTTTTATCTGACCACAACACCTTTTCCCACATCCTAGCAGGATCCCTATCATGTATTGTAGCACCTTTTTATGGTTATTCTTAAGTAATGGGTTCTTTCTTGCCACCCTCTCATATTCAAATAAGAAAGTGTTATGGGGACCACCTGATATTGTGTACTCATTCACATGTACCCCAGCTTTGGAAACAGACTTTGGTAGTTCCTTCAAAATGATAGCTGGTATCTTTGTCACTTCCCTTACCAATTTACATCTTGCTCAGTCGCTAAGCTTTGCCAGGCAACCTTCTTTACACAGTGGGTGGTGTGACATACCTTTCACTTTCTGATGATGGATCCAATAGTGTTCACTGGGACATCCAAGGACTTTGACATTTTTTGTACCCTTTTATTGATTTATGCATTTAGATCATTTTATCTCTTACTTCTGTCGTATTGTCTTTAGTCTTAATTTTCACAGTGGATTCACAGCCAGCTAATGACCCCTACTCAGAGTGATTTTTATATCCAGGAAACGTGACCTTTACTTTAATTTTTTTACTGGTAGAAAATAATTATGCAATTATGTCCAAATAAGAGGCAAATGTGTCTTGTCTGGGAAAAATTTGCAATTTTAAACATTTAGAGAACAGGGGTTTGAATACTTATACAACTAGTGTCACGTGGAACACAGGGAGCCAGGACGGCTGAACCCAAGTGCAGCGTTGTTCGTCTGAAGTTGAGGGAAGAGGCAAGTTCTCAAAAGCAGGGACAGGCGAAGGGTCGGTCGATCGGCGAACAGGACAGGAACGAGGCTCCATGGACGTGGTCGGAAAACGAAGCAAGGAGTCAAAAAACCGGAGACTGTGAACAGAGAATAAAGTAAGTGTGTGTGCGAAGTAATGTGAGGAAGGGCGGTTGTCCCAAACGAGATTCCGCAACGGTACGGGAGCTGAAGAGGGTCTTTATAGGGTGAGCGATTACTCAGGAGCTAGTGCAGAGTCAGGTGTTGTCGCTTGTGTTGTGGGCGTGGACGTGACAACTAGCTCATTTCAGTTTTATATTTATTTTTAATATCTGAGGACAAAAAGCTTATTTTGGCTTTTAAAATAGAACATTAGCATGAAATAGATCTCAGTAAAAATTGGGTAAACATTTGTATGTATCTTTTGAAATCAAGAAAATGGTGTCAACTTTCCTGGGGCTTGAATACTTCTGCAAGGCACTGTATATTCAGAAAAAAAACATATCTGTAGGTATATCTTTTATACTTAATTTCAAAGGATGTGAGTTTTAAAAACACACAAAGCATAAGAAATTTATATTTTGCACCAAAATAATTTTTGTGTGCATAGCCCTTTGGAATAGACTTACTGTACTTACTGTACTCTGTCAGAGGAGTTAAGAAATATGAGGAAATTATGTAATAAATGGAAATTAACTTATGGGATGAAAAATCTTCTGCCTCAGTTGTTACACCCAATGTTCAAGCAAGCCTTATGCTCCTCTCCTCAGTATATGTGTATAACTACATTGAGAAATATTGCTAACATATTACTGGTCTCACCAATACCTGAGAAGGTGTTACATCACTTTAAATGCATGTTGTAGAAAAAATATATGAATTGTATAGTGGTTTGATTTTGCCTATTATTTATGTCAAAGCAAGTCTCATGTCCTGTCCTGTTTTTGCAGGGGAGCTTGTCAGAACTGTAATGGGGACAGTCTGCTTACTACCTCTCCTTCTCTTCCTTGGCTGCTTCCCCTGGTGTATTCAAGGTGTCCAAAGTAAGCATGAAAATACAGCACTGGGTGTGGGGTACAGTATTCAACACTGTGGATGAAAATCCTTTCAGTGCAGGTCGTCATGCTTTGATCATACTTCAGTTTAACAACTGTTTGGTGTATAAAATTAAATACATCTCTAAATACATCAATATCTCTTGCACCAGGTCTAGAGTGCCTCAATGATTTCTTCGAGAACATTAACTGCACTTGGAACAGCACAGGAGTGGACCCCGAAAGACCCTGTATCTTAAAAGGGGAACTCTTCGATAGTGAAATGTCAGCATTTTTTTGGTTTTTGCTGTGCTCATATGTGAGTGAATGGGTGTATGTGATTGCCGAGAGCTACTGATATCCCATCCAGGGCATACCCTGCCTCAAGGCCTAAGGCTTTGAGACAGGCTCAAGAAAACCTGAATCCTGTGTTGAAAAAGCAATTACTGATAATGTGTGTGTACGTGTGTGGATGGATGGGTGTTTTGGAGTGGGGTAACTTATGGTTTATATGAGGACAACATAATGGTTAGGACACTAAAGAGAAGGATATAGGTTCATGACCTAGGGTTGAACTGTTTATACCCTGAAGAATACTTGTCCTTTAGTGATATTGCCATCTTGTAACCTTTAAGGTGAATGAGGACATCTTGCATGGAAATAAAAGCTGTATTGTACAGTAAAGTACAAAACACTGCTAAAATGTCACAGAATCATTTATGGAAACAGGAGGGGCTATAGGGCTGACACAGGCCAGCTGTGAGAGGCAAGGAAGAGAAGAAAGAAAATAAACTATGCTAAGCTGTCTTATACTGAATATGCATATTTTAAAATTTAGTATCAGATAGGCAAACATTTGTTTTCTCTGATAATGTGTCTCTATTTAGTGAGTGTGCCTTGGTACCCCTGGAAGTGGACAAACAAAAATGGAGAGGGTGCAACCTTTATTTTCCTGGGGCTGTGAGTATATAATAGAGATTTAAATGTTACATTAACATATATAAACTTCTCAGTGATTCTATACAGCACAAATAGTACAAACATACATATTTTCATATGCAATAGATGTACATAGAATCAGAATCAGAACAAGTTTTATCGGCCAGTGTGCTAATGCACACAAGGAATTTACTGTGGATCTAGGTACCTCCAATATTTACAGACAAACAAACAGACAAACAGCTGACATGGAATTACAGAATAAATAGTAGTATACATAGTATAATAGTATACACATGGGGCTGTGACTATGAGGACACCTTCAAATTGGTCAAAAGGATAAACTCTTCAGGTCTCTGAAAAATATGTGTTTTATTTAGAATCCTTAGTTCAACAAAACTGCAAGCGAAATTTGTCAGAATTGTGCTATCTTAAAAGTACTGTTGATTACAACTGTAAAGAGTCAGTAAATATGTTTTTGTGTTGTGTTTCAGGAATTTGGGCATTTCACCTCTGTTATACTGAGAGTGATGTGTGGTAATTCCACCAGCCCTGTTGCCAGCATAATGAATTATGAAACGCAGGAATATAGTAAGTTCTTTTCTTTCCCTCATGGCTGCTGAGACTTTAGGACTCTTGTGTAGTTACTATTTTATTCTTCCAGTATTTTGTAGTATTGAACTCTGTGTCTTGCGAACAATGATTTTTAAAAAAACAATTTGTTAATAGGAGCAGGAAACATGCATTATTTCAAGCATTTAGATATAATTGTGAACACTGGGTCTATTGCCAAAATGACTGGTGAAACATCTGAAGTGAAATATTGTTCCCTTATTCTTTCTTTAGCAAAACTGCACCCTCCTGGTTTACCCAAGATTGTCAATTCCACTATCACATGGAGTCCTGGGGAACCTATGTCACCATATCTTTCGTATTACTCCTTCCAGCTGCAGTACAAAAGATCAGACCAGAAATGGGAGGTGGGTGGAGGAACTATATTTGTAGTATTCAACTGTAATTCTCTAGCAGTTTCTTTAATTCAACAAAGTTCACAATTTCATATTCTTTCACATAAATCGACTTTAATTGCAACAAATTCAGTACACAAATTAATGGTACAACAGCAATCTTCCTGCAGAGTTCTTAGTGGGTTAGGGCTTGTGGTTAAAGGGAGCCTTGTAACAAAGCTCAAATACTGTTGCTGTACCTGCGAGAAAGCATGCCTTTCATTATGCTTTACAACATTATACAATAATGAACAGGGCAGGTTTATTGATTAAGGCAATTTGCAACTTAAAGGTCTTGGTTCCGATGTATGTTACTTGCCATTAACTGATACAGTAAGAATGTACTATATACAATTCAATTTATTCTCAAAAAGCTCTCTTCTTAACAAAGTGACACAGAGGTCTCAATCATGAAGCCCAAAAAGTCACACATAAGTTGCAACAGAAGAAAGGAAATTGAAAATAAACAAAAAACACAGCTTGCTGATGTACTGTTTTCAAATATGCCATCTGGTAACTTAGGAAAGGAAAACAAAAAACCTCCAGGCGAAGGAAAGGGGGATAAAAATAATTGTCACGGTGTTTCCCCGGAGCGGGTGTGCCTGACCCACGTGCGGAGCACAGGAAGGTTGTTCAAGGGGCAATTCAGAAGACATGGTCGAGGAGACAGGCAACAGAAACTGATGTGCGAACGTAGTCCGAAGGGAGAATCCGAGAAACGTAATCCAGAAGACAGGCAAGGAGTTGTGGCAAGCCAGGAAGTCGAGTACGAGGAGCAGGGCGAGGAGCAATTACTAGGAGCGCGAGTGAGTAACAAGGATGAACAAGGTTCCGCAGCTTCCTATGGTCCGGGCTGCCCTTTTATGTGCCGGGATCCTGATCAGCTGCTGGTGTTGCTTGTTACCGAGTTGGCGGGCGTGACAATAATAACAAATGGGAAAACCATTTCAAAGTTCCTTATTTGACATTGCAAGTCATCCTGGGTAACACACACACACACACACACACACACACATTTTCTGAACCGCTCATCCCATACGGGGTCGCGGGGAACCGGAGCCTACCCGGCAACATAGGGCGTAAGGCCGGAGGGGGAGGGGACACACCCAGGACGGGACGCCAGTCCGCCGCAAGGCACCCCAAGCGGGACTCGAACCCCAGACCCACCGGAAAGCAGGATCCAGTCCAACCCACTGCGCCACCGCACCCCCCATCCTGGGTAACAGTGTCAGCTAAATGTAAATAACAATAGCAAAAATAATGAACTGTAGCAGAAAATAATCAGCCATAAAAATAAATGTTGTACCTGCTAATGAAGGTGTTCCAAAAAGACAATCAGCTAAGTTAAAAGACTGTATTATTCATCAGCCATGTCTCAGTGCTAACAGTGCTCTGTTTTTGCCAGGAGGTGTCGTTGACTGACCTGAAAAACAGGCAAGCTTTTCTGCAGCTTCTTGAAGAGAACTTTGAAAAGGAAGTTGTGTATCAAGCCAGGGTGCGAATCAAGATGGATGACGTGCCTAATGCACACTGGAGTGACTGGAGCCCCATTGCCTCCTGGAGGTCAACAATTGGGAGGTCTCCACCAGCTGAAGGTACAACGGTTTGGCCAATTGTTAATCCAAACAATGACAACACAGTAACGCAAAAACTGTACAAAAAGGGTTTAAAGGGTGAAATGAAAAAGACATGGTTTCCCTCCCCATTTAGCATTTTTTGGTGATTAAATATACTTTTTGCCTTCTGTTGGATTCTCAGATGGCAAGACAGTTCAGCACCTGATGCTTTTGATTGCCATCCCTGCTGTGCTGGTGTGTCTGTTCATGGTTTTCATCTTCAGAGCCAATGGGTCCAACTGGTGAGCACAGCAGAGAGACCTGGAGGTCATTACACACATACACACACGTAGAGGACACAACTGGTAATACAGCAGCTCAGTGACGGTACACCTCAGCGCACAATTCTCTAATGGCACAGGGAGACACAATTTTTCACCAAACACTTTGAAGGAACTTTTCATTATTTACACAGTATGGAGACATAGAGGGGGGTGCGGTGGTGACAGCGGGTTTAGCCTGTGCCTGCTTTTCGGTGGGTCTGGGGTTCGAGTCCTGGTTGGGGTGCCTTATGATGGACTGGTGTCCTGCCACGGGTGTGTCCCCTTCCCCTCCCGCCCTGTGCCCTGTGTTGCCGGGTTAGGCTCCGGTTTGCCATGACCCCACTTGTGACAAGCAGTTTCAGTGTGTGTGGAGACATACAACAAGCATTCTTGAGTGTTCCTCCTAGGATTAGAACTGATACCTATCAAGTTTGTTTCTTCACCATCAAATTACCAGCATGGACATTTTTCCAGATAGGAGGAGAGGTTACACTGCAGTGACAGACAGACCAACCTGTCTGATACTCCTACAGATTATCCAGATCTCACACACACACCTGTCCCATATGGGGTCACAGGGAACCAGAGCCAACCTGGTAACACAGGGCATAAGGCCGGAGGGGGAGGGGACACACCCAGGACAGGACGCCAGTCCGTCGCAGGGCACCCCAAGCGGGACTCGAACCCCAGACCCACCGGAGAGCAGGACTGTGGTCCAACCCACTGCACCACCGCACCACCTTATCCAGAGCACTCCTTTATTAATACTTTTCATTTTTGTGTTCTTGGGTTTACAGGATGAAACCAGTCCCTGATCCATCCAAGTTCTTTGAAGTGCTGAACTCCGTTCACAATGGAAATTTCCAGGTAAACAATCAAACTTCTGTGTATTTTCCATTGTATGAACTTGAATTAATTCATTTTTATGAACCTAATCATGGATGAGCTCTAATAATTATGTGTAGTATCATTTGCCCAGCCAAAACACTGTTAAATCTTTAGAATTGAAGTGAAATGACCACTAGGTATAATAACACGTTACACTTTCAGTGCAGCTTTCAGTGTTTTGCTATTTACCCATTTATGCAGCTGGGTAATTTTATTTTTACTGGAGCACCTGAGGACAAGTACCTCGTTCAAAGGTGTCACAGCAGGAAGTTGGATTTGAACATATGACCTGAACTCCAGCCGTTGCCGTGATAACAATAGTAGTGAAGTGAAGTGAGTTTTTTTGTAACTTGTGAAGGGACACACTTTTAACCATTGTGTTCAACCCAAGGTAATAGACCTTTTTAATGCAGAAAAAAGTAAAAAAATTTTGAATAAATTCAAAAAAAAAAAAATGAAAAGTTTACTTTGCTGTTGAGAATAAAGTAAAAGCCAGTTTTTTGACTTGTCAAAAGGCAGCTTTCCGAGCAGTATTAGTAAGGTATTCTACAGGAAGAACTCCCCCATATAAAAATCCCCTGTTGCTCTGGAAAATAAACTATGAGCAGTGGCTCAAAGTGTGGTTTCTTTTTCTGTAAATCCCACACTGTCTCGCACACACACACACACACACACACACACACACACGCCTGCGCACGCACACACACACACAGAATTATTGTTCTACAACAGCTTTAATGATTTCATTCAGGATGGGAACTCAAGGGAACTTTAGAAATGATTTATTAATACGTTTTTTGGAGGAATGCAGCACAGTAGCTCGAGGGGTAGTGTGGTTGATCCAGGGTGTATTCTGCCCCACCTTCTGCTACCAACACTCTGCATTTAATTAATAGATAGATTTTTTTTGCAACCCAGAGTCTTAGCCATTATGGCGTGTTTGTTGTCATATGGTCTTTGGAGTCTATGTGCAGCACATACGTGTGTACATGTGACAGCCGTACAAGCGTTTACAACAAAGCAGGTCACACCCTCCTGACCCACCTGTCACTTGATCACTTGCAGAAATGGCTACAGCCTATATTTGCCGCAGAATCCTTCGTGGCTCCCCAACCACCTGAGGACATCTCCCCTGTTGAGGTCTCCAACGCCAACGAAAATGACATGCTCTTCAGGAAGGAGCTACGCAGCCTTTCAGAACACTGTGACAACAGTGCCCAGTCATCCAGCTTCTCCAACATGGGCTACTTCTGCTCCAGGCACCCCAGTTCTTACGAGATTGAAACGTGCACTGTTTACTTCAGCTACCAGCCAGTAGGGGGCAGCACAGATGGAGACGCCGGAGTGGAAAGGAAAGTCGACAGTGGACCTCTCCAGATGTGCTCCTCCTACAAGCCCCTGGATCAGCTCGGCCAGCCCAGGCACCTACATTCACATTCCGAACTGAGCAACGAGGATCAGCAGAGGGAGGATAAAGAAAAAAGTGTGGCTCCATGTAAACTTTCAGATACCCTCCCATTCCTCCTGCCCTGTGGACCTCTTCCCCACACTCTGCCTGGCTTCCCACAGTTCCCTTCACCATTTGTTGGGCTTCACCTGGCAACTGCACTCGGAAGAAATGCCTCACCACTAGAGGGCTCTCTTTTCAAATCTTCCTCATTGAGTATTGAGCCATCTGGTGAGGGGTATATGCCTGTGAAGAACACAAACAATAGCTGCTGATATTTTATTTGAGAAAGGGGAGCACCAGTCATATGATTTTATGGCAGATGGGTGTAATTATTATTAAAGTACTGACCAGATGAGTGTATACCATTGAGTGATAATTGAAAACATTTCTATCTGTATTTAATGTTTTTTAAACTTATTGATAAAGTGGTAAAAGGACAAAACTCCAGATCAGAAAAAAGTCAGAAAATGATAATTTTTCTATTCGGCTTTAGTTTAAGTGCTATCATGAGGGGGGTGCGGGGGCATGCAGGTGCGGGGGGTTTGGCCCGGGCCTGCTCTCTGGTGGGCCTGGGGTTCGAGTCCTGTTTTGGGTGCCCTCCGACAGACTGGGATCTCGTTCTGGGTGTGTCCTCTCCCCCTCCAGCCCTGGTGCCGGGCTAGGCTCCAGCTCTCCGCGATCCTGCTTGGGACAAGCAGTTTCCTGCAATGTGCGTGTGTTGTCATAGTCTCATCTTATCTCATCTTCTGTCCCGTTTGTCCTAAAAGGGTTGCAGTGGCAGCAGGGAGAACAGAGAGGCCCAGCTGCCCCTGTCTTCCGCAACTTCCTCCAGCTCAGCCTGGGGGATCCCCAGCCGTTCCCAGGCCAACTGTGAGATATAATCCCTCCAGCGGGTCCTGGGCCAACCTTGGGGCCTTGTCTCAGTTGGCCGTGCCTGGTATACCTCCAAAGGGAGGCACCCAGGGGGCATCCTTATCAGATGCCCGAACTGGCCGAAATGAGTTTTCTCCGCAGGGTGTTGGGACTCACTCTCTGTGACAGGTGAGGAGTTCGGACATCCGTGAGGAGCTCAGAGTAGAGCTGCTACTCCTCCACATTGAGAGGAGCCAGTTGAGGTGGTTGAGGTGTTATCATAGTGATATGAAAAATGCTGAAATAAATTCTTGCATGCAATTTTTTTTTCTAAGTAAAAAATACATTTTAATTGTCTAATCATTAGTTCTTATTAGATTAATTGACTTTCTCTGTGTAACACTGGAGCTAATGAAAATACAAAAAGAGTATACAGAGATTATTGTTTGGTGACGGTTAAAACCACAGACATGGAGGTGGATTGTTCCACAGACAAACGGGTTGTATAGGTGACAATGATAGGTCTAACCAAAAGCTCATTGTGAGAAAGCCAGTTTGCCATCAGTATAGTAAAGTACAGTGTACTCCACTATAAGTCATTTACATTATAGTGAAATCTGCACTACACCATTGTCATCTTTGACAAAGTAGACCTTAGAACTTCTCTGGCATTCTTAGTGATGTGTATGACCATAATGGAAAAACACTTGGCACAAAGACCAAGCACAGAGCACTATAGAGCTCAGTGAAGCAGAATATTCTTCAAATTCCAAATTATGTTCATAAAAGTAATTTTAACAGGCAGCTGCAAATATGTAAGCTACTTATCTATATGGATTAGATTAATTTGGCAACCACAGTGTAGTAATGATTTCTTATCAGTTTAGATAAGGGTGGCTTCCAAGATTTTTATATAAGGAAATATTGTATATAATAGGGATTACATTTTTCAAAGGCTTAAGATTTTGCAAGGTGTATATGAAAAATATAATTGTTTTTTTAAATGTGTAATTCGGGTTTGACTTTTATGAAAAGACAGAACTATAAAGAGTTTGTTAACATGCTGGTTATTATGTAAAGTTATTTATTGGATACTGAAAGAAACAAATGACTTATAGTCCTTTGAATTATGTAACGGTTTCTGATTTTTTATGTGTGCAAAAATCTGCAGGAGAAAAAGTAATGAAAGCTGTTTTTTACACATCAAAACTGTTTTTTACACATAATTTAGTGTGCTAAATTATTTTAAAGAATTTGGAGCTTGCTAAATAGAAATTGCTTTCACGATACAAGTGTCATATTGAGTCCTCTTGGTTGAAATTGGTGGAAGATTTAACTACCTTTGTGATTAGTGATGCTAACGTTTCCTTAAAGACTAATGCTAATACATCTTTTATTTCTTTTAAGGCAATGGTATCACTTTATGACTCTGTAAAACTTGAAAATATAAAACATAAAATACATTTTTACTCTCAAAAATGGTCTGTGCCCTTTCCTGCTCAGAATTTCACATTACTGCGTTTCTGAAAAAGGCATAATGTGTGTGTAAGAAATCAACAGTGTATGGACCTTTTTTAAATTTTCATATCTTCATGTCTTCAGCTATAGGAACAAAGGTCATATAATAGTATTCTGCATATGTACAGTCTGAGACCCCTAGTGAAAATGCTTCTGTTTTGCATTATTTTTGAATTTAATACAATATTTCTCATTACAAGTTATATTATCAACCTAATGATTTGAGTGGAAAGTAGAATCTCTGAAAAAATTTACATGAATTTCAGAATTTCTTAGTATTTGGTATGTCCCTCTTTTGCTTTAATGGCACTCAAGCTGGCATGGACTCCATAAGTTTCTGCAAAACCTTATGATCCATGTTATCCCAGCATGATCTGAGAATGTTCCAAAGAGCATCTTGTCATGGTACTCAATACTTAGCTTTCTCATTCTTCATGTACCCCCATAAATGTTCGATGAGGATGAGGTTAAGTGAGCCCCCTGTACATATTTTGAATATTGTATATGGATATATGTATACACACACTGACATGTAGAGTCCATGAGAGAGGTCATACCTAAAGTCTATGTGAACTGTATCTCATAACAATACATGTTGAAAACGTTGAAGATCTTTTTTCCTTTCTGGACTATTTAGTATGGGCTCTATTTCATTTTTATTAATGCAATGCACTTTTTGTATTGTTCTATGAGATGTATGTTGTTTTGCTGAAAAACGTCTGCTAAATGAATAAATGTAAATATAAATGATTATATGTATTCGTAACTGTACTTTGTAAAGGTAATACAAACGGCATTGTTTTTGTTTCTACTATTTTCATGCACAATGTTAGCATTCCATTCTATGTGATGGACTGTCCAAGGTGTGCCCTGCCTTACATGTTATGCTTCTGGGATAATCTGAATTCTGAACTGCTATGACTTTACATTAGACAAGAAGTTATTTATACTAGATGGGGGAATTTTAATATGTATGGGAAAAGAGAGAGTTTTGATTGATCTATTCTTTTGGGTAGAAGGACTATAAAGGTCATTGTTAAGACTAGCCAAATTGTTGATTTTACCAAACTGTCAAGAGACACAGCACTGAAATGATGAGACATCACCACAGTTCAGGTATATTCATGCAAGTTGTGCCTGTTTGGTTTGAATTTACTGAGATTTAAGTATGTCTTTATGCATCCTTTCATGCTCAGGGAGGAAAATCCCATCATGTGTAAAAGAAATGTAAATGACATACATGATACCGCTATATATGCACTTACAAACAAAAGGCACATAATATTTGCGCAGAGGAAGCATTGTCAAAGGACCTAACAAATCTTTTACGTAACTGACCAAACCTTTCACTGGTTTAGGTCATTGGATTATGTGGTAAATAATTCTTAACCTTGAATACACACACACACATTTTCTGAACTGCTTGTCCCATAGGGGGTCGCAGGGAACCGGAGCCTACCCGGCAACTCAGGGCGTAAGGCCAGAGGGGGGGGACACACCCAGGATGGGACACCAGTCCGCCACAAGGCACCCTAAGCAGGACTTGAACCCCAGACCCACCAGAGAGCAGGACCCGGTCCAACCCACTGCGCCACTGCACCCCCCCTCAACCTTGAATAAATATTTGTCTTATAATAACAACTAATATGCTAACTTTTGCCACCTTGGTAACTTTTAAAATGCAGTGCATTTAAATTTATCCTCCCATCCACATCACAGTGATCTATGCTTCTAAGAATAGCACTGGAAATGTAACTATGTCCACTGAACATTTGCACTTTGTCAAAGAAATGAGACATCTGAAAGAGTGCCATGGCTCATTATTGTGTATATAAATGTCTCTGTGTGTGGATGATTACAAATCTTAAAATGAAAAAGTCACATACTGCTTACAGGCTGATTATTAAAAAAGAAAAACTGATTTTTCTTTGACCTGCAACTGAGCCTACACTCTTCTGTCTTCTGCTGAAGTCACCCATCGTGTTGGCTAAAAACTCCTCGGTGCATGGATGCTGGTAATTTTTTATTTCAGCTATATTTTCTCAATATACACTGTCTGACAAAAGGTGTACTGTAATCTGAAGTGCTTGATGAGCAAATATAAAATTTCATAGTCACTGGAATGAAGCCAATAAAACTGTAACTTCATTTTTGGCATATCCCCACTGTTTGAATAGTTTTTTGTACAATCGTGTATTGGGTTTTGTAATTACCACAGGTGCCTGGGCTAGACTAAAATGAAACTGACATGGAGGATGATACTTTTGCAGCTAGAATGAAAATGTTAGTTGTCAGATGTCCTGAAATGGCAGATGTTCAACCCTCAGCTCTTTGTGGCTTAGCAGGGTGGTTAGTCCTGGGAGTCGGTGACTCGTCTCACCAGCTGTATCGAACAAAGATAGACTTCCTGTTGTTGCCAGGTAAACACACTCACTGCTGCTTCATCCTCAGGTTAAACAAAGTACAGTGCCCCTTGGTGGAACCGTAATTCATTACAATAAAGGATAATGAAGATGCACCAGGCTTCCCTTGCTTAACACTCATATTATGAGAATTCAGACTTTCAAGCCCGTGTAATTTGTACAATAAAATTTGTATAACTAACTATGCACTCACACTTATGAGAAACAGCACACAAAAACAGGAATTTTACTTGAAAATGTGAACCTTGGTGACAAGCAACTTTCAATCATCAAGCGAAACGAAAAACGATGTGTCGAGCTCAGTTGTTTTGTGGCCGTATGCCTACTCGCAACAATGTCTCAGAAATCTTGAGACTTTTTATCATAGTATAAAATCATCATCTCTTATAAAAATGAGCTTTAAAGTAAGTGATACATTTACATTTATTCATTTCGCAGACTCTTTTGTCCAAAGCGACATACATCTCCGCAAACGTACAATTTGTGCATTGCATTAAGAGAAGCAGACATAGCTGTAGACATGATAAAATTTCAAACTTAGCAATAAAAGTAAAAAAATTAGTAATATTCTCCTGAAAAGCAATATCACTACAAACAACTTTTTGTGATTTGATTTATTATTCTTTTATTGTAAATGACCTTTATTAATAAGAAGGGTTAGGAATTATTAGTCACTATGGTCATTACATTTGGAGAATTGCCTTGTTAGGTATTGTTAAAATAATAATACTGATAAGAGTAATAAAAGCAAACTCTCAGAGCACTTTACAACAAAAAATAAAAATACTGTATGTTTGTTATAATTGTCACAAACTCGGCCAAAAGCACCATGGATGAACAGCAGAGGTCTCTGGAATACCAACTAGTTGCCTGCATGCCTGATCTGCATTTTCTGGCTTTTATCTGTCCATTTATCTGGACTTGTATGAAGGAATATCAGAAGTGGCTGCAGTTGTTTTTTTAAGTCTGTTTACACTTAAAGATCTGCACCATCTTCACTGTAGATAAACTCTTCATATGGATTCACCTTCACCTACTGTGTCTGTGTCATTACAGAAGACCATGTAGACAGTTGTCTAGAACTCACATACTAGCAATTAACAACAGAATAACAAAAAAAATAGTAGGAGAAGGATTAGAGGGAAAAGGGAAATAAAAAGCAACTAGAGGTGTAATGCATAAGCATTTTGAGCATTTAGGTGTTAGACCTTTATTCACAGGTCTCCAAAGTAATTATGATATTCTGAGCTAGGTTTTCTCCATGATTAAAAGAAAAGGCCTGAATTTTGATGTTTAGTGAAATACTGGTAAATCTTTCATGGCTCAGGGTGTCACGCCCACACCTCCGAGCCGACACGGAACACCTGGGACGCAACGCAGACTACAGCATAAAAGGCTGCGTCAGACAACCAGCTGATGTGGAACCTTGATCTGCCTCCTCGTTAGCGACCTTCTCCAGCCATTTCCTGTTCCCGAACGTCTTCCCCGAACCCGTCCCTTGTTCCCCTGATCTACTGCCTCTTTCTGATCATCGACCTCTTGCCTGTGTACTGACCTCCCCTTTTGGATCCTCCCTGTTACGACGTTCGCACCTCGAAGACCCTTTGCCCGTCCTCTGACCTCCTCTCTTGGATTTCCCCGAAGACACCACCACGATTACCGCTCTGCACTTGGGTCCGCCGCTTTCCTCAGACCCGACCATGACACAGGGTCATTTTATTACTTCCATTTTAATGAGCTGTAACTAGGAGTTTGGCGTTAGAGGCCGTTCGTGATGGGTGGCAGTGAAGGACCTGACCGAGGCTGCTCAGAATGTGAGTCAGTGGTTATGGTTAAGAGAGCAGGGTAGTTGGAGTTGCAGGTCGGAGGGAGGTGTGTAGTGGTTGTTAAAATTAGTGGCAGGTGGCTAACAATGGGAGGCAGCTGTCGGTCTGTAAGGAGGCATGGCTTTGTTAATTGGGTTGGGTTAAGTTTGTGGACGGGTGTGTCTGCAGCTTTTAGTGGCAAGTATGGAGGTATGGTATTATCTGGGATGGTTTGTGGAGTTGGAGTGTTTTACTGCATTTGATGGTATGTATGGAAGTGGGGTGGTGTTCATCATAAGGTTGATGTGGTGGTTGGAGTCAAGGAGATGTATGATGGCAATGCCAGGTTTTTTTTTTTTTTCTCTTGTTCTCTATGGCTTCACAGTGGAAGTGGTTAGATTGGACCCTTGCGTACAGCCGTTGTAACCTATGCATGGGGTATAACATCTTGTCCTGTGTGTGTTGACTGACTGTTGCAGTCCTGAGTTCCTGTCTTGCCTATGCCAGACCTTGTGAGCCTGTCCAGGTCCTATATACCACCATGTTTTTACCACGCGTCTTTGTATTAGCTCTGTTCACCCAACACTAGTTCACTTATTGTGTGTCTTTGTTCTGTGTCAATTGTATCACTTCAATTCCTGGTTAGCGCTGTGCACTTGTACTTACACTCTGTGGCTGGGATCACTGCACTTTATGTCCATGTCTGGACAGTACAGTGAAACACCCATGTTTGTTTTAAATCCAGATGTTACAATCAAATGGGGGGGGTGCAGTGGTGCAGTGGGTTGGACTGGGTCCTGCTCTCTGGTGGGTCTGGGGTTCGAGTCCCGCTGGGGGTGTGTTGCGATGGACTGGTGTCCCGTCCTGGGTGTGTCCTCTCCTCCTCCAGCCTTATGCCCTGTGTTGCTGGGTTAGGCTCCAGTTCCTCGCGACCCTGTACGGGACAAGCGGTTCAGAAAATGTGTGTGTGTGTGTGTTACAATCAAGTTACTGAATAAGTGCCCACAGAACACGTCCTTTTAAAATGTCAGTAATGTAGAACATTTTTGTCACAGTCTTCCTTATAAGTACAGCCCTATTTTTTGCCTTCAAAACAGCTTCATTCACAGTTTAATTTGTTACTGTGAATTCACTTACCTACTCAGAAAAGAGAACTTCCAGAGGATAAAATGGGACTCACTCCTGTGCTACTAAACCACCCATGCAAGTTGAGTGATGTTTAGACTTGACAACTGAGTTACTGGAGCGTGTTTGCCATCATACTAGAGTTTATGAAAGGAATCTTAGCAGTGGACTGTACAGCAGCAGAGTGCCAGGCATCAAGGAACCAGGAAGGCCACAGAATAGTGGGCATGCTGCGCCTACAGAAAGGTGCATCAATCAATTAAGAGCAATATTTTGTCTTGGACTTATTCGCCCAAGTCCATACATCTACTGTATAGTGTTTTCCGATATCGTGCCTTCTGATCACTGCAGCAGTGAGTTTGGGGCTGGGCCATGATGTTTGTCCTTATAGACTTTAGCTCTGTGCTTAGCTCTGTGTTTAGCTCTAGCTTTTTAGTTTTAGACACTACCTAGACAGGTCCTTTATCACGTTTAAATGCCTTGGAGGGGTGGACTGCTGCTTCTACTTGGCCCCCAGAGGATGATTTTTCCTCCCTTGCTTGTTTTGTTGTTTTCCTCTACTTGGATTCTTGCTAGCATTTCTTAGCATTTTATTTCTGCTTTTATTGTCATCTTTGCAGTTTTCAGTAGTCTGGCTCACCCTGAGAAGAGCACTCCATAAAAATAAACTGAATTTGTGATGCTTTATTTCCTTGGTATTAATCTTTGTACCTGCCTCTAGTTTGTTCCATTCAATTTCTTTATAGAGTGCTGACACAGAGCGCTGAAAGCATCTTAGGAGTACTTTCATCCAGTACTCCTTCAGTTCTTACTGTCTGCATCATTCTCTGGTCTTAATAAACTCTTGCCCTTGCGTCCATAACTCAAATCCTCATATGCTTTGTTGTTAGACTCATTCAGCAATTCTGTCAGAGTTCTCAACAACTATTTGTATCGTGGGAGTAGCCAGTACAGAGTAGAGGCTCAGCCAGAGGTATTAGATTAATGTTTTTGTGAGAAACCAATACATCTACATGGTGCTGCAGAAACTTCTCAAACATTCACCCTTATGTCTTATCTCGGAATATTGGAAGCAGGCACAGAGTTGAGAAGTACATTGAAAGCAATCACTTATGCATCTACGGCAAAAAATTAAAGCTGAAATAGATTCAATATAGTAATGAATTTTCTACCTAAAATTTCAGTTGAGATGCTTCTGATGGCAAATGCATTTCTCTAATTCCTGAATGTAAACATCTACACTACTAAAGACAAATGTCACAATGCCAAAGATTTTAAAAATCTTACTGGAGCATACTGACTTAAACACAACTTTAAAAAAAAAAAAAAAAAAAAAACCCGTCCATTTTACTGCTCACTACATCCCTTTTTAATTAAAAGGGCATGAGTGGTTTGTCAGCTGTATATGGGGAATGATTAATGACCAGAAGGGGTACCACTCCAGGCTTTCTGTGATAACCAAATGACCAAATGACTTGACCTGTTTCCCAAGTTCCATCAGAATGAGTTTTATTGGCTAGTGTGCTCATGCACACAAGGAATTTGCTGTGGTTCTAGATGCTTCCAGTGTTTACAAACAGCTGAGACAGAATTACAGAATAAATAAGATGACATATTGTTGATTCGAGCCCAGTACTTTAAATTACAGCACCCCTTGAGCAAGGTAAATTACGCTGCATGGTAAGTCCACTTTACCTCAGTTTAGGTTGCCAGTTTAAGCCCTCTCTACACTTTAAGCAGGCATAGTACGTCACAGTAGAGGGTGTATTTTATTGTGCAGATGCTTTATTATTCTGCACACTACCTATTTTTTTTTCTTTTTTTTTCCAATTCATAAATTCCTGGACACGTTTGAAAAATGTATGAACTGAAACACTTTGAGTATTTAAAACGTGATAGTAGAAAGTGGGGGGACACGGGTGGGTTGGACCGGGTCCTGCTCTCCGGTGGGTCTGCGGTTCGAGTCCCGCTTCGGGTGCCTTGCGACGGACTGGCGTCCCGTCCTGGGTGTGTCCCCTCCCCCTCCAGCCTTACGCCCTGAGTTGCCGGGTTAGGCTCCGGTTCCCCGCGACCCCGTATGGGACAAGCGGGTTAGAAAATGCGTGCGTGCGACATACAAATGAATATCAATAGTAGTGTACATACAGAAAATAAGTAAATTACAAAAAGCAGTCGGGTATCATTACACTGAGAGGAGAGTGCTAACTCATCATGAAGGTGATGGCCTGAGGGGGATAAACAACTGTTATATCTTATACATTCCCAGTGTACTTCTGTATCAGTACCAAACAGTCCCCTGTGCTTATGTCTGTCACACCTCCATGTACTAGCTCATTCCCACGCATCTCTTCATTCTATCATATTGTTTCTGTATTTTCTTATCTTCTCTGTGTACTTACATAAACTCTGCAGTTACCTAATGTGTTTCTCCAAAGCAACTTACAATGTTAAGGTATTTGCCCATTTATACAGCTGGGTTGATGTTGTTAGAGCAATTTACAATAAGAACTTTGCTCAAGGGTACTACAGCTAGAGGTGGGATTTAAACCTGTCACCTTCAGGGTCAAAGGCAGCAGCTCTAACCACTAAGCTACCAGCTGCCCTATTTGAGTTCTCAGACTTTAGATCTGTGTCCACACATTACAGTAATAGTCAACATTTGCGTCAAATCCAGATGTTACAATTTCATTGAAGTAAAATAGGAAACTCTGAATAAAATCAAAACTTACTAGATGGTTTTGAAGAAACCAGTGGGTCTGTTTTTGTTTTCGTTTTGTGGTGTATGCATCGTAAGCCATTCTAACAAAAGTCAGTACCACCTAGAAATCAATTTGTCGTGGGCCTGAGAAAACTGCAGCAATCCCGGTTTTTTTGGAAACCTGAGCAACATCACTCCCCTTCAATAGGACTTCTAGTGTTTGTGGCTATGAAATCTGGTGTGTATGACTCTGAAACTTTGTAATTGCACACTTAGAAACTAAGATTTAAACAGACTCGCTTGCATACAGACACTAAAACAGGACAGCTGGTAGCATGGTATTAGTGCTGTTTTTAGACCCAAAAGTCAGGTTTGATTCCCACACCCTACAGTAGTACCCTTTAGTAAGGTTCATTCATGAATTGTTCCAATAAAATTAGCAAGTTGTATAAATGGGAAAAGAATTGTAACTTGATTTGAACGAAAGTGTCAGCTAAATGTAAAAGTGCATTTTAAAATTTAGAAAGAGCACCTGTTAGTGCAGCGGGTAGAGCTGCTGCCCTTGGATCTGAAGGTTTCTGGTTTAAATCATCTCTGTGTAGTACCCATGAACAAGGTATATACCCTCAATTGCTCCAGTAAAATGACCCAGCTGTATAAATGGGTAAGTTGCTTTGGAGAAAAGCACACACACTGTCTGAAACTGCTTGTCCCAAGCAGGGTCGCAGTGAACCAGAGCCTAACCTGACTATCCAGGGTACAAGGGCGGAGGGGTAGGGGACACACCCAGGACAGGACACCAGTCCATCACAAGGCACTCCCAAATGAGACTCAAACCCCAGACCCACCAGACAGCAGGACCCAGTCAAACTTGTTGCACCACCACATGCCCCTTGGAGAAAAACAAAATGAATAAATACAAGTGTGAGTTACCTGCCTTTGCTGTGTACATAAGAACTTCCACTAGAGGACAGGCATCTTTTATTTATTCATCAGCTGGTTCAAAATGATTAACTCAAGTATTCATTATTAAGGGGCTTTAAATTTAGTGATAGCAATGGTGATTGTTAGATAACCCCAAAATGGATCTCTCTTGCTTTTTGTTTTTAATTGTAGAGCAGGCTGAGACTGGGGGTGGACCTGACCAAAAGACAGCACACCACAATAATTCCTCCCTGTGTCAAACTGCTGGATTTACCATGAGCCTTACCATGAGTAACTTTAGAATAGCCCTGAAGTGTATCAGATATCTTTGCCAGTCATTGCAATAGATGTTGATCTCATCCAGTGAGACTGCAGCATGGGGGTAAAGGATCTTGTTCATCAATGGTCAGGTCTCCATGAAGCCCCAATGAAAGGAGTAGCACAGTGAGTAATGCTGCTGTCTCACAGCACCTGGGTGGTGCAAGAGGAAATGGGTTTGATCCCTGCACAGTCTGTGTGTAGTTTGCTTGTTCTCCCTGTGTTTGGACCCTGGAAGGAAACCCCCGCAAAGACATGCTGTTCAGGTTCATTATAGTATGTAAGTGACAGTGTGTTCCAATCATGTATGGATGAGTAACCCATTGAAAGTAATGTATCTAGCAGTGTAAGTCACCTTAGTAAATAAGGTGTGTGGGCTAATAACACTACAGAGTTTGTTTAAAGTTGTTTTGGAGAAAAGCATCTGCTAAATAAATGTAAGGGGTATATATTTTTGCAAAACAGGCACTGAGAAACCTGACATCTCTTTGGATTCTGGAAACAAAGCAATCTGCCTGTAGTTGTAATGAATAAAAGTGAGTCCAGATGATCCAGCAGTTCATCTTACTGTGGCAGGGAGTAGGTGTCAAATCTAGTGAATGCATTCATCTTTCTGACTACACTGCTGGCCACAAAGTCCCTTCTCATCTATTGGCCATTGATCGAAGTACTTATCCTGAATTGCTCCAGTAAAAATTATACAGCAGTTTAAATGTATAAAAAGTTCTAAGTGGTTTAGTGTACATCCAAACATTCTAGGAATGCTCTTTCAGCTGAATTAATATATTTGCAGGAAGTACTGTATGTGAAGAACATTCTTCTCCATGAATGTCACCTATAGTGCTAATACAAAAGAAAAATAGCATTATTAAGCATCTTGGTGCTTAGTGCATCTTGAATGCAACACCACCCTCAGATTCTTCAACCTTCCATTCCTTCAGGAGATTGACATAGTAATACATTGTGCCAAGTGGAAATGTGTGGTTGTTGCTGAAGGCGTTGCATGTAGCGGAAACATAGATGACACCGATCCCAGACTACTAAGCTCTCTTCTACCTAAAGACTCTAAAACAATACAGTCCATCTGCCACGCCCACGCTACTGGTGCAACGAGCTACACCTGGGAACCAGTCAGGACGGGATCATAAAAGGCGGCGACAGGACCAAGTCTGACGCGGAACCTTGTTCGTCTTCCGCCCAAGCTTCCCACGACACACCTTGCTCTGCGGCTCCTGGTTTATGGTTCATGGTTCCTTGACCCTCGCCCTCCCGCTCCTCGCTCATCGCCCTGTGATCCCTACTCCTAGCTCCCCGATCCCTGAACCCTCCTACCTGGTTGGTTTTCCTGTGTTCCTGGACCCTCGCCTTCTTCTCAACTTCTCCTCCTGGATCTCCCCCTTGAGCGACGATTGTCCCTCGGTGATCCTTGCCTGTCTGTGACCACGCTTACTGGATTTCCCTAATAAACTTCCTGTTCGCCCTGCACTTGGGTCCGTCCTCTTACATCTGGACACGGAACATGGCACAATCAACGTCTTTTCAGTCTGTACCTTCAGGTGGATGACTGTCTCATCTTTGAACTAGGATGTCAATTTGGGAAAAAAATCATCTTGCGCTTGAATAAAGGTATATCATTTTTTATAAAGTACTTGCCATTTGTCTGAGTAGGCTATGCCACTTAAATGGTATAGATTAAACCTAGCAAGAAAATGGACAGCCAAAAGCTGTCAAGCTTTGTATAGGTTTAAGTGTTTGCTGATGTTTTAGAAAATTTCATCTGGTTGTACTGTGTTGAAAAATGTGGTTACTGAGGACAAACTGCTACTAAAGGTATAAAAAACAAAGGAAATGGAGAAACAAAAACTGAAGGACAACAACCTTACTGCATGACCTCAGTTCAACAAGCTTGTAGCACTCTTCCTGTCAAATAGGTCCTACTGTGTGCTGTTGCTGCACTGATTAACTCAGCCTTGAGCACCTGTCATGGTTCCAGGAATGGTGATAATGCTGTTGTACAGTTGCCGATGATTTGCTGCAATGTTCCACTATTCAAATTTAAGGGGAATGATGCAGAATCTACTTTTCCTCAGCTGCACAGATGGAATGGACTACACGGTACATCATAAACTGGCTTAACTTAAACTTAATATGGTGGGACTGTGCTCTCCAGAGCTCTGCCTACATGATCTTATGTTTTATTGCTTCTTTGCATCTAGTCCATGCTCCCCACTACTGCATCCCATCCATCTTAGTTATCCATTGTTCCCATCTTGCTGCGCACACTCTTCCTAGAACAGCTAGTGCATCGCCTTTCCCTGGACCTTATCAGATCACCGCGATGAAACACTGCCCAGACCAGCCCTTTCAGACAGATCTTTATTCAGTCATACTACACACACTTCCTAGCAGTCCTTACTTCAATGCCTACTCCCCCAAATGTAGGATCATTTGAGTCCCTGTATTTTAGCACTTCCCTTGTGTGCATTACACAAAACTCCTTTTCTACACTCTGAAACACTAATGTTAGCTACACCTCTACACTCAACCTCTGTCGACATCACAAAAATTATGGTCAGCACAAACTGGACCATGGAAACAGTAGACCTGTGATAAGCCCCTTCTTCAGCCTATGCAACTTAGATGTTACTCATGTTGATATGACCCTCATGCCAAAATCAGTCATAGTCCAGAATTAGGTCTTTGGTGTTGCTCTGGATGTGGTACCCCCATACTGCTGTCTCCATTAGTTTGTGTTGTATTTCACCACAAGCATTTTTCATATCTAGCCACAACACTGCAAAGTCTTCCTTGTTCTCATGAGCCTTTCTAATGAACTGTGCCACCACCAGTATGCTCCAGACAGCCTGCTACCTGAGGAATCCCTCCTTTCTCCACTGATGTGTCAGTACAGATGTGCTTAACAATGGAGATATGTTCTCAGAAATACATCATTAGGCGATCTCGTCGTGCAAATATAAGAGTGTACTTATACAAACCTATGGATGGTATAGCCTCAGTGCAGTAAAGAGACGTGGTAAATGCAAGATTTATGATGCTGCTGCCAGTGTAACACAGCAAACTGTTTTACAGAAAACTTTTAGAAATAGAATACACTCTAAAATAAGGATAAAAAGCACAGTGTAGTTTAGCCCACACACTGAATTCTGATTTATTGTTTTTTCTTAGGATTGTCTTGCCATACCTCTGAAAATCCCTTCGGATGGGAGGTGAACTAGTGGTATCTACAAAAATATGAGTTTGGGATGCATCTATCATAGCTTACGAATTTGAGGTGTGTGACTCTGACTATGGTGCTGAGAGGCCCAGTTAGCATGTTGTATAGCTATACTGTTATTGTGCAATTAGACTTCCCATGCAGCACACTTAGCAACCATAGCCCTTATTTTTTTTAATCTCTTCCAATAGAACACAGTACAAACACACATGAATAAATGTTACACCACACACACACACATTTTCTGAACCGCTTATCCCATAGGGGGGTCGCAGGGAACCGGAGCCCACCAGGCAACACAGCGCGTAAGGCCGAAGGGGGAGGGGACACACCCAGAACGGGACGCCAGTCCGTCGCAAGGCTCCCCAAGCGGGACTTGAACCCCAGACCCACTGGAGAGCAGGACCTGGTCCAACCCACTGCACCACCGCACCCCCCTGTTACACCACAAGAATTGAATACAAATCAGAAGAAATATTTAATACCGAACCAGTTGGTTCACACCTTATTATGCTCTGGTAACCACAACTATAACAATGTAATACCCGGGGTTTTTTGTCACTCAGTTTATGGTACCATAACAAGCGCTTGTTGGAGCTCATTTGTCCACCTTGAGGAAATTGCCTTTACTCACTGTTCTGTTGAAACTCTCAAATGGTCAGCAACCAGTTCTCAAATCCTCTCTTCACCGAGGGTGGTGCGATGGCGAATCCCGGGCTGACAGTGTCCGCACGCAGATCAATGCTGGGTCCTCTGGTATGCTGTGGCAAACCACGGGCACCTCTACTGCCAAAGCTTGGGTCTCAACTCAGACAACTTGGTGCAAATGCATCTTTCACACACACCCATAACTTCTTCTCCTCCAAGCTAGTGCAGGCGGTGGCTAACTAAGCACAGTATGGCGCATGGTTATTTCACTTACATAGTTCCGTGACATTTCCAAGTGAAAACAGCCCCACACACAGCTCACTTTTTTTTTTTGTTTCCCCATCATGACACACTAATTATAACACCCTTGTCTATGAACTTAATGATCAATGCTAATCTTAAAGTATGTAAACTTTTAACCAGTGCTTTGTGCCTCTCTTCTTTCTCCTTCCCGCTCCTTTTTTTTTCTGGAACTCCCTGGAAGGTTATGATTCCATCTCCAATTAGCACTGATTGGCTAATACCTAAGTGACATTTAGCTACCCAGTAAACCGGAAAAGACAACCTAACAATACGAGAACTATTCAAATACAATAGAAAAACTCTTATACATCAATAATTAAACCAAACACACAGCAATATAGGGACATGTGAACAAATGTAGTGGGGCTATGCTCTCACCCCACCAAACAAGTAATGTCCTCATGACATACCTATCAACTCTCATCACATTATATTCATTCAACATGTCGTTATAAATATTCACTTCAACCTATCCACTTGTAAAGAGTTCTTGTATATCTCTAAATAGGAGGTAGCGATAAACCACTTGTCTTGTCACCAACCTTACATAGGGTAGCCTCATGTGTACTAACTGCTACTGAGGTTGGGCTCTCCAATACATCATAGGTGAGTCTGGTTGGGGTCATTCTCAATCTCTGAGGTTGTGCTGTCCCCTCTGAGCTCTCTCTAACACCGTCTTGTCTCTCAATTACTCCTTCTACTGTCTGTGTGCCTCGCAGCTTCAACAATCCTATCACCAGTCCTATTTGGTATTGGATGGTCACCCACATTCGTTACTGCAGGATCCTCAACTGTGGCCTCTTCCATTCTCGAGTCATTCATGAGCACAACTAAACCCAAATCCAGACTGAACGGTTCAGAATACTCATTGTTCGGAGGTTCTGGTTCCTGTGACTCTGGGGTGAATGGTAGTCATACTATGCCCCCATTTCATCATCATCTGAGTCAGATGCAGGCTCCCTTTTGTCATCCCATTCAGAGGGCTGTAAGCAAGATACATTATACTTCCTAATTCTCCGTGCTTCAAGCCATTTACTGGCCCTCCTTTTAGCTTTGGGTGTCTCTTTATTCCTTTCAGGCTACTACTGTACCTTTTGTCCAATAGGCAGAATATGCTTGCGGTGCAGTATTTTTTTAGAGCCATGCTCATTTTCTGGTTTCAGTTTGAACACAGGTAAACCAGGTAATTGACTCTCCACAATGTAAGGAGTCGATTTCCAACGGTCAACAAACTTGGTCTTTCCTTGTAATCCAAGGTTCCATATCAACACCCAGTCATCAGGGACCAATGGGCAGTAACAAACCCTCTGATCATAGAGTTGCTTGTTTCCTTCATTTTTCTTCTCTGTCATATTCTCAGCCAACCGATAGGCAGCTTGAAGCTCACGCTTCATATTTTTAACATATCTCACACAGAATTTGGTGGATGTGCCATCACTTGAGACTCCAAATGCTACATCTGCTGGCAGCCTGGCTTCTAGTCTGAACATTAGAAAATAGGAAGAATAACCTGTTAACTTATTCAGCTTGAGTCGTGCGCATGCACAAGATAGCTGATGTAGTTACTCCATTTACTTTTGTCTTGTGAATCAAGGGTGCTGAGCGTGTCAAGCAGAGTTCTGTTAAACCACTCAGACTGGGGATTGCCCTGAGGTAAGTAGGGTGTAGTTCTAGATTTCTTTATGCCAAGTGTGCTCAACAGTTTATGAATGAGCCGACTCCCAAAATCCCTACCTTGATCGGAGTGCACTCTCCTTGGTAGACCATAGTGGAAAAAGTATTGCTCCCACAGGACCACAGGAACAGTTGCCTTTTGATACTTGGCTGCAAAATCCTGGGCACATTGCGTGTAGTGATCTGCAACTAGAAGCACATTGCAGATGTTTCTGGAATCAGTCTCAATTGTCAGATCCATACAGATGAGATCCATTGTTCCATCACTGTGATGATGTGACAACTCAGCAGCTCTCTTAGGCAGTATTTTCCTCTGAATACACCTGAGATAGCTTTTACAGTACCTTTCAACCTGTGCTTTCATGCAAGGCCAATAAAACCTCTCTCATATCAGGCCATAGGTCTTGTTGAACTCAAGGTGGCCTGATTGGTCATACAAGGACTGGAACACCATCTCTCTCTGAACTCTTGTGGAAGCAACAGTTGCTGGAAAGGTGGCTTACTCGTTCTGTACAATAGAGACTACAACCCTCAACTCTTCTCTTTGGCACGTTTGGCACTCGTCTGAATAACAGCATGCCATACTTCTCCAGTGCATGGGTCTTTCTGCAGAGAATACTATAAGTCTGTCAAAGTAATTTTGGGCAGCTGCTAAATGCTCACAAAAGAGAAATTGCAATAGACTTTGGGTACAGCCTGTTTAGATGAGCCCATGAGGTCAACAGCTCTGCAGGGATGATAGCAAAGTGGTCTGACTGACATCTGACAGATAGCTTGGACCATATTAGCAGCCATGGCCTCCTCCTCACGAGAAATCTTGTTGTTGTCATGAGGACATCCGCCTCAATATTCTGTTTTCCAGGGCAATACTTCAGGCTAAAATCATATGTTGACAATTCTGCCAGCCATCGATGCCCTGCTGCATCCAGCTTAGCTGTGGTTAGGACATATGTTAATGGGTTGTTGTCTGTGTGGATCTGAAGCTTGGCCCCATAGAGGTAATCATGCAGTCCACTTCAAGGCGGGAAACACCAGCTTATGTGTGGGGTAATTTTTCTCTTCTAGGGAGATGCTTCTACTGACAAAAGCAATGGGGCGCAGACCCTCTCCCTGGTCCTGACAGAGGACACCCCCCAAATCTACTCTACTCGCATCAACATGCAAGACACAAGGCAGTTTTGGGTTGGCAATAGCCAGGACAGACACCTCTGTAAGACTTCTCTTTAAAGTCTCAAAAGCTTTCACACAGTCCTCATCCCAAATGGCCCAAACAACTCTGAGGAGTTGTGCCACTCTTTGTTTCCGAGCCTGGTTTTGGTTTTATTCCCTCTCAGATGCCCCTTTCCCAAGCCTTCTAGCCACAATGCAGCCCTGCAGCAACAGGTTGAGTGGATGACAGACTTCGGAGAAATTTGTCACAAACCGTCTGTAATAGCCACAAAAGCCAAGGAAGGAGCGAAGAACAGTGATAATCTCTGGGCGTGGCCACAATTTCACAGCTTCAATTCTTGAAGGATCTGTGGCAATGGCATCTCTAGTCATGATGTGCCCAAGGTAAGTCACCAAGGAAAAGCAGAACTGACACTTATCTAAAGATAACTTCAGTTCTTCCTCCTTTAATCTATCCAGCACTTTAAAAAGGCACTGCTCATGTTCCTCCAATGTTCTCCCAAAAGCAATGACATCATTGAGATACACCAAACATTCCAGTAGGTTCATATCCCCAACCGTCCGCTCCATGACCTGCTGAAATGTGGCCAGGGATCCACAAATCCCTTGTGGCATCCACTTAAACTGATAAAATCCTGCTGAGCAGATGAGCGCTGTATTTTCTTTGTCTGCAGCATATAAAGGGACCTGATAATAGCCACTTCTGAGGTCAAGCACACTGAACCATTGGCTATCACTCAGGCAAGACAGGGCATCTTCCACATGAGGCACTGTGTTCTGGTCAGGAATTGTTCTCCTGTTTAATGTACTGTAGTCTACTCACATGCATATGGTTCCATTTTTCTTACAAACCACAACTATTAGGGAAACATAAGGGCTTTGGGATTCTGAAATGATTCCAGCCTCTTTGAAATCATTGAGATTTTTTCTCACATCCTCCAAATCACCTGGAGGTAAGTGTCTGGAACATTCTCTAAAGGGTATTTCATCTGTCATTCGAATGCAGTGTTGAGTACTCTTTGCATACCTAACATCAAACTCACTGCAGGAAAAAACCTCTTTCCTCTCCACTATCTTCTGACAGTCTCTCCCTCCACTCAGGAGCCACAGGAGAAGCACCAAAGTTGAAAGAGGGGGAGAGTTGAGATGTGCGTGACTTAGTCTTCTCCTTTCCCAGCACTGTATTTATCACATCTACTGGAAACAGGTGAACAACAGGCATTCCGGGGTTCGATGTTGCAGAATGACTGGGCACATTTCTCAGAGTGACTGTGATGCGATGACAATGGACGGCAGTTGACGTAACAGCAGGCATCACCAGTAGCTCTTCAGGGAAGCAACTCTCCTCTGGACGATCTATAAAAACAGTTCGGCTTTTGAGACTTCCAGGGAACTTTGGCGTGCCAACCACTGTGGCAACCTTACCAGGTGCCAGAGTGAAAGGTTGGTCTCTCGTGAACCAGACAGTCCCTCTTTTTGCCTCAACCGTGTCATCAGGGGCTTCCTGGAACTTCTCATAAGCTTCTTGTATTACTGGGTGGACAATGAGTGTTGCTTAGAAATGCCCCCCTCTTTTTGCAGCACCTCCTAATTATGGAAGTGTTTGTGCCAACCACAAAAGAAACCTCACAGTTTATGGCTGGATCTGGACACACAAGCAAGTGTTTCTATGGTATCAACTACTCCAACTACATCTCCAGTGAACTCAGATTTCAAGCATACAGTATATGGCCATCATATGGATACTGCTCCACACTGAGGCTCCAAATCTCCAGGAACTCAATAGGGGTCAAAGGCAGGTGCTTCAGATAGCTGTCATACAAGGAGCGATACAATAGAGAAACTTGGGACATTTTATCAAGTAAAGCTTTAGTGTAAATGTCCTCAATTTGTAAAGAGACAATAGAACTAGGTCCAATTAAATCCTCTAGCAGATTAGCCTCCCTTTGTTGTAGTGTGTCACACCTTGTGGAATGTGTATTCTCCAGAGCATCAAGCCATTCCTCTACTGAGCCCCTGGGAAGTTTCCCATCAGCTGTTTTTGTTTTCAGGAGATGCTTATTCACTTTTCTGAGGTTTTCTGGATTTGTACACTCTTGCTAGAAGCGGCTATCTTCACCACACCTGTAACAGAAGACGTCAGCACAACACTGGGGTTTGGGAGCTCGCTCCTTTCCACATGCATATGAGTTCCCTGTATCCTTCTGGTTGTGGTTCTGGGCTACATATTGTGCTGCACTTTCTAATGCAGCTGCAGAGGTGGAAACAGGAGGGCAACCTCATTCTTAAGCCCTTGGAACTCTTCCCTGAGCCTCTATTGCTCGATCATCCCTTACTGGAGCAGGTACTGGAGGTACTGGACCAGGCTTTGGCTGCACTGGTACAGCCAAGGCTGTAGTAGACTCTGTACATCTAACCATAGCTGGGGGAGCAACATTCTTTACACTTAGTGTTTCCAGAATTGTCTCCTCTTCTCTTACATCACAAAGGATCTCAATGAAGCTTGGAGGAGGCTGGAGTTTGTAAGCCCTCATGCGAAGGGTGGCGAGGTCATAAGACAGGGTGCCTCTTGCCACTTGTTCAACTCATGCTCGGCTCAGCCACCTTGTTTCCACCTTTACGATGAACTGTATGTAACAGCTTGCTTAGTCTGAGTAGGTTTGCTGACAGTTTCTCACCTTCTTGCTGGAAGGTGTTATGGAACCATGTCACAAGATCAGCTGCACTGTCTGTGGTTCCAAAAGCTGTTTCTAGGGCTTTAAGATAATCTTTGGCAGTGACGTGGGGATTGCTTACTCTCAAACACCGGACAATGTCTGCGGCTGGCCCCTTAAGATGCTCAGCTATCCTCTGCTTCTTGACAATATCCAAACACTGCCACTCCTCCAGCATGTGGGTGGTTTGTTTAACCCGGGCATCATACTTTTCTTCTCCAGGTGGTGTTGGTTTCATACCGGAGAACAAGTGAAGTTCATGATAGCCTGGTGTGGCTTGACATTTTTCAACTAGTGAGGAGATGGCATTCACAAGTTCTGTGTTCAAGCCTGGAGCAATGAGTGGAGCTGGAGTAGAACTAAGCAAGCTGGTGCCATCAGCTAAAGTTTTCCCTTCACTTCCTAGGAATGACAGCACCTTGGACTGGAAACCTCCTTTTTCACCAGGTACATCGCACCCTTGGGTCTGACTGACATTAACTATCCAGGGTCCCAACTCATCTCCAGCTGCTAACTGTTCAAGTATGGTACATTACATTTCCATTTATTTACTTAACAGAAGTTTTTCTCCAAAGCAACTTACAATGGATACTATGTAGTGTTATCAGCCCACACACCTTATTCACCAAGGTGACTTACACTGCTAGATACACTACATACAATGGGTCACTCACATCCATACATCAGCGAAACACACTCTCTCTCTGTGTCACTCACACACTATGCGGAAAACCTGAACTGCATCTCTTTGGACTGTGGGAAGAAACTGGAGGAAACCCACGCAGACGCGGGGAGAACATGCAAACTCCACACAGACTGAGCTGGGATCGTTGTCTTAGTTGGGGATGGTAGCCTTAGTCATGTCATTAGTAATTTCAACTAAAGCTAGTTGGCTTTTAGCAGTGTGTTCTAAACACCATCCTCTTACTTTACAGTGACCAAATATTTTTACCCCACCCAGTACCTTGTAAATAGCCTCATCAGTAACTTCAGCAGAAACCTCACTAAGAACAATAGCTTTTCTTACATCAATACCTTTGTTGTACCATATCTCTTTCTCTTAATGTAATGCACAAATTGTATTTTCGCTGAGATGTATGTCGCTTTGGAGAAAAGCGTCTGCTAGATGAATAAATGTAAATGTAAATGTTTTAACCTCATTGGAATATCAAGGCACAAAACACACCCCGAAAACACACAGCAGTATAGCAACATGTGAACAAATGTAGCAGGGGGGCTACATTGTACAACAAATGTACAAGGGGGCTACAACACAACAGTAAATACATAAAGCAGTAACATAGGTGTTTATTATCATTATCAAGTATTATGTACAGTACATAATTGTATGTGCTATACTTTTAAACGATTGACAACCCAGTAGGTTTGTTTACAGCACCACCACCACAAACATGTGAGTAACACGCTATGATGTTACAACAGCTATGACGTCGCTAGTCGATAAGAATTTTTCAACTCCATTATAATTGTCATGGTGAATGCAGGAGACCACGCAGATGGACTCAAATGCAGATGCTTGATTTGTGTCACACGAGAGTTGCACCTTCAGAACAGAACAGAGGGCCTTGGAAGGTAGGTAAGGAGAACATCTCTCAGTTTCAGGTGCTGCGGCCGGGTGTGTCAGAGTTGGTGCTTTTATATTGCACCTCCGGAGTTGTCACAGGCGGGTTGTCGTGGTCATCCGACATGCAGTTGTTAGGCGCACGGTTGTCAGGCAGTCAATAATCTTATGGGACCACCGTTGTATATGCGGTCAGTTGTTAAGAGAAACGTTGCGAAACGGCGCATGACTGTATTTCCATTCTTGAGGAGGAATGTTGTTGAGCTGCTAAGTGACAATGCTGAAGAATATTAGAGATAATGCAAGGTTGATGTGTTTTTCAAACCGAGCACCTTCAGTATGTCAGTCTCTTCATTTTCTCCTTCTGCATATTTGCCCCACTTACAGTGCCATTTGAGAAGAAAATAACTGACACATTTCAACTCTTAAATCATACGGTGGGTGGTACAGTGGGTAAAGCCAGTGTCTTGCTCCTTGGTAGGTGTAGGGTTTGCATGTTTCTCCTTATGTTTTTGTCCTCCAGACATGCACGTGCTGGCAAACCACCTGAGCAGTTGCTAAGTAATCTCGATAGCAATTCCTTCCATTACCCATAAAATGTCAGCTGAAATTAGCGGTCCAAAACCAGCACCAAAACAAAAAATGATTAAAGGGCAGCCAGATCAGAAAGTCTTAGCTGCTCAAGTCAGTGACACAATTAAATGGAGGTCAGATTTATTTGAAAATCATGGATAGCCTTCTTCTGTTGCTAGGGAACGACAATGTAACAAATTAAGTTCTTGTGGGACCTCAAATGTAAATAATGCATATAATACAAATAAAATGGCAGGACTTTGATTGCTAGTATGTTGTCATACTATCAAATTAACATACCTTTCACTGGAACAAACTCATGTGCATGTTTTTTGAGTTTGGGGGCACAGTGGTTAGAGTCATCACCATTCAGTCAAAGAACACAGGTTTTAATACCTGCTCCAGCTGTAGTACCCTTGAACAAGGTTCAAACCACTGATTGCTCCAGAAAAATATTCCTGGATATAAATAAGGTATAAGTACAGTAGTTAAGTATCAAAATCAGTGTAAGTTGCCTTAGAAAAAAAGATCAGTTGCCCTAAAGGGACAGCTGGTAGCGTAGTGGTGAAAACTACTGCCTTTGGTTCTAAAGGTTGCAGGTTTAATCACCACCTCCAGCTGTAGTACACTTGAGCAAGCTGCTTACCCTGAATGGCTCCAGTGAAATTACCCAGCTATATAAATGGATAAATAATTGTTGACTTTAAAGGAAATTACAACTTTAAGTCACTTTGGAGAAATGCATCAGCTAAATGAACAAATGCAAAGGCAATAATTCAATGACATTTGCTGGATCTGAGTAGTTTCACACCAATGGAAGTGCACTTTGTTTCAGGTATTGAACATTGGCTCATATGGTGGAAAGAAACAAAATAACTGTACTTAAGAATCACGCATCTGCACCTATGCTAATATAGTGTACACATTGTATTTTCTATGAGATGTTCGTCATTTTGGAGAAAAGCTTCTGCTAAATGAATTCCTGTAAATGTGGGTACAGTGAGAAGAAATCACATTTTGGAATTTGTTTCATAAATCGGCAGGCTACCTACTTAAGACTCACTGTTATTCATAATCACACTGGCCTTTCTTAACATTCACAATTTTTCAAAAAATGTAACACTGAACAGAGAGGAAGTTAGTAAGAAGAGTTTGAATGCTGCTGAAGTTGACGTGTTGGTGGTTGAAGCACTTTGATCAGAGAGAAAAAAAAACAGGGAAATAGTGGTTTGCGTGTGTGCTTATTTCTGTCTGTAATGGGAGTGGGAGCTCTGTGGGGTTTTTACGTTTTTTTTTACTTCCTGAGAGTTATGCACAACTAATATTTATTTATATGTCTGTTAGCTTCTGAACGCTGGTGTATCTATATTAGTGTATGTGTTACTCTGTCCTTGTTTCTACTTGGTGGTCATGGTCACTCTAAAGAAAAACAAGGTCCTTTACCATGTTTTGTTGATAATTTTATTTGTAGATTTATAAAAAACAGTTTATATGAACTTAATCCATTTTTTGGCACTGGTCCCCAGCAGAGAAGTGAGTCCTCCGACCTTTCGAAACTCACCCTCCTTTTGTTCTGTCTCTGCACACTGAACGTTTAAACGGATTTTTCTTTATTACCATGTGGAGCTTTTTGAATTTTAAGCTGCACATACCCTAACCCTAAAATACTCCACTAAAAATTATCTACCTGTTTAAATGGGTAAATAGTTGTAAGTTCCTTTGGAGAAAAGCGTCAGCTAAACAATTAAATGCAAACCATGGCTTAAAGGCTAGCTCAATATTTCCCATCCTGGGTGTGTCCCCTCCCACTCTAGCCTTGCGCCCTGTGTTGTCGGGTTAGGCTCCGGTTTGCCATGACCCTGCTTGGGACAAATGGTTTCAGACAAGGTGTGTGTGTGTGTGTGTGTGTGTGTGTGTGTGTGCGTGTTGGCTCAAAGGCTAATTTGAAGTTCTCGTGAACCTTCCTGTTGCATGCCACCCTCACGCTTCACTCCATATTGTGGTCTGGGGGCTGGAGACACAAGCCTCAGATGCACAAGCAAACACACACCTCCAATTTCTGTCCACTGGCAGACTGCAGTCTTATCCAATGATCCCTGCACATTCCATTCACTAAAGACAGAATCTGCAGGAAGACAAAAATGACAGTTGCATTTTCTGTATGCTCTTCTGTAACATCATTAAGTCTGTTAAGAATGAAGCACACCTACAGTCATAATTTAGGGCTTTTGCTCTCATTAGTTACTGTACATTACATTTTGTATGGATTTAGATTTACTAAAGTGCAAAGTATTGTATTAATAGTAACAAAAAGTTACAGAAGAGCTAAATATAAATAACAAACTACAGGAATTTGATAAAACTACAGCACGATTATGTTATGACTGCTTTGTTCCAAATTTCCAAAATCCAATGAATATAGAAGATAACTAATAGAATGGAGGACTTTTGTTGAGCCAATAGGTGGAAGGTAACCCTAACGCACGGACACATGTCATTGGAGTCCCAAAGTTTGCTTTCACTACTATGACTGAATTTAACAACAAAATTTAATGCAAACCACAGAGAAACCTCATATATCCAGTTGAGCTGGACTTTAATGTAGAAGGAACATCCACAAACCTTTCCACTATTTAAAAAACAGTTACAGAGGACATTCACATTGTCAGCAAAGCCAGCGCACCAGGACTGGAATGCTCTTTAGAAGTTGTGACCTACTGCAAGGGGATTTACACTGTGATCATATTCCATTGCCATAAAAATGTCCAAATCTGTTCACAGGGTTAGAAGAGTCAAAGAAAAACATTTTTCCAAACTACCCCCCAAGACAAGCATAAGTGTCAGATCTTGGATGTCTTGGAAAGCACTTTTAGTGATACAGGTGACCTTATGACCTACAGTTGTAGAACATGAGAAACCAGTAACTACTGCACTTAAACTAATTACATTATCTTGCCTTTTGACATCAAAATTAACCAAAATTAGTCTATTACAAATGCAGCTTGTATGGTTTAAACTGATGTAGAATGGCTCTTTGAAAGCATGTAGAACAACAAAGCTATGCTTGCAGTAAGAATTTGCTTACTTGGCTCAACAACACCTGGGTCAGAAGAGCATGCCTTCTCTTCCAAATGGACCCTAAACAGGTAGTACATTTGGTTAGCAACAATAACTGTGACTTGTATTGATCCTGCATGCTGCAGAAGTCGCATGCAGTTTCAGTTTTCTAGGCACAAGGTTCAAAATGCAAAATAGGTTTTCAGGTTTGGGGCTTATGCCCCCAGAAATAGCCAAACTCAAAATTTACAGACAGTAGAGGAGTAAAATACTTGTAATACATGGTATATAAAGCCAGGTGATCGTTTCCATTAGTAGAGTAGCTTTGACAACAACACCAAAGTGTTTTGGAGATGAGCTCAGCAGGCAATATAGCAGCCTGGGTCGAGCAAAGAGCTGATAAATGCAACAATTTCAGAATGACAGAGAAAACCTGGCTAGAACCACAAAATCCTACGTTTTCCACAGAAGCAACAATAAATTATAGTCAGTACTACAGGAGTAGACCATGTAATCATCCGAGACACACTGTGTGCAGGTGCTGACTATCTTGTTCAGCACTGGACGATGAAAGTTTGTTTTCACCACTCTAAATAGTTGATGTACTCACTACTATGGCTTGTATCATAAGCTTTTTCCACTGCTTGAAACTGTGAATTCCAACTATCATGTTAAGGTTTCTCTTCTGACTCTAGTGTGGTGGAAAGAGCTCCCTCTTACTCAGAACTGCTGATTCTCTTTCACCATTTATGAAGGGCCTGGAAACACATCTCCTTCAGACCCACTTCTCCCCTGATCTCCTATGTGCAACACAATGTCTACAATCACTTATCTGAAGCATAGTTGTAGGAAGCCAGAGCCTACCCAGCAACAGAAGGTGCAAAGCCGAGGGGACACACCCTACATAGGACACCAGTTTGCCACAACACACCCCAAGCAGGGCTTGAACCCCAGACCCACCACACAGCAAGGACAAGCTAAACCCACCATGCCACCACACCCCACTCTCCCTCATGTGCTCCATACACTATATACTGTATTACTTGTTACAGATGGTATACTGTGTTATCTCTTAAAAAAAAAACCCCTACACTGTATCTATCTACTTGTGTAATGTATACTGATTAACAAGGTGAGACAATTTGACTGTACTCAAGAGTCATATATCTGCATCTAGGTCTTTGTCTGTTGGTATAGTGCATTGTTGTATTGTTTTCTGCAATGTACATGTCTTAGGAGAAAAGCATCTGCTAAATGAATAAATGCAAAAAAAACATCATATAATACACAGAACAATATGTAGTCTGAAGCTATGTAGACAATATTGCATTGCTTGGAGCAAAAATGAAACTTGCGTTTTATTCAGAATGGACAGGTTTTTAGGTTGTACTCCATGTACAGTCCTGGACCTTTTCCAAACTCTAAAACACATCAGAAAGCTAACATACACAACTCCTACTTTTATTGCCGACACGTAGTGACCACTTGTGGTTTCTAGACAAGGAAGGGAACGAAAGTGGTTTGCCAGTACATTGTTCTGTGCATGTTTGCAGGGTGCAAACATGGGGAGAACATGCAAACACAACACCCACTGAGCAAGTCAGGAACTGTGAGGTACTAGCATTACCTGCTGTGCCACTGTACGCTTTATACACAGCAGCCCATATTAATTCATAAATGGTTGACTGAGTCCATTTTCTAGTCTTTTCTGTACATGGAGCTAATTATACATTATAGCTCAACACACATGTGTGATCACCCCTCTGTAATACTCAGGCAAGACACAGGAGATCATACCTGTCAGAGTAAGAATAGGTCTTTTTATGGTTCGTGTCAAGCAGCTTGTACTAAGAGTCTGTGGTTTTGGCTTTAGATTAAATGTCATTGGTCACTTTTATGAACCATATGGAATAGAAAGATGATTTCAGCTGCAACACACAGATAGAAGATCACGTAAAGAGTGAACAAGTTTAACAGTAAACTGCTATATAACCAGACAAAATAAAAAATATATTTGACTTTATTGTGCCTTAATGTTGGCATGACATCATAGTTTATTTTTTTAAGAATTAAGAGGGAGAAAGAAGTTAGGAATTTAGACAAAATGTATTTCATTATGATTTTGACTTAAGCATTTTTAAGTATGCAATTTTCTAAAATTTTCAGAAAGGGCAATTTCAACATCTGTATAGCAACTACTACAAAGGTAAGTTATTTTTTTTAGTGTATGACCTATTTGGAGGCAACTGATATAAGCTGTTTCCATTCTTGGATGGATTCCATTTTCATTAACCAAAAGCTCTGGGAAGAAATAAGAGTTACATGTCATTGAAAAAAGCTTTGCTTCAGGTCATTGGCAAGTGTTCCCATAGGTTATTAGTGATTTAAAACCTGCTGACACTAATATGTCTATGCATGACAAGCTCAGCTGAACATTGATTTTTGTCCATTTCCACTTTGTTCTTGCTGCTCAGATGACTTGGGTTGTTATGACTTGAGTTGTTAGGTTTTGTCTGTGTTGCAAACCATGTATATTTACTGTTTGCAAGCCTTTCGGTCTTTATTCAGTACTGCTGGAGGCAAAAGTGACCCTGTTATGACTTTCAACTTGTGTATAGGAAAAACCAACTGTAGCAGAATTTTTTAAATGTTTTTCAGCATTTCATGTTTCATTGCTCCTCATGTTTCACATGCTCTTCACCTCCACGCTTGCAAACCATTTTTTCATTGTTCATTAGATGGTGCCAGTAATGTGACGTAGCCCTGAATACCAGCAGGGTCATTTTTGATTAATGGACTTTTGTAACTCAGTGCGTAGGCTACCTATGGCGTCAAAAGTGACCAAATAGCAGCTTATAAGTGTGTGTTATAGCAGGTTGACTAAATATACAAGTAATGTTAAAAACAATCAAAATCGGTGGACATTGATGTCGCTTGTAAGACAGACAGGTTACACTTCTGTGTCATGAATAACTGTGTGCAAATATGTGTGTAACATTAAGCTCTCTATAACTATTCATTTATGCAGTTGGGTATTTTTTTTTATTGGATCAGTTAACGGTAAGACCTTCGCTCAAGGGTATTACAGCAGTAGATGCAACTCTAAGTGGCAACCTTCAGATTCAAACCTGGAAGCTCTAACTAGTATGCTGTCAACATGCTGTCAACTGGCCTCTGTTTAAAAGTTTGGAAACACACCCCCCCACCCCGTTTGCTAGAACCCAACTGCGAATGCTGGGTTACCTATGTGCTGTATGTCCAAAAGGAAAAGTGTCCTGTCAATTAACCCTAGCATTACCTGAAATTTAAAAAAAACACTGAGTACCAGTCAGGTCAAAAGTCAAATCATTTTCTTTGGCTGCTGCAGTAGTTCCACATTAAAAAAAAAATACCCAACTGCATAAATGAATAAACAGCTATAGAGAGCTTAATGTTACAGTCACTTCTGAGAAAAGCATCAGCTAAACGAATTAATATAAATACATACGATGGGTAGAACATTAATATGCTGCGATTTTAACCTGCCTCTCTGTGTCTCCCTATTGGTTTATATGGAAATGTAAATATATGCACTGTACTTAATTGTACGGTGAGTGATAGTTCATCATCAGCATCTGTCAAGGCAGCGCACCAGTTGTGGTGAAACCAGAGACCATAGGCAAACGACATGGTCGTTTTCAGATTTTGCACGATGAGGTTAGTTCAGACTGCCTACACGATGTGGTTTTGCACTGCGGATTTTTAATGCTGCTCATAGCTACGAGTGAATAGTGTTTTGTTCGACTGTTAGAGGTAGTTAGGACTACACGTGTTTGGCACTACTCACCAAACATGGATTTACTTTCTGTTTCTCAAAACAATGCCCTGTTTCCCTCCATCTCTCCCAGTTCACACTTTTTACCCCTCTATCAGCTTCCTTCAGTTACAAGGCATGAGGCAGTGATAGGTGGACTTTTACCACACTCCATACTCACACAGTAAATACGAAACCCTCAGATAAACAGAAGCAGAAAAGACTTTTCAGAACAGAAATGGAAATGAACCCTCACCCAGAAATAGCCACCTGACATAGAGAAAGAATGTGACATATGCAGCTTTCATTCTAACAGACCTTATTATGTCAGTTGCGCCACAAATATCTTGACAACACTAAGACCCTCAAAGTGTTCTAAAATTGAGTGCCCTGTGACGGACTAGCTTCCTATCCAGGGCGTGCTCTGTGTCACGATACTTCCCAGAGTAGGTTTCAGATCTAAATGTGGGTGTAGTGTAATAGAAAACTTTATTTATTCATTTAGCTCATGCTACTACATCATATTGCCCTGCAAGATCTGATCAAAAAGTTCTAGGACTTTGTCTATTACAGGTGGCAATATAGACGGAGTGAGCTGCACTGAGTTGTTTACAAAGGAGAAATATTAACCTCACCCAGGAACTAGCCATTTCCCATATACCTATGTTGAGAAAGGTGTGTTGAAAGGCAGACGTATCTCTTGACCCTGCTGCTACAGATCAAAATAAAACTGCATATAAAAAAGAAGCATGAGTAAACACACAGCAGGCATCTGGTAAATGAATGTGCTTGTCTTTATGTACTTGTCCAGTGGGTAAGGGAAAGGGTTGGAACTGTGCAAGAGAAAGCGCTCTCATCCGGTGCTTGGTGCATGTGCTATGCTGTGTTGGGGTGTGAGGCTTCATGGCCATGACTCTCTGTGGTAAATCCTCACTCTCAGCTGTGGGCTCTGTGTCCCCCTCACTGTTCGAGAGATGGGGTAAAACAGGGTTAGTTATTAGCTGTAGGTGTGTTGCAGTCCCTCCTCCACCCCTCCTCCCTCTCCTGCAGCCCAGGCATGCCACAGTTACCTTTTATGTGAAATATAGCAAAAATGGGACAAATGCAAATTATCTGTAGCAGGTTACTTTGAAGGTGACAGCACATAGTACAGTATTCTTTTAAACGAGACCTGTGGAGGCCGGCCGACTGTTACAGATGCACCCCATGCTGACTGAAGATGATGAGCAACTGCCATGATGGACGAGACATACCTTGTTGAACTGGGAAATCAAGTTACCATACAGCAACAATGCCATTATTAGCTGTAAACTACCTTAGAAGTCTTTTATAATCTAGAATGCCCAGGAGGGGTGGGCAGCCAATGGCACTTGAACCCCCAGAGATTTTTTTTAATCTCGCTCCACTTCCAGTTGGGAGTTTTTGCTCCTTTCCTCCGTGGCCAGTAGGCATACTTATAGCTTTATGAAAGGGTTGATAGTGTATTATGCTAGTCTGTAGTCAACCGTCGTCTTTGTTTCTTTGTCTGTCGCGAGAAGAGCGCTCGATAAAAATTTACATTTAAATGTAATGTAAATTGACTTCTTATAAAAATGAATTGAATTGAATTGAGATAAAAGCCAAGTAGTCAAAACGTTTTGGTAAAAATTCATTACATATATGCATTAGGATGCGGGGAGGGGGTGAGCGATGATTGGTTGTTGAAACCCCAGAAGTTTATTTTTGTCCTTTTGTTTGGTGGTCCCCGATTTACAATGGTTCGTCTTGTGATTTTTTTCAACTTTATGATGGTGAGCTGGCAATAGACATTCAGCAGAAACCATACTTCAAATTTTGAATTTTGATTTTTTTCCTAGGCAAGCAATATGTAGAGTGAAACTTTCTCATGATACTGGGCAGCGGCAGTAATCCGCATCTCCCAGTCTGTCATGCAGAGGTGTATATTAGGTGTGTTAAATGCATTTTCAATGTACAATATTTTCGACTTATGAGGAGTTTCGGGGAACATAACCCCATCGTAAATCGGGGACCACCTTGTCACGTCCACGCCTGCATCACAATCGACAGCACCTGACACCAATCAAGCACCAGACACCAAGCAGTACACACACCCTTAAAAGACCTTCCTCAGCTGCCATTTCTTTGTGGAATCTTGCTGAGACAACCATCCTGTCTGTGCTATGTCCCGTTCTTCCTCATCCCTTGCTTCCTGTCTCCGTTCCCTGGCTTTCGACCCTTTGCCTTGTCCCTTGACTGCGTCCGTGGATCCTCGCTCTCACTCTGACCGCCCATTGACCGACTCTTTGCCCGTTCCCGACTGCAAGGACATGCCTGATCCCTTGGTTCTTGACGACCGATCCTGCACTTGGGTCCAGCCGCCCCTACATCCTCGGTTCCGCGTAACAGAAAATTCCGCCTCACACATGGACCTAGCAGCAATCAAATGCCTGAGAAGCGCTCTAAAAACGCTCCAACGTACTTTGCGTCCGGAAGTAAAATCAACACCCTTAAAGACGCGAGCCTCCCTGCTATACCCCAGATGGCCACCAGAGGTCGCCCATGCTCCACCGAAGAATCCTCCGGCCGCCTCACAAGGGGAAGACTGATAGTTGGATCAATTCATACAGCAGGCAATCACCCTGGACAATCTGGCCCGTGAGCACGCGCTACAGCCCCAGCCAGCCACCAGAGAAGCCGAAGCACCCTTGCCGGTTGGATGTCATAGAAAGACAGAGACGCTTCCGAGAGGGACTTTGCCTCTACTGTGGTGGCGCTGGGCCCTACTTAGCAGTCTGCCCGAGAGACCTGTCACAGGAGAACCCCAAGCTAGACACTCCAAAGTGAGTAACCCTCTCCAGGCAGTCCCTCAGCTCACCATTCCCATAGTCCTAATGTGGGCTAGGGATTCCCACCGGCTGATTACACATGCATTTGTAGATTCTGGAGCGGCTAGCAGCTTCATGGATGCCGTTTTTGCAGAGGCACACGGTATTCGCACGCAGTGCTGTGAGGTCACTTTACGGACGAAAGTGCTTGATGGGCAACCACTAGGAACAGGGGTGGTGGAGTCCCAAAGAGTGCAGATCGGCTTCCAGACAGGAGCATGTCATAGGGAGACCATCTCCTTTTTTCTTATTAGATCCCCTGAGACCATGATTCTGGGCTACACCTGGCTGCCCTCACACGACCCGGTGTTCTCATGGAACTCCGGGGAACTGATATCATGGGGAGAGTGGTGCACCTTCTCTTGCTTTTCTGTGCCTTGTAGAGTGGTTGAGAGCCCTGACTCCACACAGTCTCTGACGGTGCCAGTTGACTACGCAGACCTCGCTGAAATCTTTAGTAAATCGTGCGCATCTGCCTACCTCTGCACCGGCCATGGGACTGTATCATCGACCTCCTGCCCGGGACCACCCCTCTGAGGGGCCGAGTTTACTTGCTTTCTCTACCAGAACAGAAGGCCATGGAGGCATATGTGACAGAGGCCCTGTCTGGGTATTATTAGGCTGTTCACCTCACCAGCCTTCACAGGGGTTTTTTTTTTGTGGAGAAAAAGGACGGTGGCCTCCACCCCTGCACTGATTACAGAGGTCTCAATGATATCACTGTTAAACAACAACACCCCCTGCCTTTGATCATGGCTACGCTTGAACAGATCCACGGTGCACGAGTCTTTACCAAACTGGACCTCCGCAGTGCATATAACCTTAGCCAGATAAGAGAGGGGGATGAGTGGAAAACCTCATTCAGCGCTGCCCTAGGTCACTACGAGTACCTGGTTATGCCTTTCGGGTTAGCCAACGCCCCCTCTGTATTCCAGGCTTTTGTTTATCATGTGCTGGGTAATTTCATAAATAAATGTGTACTGGTGTACCTAGACGACATCCTGGTGTTCTTGCCTTCGATGGCCGAGCATGTGACCCACGTGAGGCAGGTGCTCGATTGCCTCCTAGATAATGGTCTCTTTGTCAAGGGGGAAAAATGTCTGTTTCACCAAGAGCGGGTTTCTTTCCTGGGTTTCATCCATGGTCCAGATGGGGTGGCAATGGACCCGGCTAAGGTCCAGGCAGTGCTGGATTGGCCCCGTCCGACCTCCGTGAAGGCCCTACAATGGTTTTTGGGGTTTAGGAATATAACACGCCGAGGTGGCTGGGGAAGGGGGCGGAGACGGGGACAAGGCAGCTACAGCTGGAAATAATTACTGCCACTATTTCTTTCCCTGGACACAACAGTGAGGGAGAGAGAGAGAGATAGAGGAGGAGAACACAACAGCGAAAACGAGTACGACCCCAACCCCGACCTCGAGCCCATGGACGACGCAGCCGAGACCGAGATGAATTCCCTTTCTACCCATTCCTGGTTCCCCCCTTGCCTCCCCTTGCCTCCTCCCAGACGACAACATAAATAAAAGATAGCAAAAGGCGAGCACTGCACCTACTGTCCGGCCTCGTCTGTTGCAGTGAACTTTTACCGCCAGTTCATTCATGGATCCAGTAGCGTTGCTGCACCCCTCACCTCTCTCCTCAAGGGCAAATGGTTCCAGCACTCCTGGCAGATAGAAAACTGTGAGGCTTTCCAGGATCTCAAGCGACGGTTTACAACCACTCCGATCCTTATGCACCCCCATCCATCACTACCTTTTGTTCTTGAGGTAGACACCCTGACTGTGGGTATCGGGGCAGTTTTATCACAGAGACAGAGAACCCCAGCCAAGCTCTACCCGTGAGCAAAATTCTCCCGTAAGCTGTTGCCCACCAAGCATAATTATGACATTGGTAACAGGGAACTGTTAGAGATCAAACTAGTGCTGAAGGAGTGGAGACACTGGCTGGAGGGGGGCTGCTCACCTGTTTTTGGTTCTTAGGGACCACCAAAACTTGGACTACCTGAAAACCGCGTGTCCACTCAACCCTCGACAAGCCCGTTGGGCCCTTTTTTCACCAGGTTCAGGTTCACAGTCTCTTACCACTGCCCTGGGCCGAATACGCCCACAACTCCGTGTCACATTCCTCCACAGGCCTGTTCCCTTTCCAGTGCATCCTTGGTTACCAGCCTCCCTTGTTCCCCTGGCACCCCAGTTCCTCTGAGGTCCCCACTGTGGATAACTGGTTCCTGAACAGTGAGGTGGCTTGGCGAGCGGTACAGGACCATCTACAACAAAGCGTACACCAGTACTAGCAATAGGCCAATCGACACCGCCATACCTTGCTTTTCCAGCCTGGGCAACGGATATGGCTATCCACAAGGGACATTTGCCTGAAACTGCCCTCCAAGAAGCTCAGCCCCCTGTTTATAGGCCCATACAAGATCCTTCGCTGAATCACCACAGTCACGTACTGGTTGCGGTTGCCTCCTCATTTACCCATCTGTCCCACGTTCCATGTCTCCTGTCTCAAGCCCTACAGTACCTCCCTGCTCCAAGCCGCCCCAGGCGACCCGACACCTCCTCTAGTGGAAGTGGATGGGGAAGCGACCTACACCGTCCGCACCCTCCTTGATTCCAAATGCAGTCATAGGGGCCTGTACTACCTCGTGGACTGGGGGTACAGCCCTGAGGAATGCAGCTGGGTGCCAGCTAGCAATATCTCCGATCCGTTCCATCAGGACCATCCGGATAAGCCAGCTCTGCGTCCCAGAGGCCGACCCCCTTCCAAACGTCACAGGGCGACTGGAGCTGCCCATAGGGAGGGTGGTACTGTTACATCCACATCCGCCAATTGACAATGACACCGACTGGACCCAATCACAATTGACAGCACTTGACACCAGTCAAGCATCAGACACCAATCAGTACACGCACCCTTAAAAGACCCTCCTCAGTTTCCATTCCTTTGTGGAATCTCACTGAGACAACTGTCCTGTTTGTGCTATGTCCTGTTCTTCCTTGTCCCTTGCTTCCTGTCTCCATTTCCCAGCTTTCGACCATTTGCCTCGTCCCCTGACTATGTCCATGGATCCTCGCTCTCACTCTGACCACCAATCGACTGACTCTTCACTCGTCCCTGACTTTGAGAACTTGCCTGACCTCTTGGTTCCTGATGACCGATCCTGCACTTGGGTCCAGCCGCCCCTGCATCCTCGGTTCCATGTGACACACATGTATTGGGAGTTTTTTGTTTTCTCTCCTCCGGCGCCAGCTGGCTTAGTTTATTGTTAACAGTACCTGCTATAATTGTACACTTGGATAATTTGTGGCAACCTTGTGCAGCAAGCTGAAATGTTCTGGTTTGAATGCCAGTTACATCCATCATTTGTGACAAAGGAAGTCTAATGTCCTGTCCTGTTCTTGCAGGGGCAGCATGTCAGAGCTGTGATGGGGACAGTGTGGTCACTACCTCTCCTTCTCCTCCTTGGCTGCTTCCCCTGCTACAGTCAAGGTGTCCAAAGTAAGCATGAAAATACAGTACTGGGTGTGGGGTACAGTATTCAGCAGTGTGGATGAAAATCCTTTCAGTACAGGTGGTCATGCCTTGGTCATACTTCAGTTTGTCAGTTGTGTGGTGTATTAAATTTAAAAAATCCTTTTGTGTCAGGTTTAGAGTGCCTTAATGACTTCATCAACAACGTCACTTGCGTTTGGAACAGCACAGGAGTGGAGCCTGAAACAGCCTGTACCCTACTTGGATTCCGCCATGAACGTGAAACGTCAGCATAATTTTGGGTTTGCTGTTTGGGAATTTGTTAGCCTGCATAATGCGAGGGCAGCAGTGAATAAGAGTATAAACAAAATTATGGAAATACATTATACAGTGGGAAAGTGTTATTTTTTAAGACTATAAAAATTTGCACTTGGCAATAGAAAGTCTGAAAAAATGTAAGACAGATAAAGACAATTTCATAGGGAGACTGTTAAAAAGGGAAATCACAATTTATTTAAAAATGATACAGATAAATGTTAAGGACCAAGAGAAGTAGGTGTGAATTTAATACTGGAAGGGAAATGAGGTTTGGGTAAACCAGAAAGATTATTTCATTCATACATTTTCATTAAGTGCCTCTCGCTATCAGGGTCTGGAACCTATTCCAGAATCACACACTAGGCAGAATGCCAGTCCATCACAGGATAGCCATTCACAGACACACTCATTGATTCACACACTATGGGCAATTTTAGGATCACTAGTTCACCTGAACTGGAAAAACACACAAAGATGCAGGGAAGACATACAAACTCCACACATACTGAGTTGCATTTAAACCTAGACACAAACAGCACAAGGCCTACAACGTGACAGTGCCATGTGCCATGGAGCCACCTGATGAGTTAAAGCCAAACTTTCAAATTTTCAATAAGTTGTATACCCTAGAGTACCCAGAAAGGCCTTTCAGGCAACAAAGCAAAACTGATTAACTGCTTCAGACGAATGCACAAACACAGAGGAATTGCTAATAATCTCATCTCAAAAATTCATATTTTCATTATCTTATTCATTCAGATTTTTGGAACATTTAATAGCTTATTTTAGCCTTTGTTTTTGATAGTATTTATATTGATATCTCCCACTGAAAATAGATTAAGATTGGCAGGTTACAAATTTACAAGATATTTAAAATACAAACTACCTTTCTAGGTTGTGTTATAACTAGTGCTCCAACATATTTTTCCTTGTTTTCATAATTTCCTTATTTACATAATTTACATAATTAAGATTTAATTTTTTTTTTTAATTTCCTCATTTTATCAATTCATCCATCCCTCCATCCACCCAATTTCAATAAGCGCTTTTTCTGAGCAGGGTCATGGTGAACTGGAGTGTATCAAGGATGCGTCGCCCACAAGGCTGAGGTTTTCCCCATTTCAGCTAATGGGAATTTAGGCCCTAAATTAAAAGCTTTTATTTAAAGGTGTTCTTCAGGGATACAATACACTTATAAATCATATGTGTTTTTAAAAGTGGACAAAATAGCAAAACACACTTTTTATTTTTCATCAGCAAATGCAACCTGATGCACTTGAACACCCTTGAACAATACTTGAGAAGCTGTCACCTTATTTTTCCGAATGTGAGTTACGAATTATACCCATTCGTGCATTTTAGCTTTTCTTGTCTTTGATGAAACTTTAAATCACTATTCCCACATTTTCTTTCAGGACTTTGGTCATTTCAGCAAACTTGAAATTAATGTGAAATGTGAGAATTTCACCACTCCTGTTGCCAATTTAACAGATTATAAACCAAGCCAGTACAGTAAGTTTCCTTTGCTGTTTTTATGCTCATTGTAAATGAGTTCTTTTTTCAGTCAACAAGTCAGTAATGGCAAAAGCAAATGTTACTTTAGTCTGTTTTTGGACACTGAGCATCAATCATTCAGCATTTTTCATTGAATATTATGCATAAATTAATTCAACTTTAAATGCCATATATTATAAAGAGTCTAGTTTTGAAAAATGTGAACCTTAAATTTCAAATATTAAGGACACTTCAGATAAAATATTGTTTTCACTCTCATGTTTTCTCAGTAAAAATGCATCCCCCTGGTTTACCCCACTGCACCAATTCCACTATCACATGGAGTCCTGGTTTTCCGCTCTCGAAATTTATCTTCAGTTACTCCTTCCAGCTGCAGTACAAAAGATCAGACCAAAGCTGGAAGGTGGGTAGAGAAAAGTTTTTTATATTTTTAAATATTCACATGCAGTTGTACAATAGTACATGATTTTTTTTATTGCATGGCTAAAGTGTAACAGTGTCTCTGTGGGGGCATTAGCTGGTTTACATTTGGTTTATTATATTTACTGGAAAAGTCATGAATTCAGTTGCATGTGGAGACAATGTGTCAGTAATCCCAACAAACTGGTTGTGGGGTTAACATGTGTAATGCTGATCTTAGCAACTTGTGACAAGGCTGGAAACTGCTGTGACTACAAGCGCTCTTTTCCTTAATAAAATAATCATTTGTTTAAATGGATACTGTAAGTACCAGCTAGTGAAATTCTGAATCACAGCTACTCTACAGGGCATCATAACTAGTTTACTCATAGTGCTCTGGCTTTACCAGGATGGTACACTGGTTGATGTGAAAAACAAGCAGACTTCTCTGCAGTTTCCTGAAGAGCTCCTGGTTCAGGGGGCCGTGTTCCAAACCAGGGTTCGAGTCAAATTTGATAATGAGGATGAACTCAGAGGAGAATGGAGTGACTGGAGCCCCATTGCCTCCTGGAGGGCTAAGGAGTCGCCTTCAGGTACACTGTCTCTGTGAGGTCCCCAACACCTCCTCCAGGTTAAATGCCTTTAAGAGGTCTAGAGCAGCTGTTTTGGGGTCCACTGTTCTCCAACAGTAAATATTTTTCTGTGATGCTATTTTTTAAATTGGATTGTTTTCGCTGGTTCTCAGGTAGTACTGGAGCTCAGTACTCACATCTGAACATGAAGCTCTTGGTCAGCATCCCTGCTGTGTTGATGTGCCTGTTAGTGTTTTTCACTCTCAAAACCCACAGCTTCAGCTGGTGAGTACAGTAGAGAGGCCTGGAGGTCATTCTACACATACTGCACAGGAAAGGCATACAGAAAAGGCTCTTAAATCCGTATGAGAACTACTTCACAGTTCTGTCTTTTGTAGGACTTTCAAGGCAAAACCAATTCCTGATCCATCCAAGTTCTTTGAAGTGCTGAATTCAGTTCACAATGGAAACTTCCAGGTAACCAATCTTTGCGTGACTTCAGACATTTGAAGTATCAGATAACACAAAAAAATGCAACCACTTCTGTTTAACCAGTATGGCCAATTATTTGTTGCATAGGAATATATTTTATTGGGAAGTAAAGTCAGATTGCAGGGCAATTTTGCTTGGTTCAAGACACCAATCTTCTATCAGTAATTGTGTGAATGATTAAATGTGCACTCCCCCTTTTTTCGGGGGTGGGGGGGTGAAAGATGGTTGTAGACAAATTATTTATCATGTAATGAATACTGGGTTGGGGGGCGTGGTGGCGCAGTGGGTTGGACCTGGTCCTGCTCTCCAGTGGGTCTGGGGTTCGAGTCCCGCTTGGGGTACCTTGAGACGGACTGGCGTCCCGTCCTGGGTGTGTCCCCTCCCCCTCCGGCCTTACACCCTGTGTTGCCGGGTTAGGCTCCGACTCCCTGCAACCCCATATGGGACAAGCGGTTCTGAGAATGTGTGTGTGTGTGTGTGTGTGTGAATACTGGGTTTTTGTGTTATGAATTTTAAAGATAATTTTTGAAGATAAAAACATTTTTTATAGTTTTTATAACGTTAAAAATGTTTTTTTATGTGGAAAATTTCAAAAAATCTTATAGAACATCTCAGATTTAATGGGTTTCTCTGCTGGCACTACTTCTTCATGAGAATTTTAGCCTCATAATAATAATTCATAATCAAAGAACCTTAATTGGGACAATTCATAAAAGAGCCTTTAGTGTCACAGTTTTTCATAATGAAAGAACTTCAATCCAAAATTTCTTCCTAAACAATGATCCTTTCATCTTGAATTTCTGTGAAAACAACAAAGCTGTGATGTGTGGATTGTTCACATTCAAGGAACCTTTCATTTGAAACTTCTTCTGAAACTGAGAACCTTTTGTCATTAATAAAGAATGTGAATAAAAAATTTCAGTGGAATTCTTCTAGAGCAAAGAACTTTTAAGCTGGCAGTTCTTCATAAACAAACAACATTTCATTTTGTGATTTTCCTGAACAGGGAAACATTTAGCCGGACAGTTCTCTATGAACAATAAAACAAAATGACTATATAATTAGTCTGTTAAGATGAAAGCAATGGACTTTTTGAACTGACAACTTAAAATTAAGCTCTCTGAAATAGTTGCTGTGATATTCTGAACCAGTATCAACCACTAGAAAAAAGCTGATGTTCTGGGAATTAGTAATTAGTAACACTACTTAAATGCAGAGATTGAGTTCCTGGTGCACAAACCTTAGATGTATTTTTTGACAATCCAAAACAAAAATTATTTGTGTTTCTTAATACTGATAAATTATTATGTACTACTGTAGTTGAAATTTTATGGCTTCACTGACATTTTCAGTTTCATGTTTAGTAACATGCTTTTATTAAGGTTGTAGCATTTGCGCAGCACACCGGTTTAAGTATCTGTTTTAATTCCACAGTGCACACAAGAGTGTCTAAATCACATTTTGTTTAACCCCCTTCAGAAATGGCTACATCCCGTATTTGCCCCTGAATCCTTTTTGGCTTCCCAGTTTGCTGATGACGTCTCCCCTGTGGAGGTCACAAACATGAAGTGTCACAGCGAAGCGCATCACATGGAAACGGCTTACAAGATTTCAGAAGACTGCGATAACAGCGATCAGTCCTCCAGCTTTTTCAGTATGGGCTACTTCTGCTCCAACCACCTCAGCTCCTGTGAGGCTGAAGGCCACAGCAGTCTCTTTGGCTACCAGCCAACAGGGGGCAGCACTGAAGGGAAATCAGGTGTGGAAAAGGTGGATGGCAGCAGCCCTCTCCAAACCAGTTCCTCGTACAGGCTTCTTGAGCAGCTCCCCCAGTTTGCGTTCAAGGGTTCAGATTCAGGGGTGAGGCATGAGAATGAAGACACGAGAGAGGATAACTTTCCCAAGTGAAAGTTTGAGTTCCCTTTTTTGCACTGGTCAGGGCTGTCACCTTAGAATCTGATGGTCTGGTTCAAATCCTGGTCCTGTTTCAATACCCTCAATCAAGGTATTGAAGCCTGGATTGATACAGTATGAATACACTGTTGTATATATGGGTAAATCAAAGTATACTAAGCAATAATGTAAGCCATCTTGTTTAAAGCTAAATAAAGACTAATATTACTTTTGCTGCCCTTTGCTGCATACTTAAATATTAAAGTATATTTCATGCTTCAATATTTACATTTAAAATATTAAAGTCAAGACTACAGATACCAATGGTATTGTTCGATATACTGGTGTCTATTCAGTTCACACACATTTTCAGAACCACTTGTCCCATATGGGGTCGGGGGGAACCAGAGCCTACCCGGTAACACAGGGAGTATGGCCAGAAGGGGAGGGGACACATCCAGGACAGGATACCAGTCCACCGCAAGGCACCCTAAGCGGGACTCGAACCCCAGACCCCCCGGAGAGTAGGACTGTGGTCCAACCCACTGCACCACCACTGTTCAGTTCACCCTTTAACAAAAAAGGAAAAAATAAATGTGGTCTGAATTCTCATTTCCATTTATATTTTCAAAATTGTATATTTTTATGTGAAGTTATTTTAATGTAATCCCCTTATAGCCATGCTTCAGTATAATGTTCCATATTTAATAATTATTAAGTGTGGATGAAATTTGGCATTTAATAAGAAGCTGATTTACTTTTTTCTTTCTGTATTTACAGGTAATGTTGTTCATATTTTATCGTAGTCTATTGCCATTCTTTCTTTGGGAAAAGATTTTCACAGAATTAAAGTAGTTACTTAACAGATTTGTATATTCTTATAGTTTCCTAATGGTTGAAATCTTGGACTTTGTTGTTTTATTTCCGTAACAAGGGCTTTCACATGCGGTCTGTCAAGAAATGTACACATGCAATTTTTGTAAGCACAACATTGCAATAGCGAATTGTAATCACTAACAGCTTGTATTCTTGTGAAGGCAAATGAAGTGTTTTGGTACACATAGACATATTGCATTTGTATCTAGTGACTATTTTTGTATATTGGGTACTTTTTATATTTTTATATGTTTTTTATCCCTTATTCACATGCTCTATCTTCTCATCTCTCTTGTCACTGTCATTCTGTCTGTGCTGTGGAAGTTCCTGTCACAAAGACAAATTCCTTGCATGTGTGAACATACTTGGCAATAAAGCTCGTTCTGATTCTGATTCTGATATTTTCATATGTGTATGGTTGCAAAGGTGTGTGTTAGGCGCAGGAGTATATTTCACTAGGACTTTTTAACCACTAGATGTCAGGAAAAAACAAATAAAAACAGCAAAACCATATAACACATATGCACTGAAGTTTAGCTATGGTTTTCTTATTATGAGTCACCCCAATGCTGATGAAGCTATGTGTTTTCATACACTGTTGTGCTGAAAAGTGAATCATAAATAACATTATTCTGACTTAAGAATGGAAGTGATAGCTCTGTTATGTGCTGTGTCACGTTATATTCTGAAAGTTTCACCTTTTTCCAGAGCAAGAACACTTTTATGACACCTTTCCATTGTGAAATGTAGAAAGTTTCTAATATGGAATAAACTTATTGGTAACTACATAAATGGGGGGGTGCGGTGCCGCAGTGGGTTGGACCAGGTCCTGCTCTCTCGTGTGTCTGGGGTTTGAGTCCCGCTTGGGGTGCCTTGTGACAGACTGGCGTCCTGTCCTGGGTGTGTCCCCTCCCCCTCCAGCCTTATGCCCTGTGTTGCCAGGTTAGGCTCTGGCTCCTCGCGACCCTGTATGGGACAAGCGGTTCAGAAAATGTAACTACATAACTGAAGACTAGAAATACATCAGCCCTCAATAAATTGTTGCTTCCCTAAAAGTGATGATTTTACCTAATTTGAGGCTGCTGATTTCAAAAATGCCACAAAAAAAATGTCACCAAAGTTTTTTTTTACAAAATAGGTTTCTCATATTTCCAAATGGGGGTGCGGTGGTGCAGCGGGTTTGGCTGGGTCCTGCTCTCTGGTGGGTCTGGGGTTCAAGTCCTGCTTGGGGTGCCTTGTGATGGACTGGCGTCCCGTCCTAGGTGTGTCCCCTCCTCCTCCAGCCTTACGTCCTGTGTTGCCGGGCCGGACTCCGGCTCGCCGCGACCCCGCTTGGGACAAGTGGTTTCAGACAGTGTGTGTGTGTGTGTGTGTGTGTTTTTCCAAATATATTATATAGGGCCCTATATTATACACGTGGGGATGTGGTGGTGCAGTGGGTTGGACCACAGTCCTGCTCTCCAGTGGGTCTGGGGTTCGAGTCCTGCTTGGGGTGCCTTGCGACGGACTGGCGTCCCGTCCTGGGTGTGTCCCCTCCCCCTCTGGCCTTGCACCCTGTGTTACCAGGTTAGGCTCCGGTTCTCCGTGACCCCGTCTGGGACAAGCGGTTCTGAAAGTGTGTGTGTGTGTGTGTATTATACACGTGATATTCAAATTCTTCATATGGTTCTACAGGTGAAAACTCTCCAACCTCATCAGTGCCATCAGTCAGGCTATGAAAACTGAGACAGGTACTTCTTCACAATGGGGAACTGCTCTTATAGCCAATGGCAAATTTGAGTAACTTACTGCCGATTGTCTTTGACCTAAACTCAGAAATGCTGACTAAACAGAACTAGCAGCCCTCCAAGTGATTCTTTGGCCCTCTCTACATCACTGGAATGCCAAAGTTTAAATTTTGTCTTTTGCCTTTAGTCTGTTGTCTCAGATTTTCAACACGCGAGCAACAGACTGAATGTGGTGCCCAGGGTCACCCAGTTTCATTTCAAAATAAGCAAGGTAAGTCATCCTCACAAAGTCTGTGACATTCTGTTGCTGCTTTGATCAGGTAAAACAGCTGCACATATAACAAAATATATCTGATCATGTATGCACTTTCTTTTGGCCCTAGCCATGTTGGTCCATGCACAACGCAAGCGAGATGTGATCCACTGTTACTCATGACCTTGTAAACATCAACCCAAGACCCTTCTCTGCTAAGATCACTTGGCTCACTGGAAGGTCACAGTCACCCATCTGTGAAAAAAAAAAAAAAAACTCTGATGAAAAGGAGAAAAACTGGTTGCTACTCTCACAGTGGCTCTCGTTGGTGAAAATCTACCATAAAACACGTGGTGTAGGTTGTGAAAAAACTCGACGTGCTACGCAAAAATGGCTATTATTTTCGGATTTAGCACTCCAAAGTTAGGGGAAAACAGCTGTTACTTTTCATTCAGCAAAATTGATGCAGGGATGTGTAATTATTTAGAGCAGTTATTTCTGAAAGTGGGTTGACAACTAAAATACACTTTCTAGTTCCTGACACCTGTCTTGGTAAGGGGTTTATATACAGCACATATGCACGTTCAGGAACTTTTGTGCTTCAATTCAATGACATATGCAACGAAGAGGCTACAGCTTGCTCAGAACAGGCTGGTGAGAGACAAGAACGTTAAGAGATATACGCAGGAAATGACAGCATGTCTGTAAATGGCACTGTAAGTACTGTCAGACACTTCATTTCCATATATTCCAACTGACTTGATGTATCAAATAACTAAGTAATTACATTAAATGAATGAACTGCATTTATTAATTAACATTAAATGATGCTGTGAATTATTTCCCCTTCCTGTGATCGTTATTGCAGAGTGTACAGCAGGGCCACCCCCTTACATTCCCGTGGACTGCAGTGTTTGTCGTCTCCAGTTCCAGCTGTCATCAGAGGACGGATTAAAATTAATAACATAGGTAACTGCTTTGTGCCACAGTGCCAAAATAAAGCTGCAACCACTGGAGGTCATTTTGGTAACATATTTCTAGTAATTTTGCCTCCTCATGTGCATACACCACATACTTGGAGCAAGGTTTGAATAGCCCGGGTGTAGACCTACAGTTTTCCAGCAGATGTATTTCATATATATTTGAACTAGTTTAATTGTTTTTGAAGAAATTCTGGTTTAAGGTTGCTTAATTATGAAGAATTGCCAGACTAAAATTCAGTTGAAGAAGCAGGGCCAGTATTGTAGGAGAAGCCCATAAACCCTAGGATGATGTTATGTAAAAAAAATCTGGAAATAGCTACATGAAAAGCTAAATGAATATATATATATCCATTCATACAGGCGGGTCATTTTAAAGGGTGGCAGAGCAAGTAGCACTGCTGTCTCGTGGTTCAATCCCTGCTCAGTCTGTGTGGAGTTGGTATGTTCTCCCCGTGTCTCCAAGGGTTTCCTCTGGGTGCTCTGGTTTCCTGCCACAGTCCAAAGACATGCTGTTCAGGTTTACCCCTAGTGTGTGAGTGACGGAGAGAGTGTGTTTCACTGATTATGGATGACACATACACATACAAACATAAAGCGAAGGAAGTTTTTCCATGGAAAACCTCCAACTATATATGGAGACACTTCTTTTGCAATATTTTAGGATTAACTGTGATTCAAAATCCAGCACAAGTAAGAAACCTGTTATGTATTTAGAGTTGCTTTGTTTTTTCTTTGGTGTCTGTAACATGTAACCTCAGTATTAGACACTGATCTATTCACCGAAAGGTATCACAACTGTTCTGCTGTGTTACACATGACACAACATCACCATGGCAGTTCATTATAGCCTATAGGTGCAAACATACTGATAGCTTGACATGAAGTTACAAACATACATATACACACACACACACACACACACACACACACACACACTTTCTGAAGCCGGTTGTCACAAGCAGGGTCATGACAAGCCAGAGCCTAACCTGGCAACACAGGATGCAAGGCTGGAGGGCACACACCCAGGACGGGATGCCAGTCCATCACAAGGCACCCCAAGCAGGACTCAAACTCCAGACCCACCGGAGAGCAGGCCCTGGCCAAACCCGCTGCACCACCGTGCCCCCTGCAAGTTACACTTATGCTCATAGTAATATGACAAGGAGATCTGTTCCATTTTTATTTATTCTTTTTGTGTTCACATGCTGAAACTGCCCTAAGTGGAACACTGGAATATGTTTGACAGTGTTTATTAAAAAGCACGATTAAGGATTTCAGGGATTTAGAAGCAGACTGAGATGTTAAACCTTCAAATTCTGTAGGAGATGAAAGCTGTGCAGTCGTTCAGTTACCGCTATGTTTATATCATTTTGGACTCCAGGGATCTTTTCCTCTGAAGAGAAAGCAAGGTGCTCCTTTCTGTTCAGTCTTGCTTTGAGTAAGAGTATTGGTTTATACTTGTTTCATCCTGCTTTACCTCTATGAGCAGATAAACTCTTTAGGGGACATGTTAAATTCATAGTCTACAGGATTCACTCAGTAATACTTTCTTTAGCTCCACAATTACTTCAGTTGCTATATAATGTCATGGTAATGAACTGTGGTGTCCAAAAGGAAGGTACACCGTTCTTTGGAGGTTTTACTGAAACAAAGCACTGGAACACTTGGAGTGCACAAATAAAAGAGTTTATTAAGAAAAGCAGAATCATGTCACAATCTCACTTCTCACCATGGAACCTCTTTTTTTGCTCCTGCGTGAAAAAGCCCATGTTAGACATACACACACACACACACACACACACACATTATCTGAACCGCTTGTCCCATACGGGGTCATGGAGAGCCAGAGCCTAACCTGGCAACACAGGGTGTAAGGCTGGAGGGGGAGGGGACATACCCAGGATGGGACGCCAGTCCGTCCCAAGACACTCCAAGGGGGATTTGAAACCCAGACCCACCGGAGAGCAGGACCCGGTCCGACCCACTGCGCCACCATGCCCCCCGCATGTTAGACATAGTGCAGCCTATAACAATTCCAGCTTCAATTAAGAATTAACCATGACAAAAATTAACCTTTGTCAACTTACACCCTACAGGCTGGCAGGAACCTTTCTTTTACAAAACTCTCAATGATTCGTTCTTGGTGTAAAACACCACAGTAACCATAGGTGTAACGAGATGGGTGGCATTGTTCAAGCAAGCCTAATTTCCCCCAATATTTGTTTATACTTCCTCTGAGTGCTATTCTTTAATATTTTTGCCCAAGGAGTACCTGAAGAGTTGTCCCATAGGCGAACACATTTTTTAGGATTAGGATTAGAATTCTGTCATTACTGGAGTCAACTGAGACAGTTTTTATTAAACATCAGAATAAAGTGTTGATTGGTACCTGGTACAGTTTTGAAGTCCTTTACATCACACTTATCAAGTTCAAGTTCAAGTTGTTCTATTGTCATTCCTCCATACAGCAAAAAGGGGGGGGTGAGGTGGCGCAGTGGGTTTGGCTTGTGCCTGCTCTCTGGTGGGTTCTGGGGTTTGAATCCTGCGTGGGGTTCCTTGTGATGGACTGGCATCCCTTCCTGGGTGTGACCCTCCCCCCTCCAGCTGTGTGCCCTGTGTTACTGGGTTAGGCTCCTGCTTACTGTGACCCTGCTTGGGATGAGTGGCTTCAGAAAATGTGTGTGTGTCCTCTGTATAGCTTGTATACAGTGGAACAAAACATTGCTTCTCTGGAGACCATGGTACAACACAGAGCATGAGTACAAGACAGTAAATAAATACACAGGACAGGATGTGGACATGGGCTGTGAACTGTAGGCAGTTTGTAGCATATGAAGTTGTGTTTGACTGTGCCAGGTGAGCACTGGGAGGCAGCGGGGTGTTGAGTTATCAGTCATTGCCATAAGAATGAGTACAAAACTCACTAAAATAAACTTTGCCCTTTTCATTATAGAGCATTAACTCTGTGTCTGCAGGCAATTTGATGGAACTATTTAGCTATATGGGATACCAGCATTGTTTTCATTCCATTACAAAGCTACTTATGCAGGCGTTTTTCCAGCTCAGGAAAATAAATGCAAAACCGAAAGAAAATAAGTTGCTACATGGATGGAAATGAGCTAAATGAGGGAATGGCACAAGTAAGTGGCCCAATTCACACATCAGACTCAGAAAAACACCACTGCCATGACTTCACCATGAGTCACTGATGATGATGATGATGATGATGGCTCAAATCATACAGACCGAGACTTTACCCAACTTTGTTAGATTTAATATGACAGCTGCTACTCTATTTTTCTTGTAGGAGAATGTGTGCCTGGACTTGCGCAAAGGTTTATTCTGCTCGGAGAGTGTATGGTGAACTCAAGACAAGAATAGCTGTCTGTTTAGAGGTAGTCAGCATCAAGTAATGCATGTCCTTGTTGTATTTTATTGTTTGTATTTGGTTGTTAACTTGTAATTGCTGATGAATGATTGGCATTGAGTTTAATTGTATAATTTGAAATGCGATTTATAGAACTGCCACTAGATGTCCATACGTTAATTACGTTCCTTGGTCTTTTTGCGTAAATGTAAAAGTAGTGAAGAAGAGTGTACTGCCTCAGAGTGTACAAGTGGAGCGACGGATATTTGTTGGTATTTTTAATTAAATGTAACGTTTTGTTAGAACCCCAGGAGTCGGTCTCGTCATTTGCGAACTTGAAAGGCTGCAACGTGGTTCGTGACAACAACAGTCCTCATCAAATTTCCCCATCAAGACAAAGTATATTTCCAGTCCAGAAGCTGTGCTGTTCTAATAGTTCTTTATGCACAATGAACTGTTCAATATCCAGCTTGCTGACATTCTTGTCTGTTTTCCCAATGGTGCAATCTTTCAAGAGCACAGACGGAGATGCTCAATGCTGTTGAACTGCTGTACAGCTTATTAACATTTCTTTTTGTTTCTTTTTTAGCTTTCTTTAAGTGGTCTGAGGAGTTCTGTTGGCATTTGCATGTAAACAAGAATGACACTGAAATTAATCAATGAAGGAGTGACACAGTGGTGCAGTGAGTAGCACTGGTGCCTTTTAGCTACTTGGCTGCGCACCTGAACACAAGTTTGGGTCCAGCTCAGTCTGAATGATGATTGTATCTTCTTGCAGTATTTGCACGGGTTTCCTCCAAATGTTTTGGATGTGTTCCAGGTAAATTGGTGAGTCTGAATTGCCTGTAGTACATGGTTGCGTGCATAAATGAGTGTGTAATTGTACAATGATAGACTAGTGACCCATTCAGGGTGTACCCTGGCTCATGTTATATGCTTGGGGAACAGGATCTGGAGCACTGAGACCTTGCACTAGATAAGCAGCAACTGACAACGAATGTATGACCAAATTAATATAATAGCAGGAGATCAATGCTTGAACGATTCAAGGTTAAAGAATGACATTCACCTGATTTTTTTTTAAAAATAGTGTGTGAAGGGGGTGCGGTGGCGCAGTGGGTTGGACCGCAGTCCTGCTCTCCAGTGGGTCTGGGGTTCGAGTCCCGCTTGGGGTGCCTTGTGGCGGACTGGCGTCCCGTCCTAGGTGTGTCCCCTCCCCCTCCGGCCTTACGCCCTGTGTTGCCGGGTAGGCTCCGTGACCCCGTAAGGGACAAGCGGTTCTGAAAATGTGTGTGTGTGTGTAGTGTGTGAATGAGGGCAGGGGTCAAGAAAAACCACGAACACTGCAAGACAAGCTTCACAGCTGTTGCTTTTTGGGGGAATTATGGGGTGAATGTATGAGATTGTGGGCACATATTTAAAAGAAAAGAAGACTCCCAGAAAAAAAAAAAACAGAAGGATTAAATGGTTCAGACAAAGCAAATAAAAAATGCACAGCTAAGCTGAAGTATCTTTACAGAGGAAAACACCCAAGGCCAATGTCCATCATGTGTGCAACAACCGAGTGATATACAGCCCAAAGCATGTGCGACTGCTGTGGTTCTCTACTTCTGTCTTTAATGTAAACTCCACTCTCCGTATGGCTCGGTCTGAGCTGCACACAAAACTAAACAGAGCGCATAGTTTTGCAGCTCAGCTGGGAGTTAAAAATAATTTTTTCGGTAGCTTCACGTTTGTTTTTTCCGGACTTCTGAACATGGTAGAAAACCATGAAAACTTTTCTTTTCACCTGAAGATGGACATTCTCCCACTTGTTTAGACCGTGCCGCCTCTTGATGTTCTCGCAGGACTCTTCGTTGTGGCCGCAGCTGGGTGGCATGTCTGTTACTCAAACTGCAAATGGACATGTAAGATTCAGCCTGCAATCTGTAAACAAATTTTAAGATGTTTGTTTTCCACAGGAATTGCTCTTCATTGCTACTTTCTATAGAATTTAACTGGAATCCCCTGGAGACAGGTAGAGTGATTCCAGTTAGTCAATCATGTAAATTATTACAGAGAAATTACTCACAGGAAGTTCAGAAAAGACAAGCCAGCATGTAACATCTCAAATTAACTTTATTGCCAGACCTCATGAATCAAAGGAAGTTGACTTGACTACTGTTTAGGTTCTTGTGCTATTTCTGAATTAAATCTCTAAAGTTTGAGCTGGTCTCATGGAATTCATTTGTCTTTCATAAATAATGTCAGAAAATCAGCTAACAGGATTGATTAACCAAATTTTCTCAAATAAAAAAATGGAGTGGAAATAGCAGTGAGCAAGGCACTTCACCAGAACTGCAGTAAAATACCCTGTTGTACGACTTAGAATTATTATGAGTTGAAGGCAATCACGCATCGCACATAATCGCCTTCAGCTCAGAAACTGAAGGGCGAAACAGTAAAAGCTTGGCATGGCAGTATATTATTCTTTATCCCATCTTTTTGTTTTAATATTAAGGCTTGTTTTTTTTTGCTACTTAACAACTAGGAGAACAAGATATAAATGCGCATGAACAAAAAGATTTTATAATGGAGAACCTTGTTCAGTAGTATAAATGACTTCTTTTCTGTCACACTGGAAATTGACAGTCCTGCGGGCTGGACATAAGTGCATCTTCTTCAAATATGTGTTTTCTTTTGGCACCGTCTTCTCAGAGATTTTTTCATGTGTCATAGATAAGAGCGTTTTAATTCTTGTGATTGCTTCCCTCCCACCAAAACCACCCGCAGAAGGAATCTTATTTGAGTGAGTCTCAACCCACACAGTAATGTCTGCAAATAAACTCTGAAGCAGCAAGCATTCTCATTTAAACTCCCCAGTTCTACTGTTTAAAGCAATAATCACAGTAAATTTTCCAAAAACGTAGAGTATACAAACTGATCCCTGACGGAGAACTAAATCCAGTCATCTCAGAGTTTCACCAAGTACCTTCTCTGCTCCCCTTGAGCCACTGATTCCTGGAGATTCACTTACACTGAGTCAGTACTTCAGTTTTACAAAAACTGTGCAATTGTCTTAAAACAATCAAGGGTGGAATGGAGTTACATTATGGAATGGAGTGAGTTCACTACCAGTGGAAACCAAACAGGAATTCCCATCCAATAAATATGTATAAAGAAGGAAGCCCTATGAGAATACAATGTTGGGGCTGGAGATTGGAAGGAGGTAAAAGTCAGAAGTGGGTCAAGGGCCTGCATTCAAAGTGGGTAGTCTGCTGGAAGAAAAAATTTGGGCCCTATTATGTAACACTGTCTACAGGTTCAAATCGAGTTAGCGAACAGCAGTAATACTCTCCAGATGCGGCCTATTACACGTGTACAAAAATCCGGTTCAGTCAGTGCCCCTGTCAAAACACAGTTACTCCCCAGGTGTGCAATGTGCACCTCTGCATGTGGAGTGTGGCTAAACTCAGTACTCACAGTTTCTACACCTGCAGCAGTTCAAGGTTTTATACTTAGACATTTATTCTTTCCTCTAAAGCAACTTACAATGTGAAGGTCACAATTATTTGCCCATTAATACAACTGTGTGATTTTAGTGGAGCAACTTAGGGTAAGTACCTTGCTCAAGGGTACTACAGCCAGATGTGGGAATCAAACCTGTGACCTTTGGATCCCAAGGTAGTACCTCAAGGCACTACACTACTAGCTATCCCAGAGAGACATTGTAAACACTTTTGACCAAGGAGGTTTTGGAATATTTACATTTATTAATTTAGCTAACTTTTCTCCAAAGCAACTTACAATATTAAGGTCACAATTATTTACCCATTTATACAGCTGGGTAAATTTACTGGAGCAATTCAGGGTAAGTACCTTGCTCAAGGGTACTACAGCCAGAGGTGAGGCACAAACCTGCAACTTTTGGGTCCAAAGGCAGTTGGGCTAACCCGTATGCTACCAGCTGTCCCATACATCTTTAAAGTTACTCATTTAGCAGACCCTTTGCTGCAAAATGATACACAACTCAGAGTAAACACTATGATCTGAATATTTATTATTGCCAGAACTGATCTTTTTTCAGACAATTGAAAGTCTTTTGGAGTCTCACAGAGTAAAGCTTAAAAAGGCTTATTCCTGTTCCTACAGAATTTCACCAGGTGTTATCCATCACTGACATATGCACACACACTTCTCACAGAACATACAGTGAGTTTAATGCGCCTGTGTATTTTGTGTGCTTGTCTGAACTCCTCCAGTATGTCTTTTAATAGAGCCTGAAATTTACTTATTAATGCATTCTTAAAACTTTAAGTTAGGTTATGCCTAAGGCATCACTGTGTGGAATTCGACAAAGTTACAGAGGTGCTTTCTATTCCAGAATTCTCTATGTGTGTTTCACAATACACACACACACACATTTTCGGAACCACTTGTCCCATACAGGGTCACGGGGGAACCGGAGCCTACCCGGCAACACAGGGCGTAAGGCCGGAAGGGGAGGGGACACACCCAGGACGGGACGCCAGTCCATCGCAAGGCACCCCCAGCGGGACTCGAACCCCAGACCCACCCGAGAGCAGGACTGCGGTCCAACCCACTGTGCCACCGCACCCCCCGTTTCACAATAATATAAGAATGAAACACTATGTAATAGGTCAGAGTAAATGATAACGATAATAATTAAGTAAAACAGTAAAAAGTAAGTACTCTCAATCGTTATGAAAAAATTAGCTGATGTTGGAAATGGTTCACTGGATGTAGGACGTCTTTGCTTTACAGCACTATGGGTTCACTGTATGGGGGAGAAGTGTTGGACAAGGGCATTAAGAGTGAACAGTACTATGATAAACAGCACAGCAGAATTTCAAACAGAACATGCGGTATGAAATACTGATTTAAGAATTGGATAGCAGATGCAGAAAAAGTGAGTTGAAAGGACTGGGGAATAAATGAGAAAAGGAAACAGTGAATAACTTGGTAAAATAAACACAGAAAGCAATGAAGTGTGGAAAGTAATAGAAGTGAAATTGACTGAGTTCCACACATCAGTCTTTTGGCAACACAGTACCTTTTGAAATAAGATGAAGTGGAGTCAAGAGTATTTGGGCAAGCCATTACCAAGAAAAATACTGTTCCACAACCTCCTAATCCATCACCATGCTAAAGCATTAAATACACCATAAGCACACACCTTTCTCAATTTTTTATTATTATGTGAATTATATTAACGCTTGGTTAAAAATCATTGCTCAGATGTGGGCTCAGCTGCCTATAGCCCACCCAGGGTTTAGAACTGATATTCCATTTGTGAAATTAAAGCAATTTTGCCCCTGAGCACAGTAAATATGAGTATATATGCTTTACAGACTGTGAGGGAAACTATATGGTAAACTATTTCAAATTCACTTCCTGAGATGTCCTAAGTATGCAAAAATGCGTTTGTAAGCAGCTCTCTTACTTTCGTGAAGAAACTAAGATGTTGTAGCTTTTTTCTTTTCAACCATCTTTCGTGTTTTCAAGTATTGTTGGGATGGAACTTCCTTAAAGGGAGGATCATTGTGAAGTTCTCATATACACTCACTGACCGCTTTTTAGGAACACGATTGTAATGCTAGGCAAGACCCCCTTTACTCTCAAAACAGCCTGAATTTTTTGTGGCGTAGCTTCAACAAGGTGCTAAAATAATTCTCAATCATGCTGAAATCAAAGTGGAGATTCTTTTCCACGTTGATACGATGCAGCATGTAATTGCTGCAGATGTCAGCTGCACATTCACACTAGCTATTCCAAAAGGAGGGTTGGTGCAGCAGGTTTGGCCAGGGCCTGCTCTGTGGTGGGTCTGGGGTTCAATCCCTGCTTGGGATTTCTTCTGGTGGACTGGTGCCCTGTCTGGGTTGTGTCCCCTCTGCCTTCAGCCTTGTTCCCTGTGTTGCTGGGTTAGGTTCTGGTTTGCTGCTACCCTGCTTGGGACAAGTGGTTGCACACATTGTGTGTGTGTGTGTGCATCCCAAAGGTTCTCTATCAGATTCTGAGGTGAGGAGGCTACTGACCATTGCCATGGTCATATAACTAATTTGAGATTACTTGTGCTTTGTGACATGGTGCATCATCCTGCTGGAAAAAGCCATTAGAACATGAGTCAATTATGACCATAAAGGGATGAGTATGGTCACTCAGATAGGCTGTGTCATTCAAACAATGCTCACTTGATATTAGGGGGCCCATTGTGTGTCTAGAAAACATTCCTCACCACTCCCACCAGCCTAAACTGTTAGCACAAGGAAGGTTGGATCCATAGATTCACTCTGTTTACACCAAATTCTGACACTACCATCTGTATGTTGCAGCAAAAATGAAGATTCATCAGACCAATTTTCACCTGTCCACTTTTGGTGAGCCTGTGCCCAGTGTAGCATCAAATTCCCATTCTTAGCTGACAGGAGTGGAACCCAGTGTGGTCTTCTGCTGTTGTAGCCCACCCACCTCAAGGTTTGACATGTTATGTGTTCAGGGATGCTTTTATGCTCATCACTGTTGTAAAGAGTACTTATTTGAGTTACTGTAGCCTTCCTGTCAACTCGAACCAGTCTGACCATTCCCTTCTGACCTGAGCAGATGTACAGGTGCTCATAATAAAGTGGCCAGTAAGTGTATAATTCAACATATTGAATTTTTGTGCTCATGATTAAAAGCAGGTTTGTGTTCATTATTATTAAAGAAATTCATCTGCTTCTGCAAAACATGGTGTGGCTTTCACTTGCCATATGCATGAATAAAGTAATGAACATCTACTTTGCTATAAACATGTAAATGGTAAAACAAGTAGAGTACAAACTCAAAACCAATGCAATTAATACAGGTCTGCTGAGCAACTCAGTAAATAGGAAGAATAACTATGTCCCTCAACCATAGACTCATATTTTCCTTTTTTGACTACCAAGGAATATGTGAAACTAAACTCAATGTACTGTATATACTGTATATAACTATGTAACTAAATGTCATAAAATACATTACGTTGCCAAATCAAAAATTGGAAAAAGTAGATAAAAATGACCTGAGGCTAAGAAATTGTAGCGAGAAATTTGCTGAATCTCTGGTTCCCCATGTGTTGTAGAGATGACAGTGGTTGTTGTCATCCACATTCCAATACAACAGTCATACCTTTGAAAAAGACACATGACACTGTGTAATTCTCCCCATTTATTACAGCTCCTATAATTATTTTCTCCCTTCCATTCCCCATATTGCCTCTATATCCTGTCCTCCTCATTTCTGTTTGCCCCCACCCTGTTACTCTGTAATCCAGTCCTATGTCTAGTTTCTTTAATGCCCAGTTCTCAACCACATGTTTTCCCTCAGTGGAGCTTTTGCAGCCAGGCTCAATTTGCATTAACTGGAGAATAACAAGGTCTAATTGGAACAGATATGAAACAGAGTACCTGTGAGCACTTTGTTGTGGGGATTTGAGGACAGTTGTCAATCTGTATTGAGAGACGTTAAGTACCAGTGAAAAGTATGAGTGCACCTGGGCACTGTGGGCAATGCCTGTATGGGACAAGCTGGGCAGAAGAGTGAAATCAAAGCAACATACAAGTGTCCTACATCTCTGAGACCTGCTGCAGAATATCTGGGAAGACATGGTGCCTTAATTATTCATAACCAGATGATAACCAAATGCCCCAAATGGAGAAAAAATGTTTCCATAACATTTCACTGGTACGGTACATTGGTGGCCAGGCATTATAGTTAAGCATGGTAGAGTACAAGTGGCAGTGGATATATTATATATAATCATTTTGTCGGTAACTCTGGCAATAGCCTTATGCCAAATACAAGAAGGACAGTTTAACTTAAAGGCTAAAGCTAAAGGTTGCTCTGTATGAGGCAGTTGTACACGTTTGAACCCAGCCGATTACTCATCATGGGTCTAAATATTTCAGGTCTGTCTCACTGTAAAGCTGCGGTTGATACAGCCTAATAACAGACACTGGCATCACACTGAGTGGGCAAATGGGAGTTTGAACCTCTGTCTCCATCACCAGGCCTCACTGGGGAAGTTAATTCAGAAATGGGGCAAACAGTAAGGCCACCAACAACAACACGGGGGCTAAGCATCTGAGTACACCTAGTCAACCCGGTCAACACCTGTATGGCATGAACTGGACAGAAGACTAAAAGGAAAGCAACACACAAGTACCCTGCATCTCTCTGGGAACTGCTGACTGTCATGCCCACATACTCACCTTGGACACCTGCATCTGTCCATAATCAGAGCAGTGGGATTTAAGAGAAGCCGCACCAGCACTCTCCGGCTGCAGAATCTCATTGAGACCACTGTCCCTCCTGCGCTCTAAATTCGACCCACTAACCTTATCTCTCCCTCTACGTCCCTCGTCCTCCTTGATCCCTCACCTGTATCGTCATCCCTGTACCAGTTGCCCACGGCTTCCGACCTTTCATCTTCGCCTTGTCGACCACGTCCTCAGATCCTCCTCCAGAACCCCATTCATACCTCAGATTGACCCATGCCTGTCCCTGACCATGAGTTTTGTCTGAACCCTTGTGCTTTGAGAAGAAAAGATTCCAGAACTGGGTCCACACACCCAGTGACAAAATGACAAAACGCCCCAATAGATGAAAAAAATAGTTTCCATCAAGTGTACTCACACTTTTCACTGGTACCGCGTGACATTCCAATCTAAACAGTTAACCAGCCGGTTATATCTGAGATTCACAACACCAAATGAAATGTGGCACTAAACTGGCGTCATTTTGACAGGGACATACCTTTGCATTCTGAAACCAAGCACAAAGGTTGTTTAAGAACTTGCATGTCAGAACAGGTGGTTCAGGAGTGTAAAAATACTTCCATACATCTGTTTCTACAAGAGGGAAGGGTTAACCCTGTGTTACCTGGCATTTCACATCTGTAGTGAGGAAGCAAGGTATACTGGAAAGGAGTACCCACAGGCCTCCCTGACCTTGAAAATGCTACCCTTTAGTAGAATTGCATACTCAGCAGTTTTGGTGTGGTCTGTGCAATACAACTTCATGGAGGTGTGATGAGGAATGAAGGAAGCAGAAGAATGTTGGGTCATTCTTTTCATATATTTTTACCCTGGAGTAGTTTTATATTATTGCTATTGTTAAGTGTTATTGATGTTGACTTTAACATAGCATATATACATTTATTGCCTGCAGAACAATCTGTGATCTCGTTGTGCTCTTAGGCTTGAAAGAGGTGCATCCATTGCCACTGTGACTGAGTTCATCCACCATCATGTTACGTCTTGTAAATTTGTATATTTTCACCTTCTCTTGCACACCCGCCACACAGTTGTGAATGAAATATATAATACATGTTGGTACTGCAACCAGTTCTTTGGACCACTTTGGAGCCAAGGGTCGCAGGTCCGAATCTCACCTCTGGCTGTAGTATTTGTGAGCAAGGTACTTACCCTAAATTACTCCAGTAAAATTACCCAGCTGTTTAAATGGGTAAATAATTGTAAGTCACTTTGCAGGAGAGTGTCAGCTAAATGAATACATGTAATTGTAAATGCAGTATATAATATACACACACACACACTGTCTGAAGCTGCTTGTCCCGAGCAGGGTCACGGCAAGCCGGAGCCTCACCCAACAACACAGGGCACAGGCCTGGAGGGGGGACACACACACCGAGGACAGGACAGGAGGCCATCACAAGACACCCCAACCAGGACTCAAACCCACACACACTGTTTGAACCGCTTGTCCCATACGGGGTCGTGGGGACCAGAGCCTAACCCAGCAACACAGGGCACAGGGCTGGAGGGGGAGGGGACACACCAAGGACGGGACGGGAGGCCATCACAAGGCACCCCAACCAGGACTTGAACCCCAGACCCACTAAAGAACAGGATCTGGCCAAGCCCGCTGCGCCACCGTGCCCCCACGTATATAATACGGTATTATATTAAATCCTTATTGCCCAAGAAATGTTCACAGTAAGAAATATCAAAGCGCATACCATGGAGTAGAAACAGAGAAGCATGTGGGAAGTGGAGGACGAGACAATGACAGACAAAGGGGAAATGATGAAACGAAGCGAACAATTAAACAATTGCTCAGTGATCACCGCCAACCCACACACTCAGTAAATCTGCGCCAGGCTAATGCGGTAAAATCCCTCAGGATAGAATGAAACAACTGAGCTCAAATCCACTGGAAGCCATAGTGTGGCTTTAGATTGCACTAAAATCCTTCTGTCAGGAAGCTCCCATTTATCATTTTGCTCCACTGGGTAGTAAAAATGTTAGGAATACAGATAAAGTGAATTCAGTGTTGTTTCTCTTTTAGCAGAATGGAAATGCTGTCACAGTGTACATGTTTTATGAAGTCTGTTATATCCCACTCTGCTAAGCTTCACTTCACTTTTTTCTTATTGTACACCCTGGATGGGACACCAGTCCATCAGAGACTCTGCTAAGCAATTTTAGTTATATGACTATGTAACATTGCCTGTTGCCTAGAGCAAAGGTGTCCACTAAGTACCAATACTGTACATTTATTGTTGAATGGGTTAATTTATTACAAACTTAAAGAAACAAATACTAATTTGGTTAGACAACTGTGGGCACTGCATGAATTTAAAGCTGCCTGTGAAGGTTGTATTTACTCCATCTCCAATAATCAAGAATAAATATGTAAAAAACACTCCAGCATATGTAGAGTATAGCACTGAATATACAACAGACACACCGCAGTGAAAAAAAATTGTCATTTGACATATTTTTAAGTTAGAGTTCATCCTTTATTGTACATTTCAGAGTGGCTTTAAACAATAGCTCTAAAATTCGATCACAGAGAAAACCCGGGGATCGGGTCTGCTTGTCTTGCCGGATGAAAAAATGAAGCAAATGGTGAGAACGCTGGAGAGTGAAGAAGACCTTGGTCAGCTTCTCTCCTCTCTCATCCTCTTCTCCTGGCCTCACCTCCTATGCTCCACTCTTCTCAGATTTATGCTGTAGTTTAGTCTGAGTTATTATGCAGATCGAACGTACATTTTTTTAGCTGAAGAATATTCATCATTTTGATCGTTCACATACAATTTTTACACCGGGAACTTCAGGTGTAGCTCATTTCTTGTCAAGCAAGAATAATCAACATGCATTCCACATCTTCATCATTAAAAAAGACAATTTCTCATTGTTTTTCCTTTCCTCTTCCCCTCTTCCTCCTCAACACTTATCCTCTCATTTCTTCTCTTCCATCCTATTCTCAACTCTGGCCCATGAACCTCTTCTCAACTCTCCTGTCCTCTCCTCTTTTTTTCTCCAGATCTTCTCACCCATACCCAACTCTACTTTTCTTTGACACATCCTATATCCTGCTCTCATCCTCATTTTCTGCACTTTCTTCTCTCCTGATATTCTCACCTGTACTTTGCTATACTTTTCTCTCTGCTCTTCTCCTGTCAAGCTTTTACCTCGTCATCATCGTCTCACCCATCACTCAGTTTACACTCCTTTCGCATCTACTCTCTTCTCTCCTCATCTTCTACTGCTCTCCCCTGATCTTCTGGCTACACTCTCCTTTCTCCTCCTCTCCATCTTTCTCTCCCAGTCTCCTCAGCCATACCTCACTGTCATGTCCTCCTCCTTTATCTCCTCTCCTTTTTCGAATCCTGATCTCACCTGAACCCAACTAACTCCCCTCCCTCTTCTCTTCTCGACTTCTGTCCTCCACTTTCCTTTCATTTCTTCTCCTCCTCTTTTCACCTTCTCTTCCTCTCCCTCTCTCAGTGACCCACACCAGCACTCACTCACACGTAGGCTGTGAAGACGGAGGTAAGTGAGTAATCGTAACTTGTCTCTGCATTTACATAATCTTATGCTACATAAACTCCCGTAACATCGCATCGCATCGCGTCCGGCGCGTTCACGCGTTCCTCTCCACGTCGTCGTGACGAGGGGTCGCGCGCGCTCCCGGACCAAAGTCGTTTTCACCGTTTAAGAGTTTTTTGTTGCGTCTAATTAAAAATTCACCGCTCTAGACTAATATGCCACGTTACTGCGATGTGTGCTTCGCTTATTACTGTAATAACGGAAGAGTTTTGATTCTGGTGTGTGCGCGCGCGCGCGCGAGCCACGTTTCGATAGTGGAGAAAGGCGCTATAAAATTAATAGCGAATAAAAATAAATACAAGTAGCAGCAGGAATCGGAGAGTTAGGCATCAATAATACCGCGATTGCATTTGTAGGGATATTATTATCATGTTGTTCATATCGCAGTGTGTGTACGAGCTCGTTTCGGAAATTATTTGTTATATCATTCAAATTATTTGACATCATAAAATATAGGAAAGATTAAACCAGCTGGACGATGCCGGATGCGTCAAGAATGAATAAAAATATGAAAAAGTTAAATTATATCACACTCTTCAACAGAGAACTTCATACCTACATAATCATGGTATTTTACTTATTGGCATGATGATGATGGCATTTAAGAGGCGGAAGGTGAAGCCATGCTTTTACAGTCTGAAGGTTGCTAGATTGAATCCCACTCCTACTGTCGTACAAGGTGCTTACCCTGAACTGACACTGTAAGAATACCATCCAATTTCACTCCTGAGCAGGGTCACAGTGTTCCGGCACCTATTCCAGAAGCACTGGGCACGAAGCTAGGGGTAACACCCTGGATGGTATGCCAGTCCATTGCAGGACACACACACACACACACACACACACACACACACACACACACACACACACACACACACACACACACACACACACACACACACACACACACACATTTTCAGAACCGCTTGTCCCATAGGGGGTCGCAGGGAACCAGAGCCAACCCAGTAACTCAGAGCGTAAGGCTGGAGGGGGAGGGGACACACCCAGGACAGGACGCCAGTCCGTCACAAGGCACCCCAAGCGGGACTTGAACCCCAGACCCACCGGAGAGCAGGACTGTGGTCCAACCCACTGCGCCACTGCACCACCACACCCCCTCTACCCTGCTTCATAAATGGGTAAATCATTGTAAACTGGAATATTTAATACTGTAGCTTGCCTCAGACAAAAGCAGTAAAGCTCATGGAGTAAAGCGTACAGAGCATAACCTACAGATTTTTTGGGCGTAAACAGACCCATTTCACCCATTACTTTGGTTTAACACAACAAGACTGATATCAATATTAAAAGAGACCACTAGTTTACAGCATACTATATTTTGAACCCTTTTGACTCCCAGCTCTGTGTATGTGGACAATATCTGCAATTTCTCAGTGTAGTGTCTCTACTTATCTGTTGCTGTGCTGTCCTGTGCTGTAAAAAAAAGACAGCAATAAGGTCGAAAAATTGAGAATTTTAGGTCATCCTGCAGTCCAAACATTTCCTATAGCAACTTTGCTGTTAACATTCCTTACCGTGTCTATTAAACACAAGAGATTTCCTCCCCGGGATGTCTTGCAGGCATTCATTATAGATTGGGTCCAACTTTAAACCTTCAACATGTGTTCTTTCAAGAGCAGCGCCAAAAGTTTGTGTAAAACTTTAGTAATTGACCAGTAAATGTCAGCTTTATGGTTCTGAGAGGGATTTTCACCCATGTTTCCTCCACAAGAAACCTGGCCAGCTCACATCTGCCACTAAGTACTGTCAGAATGAGTTTGACAACACTCCTCAACCCTTTTCCCAACTTATTTTTGATGTTAATAGAAAGACTGACAATTCAGCCTCTGATTTTAGGTTAGTGATCTCAGAGTAAGTCTGTTTTATTCTCCTGATTTTACATTATACCTTTATCTTAGAGCTTAAAATTTTGTAATATTTACACTTATTTGGGGGTACCTGGACATGCAAACAAACCTAGGTGGCACCCTTTATTAATCATTTTGTTCCAGTCTTGTCCTTTGCTTATTGTAAAATAGCCCAGCTTCATAAACAGGTAAATAATTGTAGGTATCTTAACATTGTAAGTCTCCTTGGAGAAAAGCATCAGCTAAATGAATAAACGTAAATATATGAAGGTGTAAGGATTTTGTGATACTGTGTCCAAGAATATGGCCACTGCTGGCTATGGGAAGGGAGGGCAAAGAACATCAACTGTCCAGGAGCAACCTCTGATCTCACACAGGGGTCTTTCTCTTTCTTCGCTGGCAGATGGTGATGCCCAAACTGCCACAGAGTGGCGTACTTGTGTTTCTCTTGACTTGGACCTCCTTCTTTGTACAGCTGGGGATTTTGTACAATTATAAAACAGACTTCCCTGCGTATGTATACATGTTACACAACTCTTTGGTCCTTTTGATATGGAATGCAAATACCCAAAATAGGGTAGTAACTACTATTCATAACAATGTTGTGCGCCAAAAAGCAATAGTAAGTATGCAGATTTAAAGTGAAATGATCTACAGAACATCATCAGCGTTGCAGCTTGGTGAAGATATGAAAGAGGGGATGCACACACACACACACACACACACACACACACACACACACATTTTCTGAACCGCTTGTCCCATATGGGGTAGCGGGGAACCGGAGCTTACCTGGCAACACAAGGCGTAAGGCCGGAGGGGGAGGAGACACACCCAGGACGGGAAGTATAAAACATCTCTGCTGAATAGTTTGGTGTTTTACACTGGTAATAGTGAGAATAGCAGGACAGGCCCTTGGTTTTTGCTTTGGTGTTTCATCATGCCCATGTTGTGGATACCTTTAGACAAATATGAAGAAGCAGCTCTGCAGTACCACAGCAGAAGGCAAAACAGGTGATTAAACGACTGCTCTGTGATCTCAGTGCAAGTGCAGTAGCTCTTGGAGGCTGGATGAATCCATCAGATCTGTTTCCAGCCAGCATCCCTCACTGTGTGAACCCCAGAGCGACCGGCTCCTTTCCCTTCGATTGGCCAGGTGCAACCATGTTCAGATTGCTCCTCTCCACTCTCCTGCTGTTCCTGCACGTGGATGCCATCCCATCAAGAACCCCTCTGAGACCTTGCCGACGCTGCTGTGATCATCTGGAACCACAAGAGGGCTCCACAATGCGCGCTGTGCCCCCATACCAGATGCCTGAAGTACGAACCTACATCAATATGACAATCCTCAAAGGTGACACTCTTGTACGTTAATTAACTTTTGTTTTTTAACCCAGGTTATGGGTTAAACATGTAGAATACAGTATGCTCTACTGCTGCTTGTGCATTATCATCTCCTGAACAAAACCTGTGTAGAGGTGCCAAAGAAGTTCAGATGTTAATATTTCAGTTTGTTAGACCAGGATTGGTGAGTACTTACTGCTAAACCTTACCACCTAGATTACTACACTACAAATATCACCCACCGTGATATGAGTTTGCATGGCAAATTCTCAACTCCAGCACTCTTTTATCATGAAAATATATTCAACCTAGGGAAAAAAAAAACTGTTTTACACACTTCAGGCAACAGTTCCAAATGCTGGGTAGACAATGCCGCATCAGCATACAACCTTCAGCAGTGTTTGAAAGTCCTGAAAAAATTTAAAATTGGCAAGTGTAGGCCTGTGAAAAACAACAAAGCGTTGGAATAAATGAGTCTGTTATATTTTTGGACTTGTTGAAAAAGAGTGTTTTTAAGGTCTATCGATCATGCTGAGGAGGCCTGTCTTGCACTTTCAACATGCACCTGGCAGAGAAACCACCTATGTGGCAGAGCCACAAATAATGAGCAAGGGATTAAGACAGGAACGGGCTTGGCTGTGGTTTATTCACTATCAAACAAAGCAATGGGGAGCACTGACACACACAAAGAAGGTGTATGATCTAAGGTTAAGCACCAGTCAAAAGTCTGAGTACACTTGCTGGAAACACAATTTTTTTCATAACTGGCACTATCTGGATCTAGTTGGTTAGTTTGAGTTCTCTATCACTTTCCTTCTTGGCCAGATTCTTTGCTCATTTTCTGTACAACTTTGGGATGTCTTTTGAGCTGTTGTCTTGCTGAAGAATGAAGTCATTACCCCAACAAAGTCATTACTCTGATGGAGTAGCATGCCTCTGCTGTGATGGCCATGCTAGCTGAGATTGCCATGGACGTGGTAAAGATCATTAGCCTGTCACCAGCAGTGCAACCCCACACCATGAAGCTTTCTCCAACATACTGGAAAGAGGGAACCACTCAGGTGCATTCTTTATGCCTTATAAATTCTTGGGGTTGGAGCCAAATATTTCACATTTTGGCACATTTGTTCATAAGAACAACTTCCACTCCTCAGTCATCCATTTTCTTTATTTTTAGCTGAGGCAAGCCTGGTTTCAAGCATGTTTATTCAAACTTTTGACTGGTATTTGTAATAATTTTCAGTCTGAATTTAGGTGTCACCTCTGGGTCTCGTATAGATGCACTTTTAGATTTACTGAAGTTCAGAATCCAGATGAGATATTAAATCACTGCTCGTGCATGTCCTGACCTGGTACTTGTCAGAACAGCTTGATCACAAGTTCTGAGACCACAGAGGATGATCTGTAATCTGCAGTACTGGAAAGTCCCTGTTCCTGAATTTGATTAAAGACGGAATGTTATGGTAATTAGCAGGGTGCCTCTGGCCTTTCTGAGAATATATCTTATCTCTTGCACACAACCTATGTGTCATGCTGTAGTATTCCAGCTAAAAATTGTGTTCTGTTACAGGAGACAAAGGAGACAGAGGGGAGAAGGGCACACCAGGAAAAGCAGGACAAGAAGGTCCACCAGGGCCCCTTGGACCCATAGGTCCTAAAGGCAGCAAAGGCCAGGCAGGTGTTCCTGGAGATGCCTGCAAGACCCAACATTCAGCTTTCTCGGTGGGCCGGCGAAAGGCCTTGCACAGCACAGACTACTACCAGGTGCTTGTCTTTGACACAGTCTTTGTCAACCTGGACGAACATTTCAACATGTTCAAGGGCAAGTTCTACTGTTATGTGCCAGGGATATACTTCTTCAACCTCAACATCCACACGTGGAACTTCAAGGAGACCTACCTGCACCTGATGCAGAATGATCAGGCCAAGGTGGTCATGTACGCACAGCCCAGCGACCGCAGCATCATGCAGAGCCAAAGTGTGATGCTGGAGCTGGAGCAGAATGACGAGGTGTGGGTTCGCTTGTACAAGCGCGAGAGGGAGAATGCCATCTACAGTGACGATGTGGATGTTTACATCACCTTCAATGGCTACCTTGTCAAGCCTAGTGTGGAGTAAACCAGGGTGTGAGCTTCATACAGTCATCCTATTACTAAAAGGGACACAGTCCAATATTAGAGCCAATCCCAACGAGAGCTCCTAAAAGTGGAACATTATCTATGTTGTAATGCTGGCTGTTTGAGCAATTCTTACAGAGGAAAGAAATGACTATTAGGACTATTTTTTAAGATACTGTATGTTATTGTGATGTATGTAGCATGAACAGCAAGCCCTATAATCATTAAGAAGTATAAATAGAGAGTTTTGGCAGTTATGGGGAAGAGGAAGGGTTGGTTTGGAAAGTTGTATTCTTTCGAAGACAATGTTAAACCTGAACTGCTTGGATAAATATGTAATCATATAAATAGAACAGTTGTGATAAGTAGTGTCGCCATGGAGATATGTAATGGTCATTGGCAGTACAGTGATGTGTTCAGATCGGGAGGTTTTTTAGTGGTTACATCTATAGACCCAGTCCTTTAAAACTTACCTGATGAACATTTTTCTTCAACATTGATGACACCATATGCTCAGGTTTCTCAGCATTTCAAGTCTTGTAGCTTGAACCTAAATTCCTTATTCATTTTTATTGACAAAACATCGTATGTAAATAAAGTGCTTATGGAAATTGCAAACAGCATTGCCACGTCTGTTTATAGTAAGAAACCTTGAGTTTGTTTTCCATTTGCAGGAATTGTGGGTTGTGTTTTTTACCTGGTTTTAGTAAGGTGCAAACTTACCTTGGTTTTCACAGCACTATTAACAGATTTCTTTCCAATAGACAAGGCCCCTCAGTAATTTTACCTTACAAGAGTACTCGTAGGGTAATAACCACCCACATGGTTCTCAACCACTGATCAAGATAAATAGATTTTTATCTCCAATCAACACTGGAGATTGTATGACAAGAGGCACATCTATTTCTAAGATTCTTCATTCTTGGTTCATATCTTGGTTTTGCAAGATAAGGAGAGGACAAAAAAGGCACAATTCAGGTAGAAAAAGTTTTTTTTTTTTTATTTTAAGCTGCACTACATACCTTTTCACCCATTATCAATAGCCACTTGTCCAGTACAGTGGTCTGGAGCCTATCCCAGAAACACAGAGAGTGAGACAGGGTGCATCCTGAACAAGACACCCATCCAAAACAGGGCAATCACACACACTCATTCCCTCACATGTGCACAGTAGAAAGGCAATTTAAAGTCATCAGTCCAGGTGAAATAGGTGTTTTTGAACTGTGGGAGGAAACCCAACCTAATACAATGGAAAAGTACTACAACAATTGTCTGAAATATATCGTAACATGACAGAAGACTGAAAGTTCTGAACTTTGTGTTTGGTTTTTCCTTGTGAAACTTTTCATTGTGAACCACTGAAATCAAGCTGTCACATGGAGAGGTTTTGTAACAGGTCAAACACTTGCAGTGGAAAGTGTCTCAAGAGAGACACTCCGCTAATGAAGCCCAAAATAGCACATAGCAGCTTGACTTCCAGGCATAAGAACAGCAGTGGGAGTTTGTATATGAGCCTTATAATGACAGAGAGGCTCAGTGGAATACCAAGTGCAAAAACACAAGAAGGCATGACCAAAATGAAAATCACAAGCATATCAATACACAACGAGAGAAATTCAACAAAACACTGAAATAATGAAGCAACATAACAGGATGAAAAAAGTGCTGCTCTAGAGACAGTGTAGCTTAACTGACAGTCAGTAGTATAGTGGTTACAACTGCTGCTGTTGGACTTGAGGGTTGTGGGCTTGAATCCCATCTCCCAGTGTAATGCCCTTGAGCATTGTTCTTACCCTGAATTGCTCCACTAAAGAAATTACGCCGCTGTATAGATGGGTAAATCAGTGCAGGCAAGCAACATTGTAAGATACTTTGGAGAAAGGTGTTGACTAAATAAATGTAACTCCTTTGTGTGGTTCTCAACTTCATGGTTTTACACGTGTCTAAATAGGTAAGGGTCAATTGTCAGGTTCAGGTCAGGGTTCAGTCCTGTAGCATTGTGGGTAATTCCCCTTGTTTTCCTGTTGTTCTTCCACAACTCACTCTTCCTCTGGTTGAAGTTGAAGTCATTCCAGGAGGATACATAATGTATGAGGAGCATTTGGCCTATAGACAGGATTCATGTGAAAGAAAAACTTGGCTTGGATTTAACCCCCTCACACCCAGGGAGGATGATACATCTACTCCATATCACCTACAAAGAGTGCTGTAAAGCACCGTAAAGCACCATAATGCCTCAAATGTGTGGGGTCTCTGTAGAGATTACCAGTACACTAATCCCTGTCATTCCCTGAAGAAACTGTATTTATGGTACCAGAAGCCCTGTATTGTCTGCTAAGCTTGAGAGCTTATGTAGGCAAAAAGATGGCATGGAATACAAAGAGGGGGCCCTTCATTTCACCTCTAATCTTCTGGAAACAACATTGTCAGTGTCTGGAATCTCTGACAGTGCATTATGCCATTTTTTATGAAGGAGACAGTATAGGTTGTGGGCAGATGAGCAATATGATTGTAAACCCTCAGTGAGTGAACTCATTTCGCAAGCTGCACATAGTCACTTCACTGCTGGAAACACTCGACAGCTGTTTTCTAAAGAGGTAAGACAAAATAAAACATTAATGACTGTAGATTCCTCTCTTCTTTACTGACTGATTACTGATCACTGATTAGTATACTGGCTGCAGAAACTGGTGTTTTAGATACAGGAGCTCGAACTCAATTCTCAAAAACTTGGGAGACCACATTCAATTCAATTCAATTCAATTTATTTTTATAGAGCATTCTTCTCACGCAGTGACACAGAGCGCTTTAACACAGGCATAAGGCAAGAAAAACAGATACAAAGAAAGAAGACAGTCGACTAATGGCTACCATAATAAAGTATAAGTATGCCTACTGAAGGTTAAAGGAGGAAAAAACCTCTGGGGGTCCACAGGCCAGTGGTTGCCCACCCCTCCTGGGCATTCTAGATAAGTAACAGTTGTAAACCAGTTTAACAATCTTATTGATCACTGGTACTTTAAGGTAACCTGCATCTAATAAACGAAGATATCGTCATGGGATATAAGAATCAATTATCTCACAAAGGTAAACTGGAGCAATGCCATGTGCTGCTTTATAGGTCAACAGCAGGATTTTATAGTCAACTCCAAATGTGACCAGGAGCCAATGTAATGATTTAAGTACCGGTGTTATATGGTCAAACTTCCTATTTCTAGTGACAAAACATCTGAGGAAACTGTGCACATCTTCAAAAAGTGCACCACTTAAGATATATGTATATATGTTCTCCACCTATACAAGCTGGGGGCTGTTATATGTTCTCCACCTATAACAGCTGGGGGCTGTTATGTGGTGGGTCTGGGATTGGGGTGCCCTGTAGCAGACTGGCATCCTCTCCCTCCAAGCCCCGCGCACCGGGTTGCCAGGTTAGGCTCCGGTTCGCTGCAACCCCACTCAGGACAAGCGGCTGTAGACATTGTGTGTGTTCTCCACCATAAACAGACTAGCTGAAGCAGTGCATGGTTTTCCAGGAGCTCATCTCAGAATGCTGGGTGACTGATGGCAAGCTGGTAGGTGCTTAGTCATTTTGTCTCAGGCCATCTTGTGGTCCAAGTATCACTAAAATATATCATCATGCGTTGGTCTCCATGATTTAGACAGTGCAGAGCCTTAGTGAACCTCATTTTAGAGCATACGTCTCATCCCTGGATTGTCCACCATACTATATATAGCCCAAAAAATTATAGGAAAACATGCATTTTCTGCGTTATGGTTGACACAGCACTTCTTGTTTCTGCTTTTGGTCATTTGTTAAGTGAACCATGGAGTAATTGTTATCTCCTATTGCATTGTGGGAAAATGAACAGCAAGAGGCTGGTGGTCATTTTTCTCATAATTCTCCTGCTCTGCCTTAAGGCAGCGTGCCACTATTCTTTAAATTGCCTTTTTATTTGAGCAGCACTCCCCTCTGTGCTCATGGCACCTAAAGTAGCTGTGTGGAAGAAAAAAAACTAGATTGAACCAGAAGAGATTGCATCTCTGAACTGTTGACAGCAAGTATGAATAGTGTAACTGCGGAAATGCCAGCTGGGAAACTCACCAGTGGAACAGACCAAGCAGGCTCTGTTTAGAAGCCACACAATTGGCATGAGGAATTCTTCACCATTACATTACAGTCATGCATTTACAATGAGTGCTCAGTGCAGAATGTCTCTGCAGGGACTTGGGTTCCATTGAGTCTCTAAGGGAGTTTTGTCAAAATACTGGCACCAAGTCAAGGGGTAGGCACAGATGTGACTATGATGTCTAGGTCAAATATTAACTCAGTCCCTTGATAACTGAATGAGAGGGAATAATAATAGAAGTATTCAGCAGATATTTCTGTATTTCATTTTAAAAAGCAGGAAATAAAATCGACGGTTTGCACAACTTCTTCAAAGTCTTACACTTGTCCAACTTTGCCCACCCATTCCTATTTATAAATATACAGATGGCTGAGGGCTGTTTTTAAAGGGGTTTAAACAGGAAGCCACAGCAGTGTGTTGGGTTGCTCTAATTGTAACCAGACATTAAATTTCCTTGCTTCAGATGGGCAGGGAGAGAGACAGCAAAGGGATGAGAAGAGAAAACAGAAAGGGAGGGAAACAGATGCTGGTGTATGTTACTCTTGATTTGGAGGGAACATACATTTACATTTACATTTATTCATTTAGCAGATGCTTTTCTCCAAAACGACGTACATCTCAGAGAAATACAATTTGTGCATTACATTAGGACAAAGAGAAACATAGTTGCAGACTCGTAAGTAAACTTAGTTTGTTTCTTTCCACTTTATGCACCAATGTTCATCGCACAAGTAGGTGCATAAAACTCAGAGTAGGCAATTCCTGATCACCTTCCTACAAATCTTTTTTCTTTTTAAAGGTACACAAACACACACACACACACACACACACACACACACACACACACACACACACACACATTTTCAGAACCGCTTGTCCCATACGGGGTTGCGGGGAACCGGAGCCTACCCGGCAACACAGGGCGTAAGGCCAGAGGGGGAGGGGGACACACCCAGGACGGGACGCCAGTCCGCCACAAGGCACCCGAAGCGGGACTCGAACCCCAGACCTACCGGAGAGCAAGACTGCGGCCCAACCCACTGCGCCACTGCGCCCCCCGGTACACAAACATTTACGTGCAATACAGGAGTAGTGGCTGTGTAAAGGCTTATCTGGGCATGATCATCAAGTTATGGTGCATGAACATTTACACCATACACGAGCTTGAGAGCTCATGGGCGAAGTGAATCCCGAAGAGATAAGTTTTCAGACCCTTCTTCAATGTGGACAGAGTTTCTGAGGTTCTGAGTGAGAGGGGGAGGTCATTCCACCACAAGGGAGGCAGAATTGAGAACCTCCGTGCTTTACCTTTCATGCGTGGAATCACCAAGTGGGCTAGGAGCAGTTCTATTGATGCATTTGTAGGCAATAACCAGGGTGTTGAACTTGATCTGGGCAGCTATAGGAAGCCAGTGCAAAGAAACGAGTAGAGGAGATACATGGGAACACTTTGGCAAGTCCAACACAACTCGTGCAGCAGCATTCTGTATCAGCTGTAGAGGTTTGATGGCAGCAGCGGGAAGGCCAAACAAGACAGAGTTGCAGTAGTCCAGACGAGAATGCCACCATGGCCTGGACAAGTAGCTGGGCAGAGTCAAGATATTTGAATAAGTATCTCCCAAAACTTTAATTAACATTTAAAAATGTACTGTGTTTTCAGAAAACATGAAGCGTGAACATTTGACTATAGCCAATGATTGATTAGTGAGTTAATGCATTATGTTATGTAGAGCAAGACTAGGTAAAACATGGTTGTATGATGTATACAACAGCAGACAGTGAAAAAAAAACCTAGCTGAGTTTTTCCTCAACCAGTTGGAATGAAGGTTGGTCAACTAAACTTTGAACGGAGGACTGGGTTATCGATTGTTGTACCAGGAATCATGATAGAGACTTAGCAAAGTTCAAACTGTATTTCTGAATGGGCTTTTTATTTTTTTACTCAGAAGTCTTGGCAGTACAAGTAATTCCTTCTTGGCTCTGTCAGTGGAACCAGGGATTTTATGGTTCTTTCTTGGCACAGCCAACACAAACACCAACAAGGCTCAAAGCATGTCAGGGCTAAAACAGCAGGTGAAGAGCATGTAAAATTATGCTGTATGGACGCGGGCAGCATGGAGTGCTCCCACCAGTGATCGGATTCAGAAAGTAAGAACACAGCTGATGAACCTGAGGATAATTCTGAATAACTTTGACACATTCAGCAGGTTTCAGAGTTGACAGACCAGCCTGATCTTTTGTTTGCATAAGCATGATTGCTGTTTATGTATCACAGCTCAGTGTGTCAGAGAACAGGCCTAGAAAGAGAAGAGAAATAAATTAAATCCTCATTATACAAACTCCCTTTCCAGAAAAGTTGGGACACTTTCTAAAAATGCAACAAAAACTAAAAACTGTAATCTGTTCATTCACCTGAACCTTTATTTAACAGAGAAGAGGACAAAAACGATTTTCAGTGTTTTCACTGATGAACTTAATTTTGTTAAATATAAACTAATTTAGAAATTGATGCCTGCAACACACAAAAAAAGTTGTGACAGAGGCATGTTTACCACTGGGTCACATCACCTTTTCTTTTTATTACACTTTGCAATCGTTTGGGAACTGAAGAAATCAATTGTTGCAGTTTTTCAAGTGGAATTTTTGCCCCTTCTTGCTGTATGCAAGACTTGAGCTGCTCAACAGTCCATGGTTGCTGTCGTCCGATTCCCCTCTTCATGATGCGCCATGCATTTTCAATAGGAGAGAGATCTGGACTGCAGGCTGGCCAGTCAAGCACACACACTCTATGCCTCCGAAGCCATGCTGTTATAACTTGTGCAGAATGAGGCCTGGCATTGTCCTGCTGAAATAGACATGGAGTTCCTGGGAAAAGACATCACCTTGACGGCAGCATATGTCTCAAAAATTTTAACATAAGCCTCCGCATCAATGGTATCTTCACATATATACAAATCACCCATGCCATGGGCACTGATGCACCCCCATACCATCACAGAGACTGGTTTTTGCAATTTTCATTGGTAACAGTCTGGATGGTCTTTTTCATCTTTAGCACGTAGAATCCAATGTCTGTTTTTCCCAAAAACAAGATGAAACGTAGACTCACCTGACTACAGAACACATTTCTGAATCTTTTCACGATGTTATGAACTGTAGATGGTGAAAGACCTAAATTCTTTGCAGTCTTGCACTGAGAAATACCATCTTTGAACTGACTGACAATTCTCTCACGAAGTTTGACACAAAGTGGTGAACCATGACCCATCCTTGCTTGCAAAGACTAAGCCTTTGGTGGATGCTCCTTTATACTCAATCTTGATAACCTCACCTGTTACCGGTTAAACTGCTAATTGTGGAACCTTCCAGAACAGTGTTACTTGTAACCTTTTCAGTCTTGTTTTGCCTCTGTCCCAACTTTTTTTGAGTGTGTGCAGGCGTCACATTCTGTTGTTTTTTATATTTACAAAATACAATTAGCTTTGTCAGTGAAAACACTGAAAATGTTTTCTCTGTACTTTTATCAGTTAAATAGAAGTTCAAGTGATTGAACAAATTACAATTTTTAGTTTTTGTTACATTTTTAGAAAGTGTCCCAACTTTTCTGGAAATGGGGTTTGTACTTTGCTCATAATAATGGTGCTTAAATGTTCTCATAATTCTATGCCAGAACATTTTTTAAGTGCAACTGAACTGTGCAAGTGGCTGCTTGAACCTTGAATTCCATTTGTGTTGACTGAATGTGATCAAGAATCTTCATTGGTCCTTTCAAAAACCTGTAGTGTACAGGTTAATATAACACTATGCCATCACTCTGAAAAGACCCAGTGAAAGATGTTCTTCATTTTGAAGATCACAGTTTCCCTTACTTTATTATTATAATTTATTCAGTTTGCTGACCCTTTTCTCCAAGGTTACTTATAATGTGAGGTTTGTACAGTAGTTACACCGATTTACCCATTCATACAGATTGCTAACTTTCACTGCATCAATTCAGAGTGACAGTGTTACCAGCTGCCCCTTATACATAACACATCTGACCCGATAATCTCCTGTAAACTCGTTCTCTGCTTAATTTGTATTCCATTTTTAATGCATATGATTATAATTACAATGTCAGCTGAGTTAATGTACCTTGAAGTTATTATTATACTTATTTTTGCACAAACACTGCTTCTTATTAAATTATTTTCATAAATGTACCAACTCCTTTAAACAACCTAGAATCTGTGAATATAAACATTTTAGAACAGTAAGACCTCATTTTGATTAATTTTTGACAATACAAATGTGACATTTGTGGAACTACATTAGGGGTTCAAACCCTTCTGAACAGTAATGTGTACATACACAATATAAATGAATATTACACTTTTCTTCATGAATTTCCAGTCTATACTGCAAGCAAATAAATCATAACATTGACAAAACCTTTGAAACAGAAATGTGTCTGGCTTCATTTGTACTAATACTAAAGTGTTTTTCATTTATTATCCTTCAGACTGATACATAAACTTTTTCAGTAGAATGCTGTAACAATACACATGAACTAGAAAGCAAGTGGTACCGGCTTTTACCAGATTGCTGCAACGGTTATGTTACCAGTGATCCACTTACATTTAGCATTACATGATTTCTCCATCTCTTCAGAAGGACTTTCAAGGGATGCCTCTATTATTATTAACTGATGTTTTGTCTAATACTACTTACAATGTGAGGCATACTATGCAACTTAAATAGTTATTTACCCCTTTATACAGCTAAGCAATTTGATCAACATATTTCAGGATATTTGAACAGAAGTAGAGATTCCAATCCAGATCCTCCAATAGCAAGGCAATGGCACTAACCCTTAAGCTACCTGCTACCCCAAGACCTCTCCACTGGTAACTTTTGTGTGTTCTCTCTTTGTATGGTGAACAGTCTATTCAGAAAATATTATTCTCAATATATAATTCTAACTAGATTTGTACTGTATGTTCATGGAACTTCCTGCTCCACCCCCGCCAACCAAGGGAGCATGTACACTACCGGTCAAATACCTCCATTTTTTCAGTTTTTATTGAAATTTACGCAGTTTTTGTTTGTTTGGCTCAATATACTATGAAATCAAAGCACAGAACAAATAAACACACACACACGCACTTTCAGAACCACTTGTCCCATACGGGGTCGCGGGGAACCAGAGCCTACCCGGCAACACAGGGCATAGGGCCAGAGGGATACACCCAGGACGGGACGCCAGCCCATCGCAAGGCACCCCAAGCGGGACTCAAACCCCAGACCCACTGGAGAGCAGGACCCGGTCCAACCTACTGCGCCTCCGCACCCCCTTATAAAGGATTGGACATAAAAAAGAAATCATGGAATCGTTTTGTTTAACGAAATTTAATCTAAATTTTTGACTCATCAAAGTAGCCACCTTTTGCAGATATAACAGCCGAACACACTCGGGGCATTCTTTCTACAACGGAAATCAAGTATCGTTCGGAACGTTCCATCCTTTCGCCTACTCGACGGCGTACAAAAACCCTGCGTGATAAACCGAAGATTTCAAATTTTCATTCATTGGTCCATAAGACCTTCTTCCAGTCTTCAGTAGTCCAGTGGTGGTGCTTCATGGCCCAGGCAAGCCTCTTACTTGCATGCTTTCTTACTGCCACTCGACCTGTCAAACCTGCAGCTCGAAGTCTTCTCTTGCTTTCTTCCACCAGTGTTAAGCTGTGCTTGAAGCTGTTGTCCTGTGAGCCGCCTATCACGCGAGCTGTTGACTCTCAGAAACTTGTCTTCTGATTCTATTGTGGCTTTGGGTCTGCCAGACCTCCTCCTGTCTGTTTCCTCCAGTTTCCAAGTGCCTTTTGATGGTGTAGGAAACTGTACTCACTGACACCTTGGCTTTCTTTGCAATTTCTCTAAAGGAAAGACCTACACTTTTAAGGGTTATAATGCTCTGTCTTCCTTTGTTAATTGCCTTTTTCTCGCCATTATGAGAGCAATATACTACTTCCTGCAGTACGATACTGTCCAAATAATGCTTAAGAGGGTGTAATAACACAGTCTGTTCCAACACTGCTTTTATACAGACAGAGGGTTTGTAAGTAATCAACAAAAGCTGTAGGAATTGTTAGCATCAACTTTCAAGGCTTAATTTACTCCCATTGCTGCAGAACAGCTGTAACTTGGTAACCCATTACTTCTTCCCTGAAAAAGGCCTTTTTGTATATCTCTGAAATGCACATTATTTTTCAGTTTTTTGGTAACCTAAACTTTTTTTTTTTTAACCTCTGGCAGTTTACCGCTTACCTTTGTACCATTTCGGGTACAAACTGAACTGCTTAAATTTCAATAAAAACTGGAAAAATAGGGGTGTTCTAAAACTTTTGACTGGTAGTGTACTTTAGTATCAATACAAACTGAAGAAAATGAAGACACTGACTGTTTAACATAAATGAAGCAACTATGAATTCCTTACGTTTGTTCCATCTTTATCTGTTTATTCGTTAACATCTTGAGAAAAGCCACTTCTGCAATAGTAATAATTTAAGGCAGAAGTGCCAGCTATACAGTCATCTATGTGTGCAGCCGCTCGCACCTGCCAACCTGCTGTCATTTGTGGATTGTGAAAAGAAAACACCAAGATGGAAGCACAGCCTGTTATTATGCTTTCCAGAGTTATGTGCAGGGCAAGTGGCATGTGGGATCACTCTCTTATTTGTCTCCTTCACTCTTTTCTCCATCTCCAGTTTAGAAAAAAAAAAGCTGAGCTGATTCTTGGAGAGAAGCTGCTTCCTCTCAACCCTAATCTCCTGCCAACACCACAAATTCAGTCAGTTCGCAGCAGCATCCCCACAAAATCTCCAGTTGGCTCTGCAATTATAGGGTTTCACCCACCCAAGGTGATCTGGCCACACTCTTGGGTAAACAGGGTAAATGAGACAGCAGAATTAAAATATGGTGTAAGAACGGAAAAAACAACCAATTTTTTTATGCCAAGGTGCAGTGAAGTTCCCTGACCAAAATCCCAATAGGCACACAATCAGCTCCAGTAGTTTAATTTACCACTGGAAAAATATGAGGGCTCATATCTAGTCATTTAGTTTCTTCTGGATGTGCTACACTCTTTGCAAATAGTTCTTGAGGTTTTCATTTTATTCCAAGGTTTTGGAACTTATAGCTTGTCTCTCTCTTTAGCAATTTATCAAAAGAGGGAAATAACCAAGAACAACAGGTAGTGTAATGGTCAGAAGTGCTGCTATCATATCCAAAAGTCACAGGTTCAAATCCCCCCCCACTGCAGAACTACCCTCAAGCAAGATCCTTAGCCTTAAGCTGTTCCAGTGTAAACATTACTGTCAATGGTAACACTAACTGCAGTATTATTAGTGAGTTTACTTTTGGAAAACATTTACATACACTGTTATTCATGTTAAGCTTTATCTTATTTAATTGATGCCTTATTGTAATTTTTGGAATTTAGTAGAAATCCTTGGGTTGACCTTACTTTAGCCATCACGCTAAAAATTAAAATTTAAGCCAAGAAACAAACACAAACACACACACACACACCTTTGCTGAAGCCACTTGTCCCAAGTGGGGTCGTGGCAAGCCGGAGCCTAAACCGGCAGCACTCGGTGTAAGGCTGCAGGAGGAGGGGACACACCAAGGACAGGATACCAGTCCATCACAAGGCACCCCAAGTAGGACTCAAATCCCAGACCTGCTCAAGAGCAGGACCCAGCTGAGCCCAATGCGCCACCGCACACCCCCAGCCAAGAAACATTTCTCTGAAATTCCACTGGGTTTACAGGGCACTGGATTGTGTGACGTGTGCACTAAATGCTCTAGCTATAAAGCTCAGCTACAAATACACAGAAAATGCAGTAAAAACAAATGTTTCAGTTGTTGTACATCTACTGCCACCCAGTGCTTGAAGCTTGAAAACCAGAGTTGCCTCTTCCCAGTGGACCAGACCTTCAAACATAAACCCGATGATGGGACTGAATACAGGATCAGTAAAAGAACATACTAACCATGACCCTGGAATCCAAACAATGCAGTTATATTATTTTACTACATGTTCAATAAGGAAATGCTGCAGACACAGGCCTCGATTTTATAAACTAATCTCATTGGGTATGTTATTCTGATTATGGCTGAGATTTGTGTCCCGAATCTCAGAGGAAATTTGAAGGGCTTAAAAATATACTGTAAATCTTTTTTTTTTTATCATGAAGGCTAAAAATGTGGTGAAGCTCCATGAAGAACAAATATTTCTTAATTAAAAAAAACAAGCAATAAGTCAAAGCAGTGTAAAACCTTAAAATTAATTTATTATATTTCTTTGCCATAGAATCCATTTTCACTCAGGGTTACCATACAGCCATTCATGTACACAGCAAAAGCCTTTTCATTTCGTTAATTTATTTTCAATGAATTCAGAAATGTAGCCTTCATTGTTCAAAACAGTGGAATAAAGGTTCCTTTTGTACGCCATGAAACCCCTGAAGCACAGCAATTGAAGGGGCTTGAATCCAGTTCAGCTCACAGACTCGACTGTACAGGTTTGAGCAGTTTGTACACTGGACACTCCGACACCAAGACAGAGGTGCATGGGATGTTTGCATGGGCATTTCAAATGACTCCCAACACCTCCCTTTTTGCCAAAATTAAATACAAAAAACCAACATAAATGGTAGAAAAACCTTACAAAACCCATAAGATCATTCTCAGAAATTCTTAGCAAACAACAAAATCCTCAGCTAACATCCTTAGAAAAAGGTCTCCTTACAAGTTGGAAGTGTTTGTAAGTGTGGTATAATACCGAAACACAACACTGCATCCACCTGGAAAGCAGTGTTTACATGTTTACAGAACAGCTATGCGTATGATAATGGCCTCAAGAATCTCAGACAGCATGTTGTTTAGATTAGTGGGCTCAATCCTCTGGTCCTCTTGGCCTATCGCAGCATCCCTGCCTTAGTTCTCAACAGAAGTTCCCAGTCCTGATCCTGGGCCAACCTCTCTCTAGTTATTCTTCCAGAAATCTTCTTAATTAATTGGGCTTGACTAGGCTGTTATAATACAGTACAAGATGTCACATCTGTTCACAGTCACAACTGTGCTTTTGGAAGAAGGGAAAATGTGCCAATTTAAACAGATCTTACAGTATTTGTGCATTTAAAAGAAAACAAAAGCCTTTAGTCGACTCTACCTTTCAGATATGTTCAAGTCAGAGTGTCCAGCACCTAGGGGATGCCCCACGGGAACCCAACACTCGGGACCCAGATACAAACCCTAGAGATGTGCAGTTACAGCAGGGCCTGTGGAGCAACTCTACCTCCCATCATGAGCGCTGCCAGACTCCATTAATCAAGAGTTTGGCTGGAAGAAAGGCTAGTTGGAGACCACAGACCGCACTGTGCCTGTCAGACTACAAGTGCCTAGTGGATTACAGATCGTGGCACTCATTCTGTTTAAGGCTCACTATGTGGCAGGTTTCCCTTTCCTCGTAGGAACCCCCTGTCCTAGACTCTTTGACCACACAACCTGCGAAAGACCTTCTCTCCTTTATAATAAGGTGCAATTTAAGAGTCAGAGACACCTATCATTTGGCATGCAATTTACATTTTTAACAAAAGTCTTCTGGCATTTTGACGCCATTAACACAGGACAGAAGCGAGAATAAACCCTACAAGGGAACAATGAGCATGGATAAGGTTTTCATAATTCTCATTTTAGTTTTTTCCACAGATAGGAGTAACAGGCGAGTACACAAGACAGTAACCACACTGACATAACTCCCAAAGGAGAACATCATCTCATAATCTTAAGAATGCAATGGAAAAACGAAGTCAAGTAGGACTGATGTACAATTTCCCTCTGTCACCAATCACTTTATGCAGTGCAGAAAACCATCAGAGTTTTCAGATGGTATCCCCCTCTCTCCCGCCTGCTCCTGCCCCCGCATTGTCACTATTAAAGCACAAGAACTCCTACGTATGTTGGAAATAGACAAGACAGGAATAGCATGACCAGCTGCCCTTTGCGGTGCCAGGGCCACGCCCCCTCAATGACATCACTGCACTGTGCCGAAGGACAGTCAAACAAGAGAAGAATGCAAGTTTCATTGGACAAAAAAAAAAGAAAGCTGCCAGAAGAAGACAAAGAAGATGACAAATCTGACAATAACAGCAAAACAGTAAAAAAATACAAATATCATTATAAATTTAAAAATATAACCACTCCATAAACAGCAACAGAACTAGTTTCACATTAAGGCAGTTCCAAATATAAATAGAATATGTGATGTGGAAATGTGTTAATATTCCTTCAGAGAAACACAGTGCATGGATTATGGCTGCGCAGACATAGTCTTAATTTTTTTAATTAAATTAGACCACTGAACAGCATGCTTATTCATTCTTTTCTCCAGGCAGATATCCCGCTACCGACCATTGCCCTCTCTGGTTTAACCACACCCTGGGCAGATACACAGGACTGGAAAAAGCTGAGAGATGTGGCCAGAGGCCCAGGTGCCCCAGGGATTCCCCATCTGTCATTCAGTGCATAAGCTTTTTTTCCTATGTGTAGTGGCCAAACATACTTCACTTACCACCCTCCCCTCCCCTCCTCGAGACCCCCTGCAAAAAGAAAAAAAGTGAACACCTAGCATATGAAAGAACAGCCTTCTCAGATAGCTGAAGAGACACTAAGCTTCGACCCGCACGGCTGCCATTAAAAATAAACCCTGTTCTGCTTACGCTGCTCTTTGCTGAACAACGTCAGTGCATTCTGTGATAGCGTGAAGGTCAACATCTCAACACCTCCCTAAAACAAAACTGTTGCTGTTATCACACCACAGGTACAACTTGCTGAAAGCAGGTTCACTTTTTACGGGCATCTGTAATAACGAATGCGATTGCACCACTAACATATTTTCAGTATGATAGAAATTGGAATAATCTAAGCAATGTAAGAAATGAAGACCAATGTCCATGATTACAAGAGATGTGTGTACAGCGTGACCCATCCGCCACACCCAACCCTACCCCTCCCATGCCTCCCTCCTCTATCAAACTCCTGGCTTTCAAACACACGGCCAGAAGCCATGCGTGCCACACTCGGTCCCAAAGCCACTAGTCTTGTTTTGCTATATAAATGTGAGATGAATATGGTGAAATGTTTTCTTTGTGAATTATAAAGTGCCAGGAATAACAAGGCAAATAACATTGCAATGACAAACTCTTAAAGTTCATAAAACTAAAGTTTTATCAGAAAAAGACATGAATGGGAGGATACTGTTAGATTAATGGCTACATACGTATATAATAAAATAACAATATCACCAGACAAATGCTGGATATTTGTTACGTACAACATATGAATTTGTGATTGTGATTCTGAAAGAGCAAGATAGAGAGATGTTATTGCTTTTCTCCCACAGGTTAAAGATTTCAACAGACATTAGCATTCCCTTTTTAAGTCCAGAAGCAGACTGGCAATAAATTAGTGCTAAAATAAATAACAACAGCAACAACATCAGTGCAGAAAAAAGGACAATCTGGACCCTACAACAAATAAAAAGGCAGGAGAAATAGGAAAACCATTGTCTCTCCCCTCTGCTTTCTGCCACAATTCAGTTTGTCTACAGAACCATCAATAGGAGAGCTCAATAACTCAGGTCTCAGGTTTCAGCTCAATGGCTTCAAAGTGTTTGAATAAGTAATCTTCAGCCTTGTGACCAGTTACTGAGTAAAGGAGAAAAAAAACCTCAGCAGAGCATAATGTGGCTAAAGACTAATAATTAATCAAGCTGACTAATGTAAGAAGTGGTACCTACAATGGACTCTGCCATTGTCCTGTGTTTTTCATTACCAAGAACCTTGTTCTCTGTGACACACAATTAAACTTCATGGCAACGCTATTGTGCAGCTGTTTCTTTGTAGTAATGATTTCTAAAGGGGATAAATAGGCAAATGGATTTTAATTTTGTGGTAAAAAATCCACTAAATTACGATATTGATTAGATAAGCTGTCAGATACAGCAGGTTGCCAAAACGACTAATGTTACAAGTGTTCCCCAAAGATACAGAGCTGTGGAAGGAACACCAAGGCCTTGCAGTAACCTCCAGCATAGAGCTGTTCTACTATTGGTTTCAAAATCACCCCTCCTGTGTTCCCCTGTGGGAACTCCTAGTCATTCCAAGTAAAAACAACTTCTCAGGAAACCTTGATGTGTCGACCAGACATGAAGAAGGGCTTGTTGCTTCTTCTACTAAGCATGTGTCCACGTGGGATTCACTTGAACATGCTGGTTATTGTGACCAGCAGCCCAAGACAGATTCCTGTATGCTCATGCTGTACTGTTGCTGGGGCATAACACTACTCTAGGAGTATACACTTGCTGAACATGGTGCAGCAGGGCAGTAAACAGCTATAAAGAAGCCCTGGGGCAAAAGTGCCAACCACAGATCAGTCAGGCAGGGACAAGATCAAGGGCGCATTTATCTCAAAAAAGATCATTTATTCTTCATATGCCTTCTTGTGGACTCCCACCCTTTTGTTTTGGCAGCGATGCCGCAATCATTTGTGTCTGTAAGAAATCGAAGCAGGGGAAGGGAGGAGAGGTCTGGGTGTTGCATAGAGCAGTTAAGATTTCACAATCTCGCTCTACATTCTTTCATCTCCTTCCCTCGTTCGGGATGATTTGCAGCTGCTGTGCAGTCCCACTGGCTGCTTAAGGCCCCCAGCATCTCTGTAGATTCCTATCAGACGACTGCGTAGCCTCAAGTGAACCTCCTTCCCAAACCGATTCCTCCACCCCCGCTCTTGTTTGCACTCTTGCTGCAGCACACACAGCACATTTCATCTAAACACACATGCCTGTGAAGTTTTCAGAATGTTCCGAGCTTCCTGAACTTTCAATCCTCTCAAGACTTTTCTCCCAGTAATGAAGCTCAAGCCGTTTGCCCCTCTGAAAAACAAAATGGCTGCCCTCTTGCTAATGGCCTCAAGGTTCCTGAGCACTGCAGATTACCACACTATTGATTATCGTTCGTACTGAACTACCCCCTCTCCCATCTGTAGGCTCATATTACAGACTTTTACCTGCCAATGGAGCAAAAGTAAAACCACATTCTAGAAAGACTCTTTCCTTTTTAATTTTCTGCTTCCTGCCTCCATTCCTGCCCTTTCAGAGGTTGTTTGGTTATTTCAACATAATTTTGAGAAAAACCTCACTTGGAAATTGAAGACAGAATAATCCAGAAGCATTACAAGAAACAGCTCACTGTACAACAAAGTCCATTGTAAATTTACAGATAGTTAGGAGGAGAAATACACACAACAAGAAACATTAAAGAGGACTGGCTGAAGCATACTGCAGTAGATACGTAGACTCCGACTCTTCCTGCTATGTCAGCACCCAGCACTCTGTCAGTCCCACAACCATCAGCCTTCCATTCTCGACCAGGGAAATGAGGAGGAAGGTGGACAGGTTTAAGGTGAGCTGAAAATGAGGGCGCTTTCTCCACATTTGGATAATGCTTGCGCTTAATCCCTTCGTCAAAACCTCAAACAAGTTATCCTTCTGCTACCTTGCCTTCCTTAGCATATGGGTTCTCAAGCAAGTAGCGGTAGCGGTCATAATTGTTCAACATATACTTGGGGGCATACATATGTTCCTTAGGGTCCGTTGGAGGGTATTCCAAAACCGATCCATCAAACCAGCCCCCAGTTCGGATCAATTCCTGGATGTAGTTGAGGTCCCGCTTGTCCTCATAGTCCCCCCAGCGAGGGAAGTCACCATTCTGAGCAGAGATGAGCTTCAAGCGAATACCCTCTGGGGTAAAACACCAGGAACAATGCCAACCTGCAAAGTGGAAAGGACTCCCAATGGACCATTGTACAAGGATGTGGCCCGTGTCATTCTCATACTTCCTGAACCCTGGCATGGTGTAGTAATCCCTTCGTCGCAACTTAATACCATCTCTGTCGTACACAGCAGTCAGCATTCCCACGGTGCACCCTGACACTACTTCCAGGGAGCCCAGCTGTTTCCAAAAGAAGCCATAGAGCGACTTCCGCATATGGATAGCAAAGGGTTCTGTCCAGCCATCAAACAACTTAAGGAAGAGGACACCTTCCTGCGCTGGGATTTCATCAGCATCATTGATGATGAAAACATCATCAGGGCGCAGATTGTCAATGCGGGATATCCCGTTGCGAGTGAGGAAGGTACGCAGGTAGTCATCTGCGATCCAGCCATCCTGCCGTCCACCCTCAGGAAAGTGATCAAGAAAGACGTAGAGAATCTTGTGACGTATGTAGTCATAGGTACCATTAAGGAGGAGATGCAGAAACTGCAAAGCCCTTGCTTCTCCATAGGCTGTAAAATTGGACTCACACACTATAAACAGGTCCACTGCCTGGGCCAACTCATGGAAGCGAACATGGAGGAGGTCAAACTCATGATTAACATTGATGGCATTGATAACTCTGCGGGGCACCTCTCTGGGGGTCAATCGTTCCTTGGTGGGCAAACTGGAGTGGTACACCATGGTGGGGACACCGCAATAGGGACCATGCCAACCTGGGCGGCATACACACTTCACCAACCGTTTACCTCTCTTGGGTTTAACCTGTGGCAGGACAACAGCCTCCTGGACCTCCAAGATCCTGCGACTTGCTGCAGTACCACCTCCTCCTGCTAAACTGTCCCTGGGAGTGGCTAATTCAGTCCCCTGTCGGAAACAAAGTGCTCCAGCTTTGGTGTGAACAAAGTAGGGTGTTGAGTCGTCACGCAGCTGGAAATGGAGTAGATGAAGGTCTCTAGGGGTTCCCATGGGACCCAGGAGGGTGGTAGTAGGGTGATTTTGCTTCATCGCTACCACCTTTTCACCAAAGCGACCAGCTCTTGCTTCAATGGGACTGCCGGGATACTGAGGTATGGCATTCTTCTGTTGCACCTTAAGGTTCTGCTGTATTTCTTTCACTTTCAACTCCTGTGCAAGGGGAAAAAGTAACAATATAATGGCAAATCTTGCATTAACTATCTTTTGATTTTAGAGGAAAGTGAACAAGTAATGAGCAAAAAAAAAAAACCAGATTACCTCAGTAGCATCCACCTCTTTTTGCTTTGGTTCCTCTTCTCTTCGCCATACTTCTGACATTCTGACAACTTTTTCCACATGTGGTTTCACCCCTGCCTCATGCTCCACGACTCTGGGACCCCAATCTCTATGGTCAGAAGGCCGTAGAACTGGGGGTGGTCCCTCATTGGGGTGAGCGCTGGAGATAGGTTTGGGCTCTTCCTTCCAGAAGAAACCAGTGACCATGATGAAGGACTTGATGTTGGGATAAGGGGCAGAGAGCTCCCTCAGCAGGGAGACGTAATGCAGGGCCTTGTAGTAGTGCAAGAAGGAAATCACACACAGGCCCACAGTGCAAAGCAAGAACACCCTGTGCCGCCGCATCTTTATCCTGCAAGAAAGTCAAAGAGACAGACAAAAGGTTAACGAATATTGAGGAATTCAAGTGTAGCTCTGAAGGGACAACATGCAGAGAAACAGACTTTGTCCCCATCTTAAGCACTTTCAGTAGGGTGAAAGATGCAGAATAAAGAGTTTCTTATTATTTTCATTATTATTATATACCACTACAGTGTATTAATGACAGGGAGATAACAGTTGCCGTACTTTACATACAGTTGACCCTCGGGGACCCTTCCCCCAGTGATGTAGAGAATTTTCAACCCCCCCCTAGGTGAGCAAAGCGAGCATAGCGAGCACCTCAAGCTGGGGAGGTTCGGGGGGACACTGTCATAAACATGGGACACAAGATGACTACACAGGAGGATGCTGTACATGCATCATCAAGAAGAGATGAACTGAGGGAGGCTTCTGTTGTCCGCCATTTTGGCATTCCGAAGAGCGGATATCCACAGCTTTTTTCGCAAAGTCTAACTTTTACAAAACTTAACTTAAAAAAGTGTATATTTATGGTATTAAATGATAAAATACATTGATGTTATACATATATTTTATGCATTTATGATAAACTTTTTTACATTTTCTTTTCTTCTGGTACGTGCTTCGTCTGCAGTGCTATGCGGTTTCCCGCAGAAGGCCGCAGAGCTCCCAAGAAATTCCCATTTAATTGTTTGTTGCTGACCCACGAAAAATCGAAGCTGCGATTTGGAAAGCCACGATATGGGAGGGTCAACTGTACTCTCCAATTAGAGTATCTGGAAAACAGAGATAAAGAAAATAAAGCAAATGGAAGGTTACAGTTAATGCATTTTAACTAATTGTTTTTTACAAATTGTAATACCTATTTCTTTTTATTTTACTCTAGTTTTAAAATTACCTGTCACAGACCACTTAAAAATAACACAAAAATGTACGGATGACACTGTACAAACTGGTCATTTTCATTTATGTAATACATTATAAGATCCCAGTTTGCTGAAACAGTATTACAGCTTCTGCTGTCACTAAACTGAAAGAAAGGAAAATAAAACAAGTGGCAAAGGTAAAAATTAGATTTACGCAACCTCTCAAATATGCCATAGAGCACAGGATGGCCTTTCTGAGTACAGAACATCTTGCTAATGCCCAGCTGAGATGTAACCTCTACCATTTCAGATAACATTCCTAATGCAGTTTTTGGCTTGTTGACAACAGTAGTGTGTCTGCAGGTCAGGGGGTGGGGATGACCACACCACCTTGCCTTTCACCTCCCTATCCTCTCCTACTTCCTGCTCTGTCTCTTATCACAGTAGAGGGAGAAGCACCGTTGCATGAAATGCATGTGTTAATTCTACTGACAAGTGTAATTAACAATGTTTTGACAAAGGACTGGTTTTAAAAACACAAACAAATTAAGCATCGATGAGAAAAGAAAAGAACACGAGCGCACACACACACACACACACACACACACACACACACACACACACACATTTTCAGAACCGCTCGTCCCATAGGGGGTTGCGGAGAACCAGAGCCTAACCCAGCAACTCAGGGCGTAAGGCTGGAGGGGGAGGGGACACACTCAGGACGAGACGCCAGTCCGTCGCAAGGCACCCCAAGCAGGACTCGAACCCCAGACCCACCGAAAAGCAGGACCCGGTCCAACCCACTGCGCCCCCCTTGGAAAAGAACATATTATTATTATTATTATTATTATTATTATTATTATCATCATTATTATTATTATTATTATTATGGCTTTGTTACAGTCCAGTGTAGGGTTGGACTGCAACACAAGGTTATGGAGACTGACTACCCCACCAGACAGAAGTGCATCAGTGTGTTCAGAACACCAAAAGGTGTGCTTTATTGATCATTAGCAAGTCATGAGCCATCTTTTATGATACATCTATTATTATTACTTTCATCAAGATGACTTTGTTTGTATAATAAGCTATAAGCTAACGATTTACCCATTTATACTGCTAGATAATTTTTACTGCAACAATTCAAGGTAAGAACCTTGATCAAGGCTTGGAATTGAAAATCTGGTAAAGTCTCTAACCAATAAAATACCTTCTTTCCAAATATTAAACGGTGTACATTTTAGTATAGACGGGATCCATGTTACAAGTCAACTTCATACATGTTGAAGTTGACCTAATGTACGTCAATGTTAATTAGCACTGAATTAGCCTACCAATTAGTCTGTCACATCTAACTTGCTCAGTTCAAAAGAACTGAAGATCCAAGTTTAATTTCTACAAGACACCTAGCTAAAGCTGTGAAAAAAGCTGCCTCATTTCTATGTACCACCTTAGGTGTTTTCAGCAGTGCCTGTTATTATATTTCATGAATCAGCTTCACTGTATTAACTTAAGCCTTAAAAAGTTAACCAGTCCTGTCAGTGGGTAAATAATTAAGTCACTCAGTACAAAAACCTGGGGGGTGTGGTTGGGTTCTGTCCTCTCGTGGGTCTGGGGTTCAAGTCCTGCTTGAGGTGTCTTGCAATGGACTGGTGTCCTGTCCTGGGTGTGTCCCCTCCCCTCCAGCCTTGCGCCCTGTGTTGCTGGGTTAGGCTCCAGTTTGCCACGACCCCGCTTGGGACTGTGTGTGTGGGTGTGTGACAGAGTACAAAAATCTAATAGTAAATTGCTTTGTAGAAAAGCTTCTGATAAATTATTTCTACAAAGCAATTTACTTTACTTTATTATTCTTAATAAATTATTAATACTAATAACTCATAATTCCCTAAGATTCTTAAATTGCCAATATCACAACTGCCACCAAAAACAGTTATTCAAATTTTTGAAAAGCACAAATATGAATGGAATCAAAACTATTCATCTGCAGAGGCTGATTACAATTAAACCAGTCTGAATTCACATCCAAGTGTAAAATATCTCAAAACCACTTTTTTCCTTGAAATGTCTCAAAGTTGATTAACTTTGCTTTTTTGCAATATTTATATATTAAAGGACGGACTATAAACTAAGACCCAAGTCTTATTGCGGAAATTCCCCACACAGCTGATCTTGGAAATGGGTGTAATGCGGTGCAAACTACCATATAGCAGGCAAATATGACTCAAAGGGTGTAAACAACCCCGAGAGATGCTTTGTGAGTGCACAGGAAAACAAGTTCAAGTAACACATTGCCCCATAATGACCAGGAGAGCTGCTGGAAGTGAACTTAATGCTTCCAGCTGGATCAGCTGAATCTCTTTCAGACCCACTTCTCTATCGCCAAACAGATACATAAAGTTGCATCACGCTATCTGTCACCATCACCTTTGTATTTCCTATCCAAATTAATTCTACAGGCACTTACTCTTGCAACATGTGCTGGCAAAAATGGTGGCATCAGACAAACACACTTTACTTCTGCACCTAAAACTCCTTGCATGTTCTGAAGTGCACTTGTTCATTCTGAGTTGTACACCCCTCTGGAGAAAAAGCATGTGCTAAATGTAAAAATGTAAACGTGTAAACAAATGAAAGAGGAATGTTCAGTTCAAAATGCATTACAGCCATCGTTGTCGCACACAGAACTAAAAGCAGAACCAGAGACAACATTACCGAAAACAATTAGTGGACAAGTTGCTCCAACGTGAAGTTTGCTCAGATTTCAAAAGTAGTAACTAACAAACAAGACATGCCATTTACCAACATTATCATTATTACTTGTTACACACTGGCTTACAAATTGTTATTTTCTAGAATGCCCAGGAGGGGTTGGCAACCACTGGCCCGTGGACCCCCAGAGGTTTTTTCTCCCTCAACCTTCAGTTGGGAGTTTTTGTTCCTTTCCTCAGTGGCCGGTAGGTATACTTAAAGCTCTATAATAAGTTCTTCATTATGGGGTAGCCATTAGTTGACTGTCTTCTTTGTATCAATTTTTCTTGCTTTATGGCTGTGTTAAAGCGCTATGTGCCACTGCGTGAGAAGAGCACTCTATAAAAATAAAAATAAATAAATAAATAAATAAAGACATTTTAAAGAACAATAACTAGAAATTGACCAGAGCACTTCACCTTCATCCTTAACAATACTTAGGGGGAAACAACACAAAACAAAGAAACTTGCCACGAGATTTATTATGAAAATGGGTACACTTCCTGTCAGTTAATGGCGGATTCCTTTCACTGATTCACATCTACTACTTTTGTTTTCACAGCTCCTAATGAACTGGTTTCATGGCAGTGGTCTAAACTGTTGAAAAGTGGAAAAGTACATTTAAAAGCCAACAAAACAGCAGTGTTAGTTGCTAAGTGAACAACCAGGAAAACAAAATAAATGTAACACAATGTCCTGTAACAAATAAAATATGATGTCTTGTGCTGACCACAGAACTTCCTGCTGAACCGATGCCTTTGTCCACAACCTTGGCACCTACATCAACCTGAACCTTGTCTCTCACAGCTTCGGTATCACTGACCCTGCAGTATTTCAAATCAAGAGCTCATGCATAGCACCCCTCACTTCCTGTTTTTGCTTACTCCACAAAGGAGCTCTATTCTTGCTGTAAATGATCTTGCCTCCTAAGCAGTGTTCCACACAAGGCCTTTATTCCATGGAACTGAGGGTTCTGGGAGTTCCACACTCGGATACCAGGGCCATGAACCCAGTGGCTAGCTGGGAATTTCAGAGCAGAGAAGCCAGTTTGATACACTGTCTCAAGGGAGAGGAGAATTTCCAGCATTTGAATGTTTTCGCTCAAGTGCAGACTGCATCTGAACTCTGTGCTAGCTATGGAGATATTTTTCAGTCTCAAGAAACCAGCCTATCAGCCTTGACCAGAAGAGCACATTTCTTATCTGGATCACACTGGATATGCTGATACATTGGGCAATGGTCCATTGTTCAAAAAGATTTACAGAAGCCAAGGATGTCACTCTAATGCTTCCTCATGAAGGGGGTGCGGTGGCGCAGTGGGTTGGACCACAGTCCTACTCTCTGGTGGGTCGGGGGTTCGAGTCCTTCTTGGGGTGCCTTGCGACGGACTGGCGTCCCGTTCTGGGGGTGTCCCCTCCCCCTCCGGCCTTATGCCCTGTGTTACCGGGTTGGCTCCGGTTCCCCCGTGACCCCGTATGGGACGAGCAGTTCTGAAAATGTGTGTGTGGGTGTGTGTGTGCTTCCTCATGACAGGTTAAAAATCCTGCCAAATATCCGTTAAAAACACTGCCTCTCTTTCATGCCCTATTCATTGACCACTGACTGGTCTTCATAGAGTTTCTAATTGCTTATTGGCTTTGGAGTTGTCCTTGGGGTTACCTTTCCCATCTCACTTTCCCTGTGATGTACAAGCCAGTTGGAAGAAGTAACTAAAATCACAAATGGCTGCCTAAGACCTCACCAGTTGTCTCCAAGACTTGTACTTTTAACATGATAACTACCTAGAAACTGCTACCCTGCCACAGCAAAAACAGCCAAGAACCTTAACAGTTCTCTTCTACAGAAAGGGTTTATAACCCAGCACACCCCATGTAACATTCATTTAGATACATGTCTACAATTATTCTTAACACAGTGAATACAATCAGTAATATGTCCAGCTGTAACAATTTCTGTTGTAAATAATATACGAAGGCTTTTGGTAAATGCAATATTTTGAGTAGTTCCAGTAAAACAAAGAGCACAAAAGAACATGGACCACTGAAGTCAATGTGGGCCTCGATAGAGACTAAGAGAGGTACTTTCCTGTCTAGATGCTGTTGAGTGTCTCCTTCTACAAGCTCAAATTGTACTTTCTGTTTCCACTTTCTACTCCTGTCCCTTGTCTCTCATTAGCTCCCTAAATTAGCTAAAAATTATCTCTGGGTGTTTTCTGTAGTTCTTTGTTTTCTGCCTTTACCCTTATGTCAGTAGTTTGTATTTTTCTCAAACTCAGAAAGAGAGTCTAAAACATCCATATACATGCAACTCCCAAATAAATATCTTTCTCTCTGCAGGTCCTGCATTTTATATTTATTCAGTGAATTCTTTTCTTAGTAACACACCATTTTGTTTTGTAACATACCATGACTAACTGGAAACTGAAACTGTTGCCTTGTACTGTCATTCTGCCTCCCCAGAAGTCCATCATCACATCCATAGTGATATCAAATAGATTTTTCTCCCAAAAAAATAACTTCAACCAGTGACAGTGCTGAATAATGTGTTTGGTGCCATAGTGTCAGATAGAGTTTTAACAATGCTGCAAAAGCAGAAAAAATACATTGAGCTTGTCAATGAGGGAATCCTCTTGGTCATGGTAATATACAGTTATTTTTTTTTAATTTTTTTTTTTCTGAACCGCTTGTCCCATACGTTATTATATACAGTAATAACTTGGCAGATTTATGAGATACAGCAACTCAGTGGGTGCTGCGCATACAACCAAGAAAGTTCACACCAAGCGAGCCCTGATAAAAATGTTGACTAATGTATCTGACAGCAAAAGATCACTTATCTGGAACTCAGTATGGCCATAGGACGATAAGGCGTCTTGCAGCAAATCCCGTTAGACACACAAATGTAAAGCACCGTGCAAGGGAAAGCCATTTGTGATTTCATGAAATATCCAGGTGAAGTCAACTGCAGTATGATCAGCAAAACCCCACCCATCACCAAATGACAAAATGCTGAGTGGAACAAGTCATTGTGACTTGGACCAAACACTACCTAAGGTGTCACGAGGGTCATGATGTGGGGTATGATGCCCGAGATCACGGACATGGACGGTACTGAACAAGGTCTTTTCCACTTTGGCTCCTGCATCATGAATGGACATTACTGCTGAGAGGCTGGAGCAGAGAGAAGCAAACATAAGGTTGGTTGCCTGTTGAAAATGGTATGGAGAAATCTTCTCTGCTAACTGACTGAATCCTATAAAAGCAGAGAAATTCTACTGCCTTTCCTTTTTTTAGAAGTGACATTGAGCAGGTAACTTGTTTGGAGACTGAGGTTGGCGCTCTCCATTCAGCTGGAGCTAAAGAGATGTTCAAGGCAGCTGTCAACTCTCTGTGCTAAGGTCTCAGAGGAGCAAGCATATGGATTCTGTCATCGAGTGCAATCACCATGCAATCTTTCCGCTCTGCTATCTGACTTCAGTACGAAGCAATTGTCATCCAGCCACTGATTAGCCTGTATCAAACTGTAGACCATGTAAATTAAACCTGAGTAGAAAGTGGAAGGACAGAAAACAGCATCTTTTCAAGGAGTGAACGCATTCCACATTCATTCCGCGGTGATTCTGTAACGACCACAAAACTGCATGACTAAGCACGCGATACAATGTCCATAACTGTATGTGTTTCCAATGTTCACATCTAGAAACAGAGTATTACCTTAACTGTAAGGCAGGGCTTTTTTAACGTGTACATGCCTGAAACCTGAACTGAATTCTACCACCATCAGCTGCAGCCACAAGTGACTGTCAGTCACTTTCATCCCAGCGTTTGGGCTCAACACCCTTTTGGCCCTGTTGCAGAAGGGCAATGTGGGAAACTACCAGTACGTGATGGACCACTGAGAAATTCACTGAAAAACACTGACCTCAGGACGGTATTTAATTTCAAGCTTCTTTTTGTAAAGTAGCTGCACACCTGTACGGACAGATTTGAGCGAAACTTCTGAAACCGGCAGGAGCAGAAGGGAACTTAGAATGCAGAACGTATTCTGCATTTCAACAAATATACCCCTAGTGTGGTTTAGATTTAGGATAATCCTGTGGATAAGTTGCTTAAAATGCTTTATATGAATATTATCTGTGCAGTACCAGTGACAAATGCAATAAATGGGCCTTTGTAACACCGTCTCTCTGATGGTGGACATGCCTATTAAAATACTCACTGCAATTTGAAAGAAGAGGCCTTTTCCTGGATTAAAAAAAGAAAGCCTCTAGGTGCCATTTTAGCAACATTCTTGCTCATTTTCAATATATTGTATTTCCACTATCAATATCTAATTAGGCACACAGGCTATGATACACTCCTACACATCAATGATTCATGGCAAGCACACTGCTGAGTCACAGTGATTCCTGGCACATGTATTGCTTTGTCACAGTAATATGCTGCCTACCTATATAAATATCCTCACAGCATCCCCACTCTGCTGTCTGCTTGATATTGGGCTGCAACAGGCCCATCTTTTACAGCTTCACACGTGACCTTCATAGTCTTAACTGTAAGCAACATTTCATTGTGAAAATCTTGATATGTATGAGTTAGGTTTTCCTTTACATGGCTGACACTAATGACTGAGGGATAAATGAAACTGAATCTGCTTTTATATTTAGATGTGTCCTTCTGCAAATAATTGCATGACTTTCGAAATGACCGCACCCACTTTGTTCACAGCCGACACTGTGTTAGCAGGTGAGGGAGACATGGCACTGTGTTTAAATGCTACCTGAGACATTTTCAGTAAGTGGAAAATGTAAACTCAAATTAAACACAAAGTATATTTGAACAGAGAACTAGAATTATGACTTGCTCCACCACCATGTCTATACTCCGGTTTGCTGTTTGAGTGCTACCAACCTTTTTCCTCTGACGGCTTCTTCTAATTAACTACCTGAGAACATCACAGCATGATCCAAATGCAATAGCAAAATCAGGATGATCGCAACACATAACCTTTTGGGATGGACAGGATGAGACGTGGAAGATTAAGATGTCTGTCTGATTATGAAATTAGAAAAAAAACAAAAAAGATAAATCAACACATTTTCAAATGTCGAAAGATTTTTTGCTAGTAGATGTCTAAAAATATCACCGGAGCAGTGTAAACAGTCATAATACATACAAACAAAAGTTAAGTTAGGAATGCAGCCCTTGCAGAAATCTCCCACTTTCAGATGTATGTCAAATGACTAACTCATTTAGAACAGAACACTGAAGTTAACTTGAGCATAATTCACATAAGCTATAAGATGATTTCAAATATGCCATGTCTCCTAATACACTGCATTATATGTAATTTCCTTTTACTCCCTACAAGCCCATATTCTGAAGTGAAGACTTACAAAAAAGAAAGAAAAAAATATGCAAAGAATTACACAAGAATGCATGGTGAGTAGAATGAGTAGTAGATGGGTAAGAAATGGTCATTAATTCTGCGGCAAAGTTGAGCATATTCTCTAGAACAGTAGTCTTCTGTCACGTCCCCCGCAGCCGGCACATCGGCGACACCTGCCGTTTCCTAATGGGAACGGCAATAAAGAGGGAAGCCGAGGAAGCCCAGATGCGGAACCTTGTTTTGCCTCCTTTGTTTCCCTTCGAGCCGTGCTACTGTGAACCTACTCCGACATCGATCTTTGCTTGTGTTTTCTTGATCACGTTCTTTGCCTAGCCCTCTGTACCACGTTTACTGACCCACGCCTGTCCCTCGACTTTGCTTTTGGATTCTGATTTGGCTTTACTAAACATCGGTGTACGACAACTCTGCGCTTGAGTCCGTCCTTGCTACGCGCAACCATGACAGAAGGTTCCGCCTGCTACCAGGACTCAGTGGAGTATGCGCAACTGCGTACGGCACTCGCCACGCAAGGCGACATTTTGGGAGCGCAAGACCAGTCACTGCAGCGCCTACAAGAAACGATAGAAGGATTGATCCAGGCTCTCATGGCAAGAGGTATTCTCCAACCCGCCTCCCAGACGGCACCCGCAACTCCTGCTGAGCCTCCCCCGCCCGCACCACCTGAGGCATCAGGTACGGTCGCAAGGATTGCGACCCCACAGAAGTATGACGGTTTGCCCGATCAATGTCAGGACTTTCTGATGCAGTGCGAGTTGGTCTTTGAGTGTTCTCCTCGCACGTATCAGACAGACGCAGCTAAGATCGCTTTTGTCCTGTCCTTGTTGACCGGTCCAGCCCAGGCATGGGCAGCCGCTGGGTTGCGCACTCGCCAAAGAACTACCTATGCCGCTTTTTGCGAGAAGTTCAAAGCGGTTTTTGACCATCGGCACGCGGGGCGCGCGGCGGGTAATTGTCTCATGCGTCTCATCCAGGGAAATAGAAGCGTGGCTGAGCACGCTCTTGAGTTCAGACCCTTCGCGGCCAAGAGAGAATGGAACTCTCCTGCCCTCCTCACCTGTTTCTGCAAAGGGCTGAACCCCCGGGTCCAGGACAAGCTCACGTACAGGGGTGAGGATGGGGACTTTGACTGGTTTGTAGAGACCACCATCGCCATTGACAACCTTGGCCGGTTGGATCCGGCCCAGAGGAGGACCAGCTCAGGAGGGAACTATGTCCCCCGGACTATGAGGAGCTACGAGAAGTCTTCAGTAAGGCCCGTGCAGCCGAACTGCCTCCTCACTGGTCCTGGGACTGTGCTATCGATCTCTTACCAGGTACCACGCCACCTCGGGGTTGGGTGTATCCCCTGTCATTGCCGGAACAACGGGCCATGCTGGAGTACCTCAGGGAGGCCCTCGAGGCCGGCCTGATCTGGTCGTCGACGTCACCGGCGGCGGCAGGGTTCTTCTTTATCGGTAAGAAGGACGGGGGACTAAGGCCATGCATAGATTACCGGGGGTTGAACGCAATAACCGTCAAATACCCACACCCATTGCCATTGATCACCTTGGCCTTGGAAGGTATTCATGGGTCAACCTGGTTTACTAAATTAGACCTCCGTAGCGCGTATAACCTTGTTCGGATCCGTGAGAGGGATGAATGGAAGACGGCCTTCTCCACTACACTAGGTCATTATGAGTACAGGGTCATACCTTTTGGCCTAACGCCCCCTCGGTTTTCCAGGCCTTTCTGAACCATGTGTTGGGGGATTTCCTTAATCACTGCGTCATCGTCTACCTTGACGATATACTGATCTACTTGAGGACCCGAAAGCAGCATATCCAGCAGGTCCAGGTGGTCCTCAGGCAGCTCCTACAACATCGACTGTATGTCAAGGCAGAGAAATGCAAGGTCCACCAACGCCAGATCTCCAGGAGGGAGTCTCCATGGACCCCAGGAAGGTGGACGCGGTGACCTCCTGGCCTCAACCCAGCACGGTAAGGGCGCTCCAGCGCTTCCTCGGGTTTGCCAATTTCTATCATCGCTTCATATGAAATTTTAACTCAGTAGCCGCTCCCCCTACCGCACTAACGGCTAGCAAGGACCGAAGACTCCCTTGGGGGGTGGAGGCGGAGAAGGCTTTCCAGGATTTAAAGAAACGGTTCACCTCCGCCCCAGTGCTGAAACAGCCGGACGCTTCCTTGCCATTTGTGGTGGAGGTCGACGCCTCCTCGGTAGGGGTGGGTGCAGTCCTGTCCCAGAGGCAAGGGGACCCTCCGAAGCTGTACCCCTGTGCCTTCTTCTCCAGGAAGATGACCCCCGCCGAACGTAATTACGACATTGGGAACCGGGAACTCCTTGCTATCAAGCTCGCGCTTGAGGAGTGGCGTCACTGGTTGGAGGGCGCCGTCCATCCCTTTGTGGTACTCACGGACCACCGAAACCTTGAATACCTTGAGACCGCGAAAAGGCTGAACTCCTGACAGGCCCGAGGGGCCCTGTTCTTCACCCGTTTTCACTTTACTGTTTCCTATCGACCAGGTACCAAGAATAGGAAAGCCGATGCTTTATCGCGGATTCATGACCCAGAACTGATGCCCATCAACCCAGAGAGGATCCTACCTCAGGGATGTGTGGTGGGTCCGGTCCACTGGCAACTCCTCCAGGACATCCAAGAAGCCCAGGACAGCGAGTCAGAACCACACGGGAAACCAGCAGGCCGTGTTTATGTGCCCATTTCCTTCCGCACAGCAGTGATGAAATGGGCCCATGAGGCTCCGGAGGCAGGGCATCCCGGGATCCGACGTACCCTCTCCCTGGTACAAGGACGGTTCTGGTGGCCTTCGATGTCCGATGACATCAGGGACTTCGTCCAGGCCTGCACCACCTGCGCTCAAACAAGGATCTTACCCGAATGGCGGCTGGCCTCCTACAACCCTTGCCTACGCCGACCCGACCCTGGACTCATGTGGCGCTGGACTTCCTAGTGGACCTGCCGGTCTCCGAGGGTAAGACCGTGATCCTCTCTGTCATAGATCACTTCTCCAAGGCCTGTAGACTGGTGCCCCTTCCGAAGCTGCCTACAGCTCTCGAGGTATCGGAGATCCTGTTTGAACAAGTCTTTAAACTATACGGACTCCCCGAAGACATTGTAAAGATCGGGGGCCCCAGTTCACCTCTCGGGTGTGGAAGGCCTTTTGGGGACGGCTCGGAGTAACAGTCAGCCTTACATCTGGATACCACCCGCAGGCCAACGGCCAAGCAGAACGCCTACAGCGGGATGTATCAAGGTTTCTCCAAGCCTACTGTTCCCAAAGACCGCACCAATGGGCTCACTACCTGGCCTGGGCAGAGTATGCCCACAACTCCGCACCACATACATCCACAGGTATGTTGCCCTCCCAGTGTGTGTTAGGCTACCAACCTGTCCTGTTCCCTAGAGAGACCTCCCCGTGTCCTGTTCAGGCCGTGGAAACGTGGCACACCGAGAGCGCCCGTGTATGGAGGACGGTCCGGTCCCACCTGCTCCGCAGTACGGAACGCCACAAACGTCAGGCGGACCGGCACCGGCGTACCCTTTCGTTCATGCCCGGGCAAAGAGTTTTGGCTCTTCACCCGAGACCTTAACCTGAAGGTCCCCTCAAAGAAACTCGGGGCCCGCTACATCGGCCCCTTCAAGATAGTGCATCGCGTCACCCCGGTTACTTACTGCCTTCAGTTGCCTCCTGACCTCTGAGTACACCTTACGTTCCATGTCTCCCTTCTGAAAACCGGTAGGAGTATCCCTGCATCAGCCACCAGTAGACGCCACACCAACGCCTTCGCTACCCCTCGAAAGGGACGATGTCTACAAGGTCCGGACCCTGCTGGACTCTCGCCGACGGAGAGGTCGGTTGCAATATCTGGTGGACTGGGAGGGGTACGGCCCGGAGGAACGTTCCTGGGTAGCCGTTTCGGACATCCTGGACCCCGACCTGATTGCTGCCTTCCACAGGGACCATCCAGAGTGCCCGGCCCCGCGCCCCCGGGGGCGCCCTCCTTCTCGGCCCAGGGCGTCCGGGGCCACCCGTGGAGGGGGGGGGGTACTGTCACGTTCCCCGCAGCTGCACATCGGCGACACCTGCCGTTTCCTAATGGGAACGGCAATAAAGAGGGAAGCCGAGGAAGCCCAGATGCGGAACCTTGTTTTGCCTCCTTTGTTTCCCTTCGAGCCGTGCTACTGTGAACCTACTCCGACATCGATCTTTGCTTGTGTTTTCTTGATCACGTTCTTTGCCTAGCCCTCTGTACCACGTTTACTGATCTCCTGACCCACGCCTGTCCCTCGACTTTGCTTTTGGATTCTGATTTGGCTTTATTAAACATCGGTGTACGACAACTCTGCACTTGAGTCCGTCCTTGCTACGCGCAACCATGACATCTTCAACATAGCAATGAGCAATCAATACTGGTAATGAAGAATGGTAATGTGCAAAGGAGTGCACAAGAAATTAATCAGGTGATTAGCAAACATGCACAGCTGAAGCAGGAAACCTCTGGCCATTTAAGTCTTGTCCACTTAGTTAAATAAAATAAATAGCAAAGGAAAGGAAATGAACTGAGTGCAGTGCAAAGTTTCAGCCTCCTTGGGTGAATCAGCATTACGTGTTGTTACATCCAAAAATGCCATTTTAATTCATATGGCCAGGGTCCTTCAATTATTTTGCACGGGCATATCAATTTTATGATGTTGAATAGACATTTAATTAATATAACCTCTTGAGTAATTAAGAAGCTTCAGTTTCCCCAGGTCTCTGGAATTCGGCATGAAGCCTAGGTACAAGAAGGAGACCATACAGGTCAATCTGAGGTCGGATCTGAACCTGCAACTCGAATTCCTAAATGCATGTGGTGTACATGGGTTTTCAAAGAGTGTGTCTGAAAAACCACACCTCCACTTCTGTTCAGCTTGTGTTTAGCATGATTAGTATTGCTTTTCCACACATCACGAGCAAGGATGATGAAGAAGACGGTAGATGTGTCTGTGTGATACCAGCTAGCATGCAACATGCAAGGCCTTCTGCTTTGGCTGCTATCCAAATTTGTGGTGAAAAGCTGAGGCGTGGCCCAACCCCAAGCATATCCATCCCTCAAATCAGCTGCAACATTGACATTTAGTGTGAAAGTAAGAAGTTTTCACACCAAAGACATGAATGTCTACTGATCTGCAGGATCTCCGCAACTACTTCAATACTTAAGTCTTCTGTACCATTTTTCAAACACATCTAACCAATATCATTGTTTTGCATGTAACAAGCCTTGTTAAAAATGATTTAATATAATCCAAACATATACAGGGTTCCACAACTATAAAATCCAAACACATAGGTAGGAAAGACAAAACACTAACTATGAAAAGCAAACCTGCTAGCCACTCATAATCCAGGTGCCATTTAAATTCACACACACACACACATTTTCAGAACCGCTTGTCCCATACGGGTCACGGGAGCCTACCCGGCAACACAGGGCGTAAGGCCAGAAGGGGAAGGGGACACACCCAGGACGGGACGCCAGTCCGTCGCAAGGCACCCCAAGCGGGACTCGAACCCCAGACCCACCGGAAAGCAGGACTGTGGTCCAACCCACTGCGCCACCGCACCCCTTTCCATTTAAATTCAGTATCTCAAATATAGTAATCTGTCATACTGAACTCAGGAAAGCTGACGGATTCAAGCACAAGTGCTTTGTAGTTGTAAGCAGCAGACTAGTAGCGGCGTCAGGGACAGGCGAGGGTCGGTCGATCTTTGTACTTTGTTCAGGGAAGCACACAAAAGCCAGAGTCACAGTCACGAAGCAGAGGGTCAAGGAGCCAGAGAAACCAACCGGAGGAGCACAGGACAAGGAAGGGAACAAGACAGGAGACAAGGAGAAAGGGACTTTGCTGTAGATTGCGACGAGCTGCTTCTTCTCAAGATGATGTTCTGCAATCAGGCATTTCCGTGTTGCCACTTTTATGCCCATCCTCCCTAATCAGTCACAGGTGAGGTCGCCGGGCACGTGGTTGGAAGTGTGACATAAACACACCAGGTAGTAACCATAAACATAATTCATTTTGTCATTACATATCCCAGAGTTGGAGAAGAACATCATGTGATTCAGATTTTTTTTTTTTTTTTAATATATATTGCAAGTATTTATCTGACTTGTGTTCTGCTGCTGTAACATAATAATTTCCCTTGTGGGATCAATAAAGTATATCTATCTATCTATCTATTTATCTAAACATAGAAACATGGAGAGGTGGCCTACAAATCTCTTGAGAAGCGTGCTGGTGGATGGTATGCAGTGTTATTGCTAAAGCCAGCAGAAGATACATTTTATGTTATGAACTAAGCTTTAAATTGTTATTCAACCCTGTCAGACTGGAAGTCTCTGTTTTATTTGTTTAGATTCTTTCATATTCACTTAAGACAGTGAACTGTCCTTGATGGTGATGTTAAAAATCTAAATCATTACATATTACAACCTCATTCATAAGCCAACTCAAATTGGAGCACTAACTGGGTTTGTACTTCAAATAAATAAGCAATAACCCCAGCGAGTCAATGGAAAGTGGTGTTTTTGACCCTGGTACTATAGCGCTGTAGTGTCTGACCCTGGGTAAAGAATGCAGGCGCGTGTGAACAGTGCACCAGTCCTACAGGACTTGGATTTCACGCCACTGGGCTGACACAGTTAACTTTGTACATTTGTTTACCACAGCGAGACTCAGATCTTTCAAGATCAAAAGAAGGAATGTTTTCATTGGTCCTCAAGCCTAAATTCTTCCACAGCCCCATGGTACACATTCAAAATATTTTTGCTGCCTCGACAAAGAAGTTTGATTTGGCACTCAGCAAGCTGCGAGCATTTGTTTAAAAACAAGAAGCGTCAAAAAACGCATCGGTTAAATATAAAAGAACATGCTCGCTTCAAAAAGACAACTTGAAGAGCTGCATGAGAAAAAAAAAAAGAAATGCCAGTGTAGATCCCATTATGCCTTCCACAGAAGAAGGAACTTGTGGCCATGCTTCTAAAGAATTCCTCTCTGTTATGTGGCACAGTTCTTCATGAGGCAGCCTTGCCCTCATTCACAGGAGCCTATACATGGGGCGCTCTGGCGGTATAGGAAGCCAAGTGCCAACTCAACAGTGCAACCAAAGCTGTGACCTATCTCTCTGTATCTCTGTACAAATCAACATGATACAACGCTCAGATTAAACCTGCCCACCTTCTCCTTTGTGTGGTCCCAGCAGTTCACCTTCCACCCAGCAAAGGCTCTTCCACCAATCAGGAGCGAGTATTGGCCAACACTAGCCAATCAGAAGCTAACTTCCCTCAGTAGCCCAGAGATTTCTCAAAACAAAAGAGTAGGCTTCTGTCCAAGTCTCATTTCCATTGTATTCACTTCTCCATAGCAACAACACCACTTCACAGCTGACATGACCACTTTCCTAGAAATGTTGCATACACTGACTTTCCATTAAGGTGCAACAACAGATTGTTTTGAAACTTTGCCAGATGGAGAGATTATGAGAAACTGTTCTGTTTGCTTTCTGTGCAATGTGGAAAATGTTGCTGATTTCCGACCCACTCACAATTGTACGTCCATGTGCCTCCGTAGCTTCCTCGTTTGCCAGAGACAGAGCCTTATTTTCATGGATCCGGCTACAGTGTGCTTAAAAAAGGGTAAATATGTTGCTGGCCAAATCTGAAGTACTTAATAAATAACCCTCTGCATCATTCTGATTTATCACCCAATTCTTGTCCACCAGATATTTCTGTCTATGTCCAATTTGCCCTAATTTTGCCTGAATTTAAACTGTATATTTATGCAAAAGTTTTCCATCCACATGTCCTCTCCTTGCATTCACCCAAATCTAACGTGTCCCCCGATATACATTTACAATTCATTTAGCAGATGCTTTTCTCCAAAGCAACTTCCAATGAACTCTATGTAGTGTTATTAGCTCAAACACCTTAGTCACCAAGTTAAGTTTGTGCATAATTTCACTGAATACCAGCCCCTATAATTTTTATCCCTACATTACCTAAAAACTTACTTCCCTGACTACCACCATGCATTTATTAATAGCTGAAATTCTGAATAAAAACAGCAGAGTACACAGCTCACTGCAATGAACCCTATAGTTGGGAGGTTTGGACTGGCATGGCAGAAGAAAAGTCCCCTCATTTTACCAGCTATTTTTCCTGTCCGATTTATAGTAAGCACCGAATGGACTGGCAGACAATCCCCTGAAATTACACAAAAATTCCTTGATGGCCCTGATATGTCTGAAAGTAGCTCACCATTGTGTGGTATAACGGTCAGCCCACAAAAGACAGGTTGGAAGTGTTTGGGCATTTTCAGACAGCCAGGGACAGTGAGGGCGCAAGTACAGATATGTCAAAGCATTTCTTTCCAAACAGGGGCTTGTGTCATGCCCCACAAGCGAAGCAGCTTACATGCCAGAGGTGGAGTTGGAGCTGGAGCTCAAGGCACCATTTCTGGTTTTTGTTCCATTCACTCAAAGTTTGACCACTAAATTGGATTAAACACCCCTTATCTCCATGCAGACAACTGTGAGCTCTGAGTACTTAGTAGTTTGCTGTTGCAAGAGTCTCGGGGAAAAGCACGCAGCACAATGGCATGCCTACAAAAAGGGCTGCCTCACTCCAGATTGCAAACAAAGTCGCTGCTTGTTTCACAAATAATAATTGGCCGCTCCTCTTGATTCTATACTGGTAGCTTTTCCATGGTGATGCTCTCCAGCACTGTGGCCTTTAACATCCAATAAGTGACACCCAAGTGCCCGAGCCTCTCTGCAATGTCACCATAATACAATGCATAATTACTATAGACTTCAATGCTCACTTTGCACTGCAGGGGACACCCCCAGTTCTACACTCTTCTGCACCTAATAATAAACCCTTTTGCAGAGAAATCAGTGTTTTTCTCAAATTACCATGGAAACTAAGAGATCATGAATGTTTTTTGTCCCACATTACTGCTTAAGTCAACACATATTGAAGGCTTCTTTCAAAAAAAGAAGATAGCAAGAAACATTTACAGTATCTATTAACTGTCAGCTTAAATTAAACTGATTTCTGGTTCAGTGACTGTTGTCAGTTCACTTGCTTTGACAAAAACATTTTGGTCATTTGTATTTATTTATTTTTTTGCTGTGTGTGTCTACTGTAAAGGACTTACAGATGTTATTGACTGACACAATGAGACGAATCACTTGGGCAGTTCAAGGTATGCACTTTTCTGAAGGCTGAAACAGTAGGGCCCTCCTGGATCTTAGAAATCTATGACAACAACTTAATTTATTCATTTATTTAGTTGATACCTTTTCCCAAAGCAACTTACAATGTTTTTAACACTAAGATACTTATATTATTTAGCTTTTCTCCAAAACTGACTCACAATGTTTTACCCACGTACACAGCTGGGTACTTTTAGTTGAAGGAATTCAAGGTACACACCTTGATCAAGGGTTCTACGGAAGAAGGTGGGATTCAAACATGCTAACTCTTGAGCCCAGAAGCTATAACAGCTACATTATTTGTTAGCCCTATACTGACAACCATTTACCCATTGATACAGCTGGGTCATTTTCACTGATGTAACTTGAAGTAAGTACCTTAATAAAGAGTACTACCGCAGGAGTGGGATTCAAACCCAAGACCTTCAATTATAAGTTGATGGCTCTAACCGCTATTCTACCTACTGCCCTTGGTTAAGTGTCTGGGCTCAACAAACATTCGGTCTCATTTTCTCTCCTTTAAAACCACGGGTGAGTCACTACATCCATTAAAGTTGTCCAATCCAGTTTCCAGAAGCACCTCTGCCCATGCATGTCCTCGCCTGCGTCTGCAAAGCGCTGCAGCATGGACCACAGGAAAGGCACATAAGACAGAAGTGGTAACAGCTCCACTGAGCCACTCCCTTCATGACCCCGCCAGTCGAAGGTGGCGAGTTAGGGTGTATCAGGCCACAGCAGGTATATACATGTGTCGGCGGCGCCGGGTACGATGCCAGGCTGCGCGCCACCATGGCTCGAGGATCCGGTCATGAATCCATACACAATGGGGCCCTTTCTCGATGTTGTCCTTCACCGCCAGTCTCTCAAATATCACGGTGCTCATTTGTGCCTCTTCGTACACAATAGCCTCTTTTTTCTGCCCCACAGCCAGGGCGGCATCAAAAATACAGCCCCTCCTGTCTCACCCATTCTATTCTCATTTTGACAAAACATAACCTAGTTTCTTTGTGTTCAGCTCTGCCGTCACAACAATATACCCGGCACCTATGCTGAGACAACCACACAGACGACTCTTATTTCCCCCCAGAGTTCCACTCTCAAGAATGCTCTTCTTAGAATTAAAAAAAAATGTAAATGTGCACGTATGTCATAGCTATTTGGTTAGTTATTCACTCTAACAATGTTAAGATTTTTATAATTAGTTATCCATTTTGACAGCTGAGTAATTATTACTGGAGCATTTCAGCGTAAGAACGTTGTTCCAGGGTATTACAGAAGGAGGTGGGACCTGAGCCTTGAGCAGCTTATGGAGCCACTCCTGCATTTGAAGACCGTGATCAATAACAGTGGAATGAAAAATGGTCAGTAAGCCCTACTATCACTAACTGCTCACGTGTCAATAAGATTGAGTGAAGAACATTGATCGAAAGGAGGGTCACCTTCAAACTGCATTCTTACGCACTAAACAGCAGTAACCCGGGGGTTTTTGAACAAATAAAAGAAGGGGTGCCCTTGTCAGCCTTGTTTGAGCGCAGAGTACTTTAGTGTACGACACACTGATAACAGCACATATTCAAACAAGGTGCTGCTGCACGAAACCGATAAAGTTGGTTTTCCGCAATATATCGCTTGACCTGTCAACCCGGTTGTCTTAGTTATCACATTACTGCCCACAACATGACAGGGAAGCACTCTCAACAAGACACGCAGCTGCAAAACTGCTACAAACCAGCAAAATGCAATCAACACAGCTGTGCTTTGCTCACATGGCACCAGCTCCCTGGTTCATCTTTTTTGCATTATGATTAATTATCACTTTCAACCTAGTATTAGGCAAAACAGTTTCAAGTCAATTCATTCAGTATTAGTAATCACTTGTACAATGCAGGGTCTCAGTGGTGTGGAGCCTGTCCCAGATGGAAAGGGGGTGAGGCATGGTACACCCTGTACAGGACACCAGTCCATTACACGGCAATCACACACACTCATTCACTCACACAGACACAACTGCCCATAGTGTGAAACATGCCCACAGAAACATATGTCTTTGGATTGTGGGAGGAAACCAGAGCAACAACTCCATACAGACTGAGCTGGACTTGAACTCCTGTCCAAACCCAAAGACCAACAGCTGTGCATAAATCAAAGTTTCACTTACTTTACTACAGCATTACCAAAAAAGTTAAATAAGGAAAAAAAACAAAACTATTTTTAGCTGTGACACTTTCCCAACTAAAAGACATTTTGTCTGGATTCAAACATGCTACCTCTGAGTCCAGAGGCAGCAGCTCCAACAACTACGTTACTTGTCATCCCTAATATTCATTTAGTTGAGATTTTTGCTCAGACCAGCTTACAGCGATCTACCCATTGATACAGTAGGTAATTCTTACTGGAGCAATTTCGGTAAGCACCTTACTCAGCGCCATCACAGCAGTGGGTGGAATCTGAACCTGTAACTGTCAGACCTGAAGGTGGCAGCTGTAGCACTGTGCCAGCAGACAACAGATGGGTAAGCGACTCTCAGACAGTAGCTCTAGTTGTAGGCATCCATCCATCCACACACACCCACATCACGTTTCCAACAGCAGCGGGAGACAAACTCACCGTCGAAGTGGTAAGAGCCTCGGCATGGCGACTGCTCTCTGGAGACTCCGATCTCCTCCCAAAAGCCAAGAGAAGAGAAAGCTATGATCCCTTCAGGGTGCCACCGGACGGAAGAACGGAAACAGCTCCCCGTCAGTACACAGCGACTGCACCGGAGTCCATCCCACTGGAGGCTCCGCTCGCTGCTCTTTGCAAACAAATGCCAAACAGGATTTTCAGCAATCCCGGCTGCCAGAACGCAAAGGAGCCTGTTCCTGTCATGGCAAAGCACCTCGGCCGCGATCCCACTGCCTAACCCCTGCCAAGCTGCACCTTGTTTCGTTTAGAAATGAAGCCCTGTGGATAGAGCACGATGGAAGGTGCACTGACCGAGCTCCCAGTGTGATTAATAGACAGATGAACAATAACATCCCAGTTACCACACGTTCACCATGCGTCTCCATTTCTAGGAATAACATGCACGTGCAGGTCTGTTGGAAAAACACACACCGGTTACTGGTGCAGTACCAGTGAAACAGTGTGAGGACACATTGTAGGAAACAAATTTATCACAAGGTATTTCATTAAGAAGCTGGCTGAGCAATCGAGGTGCAGTGTCTTCACACATCTTCTCCAGAAGGTCAAAGAGATGTGGGACACTTGTGTGTCGACTGGATTTCACTCTTGAATGAACTGGCTGTCCAGTTCATTCAATACAGCTGTTCACCAGGTGGACTCACACTTTGTACTGGTCACTGATCTTCAGCGCTTTGCTGTGTTAACAGTGAGGATGTTACAGCTGGATAGGGGCCAGTGTCCAAGTAAGGCAGACACCACGAGCTCTGCACAGCGAGCACGACGCCTTCCTTGCAGCAGTCTATGGTGTCCTGACTAACCACAGCAGCCAAGCCCACGTTTTCTTGGACGGGTGACATCGCCGAACGTTGACCTCAGCCAGAAATGGGACCTCTGGGACAAGATAAAGCATGGCTGTCCAAGGCATTCCTATGTGCCAGCCAACAGAGATGGGCAGCATCCACAACTCAGACAAACATCATCTGTCTACTCAACACATTTACCTCTTCATTTATGATACAGCAGACACTTTAATCCAATGATATACAACAACTAGCATACTACTTGGCCGACACTGTTGTGGAATACTGAAAACCTAAGGACACGTGTCTAAACATTCACCAATGGACAGAGACAATGGCGAAGACCTTGCTGCGGTGAGGACGCACTTCCGAGCAGCTCTTCTCCCAACCCCCATCCCTTTTAAGAGCACGGGCCTCTAAGCCAAAGCAGCATTTTCCCTGATGAAATTAATTTCCAAAGTAATCCAAATGACACTGCCCCCCACCTTCACCAGCCCCGCGGAGATGACAGCTGTCCCGGCAACCGCCTGGAAACACAGTAACACATTTAAAAAAAAAAAAAAAACATAAATAATAATAATAATAATAATAACAGCCAATAAGAACTTTGATTGGTTAACAGCCGGTGTGCGCTTCATTTACAGTATTACATTCGACCCCCCTCAAACAACAAAAGACACAGTCTGGTGCATATTTTCTTTTTTAAACCTAATGTAAGGTAATGGCAAACCTTAATTTGCAAACACAGTTGTCAAACATCTTGAAGGAGAAACACAGAATGAAAACGTGTTGTTTCCGCTTCATTCTGACATATTTGGAGCTGTTTTTTTTTTTTTTCTTTGCTGGTATGTTATTCTACGTTAGGCTATAAAACTAGTCATACTGAAAGTACAAAAAAACCACACATATTTTGCTCAGCATTTTTTAGAAGGAATCTATTCAAGTACAATCGCCTACTATACCCAGTTGTGACGATACAAAGGGAACAGTGTGCTGTCTCTCACACACACCCACACACACACGCGCACACACACACACACACACAATAGGTCAAGCACAGTTCAGGGTCAGTTTCCCCCAGGAGCCGGTAGAAGAAAACTGCTGGACACACCTGACAGTTGACACCGGCATGACAAAAGAGAGCAAACACAGGAGCTGTGAGGGAGACTTGCCGTTGCAACAGCAAATGAGCGGTTTCCATTTTCATAAGACTTCTGCACTGCTCTTGAGCTGCCGACCGTTCGGTCTGAGATTCAAACCATTCTTTTTCAGCTTTTGCACAACCTTTTGTCTAAGACAAAATCCATATTTAACAGACAGACATGGCCTGCTGCAGGACAGTGGGTGGGGTAGAATTAAAGGCCTTGGTGTTGCTGGTTCAAGCCCAGTAATGGGCCCTACTGTTGAATCTTTGCATAGGCCACTCAATAGGAAATGCTTCATGAAAATACCTTGCTGTCAAGAAAAACTACCAGAGAAAATATCTGACATAAACACAGGAAATCGGTTTCTGTCCAACCTCGTGTCTGTCCTTGACGACAGACACAGGAAATAACGTGGGCATTAACAACCAGCCAACTGGACAGAAGTGCGATCACCTTTGCCACTTCAGCATTTAGTCCGGAAGTACATTTACACGTTTACACATTTAGCGGGTGCTTTGTCGCAAAGTGACGCACAAATGCAAGCAAACCGAAGTGCATCAGCAACAGATGAAGAGCTTTAGATATAGATGTGTGGTTATGAAAGCACAGCCTTCTTGCTCGATTGCACCATTTTGCTAGTGAACATCACTCGCCAGGTTAAGGTCATGTTGAGAGGAAGGGTGGGTGGGGTGCCGTGACATCTTCTGTTTCCTCAACACATCCATTTTTATGCTTGCGTCATGCTCACTGGTTTTTGTGAGGAACCCCGGCAAACAGAATTTTGGTGGATCTCCAGAGCCTAGAGCGGCACTCCCGCTGCATCTCACCACACATCCAGCATCTGCCTTTGAGTTGGCACTTTGTCACAACTGCAATTTCACAGCGAAGTTCAAGACGCCCCGTGCTCCTCAGCACTCACGGCCTGAGACCCTTGACCAACATG